>NC_050104.1:45230000-46691723 GCF_902167145.1 Zea mays
TAGTTGAAGTTTCTTGTGACATTGTGTTTGATGAGACTAACGGCTCTCAAGTAGAGCAAGTTGATCTTGATGAACTAGATGATGAAGAGGCTCCATGCGTCGCGCTAAGGAACATGTCCATTGGGGATGTGTGTCCTAAGGAATCCGAAGAGCCTCCACATGCACAAGATCAACCATCTTCCTCAATGCAAGCATCTCCACCAACTCAAGATGAGGATCGAGCTCAAGATGATGATGATGAATATCAAGAGGAGCCACCTCAAGAGGAGGACAATGATCAAGGGGGAGATGCTAATGATCAAGACAAGGGAGGTGATGAGGGTCCAAGACCGCCTCACCCAAGAGTTCACCAAGCAATCCAACAAGATCACCCCGTGAACTCCATCCTCGACGATATTCATAAGGGGGTAACTACTCGATCTCGTGTTGCTCATTTTTGTGAACATTACTCTTTTGTTTCCTCTATTGAGCCACACAGGGTAGAGGAAGCATTTCAAGATTCGGATTGGGTGCTGGCAATGCAAGAGGAGCTCAACAACTTCACGAGGAATGAGGTATGGCATTTAGTTCCACGTCCTAACCAAAATGTTGTAGGAACCAAGTGGGTCTTCCGCAACAAACAAGATGAGCATGGTGTGGTGACAAGGAACAAAGCCCGACTTGTGGCCAAGGGATATTCACAAGTCAAAGGTTTGGATTTCGGTGAAACCTATGCACCCGTAGCTAGGCTTGAATCAATTCGTATATTACTTGCCTATGCTACTTACCATGGCTTTAAGCTTTACCAAATGGACGTGAAAAGTGCCTTCCTCAATTGACCAATCAAGGAGGAGGTCTATGTTGAGCAACCTCCCGGCTTTGAAGATAGTGAGTACCCTAACCATGTATATAAACTCTCTAAGGCGCTTTATGGGCTCAAGCAAGCCCCTAGAGCATGGTATGAATGCCTAAGAGATTTTCTTATCACTAATGGCTTCAAAGTCGGAAAAGTCGATCCTACTCTCTTTACTAAAACACATGCAAATGATTTGTTTGTATGCCAAATTTATGTTGATGATATCATATTTGGGTCTACTAACAAATCTACATGTGAAGAGTTTAGTAGGATCATGACTCAAAAATTCGAGATGTCTATGATGGGGGAGTTGAAGTATTTCTTAGGATTTCAAGTGAAGCAACTCCAAGAGGGTACCTTCATTAGCCAAATGAAGTACATTCAAGACATACTCACAAAGTTTGGGATGAAGGATGCCAAGCCCATCAAGACACCCATGGGAACAAATGGGCATCTCGACCTCGACATAGTAGGTAAATCCGTAGATCAAAAGGTATATCGGTCGATGATAGGTTCTTTACTCTATTTATGTGCTTCACGGCTGGATATTATGCTTTCCGTATGCATGTGTGCAAGATTCCAAGCCGATCCTAAGGAAGTTCACCTTAGGGCCGTAAAACAAATCTTGAGATATTTAGTTTATACTCCTAAGTTTGGCCTTTGGTACCCTAGGGGATCCACATTTGATTTAATTGGTTATTCCGATGCTGATTGGGCAGGGTGTAAAATTAATAGAAAGAGCACATCAGGGACTTGCCACTTCTTGGGAAGATCTCTGGTGTCTTGGCTTCAAAGAAGCAAAATTCTGTCGCTCTTTCTACCGCCAAAGCTGAGTATATTGCCACAGGCCATTGTTGCGTGCAATTGCTTTGGATGAGGCAAACCCTTAGGGACTATGGTTACAAATTGACCAAAGTTCCTCTTCTATGTGATAATGAGAGTGCAATCCGCATGACGGATAATCTCGTTGAACATAGCCGCACTAAACACATAGCCATTCGGTATCACTTTTTAAGGGATCACCAACAAAAGGGGGATATCGAGATTGCTTGTGTTAACACCAAAGAACAATTAGCCGATATCTTTACCAAGCCATTAAATGAGCAAACATTTACCAAACATAGGCATGAGCTAAATATTCTTGATTCTAGGAATTTTGATTGATATTTTGCACACATAGCTCATTTATATACTTTTGATCATATCTCTTTCATATGCTATGACTAATGTGTTTTCAAGTGCATATTATGCTAAGTCATAGATTGAAAGGGAAATGGAGTCCTCGGCGAAGACACAAGGCTTCCACTCCACTCCATCGAATTGTTCATCCTTCACCGTCGCTCCACAACGCTCTCCTTTTTTGGTATAATCTTCACTCATATATTATTTGCCAAAGGGAGAGAAAGTAACAAGGCCTTATATTTCACTCACAAGTATCCGTTTTTGGCGATTCATGCCAAAGGGGGAGAAAGTATTACCCCAAAGCAAAAGGACCGCACCACCACCAATTTGAAAAATGAAGTCTTCAAATTTGGTTAAGAAAAGATTTTATCAATTAGTATCTTATTTGTGATATAATTTCAAATTGGTATACCCTCTTCAAAATTAATATCTAAAACCCTCTTGAACACTAAGAGGAGGATTTCATTAAGGGGGAGTTTTGTTTAGTCAAAGGAAAAGCATTTGAAACAGGGGGAGCAAATTTCAAATCTTGAAAATGCTTCTCAAAATCTTATTCATATACCTTTGACTATTTGCAAAAGATTTTTCAAAAAGAATTTCCAAAACATTGCAAAACAAAACAAGTGGTGCAAGCATGGTCCAAAATTTTAAATAAGAAGAAAATCATTCCATGCACATCTAGTAGAAATAATTATTGGTTTCACTCCAAGCAACCTTTGCACTTACATTATGCAAACTAGTTCAATTATGCACTTTTATATTTGCTTTGGTTTGTGCTGGCATCAATCACCAAAAAGGGGGAGATTAAAAGGGAAATAGGCTTACACCTTTTTCCTAATTGATTTTGGTGGTTTAATTGCCCAACACAAATAATTGGACTAACTGTTTGCTCTAGATTATAAGTTTTACAGGTGCCAAAGGTTCAGAACAAACCAATAAAAAGACCAAGCAAGGGTTCAAATAAAAAGAGCAAAAGACCACCGAAGTGTGCCCTGGTCTAGCGCATCGGACTATCCGGTGCACCAGGGAACCCGACTCCAAACTTGCCACCTTCGGGAATTCTAGGAGCCGCTCCGCTATAATTCATCGGACTGTCCGGTGTAGCACCGGACTGTCCGGTGCGCTAGCGGAGTAATGGCTACACAGCGCCAACGGTCGTCTGCAAGAACAATAAATGCGCTACAGTGCGCGCCTGCGCGCGCAGAAGTCAGGACAGGCGCCAGAAGGCGCACCGGACAGTGAACAGTGACTGTCCGGTGCACCACCGGACTGTCCGATGGCCCAGCTGTCAGAAGCTCCAACGGTCAGAACCCAACGGCCGGGTGACATGGCTGGCGCACCGGATAGTGTCCGGTGGCGCATCGGACTGTACGGTGCGCCATGCGACAGCAGCCTCCACCAACGGCTCCTTTGGTGGTTTGGGCTATAAATACCCCCAACCACCCACCATTCATTGCATCCAAGTTTTCAGCCTTCACACCTCATACAAGAGCTATAGCATTCAATACAAGACACAAACAAGAGATCAAATCCTCTCCCAAGTCTAAAGATCATTCCAACCAAATTAGTGACTAGAGCGAGAGATATTTGTGTTCATTTGAGCTCTTGCGCTTGGATTGCTTTTCTTCTTCATTCTTTCTTGATTCCAACTCAATTGTAACCAAGGCAAGAGACACCAATTGTGTGGTGATCCTTGTGGGGACTTAGTGTCCCGTTTGATTGAGAAGAGAAGCTCACTCGGTCTAAGTGACCGTTTGATAGAGGGAAAGGGTTGAAAGAGACCCGGTCTTTGTGACCACCTCAACGGGGAGTAGGTTTGCAAGAACCGAACCTCGGTAAAACAAATCACCGTGTCATCCGTCTTATTTGCTTGTGATTTGTTTTTGCCCTCTCTTTCGGACTCGAATTTAATTCTAACGCTAACCCCGGCTTGTAGTTGTGCTTAAAGTTTGTAAATTTCAGATTCGCCCTATTCACCCCCCCCCCTCTAGGCGACTTTCACGTCCCAAATCTCTTTGGCACTCTTAAGCCCTTGCACCTTTATTTTACTCCTCTCGACATAGAGAGGCGAGTAGTATAGTGGTGGCTTGGGAGTCAAAATGCTGGATTTGGGCGACCTCGTCCGAATCATATCCTTCATCCCCCACGGATGGTACCTGCACTCCAAACTCAACAATGTCCCAAATGCTAGAGTGGAGTGAGGTTAGATGATGCCTCATTTTATCACTCCACATACAATAATCTTCACCGTAGAAGTAAAGGAGTGTGTTTAGAAATGCGAGGATAACGTAGGGGGATCTTACTAAACTTCTTGCGCTCATGGCGCTTAGAAGTGACGGACAGCGCGTCGAAGCCGGAGGTGGAGGGCGACGAAGAATCAGTCTCGTAGTAGACCACTTTCTTCATCTTCTTCTTCTTGTCGCCACTCTGATGCGACTTGACGTGGGGAGGTTATTCCTCCATTCCTTTGGCACCAGACTCCTTTGATGGAGCCTTCCCGCGGCTTGTGTTCGTTTCCATCTCCCTCTTGGTGGATCCTCCCGACATCACTTCGAGTTGTTAGACTCTAATGAAGTACCGGGCTCTGATACCAACTGAAAGTTGAAAGTCTCCTAGAGGGGGGGTGAATAGGGCGAAACTGAAATTCTCAAAAATAATCACAACTACAAGCCTGGTTAGCGTTAGAAATATAATTGAGTCCGCGAGAGAGGGTGCAAAACAAATCGCAAGCAAATAAGAGGTGTGACACGCGGATTTGTTTTACCGAGGTTCGGTTCTTGCAAACCTACTCCCCGTTGAGGTTGTCACAAAGACCGGGTCTCTTTCAACCCTTTCCCTCTCTCAAACGGTCCCTCGGACCGAGTGAGCTTTTCTTCTCAATCACTTGGAACACAAAGTTCCCACAAGGACCACCACAAGATTGGTGTCTCTTGCCTCAATTACAAGTGAGTTTGATCGCAATGAAGAATCAAAGAAAGAAGAAAGCAATCCAAGCGCAAGAGCTCGAAAGAACACAAGCAAATCTCTCTCACTAATCACTAAGGCGTTGTGTGGAATTTGGAGAGGATTTGATCACTTGGGTGTGTCTAGAATTGAATGCTAGAGCTCTTGTAAGTAGTTGAAGTAGGAAAACTTGGATGCAATGAATGGTGGGTTGTTGGGGGTATTTATAGCCCCAACCACCAAACTAGCCGTTTGGTGGGGCTGTCTGTCGCATGGTGCACCGGACAATCCGGTGCGCGAGCCACGTCACCAAGGCCGTTGGGTTCCGACCGTTGGAGCTCTGTCTTCTGGGCCCGCCTGGATGTCCGGTGGCACACCGGACATGTACTGTAGAGTGTCCGGTGTGCCAGCGCGCGCGTGCCTGACTTCTGCGCACTCTGGCGCGCATTAAATGCGCCTGCAGGTGACCGTTGGCGCGAAGTAGCCGTTGCTCCGCTGGCTCACCGGACAGTCCGGTGTACACCGGACAGTCCAGTGAATTATAGCGGAGCGATTTCCCGAAGCTGGCGAGTTCCTGAGGCGCTCTTCCTTGGAGCACCGGACACTGTCCGGTGTACACCGGACAATCCGGTGAATTATAGCGGAGCGCCTCTGGATTTCCCCAAAGGTGAGGAGTTCAGCGTGAAGTCCCCTGGTGCACCGGACACTGTCCGGTGGCTCACCGGACAGTCCGGTGTGCCAAACCAGGGCACACTTCGGTTATCCCTTTGCTCGTTTGTTGAACCCATTTCTTGGTCTTTTTATTGGCTAAGTGTGAACCTTTAGCACCTGTATAACTTATACACTAGAGAAAACTAGTTAGTCCAATTTATTTGTGTTGGGCAATTCAACCACCAAAATCATTTAGTAAATAGGTGTAAGCCTAATTCCCTTTCAATCTCCCCCTTTTTGGTGATTGATGCCAACACAAACCAAAGCAAATATAGAAGTGCATAATTGAACTAGCTTGCATAATGTAAGTGCAAAGGTTGCTTGAAATTGAGCCAATATAAATACTTATAAGATATGCATGGATTGTTTCTTCAATTTTTGACATTTTGGACCACGCTTGTACCACATGTTTTGTTTTCGCAAATTCTTTTTGTAAATCCTTTTCAAAGTTCTTTTGCAAATAGTCAAAGGTAAATGAATAAGATTTTGCGAAGCATTTTCAAGATTTGAAATTTTCTCCCCTTGTTTCAAATGCTTTTCCTTTGACTAAACAAAACTCCCCCTAAATGAAATTCTCCTCTTAGTGTTCAAGAGGGTTTTGTCATATCAATTTTGAAAAATTACTCTCTCCCGCTGGAGAACACGATGAGATACCAATTTGAAATTTTACCAATTGAAAATCCTTAGTTTTAAAATTAGGTGGTGGTGCGGTCCTTTTGCTTTGGGCTAATACTTTCTCCCCCTTTGGCATGAATCGCCAAAAACGGAGTCATTAGAGCCCTTATAACTACTTTCTCCCCCTTTGGTCATACATAAAATATGAGTGAAGATTATACCAAAGACGGAGTCCTTTTCTCCCCAAAGATGGAGAGTGGCTTGGAGCGACGGCGAAGGGTGAGTTACGGAGTGGAAGCCTTTGTCTTTGCCGAAGACTCCAATTCCCTTTCAATATACCTATGACTTGGTTTGAAATAGACTTAAAAACACATTAGTCATAGCATATGAAAGAGACATGATCAAAGGTATATGAATGAGCTATGTGTGCAATTTAACAAAATAAGTTCCTAGAATCAAGAATATTTAGCTCATGCCTAAGTTTGTTAAAAGTTTGTTCATCAAGAGGCTTGGTAAAGATAAAGGCTAATTGATCTTTAGTATTAATGTATGAAATCTCGATATCTCCCTTTTGTTGGTGATCCCTTAAAAAGTTATACCGAATGGCTATGTTTTTAGTGCGGCTATGCTCGATGGGATTATCCGCCATTTTGATTCCACTCTCATTATCACATAGAAGAGGAACTTTGGTTAATTTGTAACCATAGTCCCTAAGGGTTTGCCTCATCCAAAGTAGTTGCGCGCAACAATGGCCTGTGGCAATGTACTCGGCTTTGGCGGTAGAAAGAGCTACAGAATTTTGCTTCTTTGAAGCCCAAGACACCAAGGATCTTCCCAAGAACTAGCAAGTCCCCGATGTGCTCTTCCTATTAATTTTACACCCTGCCCAATCGGCATCCGAATAACCAATTAAATCAAATGTGGATCCCCTAGGATACCAAAGCCCAAACTTAGGAGTATAAACTAAATATCTCAAGATTCGTTTTACGGCCGTAAGGTGAGCTTCCTTAGGGTCGGCTTGGAATCTTGCACACATGCATACGGAAAGCATAATATCCGGTCGAGATGCACATAAATAGAGTAAGGAACCTATCATCGACCGGTATACCTTTTGATCCACAGACTTACCTTCCGTGTCGAGGTCGAGATGCCCATTGGTTCCCATGGGTGTCTTGATGGGTTTGGCATCCTTCATCCCAAACTTGCTTAGAATATCTTGAGTGTACTTCGTTTGGCTTAGGAAGGTGCCCTCTTGGAGTTGCTTCACTTGAAATCCTAAGAAATACTTCAACTCCCCCATCATAGACATCTCAAACTTTTATGTCATGATCCTACTAAATTCTTCACATGTAGACTCGTTAGTAGACCCAAATATAATATCATCAACATAAATTTGGCATACGAACAAGTCATTTTCAAGAGTTTTAGTAAAGAGTGTAGGATCGGCCTTTCCAACTTTGAAGCCATTAGTGATAAGGAAATCTCTAAGGCATTCATACCATGCTCTTGGGGCTTGCTTGAGCCCATAAAGCGCCTTACAGAGTTTATACACATGGTTGGGGTACTCACTATCTTCAAAGCCGGGAGGTTGCTCAACATAGACCTCTTCCTTGATTGGTCCATTGAGGAAGGCACTTTTCACGTCCATTTGATAAAGCTTGAATCCATGGTAAGTAGCATAGGCCAATAATATACGAATTGACTCAAGCCTAGCTACGGGTGCATAGGTTTCACTGAAATCCAAACCTTCGACTTGGGAGTATCCCTTGGCCACAAGTCGAGCTTTGTTCCTTGTCACCACACCATGCTCGTCTTGCTTGTTGCGGAACACCCATTTGGTTCCTACAACATTTTGATTAGGACGTGGAACTAAATGCCATACCTCATTCCTAGTGAAGTTGTTGAGCTCCTCTTGCATCGCCACCACCCAATCCGAATCTTGAAGTGCTTCCTCTACCCTGTGTGGCTCAATAGAGGAAACAAAAGAGTAATGCTCACAAAAATGTGCAACACGAGATCTAGTGGTTACCCCCTTAAGAATATCGCCGAGGATGGTGTCGACGGGGTGATCTCGTTGGATTGCTTGGTGGACTCTTGGGTGTGGCGACCTTTGTTCTTCATCCTCCTTGTCTTGATCATTTGCATCTCCCCCTTGATCATTGCCGTCATCTTGAGGTGGCTCATTTGATTGATCTTCTCCTTCATCAACTTGAGCTTCATCCTCATTTTGAGTTGGTGGAGATGCTTTCGTGGAGGAGGATGGTTGATCTTGTGCATTTGGAGGCTCTTCGGATTCTTTAGGACACACATCCCCAATGGACATGTTCCTTAGCGCGATGCATGGAGCCTCTTCATCACCTATCTCATCAAGATCAACTTGCTCTACTTGAGAGCCATTAGTCTCATCAAACACAATGTCACAAGAAACTTCAACTTGTCCAGAGGACTTGTTAAAGACTCTATATGCCCTTGTGTTTGAATCATATCCTAGTAAAAAGCCTTCTACAGTCTTAGGAGCAAATTTAGATTTTCTACCTCTTTTCACAAGAATAAAGCATTTGCTACCAAAGACTCTAAAATATGAAATATTGGGCTTTTTAACGGTTAGGAGCTCATATGATGTCTTCTTGAGGATTCGGTGTAGATATAGTCGGTTGATGGCGTAGCAGGCGGTATTGACCGCCTCGGCCCAAAACCGATCCAAAGTCTTGTACTCATCAAGCATGGTTCTTGCCATGTCCAATAGAGTTCTATTCTTCCTTTCCACTACACCATTTTGTTGTGGCGTGTAGGGAGAGGAGAACTCATGCTTGATGCCCTCCTCCTCAAGGAAGCCTTCAATTTGAGAGTTTTTGAACTCCGTCCCGTTGTCGCTTCTAATTTTCTTGATCCTTAAGCCGAACTCGTTTTGAGCCCGTCTCAAGAATCCCTTTAAGGTCTCTTGGGTATGAGATTTTTCCTGCAAAAAGAATACCCAAGTGAAGCGAGAATAATCATCCACAATAACTAGACAGTACTTACTCTTGCCGATGCTTATGTAAGCAATCGGGCCGAATAGGTCCATGTGTAGGAGCTCCAGTGGCCTGTCGGTCGTCATGATATTTTTGTGTGGATGATGGGTACCAACTTGCTTCCCTGCTTGGCATGCGCTACAAACCCTGTCTTTCTCAAAATGAACATTTGTTAATCCTAAAATGTGCTCTCCCTTTAGAAGCTTATGAAGATTCTTCATCCCAACATGTGCTAGTCGGCGGTGCCAGAGCCAGCCCATGTTGGTCTTAGCAATTAAGCAAGTGTCGAGTTCAGCTCTATCAAAATCTATCAAGTATAGCAGTCCCTCTAATACTCCCTTAAATGCTATTGAATCATCACTTCTTCTAAAGACAGTGACACCTACATCAGTGAATAGACAGTTGTAGCCCATTTTGCATAATTGAGATACAGAAAGCAAATTGTAATCTAAAGAATCTACAAGAAAAACATTGGAAATAGAATGGTCAGGAGATATAGCAATTTTACCCAATCCTTTGACCAAACCTTGATTTCCATCCCCGAATGTGATAGCTCGTTGGGGATCTTGGTTTTTCTCGTAGGAGGAGAACATCTTCTTCTCCCCTGTCATGTGGTTTGTGCACCCGCTGTCGATGATCCAACTTGAGCCCCCGGATGCATAAACCTACAAAACATGTTTAGTTCTTGACTTTAGGTACCCAAATGGTTTTGGGTCCTTTGGCATTAGATACAAGAACTTTGGGTACCCAAACACAAGTCTTTGACCGCTTGTGCTTGCCCCCAACATATTTGGCAACTACTTTGCCAGGTTTGTTAGTTAAAACATAAGATGCATCAAAAGTTTTAAATGAAAAGTTATGTTCATTTGATGCACTAGGAGTTTTCTTCTTAGGCAACTTAGCATGGGTTGGTTGCCTAGAGCTAGATGTCTCACCCTTATACATGAAAGCATGGTTAGGGCCAGAGTGAGACTTCCTAGAATGAATTCTCCTAATTTTGCTCTCAGGGTAGCCGACAGGGTACAAAATGTAACCCTCGTTATCCTGAGGCATGGGACCCTTGCCCTTAACAAAATTAGACAACTTCTTAGGAGGGGCATTAATTTTGACATTGCCTCCCTGTTGGAAGCCAATGCCATCCTTAATGCCAGGGCGTCTCCCTTTATAGAGCATGCTTCTAGCAAATTTAAATTTTTCATTTTCTAAGTCATGCTCGGCAATCTTAGCATCTAGTTTTGCTATATGATCATTTTGTTGTTTAATTAAAGCCATGTGATCATGAATAGCATTAACATCAACATCTCTACATCTAGTACAAATAGAAGTGTGCTCAACGGTAGATGTAGAGGGTTTGCAAGATTTTAATTCTACAACCTTAGCATGCAAAATATCATTCTTAGTTCTAAGGTCGGAAATAGTAGTATTGCAAACATCAAAACCTTAGCAAGCAATTTGTCATTTTCAATCCTAAGGCTAGCAAGAGATATGTTTAATTCTTCAATCTTAGCAAGCAAATCATCATTATCATTTCTAAGATTGGGAATTGAAACATTACAAGCAATAGAATCAACCTTAGCTAATAAATTAGAATTCTCATTTCTAAGGTTGTCTATAGTCTCATGGCAAGTGCTTAGCTCACTAGACAATTTTTCACATTTTTCAACTTCTAGAGCATAAGCATTTTTAACTTTAACATGCTTTTTGTTTTCCTTGATTAGGAAGTCCTCTTGGGAGTCCAAGAGATCATCCTTCTCATGGATGACACTAATTAATTCATTTAATTTCTCTTTTTGTTGCATGTTTAAGTTGGCAAAAAGAGTACGCAAATTATTTTCCTCATCACTAGCATTATCATCACTAGAAGAATCATATCTAGTGGAGGATTTAGATTTAACCTTCTTCTTTTTGCCGTCCTTTGCCATGAGGCACTTGTGGCCGACGTTGGGGAAGAGAAGTCCCTTGGTGACGGCGATGTTGGCGGCGTCCTCGTCGTCGGAGGAGTCGCTAGAGCTTTCGTCGGAGTCCCACTCCCGACAAACATGGGCATCGCCGCCCCTCTTCTTGTAGTATCTCTTCTTCTCCTTTCTTCTCGCCTTCTTATCGTCGCCCCTGTCACTGTCACTAGATATAGGACATTTTGCAATAAAATGACCGGGCTTACCACATTTGTAACACACTTTCTGGGAGCGAGGTTTGTAGTCTTTCCCCCTCCTTTGTTTGAGGATTTGGCAGAAGCTCTTGATGACGAGCGCCATTTCCTCATTGTCGAGCTTGGAGGCATCGATTGGTTGTCTACTTGGTGTAGACTCCTCCTTCTTCTCCTCCGTCGCCTTAAATGCAACTGGTTGAGCTTCGGACGTGGAGGGATCGTCAAGCTCGTTGATCTTTCGTGAGCCCTTAATCATAAATTCAAAGCTCACAAAATTCCCGATTACTTCCTCGGGAGTCATTAGTGTATATCTTGGATTACCACGAATTAATTGTACTTGAGTAGGGTTAAGGAATATAAACGATCTTAAAATAACCTTAACCACCTCGTGGTCATCCCATTTCTTGCTCCCGAGGTTGCGCACTTGATTCACCAAGGTCTTGAGCCAGTTATACATATCTTGTGGCTCCTCCCCTTGGCGAAGACGGAAGCGACCGAGCTCCCCCTCGATCGTTTCCCGCTTGGTGATCTTGGTGAGTTCATCACCCTCGTGCGCCGTCTTGAGCACGTCCCAAACTTCCTTGGCGCTTTTTAGTCCTTGCACCTTGTTGTACTCCTCCCTACTTAGAGAGGCGAGGAGTATGGTTGTGGCTTGGGAGTTGAAGTGCTCGATTTGGGCCACTTTGTCCTCATCATAATCCTCATCCCCTACGGATGGTACCTGTGCTCCAAACTTAACAACATTCCATATACTTTTGTGGAGTGAGGTTAGATGAAATTTCATTAAATCACTCCACCTAGCATAACCTTCACCGTCAAAGGTTGGCGGTTTGCCTAATGGAACAGAAAGTAATGGAGTATGTTTAGTAATGCGAGGGTAGCGTAGGGGGATCTTACTAAACTTCTTGCGCTCATGGCGCTTAGAAGTTATGGAGGGCGCGTCGGAGCCGGAGGTAGATGGTGATGAGGTGTCGGTCTCGTAGTAGACCACCTTTCTCATCTTCTTTATCTTGTCGCCACTCCAATACGACTTGTGGGAAGAAGTCTTCTTTTCCTTCTTCTTCTCCTTCTTCTTCTCCTTGTTGCGGGACTCTCCCGATAGCGCTTTCTCCTTGCTTGTAGTGGGCTTTTCGCCGGTCTCCATCTCCTTCTTGGCGTGATCTCCCGACATCACTTCGAGCGGTTAGGCTCTAATGAAGCACCGGGCTCTGATACCAATTGAAAGTCGCCTAGAGGGGGTGCATAGGGTGAAACTGAAATTCTCAAAAATAATCACAACTACAAGCCGGGTTAGCGTTAGAAATATAATTGAGTCCGCGAGAGAGGGTGCAAAACAAATCGCAAGCAAATAAGAGGTGTGACACGCGGATTTGTTTTACCGAGGTTCGGTTCTTGCAAACCTACTCCCCGTTGAGGTGGTCACAAAGACCGGGTCTCTTTCAACCCTTTCCCTCTCTCAAACGGTCCCTCGGACCGAGTGAGCTTTTCTTCTCAATCACTTGGAACACAAAGTTCCCACAAGGACCACCACAAGATTGGTGTCTCTTGCCTCAATTACAAGTGAGTTTGATCGCAATGAAGAATCAAAGAAAGAAGAAAGCAATCCAAGCGCAAGAGCTCGAAAGAACACAAGCAAATCTCTCTCACTAATCACTAAGGCGTTGTGTGGAATTTGGAGAGGATTTGATCACTTGGGTGTGTCTAGAATTGAATGCTAGAGCTCTTGTAAGTAGTTGAAGTAGGAAAACTTAGATGCAATGAATGGTGGGTGGTTGGGGGTATTTATATCCCCAACCACCAAACTAGCCGTTTGGTGGGGCTGTCTGTCGCATGGTGCACCGGACAGTCCGGTGCACACCGGACATGTCCGGTGCACCAGCCACATCACTAAGGCCGTTGGGTTCCGACCGTTGGAGCTCTGTCTTGTGGGCCCGCCTGGATGTCCGGTGGCACGCCGGACATGTACTGTAGAGTGTCCGGTGTGCCAGCGCGCGCGTGCCTGACTTCTGCGCGCTCTGGCGCGCATTAAATGCGCCTGCACGTGACCGTTGGCGCGAAGTAGCCGTTGCTCCGCTGGCTCACCGGACAGTCCGGTGTACACCGGACAGTTCGGTGAATTATAGCGGAGCGATTTCCCGAAGCTGGCGAGTTCCTGAGGCGCTCTTCCTTGGAGCACCGGACAGTCCGATGAATTATAGCGGAGCGCCTCTGGATTTCCCCGAAGGTGAGGAGTTCAGCGTGAACTCCCTTGGTGCACCGGACACTGTCCGGTGGCACACCGGACAGTCCGGTGCGCTAAACCAGGGCACACTTCGGTTATCCCTTTGCTCCTTTGTTGAACCCATTTCTTGGTCTTTTTATTGGCTAAGTGTGAACCTTTAGCACCTGTATAACTTATACACTAGAGCAAACTAGTTAGTCCAATTTATTTGTGTTGGGCAATTCAACCACCAAAATCATTTAGGAAATAGGTGTAAGCCTAATTCCCTTTCAAAAGTCACCTAGAGGGGGGGTGGATAGGCGAAATCTGAAATTTACAAACTTAAGCATACACTACAAGCCGGGGTTAGCGTTAGAATTAAATCCGAGTCCGAAAGAGAGGGAAAACAAATCAACCAAGAAATAAAGTGGATGGACACGGTGATTTGTTTTACCGAGGTTTGGTTTCAAAGAACCTAGTCCCCGTTGAGGTTGTCACAAAGACTGGATCTCTTTCAACCCTTTCCCTCTCTCAAACGATCACTTAGACCGAGTGAGCGTTCTCCTTAATCAAACGGGTCACTTAGACCCCACAAGGATCACCACACACTTGGTGTCTCTTGCTTTGATTACAAGTCACCTGAGAATAAGAATGGGAAGGAAGAAAGCACGATTGCAAAAGCCAAGTGACAAGAGAGACAAATAACACACATATCACTCTTTCTCTCTCAAGTCACTAATCACTAATGATCTCTTGTCTCAATTGTGGAACTTGGAGGGATTGGAAGCTTTGATTTTGTCTTGGAATGGATTGCTAGCTCTTGTATTGAATGTGAGAGATTGGAGTGCTTGGGTAAAGTGAGTGGAGGTGGTTGGGGTTGTATTTATAGCCCCCAACCACTTTATAGCCGTTACTCCTTTTCTGCCGACCGCGGACGGTCCGCGCTCCTGGTCTGGACAGTCCGCCCCTGCACATCAACGGCTGAAATCACAACGGTCAGCAGTAACAGCTATATCAACGGCTATATAGCATTTAATGCGTAGTTAGATGTCAGATAAAGGCAGTCACGGACAGTCCGGTCGTGCACCCCGGACGGTCCGGTCGTGCACCCCGGACGGTCCACGAGGACGCTATAATTCATTTTACCGAACCCGTCACCTTCGGGTTTTTCGGTTCTGCGCCGACCGGACGGTCCGCGCCTGAGGCCGGACGGTCCGCGCTTGGTCTCGGACGGTCCGCGCCTTTCCATCGGATGATCCGTAGTGTAGACTTGTGTTTTTGCATTGGTTCTGTCCGAGGGTCACTTTGGTGTCGCGGACGGTCCGCGCTTAGTCTGCTTTTCCAAAAAGTTTCTCCTGTCCGGAATAATCTACGGTATTCCAGACAGTCGATTTAGAATAGTTGTAGATAAACTTATGCACCTGTGGAACATATAATCTAGAGCAAACTAGTTAGTCCAATTATTTGTGTTGGGCATTTCAACCACCAAAATCATTTAGAAAAAGGTTTGACCCTATTTCCCTTTCAATTACAATAACTTAATCTACATTAACAAGTACAATAGAGAAAGAGTGATTATTACAATATACGGGTTCGAGTGCCTACTTATTACATCACAGGAAGGTAGACACCTTCCAAAAATTTTACTTAATTTTCATCCTGTTGCTTCTCGACGATCTTGGAACAGAAGCAGTAAAACTCTACAGTTTCTTTGCCTACAACAACAGGGTTCGAAAACCCTGAGTACGGAGTGTACTTTCACAAGTCTTACCCAACTAAAAGAAAAGACTCTCAAGGACATGCTGACCTTTAGGAGTCAAGATAGGGTTTAGCAAGAACCAATGACTTAGTTTGCTCAAAGCTTACTAACGTTGGTCCTTATGAATTCTTTTTACTTGTCAAATTAGGTAATTTCCTACATATAGATTGTTTCATATTCTAGATCAAACACTTGGCCTACACTAGCCATATTTTATCACACCTAGAGTTTACTTGTCACTACGGTGTAGGGTAGTGACCAAGTCTTCATGTCTGAGAAGTAATGGCGATCGAATCGATTAATACCCAACTAGGGATCTCCAACCACATGACATATGTAGAACTTAACCCTTGCATATGTCAACTCGCACCCGGGTTTCTCAAGACCAGAATGGGTTCACGCTAACCAAGAGCACATATACTCCATCGTCTAGCCTCTAGCCACGGAGGGTACACGCTACTCTCGCCATCTCTCCACTCCCATTGCGTGGTAGCCTTTCTGGTATTGGTCCGACCGAGGCAAAGCTTACCCATGATGAGGTATGTGGCCAGTTAAAAGGTCCTCGATCAGCAAGCCTACATCGACTCGGTCCTTTAATGACTCAGACGGAGACACTACACCGAGACCTCCTTCTCATGCAAGCCACCCACCCGGTCTCATCTTATCATTTATAACCTAAAGTTGGTACCTAAAAGAGATACTCTTTTTAGATGTTGAATCCATCACGGCCGTGATGGATTCACCATCATAAATCTTTCTTTGTAAAGATTCCCGGTCCAATGTGAAACATCACCTTTTAAAAATAATTCATTTTGTTTTCTAAGCAAGGCTAAGCATTATTGAGACTTGCTTGAATAAATCAGGTAACAAGGAGTGGTATTCAATTCCTCAAGGAAGGAAATGCATCAATAGTTTATCACACAATTTTATTACCTAATGCAACATTCAAAGTTGATAAAACTTTAAAATACAAGGAAAGGTAAATGCACCGGGGCTTGCCTTGTGTTGTTGGAGTAGCTGCTTCTTCACCACATCTGTAGAAATAAAGTTATTTTCCATGGAAGGATTCTCAGTCGGAGGAACAACTTCTTCTACTATAGACTATTCTTCGTGTTCTATACAAAATAATACATATATGAATGCTTATGCTATGTCATGGATATGCAAGTTTATAACAAGAAGATAGTAAGTAGTGTCTTGAATACAGCTTTCCTTCATGATGTTTATCAGCCATCCTGACTTCCTAGCTAGATAATCCTTTAAGATCAACTCAATTAATCTTCTTCGGCTACCAAGCTATAGCAAGTTTATGATTTGCAAATTTTACTTGCAAAACTACCCCTAAACTCACTTGGTATTAAAAGGGCTTAATTCTTTAGACTTATTATTGATTTCCTAGTCAAATAGTGTCCAAACAAGTTCAAACTTCACTCAAGGTTTAAAACAAACATATTAAGCCTACCCAAAAGGTTTTATGATTTTTGGGACTATTAAATTATTTCTAAAATTCTAGGAGGATCTAGTTAAGTACTTTTAAATGCTACATATTTTATGGTTTGAGATAAAAATCTTGGAATTATTTTTGTTAAATATTGTCTGATTTTAGGAGTTTAGTAAAATTGGTCCCATGATTTTATCATTTTTCTACTATTTTTAATAGATTTCTCAAGCCATGAGTAAAAAGAAATGGGAAAATTGTGAATTAGACTGGGCTGAGTTTAGCCCAAACCGACCCAAGAGTAGGGAAAACGCGCTTGCACCTGTGCCCACGCTGGTGACTTTGCGCAAGGACCCCTGATGTTTTAAACAACCAGTGAAGAGTGTGCCGCACTATTCCACTGTGTCGCTGACAATGTTACATAAGCCCTTCTCCTTCTTTCTCCTTCACAACTCCACGTTCCCAATGACGTCGCGTTCACCTACCGAGCACCCCTCGCTGGGACTCACTACGACAGACCATGACCAACGAAACCGAGCATCTTCCCACCATCCCCGAGCCAAGACGACTCTAATCCATGTATCTATCAAGCTAATCTAGCTCGAGGCTCCCTCTTCCCACAACTACGGCGGACTCCGAGGACCGGTGAAGCCGTTCCCGTTGACATAGTGTGGTAGCGTTCAAACACAGAGCATGGCAAGCTTTCGTAGCTCCTAAGACTACTGTAACAATGGCCGAAAGGACCAGAGAGAAGATAGAATTAGCTAGCCACGCTAAGGAGGGCTACAACGGCGCTTACAGATGGTGAGGCAGTGTTCTCATTAATATACCATGGTAGAGTTCAATTGGTTGGGTTTATGATCAATCAGGTGTTCTAGATATACTTAAACATGAGTTACATAGGGTTGAGCTCACCTGAGGAGCTCCGGCCATGGTGAAACACCTCATGGCGGTGATGGTGACCAGTTTTGCGAGATTCCGAAGAACTCGGGCTACGGTTGATGAAAAAGGTTGGCTAAGGGTGGGTTGGGCAAGTAACAGAGAGGCGGAGAGAGGGGAGTGCTCAATTTAAAAGGAGTCGACCGCGTGCTTCACAAATTTGGGGCGAGTGTGTTCACGGCGGCGGCGGGATATTTCCACCGAGACCCGCCCGTCGTGGCACGCGGTGAAACAATGTCTTCGGTTAGTAACTATCTACTCGCCACGACTCTCGGCACCATGGTGAATTGGTCCATAGTGTGGCGCAATCGAGGAAACCGGCAGCCCCCACGCTGACGGACGCTCGGCCATGTCGCCAGCAAGTGGACATAGCCGTACCGAGCTTCAATTCAACCCCCTATGATCTTTTCATCCTCCCCGGTAATATCTCACCCGAATCGCGCACGAATCTCCATGGCAAGTTCGAATCACGGCGTGGAGGTCGCCGGCGGCAAGGTTCCCTGAACCTCGGTTCTTCTTCAGTTACTGTTCCTATCTAAATACATGTTTGCAGCTGTCTGATAGAGCCATTTTGAGGTCTTTTTACTCCCATTTCCATGTAGCAACATACTAACTCGACTTTAGCAAAGTTGCTCTCCTATATATAGTCTCCAACTTTGTCACAATGATCATGGTCTTAAATTCAATGGATTAGTCACAATTTGGTTCCAAACTTGGACCAAAGTCACTGTTAGTCCAGGTTCAGAATACTACTTGATTGATAGCCTCACTTCCAGGGCATTTTACTTCAAATTCCATGTGGTTCTATCTAGCACCCCAAAAATTCAAACCCAGAAAATTTCTCAAACTCGCTCTAAATTCAAAATGAATTTTAAATTTTGTTTCAAAATGTTTGTTTGCGAGTTGATCTCAAGAAATAAAATATAGTGGTATGTATTATCTCCAAAATCCTCCTAAAAATATCCTACAAATATTTCCCCAATGACCCCCTCAAAATCTTTCCAAAAATACTGCCCAAATATTCTACCGATATTTATCCAAATAATTTTCCTCCTCGGAAATACCTTCAGAATCATTTTTAAAGTCCCTACAAATATTTTCTTCATAATTTTCCTCATGCTCATACGTATACATACGCCTCCGGTGTCATACAGTGAGCTCTACAAGCTAGTTTCACCTATAAACGACTAATACATGCTTATCTCCCACTAATCCTCGCCTCCTCCCCCTAATCCCCCACCTTGCCTATAAATAGACGGGCAAGGGCCTCCCCTCAAGCCATGCCAAGCCATTTCAGCTTTAAAGATGCAACACCTCAAAAGAAGACCTAAAAGATATATAGAAGACTTATAAATACTCAGCACAAGTCCAAGACACAAGACCAAAAGAGCCCAAGAAAAGAAGATAGAAGAATCAAGGTGGATAGGTCCATTGTCACACCTGGTTTTGGAAGGAAAATCGAATGCGATCCATGTACGTGCTAGGATCAGAAACTCACATACACAACGATTACATAGTTGGACATCATCACACAATTCTCAAATAATAGCGGAAATAAGTATAACTTTATTACATCATGATGCCCAAGACATCCATATAGTCATTAACTTAAACATAATCATAATCAGAGTGTTTAACAAAACGCAGTAAGAAAAGGCCTTCACATGCAGCCGACTGGGGGGTTCGCCAATTGTCTAGATTAGAACTCCTCGAAGTCCTGAAACTCCTAGAAATCCTCCCATTTCCTTCATCTTCTTCTGAGCAATGGTCGCAATAGGGACAACCCGTTGTTTGGTGTTTAAGGAAGGATGAGTACACATCAACGTACTCAGCAAATGCCCCGTTTGCTAAAGTGGACAAGCTATATATGGGGTTATGCTCAAAGCAGTTGCTTTTAGTTGGTCAGGTATTTCTCATTAGTAGAAGCCAAGTTTTATCAATAACCAAGTTTATATTCCCAAAAGAGAGCACTTCCTCCAAGAGGAAAGTACCAAATAACATAATCACAGCCATTATCATTAAACCATCAACATAAATGAATCCAAAGTATTTCTAATCAAAGAGGATCCCAAGGCTGCTCTTAACCGTGAGCACGGCTAATATACCAGTTTCTGACACTCTGCAGAGGTTGCACACTTTACCCACGAGCCGTGATTCCCTCTCTGCCTGAGAAGAGCTACTCCCTATTGACCACTATCTAGGTGGCCTAGCAAGGTATCACTATGTAGGCTTTATAAAGATTCCCATGGTGTATAGTTGCTCGTTAGGTTTCGCCAGTCGTACAAACACATTACTCCTCCCTAAGGTGGGTGACTAACAAAATCAAATCGAATGAACCTCGGCACCCACCCTTAGCAGAGCAAGCACTATGCCCCGACCCCCATTGATGGCACAACGGCAAAGCCAACTACACCCCTAAGTTCATCCAATTAATCAGCTAAGGGTGTCCCATTCCACTCTCATGGTTGTACTGTTATCTCGGGTGGTCTCTCAACGTACCGGTCCT
Organism: Zea mays; assembly: GCF_902167145.1. Classification (NCBI taxonomy): domain Eukaryota; kingdom Viridiplantae; phylum Streptophyta; class Magnoliopsida; order Poales; family Poaceae; genus Zea; species Zea mays. The sequence goes on from NC_050104.1 coordinate 45,250,289, forward strand.
TACGGAGAGGCACTCGAGAAAATGCCTGAGCCCCCTAAAATGCCACAAGATCATAATCATAATCATAATGAATCATAGTATCATAAAGTAATTCTCATCAGGTTCGTTGATTAGGATAAAGCACTAGCAAGTAGCTGATTATAATAACCCAACCCAAAAAGGTAATCAAGGACAGGATAAATAGAAAACTAGTCAATCCTTATGTTAATCATAGTATGCGGGACAGTGAATTATAAAGTACATATGATATAATAGGTCAGAGGACACTTGCCTGTACCAAACTGTTGCTGCTCAGGGGCTTCTTCTGTAACTTCTTTGGCCTCCACGAACGAAACGTTATCTAAGCGAGTGCGAACATACATTCAATATTCTTGCAACAGAAAGAAATAGTGTACCATACAACGGAAAACATGTGCAATACAAAATAGCGCTCGCTTCTATGGTCTCACGAGAGAAAGAAACACCGAGGTCGAGATAACGATTGAGAAGTTATTGCGTCTACGTTATACAAATATGAAATATAACATTTAATTTGACATACTCGCATTACTCAACATTTATTAAATGTAATTAAAGCTATCGCCCAGTTTTAATTAGTTTTCTACGCTAACAACTTTTAGTTAGATTAATAATCTACATAACGTTAGCGATTATAAGCGAGACGAAGTAACGACGCGAGATGAAAATCGTGACGCGCGAAGCAGCACGACGGCATGTGCATAGTATGCGCACAACACGCGTACGGCGCACGGGCCGACACTACACGCGAGAACTAATTAATATGTAATATAATTAAAATAAACAATTATTTAATAAAGAATGGTTCAGTTAAGATTAACTACGCTGTGTTGATTTATAAATACACAATTCGAAATTACAAATTAGATTTAAAATAAAGTGTCATTCTATTAACCGCCGGTCAAACAAACATTTAAATAAATTAGATAAAATATGCAACATCAGAGAATATTACTTCAAACATGTAGACAATTTTAATACGAATCTAATGTAACTTGATCGGAGTGAATCGGATTTAAAACACAAAAGTTATCGTAATTTTAATTTAAGTTGGATTCCTGCATACGGATTAAAATAAAACAGGGGCTAAATTGCAAAATGATCATTTTCTTCCTCTTCCTCCTTCTTCCTCTCAACCATTGGAGGGGTAGGGGAGAGGAGGGGCTGCACGTCGGGCCGCCAGCCGCACGTCGCGCGCGGGGGGCGTGGGGCGGGCGCAGGGCGCACGGACCAGTCGAGCCAGACACCACGAGACGGAAGGGAGACAGAGGGGTGCCGCCACCGGGGGAGGTGAGGGGAGGGAGAGGGAGGCCCTGCACGGACGGGAAAACGAAGAAACACTAGGTACAACAATGGTGGAGGCTCACTGGAGAAGACGACCCTCGCTAGAGCCGAGCACAAATTCGTCGATTGAGGATGAACTGTCAGTCAGATCGACGAATCTAAGGCACCGAGACAAAGCTCTTGACAAGACGAATGTAGTGGTACCCTAGGTTTCTGTCGCGGATCAAAAGTAATTGCTCGACGTAGTTGTCACCGGAGTTGGAACCACCTCCGAAGGTCGGCGAGCGATTCTAGGAGTTTCGGATCGAATGTGAGGGTGGGGTTTCAAATTTTGAAAAGGGCTCGGTGAGAGGATTCCAGCCATATATATATTGCTAGGCTTTGAAGATTTTATTTTTCGTAATTATCCTATTTTTAAAATTTTTAAATCATTTTCAGAAAAGGCTGAAATCGTTTTTAATATCCAAAAAATATCTCGAAGGATCCAAAAACTCTAGAAAAATTCTTAGATATGATTTGGGACCCAATGAACTCAAAAACATATTTAGAACTTTTGAAAATGTTTTTAAGCACCTCGAATAAATAGATTTTGAATTTCAAAAAATATAAAAATATTCAAAAAATACAAAAAATTACGGGAAACTTCTACAAGACATATTGACATGATTCAAACACTTCTTCCACTTGGAAACACTATGCAACAGCATGAATGCAACAATCATGACACTTTTAGAGCTCCTGCTAATATAGAACCAAAGTAACTTTCTACTGTTTTAATAAAGGAAAAAAGTGAATAAAGGAAAGGGTAACACCTGAATTTTGAGTACAGAGCAAAGATATACCCCAAATTCAATGTGTTACAGACATATCCACCTTAAAAGAACCTTGCCCCCGAGATTCAAGGCTGGCTAGCAAAGAGTTCAGGATACTTGACTTTCAGATCATCTCCACGTTCCTAGGTTGCTTCTTCTTCAGAGTGGTGACCCCATCTAACTTTGCACATTCTGATGGTATTCCTCCGGGTGACTCTATCTGCTGTTTCCAGAATCTATGTTGGTTTCTCCTCATATATCAGGTCTTCCTGGACTTGCAGTCCTTCCACTAGCAACTGCTCTTCTGGTACTCGCAAACACTTCTTCAGCTGAGACACATGGAACACATCATGTAGTACTGATAGGTCTTCTGGTAAGCTAAGCTGATATGCCACTTCTCCACGCCTTGCTAGAGCCTCGTACGGTCTGATATCGAGGTGCTAGCTTGCCCTTGACAAAGAATCTTCTGACTCCCCTGATAGGTGACACTTTCAGATAGACATGATCTCCCACTTCGAAACTCAATTCTCTTCTTGTGTCAGCATAACTGTGCTGCCTTGACTACGCTATCTTCAGATTCTCTCGAACCATCTTAATGTTTTTTCTGCTTCGAGCAAAACATCTAGGACAAACACCTGCCTCTCTCTAGGGTGACCCTAAAGCACTTGAGTTCTTCAACTCCTCCCATATAGTGCCTGAAACGGTGACATCTTCAGACTAGCCTGATGGCTATTGTTATAAGAGAATTCCTCATAGGGCAATTTCTTATCCCAACCTGACTTATCTTGCAATGCACAGGCTCTCAACATGTCATCCAAAATTTGGTTAGTTCTTTTAGTCTGATCGTCAGTCTAAGTGTGATAGGCTGAACTGAACTTTAAATGCGTGCCCAAGGCTTCTTGTAGCTGCTGCCAAAAGTAAGAAGTGAACTGTGTTCCTCGATCTGACATTATCTTCTTCGGAACACCATGCAGACAAACAATCCGAGACATGTATAACTCAGCTAGCATTGCTCCATTATACGTTGTCTTCACTGGTATGAAATGTGTCACCTTTGTTAAGTGGTCCACAATCACCCAAATGGAATCGTAGCCGGCTCGGGTATGAGGTAGGCCAACTATGAAATCCATCCTGATCTCCTCCCACTTCCACTAAGGAATCTGCAATGGCTTCAAAAGTCCAGCTGGTTTCTAATGTTCCGCTTTAGTTCTCTGACAACTGTCACAAATGGCGACATGCTCTACAATCTCTCTTTTCATTCCATACCACCAAAACCACTTTTTCAGATCCTGATACATCTTCTCGCTGCCGGGCTGTGGCAGAACCACCCGAATTATTCCAGCTTAAGTGCCTAAGTCACGCCTCAGGGACCGCAACACACTTCAATCGGAATAACACGTCAGTCCTTCAGATCTAGTCTGATAGAGCCACTTAACCAGGATCAAATTCCACAATCCCACTCGAAGGTGAGTCACAGAAGAAATACATAAAAACAGGAACCTCAAATTAAGTGCTGAATTATTACATAGATCGAAGTTTTTGAGTAGCAAATAAGAGTTCTCAAAATAAAATGCAGCGGATAATCGATGTCGTCGGTAATGAGGAAATGGGCAAGGCCTAGCCCACTACTCCTCCTGCTCCTCTCCTGCCGGAGCAACATCCCACTCGACCGTCCAACCTGGTGGCAGGGTGGTAGGCCAAGTCACACCATCAATCATTTCCTAAATCGCACCTGCAAAAATTATGACACAAGCAAGGCTGAGTATACTAATACTCAGCTAGACTTACCCGGTGTGAGGAGTCTACTCCTCTACCTCTAGACTATGTAAATGTTTGGCTGAGGGGTTGGGTTTGGCAAAAGCACTAGCTGTTTCTAAAATTTACTTTTAGCTTTTCAAATTCTAACATCATTATCTTAGCTAGGTTTGCTTCTTCTAAGCATACATAGTAACAAGCATTTAGTTCAATCAACAAATTATCTTATGTAACCTCATTTCACTTTTTACTCGATGCAGTACAAGGGGTCAAGCAGTCTCATTAGCTGCGAGAAGCAGACGATTCGAATCGAGTTTTATCCTTGCAAGGTAAACCTAAACACACGACATGTCAGGGTACTCCGACCCCACACATGTCAACCGTCCCCACCGATTCCCCGTTCGCGTCCAGGCCTCACCGCCTTGGCATACAATGCTCCACTGACCCCGGCTGCCGCCGTGCAGTGACCACACTTGTACCCACCATAGCTAGCATGGGAGACCCAGTCTCAGGTCGCATGAGGGATAAAGTCCGCGCCCGGCTTCACTCAGGTACTAGGTTTATCGGTTACCATTTTTCCCGACATGTGCTTAGTACGTTCAAAAGCTTGACTCAGGTATCCACACATTAATCCTTAATTCCTTTTTCCCGTCTCATGGTCAAGGCATCCTCCCTGGATCCAAGTCCATAGACTAAACATAGATCCCGTTATCAAGATGAATACAATCAATTCCTGACATCGCGCGAGTGCTAGAAAAATCACTCGACTTCTACCGAGATCCTGATTAGCAAGCAACTACTCGACCTAGCATACTAGTATTCATCTAAAAAAGGAATCCTAAGTTCATGCAACTAGAGGTTTCAAGCAACTCCTACACTTAAGTGCACATTACAATCCTACAAGCATTAAGTGTAGTAAAGTAGCATATAATTATACGGTTATGCATATAAACCGGGGCTTGCCTTCAATAGCTGGGGCTGCGGGGAGATCCTCGATAGCAGCCTCGGAAGCTTGCTCCTGGTCCTCCTCTTGGACAGTTCCTTGCTCTGGGTTGAGCACGTACTCTCCGTCGACGAGATTACAATCTAATGAATGCAATGCGTAAGATATATGCATGATATGATATGTGTTTTAGTAATTTCAACTTTTGATGGTGTATGATCTACTTGAGTTAGATAGAGTTTAACCTTACTTATGTGAGACTTGTGGGTGGTATACTTGGTAAATTGGATCAACCTTAGCTAAGTTAAGTGGTAGGTTTATTTTTGGGGTTCCACTGAATTCTTTTTAAAGTCTTAGTGAGATTTGCCAAGAATTTAAGTTGGACTTATTGGAGTGAGGTTTATTTCTCCTTTCTTTTTCTTTATTCTCTTTAAGTTTTTGGAGTGGGTTTGAACTACAAGTTGCCTTAATAGATTTTCAAAAATTCTGTAAAAATTACAGTGGCTTATTACTGGTGTATAGTTCTTTGTCTCAAAATTTGGGGATCAGAAAGTGAATAGCTTTCTCTGGACAAAATTACCAAATTTTAGGGCAGAGGGGGTGATTTGAACTACAACTACCATATAATAGTAGGTAATTCTCTAAAACTTATTTTTGCTGGCATTTAGGTGTTATAAAATGACTTGGCACAAAATTCTAGCCATTAATACTTATTAGTTATTTTACTAGGATTTTCTAAAGTTTCTAGCCAAAGGGGTGCTTTCTACTACCACTATATTTGAAAAATATCAAACAACAGATTTCTGATTTTTCCTAACTTCTATTTTGCGCAAGAGCAATCATTCTGAAGTTTGGCATCTTTTTGCTTAAAGGAAGGGGTGGTATGCATTAATTGGATTAAATGGCCTTTCTTATAAAATATTAGCAATAGGTAATATTTTGCATCCTTCTAATGGGTTTGCATTTTTCTCTGGTGGCCTTTCTCATTATTGACCTAGCAAAATTTTAATTGCCCATTATTGCATTATTATGGGTTATTCATGATTTATTTGGAATATGATTTATTTGGAATATGACTCATTGTCATATTATATTTATTTACCCTACTTAAAATGATGGGCTGGGGTCTTTATTATTTTTATAGTGGGGTTTTGGTAGTTACAAGTCCACTGGATTTTTATTATCAATTTTGGGTCTAGTTTTGTAATTCTAATAATTGATTTCTAGTTGGAATAATGCTAAATAAAACATTTCACTTTAAAACTGATCTGGACTAGAGGTCCCTTTATTTTTCCTAGGTTCTCTGTTACTTAAGCAAACTAGGAAAAATAATTTCACTCACTGTTCATTAATTTCTAATGCTTTTCTGATTTTCTTAAGTTTTGGGCAGAAATGGCTTTTAATGGATATCTACACTAAATTTTTCAATACTGGGGTTCTTACTATTTTTAAACATTGCTTAAATGGGGTTTGAACATCTACAATTTTTCTTAGGTTCAGCACACAAGCAAAACTAATTTTCCTTAATTAAACAAGGTTTGGTCAGTTTCTGTTTTTAATTTTAAACTTTAAAAATTAGAACAGAAAGCATAATGTTTATTATTTTTAAGTGATAGTTCATATTATTCAGGATCTAGCAAAATTAGTTTGACAACTTTTGGTTAAGAATTCATCAAGTTATGAATTTTCTAAGTTCTCTGTTTATTAAAAAGATTAAACAGAATTGATTAAATGGAAAACTACTTTGCAACGGGGTCCCTGGCGGGTGTTTCAAGTTTTCCTTATAGATTAGTCCCTGGGCTACTATTCAAATGAGTCACTGACATCTCAGAAAACCCCGTGGATTCTTCTAATCCTAACCCGAGGTCCTTTCCCCCAAATTAAATAGTACCCGCGGCAGAAGAAAGGGCGGAGGGGCTTACCGGTGACGAGATTGCTCCGGTGAGGTGGCCGAGGGTGTAGGGGAGGTCCTGTGGGTCACGACGATGTGCGGGTCGCCGGCGGGGATGGTCGGAGTCGGCCGGTCCGCGTGCGCAGGCGGGGGAGCTCGTCGGCGGCGAGGAGTCCGGCCTATCCAGGGCGAATTTGACCAATCAAACGGGTCAGAGAGCTTCACCAGGGACCAAGGAAGGGGTGTGCGCGAGGAATTGAAGAATGGCTCACCGGAGTGCTCGGTCTACGCGTGCAGGTGGGCGGCCGAAGTCCAGTGAGGTCGATCTTCGCCTTTCGGTGAAGTTCTGCCAGGTCCGAGGGCTTGGAAAGCTTCACGGGCCTATGGCGGAGCTAACCGAAGCGCTGGCGCGACTTGGAGGTGACTGGAGTGGGCTGGCCACGGTGGCCGAAGCTCTGGCGGCAATGGCGGGCAGAAAGGAGCTCGCCGGAGCTAAGGAGGGGTGTCTGGCCGGCGATGGTGAGCGCGGGGTGAAGTGAGGGGCGCCCGGGGAGGGTTTATAGGCGCGGGCGAGCACGGGCGAGGGCGGGGCTCTGACAAGTGCTCGGGGCGTGCGCGGCGAACGCCAGTGCGCGCTCTGGCGTCTGGCACAGCGTCGAGCACGAGGCAGCGCAGGGAGAGGTCGAGTTCAAGCGTGGATTGGCCCCAAATCTTTGAGATTATGGCCATGATCCCGTTGAGAGATCTCTTCCTCTCAGGTCCCTTTGTCATTTGTGTGTGGAGGCTAGCAGGTTTTGCTGACTGGATTAAGAGATAGGGAGGGGAGAAATCATGTTTGTCTCACTGCCGCACACAGTGAGAAGATCTCTGGTTTGACGTGTCCAAGGCACGCGTCCCAATGCCATCTTCTGGCACAAGACAGAGAGGTTAGTTATGCACGTTTTTGTCAATGGGGCCATTAGGATTTGAGTTAGGGATCAAGGTGAACAAGCTTGATCTTTGGCTCAAGGTCTGAAATTCAGAATTCTGAATTTCAGAATTCCCTAATGAAATCCCACTTGAGAGGCTTGTTTAGAGTTTTATTTAAATTGTTTTGGTCAAGCTTCCTTAATCTTTGTTGTTGCTTATTAAATATACTTCAATGTTTATAATTGGCCCAAGCCATGATTCTAAATTTTTCATACTCTTTTCCCCATTTTCTTGAATTTTGTTCATAGGGCTCAATTAGGGTTTTTGTTGGGGTTGCACATTTTGCCTTTTTGAAAAACCCATTTGTTTGGATCATGATGCTTTTAAGTATAAGCTTAGTGGGTTCTTTATTCTTAAATCAACTTGATGTTCATGCTCAAATTTGGTTCACATAAAATGATGGTTCTTGGGTTAGCACTTGAGAGAAACCCTAGGTGACACTAGGGTGTCACAGCCTTCCCCCCTTAAAGGAATCTCGTCCCGAGATTCGGGCCAGAGTCCTCCCGGGGTGAAGCGAAGGGTGAGAATTATAGGAAGTGGGTGCTTATTGTTATTATTAGGGCAGACTGCTCTTCGAATGTTATTCTCTTTGCAACTTCAGAAGGAAGTCCTTTTTAAATTTTGTTTCATGATTACTTCATTCTGATTTAAGATTATATTTCTGAATTTCAGATTCGAAGGGCAGGAAGAGGGGTTGGGTGTGATTACGTACCAGCTTCCTTAGGTAGGCAATCGGGGAAGTTGGATCTCAAGAATTCCTCAGTCTCCCAAGTAGCTTCTTCCTCTGAGTGATTACTCCACTGGACCTTGTACATCTTGATCGATTTAGCCCGAGTTGATCTTTCTTTGCAATCCAGAATCTTGGAAGGGTACTCTTGGTACGATAGATCTAGTTCTATCTCCAATTCTGGCTCTGCTATGATCTCGGTCGGCAATCGAACACACTTCTTCAGCTGAGATACATGGAACACGCTGTGAATGGCAGACAGTTTTGAAGGTAGCTTCAGCTTATATGCCACGGGTCCACATGCTTCGATGATCTCATAAGGTCCAATGTAACGAGGGGCTAGCTTGCCTTTGATTCCAAACCTCTACACTCCCTTGGTGGGTGATACCTTGAGGTACACGAAATCTCCCACCTTGAACTGGAGAGGTTTCCTTCTTTTATCATGGTAACTCTTCTGCCTGGCCTGAGCAGCTTCTAGATTTTTCCTGATTAGTTTGACCTTCCTTTTGGCTTCAGTCACTAAGTCAGGTCCAAAAACTCCTCTTTCTCCAGGTTGAGACCAATTGAGTGGTGTTCTACACCTTCTTCCATAGAGAGCTTTGAAAGGTGCCATCCTTAGGCTGGATTGATAACTGTTGTTATAAGCAAACTCTGCCAAGGAGAGGTGCTTATCCCAGTTCTTGCCACAATCGATCGCACCAGCTCTCAGCATATCCTCCAGAATTTGGTTTACCCTTTCCGTCTGACCATCAGTCTGCGGGTGGTAAGCTGAACTTCTGATTAGCTTGGTTCCCAAAGACTCCTGCAGTTGTTCCCAAAATCTGGCAACAAATTGGGCTCCTTGGTCAGAAACAATGGTCCGAGGTAATCCGTGCAAACACACGATCCGGTCAATGTACAACTCTGCATACTTTTGAGCCTTATCAGTGGTGTGCACAGGAAGAAAATGTGCCACTTTCGTCAGTCGGTCCACAATAACCCAAATCAAATCATGATGACGAGAGGTGTTGGGCAGACCCACGATGAAATCCATGATGTTGTCATCCCATTTCCATGAAGGTATAGATAGGGGTTGCAAAGCTCCAGCTGATTTCAAGTGGCTTGCCTTTATCCTCTGACAAGTGTCACATTCCGATACATACTGGGCTATCTCCCTCTTCATTATGGTCCACCAATACAGAGGTTTCAGATCATGGTACATCTTGGTGCTTCCGGGATGCATAGAGAATTTGGAGAGATGGGCCTCATCCAAGATTTTCCTCTTGAGGTCCTTGTTTTTAGGAATCACCAATCTGCTTTTGAACCATAATACACCCTTTTCATCTTGGCGGAAACATTTATACTTCTCAACCTTCTTATGGAGATTCTTCTTGATAATCTGCACTCCCTTGTCACTGAGCTGGGCCATGATGATCTGGTCTTGCAAAGCTGGCTCGACAGAAATGTGAGACAGAGCACCAGAAGGAATCACTTCTATTTGCATCTTGCTCAACTCATCACACATGGTGTTGATGCGAGAATCCATCAGAATACAATTGCATTACAACTTCTGACTCAAGGCATCCGCTACCACATTGGCTTTTCCTAGGTGATAATGTACCTCCAGGTCATAATCCTTGATCAGCTCTAGCCATCTTCTCTGCCTCATGTTGAGATCAGCCTGAGTAAAGATGTATTTAAGGCTCTTATGATCGGTGAAGATGTTGCAGTGGGTTCCCATTAAATAGTGCCTCCACATTTTTAATGCATGAACCACCGCTGCCAACTCAAGGTCATGAGTGGGATAATTCTGCTCATGAGGCCTGAGTGCTCTTGAGGCATAAGCAATGACTCGGTTGTCTTGCATTAAGACACAACCTAGTCCAGTGCCAGAGGCATCACAATACACATCAAAAGGCTTGCTGTTGTCGGGTTGTGCTAACACTGGTGTTGTGGTCAGATGCTGCCTTAATGCATGGAAGGCATCTTCGCACTTCTGACTCCAAACAAACTTGGCTTCTTTCTTCAGCAACTCAGTTATAGGCTTCGCAATTCGAGAGAAATCCAGAATAAATCTTCGGTAATAACCAGCTAATCCCAGAAAACTCCGAATCTGACGGACAGTCGTTGGTGGCTTCCAGTTCATCACCTCTTGCACTTTATCAGGATCAACAGCTATTCCTGCCTGAGAGATAGTGTGACCCAAGAATTTGATTTCCTTTAGCCAAAAATCACACTTGGACAACTTGGCATAAAGGTGGTGCTCTCGCAGACGTTGAAGCACTACATGCAAATGCCCGGCATGTTCTTCTTCGTTCTTCGAGTACACCAAGATATCATCGATGAACACCACTACGAATTTATCCAATTCAGGCATGAAAACAAAATTCATCAGATACATGAAATATGCTGGTGCATTTGTCAGCCCGAATGACATCACCAAGAATTCATATAGCCCATATCTGGTTGAGAATGCCGTCTTCGGAATATCGCTTGCTCGTATCTTGATCTGATGGTAGCCGGAGCGAAGGTTTATTTTGGAAAACACCTTGGCCCCGACCAACTGGTCAAAAAGAACATCAATACGAGGCAAAGGATACTTGTTCTTGATAGTTACCACATTAAGAGGGCGGTAATCTATACACAGCCTCAAGCTTTCATCCTTCTTCTTCACAAACAGTGCTGGACATCCCCAAGGAGAAGTACTTGGGCGAATAAATCCCTTATCCAGCAACTCCTGCAATTGCTTCTTTAATTCTGCCAACTCAGCGGGTGGCATTTGGTAGGGCCTCTTGGAAATTGGTGCCGTTCCCGGTTGCAACTCGATGGCAAATTCAATATCCCGGTCTGGTGGCATTCCTGGCAATTCATCAAGAAAGACATCTGCATACTCGCAGACCACAGGGATCTTCTTCAGAGGTAACTCTGTCATAGAGAAAGCACATGACTGAGTAGAACCCTGACTGGGCAGAATTAAGGCGAAGTTCCCGCAGAACGGAGAATTAATTTCCACGGTACGGCTGGCTACATCAAGCACAACTTGGTGCAAGGTCATCCAATTAGCTCCCAGAATAATGTCCACATCTTCCAAACCCAAAACAAGAAGGGTGGTTTTGACAATGTGGCTTCCCAGTTGAATAGGCACACTTTGGTTTAATTGATTAGTTGCAATTTTACCCCCAGGTGTGACTATCATAAATGACCCTTTTGAGTGAGAGAATGGCAGTTCACATTTAGCACTGAACTTTTGGCTAATGAAACTATGAGATGCACCAGAATCAAACAGAATTAAAGCAGGTTGATTATAAACTGAAAAGATACCAGTCATGATAGGAGCTCCCTCAGGTACTTCCTCCAGAGTAGTGAAGTTGAGCTTCCCTTGCTTGACTTGTACCTTCTGCTTTCTTCCCTTGTCTTGATTTGGTGCTGGCATCTACCTCTGCTGGTTCCTGGGACAATTCTTGGCATAGTGGCCCACATTGCCGCAAGTGAAACACTTGTTCCCATTGCCCTGGCGGAGCTGTTGCTGCTGCGGAGGCTGATTGTTCCTTGGAGCGAGCTAGAAAGCGGTTGGGTGCCGGCTGCTGCTGCTGAGGTGGCCTGATCACCCATCTGCGTGCCTGCTGCTGGAAACCTCTGCTCTGATTGTGAGAAACAATCCGGAACCTCTGGGCCTGAGCGGAGGGTGCTTCCATTGGTGCCTTTCTCTTCTTCTCTGCCCGGTGAGCTACAATGCAATCCTCCTGGGAGATGGCCAGGTTGACCAACTCATTGAAGTTATCGGCCCGGACAGTGTTGAGTCGTTCCCGCAGCTTGGTGTTAAGACCCCTGCGGAAGCGGTCTCTCTTGTTTTCATCAGAATTAGCATGGTACCCTACATACTGGCATAGGATGTTGAAGGCCTGCACATACTGCAGTATCGTGCGGGTTCCTTGATTAAGTGCCAGAAACTTATTCAGCTTGCGATCCAGAATGCCAGCTGGGATGTGGTGTCCTCTGAAAGGAGTCTTGAATTCCTCCCAAGACACTTCACGATCAGCGGGGAGCATAGCACGGAAGTGGTCCCACCAAGTCCGAGCAGGGCCGCGAAGCTGCTGCGCGGCGAAGCGAGCCTTGGCTTCATCGAGGCAGTCTCCCGTGAGGATGGGAAACTTGGACTCAACGACGCGGAGCCACACGTCGGAGTCCAATGGATTCTCTGCCTTGGTGAACAAGGGTGGCTGCGTACTCAGAAACTCCTGGTAGGTTGCCGCTGCCGGAGGTCGCTGATGCTGGCCTCCACCATGCTGCTGAGGGTGGGGCTGGCGCTGCAAGAGCTGTCGCAGAATCTCGTTCTGCTGGGCCATCAGCTCCTGCACCGTGGGAGCTGGAGGAGGTGGCGGGGGAACCTACTCGTTATGCCCGCAACGCTGCCTAGCTGCCATCTGAAAACAGAGATTGCTGCCATTGTTATCCCAACTCACGATTTCGGATGACAAGATATTATCTCATATGGAAGAAAAATGCCATAATCATGATATTAGGTTCGAAATGAAGATAACATGGTGACAAACATCCCACAGATTTCAAAAGTTCACAGGGTTATATCAGGGGAAAAGGTACCCGTAAGCGTAGTCCAAAATCTGACATTAACTAAGCTCGCATAGGTTTCTATCCGCCTAAAAGTGTCGAAGTGACTGCTTAACCCTGAGCGGTGGAAGCGACACTGGATACGGGTGAAGGAGGTATCGCGGAGGTAGTCCCATTGGCACCAGGGGCTGGTCCTAGCTCCTCGGGAGCCTCTTCTCCCTCGCTTCCGGCTTCATTGGTCTCCATCTCCAAGTGGTGCATGTCTAGGTGGTCATTTGCTTCTTCGAGTTCCCTCTGCACATCGTGGAGCTGGTTCTCCAAGACATCAATAGTGTTGTCTCGGATCTCCACCTGCTGCTCCAAGGTGGTAATGCGCTGGCTGAGCCTTTCCACCTGCAGATCCTTCTCCACCAACTCGGAGGATAAATCGACCACAAAATCTTCTCGATTGTCGAGAGTGAGCTTGGCAGTTTGAGCGATGTTAGCAAGGTGTGCCATAGCATCGCTCTGAAGGGTCTGAAGGCGGTACAGCGCACTCATGCACTGAACGGTGACCCTCCCAACCAAGTCAGGATACATTGCCCATACATCCTTCACATGGCTCACGCGGTTACACCACATGGGGTCATCCTTCTTCTCAGCAGGGAAGAGTCCCAAGGGGTGCATCACCATCTCCAGGGGATGGTAGCCACAGAAAGTCGTTAGAGTCTTCATGGCTGTTGCTTCAATGGTGTCGTCCGTCCTGAGTCCAATTGTCTCGGAATCAAGAGAACGCCAACCCGGCTGAAGGGGATGAGCCTCCAAAGTCAGCCAGACCCGACAACGAGGTACCCGATGCTCCTCATACAACTGCACCGTGTACAAAGGGGGCGTAGGGTAACCGGCGGAGTTAAGCACTTCCCACAAGATGGAAGAAAAGCCATCGCGAGAAAGGAAGTCAGAACTGAAACGAGTGTCTCCTCCACTGGCGGGGGTGGGTGAATTCATCTGCGGAAGGGAATCAAAGGTAAAGATTATGGTGGAAAGAAAAAGAAAAAGAGAGCCCGGATGGTTTTTAAAGGAAGTGGGTTAGCTCAAGTTTTTAATTCCCTTTTGTGTTTATAATGCATGCATGCTGAAAGTAACGTCTCCTCTCCAAATAATAGGGTGCTCTTAGGGCATCCTTAAAAGTCTAAGTATTGGCCCACGGGGCCTACTTAATTAGCCACCTATTTCTCCCTCTATGCCTAAGGCCTTCCGTCCTAGGTCTAGCGGTCTAGTCCTGACGATCCGTAGTAGTTTCTAGGCAAGTTTTAAATTTTGAAAATGGTATCCATGGTTTATTGTCCTTCTCTGTGGTGGAATTTGCTCCGATACCAGTTGCGGCAGAACCACCCGAATTATTCCTGCTTAAGTGCCTAAGCCACGCCTTAGGGGCCGCAACACACTTAAATCGGAATAACCCGTCAGTCCTTTAGATCTAGTCTGATAGAGCCACTTAACCAGGATCAAATTCCACAATCCCACTCGAAGGTGAGTCACAGAAGAAATACAATAAAACAGGAACCTCAAATTAAGTGCTGAATTATTACATAGATCGGAGTTTTTGAGTAGCAAATAAGAGTTCTCAAAATAAAATGCAGCGGATAATCGATGTCGTCGGTAATGAGGAAATGGGCAAGGTCTAGCCCACTACTCCTCCTGCTCATCTCCTGCCGGAGCAACATCCCACTCGACCGTCCAACCCGGTGGCAGGGTGGTAGGCCAAGTCACACCATCAACCATTTCCTGAATCGCACCTGCAAAAATTATGCCACAAGCAAGGCTGAGTATACTAATACTCAGCTAGACTTACCCGGTGTGAGGAGTCTACTCCTCTACCTCTAGACTATGCAGTTGTTTGGCTGAGGGGTTGGGTTTGCCAAAAGCACTAGCTGTTTCTAAAATTTACTTTTAGCTTTTCAAATTCTAACATCATTATCTTAGCTAGGTTTGCTCCTTCTAAGCATACATAGTAACAAGCATTTAGTTCAATCAACAAATTATCTTATGTAACCACATTTCACTTTTTACTCGATGGAGTACAAGGGGTCAAGCAGTCTCATTAGCTGCGAGAAGCAGACGATTCGAATCGAGTTTTATCCTTGCAAGGTAAACCTAAACACACGACATGTCAGGGTACTCAGACCCCACACATGTCAACCGTCCCCATCGATTCCCCATTCGTGTCCAGGCCTCACCGCCTTGGCATACAATGCTCCACTGACCCCGGCTACCGCCGTGCAGTGACCGCACTTGTACCCACCATAGCTAGCATGGGAGACCCAGTCTCAGGTCGCATGAGGGATAAAGTCCTCGCCCGACTTCACTCAGGTACTAGGTTTATCGGTTACCATTTTTCCGGACATGTGCTTAGTACGTTCAAAAGCTTGACTCAGGTATCCACACATTAATCCTTAATTCCTTTTTCCCGTCTCATGGTCAAGGCATCCTCCCTGGATCCAAGTCCATAGACTAAACATAGATCCCGTTATCAAGATGAATACAATCAATTCCTGACCTCGTGCGAGTGCTAGAAAAATCACTCGACTTCTACCGAGATCCTGATTAGCAAGCAGCTACTCAACCTAGCATACTAGTATTCATCTCAAAAAGGAATCCTAAGTTCATGCAACTAGAGGTTTCAAGCAACTCCTACACTTAAGTGCACATTACAATCCTACAAGCATTAAGTGTAGTAAAGTAGCATATAATAATAAGGTTATGCATATAAACCGGAGCTTGCCTTCAATAGCTGGGGCTGCGGGGAGATCCTCGATAGCAGCCTCGGAAGCTTGCTCCTGGTCCTCCTCTTGGACAGTTCCTTGCTCTGGGATGAGCACATACTCTCCGTCGGCGAGAGTACAATCTAATGAATGCAATGCGTAAGATATATGCATGATATGATATGTGTTTTAGTAATTTCAACTTTTGATGGTGTATGATCTACTTGAGTTAGATAGAGTTAAACCTTACTTATGTGAGACTTGTGGGTGGTATACTTGGTAAATTGGATCAACCTTAGCTAAGTTAAGTGGTAGGTTTACTTTTGGGGTTCCACTGAATTCTTTTTAAAGTCTTAGTGAGATTTGCCAAGAATTTAAGTTGGACGTATTGGAGTGAGGTTTATTTCTCCTTTCTTTTCTTTATTCTCTTTAAGTTTTTGGAGTGGGTTTGAACTACAAGTTGCCTTAATAGATTTCCAAAAATTCTGTAAAAATTACAGTGGCTTATTACTGGTGTATAGTTCTTTGTCTCAAAATTTGGGGATCAGGAAATGAATAGCTTTCTCTGGACAAAATTACCAAATTTTAGGGCAGAGGGGGTGATTTGAACTACAACTACCATATAATAGTAGGTAATTCTCTAAAACTTATTTTTGCTGGCATTTAGGTGTTATAACATGACTTGGCACAAAATTCTAGCCATTAATACTTATTAGTTATTTTACTAGGATTTTCTAAAGTTTCTAGCCAAAGGGGTGCTTTCTACTACCACTATATTTGAAAAATATCAAACAACAAATTTCTGATTTTTCCTAGCTTCTATTTTGCGCAAGAGCAATCATTCTGAAATTTGGCATCTTTTTGCTTAAGGGAAGGGGTGATATGCATTAATTGGATTAAATGGCCTTTCTTATAAAATATTAGCAATAGGTATTATTTTGCATCCTTCCAATGGGTTTGCATTTTTCTCTGGTGGCCTTTCTCATTATTGACCTAGCAAAATTTTAATTGCCCATTATTGCATTATTATGGGTTATTCATGATTTATTTGGAATATGACTCATTATCATATTATATTTATTTACCCTACTTAAAATGATGTGCTGGGGTGTTTTTTATTTTTATTGTGGGGTTTTGATAGTTACAAGTCCACTGGATTTTTATTATCAATTTTGGGTCTGGTTTTGTAATTCTAATAATTGATTTCTAGTTGGAATAATGCTGAATAAAACATTTCACTTTAAAACTGATCTGGACTAGAGGTCCCTTTATTTTTCCTAGGTTCTCTATTACTTAAGCAAACTAGGGAAAATAATTTCACTCACTGTTTATTAATTTCTAATGCCTTTCTGATTTTCTTAAGTTTTGGGCACAAATGGCTTTTAATGAATATCTACACTAAATTTTTCAATATTGGGGTTCTTACTATTTTTAAACAGTGCTTAAATGGGGTTTGAACATCTAAAATGTTTCTTAGGTTCAGCACAGAAGCAAAACTAATTTTTCTTAATTAAACAAGGTTTGGTCAGTTTCTGTTTTAAATTTTAAACTTTAAAAATTAGAACAGAAAGCATAGGGTTTATTATTTTTAAGTGATAGTTCATAATATTCAGGATCTAGCAAAATTAGTTTGACAACTTTTGGTTAATAATTCATCAAGTTATGAATTTTCTAAGTTCTCTGTTTATTAAAAAGATTAAACAGAATTGATTAAATGGAAAACTACTTTGCAACGGGGTCCCTGGCGGGTGTTTTAAGTTTTCCTTACAGACTAGTCCCTGGGCTACTATTCAAATGAGTCACTGGCATCTTAGAAAACCCCCTGGATTCTTCTAATCCTAACCCGAGGTCCTTTCCCTAAATTAAACAGTACCCGCGGCGGAAGAAAGGGCGGAGGGGCTTACCGGTGGCGAGATTGCTCCGGTGAGGTGGCCGAGGGTGTAGGGGAGGTCCTGAGGGTCACGACGATGTGCGGGTCACCGGCGGGGATGGTCGGAGTCGGCCGGTCCGCGTGCGCAGGCGGGGGAGCTCGTCGGCGGCGAGGAGTCAGGCCTATCCAGGGCGAATTTGACCAATCAAACGGGTCAGAGAGCTTCACCAGGGATCAAGGAAGGGGTGTGCGCGAGGAATTGAAGAATGGCTCACCAGAGTGCTCGGTCTACGCGTGCAGGCGGGCGGCCGAAGTCCGGTGAGGTCGATCTTCGCCTTCCAGTGAAGTTCTGCCAGGTCCGAGGGCTTGGAAAGCTTCACGAGCCTATGGCGGAGCTAACCGAAGCGCTGGCGCGACTTGGAGGTGACTGGAGTGGGCTGGCCACGGTGGCCGAATCTCTGGCGGCAATGGCGGGCGGAAAGGAGCTCGCCGGAGCTAAGGAGGGGTGTCTGGCCGGCGGTGGTGAGCGCGGGGTGAAGTGAGGCGCGCCCGGGCAGGCTTTATAGGCACGGGCGAGCACGACCGAGGGCGGGGCTCTGACAAGCGCTCGGGGCATGCGCGGCAAATGCCAGTGCGCGCTCTGGCGTCTGGCACAGTGTCGAGCACGAGGCAGCGCAGAGAGAGGTCGAGTTCAAGCACGGATTGGCCCCAAATCTTTGAGATTATGGCCATGATCCCATTGAGAGATCTCTTCCTCTCAGGTCCCTTTGTCGTTTGTGTGTGGAGGCTAGCAGGTTTTGCTGACTGGATTAAGAGATAGAGAGGGGAGAAATCCTATTTGTCTCACTGCCGCACACAGGGAGAAGATCTCTGGTTTGACGTGTCCAAGGCACGCGTCCCAATGCCATCTTCTAGCACAAGATAGAGAGGTTAGTTATGCACATTTTTTGTTAATGGGGCCATTAGGATTTGAGTTAGGGATCAAGGTGAACACGCTTGATCTTTGGCTCAAGGTCTGAAATTCAGAATTCTGAATTTCAGAATTCCCTAATGAAATCCCGCTTGAGAGGCTTGTTTAGAGTTTTATTTAAATTGTTTTGGCCAAGCTTCCTTAATCTTTGTTGTTGCTTATTAAATATACTTCAATGTTTATAATTGGCCCAAGCCATGATTCTAAATTTTTCATACTCTTTTCCCCATTTTCTTGAATTTTGTTCATAGGGCTCAATTAGGGTTTTTGTTGGGGTTGCACATTTTGCCTTTTTGAAAAACCCATTTGTTTTGATCATGATGCTTTTAAGTATAAGCTTAGTGGGTTCTTTATTCTTAAATCAACTTGATGTTCATGCTCAAATTTGGTTCACATAAAATTATCGTTCTTGGGTTAGCACTTGAGAGAAACCCTAGGTGACACTGGGGTGTCACACGGGGTGAATGGAATATGTTGTCTGATGACCTTCTTTGAGAATTAGCTCCCGGATCGATTTGATGTCGGGAACACACAACCTATCTTTGAACCATATCACGCTTTCAGCGTCTTCCCGAAAATCCTTGCCTTTCCATTCTAGGATCAGCTGCCGAATTTCATTGATCTTCTCATCATATTTCTGTCATTCTCTGATATCCCGCTATAGGGTGGGTTCTAGCTCAACTGCCACTCCCTAGGTGTTGTTCAGAAATCCGAGGCTCAATCTATCAAACTCCTTGGCTAACTCATAGAACATTGGGTGAGCAACCATCATATTGACTTGACTCTTCCTGCTCAGGGCATCTGCAACCATGTTTGCTTTTCCTAGATGATAATGTATCTGTAGCTCATAGTTTTTGATCAATTTTAGCCATCTTCACTGCCTCATATTCAATTCTGACTGGTTGAAGATATACTTCAGACTCTTGTGGTCTGTGTAAACATCACACTTCTGCCCATATAGGTAGTGACTCCATGTTTTCAATGCATGAACCACTGCTGCAAACTCTAGGTCATGCGTGGGATAATTCGTCTCATGAACCTTCAAATGTCGGGATGAATACGCAATGACTTTCCCTTCTTGCATTAGCACACATCCCAAGCCGGTGTATGAAGCATCACAATACACTGAGAATGGCCTGTGAACATCAGGAAGAACTAAAACAGGTGATGTCGTCAACTTCTCTTTCAGCGCTTTGAAGGCCTCTTGGCACTTCTAGGTCCACTTGAATTCAACTTTGTTTGCTAGCAAGGCAGTCATGGGTCTGGCAATCTTTAAAAACCTTCAATGAAACACCGGTAATATCTGGCCATTCTAATGAAACTTTTGATTCCACGAACATCCTTCGGTGCTTTCCAGTTCAGAATATCTGCCATTTTCTTTGGATCCACAGCTAATCCATCTCTGTTTATGATGTGACCCAAGAACAGGACTTCATGAATCCAGAATTCACATTTGCTCAGGTTGGCATATAACTGGTGCTCTCGTAGCCTCTACAACACCTTTCTCAAGTGATCTGCATGCTCTTCCTCACTCTGAGAATATATGAGAATATCATCAATGAACACCACCACAAACTTGTCAAGATAGTCCATGAACACAATGTTCATCAGATACATGAAGAAAGTTGGCGCATTAGTCAGACCAAACGACATCACTGTGAACTCATACAACCCATACTTGGTGGTAAATGTTGTCTTCGGTACATCGAAAGGTCGGATTCTAAGCTGATGATAACCTGACCTCAGATATCTTCGAGAACACACTGGCTCCTCTCAACTGATCGAACATATCTTCTATTTTGGGCAGAGGGTACTTATTCTTGATAGTGACTTCATTCATAGCTCTATAATCTATGCACATCCTCTTCGTACCATCCTTCTTCTCCATAAACAACACTGGAGCGGCCCAAGGCGAGGTGCTAGGTCTGATGTAACCCTTCTCCAACAACTCGTCTATCTGCTTCTTAAGTTCCACTAATTCCGGTCCGGACACTCTATAGGCTCTTTTAGAAATGGGGCGGTGTTTGGGATAAGCTCTATGGCAAATTCAACTTTTCTCTCAGGTGGCATGCCTAGTAACTCCTTGAGGAACACATTTGGGAATCCTGACACTACTGTGATGACCTCGAGCGGATTGACTTCCTCACTATGGACAGATATCTAATGAAAACTTCCTTTCCTTGGTCCAGACAAGACCAACTCCACCAACACTTCTTCTCCTGACAAGGACACTAACCTCATAGTCCTCTTATCACAGCTAAGGCCTGCTTGATACTTGGTCAACCAATTCATCCCTAGGAACAACAATGGTGGAGGCTCACCGGAGAAGACGACCCTCGCCGGAGCCGAGCACAAATTTGTCGATTGGGGATGAACCGTCGATCGAATCGACGAATCGAAGGCAACGGGACGAAGCTCTCGATGAGACGAACGCAGCGGTACCCTCAGATTCCATCGACGATGCACGAATCAAAAATAATTGCTCACCGGAGTTGTAACCACCTTCGAACTTCGGCGAGCGATTCCGGGAGTTTCGGATCGAATCTGAGGTGGGGTTTCGTTTGGAAAGGGCTCGGCGAGAGAATTCTAGCCATATATATATTGCTAGGGTTTGAAGATATTATATTTTTTTGTAATTATCCTATTTTTTAAAATTAAAAAATCATTTTCAGAAAAAGGCTGAAATCGTTTTTAATATCCGAAAAATATCTCAAAGGCTCCAAAACTTCTAAGAAAATTCATAGACATGATTTGACACCCAATGAACTCAAAAAACATATTTAAAACTTTTAAAAATATTTTAAGTACCTCAAATAAATAGATTTTGAATTTCTAAAAATAGAAAAATATTCAGAAAAATACGAAAATTCACGGGAAACCGAGGCAAGAGCATTGACCCAATGTGCTGTTTGGGCGCCCTTCATCATAACTTCCACTGTTCCTCGTGCGTTAACGAGGTATGGAGAAGACGGCGGTGGAGGAGACGAGACGATACCGCCCACGCCTGCGCACGACAGCGTGTCAGGCTACGCCGCAACCTACACCAAGGGCTACGCACGCTTGTGTTGCGATTATGTGGAACGGGAGGATAGGAGCCTGTGCAACAACGACCAAGAAGGGATACGCGCTCAGGAAGATCTAGTGTTGACAGCTTTATCGGGCGCTTCACGTTTCATATTGTAAATACTCTTGGGCCCATGTTCAATATTTTGGGATGCATACTTCTAAGGGCTTGTTCGGTTAAGAGTAGATTGAGGGGGATTGGAGAGGATTAAATCTATTCCTAGTCAAAATTGAATAGAAAGATATTCAACCCTCGTCAATCCCGTCCAGTTTAGATGAAACCGAACATGCCCTAAGTGGCTATTCCCACAAAACATTTTGCTCATGAGTTAAGCACAGGTACATTAGCTCCATGATTAGAGCTACTCAACGGTGCAGCAGTTAGTTGAACGCGCGCGGAGCTAGTTTTTTTAGGTTATATATATAAAGGAGAGCAGTGTCTAACCTTTGTACGCTTATACCCAAATGGCGTGAAGTCAGATGTGCATGTGCGAGCCGGCCGGACGGGGACGGGGAGGGCACACGTACGAAATCAATCACACACAGGCAAAGCTCTATCCCCTGTGTCTGATTGATTTCACGTGGGGTGGGGACACGAAATCTAGCGCGTGGCCAGGTCAACCACAACCATATCAGTGCGCGCTGTGCGTTCATGCATCTTTGCGGGCTGGCGGTTCCTCGCATGACCAACGACCGGCCGGGCCGAGGTAACCACGTACCTCCGCCGCTAACTAATCCGAGCCTGTCATTGTCATGCATTGGCCCTCCCGCCGCCATATCTCGTTCGCTCCACGCTAGCTACAGCGTATACGAGTCGACGGTGCGAGTCGTTGTCAACTGCCGATCAATCGAGCCGCTTGTCATTCACTTCTCTGCATATAATGTATGCACGTCTCCTCGCTCCGTTGGGGTAACTAACCATCCCGTACGTGATTCATTCATTCATTCAGACGGCATGTCGAAACCAATTAAGCAAGCAAAGCCCCCCACTCGCCGGAAGTCGGACTCGACAGACACACGCCACAGCTAGCTAGCTAGCTCACATGCATGGAACTTGAAGTAGAACGAGTCCAAGAGCTAGCAGACCGACTAGTTACGACAGTGAAACAAAGTTAATATGCCTTGATGAACTCGAACGAACGAATCGTTCGACGGGAAAGCGAAATTTGCAATCATGCTGCAGCTGGTAACACTTCAACTCAGCTCTCCATCGATGATTGCAATCTTGCAAATTGTCAGGACTGTAAAGGCGGGGTAGCTAGTAGATGCCCTACGTCGAGGCTTCAGGAAGCAGTGGTGCCTCAATCCCATCAACATCGTCATCATATCTCTATACTTGTATTACTCGATCGGCAACGATGCGGTTGCAGAGACAAGTACAGCACGGTGCGCAGCCGCAGCTACAGCCACACACACACAGCGGCAGAGATTCGGACACACCTCCGGTAATAATTCCTATCTCTCTCTGTATACGTCAAATTAAGTCACATCATCAGCAAAAATGCGTTAATTGTTCGTATCATGGAGATGAGCCAGATGACACTTGTTTATATATTATAGTCTATCGTCCATTAATAATAGGCTATACATAAGCATGCAAATAACATATGTAGAGAACTGATTGATTAATTAATACAGCAAGCTACAATTCCGTTGCGTCAAACAAACAAATTAAAAGCTTTGGTAGTATAGCTAGCTTGTATATATAATAACTAGCTAGTTAGTTGACGATGTAGCATTTCTTCCTGATCTCCCCCTGAGCAGCACCGGTGAGCACGCCAGCGTTGCCCATCTTGATCATGGACTCGCCGAAGTCCTGGAAGAACACGCCGTCGAACCTGCCGGTGGCCATGCGCAGGACGTACTCCCTGGTGGTGGCGTCGGCGAGCAGCGCGGCGTCGGACTGGAAGAGGCCCCTCCGCTTGGCTACGTGGCGGTAGTAGCTCGTGTCGAAGGTCTTGTAGCTGCCGGGGTCCATCTCGGAGAGCGTGGCCGTGTCGTCGACGCTCCCGCAGCGCGTCCTCAGCCGGTCGGCGTACTCGCTGTCGAGGGACGGGTCCGCGCCGCCGTATGCGCTGCTGAAGTTGTAGAGCCGGCCGGCGTACGACGGGCAGTGCGCCGTGCCGAGGGTGTGTGCGCCGGAGAGCACGGCCAGGTCCTTGAGGTCGAGGCCGTTGGCGGCGAAGATCTTGGCGAGCAGCGGGACGTCGCCGAAGGCAGGAGGCAGGCTGTCGGCCGCTTCCGTGGCGCTCGACACCCTGCCGTCTCGCCTCCCC
Organism: Zea mays; assembly: GCF_902167145.1. NCBI lineage: Eukaryota > Viridiplantae > Streptophyta > Magnoliopsida > Poales > Poaceae > Zea > Zea mays. The sequence goes on from NC_050104.1 coordinate 45,274,159, forward strand.
AGGGCCACTGGCCAGGATGGGCCCTTGGCGAGCACCACGGCGTCGCGGGCCATCAGGGCCAGGACGTCGGCGCAGGAAACCGTGCTGGGGCATGCGGCTTCCAGCTTGGCCTTCACTCTCTCCACGGAGCCGAAGCCCCGCAGGCTCCTGTTCGGCTTGGCGTCCTTCTCGGCCTTGTTACCCCCGTTGGGGTCGTCGAGCAGGACCGAGGCGTCGCAACCCTGGAATTTGATTTTTGCACCACGCATGCATGCAGATGAATGTTTCTGTAAGTATTCGACTACACATGCAATGATCAAATGAAATCTCGCCAGTCGCTACTGCGATCTGCGACGACATGTTGTACCACCACTTACCCTGACGAAGCAGTCGTGGAAATGGAGCCTGAGAAGTGGGCCGGCGAGGCTGGGCGCGGCGGCGATGATCTTCTCCGTCTCGTTGCGGACGATGGCCTCGGCGTCCGGGCATGTCTTGCTGTAGTAGCCGGCCACCAGCTGAGCCGCCGCGGGCGAGCTGGCAGCGAGCAGAAGCAGTGCTGCCATAGGGAGCAGCAGCCGTACTAGACAAGACCTGAATGCCATGCTGCTGATGGACGATGGATCTATCGGTGTTAAACAAAAGCAGGGCTCAGAGCGTCAATTATGTGATGTGGGTAGAGCAAGAATGTTCTTGTTAAGTAATCTCGGGTGGAATGGACATGCCCTTTCAACTCTTTGTATTTATAGACGCACTGGCTGCTATGAGGATAGTGGCGATCGACGTGGTGTGAGTTGCTCACTTCGCTGTAACAGCCTGGTCCTGCGTAGGCGTCCATGTGCGCTAACTGCAATCCCTTCTCTGTGTAATCTTCTCTTGACCTACTAAGAGCATGCATAATGAACTTAGGCATTGACATACGAACGCGTTCCAAAAAATGGAGCTCTTTAAAAAATTGGTCCTAACATAAAAGATAAACATGAACTAAACATAAACGGAGCTAGCTGATGAGGTCAGTTACCGTGCGCGCCATATATATTCTTTTCAGTTTTGCCATATATTTGTTTTTACTACGACTATTTGTACGAACACAAGGTTGATATGTATCATTTTAGTTTAGTTTGTTATGAGTGGTTGTCGATAAGTGTAGCGCCTTTGGTTAAATCGGGTAGACTAATAGGGGCATGATGTTGTTGGTGCATCATATCACTTGACTTGTGGTAATAAGCAGGTATAGAGTCCGATGACGGTAGCCGATGATGAAGATGAAGGTCATGTTCGTTGGTATCGATGGATCGGGAGCGGTGAAGGACGAGGGCTGAGCCTTGATCGAGGGATTGGAGTAGATGGGTGACTTGCCATGATGGATGACATCTAGGGACGGATCATGTCGCCGATGTGGTTGTGGGTCGGCGCGACACTTGTCTACCAAGTGGGGGACGCGTATGTAGTACGCTACCTACGGGGGCTTTGGTGTTTGAGCAAAACCATACAATGCGACAATTCACAGGTTTCGTCGGATTTGGGTCAAACACAAAACGTGGTGGCATGGTTCTGTATGGAATCAGAGGTGACACGTGGTGTCATCATAGAGGGTGTGTCAAGGTGAAGCAACTTCATGAAGATTGTGTGACTGCCAGATCAAAATTTTAAGATTAGTCTATTTTACCCTTGTCTAAGTGGATATACTCTATGTATATAAAAGTAGTTTAGAAAAGAGGAATAATCCTTTGTAAATAGGAGCAGAGGGCTGAACCACTTGGTTATCTATTTTAGCACTTTTATTTCCCTCACTTAGTTTGTAATGCTCCCCTTTCTCATTTTAGCTAGAAAATCCTTAGATGTTTTTAAACCACGACATCTAAAGTTTATGTATTTTTGAAGAAGTGTGGCCCTAACTAGACTCAGCCCTCATGACGTTTCTTTTTCGGAAAATCTAATGGTATTTGCTTGTGAGTTGCATATTCTCTCAACCCCGCTTGTTTGAATTTTGATTTGATTTTGGGAGATGTTTTAGAGATAATCTCTAGATCATAAGTAACTGTCATGGATTCATTGGAACCTTTGGTATGAGTTTATCTGATTTGTAGACAAGTTTCTAATAGATTTGGTCTTTTGACAAAACATAAATAAAATCCTAGGTCAAGTCTGAGTTTTTGGATCCTACTTGAAAATTTTGATCTTTTTGTGCTCAAACTTCATGAATGACTTCAACTTCCTAAACTCTTGCTGCCTACAAATTTTGAAGTTAATCTGAGCATTTTTTTTGTCGAGCAACACTTCTCACTAGCATTACTGGAGTTTTGCCCGGCACTATTGGAGTTTTCCTCTGAACTTTTTGGTTCCAAATCAAGTTCTCTTTGTTCCTTTGAGCTCATAATATTGTTAGGAACTTGGTTGGAACAACCAATCGATAATTGATTGAGTTGTTCTTGTTTGAACCATTTCAGAGTATGTCATAAACATACTCTAGTTGACTTAAGAATGTATGTCACAAACATGGCGTGTATATATATATATATATATATATATATATATATATATATATATATATATATATATATATATATATATATATATATATATATATATATATATATATATATATATATATATATATATATATATATATATATATATATGGGTGCTTGCAGATCACGTCGTGCTAGTTTTCTAGGTACATCCAATAACACGGCGGAATGAGATGAAATAAAAATTGTTGAAGTTCTAAATGTCAGAGATGATGACGAGGACAACTCATATGAAGAAATGATACTCTTTACTAATCTAAGTAAACATGATCAACAATATAGAGAAGACACCAATAGTAATAAACTTATGTACTACACACAAAAAGATGACATCGAAAAACTTTTATGAGAAACATTCACTACATCAGAAACATGTCTTTATTAACGTTTTTAGGTTAATTAGTAACGCGTGTAAAACTTATCTAAGATTTTATGTCACTAATTAAACCTGATCATTGATGCATAAAAATACATCACTAACAGAACCACCTTAATGATGAGGTGTTTTTATAAACGAGTGTCACTAGGAGGACTACCTAGGGAAAAAATTAATTTCTACCTGCAGCCCTGCGCAGCTCGTGAAATTCAAACTTACAATCTTTATCTGATGCATGCTCTCGTCTACCACTACACCACCAACTCATTTGTGTCTATATTACGTTTTCCTTCCTAACATATTATAACAAAACGAGTGTATAAATTAATTATTTGGGGCACTAAATGAATTCAAATGAAAAACTTGTCAACTATAAAGTTGCATAACTTTTGGAGGTCTACAACTTTTATTTTAGTAGTTTCATATATGAGCTCGTTTACAAAATTTGAATTTTAAATTTGAAAACTTCAAACGTATTTTTCTATGACAAGATGATTTCAAATTAAAATATTGTCAACTACAACGTTTCATAACTTTTCAAGACCCCACACCTTTGATTTTTGTGGTTTTCCATCTGAGATCGTTTGAAAAATTCGAATTATAACTATGGTGTCAAGGTTAAAGCCAGTAACGTGTTTATATATACATGACAATAATATATATATATATATATATATATATATATATATATATATATATATATATATATATATATATATATATATATATATTAGGGACATTGATTTAAATACACGTCACTAAACAAATCTGACGTTTGAAGCTAATGACATGTTTATATATACATATCACTAAATAGATTATAGTAGAGATATGTAAAATAAAAAATGTCACTAAATTATTGCCACATTTTGCTAGTGATGCTTTTGTAAAATGGACGTTACAAAAATAATTTTGTTAGTGATGCGTTTTTCTTAAAAAGTAGTGTCGTTTAAATGGACTCTCTTAACGAGGCTATAAGTCATTTGTGTACTAGTACTAGTATGTTTTGCGGAGCGTTAGATGAGAGCGGGATTTACTATGCATGACTTGAGGTGCAAGGCTATGCCTGCTCACTACCAGAATCGCGTTCTTTGCCGAGTGTCTAAGACATATGTAAGACTATTTTACACTCGGCAAAGGCTTTGCTGAGTGTAACATTTGGCAAAGAACATTCGGCAAATATTTTATCGACAAAGGGTTCTTTGTCGAGTGCTTTTTTCGGACACTCGGCAAAAGACTTTTCCGAGTGTCAAAAAGCATTCGACAAATTAAGAATCGAAAAAATTAAAAAAAACAGCAAAACATTTTTTAAATTCTAGGAACAACTCTCCAACCCTACCCCTAACCTTATCCGTTGCCCTATCATTTTTCACTATTATTTTGAATCAAACTTATATGTTTTGTAAATGGTGAGATTCGAACTCGCAACCTCTCTCTCACGCATACCCTCCTATACCACTACACTACTACACCAATTATGTTTATATTACGTTTTCATTCCCCATGTACTATAACAAATCGAGAGTAATTTGATTATTTAAGGCACTAAATGAGTTCATTTGAAAATGTGACCAACTATAAAGTTGCATAACTTTTTGAGATCTACAAGTTTTATTTTAATAGTTTCTACATCCGAGATCGTTTACAAAATTTGAAAACTTCACACGAAATTTTCAATGATAAGATGATTTCAAATCAAAAAATGTCAACTACAAAGTTTCATTACATTTCAAGACCTACAACTTTTATTTTGGTGGTTTTTCCATCCGAGACAGTTTGAAAAATTCAAATTTCAAAATTCAAACATAGTTTTGCATAACAAGATGATTTCAAATTAAAACATTGTCAACTACAAAGTTTGATAACTCTTCAATACCTACAACTTTCATGTTGGTGGTTTTTTCTTTCGAAGTCGTTTTCAAAATTCAAATTTTAAATTTTTTAAATTTAGACATAGTTTTCATTGACAATATGACTTCAAATGAAAAAGTTGTCAACTATAAACTTCTATAACTTTTCAAGATCTACAAAGTTTATTTTGGTTGTTTGGTCATTTTTTTATATCAGATAATGGTTCTAACAATATGCACAAATTCTATACGTCTCTCTTGTAGTTTCATAAACTACGAGAGAGATATAGATTTTATGAACAAATTTATTTTTATTTTGTCATATGAAGAAATGTTCAATATATAAATTGTACATCATGATGAGTTATACAAATTTGTAGTTGAAAACTTTTTCATTTGAATTAATTTACTACTTTAAAATGTGATTTTTAAATTGTCTTTGCCTAGTGTTGGAGAAAAAACACTCGGCAAAGAGATCTTTGCCGAGTGTTGTATTTGTGACACTCGGCAAAGAACCATTTGCCAAGTGTCAAAAAAAGACACTCGGTAAAGAAACTCTTTGCCGAGTGCCAAAAATAAAACACTCGGCAAAGAGCTTCTTCGCCGAGTGTTTTCTTTTACCGAAGGTTTTTTGCGTGGCACTCGGCAAAGAATATGACACTCGACAAAGAGCCAAATTCCGGTAGTGGCTGGAGAGTTGATGGGTTTGTGAGGTTTTTTCCCCTATTTAAGGCTTGTTTAGGAGGAATGATACCGAATGAGATTGAAGGGGCTAAATTTCTTTTGCTATTCGATTTTAAATAGCAAGGAGATTTTAGCCAATCTAATCCTCTGTGATATCCTTAATCCCAAATAAGTCCTTAGTGGTTGCGAATTGAACGTGCACTGACGTATGGCTCGGTTCAATATTTTGTCGCTCTAGCTTCTTTACATTTCTAAATTTCCTTGTGTGTGTTTTGGAAATACACCGATTGTACAAATATGAATCACCTTATACAAAAAAATTACGAATTATCTAAGACTTTGTTTGGATAATCTAGTTTTTACCTTAATCCATATGGATTGAAGTGGATTATTGGAGTATACATTATTTTAATTTTCACTCCAATCTACATCAATCTATGTAGATTGAGGTGGATACTAGAGTATCTAAATAAGCCCTAGCTAGAGGGTATTGACACACACAAGATAGTTAGGTATATTATCCTTTTGGTTTACTGTTTTTCATGTAGGCTTTCTTGGGCCACCCGTCCTACAAGCAATTTTCCTGTTGGTTTTAGTGATGATGTATATATGTCGTCAGAAACATTCAGCAGCATCAGAAATATACTCGTTTCGATTAGTTTATAGTAGCGAGTGAATTTGGAAAATTCTATTTTCAAGTGCCATGCATGGAAACCATTATTGTGCTCATAAACCCAACATTAGTGAGGTCAAGTTCGGAGACTAACCAAATCATTCGGCGAGCACATGGGATGGTATTCTGTTGATGCATATATAACTATAATCCCTCAATTATAATGGGCGGCCTCGGATAATCTACGAGGTGTTTAATTGGACTGTAGAGCTGGATTAGGCCAGGTCCATGTCATGTTACGTTCAAGGACGCGGCCATGCATGCACGAACTAACTGTCCTTTCCCACCACGCCGTCTATATGTTCTCTTCATTTGTTTTGTCGTCTTGACCTGTTCGCTCGTCGCTGTTGTCAATGCCTTAAACCATGGCGTGCATTTCATTATGGAGGGATGATTATGTCGAGAGGGAAGTTAGAACATGCATGTGTGAGAACAAGCACAGCTTGTCAAACAACAACAACCTACAACGTACGTACTCAGCAGCTACATGTATCCGGCGCCGTACCTCTATAAATACGGGGGGCGGGAGACGCAATGGACATGCCCACCCAACATTAATTGCATCATCACTTGATAATTAAGTACGAGTACAACATAGCTAGATACTTGTTGCCTCTGCCATACGATAGAGCGCGCTTTGTGTCACCAATGGCGGGTCGATCCATGGCGACTCGGTGTTGCGCAGCTCTGTTGCTGCCAATGGCCCTCGTGCTCTTCGCAGGTAGCTCACCGCCGGTGCTGGCTCAGCTGGAGCTCGGCTACTACAGCAAGACATGCCCGAACGTGGAGGCGATCGTCCGCAAGGAGATGGAGAAGATCATCTCGGCCGCACCCAGCCTCGCTGGCCCGCTCCTCAGGCTTCATTTCCACGACTGCTTCGTCAGGGTAAGAATTCTTTTCTGAATAAATGTTTCCACGACTGCTTCATTGCCTGCCTGTAACGTAAATCGACTGCAGGGCTGTGACGCGTCTGTGCTCCTCAACTCCACCGCGGGTAACCGCCTGTCTGAGATGGACGCCACTCCGAACAGGAGCCTGCGAGGCTTCGGTTCCGTCGACAGGGTGAAGGCCAAGCTGGAGGCCGCCTGCCCCAACACGGTTTCCTGCGCTGACGTCCTCACGCTCATGGCCCGCGACGCCGTCGCGCTGGCCAAGGGCCCCGTCTGGGCCGTCGCGCTCGGGAGGCGAGACGGCAGGGTGTCCAGCGCCACGGAGGCGGCCGGCCAGCTGCCCCCGTCCTACGGAGACGTACCGCTGCTGGCCAAGATTTTCGCGGCGAAAGGCCTCGACCTCAAGGACCTGGCTGTCCTGTCCGGAGCGCACACCCTCGGCACGGCGCACTGCCGGTCTTACGCCGGCCGGCTCTACAACTTCAGCAGCGCCTACACTGCGGACCCGTCTCTCGACAGCAGGTACGCCGACCGGCTCAGGACGCGCTGCAGGAGCGTCGACGACGACGATGCCGTGCTTTCGGAGATGGACCCCGGCAGCTTCAAGACCTTCGACACGAGCTACTACCGCCACGTCGCCAAGCGGAGGGGCCTCTTCCAGTCCGACGCCGCGCTCCTCGCCGACGCCACCACTAGGGAGTACGTCCAGCGCATTGCGACCGGCAGGTTTGACGACGAGTTCTTCAACGACTTCAGCGAGTCCATGGTCAAGATGGGTAACGTCGGCGTGCTCACCGGTGCACAGGGGGAGATCAGGAGGAAATGCTACATCGTCAACTAGCTAGTATTATCAGTTACAGGGGGATGATCTGACGCATGCATGTTTGTTAGTTGTTTATCATTATTGTAATGTATTAATTATTACATTGTTGTAACTTCATTCTTCTAAATAAGATATAGTGTCAATGATGACTGATAAACGGATCCGCGCACCGTATTTGGGTATAGCTCCACTTCACGATGAAGCAACATTTTTTTTGATGTTTTTTGACGATCGTATTAGGCTCTGAATCTCTGACGGATCTATCTCAAAGTGTATACTTTCTTATTGAGATCGCCAAGTTCTATCGACATATACTACGTGATTGGTTGCTCCATGGAATGCATCCAGGCCTGTCACATCTAGTTGACCGTGCGGCGCACTTGAATGGTTGCCTGCACGCAAACGAAACCAGCCTGCACGCTCAGATGCAACACAAGTGAAAATGTGCCTGGCTGCATGCATGCGTAGAGACGTGGGGACGAAGCTTCACTAGCGGTCCAGGCAGCCACGAGCCAGGCGCCCAAGAGCCCAGAAACCAATCACACTGATAGTGCCTCCTTCCCTTGGTCCCTTAATTAGGTAAAATCATTCACCGTCTCCATTCCATCGACATAAATTCGCTTGACCTTCTCCATTGCTATTGTCAGCCTCAATACTTAATATCTGCATATCACAAAACAATAGACATGTTGCACACTCCACTACTAATGCCATGGTTAGTCTTAACACTTACTTAATATCTGCATATCACAAAACGATAGACATGTTGCACGCTCCACTACCAGTGCCATGGTTAGTGTGAACACTAAATCAAAGATTGACCAACTACTAACAATCACTCATTGATACAATCTTGCATAACACAACTATAGTTGGGTACCCGATATTGAAAGTTCTGTGGGATTTCATTTCCATTAGCCTCTAGTCGCTCAGCCGCTTCCTCGGGGTCCTCCACCACGGCGTCCCCGCTTTGCCCCCTTGCGCTTGTGGTGGAGTTGTCTCAGCCTTCCTCTCCATCTCCTCTTTCATCGCCGGCTTTCCCGTGGATGTGGTATGTGTTTTCTCCCCCATTTGGTTCCAAGTAAGTCTTAGTGCGCTTCGCCCTCTTCCTTCGTTGTTTGTTCATCGCACGTTGGGTGTCGGCCTTCGTTCGTTCTCCGCCCCCTCCATTTCCCCCTCTCTCTCTCTCTCCCCATCTTCCTTCCCTTGCCTTTTGTTCTAGGTGTTCTTGATTTGTTGTGCTGAGGGTGCTCGAATTTGGATTTTCTTTATGTTTAGAGCTCCTCAATTGCTCACTTCTTGTTCTAGTTTCTTGGCGTTTTTCTGCCTCAGCTCGTTCTAGCTTTTCTTGGTTCTTCTTCCTCCCTATTCTTAGAAATCTGAGTCGTCATCCTTGTCCTAGCGACTTCTCGAGATTTCTGGTTTCTTGGGATTCCAGTTGGGGGTGTTGCCAGTTGTGTTTCTTGAGCAGGTGTGGTGGTTCATGGATGTTGTCGCCATTAATTTAAAGAAATATTGGTGGGGGTGGTGCAATGGCGTCGAGATTTTTGGCGATTCTCCTTTCTGGGTTGGGAGCCCATTGGTGCTCATAGCCTAGGCCCATATGGTGGGTGTTTATGAGCCAAACACATGGTGTACTTTTAATAGGATGGCTAGGAGTGGGCTAGGTTAGGAAGACCTAGTTGGTGGCAGAAACTTTCACCATCTCGCCGCTTTCATTTCTTGCCTCCGTAAGTTTCCTACCCACTCCTCGGCTAGCTTTTACAGTGGGTGGAGTTGTCCACTACGTCGCGCCTCTGCGTGGGAAGAGTGGCCTAGGGTTGGTAGTGGTGGAAAAGGGAAGAGTGGTTCTTGCCCCTGGATGGAGTCAAAGCCTTGGACTCAGAAGTGGGAGCAGAAAACTTCAAAAAGGGATATGCAGTAGGATCCACCTCAATGGGGGCGTAACCATAACCTCTGCTGACGTCTTCACCCTCCCCAAGGAAGAATCACCCCGAAATGTGATGGTCAGGGCTCTTCCAACGCTAGAGACTTAAAGTTGAAAGGTAACCCCAATCTTCCTACCTTTGCCCAAACGATGTCTGATCTTGATTCTGGTAGAAGATTTTTTGCTAGAAGTGTGGTGAAGAAGGGCATCAATCTAGGGATTATACTAGATCACTATGGTGTTACATATGTAGGAAAGACACTCATGTCACTTCTAAATGTGTCTGGCCCAAGCAAAGTAAACCTATTATGCCCATAGTTGGCATGGGAGCTGATGGGTTAGGTTTATGCACTTCTTAGTTTGCTAAAGCTAATTCTAAAAACCGTAAATCCGGATTCTTGGATTTAGTCAATATTCTAGAGGGAGTGGTATCTGCTGGAGACTTATAAAAGGATTTCGTTTTCTATTTTCCATAGGGAAGGATTTTGAAAGGCACTAAACGTCAGGCTGGTTTCGTAATGCGATTTCCTTCTCTGGAAAGATTGGAGGAACTAATCCATTTTCTTGAGTTAAAAATGAAGATGTATGGGGTTAAACTAATGGCAGTGTCGTGGAACTCTCAAGCTAAAGCTAAGGTTTGGCTTCACAGTGTGGATGATAGTATAAAATGTACTAGAAGAAATGCAAAGCTTCCAGACTATTTGTGAAATTGGGTTCATGTTGGGTCCTATTGAAGAATTGGATCTCAAAAGTCTAGAAGTGGAGAGCTGTGTTAGATTTAATGTCCATGTTAAAAGCTTTTCCATGATCCCTCCAGTAGTTGAGATTGGTGTCAAACCATTCCTATATGATATTTACTTTAAGGCCATGTTCGTTTACACCAATCCAACTCTAGATTAGCATGGATTGGAATTAAATCCATGTCCCAAAATAATCCAAGCCTACTCAAATTTTTTATTCTGTTAAACCCAACATGGATTAGAACCCAAGGGTTTGGGAATTTTTTAACTATATGGATTCTATCCATAGCTCATTAGGTATAGAACAAATCCATGAAGATATTGCACAAGTTTATATTAGAATCCATGGATCAAAAGAATAACTAGCTTTGAGAGATACATGTATTAAACGATGGATTTAATCCCACCATGGGATTGGGTGTGAGGAATGGATTCACCCAATCCAAACCCAGATTAAATCCATGGTGGCATTTGAAAGTCGCCTAGAGGGGGGGTGAATAGGCGAAACCTGAAATTTATAAACTTTGAACACGCACTACACCTGGGGTTAGGGTTACAAATAAATAATATTGAATTCGGAGTGCGAAAGATGGTTCTTTCTTGCTATGAGTTGTTCAATCAATGCAAATAACTTTGGGAGCCAACTCAAAACAATATGAGCAAGAGAACTTTAGTGAGAGAAGAGGGAAGAAACAAATCAAGTGATGAAGATCAACACAAATGAACACAGTGATTTGTTTCCCGAGGTTCAGTTCCAAGGAACCTTCTCCCCGTTGAGGAGGCCACAAAGGCCGGGTCTATTCCAACCATTTCCCTCTCTCAGTCGATCACTTAGACTAGTTGAGTGCTTCTTCTTAATCACACGAGTCACTAAGACCCCGTAAGGATCACCACACAATTAGGTGTCTCTCGCTTGCTTTACAAAACACTTGAGAAGTTTATAATGAGAAGAAGAAAGCAACCAAGCAACAAGAGCAACAAACGAAACACAAGTCACCCTCTCTCAAGTAACTAAGCACTTGATTTGATTTTGGAGCTTGGAGAGGATTTGATGCTTTGATTGTGTCTTTAGAGTGTATCCTTTTGCTCTAGTATTGAATGGGGAAGTTGCAATGCTTGGATAGCTTGAGTGGTGGTGGTTGGAGGGTATTTATAGCCCCAAACACTATTCTAGCCGTTGCTGTCGATGGGCACACCGGACACTCACTGTTCACTGTCCGGTGCATGCCATGTCAGCCGACCGTTAGGGTTTGGAGTTGTTGACCGTTGAAGTCTTCAGTCCTCTTGCAGCACCGGACAGTCCTGTGCGTTCTGACTTTGCAGACTGACTTCTGACTTCTGCTTTGCAGTCAACGCAGTCGACCGTTGGGCGCAGTTAACCATTGCTCCGTTGTTTCACCGGACAGTCTAGTGGTGCACCGGAGAGTCCGGTGAATTATAGCGGACTCGCGCTAAGAAAAGCCGAGAGCGGCCAGTTCGCGAGGTGCTCAGCCAGGGCACCGGACAGTGTCCGGTGCGCCACTGGCTGCACCAAATCTTGTATGCTCCAAACCGTGTAGAATTCCCTCGAGTCTTTTTCTTTATATGTTTATGTTGACTTTATGCACCTGAGAAAAATAGCAACTAGGCAAACTAGTTAGTCCATATGGTTTGTGATGGACGTTAAACACCAAAATCGATTATAGAAAATGGTTAAGCCCATTTCCCTTTCAATCTCCCCCTTTTAGGTGATTGATGCCAACACAAATCAAAGCAAATATAAAGTGTAGAAGTGTAACTAGTTTGCAATTTGACAGATGTGCATAAGTTACTATGAAATGAAAGTACCTTTAAACATATATGGTTGCTTTGTTGTAGTTTAACATTTTGGACCACTTATTTTTATTTTTGCAAATCTTTTGGAAAAGTCTTTTCAAATTCTTTTGCAAATAGCCAATGGTATAAGAATATGATTTCGAAAAGCATTTTCAAGTTTTTTGAAAATTCTCCCCTTGTTTCAAATGCTTTTCCTTTGGCTAAATAAATGCTCCCCTGAAGAAGTTCTCCAATTAGCTATCAAGAGGGTTTTTGCAATTTGAATAATCTCTCTCCCTTTTTGAAAAAGTTTTTAGAAAGCAGGGTGGTGGTGCGGTCCTTTTGCTTTGGGCCTAATATTCTCTCCCCCTTTGGCATTAAGCGTCAAAAACAAAGAGAACTGGAGGCCTTTTACTCTCTCTCCCTTTTGAGATAGGATATGAATGAAAGTTCATGAGGAGGGCAAATGATAAATGATACCGATAGAGTTGTTGTGGAAGCTTTGCCTTTACCGAATGCTCCATTTCCCTTTCAATATAAGACTAAGCATAGAAATACACTTGGAAGCACATTAGTCCCAGCCTTGGCACAAGAAGAATAAGAAATATGTATTTGTACCAAATGAAAGAGACATGATCAAAGATATATAAATAAGCTATGTGTGCAAGATTTCAATCAAAGTTCTGAGAATCAAGGATATTGAGTTCATTCCTAAGCTTACTAAAAGTCTTTTCATCCAGGGGCTTGGTGAAGATATCAGCTAATTGGTTGTGGGTGCTAACATAAGCAATTTTTATATCCCCCTTTTATTGGTGATCTCTCAAAAAGTGATACCGGATGTCTATGTGCTTAGTGCGGTTGTGTTCAACGGGATTATCCATCATGCAGATTGCACTCTCATTATCACATAGGAGAGGGACTTTGCTCAACTTGTAGCCATAGTCCCTAAGGGTTTGCCTCATCCAGAGTAATTGTGCACAACAATGTCCTGCAATAATATACTCAGCTTCGGTGGTGGATAGAGCTACTGAGTTTTGTTTCTTTAAAGCCCAAGACACCAGAGATCTTCCTAGAAACTAACAAGTCCCTGATGTGCTCTTCCTATCAATTTTACATTCAGCATAATCGGCATTAGAATACCCAATTAGACCAAAGTTAGATGCCTTGGGGTACCATAGCCCAAACTTAGGAGTGTAAACTAAATATCTCATGATTCTTTTTCACGGCCCTAAGGTGAATTTGCTTAGGATTTGCCTGGAACCTTGCACACATGCATACAGAAAAGCATAATATCCGGTCGTGAAGCACACAAATAAAGTAATGAACCTATCATCGACCGATATACATTTTGATCTACAGATTTACCTCCTGTGTTGAGGTCGAGATGCCCATTTGTTCCCATGGGTGTCTTGATGGGTTTGGGATTCTTCATTCCAAACTTCTTGAGTATATCTTGAATGTATTTCATTTGGCAGATGAAGGTGTCCTCTTGAAGTTGCTTGATTTGGAATCCAAGAAAATACTTCAACTCCTCCATCATAGACATCTCAAATTTTTGTATCATAATCCTATTAAACTCTTCACAAGGCAACTTGTTAGTAGACCCAAATATAATATCATCAACATAAATTTGGCAAATAAACAAGTCTTTAGCAATTGTTTTATTGAAGAGAGTAGGGTCAGCTTTTCCAACTTTGAAGCCATTAGTGATAAGAAAATCCCTCATGCATTCAAACCATGCTCTTGGGGCTTGCTTGAGCCTATAAATCGCCTTTGAGAGCTTATAAACACATGTAGGGTACTCACTATCTTCAAAGTTGAGAGGTTACTCAACATATACCTCTTCCTTGATAGGGCCATTGAGGAAGGCACTCTTCACGTCCATTTGATACAACTTAAAGCCATGGTAAGTAGCATAGGCAAGTAACATACGAATTGACTCAGGCCTAGCTACGGGTGCATAGGTTTCATCAAAATCCAAACCTTCAACTTGTGAATAACCTTTGGCAACAAGTCGGGCTTTGTTCCTAGTCACCACAGCATGCTCATCTTGTTTATTGTGGAATACCCATTTGGTACCTACAACATTTTGGTTAGGACGTGGAACTAAATGCCATACATCATTCCTCGTGAAGTTGTTGAGCTCCTCTTGCATTGCCACCACCTAGTCCGGATCTCTAAGTGCATCCTCTATCCTATATGGCTCAATAGAAGACACAAAAGAGTAATGTTCACAAAAATGAGCAACTCGAGATCGAGTGGTTACCCCCTTGTGGAAGTCACCAAGAATGGAGTTGATGGAATGATCTCTTTGAATTGCTTGGTGGAATCTTGGGTGTGGCGGTCGTTGATCCTAAATCTCTTGATCAACTTCCTTGTCTTGATCATCTTCATCTCCCCCTTGATCAATGTCCTCCTCTTGAGGTGGCTCATCGTCTTGATCTTGATCGTCGTCATCTTGAGCCATTTCCTCATCTTGAGTTGGTGGAGATGCTTGAATGGAAGATGATGGTTGACCTTGTGCTTGTGAAGGCTCTTCGAATTCTTTTGGACACACATCCCCGATGGACATGTTTCTTAGAGCGACGCATGGAACCTCTTCATCATCTAGTTCATCAAGATCAACTTGCTCCACTTGGGAGCCATTAGTCTCATCAAACACAATGTCACAAGTAACTTGAACTAATCAAGTGGACTTGTTGAAGACTCTATATGCCCTTGTGTTTGAGTCATAACCAAGTAAAAAGCCTTCTACTGCTTTAGGAGCAAATTTAGAATTTCTACCTCTTTTAATAAGAATAAAGTATTTGCTCCCAAAAACTCTAAAATAAGAAACATTGGGTTTTTTACCAGTGAGGAGTTCATACGATGTTTTCTTAAGGATTCGGTGAAGGTATAGTCGGTTGATGGAGTAGCATGCGGTGTTAATCGCCTCCACCCAAAACCGATCCGGTATCTTGTATTCATCAAGCATAGTCCTCACCATATCCAAGAGAGTTCTATTCTTCCTCTCCACAACACCATTTTGTTGGGGTGTGTATGGAGAAGAAAACTCATGCTTGATGCCCTCCTCCTCAAGAAATCCTTCAATTTGAGAATTCTTGAACTCCGTTTCATTGTCGCATCTAATCTTTTTTATTCTCAATCCAAACTCATTTTGAGCCCGTCTCAAGAATCTCTTCAAGGTCTCTTGGGTTTGAGATTTTTCCTGCAAAAAGAATACCCAAGTGAAGCGAGAATAATCATCCACAATAACAAGACAATACTTACTCCCACCGATGTTTATGTAAGCGATCGGGCCAAATAGCACTACTAGAGATACGCTTATTTAAGACGCACATTTGAAGACGGATATCATTGCGTTTTATAGAAACATCTTTTATCATGTGGTGATGAGTAAGGTAAGACGGTTTGTTGGAGATCTGTCTTTAATAAATAAGTGTTTTGAGACATTTACAATGTAAGAAATGTCTAATGTTGATTTAAGGCGTTTTGTTGTCGAAAATTGTCTCAAATAAATATACCTTCGGAGTCATTAAGATTGTAAGAATTGTCTTATATTTTGGTTAGTATATTAGACACTTTTGTATACGAAACCATCTCAAATAAAGATATTATTAGGGTCACCTAGACTATAAAGACCATCTTAGATATTAGTGATTATACTAGTCACTTTTAAATATGAAACCTTCATATGATATTTCTGATAGAAGTATTGTGAAAAACGTAGTAAATAGTGAATTCGGCTTAGTTTGACGATATATAGAATACAAAATGTAAAACTTTTCTCTATAACTTGATATAGATGGTAAAATGAACCCAAATATGACCCGATCATTAATGTGTCACACAACAGATCTAACTCATCATTTTGCTTTAATTCCTATCATTTATGTACCAAGGGGTTCATAAAGTTATTTCCATCCTATGTTTAATATATTAGTACTTTTACATTTACATTGTCAAAGTCTAAAAACCCGGCCATTTGAGATCCGGACTAAAAACCAACATCTAAACGGTTCCTTCTAAAGCAAATCTGTGATCAGGTGCGTCCACTTCACCTCTTTTAATTTCTGTCGTATGATGTTGTTCCAACGGTCACGGGTGCATCCCTAGAACGTGGCATGACGAGGCGTTTCTGAAGGAACAAGAAAGCAGTGTCGCCACCACCGCGAGAAAGCAGGCATCGCCTTCACAGCCGACAAAAGCTACGGTGGATACGGTCGGCCCTCCACTGCCTCCCTTGCCGCGCTGTCTTCTTCATCTCATCGCTTCCCATAGGTACAAACAACCCTCTTTCATCGCGCTTACTCAGATCAGATCTTGTCTATTAGGGTTAGTTAGCTGCCTTCTTCATGCACCACTTCGTCGTTGCGGCTAGATTGTCCAGTCGTCTCAGTCAGCTTCTCTAACATTGCTTTCCTCTTGGATTTAATTTATCCTACTTAGCACAAACCGATCAGAGAGCAAACTGCCATTTGGTAACAGTTAGATATGGCCAATTCTGATTTGGTATGAAGTCCCGTGTAGCCACACTTATAAATTCCTCAGGTGTATTTTGCATCTCCATTATTTTTTGACTGATATGAAGACCTTTTCGTTTTCTTACATTCGGTTCAGTAGTAAAATGCAATTCCAAACTGCACTACAGCAGAGTCTGCGAAGTACAGACATACACTTTAAAAAATATCAATCAGCCTCATGAATATATCTAAGGTTGAAATATAATCGACACTAAGAGTATGCGACATGCAAATTACACATGTAAGTATTCTTTTAGGAAGACTGAATTCTGTTGCTGCATATGGCTATTAACAGTTATGAAATACAGACTATAGAAACTGAATGTCAGTAATGAAATGTAGACTGTATAGAAACTGTCTAGGAGTACTAAAACTTAATGAAAACGGAACTCAAATGTTTGAGAACACAAATTGCAACTTCGGATGAAAATAAAAGGTTGCATATCATCATAATATAAAATTATTAATAAATCAATGGATAGAGATGTACGAGGCATGATACCATGAGTAAGTTTCCTGCATAAGCAACTACTTTACGACATACTTTTGATCTATCCTTGAGACAATTGCAATTTGCATGTGACCCTTCACCAGAATCTTTTAAAACAATCTCCTTCACACTCTAGAACACAGGAAAACAATAGCTTGATGATACAGACCTCAAAGTAACCAAATTAATTTCCAATGCTCAAAGAGATGTACTTGATTTAAATACGAACAGAATGTAAGAAATTTTATTTCTTAATAAGTTTGCAGATGCAGAGAATGGGCTGCACCAAATTTAACTAATGTTTATTTTACATGCTCTATATAATTATATATATGTCTAGCTGTTCAGCTCTTGGAAACAATATGTGTAAATATAGCAACCTAACTCTAGATATTGTAACAAAAATATTAATTTCCATACTTGTCACCATATGTGCGTTTATCATCTTTTTATTACAAATGCACGATGCTCCTTCTTGACCACTTGTATGAAACAATGAACTAATATTTGTTAGTAGAGATTATTTTTATTAATCTAAGATGCCATTTTTTTAACCTAACCTATTTAGCCTTTGATTTTTTTCTTCTAAATAATGCATGGTTTTGTTGGTATTGCAGTTGTGCCAGTTGGAGACCCTTCTGTTGCTGAAGGAGACCTACATAAACTATAGTTAGCCGCTAAGTTAAACAAGCCACGCGCTAGATCAGAACCTAGCAGGCTTAAGGATCAGTAAAATGATATCTGTTCAACATGAGGCACAAGGATATCTATCTTTCAAGAATCAATAAACTGGTATCTGCTAGATGTGCTTCTCTGTCTTCGTTTGTTTTGAAACACATATATAGTTGAAAAACTGTAGTGGTGAGAAACTCGAAATGAATCTGAGCCAGAACTCAGCTCAGACTGCCAAATTTCATAATTTTATTCACAAATTTCAACAATATTAAACATTGAGTATATTTTAAGCGAATAACAAAATCATGTTTTATAGCTTGTTTCATGCCATGATGACATCTTTCTGGCAATGTGATCCTGACCACTGGATGCATAGTTGTTGTATTTTTATGAATGGTATTTTTACAACAAATTATTTAGAGTCATAAATGTAAATACGAATTACTAAAAACTTAGGAGGAAACACTTCTTTTAGTTTCTATGGAAACAATTTTAGGACATATTAGCCCCTGAAGTACCTAAAAGCACATATGGGTATCCAGCTGTTGATTGCTTTTCATCATATTGTGTTTGCTGTAAAAGTGCAAATATAACACATATGCACAATGGTGCTATATGGGTGAATGTCATTACTGCAGTCAAGGTGTTTATTTTCTCATAGTGTTGCTTATTTATTAGGTGTTTATTTTCTCATAGTGTTGCTTATTTATTAGGTCATTCAACCTGAAATGTGTCATATGCCATCACAACATTGATTTACTCCATGATACATATGGAGTGCTGGAGGAGATAGTGCCTATTAATTGATGTTAATTTGATTCCCATGCTATTGTTTTAGTAATCACTAATTTCCCTACCTTGTTTCTTGATTGCTAGGCTCTCTGTAGTTTACTAAGTGACTTTTTGTTAGCTACTGTGATATCGGGAACTGATAACAGCCATCATCTTTATAATAGTTATTACATATTAGGATATGTAACATCTTGAACTTTTTGGTACATGCAGATATAAGAGTGAGCGCCTCTCAACTTGAGCGGATTATCTTGTTTCTATGTTTTTGTTTATCACATAGACGAAATTAATGCTTAATCCCCAGAGATGCATATAACCAAGTGGCGCTTACTTGGATTTCAGAACCTCTAGTGCTTGTTTATCTCAAGTAAGCCTTTTGAGTCTTAATGTTTCACTAGTACCATGCCCGTGCGTTGCCACGGCGAACAATTGGACCGCATGTTAATTACAAGGAAATATAAAGCTTTTTTTACAAAAGTATTGATGATGGAAATAGTGAAAACTGGACAACGGTAGAAATAGTGGAACAAGTGCTAACTCTTAAACTCGGATTTATAATGTATGTTGATTTGGACACGTGATATTGAGAAGTTTAAATTTGGCTATAACATATGAACAATAACCATGACTAACCAAATGAAAGTAACACTGCGACACAAGACCAATATCTGTCTCACAGGTCCTTTTAATATTTTCTATGCTTTGAAGTGATATCATGAATCACATACATATAATAGAAGTGAAGAAATTATGTCTTACACCATAGACACTACCATATAAACTGTCATTTCGATCTAGTAGTATAGCAAGCAGTAAATCAATCTTTTGATCCCTCGGCTTATTTTTTGCTTCCTGATAGCACTTACGTATACCATCTTCAACTCGATCTGGACGTGCAATGAATATTGGGAGCTTCAAATTGGCAAAGTCCTGAAATTAAAGTAAAAAGGGGCACAAGACAGTATGGACCTAGAGCCAGTAAAAATGTACGATGAAAATGCATATTACCAATATAGTAATACGAGAAATTTCAGCCAGCTTAAAGCAAAACTCCTTAATATCTTCCTTGATAAATCTTCACAAAAATAAAGACATGTCCAATTGCTGACCTTGGCACCGTTTATTATTTTCTGCAAACAAAAGGGCGATGAGCCAATAAATAGATTCGGTAATCCAATACAAATCTAGGTACACACTTTAGAAAAAAGGAACCACAACAAAAGGGCAATGTGCCAATAACCATGATAGCTGAGAAAATTCCCATATTCACCAATGGATCTACATATACTGGCGTGCTGGGCTTCTATTATGTCTCTGGAGCACCAGTCTCACTGTCCTATTTCTATTTGTGACTCCCTCTTCCACTTTCCTTTTCATGGATAAGCCACTAAACCAACGACCACCAGATTCTTACAAGTCATAAAGGAAGCTTTATTGAATTTTCACATATATGGTTTGATTCGCTCATGCAAACAAACAAATGAGATATGACTCAGGTACACATTGCATAAGGGGCAAAGAAATGGTCCTAGTTTTACTACACCCGTAGTGAATCTTTTCCTTTTCCAGTAAACAGGCCTATATGACAATCCAGTAGGTACTATAGCATCAGCACAATATACACAAGAAATGAGTATCACAATGATGATCTAAAAGAAACACCAAGAATCACAGTACATAAATCCAAAAGAAAACTGAAGATAACTTACCTACTAACCAGTTGACACATCTGGCTTCCATCACAAGAACAGTTGCTTTCTGCTGCCAATGTCGAAGTGTATCAGAAATGGTTCTATCAGGAGAGCTAGACGTGACTTCAGCCAAATAGTTGCATGATGGGGTATGCTTTGTGGTATCAGTAATATGGGGAATCCTTCCAACAGTTATGTCCAACTTCATGAAGTTTGAAATTATGGTGATTATGCATACAAGTATATTTAGCATCACCCTAGAATTTTTCACTGCTTCATCTGCAGATTGGTCTTCTGCAGCCAGCAAACAGTTCAAGTTTTTGAGCTGAGCAACAACAGCTGAATATGCCAAAAAAGGAAGCTAATGAGATATAATCCATTAAAAAGACTCACAAATGTTAGTTAGAGAAATGATAAGCTATATGTAATGATGTACATTTCACTGAACAACGAAGAGTTATATATACAATGAGGTTGTGAGAAGCTCAAATCCCAATGAAACAAATAAAACAAAACATGGTGGATTTGAAACATGAAGCCTGAGCTTCTGAGAGGGTGGCAGAAAACTGCTCTCAAGTATGTTCATTAGTTAAGAAATTAGCAACTTGAAGTTCTAAGAGCGTACATAAGAGGGTTTAGGGTTAATCAACTGTTCAAAGTTAGGGCGAATACATGATGTGAACTGTTGCTTAAAAATACGAGATGCGTAATTGTTAACTTGAATATGCAGGAGAGCTGTGAGTCATTCCATTAAAGAAGAATGGTTAAAAGGACAAGACAAGAATCCAGTGGCCACACAGTTCTCAGAATGGGTGACCAGCAGCTGACTGACTCCTACCTTTTAGTAGAGAAGTAATCTTTTGTACACCACCATAGTAGCTGAATACTCTATAGTTATGCAAGGAGCGAGTCAGAATTAACATATTTAAAAGCACCAAGAGAAAATGAACATATTTAAAATCATGGTACCAAATTAACATGTTAATTTAACTGAAAATCGAATGAGACTATGTACAGTTTAGTACTATGAGTAGCATCAGACACTGAAATTAGCTGGAGCATGAGCAAAGAGCAGGCAACAATACAAAGTCTAAGAAATAAGTATAATGAACATGACACTTGAATAGACAAAATTTGCTATTTCAACATCTGCAAAACTAACCAAACTCGCATGCAGCATGTATTGAGGGCAATAAACTAATCATTTTCATCTCATCAGTCATGAATGTTAAAATACAAAAGTATCTCAATAAGTAACGGGGAGTACATACAAATGTCATTTTAATCTCAATCAAAATGCATCAAAAGACTTATTCAGACAAGCCAAATGCCCAAATCTAACCAAAATATCAATAAAATCAGGATGTTTAAACTTGGACTGCAAATGATATAGTCAGTACCCCGACCCCCAAGCCATGTCTAGTTATGGGTCCTAGTACTCCAGCATTCAAATCATCAAATTTTCCAAACGTTTTCTGGTAATATCAAATTGTGCAGCTATAACATTAACAATTGTAGCGTGTAAACATGACTTGATAATACACCAGACCAATCAAACAGAAGATGAACATCATCCTATTAGTTTGTTAGCTGAACATCTAGCCCTTACCATGGGTCTAGTTTGTTAGGACCTCCTTGTAGACGATGTTCTTGGTGCATGTCCCACAATCTATTGTGGGGTTCTTTTTTACGCCCTTCCTCGACCTCTTCTTCACATCGACGGCTGGGATGGCAAGGATCTTTATGTTCGATCGAGCTGTCGCTCTAGATAGAGCAACATATAGTTGGCCATGAGAGAAAACTGGTTCGGGCAAGTACACTCCAACATTGGGAATAGTCTGACCCTGTGCTTTGTTAACCGTCATTGCAAAGCTAAGGCGTACAGGAAACTGCTTTCTTTTGAACTGGAAAGGGAACATCTCTTCATCGGAGGGACATAGAGGTATACGCGGCAAGAAAATCCGTTTTCCAGCGTGTTGGCCCAGCACAATTTCTGCGTCAATGCTATTTCTTTGGAAACCACGAATGACCAGCCTGGTGCCATTGCAAAGTCCATTGGCAGGGTCTATATTCCGAAGCAATATAACAGGGCATCCAATCTTGAGCTTCAAAACATGTGGTGGCAGCCCATTAGGCGTCAGTGTGTTTAGGAACTCAGGTGGGTAGTAGTTATGTGGATCATCCATGGCGCTATCGAAACTATGGTACACCATATGCTCCCCTTGAAAACGATCGATCATCTTAGCATTTATCATATCCACCCAGTCGTTCCGCGTTGACAGTATCGCCCTTGAAGTGATGTAGGTCGAATCAGACATATTTTCGTTGAGATTTGGGAAAACGAAGTCTATTAGGTTGTCAAGATCGCTGTCACTCCCACTATAAGGCACACATACCTCGTCAGGAAGACATATATCACCGTCACTATTTGTGTCCTCAGTTCCATCGCCTACGCGCAGCAAATACTCCGCAAACCAAGGGTCATTTTTTGCCCTCATATTGCTAACAAGCTTTAAGTGGGACATGGACTCCCATAGGTAAGACATCCGTAGCGAAGAAGCGACCACTTGAGCCCTTGACCCTTTACGAACAACAGGCAAGACTTGTCTAAAATCCCCACCGAATACAATGGTTTTACCACCGAATGGTAGTTTGGGCCGACCCATTATATCGCGCATGCTATTGTCCAGTGCCTCCACAGCTTGTCTCTTGGTCATAGAAGCCTCGTCCCAGATAATGAGAGATGCTTTCCGTAGCAACTCTGCGGTTCCACTCTGCTTCGTGAAGCTACATATAGCGCCATCGTCAATAGTGAGAGGTATTTTGAAGCGTGAATGGGCGGTTCTTCCTCCAGGCATTATGGAAGCCGCAACGCCAGATGTAGCTGTTGCCACTACAATCTTGCCCTGGCCGCGTAGCGTCGCGAGCAGCACTCTGTATAGATAAGTCTTCCCGGTGCCACCAGGTCCATCCACAAAGAACAATCCGCCCTGATCAGTGTCAACGGCAGATAGAATCCTATCGTAGGCGGCCCCCTATTCCTCGTTAAGAGAGTCTTTGAGAGCCACATCTCCCACTGCCGGTTCGATACTTTCCTCCTCGTAAACCTCCCTAGCAGTACCAATAGCATCGTCATACGTGTCGATGATAGGAGGAAGAGGGAATGTCTTTATGTCCTTTCCCATTGACTGCAGCATGTTCCTAATGTCAATCAATACCATCTGCTCAACATGAGTTTTACTCTGACTCCTGTGTTGATAGTCCTCAGACATAGCATCTAGGTGTCTTTGCCAGAGTACCGCCACGTCGCTTGGCTCACAATACACCAGTATTGTGGCAAAAAGTCGTCGCAGCGCCGATGGCATCTGGAAAAGAGCACGTTCAGTGAGACACTCATCCAGTGTGTTGTCCGACTCAAGCAGTCCCCTTCTCTCTGCTGCCTCACAAAAAGTTGGTAGCGTGACACCATCTACTGTCCTTAGATCTACATAGGAGGTGGCGCAAGTCACATGGTTTAGGAGAACACGAAGATAGTAGCGCTCCCCCTCAGCGGGATGAGCAGAGACTATTCTACCGACTTGCCCACCCGTATCACGCTTCCTCCGTTGCCATACTTTGCCCTTACCACTCTGCCAAGTGTACCACTCAGGGAAGTCACGATACAGGATGCCACGAGCCCCCTCATGTAGCCTATTCGCTTCAAAATATGTCGTGAGCATTGACCTATCAGCACCTGGACGATTGATGACTCGCTCGACCATTTGACGTTCGTGAAACGCCACCATGTGCATGTTTGGAAGATGGAGTTGCAGTTGCATCACAGGTGGAGAGTTTTGACTAAGCTCAAAGCCGTATATCCTCCATAACGCTTCTGGAGGAGTCACCCACCTTGCATCTCTGTATTGCTTGATCTCATCTACATCATCATCTGCCTTGCTCGCATCTCTCATAACAACAGACGCGCGATCATGGCCTTTGTATATGTACTTGAACAGGTATTTAACAGCCTTGATGCTCCCACACACATCAACATTGATGTGACAGTTGAAGAGACGAAGGAGGTAAGGGTTGTGTCACACCCGGTTTTAGAAGGCAAACCGAATGCGAACCATGTACGTGCCAGGATCAGTTATTCACGTACACAGCAGTTACATAATATGGACATCATCACACAGTGCTCAAAATAGTATTAATAAGGGAAATAGTCGATTACATCATACGTCTGAGACGTCCATATAGTTCTTACAATAAATCAAAGTGCGGAAAAGAAACGTAGATAACGCGGCCTTCACAGGCAGCCGACTGGGGGTTGCCGCTAACCCACACCTAGAACTCGTCGTAATCTTGGAACTCCTGGAAGTCTCCTTCCACAGCTTCATCTTCTCCTGAGCAGTGGTTGCAATGCTGACAACCTGGGGGGGGGGTTTGGTGTGTAGAGCAAGGGTGAGTACACATCAACATACTCAGCAAGCATCCTGTTTGGCTGTAGTGGACTAGCTTTATGTGGGGATAAGTCAAGCAGTTGCTTTTAGTTGGTCAGATTATTATTTACTAGTAGAAAGCCAAGTTTTAGCATTAACCCAAGTTATTAACCCGATGTACCCTTTCCAAACGGAAAGAATACCACTTACCAGCACCATAGTCATAACCAAAACCATCAATCTCATTGCCACCTGTAAACCAAAAGGTCTCTTATCAAGTACCACTAATCACTGGAGCTCCCTTGGCCGCTCATAACCGCGAGCACGGCTGATATATCAGTTTCATAACACTCTGCAGAGGTTGTGCACTTTACCCACAAGCCGTGATTCCCTCTCTGGCCCGGGCTTGCAAGACCCTTATTCACTCCCGAGGTGAATGGCCAAGGATTCACTACGAAGCCTTTACAAAGATTCCCCGGGGCTGTAGCCACCCGTTAGGTTTCCTAAATGCACCGCACTCCTCCCCAAGGGACAAATCAACCTTGGCAGAGCGAGCCGCATACACCGAGCCCCATTGACGGCACGACGGCTAAGTGAACTACACCCCGGATCCTCTAATTATTCAGCTAAGGGCACCCCATTCCACCCTCATGGTTGCACTGTTTTCCCGGGCGGTCATCCATAGAACAGGTCCTTACGGAGAGGCACTCGAGAAACCGCTCGAGCCCCCTTGAATACCACAAGTACAACATCATAATAAGAGAAGGGAAAACAGCGTATCATAGATAATCACATCATGTTCATTGATTAGAGTTGAGCAATAGCATCAGACTAAGTAGTAATAATCCGACCCAAATAGGTAAACAAGGACATGGATAACAAAAGCTAGTCAATCCTTAGGTATAAATGTGTAATGCGGGAGGTGAATTAGAGAATGAATAGGACAGAGATAGGTCAAAGGACACTTGCCTCCACCAAACGACTGCTGCTCAGGGGCTTCTCCTGCGAATTCCTCGGGCTCTTCGACCGGATCGTTCTCTATGCGAGCGCAAACGTACATACATACATCCACATATTTAATACAAAAGAACAGTACACCATACAAGATAACAAATAAAGCGAATATGCATCAAGTATGACGTTCGATAACGCATTTGTTATGGTTAGAAAGAAACGGGAAAGGTCTCGCAGGGGGGTTAAATTTTATACACTAATGACACAATTGGTTTTTAACAACATAATTCTGTTATATATATTTATATATACTGATGGAAACCTAATCACTTTTAGTTGATCAACATTGCACAGGGTAAACAATTAACTACGTGAATCCATAACATAACGGAATTTTAAATTAAACTTCCTATTTTCCCATAGCATGAACAGCGATTAGCCTACTTAAAATACAGTAATTAGGATCACAGAAAGTAAATAAAATTAAATAAAAAAAATAAAAACAGAAGGGGGGGGGCGGTTGAACCGGCCCTAGGGCGGTTGAACCGGCCCGGGGGCAGGCGGCCGAGCTGGGGCGGCCGAGCGCGGGGGGCGGCCGAGCTGGGGGGGGCGGGGCGGCTGAGCCGGGGCCGAGGCCGGCTGAACCGGCCCGGGACAGGGGGGGCGCGACCAGGGGCCAGGGCGGGCGGCGGGCGCGGCCAGGGGGCCGAGCGGCGCGGGCGCGGCCAGGGGGCCGAGCGGCGCGGGCGCGGCCAGGGGGCCGAGCGGCGCGGGGCTGGGGGCGGCCGGGCGGCCGGGCGGCGCGGCCAAGGGCCAGCGGCCAAGGGGAGAAGGAGGGGAGGGGGAAGGAGAGAGGAGGGAGAAGGGGGAGGGGAGGGGGCTTACCGGCGGGGGGGGGTGGCCGACGGCGAGGGCGCGCAGCCGGGGTCGGGGCAGCGGCGACGGCTAGGGCAGGGAGGTGGGTGGGGGCGGCGGCTTGGGTGGGGAGGGAGAGAGGGAGAGAATGAGGGAGAGGGAGAGGGGATTTGGGGAAAAAGAGGGGGGGGGGGTGGGGGGCGGCTGGGCCTATTGGGCCCAAGGGGGGGGCGCCAGGGGGCGGCTGGGCCGGCCGGGGTCGGCCCACGGCGCGGGAAAGAGAGAAAAAGAGGAGAGAAAAAGAGAGGGAGAAAAAAGAAAGAAAAGATCTTCTCCACATTTTCGAAATCCGATCTTTCTACATGAATGCAATTGCGCTTTCAAAGCAATCAAAAGAAATGCAAGGTTCGGCATGGTGCATCAAGCAACATAAAGCATCTAGGGTTTTTATACGTACGGGAATTCCAAACCGAATCCCGCTAGAACTTTGGAAAAGGTCAAGGTTTAGCGAGGGGAAAAAGAAAAGGAAAAGGTAACGCCCGAATTTTGGCGAGTAAAGAAAAGAAAAAAAATTCAACTGCAAAAATTCGGGGCGTTACAAACCTATCCCCCTTAAAAGAATCTCGCCCTCGAGATTCAGGGCTGGCTAGCAAAGAGCTCCGGGTACTTGGCCATCAGATCATCTTCACGCTCCCAGGTTGCTTCTTCCTCAGAGTGGTGATTCCATCTGACTTTGCACATTCTGACGGTCTTCCTTCGGGTGACTCTATCTGCAACCTCAAGGATCTGAGCTGGCTTCTCAACATAGGTCAAGTCCTCCTGGACTTCCAGACCTTCCACTGGCAACTGCTCTTCCGGCACACGCAAGCACTTCTTCAACTGAGACACATGAAAGACATTATGCACAGCAGACAAATTCTCTGGCAAACTGAGCTGATAGGCCACTTCTCCACGTCTTGCAAGAATCTGATACGGACCAATGTAGCGGGGTGCCAGCTTGCCTTTGACTCCGAATCTTCTGACTCCTCTGATCGGTGACACTTTCAGATAGACAAAGTCTCCGACTTCGAAACTCAGCTCTCTTCTTCTTGTGTCTGCATAGCTTCGCTGCCTCGATTGCGCTATCTTCAGATTCTCTCGAACCATCTTGATGTTCTCTTCGGCTTCAAGCAAAATATCTGGCCCAAACACTTGCTTCTCTCCAGGCTGATCCCATTGCAACGGAGTTCTGCAACTCCTTCCATACAGCGCTTGAAACGGTGACATCTTCAAACTGGCCTGGTAACTGTTGTTATAGGAAAACTCCGCATAAGGCAATCGCTTGTCCCATCCGGACTGATCTTGCAACGCACAGGCTCTCAACATATCTTCGAGGATTTGATTGGTTCTTTCAGTCTGACCATCTGTCTGCGGGTGATAAGCTGAACTGAAATTCAGATGCGTGCCCAAGGCTTCATGCAACTGCTGCCAGAAATGAGAGGTGAACTGCGTTCCTCTGTCTGACACTATCTTCTTTGGCACACCATGAAGACAAACGATCCGAGACATATACAATTCTGCCAATACTGCACTGTTGTAGTTGGTCTTGACAGGTATGAAGTGGGCTGACTTGGTCAATCGGTCCACTACTACCCAAATGGAATCGTAGCCGGCTCGAGTGCGAGGCAATCCGACTATGAAATCCATACCAATTTCATCCCTAGGATGACATCTATTCCCTGAGTACCCATTACTATAAGGTTGGCGGGAAACGCTATCCCCCTTATTTTCACACTTATATTCAAACAAATGCTATCAGCTCGAACTCTACCACCGGCTGAGTCAATTTGAATAGGGGTTGACATGGTAGTAATTGGAAGATTATGTGCTTCTACCCATGATGCAGTAATGAAAGAATGTGTTGCTCCAGTATCAAATAACACTTCTGCAATATGGGAGTCGACTGGGAACATACCTACTGTCATGTCGGGGGTCTCCTGAACTGCTTCAGCCTCCAAGTGATTCAGTCTTCCATGATTATAGCGCGGCTGAGGGCGATTGCCTGCTCCAGGCTGAGGCACATTCTGCTTTGCTGGGGCATTGGGGCCTGACTGCTGCTGGGCTGCCTTCTTCGGACATTGCATCACCCAATGGCCTTGCTCTCCACAGTGGAAACATGCCCTGTTTCCAACCTGAGCTGGTGCTGCCTGACTGTTCTGCTGATTTGCTGGGGCAGGAAGACGAGGTGTTTGCTGATTCTGCTTTTGAAACTGACCTCCTGACTGATTGCTCTGACGGTTCTGGTACTGATGCTGAGGATACTGCCTTTGGAACTGCTGATACTGCTGACGCTGCTGATGCTGCTGAGGTGGACGCTGGTTCTGCCTGAACTGCTGAGGTTGATTGCCTGAGAAACGGGGACGGCTGCTGCTCCCAGGCTGGGGTCCACTGATCTTGCGCTTACGATCTTCCATCTCCTTGCGCTTCCTTTCTGTCATGATTGCTCTGTCAATCAGGTGCTGGAATGTCGGGAAGGTGTGATTCATCAGCTGATACTGCAGAGGGTCAACCAAGCCTCTCAGGAAACGGTACTGTCGCTTGGCGTCGGTGTTGACATCTTCAGGAGCATAGCGAGACAATTGCAGAAACCTGTCTCGATACTCACTGACAGACGATGACCCTTGCTTGAGGGCCAGGAACTCCTCCTTCTTCACTGTCATCAGACCTGCAGGCACATGGTACTGACGAAAGCTACCTCGGAATTCTTCCCAGGTAATGGTGTCGGGGTTGGCATGGGTGGCGAGGTAAGACTCCCACCATGACTGGGCTGCTCCTCTCAACAGACGGGGACCATACAAGACTTTCTCCCGGTCATCGCACTGAGCGGTATGCAACTCCCGCTCCACAGTGCGCAGCCAATCTTCAGCATCCATGGGGTCAGAAGAGTGAGCGAACGTTGGTGGATGACCTCTCATGAATTCAGCACGCTTGTCTCTAGGCATCTGAGGCATCTGAGGCTGGGGTGGTGCTTGCTGCTGTTGCTGCTGCTGCTGCTGCTGAATGGCGGCCAGAGTCTGACCGATGGCTTGAACTGCCTGAGTCTGCATCAGAAACATCTGCTCGATCGACATCGGGGGCGGGGGCGGCAGGTGCTGCTGCTGGGGCACCTCATCCTGCGGAGCGGCTCGCTCCTGCTGAGCACGCCTTCCTCCTCTGCGCCTGTTCTCTGACATCTGCAGAACGCAACCACACATCAGAACTGATCTGGCAAAGCTTGCAGCATAAGAAAAGAGTATAGAATTCTCCAACAGCACTGAACAGATGAGCATCTTCACTGATCTCCAACACAGACCACACAGCTTCTCAGATAAAGAGGAAAGGAGAATAATGGGTTTCCCAACTATATAACTAACTTTATTGACATAGTATGTAAACCAAAATGCAGGGGATACCCACACTCTGGTGACAATCATTACAAAGATCCAAATCAAACATAGTTCATCATGACAAACATAAATGCACAGGATATAGCAAACTACCCTGTCTAACTAAAACTAACTAAGACCGAGACTAACGCTAAGACTGAAGCTTCCATGTATATATTTATTTCGTATTAATTACAAGATCCAACTCTAACGATCTATGGTTCTAGGTTTATCTTGGTCTTGCAGGCGGGATTGCCATAAGACTGGTGTCCACGCTGAGGTGAGCGGTACGGGTGCTGAGTCCCAACAGGAGCGGGGGAGCCACCGTCCAGAAAACGACGTTCCGCACGCTCAGCCCGCAGCAGGGCGATCTCAGCACGAGCCCTACTCAGCTCGTCTAATGCATGGTCCAGCTCCGTGTTTAGCACGGCGGCTAGGTTGACTGTGCTGCTCAACCTAGGATTGCCCTCACCGACGGGTGAGACAATCACGCCTCCTGTGCTGCCAGATGAACGGCGGGGGTAATACTTCAGGTCAAGACCGTCAGCTGCCCCACCGAAAACCGAGCAGTAGTGCGAAAGCGCACGCCGTGCAGCATCTTGCATGGCTGCCTCAGCTGAGTCCCGCTCAGAGATAGAATAGTGCTCTGAACAGGCCTCTGCACCCTGGAGACTGTCCTCCGGGCAGCGCACCAAGCAAGTTGCCTCCCAGCGGTCCGGGTAGACCCCGCGACTATGCTGGTAGACCACACAGCGATACTCGACGGACCAAGTATGCCGGTCAAATGCCCGACGTAGCAGGGTGTCGAGCGCATCATGGAAGTGACACCCGCGAGCAGCGTCGCGAGTGATGGGTCGAGCAACCCATCCTTCCGGCTCAGGGTTAGCAGAGAAGTCGGTGTCGTGGCTCGAGCTGTCGTCGCCTCCTCCGTCGTCTGGGTCTCCTCCAGCAGCTACTCCAGAGGCTGGGGCGCCCAGTGGTGGTGCAGGGGGCGGCTCCAGAGGAAGCACAGGGGAGCAGCTCCTCACAGACTCTATCTCCTGGTGGAGCGAGAAGGAAGAGCTCTGCTGCTCCTGTCGTCGACGTTCCTGCTCCTCACGCAGGCGGTGGTGTAGTCTCTCCAAGTGGCTGGACTGTCCGGCCACAGGACGGCGAAGCGGACGCTCAGCAAGGCGGGAGGGTAAGAAGGGGATGACTGACTTTCGTGCAGTGTGTCTAAGTCGAGCCATCTACAAAAGATATCGCAAGCAAAAAGGGTGAGAACAGAATTAATATGACCAGCAAGTAATGAATCATAAATAAATGAAGGATCAGAATAAAACATAATTTTCAGCAAGGTATAATATGTAGTAGAACATAGGTTTGGTCAGTAGGACCAACTTTTGAAGAGATATCAAAGTCAAGGAAGAGACAGAGGTCTATAATCCTTAGAACGGCCATTCTACTCTAGGTTAGCGGTCCTACAGTCAGCACGGCTCTGATACCACTTATGTCACACCCGGTTTTAGAAGGCAAACCGAATGCGAACCATGTACGTGCCAGGATCAGTTATTCACGTACACAGCAGTTACATAATATGGACATCATCACACAGTGCTCAAAATAGTATTAATAAGGGAAATAGTCGATTACATCATACGTCTGAGACGTCCATATAGTTCTTACAATAAATCAAAGTGCGGAAAAGAAACGTAGATAACGCGGCCTTCACAGGCAGCCGACTGGGGGTTGCCGCTAACCCACACCTAGAACTCGTCGTAATCTTGGAACTCCTGGAAGTCTCCTTCCACAGCTTCATCTTCTCCTGAGCAGTGGTTGCAATGCTGACAACCTGGGGGGGGGGTTTGGTGTGTAGAGCAAGGGTGAGTACACATCAACATACTCAGCAAGCATCCTGTTTGGCTGTAGTGGACTAGCTTTATGTGGGGATAAGTCAAGCAGTTGCTTTTAGTTGGTCAGATTATTATTTACTAGTAGAAAGCCAAGTTTTAGCATTAACCCAAGTTATTAACCCGATGTACCCTTTCCAAACGGAAAGAATACCACTTACCAGCACCATAGTCATAACCAAAACCATCAATCTCATTGCCACCTGTAAACCAAAAGGTCTCTTATCAAGTACCACTAATCACTGGAGCTCCCTTGGCCGCTCATAACCGCGAGCACGGCTGATATATCAGTTTCATAACACTCTGCAGAGGTTGTGCACTTTACCCACAAGCCGTGATTCCCTCTCTGGCCCGGGCTTGCAAGACCCTTATTCACTCCCGAGGTGAATGGCCAAGGATTCACTACGAAGCCTTTACAAAGATTCCCCGGGGCTGTAGCCACCCGTTAGGTTTCCTAAATGCACCGCACTCCTCCCCAAGGGACAAATCAACCTTGGCAGAGCGAGCCGCATACACCGAGCCCCATTGACGGCACGACGGCTAAGTGAACTACACCCCGGATCCTCTAATTATTCAGCTAAGGGCACCCCATTCCACCCTCATGGTTGCACTGTTTTCCCGGGCGGTCATCCATAGAACAGGTCCTTACGGAGAGGCACTCGAGAAACCGCTCGAGCCCCCTTGAATACCACAAGTACAACATCATAATAAGAGAAGGGAAAACAGCGTATCATAGATAATCACATCATGTTCATTGATTAGAGTTGAGCAATAGCATCAGACTAAGTAGTAATAATCCGACCCAAATAGGTAAACAAGGACATGGATAACAAAAGCTAGTCAATCCTTAGGTATAAATGTGTAATGCGGGAGGTGAATTAGAGAATGAATAGGACAGAGATAGGTCAAAGGACACTTGCCTCCACCAAACGACTGCTGCTCAGGGGCTTCTCCTGCGAATTCCTCGGGCTCTTCGACCGGATCGTTCTCTATGCGAGCGCAAACGTACATACAT
Source organism: Zea mays (assembly GCF_902167145.1). Classification (NCBI taxonomy): domain Eukaryota; kingdom Viridiplantae; phylum Streptophyta; class Magnoliopsida; order Poales; family Poaceae; genus Zea; species Zea mays. The sequence continues at coordinate 45,307,132 of NC_050104.1, forward strand.
ACATCCACATATTTAATACAAAAGAACAGTACACCATACAAGATAACAAATAAAGCGAATATGCATCAAGTATGACGTTCGATAACGCATTTGTTATGGTTAGAAAGAAACGGGAAAGGTCTCGCAGGGGGGTTAAATTTTATACACTAATGACACAATTGGTTTTTAACAACATAATTCTGTTATATATATTTATATATACTGATGGAAACCTAATCACTTTTAGTTGATCAACATTGCACAGGGTAAACAATTAACTACGTGAATCCATAACATAACGGAATTTTAAATTAAACTTCCTATTTTCCCATAGCATGAACAGCGATTAGCCTACTTAAAATACAGTAATTAGGATCACAGAAAGTAAATAAAATTAAATAAAAAAAATAAAAACAGAAGGGGGGGGGCGGTTGAACCGGCCCTAGGGCGGTTGAACCGGCCCGGGGGCAGGCGGCCGAGCTGGGGCGGCCGAGCGCGGGGGGCGGCCGAGCTGGGGGGGGCGGGGCGGCTGAGCCGGGGCCGAGGCCGGCTGAACCGGCCCGGGACAGGGGGGCGCGACCAGGGGCCAGGGCGGGCGGCGGGCGCGGCCAGGGGGCCGAGCGGCGCGGGCGCGGCCAGGGGGCCGAGCGGCGCGGGGCTGGGGGCGGCCGGGCGGCCGGGCGGCGCGGCCAAGGGCCAGCGGCCAAGGGGAGAAGGAGGGGAGGGGGAAGGAGAGAGGAGGGAGAAGGGGGAGGGGAGGGGGCTTACCGGCGGGGGGGGGGGGTGGCCGACGGCGAGGGCGCGCAGCCGGGGTCGGGGCAGCGGCGACGGCTAGGGCAGGGAGGTGGGTGGGGGCGGCGGCTTGGGTGGGGAGGGAGAGAGGGAGAGAATGAGGGAGAGGGAGAGGGGATTTGGGGAAAAAGAGGGGGGGGGGGTGGGGGGCGGCTGGGCCTATTGGGCCCAAGGGGGGGGCGCCAGGGGGCGGCTGGGCCGGCCGGGGTCGGCCCACGGCGCGGGAAAGAGAGAAAAAGAGGAGAGAAAAAGAGAGGGAGAAAAAAGAAAGAAAAGATCTTCTCCACATTTTCGAAATCCGATCTTTCTACATGAATGCAATTGCGCTTTCAAAGCAATCAAAAGAAATGCAAGGTTCGGCATGGTGCATCAAGCAACATAAAGCATCTAGGGTTTTTATACGTACGGGAATTCCAAACCGAATCCCGCTAGAACTTTGGAAAAGGTCAAGGTTTAGCGAGGGGAAAAAGAAAAGGAAAAGGTAACGCCCGAATTTTGGCGAGTAAAGAAAAGAAAAAAAATTCAACTGCAAAAATTCGGGGCGTTACAGGTTGTAAGGGACAACCCATCTATTGTCCAATTCACACCCTCGAACCTTGTCGGCGTTTCAAACCCGGGGGGTCCCTGGACCGACGAGTAAATTGTCGCCGCGTGCCCCAGCCCAGATGGGTCGGTGCGAGACGGAGCGTGAAGGGGGGAAGAAGCCGGAGGGAGACAGGCGTGAGAGGTGAAATCCCGCGGCCTTCGTGTTTGTCCCGCGCCCAGGTTGGGTGCGCTTGCAGTACGGGGTTACAAGCGTCCACGCGGGAGGGAGCGAGCGGCCTCACGCGAGCGCCGTCCCGTCCTTCTCCGCGCGGCCAACCCTCTGTAAGAGGGCCCTGGACCTTCCTTTTATAGGCGTAAGGAAAGGATCCAGGTGTACAATCGGGGTGTAGCAGTGTGCTAACGTGTCTAGCGGAGGAGAGCTAGCGCCCTAAGTACATGCCATCGTGGCAGCCGGAGAGGGTTTGGCACCCGGTTCGTGTGGTGTCGTGGTCGTTAGAGGTGCGCTGGAGCCTGGCGGAAGGACAGCTGTCGGGGCTGTCGAGTCCTTGCTGACGTCCTCTTGCTTCCGTAAGGGGGCTGAGAGCCACCGTCGTCATAGAGCGTGCGGGGCGCCATCATTACTTGTTTGGCGGGGCGAGCCAGATGGGACGCCGGTCTTGTTCCCCGTAGCCTGAGTCAGCTTGGGGTAGGGTAATGATGGTGCCTCCTGTGACGTGGTCGGTCCGAGCCCTAGGTTGGGCAAAGTGGAGGCTCCTCCAAGGTCGAGGTCGAGTCTGTCTTCCGAGGCCGAGGTCGAGTCCGAGCCCTTGGGTTGAGCGAGGCGGAGATCGTCGACTGAGGCCAGGGCTGAGTCCGAGCCCTGGGGTCGGGCGAAGCGGAGTTTGTCGTCTTCCGGGGCTGAGCCCGAGTCCGAGCCCTGGGGTCGGGCGAAGCGGAGTTCGTCGTCTTCCGGGGCTGAGCCCGAGTCCGAGCCCCGGGGTCGGGCGAAGCGGAGTTCGTCGTCTTCCGGGGCTGAGCCCAAGTCCGAGCCCTGGGGTCGGGCGAAGCGGAGTTCGTCGTCTTCCGGGGCTGAGCCCGAGTCCGAGCCCTGGGGTCAGGCGAAGCGGAGTTCGTCGTCTTCCGGGGCTGAGCCCGAGTCCGAGCCCTGGGGTCGGGCGAAGCGGAGTTCGTCGTCTTCCGGGGCTGAGCCCGAGTCCGAGCCCTGGGATCGGGCGAAGCGGAATTTCCTATGGCGCCAGGGGTCGGGCTTGGCTGCTGTCAGCCTCACTCTGTCGTGTGGCACAGCAGTCGGAGCGGCGCAGGCGGCGCTGTCCTCTTGTCAGGCTGGTCAGTGGAGCGGCGAAGTGACTATGGTCACTTCGGCTCTGTCAACTGGAGGACGCGCGTCAGGATAAAGGTGTCAGGCCACCTTTGCATTAAATGCCCCTGCGATTTGGTCGGTTGGCGTGGCGATTTGGCCAAGGTTGCTTCTTGGTGAAGACTGGGCCTTGGGCGAGCTGAAGGTGCGTTCGTTGCCGTAGGGGGTCCTCGGGCGAGACGTAAACCCTCCGGGGTCGGCTACCCTTGCTCGAGACTGGGCTCGGGCAAGGCACGATCGCGTCCCTTGAATGGACCGATCCTTGACTTAATCGCACCCATCAGGCCTTTGCAGCTTTGTGCTGATGGGGGTTACCAGCTGAGATTTAGGAGCCTTGAGGGTACCCCTAATTATGGTCCCCGACAGTAGCCCCCGAGCCTCGAAGGGAATGTTAATACTCGCTTGGAGGCTTTTGTCGCACTTTTTTGCAAGGGGACCAGCCTTTCTTGGTTGCGTTTTGTTCCGGTGGGTGCGCGCGAGCGCACCCGCCAGGTGTAGCCCCCCGAGGCCTTGGAGGAGTGGTTTGACTCCTTCGAGGTCTTAGTGCGTTTCACAACACTTCGGCTGGTCTGGTTGTTCCCTCATGCGAGCTGGCCATAGCCCGGGTGCACGGTCGGGTCCCAAGTTCTCGGGCTGGTATGTTGACGCTGTCAACGGTTTGGCCGGAGCCGGGTTTGCGAGAGCAGCCCCCGAGCCTCCGCACAGGGCGAGAGGATGGTCAAGGACAGACTCGACTTTTTTACATACGCCCCTGCGTCGCCTTTCCGCAAGGAGGAGGGGGGGAAAAGCGCCATGTTGCCCTTGGAGGGCGCCGAACATGGTGTCTCCAGTGAGCTGCTGACGGGTAATCCGAGTGGACGCCCGTGCCCCATTTGTTAGGGGTCGGCTAGAGGCCCGGAGGCGCGCTCCAAAAGTACCTGCGGGTGATCTGCCGGACCCGGTCCCCTTTCGACGGGGTCTGAGGGCTCGATGCCTCCCTCTGATGGGATTCCGTTACAAGATCGTTCCCGCTGGTCTTGGAAATGTCCTAGGGTACCTCGGGAGCGTAGCCCGAGCCTTGGTTATGTATCGAACGTACCCAGGGTCATCCCTCGCTCTGTGTCTAAGGCGGATGTGAACCCTTCGAGGGCCAGCCTACGAACCCCTGATCAGTAGTGGGCGCGGAGCCCGAGTGGCCTGAGGCGACCGTTGAACCCTTCCGAGGGGCCGGCCTTCGAACCTCTGACCAGTAGTGGGCGCGGAGCCCAAGCGCTCTGAGGCGGCTGTTGAACCCCTCCGAGGGGCTAGCCTTTAAACCTCTGATCAGTAGGGAGGCTCGGGGCCTGTTTCCTTCGCGGAGAAGGATCCCTTTTCGGGGTATCCCCTTTCCCGGTCCCTGTTGTAAGAGAGAGAAAGAGGAAAAAGGAAAGAATACGAAATCGAGATGACGTGGCGCACCTTTTTGACGCGGTCATTATGGCGAAGGTGAAGCGTCGCTCGCTTCTCCTACCAAAGGTGCCGCCTGTCCCGCCGCGGAGTTAATGCGACGGGGTGAGTGGTTCGCAGGACAGCCGTTGCGCGTGCGCGAGCCGTTCGAGGAACGGAACCCGGGCGCACCGTCTTCACGCCGTGGGAGAGGGTTCCCTTGCTGTCCCTGGATGGGACGTAAGCTTGGCTGACGACGTGACCGTTGCTTCCGCCGGCCTGCCACCGCCATTACTGCCAGCCCATTTTTTGTAGTATTGACCGTCGCGCCTGGCTGGCACTGTTGGGTCATACGCAGGGTTGCCTCGAGTCGCGGTACTGGTTCCGCAGTCGAGGAGGCACGGTAGTGGTGCGAGTGGCGGTGCAGTTGCTCGCACGTAGCAACCGGCGCGTCGGTTGCATGACGTGTGGGCCTGGGCCTCCATGCTGGGTGCGTTGGAAGTCGGAGGGGTGAGCCCACTTGGCGCGGTTGCATGCCGCCTGCATGGCTGTCCGCCCTTTCACCCGCTGGTCTGGGCGATAGTGGAGGAATGCTCGTAATCGCTAGGCAGTTGCATGCACCGCGCGCGGCGGTTTGGCTTCTTCTGCTCTGGGCCAGCTTGCATGACGCGTGGGACCTAGCCCCCGCGCCGTAAGGGGAGGACCTTGGAGCGTGTTGGAGAAGACTCAGCCCGCGACGGCTGGGGACGCAAGTAGGGAGAGTCGCCTTTAAAAGGAGGGTGACCCCCTTGAAAGGCGACCATGTCTTCGCGCTCCCTTATGCATCGTGTCTTTCCACCTTCCGAGCCCCCGGATGGGGAACACCCGCAATCCTTCCGCCTTGTCGTTGGAGGAACGCAACTTCGTGGAAGTTGGTACCTTTCAGCCATCGTTCGGCTTCATGGATTTTCATCTGGCAGCCCGGCTGCATCCCCTCGCCGGTGATCACCCAAGACGGTGACCACCAACCCCTGGGTGGTGTGACACCCCAGGTGTCTATTTCGCATTATATCGGGAGATTTATCCTAATCTCGGATGCTCGGTGAAAATTTCTATCTCTTTATCACATTTATCTCCATTTATCAAGTTACTCATGAATGTTTCACCAAATTTGGAATTATTCGATCTCAAGAATAGCCAAATTTGGAGTCTGTTAAAACTTTTATTTCTCGAGGCAAATGCAAACTCGAAAGTCAATATCGTCTCGCAACTCCTATCCAGACTCATTTATTCGAACTCTTGATAGTTGATATGTTATCCAATCGATGTCCGATTCCGCTGTCTCAATAGTCGGTCTACGCCCAAATATTTAATCCGAATTCGCATTCTCCCGCAGGATCTCTTTGTGTGAACCTCTAGTTAATTCTTATGCAAATCAGCTTGTTATCTTTATGTCATCATTCATCTCTATCTATCAAGTGTATTCTAAAGATTTCTTAAAGTTTGAACCAATATTCTGTGAAGTTATAAATCCTACGCTTGCATGAGACTGCTCGATTAAGTAAAAGAAAATTTATAAATTCAACCAAGTCATGCCAACTTTTCCAAAACACTCTATATCAACTCTACAACAAAAGTTATTGAGGGTCCATGCCAAGAAAATGTCAAGAAAATAGTCCGATTGCCTTAAAAATATAATTGAGAGCTTTATAATGATACTACCTTGACCAAAGTGAAACTTTTATTTATATTCAAGATATGAGGTTTGACCTTTAATAAAAATTGTAGAACCTGTGTTATACGACAAATTTTATATTTAAACCAAGCCTTGATTTAATCTCTAAGAATCTCAAACAGTGCCATCAAGACAGAATAAAAATCTGATTTCAGGATTTGAATTATTCTAAGTCTGAAATCAGTGCCGTTCGGATCGACGTCTCGCGTTCCCTAAAATTTGTTAAACAACTTGATTTTCACCAAATATAAAAGTTGTTAGTAACTAATGGAGGCACATCATATCAAAAGATGGCATTCATCCGACCCATTTTGACAAGGTTTGACATCCATTCTTTGGTGAAATTAACCCTTTGACAGTAGCAACTTTGGACTTAATTATCTCTTAATCTAGTTTGCAAATGGCTGAGAACCCTTAATCAAACTTGTAGAGTATTGCGTGGGAAATATCTTTGCTACAGTGACCCATGTCCGAATCCAAGCAGAAAACGCCAAAAATGACCGCCCAATGTCGCTACTGTAGCACTCACCACGTGTTCGATGAATTGCTGCAATGGAGAAACGTGGCAGCCGTGCTCTGGAGCTTCTCCTCCATAAATGGCAGCCCACCTCTCTCCCTTTTTCCCCCACAAGCCACTTCTCCTCTCCTCCCCTTCTCTGGTTAAGCGCAGGAGCAGGGAGCTCTCTCCCCATGGCGCCCCCTTTCTTCCACCTCCGGCTAGCAGCCATCCATCCCTAGCTCGCCCCTCTCTTCCCCCACAACAGCAGCAGCCCTGCTGCTCCCCTGGGCTTGGCTGTTGTTCACGTGAGGTTGAAGAAGCCCCCCTGAGTCTATGACGAGTGGGCCCAAGGCCATGGGTAAGAACACACAATGTTGCAGATTTTTGTTCTTCCTTCAAATATTCATATCTCAAGTTTTAGAGCTCCTAAAATCGTGAAACTTGTTTTGTTGGCTTCCTTATGAAATGATCTAACTATTGAATCTATATGTTAGTATGGTTTAGTGGAAAAGTTTTTCTGTAGAAATTCGTATTTAAAAACTGGTTTACAAAATAAATGAACTTGCTTCTCTCCATAGTTTTATTTATAAAAATCCAAAAATGATGAAACTTGTTTTGTTGGTTAGATGTTGTCATACTCCATCTAAGAAAAATATAAAACTTGTAGGTTGTTCACTGTTTTCTTGGTGTGTTAATTTAAACATGTTAAATAGGAAAAAGATGGTTGTTTTGCTTGTTATTTTTAGATCTGTAGCTTTAGTGCTCCAAATGGATTCAAATTTTTACAGTAGACTCTTGGTGTGATGCTTGGTGACTGGTAAATATTTAATGAATTGTTGTGCATGTGTGATTAAGTTAGTGATTTAACTTGTTTAATGCACATTAAGTAGTTATAAATGGTTTAAAAATAATGTATAGATGCAAAAATGGAAAATGATGTTCCACTGTCCTTGCATGGTATTATACCAGCCCAAGAAAACTTAATATGGCCATGAATTCATAGAAAATAATTAGTTTTAGATTTAACTTGCTCTCACATGCTTTATCGCATTAACAATTTGTTATTTTTTATTAAATAAAATATAAAATCTGGGCATGTGAAATTTATACATTAGTCATAATTTGTTATTACCTATGCCTCATAAAAATTTCAGCCCCAGATTAGATAGTTTTATATGGTGCTAAAATAACACCCATTTTATAATTATAAGAAGAGTTAGTGAAAATTAGAAGTAAACCAAAAGCTTGCATGTCTCTTGGAATGTTGAATTATACCTTAGTACCAATTAGAGATTAAATGGTTATTCGCATGATGAGTTTAGTAAAAATCCATCGGTGTCACTGATGTTAAGTTGAGGTTTATTTGCGCGTGTAAAGTAATAATGTGATTAATACTTAGAACTCTTAGTTGATAGTAGAAATTGTTTTGGCTTATATAGAGAGGTGGTGACATGCCAAAGTAGTCATCGCTTCCTCTATATCTTGAGTAGGGTCAATACACGTTATGTGTTCATGAATTGGGAAGTAAGCACATGATGGTTTCGAGTTAGAGAATAGTGGTTTACGGGTCGTATGATTTGGTGGATGTGTTAAAATACCTGTGAATATGTATGTTATATAAATGTTGTGGTATAGGTTGTGTCTCGGATTTCGATAATAATAGGCTAGCCGACGAGTATGTTGTATAGCGGCCTAGGTTGTTGTTCAGGTTAATCAACTTGTTAGATGACTTTAGTTAAGTTCGCGGTCACGATGAATTGCGTGTTGTAGTCCAATTGTGCATGGTTATGGTCGCGGATGAAAAGTATTAGTGCTCATGTGAGGTCTAAGTTAAAATGCAAATTATTGTGTGAACAACACTTCGATATCGATTATCGGGGAAAATGCGTTGTTAATTAAATATGATACTTCTAGTGCTCATAATGACACGGATAAAAATTAGTAAGTCCACTTGTTAGTTCTCACTTGGTTATTTTAACTCTAACAAATGTCAAAGTGTTATAATAATTCAAGTCTCTAGAACGCGGCAATTATTGAATTGTATAGAAGCTGAAATGTATTGATTGCTATTTTGGGCTGCACGCGCTGTTTTTGTCGTGCTGTATGTTTGATGAACTAAATTGTATTTTATGTAGATATGTGCTATAGAAAAGTGGTAGATAACTTTATTATCTTGCTGGTGTTAAAATTTGACAGGCATAAGTCTGATCGTTTAGGAGTTATGATTTTTACGAATTCAGTGACTCAATCTGTCCAAATTCTGTACAGATTTCAGAAACTGCATTGTTTGCCTAATGTAATGTTGGAATCAGTCCTTGTCTATTATAAGGAAGTTGTAGCTGCTTTTCTGATCTTGCTTGTGTTAAAATTTCATAACCACAGGCCTGATAGTTTAAGAGTTATGAATTTTACAAACTGCTTGCTGTGTTCTGTCCACCGTCAGAACAGATTTCGAAAACTGTGTTGTTTGATTTAGTTAAACATTGAATCACTTCTTAGTGATTATAAAATTTATGTAGTGCTTTTGCTGAGCTTTCCAAAAAGTCTTAGATCACTCTTTTTAGTGGTCTGAAGCTTAATTTATGAATGTTTCAAATATAAAGACTGAATCTGTCCAGTTCTGGACAGCAAAGTCTTATAGTGATGTTTATCCTTAGTTAAATATTGAATCACCTTGAGATGTTTATAAATGATATGTAGACAATTTTATTACCTTTCCAGAAAGTCTAGGATCACCTTGTTGGGATGTCTGAATCTGTAGTTGTGAATTTTTGAAGTTGCAAGTCTGAATCTGTCCAAATCTGGACAGAACGGTTGTGTTAGCACTGTTTGACCTTGCTAAGTGCTGAATCCTGTGGAGGTAAAAATACCAAAGTTGTCGTTCACTTTTTAAGCTTTACAGAAAATCCTAGTTTGCTATTTTTGGATTAATATTCGAAAAGTTATGATTAAAACAAGTAGTTGCTGTGCTGCTGTCCTAAAAATCTGCATGTGCTCAATTAATTGTTAGTTCACCCTTTTGGCTAAAAATGGTTGGTTAGCACTAAATTCATATATAATTACCATGACTAAGCTTGAGATAACATATGTGTCATATTTTTATACGTTTCTTTCTCTAGTTAATTGTGATGTAGTGTTGTGTTGCGTAAATATCCAAAATGTTTGTCGTCTTTTTAGTGGTGTTAATGTTGTGTGATCGACGATATGTAGTGCACTAACGCTAGTGTGTGTGGTTACTTGTGATGTCGTAGTTGTGTGCGTAAATAAATAAAATGGTGTTGTCTTTTTAAAGGTGTTAATGTTGGACGCCGATAACGTGTAGATAACGAATGCTAGCGTATGGTTGTCTACGGTGTCTTCTCATTTAATGTTTGGTTCGCCGCTGTGTCTTTGTATATCTTGTGTTACTTTCATTATATTCATTCATATGCATCTTGCATCTCATATAGGACCGAGAGATGATGATCGAGCAACCGATATGGTGCCAACCACAAGATGCAGTTGGTGGACAACCTGAAGAATGGACTTAACCAGTGGATGCTCGCCAAGCGAGTGCCTCCCCCAGCAAACACTATCTAAGTGTTAAATTAAAGGCAAGCCCCGGTTTTATGCATAACCATTATATATATGCTATTTTACTACACTTAATGTTTGTAGGCTTGTACTGTGCACTTAAGTGTAGGAGTTGACTGAAACCCTAGTTGCATGAACTCAGGATTCCTTTTGAGATGGATACTAGTATGATAGGTCGAGTAGCTGCTTTACTAATTAGGGATCTCGGTAGAAGTCGAGTGATTTTTCTAGCACTCACGCGAGGTCAGGAATTGATTGTGTCCATTTTATATCGGAATGATGATGGTCTGTTGACAACGGTCCATGGGGATGCGTTGTCTACGAGATGGAAATTGGAATAAGGATTGAGGTGTGGTACCGTGTGTCAAGCGTTTGAACGTACTAAATATATGCCGAGAAATGTGGTAAATCGGTAAGCCTAGTACCTGAGTGAACCTGCCCGCAGACTTTACCCCTCACGCGACCAGAGACGTGGTCTCCCATTCCGGTTATGGTGGGTACAAGTGCGGTCACTGCACGACGGCAGTCGGGGTCAGTGAGGCATTGTACGCCAAGACGGTGAGCCCTGATCTGTTGCCAGGGAATCGATGGGGACGGTTGATGTGTGTGGGGACGGAGTGCCTCGCCACGTCGTGTGTTTAGGTTTACCTTGCAAGGTTTAAAAACTCGATTCGAATCGTCTGCTTCTCGCAGCTAATGAGACTGCTTGATTCATGCTGCTACATTGAGTAATAAGTGGAAATGTGGTGACTGACAAAAGATGTTGGTTGATAAAAATGTTTGATACCATGTATGATTAGCTAGGTACACATCTAGTTAAAAAGGATCATACTAAAACTTGAAAAGCTAAAACATGATTTTAGACTCAGCTAGTGCTTTTGGCAAACCAAACCCCTCAGCCAAACAGCTGCATGTCTAGAGGTAGATGAGTAGACTCCTCACACCGGGTAAGTCTAGCTGAGTATTAGTATACTCAGCCTTGCTTGTGGCACAATTTTTGCAGGTACTCCTTAGGATGATTGGTTGCTGGTGTGACTTGGCCTCCATCCCTGCCACCGGGATAGACGGTCGAGTGGGTTACTGCTTCCGCAGGAGAGGACCAGGAGGAGTAGCGTGGCCAGGCTTCGCCATGTTACTCGGTTTTCTCCGTTAGTTATTTCCGCTACATTAAAATTTATGGTTATTATTTCTGAAACTCCGATAATGTAATCACTAATGATACTTATTTAATTTGTGGTATTATGTTTTATTGTATTTCTCTGTGCCTCACCTTCGTGTGAGCTAGTGGTATTCGATCCTGGTAAGTGGCTGTTGGGGACTTGTTCTCAAATGCTAAGAATTAAGAACAAGGCAACACAAAAAATGTTAAGTGTTAAGGTCCTTCGTCCTCCATAACGATATATCCCTTCGGGATATAAAGCATCTCGGACGAAGGTTACGAAGGACATACCTTCGTAAGCATAACAACGAAGAATGAAGCATTCACATGAATCATAGATTATGAAATAAACATTTAAATATTGTCATAGAATTATCTCTACTTGTGCTAATGAATATAAATGACTTTGAATTACAAATGTACCTTCGGTCCTGCGGAAGGCAAAAGTACAAGCGTGATGCGAAAGCAAATGACAAGTCAGCGTGAACAGTACGGGGGTACTGTTCACCTATTTATAGGCACGGGGTACAACCCATACAAAATTACATACATGCCCTTTACATTTGGTGATAATCCTATAGCATCCTATCGAGGTCTAAATGGCCTTTTCATCTTTAAGTCGGTTCCCCTTTCTGCGAACATGCCGAAGCTTTCCTGCTTCACAGCTTCAGCACTGTGTCAACCTTCGTATCTTTTGAGCTTCTCCCTTTCTGATTCAAGTCCGAAGATACCTGTTCACACATTATACTCCAGAAACATTGTTAAATCATGTTTTTGAGGACCTTCGGAAGCCGAAGGCCCCCAACAGTAGCCCCTCGCAATATTAATTTGTTTGAAATAATAAATTCAGATTGCGATATGAACGAAGGCTTTATGCCGAAGGTCCGAAAAAACACCTTCCCTTTGCTAGAATAGCAACATTCAATGACAAGTGGGGTCTTTCAACTTTCAACGCACCAAGCGTATAAATACGGCCATACCGCAAACTTATTTTGCACGCTTTCTGGCCAACCACTCCTGCTCACTCATTTTTTAGCTCTTGCGCACTGTGATCTGCTAAGTTTTTAGATTTGAAGCTTCGGCTTTTAGAAACAGTTTTTTAGCGCTTCCGAAGATGTCTGAAGCTGCTAAGAAGGCTGCTGCTGAGATGAAGCTGAGTCTTGATGAAGAGAAGAACCTAGGGTTTCTTATAGCGATGTCGAAGTCCAACACAGAAAAGATTACCAAGGAAATTCTTGAGGGGCTGTCTGAAGATACTGGTGACAGTGAAAGTTATGATATGGACAGCGGTGGCGAAGACTCCGAAGATCGCCCCTGGCGACCAAGCCATTCAGTTTATGGTAAGTCAACTATCAAAGAGAATCATCTTGTTAATATGAGAGGGAGGTATTTCCGGGATCTGTCTATTGTGAGGGCGGACGAAGGGGAAAAAACTTGTCCACACCCTGAAGAAAATGAAGTTGTGGTGTATCGAAGCTTTTTGAAAGCTGGATTGCGATTCCCCTTGAGCAGCTTCGTCGTGGAGGTGTTGAAAATCTTCGAAGTCTATCTTCATCAACTTACTCCCGAGGCAATTATAAGGCTAAATATCTTCGTGTGGGCCGCGAGGAGTCAAGGTCTGAAGCCTGACGCAAGAAGCTTTTGTAATGTTCATGAATTATTATATGAAACAAAGCCTTGGGGCAAAGAACAGTACCATAACAACTTTGGCTGCTACAGCTTCGTTTCTCGGTCCGGGGCAAGCTGTCCCGTACCAACCTTTCGGAAGAGATGGCCCGGGGATTGGATGACAGAATGGTTTTATGTGAAGAATGACTTATCAGCACGAGAAGACATCAAAGGTATAATTATGCGTCCTATTTGGCAAAGCTTCGGCCTTCGGAGGCCGAAGGTTGAAATGAACGAAGCCGCCGAAGAGTGCCAAAGAGCCTTCGGCGTTGTCTGCTCTTTTATAGGAACAAGGGACTTAGTACAGGAACATATCGCCTTCAGGGTGTGGCCGCTTGCTGAGAAATGGGAAATGCCACAAGAAACCATAAAAAAGGCCGACGAAGGTGAGCTTGTGAGACTGAAGTACACGTTCAAATTTGGAGATAAATTTATTGAGCCGGATGATGAGTGGTTGAAAAGTATTGACAACTTAAGTGATGAGCTACTCGGGACCTACTCGAAGGCTGAAGATAATGCAATGTCAGCAGCCTTCGGAGGCCGAAAAAAGAAGAGACTGAATCGGGTATTTGATGCTATTGGGTTTGTCTACCCTGATTACTGCTATCCTATTCGAAGGCAGAAGAGAAAAAACACAATCTCTGCAAAAGAAGAAGCTGCAGCTGCTCCTAGCGAGCCAGAACCCAAAAGGAAAAAGATAAAGGTTCTCACGCAACGGCCTCGTTATATTGAACCAGCTTCGGTGCCGGAGTTTACCGGGAAGACTTCTTCAGCCACCGAAGCTGAAAAACTAATCGAGCCAGCCTTGTTGCCAGAGATCGCAGAAACGGCCGAAGTGCCACCAAAGATAGAATCAGAACAATCAAACATTTTGTTGCCAGAAACAAAAGAGAAAACCGAAGCGCCGCTCACAGAAAAAATTGAGGAGGTAAGAGAAGCAACTGAGGGCTCCAAAACATCAGAAGTTTTGAGTCCTACAGCAATCATTAGGACAGCAAAAAACCAAAAGGGGCCATCAGTGACCCCAAAAAGGAAAAGAATGGTAAATGTACTAGACGTCTTGGAGACAATTAAGTCTTCAAGCACAATTCCAAAAAAGAGTGTTGAAGTTGCTGAAGCTTCTACTGAAGCTTCGGCTCAACAAGCTGAAGCTGAAGCTGGGCCTTCAGAGCCCTTCAAGGAACATCCTTTTGAAGCCGAAGCAGTAAAAATTCCGGAACCAATATTAGTTGAAGAAACGGACACCGTCATCCCCGAAGCACCTGCCGGCATGCATGATTACATCATACGACATGCTTCGGGGAAAAAACTGTCTGAGGAAGAAACTCATGAGGCCAACCATTATGCAAAGGAGCTGAAATATCCGAAGGGGGCAGTAATATTCAATGGAACAAATGAAGATGACTTCTTATACTGCCTGCCTGATAACAAAGAGCTATCCGTCTGCCGAGAGATGGCGAGAAGCATAGGCTTTCCGAAGCTTGAAGCTGGGTTAAGTGCCATGACGAAAGAGGATCTCGCAGACAGCCTCGCGTACAACAGCCTGAAGGTACGGGAATTAAACGCTTGAGAAAAAACCCCCTATCTTTTTTTTTTACGCAACTCATTCCTTTTTTCTTATATGAATTCTTTTTTCATATAGGGCCTGATCCTAAGCAACGCGTTAAGAGCGCAAAAGAGCGCCGAAGATGAAAGTTATGAAATTGCGTTTAATAATTTACGCTCCGAAGTTATCAAACTGAGAAACGAAGCTTTGGAAAAAGATAAAATTCTACTTACACTGGTAGATAAAGTGAAAAAAGACGAAGCTGCTTCAAAGGCCCAGGCCGAAGCTCAAAAACGCGAGATTAAAGATCTTCAGAAACAGCTGGCTAGTGCTAAAGAGGAGCGCGCGCTTGAGGAAACGAAACGAGAACTTAGTGATTTTATGGTCAACAAATTGGAATCAAAAGTTAAGGAGCTTCGCACATCTCAGGGGAAATGCTATGTCAAATCTGTAGAATGTGTGAATAAAATTAAATCCAGCTTCGCCAGCGTAGGCGCCTTTTCCAGCGAAGAGAATTTCTCTCGAGGCAATCCCGAAGGTCCGCTGGAATGGATTAGCCACGAAGCAGAGGCCTTCGAAGAGATTCTGAACAGTCGTGGCGACATATGTGCTTTTTCGGGCGCCAGAGGAATTGCTTCCGTCTTAGAGAAGAAAGGTTGCGAACATGTAAAATTTTTAGCTCAATCCGAAGCTACCTTATCTACCGAAGACATCAAGGACCCCTCGGCCGAAGCGAGCGTGGTTGGTGGCAAATTTTTTACTGATATCTGGAACGACGGCGGCCGAGGAATGGCGCGAGAGATCATTGAAAGAAGCGAAAAAGGCATTCACGATGCTAGAAGAGTAGCAGGCGCTGCCGAAAAGAGTAGGGAGCCCGAAGGACAGTTAGGTACCAACTAGTCGTTCTTGTTGCGTTGTAATTTTCATTTTAAACTTTGCTCACGATTTGTAAAAGTACTGAAGAAGTGTTCTCTTCGCTCAGAAACTGTTGGACGATCTGCCGACCCCCACACAAAAGGGGATGAAGAAATTAATCAAATGGCCGAAACTATCATGGACAAGGTTGTTGACCAACTTCTGAATGAAGCCGCCGAAGCAGTATTGAGGGAAGATTAGGTGCTATTTGGAAAAAACATTTAAAGTGTAATCTATGCAACACTTTGTACATTTGAATGTAATATACAAGTCTCTTTTCATTATTGAATTCTTTACGATGCATGAAACTTTAAACACATACCACTTTTGAGCCTTCGGCGAAAAAACACCTTCCCTTCTTTTCATGCGTCGTGAAGAAGATAGCCTTCGTCAAAATTATTCTGATGAATGACATCGATGCCTCGTGAAAACATTTTCCGAAGCTATTTTCCGAAGCTATGCAACTTTGATATTGATCTGATAAAGTTCGCCCATGTTTCGTGAAAATATTCCCCGAAACTGTATTCCGAAGCTATACAATTTCAATGTCACTTTTTCAAAGCATCCCTTCGAAGGTTAAGAGTGTCCCCTTCTCTTGCCAAATGCGATATGATGTATGATGCTTATGCTATGCAAAATGATGTGATGATGTTATGTTATGCATGTGACATTTGTTCCGAAGATACACATAAATATATTCGTAAGCTCTGCATTCCCTTAGGAACGTCTTTGGAGCTTCTTCGTCTTTTACTTAGACGGCATCAGCGTTGACTTTTCGCTGTAAGCCTCCCTTAGGAGCTTCTTCGTCTTTTACTTAGACGGTATCAGCGTTGACTTTTCGCTGTAAGCCTCCCTTAGGAGCTTCTTCGTCTTTTACTTAGACGGTATCAGCGTTGACTTTTCGCTGTAGGCTCTGCATTCCTTTAGGAACGACTTCTGAGCAGAAAACTTACGCTGCGCTCCCTTTGGAACGACTTTTTGTGACTTTATAAACTTACTCTGCGTTCCTTAGAACGACTTTTTGTTACTCCGAAGGATTTTTAGTCCGAAGGTCCTTCTTGGTAACGGAAGAAATTTTAGGCTTCGGCAACTTAGTCCTGTGAATCAAATAAATTTGTCTCGTGGAAACAACGAAATTATTACATGGAAACTATCAATGTTTTTTGCTTCACAGAAAACAAAACTGAATAGAAAAGACTGCTATCAAAGGTAGGATATGTCAATAAATGTGCTTCGACTCTGGCATAGTGCTGTTGACTGTGCGAGCTTCGGACTGTTCTCTGAAGTCCCTCGGCTGTGGAGCGTATTGACTCCCTTCTGGCTGTTGACCTTGCTGCAATGGAGGTGGAGGCGGAAGCTGCTGCCAGGAAGCTTGAGGTTGACTTGCCGAAGCTACAGAAGCCGCAGGGTGGTTGTCTATGTATTGTGGGACATAAGGCGGATGAAACGAAGCAGTATGCATAACCTGCTTCGACTGAGCTTGTTGAGATGCAGCTTCGGCTAGTTCCTTTTGCTTCTGGATTGTAACATGGCACGTCCTAGTGGTGTGGCCCTTGCCCTCTCCACAGAATAGGCAAAACAGTCTCCTTGGCTGATCTCCGAATCTTCCGCCGAAGCCCCTGGCGCCTCTGCCTCTTGGAGCTGGTGGCCGAAAGGAAGTTTGTTGTTGCCCCGAAGCCTGTGAGGAGCACTGCGGCCTGTTTTGCTGACTCCCCTTATCATCATTCTGAGTGCTGTGAATGGAACGGACATGCCTCGGGTAGTATCTCCCTCCGAAGCCCCTGGTCATCTCAGAAAATCTGAAGGCCTCCTCCCTTCTCTGGCGAAAGTCATTGTCGGCACGAATGTACTCATCCATCTTTTGGAGCAATTTCTCCAAGGTCTGAGGAGGCTTCCGAGCAAAGTATTGAGCTGTAGGTCCAGGACGAAGCCCCTTGATCATGGCTTCGATAACGATTTCATTGGGCACCGTTGGTGCCTGCGCCCTCAATCGTAAGAACCTTCGGACATACGCCTGAAGGTATTCTTCGTGATCCTGAATACACTGGAAGAGGGCTTGAGCTGTAACCGGCTTCGTTTGAAATCCTTGAAAGCTGGTCAGTAACATATCCTTCAGCTTCTGCCATGAAGTGATTGTTCCTGGCCGAAGGGAGGAATACCAGGTCTGAGCAACATTCCTGACGGCCATGACGAAAGACTTTGCCATGACTGCAGCGTTGCCCCCGTACGAAGACACTGTTGCTTCGTAGCTCATCAAGAATTGCTTCGGGTCGGAGTGACCGTCAAACATGGGGAGCTGGGGTGGCTTATAGGATGGAGGCCAAGGAGTAGCCTGCAGCTCAGCAGACAGAGGAGAAGCATCATCAAAAACAAAATTTCCCTGATGGAAATTATCATACCAGTCGTCTTCGTTGACGAAGCCCTCCTGATGAAGGTCTTTCTGATGAGGCCTTCTGTTCTGCTCATCGTGAGTGAGATGGCGAACTTCCTCAGAAGCTTCGTCAATTTGCCTTTGCAACTCAGCTAGGCGGGCCATCTTCTCCTTCTTCCTCTGCACTTGTTGATGTAGCATCTCCATCTCTCTGATTTCTTGGTCTAGCTCTTCTTCCTCAAGCGTCGGGCTAACAGCTTTTCTCTTCTGGCTTCTGGCCTCCCGAAGAGAGACGGTCTCCTGGTTGTGGTCCAGCGGTTGTAGTGCTGCAGCCCCAGCCGCTGAAGCTTTCTTCGGCGCCATAGCGAAGGTCTATAGCTTCCGAAGGTGTTCACGAAGACTCGAAGTGGAAGTGAGTTCACCGGAGGTGGGCGCCAATGTTGGGGACTTGTTCTCAAATGCTAAGAATTAAGAACAAGGCAACACAAAAAATGTTAAGTGTTAAGGTCCTTCGTCCTCCATAACGATATATCCCTTCGGGATATAAAGCATCTCGGACGAAGGTTACGAAGGACATACCTTCGTAAGCATAACAACGAAGAATGAAGCATTCACATGAATCATAGATTATGAAATAAACATTTAAATATTGTCATAGAATTATCTCTACTTGTGCTAATGAATATAAATGACTTTGAATTACAAATGTACCTTCGGTCCTGCGGAAGGCAAAAGTACAAGCGTGATGCGAAAGCAAATGACAAGTCAGCGTGAACAGTACGGGGGTACTGTTCACCTATTTATAGGCACGGGGTACAACCCATACAAAATTACATACATGCCCTTTACATTTGGTGATAATCCTATAGCATCCTATCGAGGTCTAAATGGCCTTTTCATCTTTAAGTCGGTTCCCCTTTCTGCGAACATGCCGAAGCTTTCCTGCTTCACAGCTTCAGCACTGTGTCAACCTTCGTATCTTTTGAGCTTCTCCCTTTCTGATTCAAGTCCGAAGATACCTGTTCACACATTATACTCCAGAAACATTGTTAAATCATGTTTTTGAGGACCTTCGGAAGCCGAAGGCCCCCAACAGTGGCTTTATCGGACTAGATCTGAGGGACTGACGGGTTATTCCTGTTTAAGTGTGTTGCTGCCCTTAAGGGTGCGACTTGGGCACTTAAGCTGGAATAATTTGGGCGGTTCCGCCACAGGTGGGGAGAAGCAAGTTGGGCTGCGGCCTCTACCCCTCCCTCAGCTTCAAGGATTTTCATCATCAGTGCTGGGGAGGGGAGTGCGCCGAGTTGGGGTCGGTCCCTGCGCGGGCGGCGGCCCGCTCCTTCCCTCAGTGATCGGGGGGAAGGGCGTTCGCCGTTCATGGCGCTGGCAGCTGCCGCGTGCCCGGCTCTCCGACCCGAGTGGCTTCGGAGCCGCTTCCGGCGCCGCCTTCCGCCACGGCAGCCGGAAGAGGTTTCTTCGCCGACGAGATAGCCGGTGCCGCCCACGGACTGACCTCCAACTCTACGGCCTTATGCCCGTCCTTGCCTCTCGGGTGAGGGCATGGGCGAGGGCCTTATGGCAGCAGCATCCGCCCTGAGGTCATCGCTGCTGCTGTTCGGCCCCCCGGAGCAGAAGTCGTCGTCGTCGCTGCTGCTGGAGCGGGTGACGGCGAGCCGTCCATCGGCCTTCTGTTGCTCCGCAGGCCCCCCAATCATGTGGGGTTGTTCGTACCTGCGGAGGTGGAACCGGGGTTCCGTTTGTAATGGCACCTTGAGTGCCGGTGTCTTGTTCATTGTGGCTGTCGGGGCCTGAACATGTATGTATTTTTGGCGCGGAGCCGTGTTTTTTCCTCATTTCGAGCACTAAGACTCGCCTGTCGGCTATCTGAACCGCTTCACCAAGTGTGAGTTGCCTCGTGCAAAGGTGACGAGTGAGGTATCCGTATCCCGGAGGCGTAGGAGTCCCTTGGCTCGGTCGGCCTTGCTGTCCGAGGCTTCTCTTGCTTAGTTAAAGGAAACCCTCGGCCGCTCTCTGATGAGCCGAAGCCAGAGGTAGCGGTGTCAGCACGGACAGAGGCTGAGTTGGCTCGAAAAGAAGACTTGGTCGGCCAGAGCCTGGCCGGGTCGTCCACTGGCGGGACCGACACCGGAGTTGAGTTGCCGAGGCCACGGGCCGGGCTGATGTCTTCGGGGGACAGCCGGCCGGATTCCTGGAGAAGACCCTGGCGGCGATGGCCCGGGCGTGGTGCTGATGTCGTCCTTCAGAGTGGAGATCCTCCAACCGCGTCGCCGTCCGAGGCTAGGCCGGACCTCGCCGAAGGCGTAGTTGACGCCGAGGGTGCTGCTGCTCCCTTCAACTGTCAAGATCCGAGCCTGCAAGATCGGATTATCTTGTAGTGTGTGTATGTTTTCTGCGGCCGCCGAGGCCCAAACACACCATCGTCGTGTTGTAAAGTTGCGTTTCTTTTCCCCTTATTTCGAGTATCTGGACTTATTTGTCGGTAACAGAATTGTTTGTGCGAGCGAGAGTTACTTTTCACGGAAGGTGATGAGTGAGGTATCCGTATCCCGGAGGCATAGGAATCCCTCGGCTCGATCGGCCTTGCCGCTTACGCGCACTCTTACTCGTCCATAGGGTTCTGTCACCGACACAGTCGAGAAGGCCCGAAAAATCGTTTCGGCAGAGGAGCTTTCGAGCGTGAAGACTTGTTCGGTCCGCGGAATCACCTATCCGAGCGCGAGTTACTTATCGCAGAAGGTGATGAGTGAGGTATCCGTATCCCGGAGGCGTAGGAGTCCCTCAGCTCGGTCAGCCTTGGCTGCTTACGTGTACTCTGTCGTTTTCAGGATCCACTTTCGAAGTAGTCGAAAAGCACGAAAGACATTCTGGCAGAAAAGATCTTTTTCCGAGGAAAATTTTGACGCAGAGGGGGTTCCCCCCTTTTAGCCCCCGAGGGAGGGTCGGGCTTTGCCGAGGCAAGGCTGACCCTTCCTTGATGACTAAACTTTGCGTGGGAACGAGGCATACGAACAACTTGAAAGCATCTTAAGGGTAGAAGCGACGTGGCTGTTGGATGTTCCAAGCGTTGCTGTAGACCTCGCCTTGACTGTTGGCCAGCTTGTACGTTCCGGGCTTCAGAATCTTGGCGACGACGAACGGCCCTTCCCAGGGAGGCGTGAGCTTGTGCCGCCCTCGGGCGTCTTGTCGCAGCCGAAGCACCAGGTCGCCCACCTGGAGGTCTCGGGACCAAACCCCTCGGGCGTGGTAGCGTCGCATGGACTGCTGGTACCGCGCCGAGTGTAGTAATGCCATGTCCCGAGCCTCTTCCAGCTGGTCCAGTGAGTCTTCTCGATGAGCTTGATTGCTTTGGTCGGCGTAGGCCCTCGTCCTCGGGGAACCATATTCTAAGTCTGTGGGCAAGACGGCCTCGGCCCCATAGACTAGAAAAAACGGTGTGAAGCCCGTGGCCCGGCTCGGCGTCGTCCTCAGACTCTAGACCACTGAGGGGAGTTCCTTCATCCACCGCTTGCTGAACTTGTTGAGGTCGTTGTAGATCCGAGGCTTGAGTCCTTGTAGAATCATGCCGTTGGCACGCTCTACTTGCCCATTCGTCATGGGGTGAGCCACGGCGGCCCAGTCTACCCGGATGTGGTGATCCTCGCAGAAGTCTAGGAACTTTCTGCCGGTGAACTGGGTGCCGTTATCGGTGATGATGGAGTTCGGGACCCCAAAGCGATGGATGATGTTGGTGAAGAACGCCACCGCCTGTTCGGACCTGATGCTGTTTAGGGGTCGGACCTCGATCCACTTGGAGAATTTGTCGATGGCGACCAACAGGTGCGTGTAGCCCCCGGGTGCCTTCTGCAAGGGGCCGACTAGGTCCAGACCCCACACAGCAAACGACCAGGTGATGGGTATGGTCTGTAGGGCCTGAGCAGGCAGGTGGGTCTGCCTTGCGTAGAACTAACACCCTTCGCAGGTGCGGACAATTCTAGTGGCGTCGGCCATCACCGTCGGCCAGTAGAAACCTTGTCGGAAGGCGTTTCCAACAAGGGCTCGAGGTGCTGCGTGATGGCCACAAGCCCCCGAGTGTATCTCTTGTAGGAGCTCCTGGCCTTCGGCGATGGAAATGCATCGCTGGAGGATGCCCGAGGGGCTGCGGTGGTAGAGCTCCTTCCCATCTCCCAGCAAGACGAACGACTTGGCGCGCCGCGCCAACCGCCGAGCTTCGGCCTGGTCGAGGGGTAGCTCTCCTCGGTGGAGATATTGCAGGTACGGGGTCTGCTAGTTTCGATTAGGCGTGACCCCGCTCCGCTCCTCCTCGATGCGCAGTGCCTCACCCTCGGAGGCCGAGGGTACCTCAGGCCGAGCCGAGGGTGCCTCGGGCTGAGCCGAGGGTGCCTTCAGCCGAGCCGAGGGTGCCTCGGGCCGAGCCGAGGGTGTCTCGGGCTGGGCCGAGGCCTTCTCGGGCTCGGGCGTGTCGTCGGTCTTGACGGAGGGTTGATGCAAGTCTCGGGAGAAGACGTCCGAGGGAACCGTTGTTCGCCCCGAGGCTATTTTAGCCAGCTCGTCCGCAGTCTCGCTGTGGCGTCGGGCAATGTGGTTGAGCTCGAGCCCGTAGAACTTGTCTTCCAGGCGCCGAACCTCATCGCAGTAGGCTTCCATCTTCGGGTCGCGGCAGTGGGAGTTCTTCATGACTTGGTCGATGACGAGCTGCGAGTCACCGCGAG
The DNA here is from genome assembly GCF_902167145.1 of Zea mays. Lineage (NCBI taxonomy): Eukaryota > Viridiplantae > Streptophyta > Magnoliopsida > Poales > Poaceae > Zea > Zea mays. Next base: position 45,329,385 of record NC_050104.1, read on the forward strand.
CGTCGAGGCGTCGGACCCCCAGCTCGATGGCGATGCGCAACCCGTTGACCAGAGCCTCGTACTCAGCCACAGTGTTGGACACCGGGAAGAGCAGGCATGTGCATGCTCCTGTCTTCATCAGCGACCTGTCGAAGAACATGGTCCAGAGTTCCGGTTGGATCGGAGCTGTTGGGAGCTGGGTGTCGACCCATTCAGCCACAAAGTCCGCCAAGACCTGGGACTTGATGGCCTTCCGAGGGGCTAACGATATCGTCTCGCCCATGATTTCCACCGCCCACTTTGCAATTCTACCCGAGGCCTCTCGGCACTGGATGATCTCCCCCAGGGGAAGGATGACACCACAGTTACCGGATGAGACTTGAAGTAGTGTCGCAACTTCCGCCGCGTTAGGATCACCGCGTACAGCAGCTTCTGAATTTGTGGGTAGCGGATCTTGGTCTCGGACAGTACCTCGCTGATGAAGTAGACTGGCCTTTGTACGGGCAATGCATGCCCCTCTTCTCGTCTCTCAACTACGATCGCGGCGCTAACCACCTGAGTGGTCGCGGCGACGTAGATTAAGAGGGCTTCTCCGGCAGCGGGGGGCACCAAGATGGGCGCGTTCGTGAGGAGCGCCTTCGGGTTCCCGAGGGCTTCCTCGGCCTCAGGGGTCCAAGTGAAGCACTCGGCCTTCCTTAAGAGGCAGTACAGAGGCAGACCTCTTTCGCCGAGGCGCGAGATGAAACGGCTCAGGGCCGCAAGACATCCCGTGACTCTTTGTACGCCTTTCAAGTCCTTGATGGGCCCCATGCTGGTGATGGCCGTGATCTTCTCCGGGTTGGCCTCGATGCCCCGCTCGGAGACGATGAACCCCAAGAGCATGCCTCAGGGAACCCTGAAGACACACTTTTCGGGATTGAGCTTCACGCCTTTCGCCTTGAGACATCGGAATGTCACTTCAAGGTCGAAAAGGAGGTTGGAGGCTTTCCTCGTCTTGACTACGATGTCATCGACGTAGGCCTCGACCGTTCGGCCAATGTGTTCGCCGAACACATGGTTCATGCACCGTTGGTACGTTGCACCCGCATTCCTCAAACCGAACGGCATGGTAACATAGCAGTACATGCCGAAGGGTGTGATGAAAGAGGTCGCGAGCTGGTCGGACTCTTTCATCCTGATCTGGTGATACCCTGAGTAGGCATCGAGGAAAGACAGGGTTTCGCACCCAGCAGTGGAATCCACGATTTGATCGATGCGAGGCAGAGGGTAGGGAACTTTCGGACATGCTTTGTTTAGACCAGTGTAGTCTACACACATCCGCCATTTCCCTCCTTTCTTTCTCACAAGCACAGGGTTGGCAAGCCATTCGGGATGGAATACCTCTTTGATGAACCCTGCCGCCATTAGCTTGTGGATCTCCTCGCCTATGGCTCTGTGCTTTTCTTCGTCGAATCGGCGTAGAGGCTGCTTCACGGGTCGGGCTCCAGCTCGGATATCCAGCGAGTGCTCGGCGACATCCCTCGGTATGCCGGGCATGTCCGAGGGACTCCACGCGAAAACGTCGGCGTTCGCGCAGAGAAAGTCGACGAGCACTGCTTCCTATTTGGGATCGAGCTCGGAGCCGATCCGGATTTGCTTGGAGGCGTCGTTGCTGGGGTCGAGAGGGACGGATTTAACCGTCTCCGCTGGCTCGAAGTTGCCGGCGTGGCGCTTCACGTCTGGCGCCTCCTTAGAGAGGCTCTCCAGGTCGGCGATGAGGGCCTCGGATTCGGCGAGGGCCTCGACGTACTCCACGCACTCCACGTCACATTCGTACGCGTGTCGGTACGTGGGGCCGACGGTGATGACCCCGTTGGGGCCCGACATCTTGAGCTTGAGGTAGGTGTAGTTGGGGACGGCCATGAACATAGCGTAGCACGACCTCCCCAGTACTGCGTGGTAGGTTCCTCGGAACCTGACCACCTCGAACGTGAGGGTCTCCCTTCGGAAGTTGGAGGGCGTCCCAAAGCAGACGGGTAGATCGAGTTGTCCGAGGGGCTAGACGCGTTTCCCGGGGATTATCCCGTGGAAAGGCGCAGCGCCTGCCCGGACCGAGGACAGATCGACCCGCAGGAGCCCGAGGGTCTTGGCGTAGATGATGTTGAGGCTGCTGCCTCCGTCCATGAGGACCTTGGTGAGCCTGACGTCGCCGATGATGGGGTCGACAACGAGCGGGTATTTCCCCAGGCTCGACACGCGGTCGGGGTGGTCGTCTTGGTCGAAGGTGATGGGCTTGTCGGACCAGTCTAGGTAGACTGGCGCCGCCACCTTTACCGAACAGACATCCCGACGCTCTTGCTTGCGGTGTCGAGCCGAGGCGTTCGCCACTTGCCCACCGTAGATCATGAAGCAGTCGCGGACCTCGGGGAACTCTCCTGCATGGTGATCTTCCTTCTTATCGTCGTCGCGAGCCCTGCCACCCTCCGTGGGTGGCCCGGCCTTGTGAAAGTGGCGCCGAAGCATGGCGCACTCCTCAAGGGTGTGCTTGACGGGCCCCTGATGATAGGGGCACGGCTCCTTGAGCATCTTGTCAAAGAGGTTGGCACCTCCGGGAGGTTTCCAAGGGTTCTTGTACTCGACGGCGGCGACAAGGTCCGCGTCGGCGGCGTCGCGTTTCGCTTGCGACTTCTTCTTGCCTTTCTTCTTGGCGCCGCGCTGAGTTGACGCCTCGGGGACATCTTCCGGTGGGCGGCCCTAGGGCTGCTTGTCCTTCCGGAAGATGGCCTCGACCGCCTCCTGGCCAGAGGCGAACTTGGTGGCGATGTCCATCAGCTCGCTTGCCCTAGTGGGGGTCTTGCGACCCAGCTTGCTCACCAGGTCGCGGCAGGTGGTGCCGGCGATGAACGCGCCGATGACATCTGAATCGGTGATGTTGGGCAGCTCGGTGGGCTGCTTCGAGAATCGCCGGATGTAGTCCAGGAGAGACTCTCCCGGCTGCTGGCGGCAGCTTCGGAGATCCCAGGAGTTTCCAGGGCGCACGTACGTGCCCTGGAAATTGCCGGCGAAGGCCTGGACCAGGTCGTCCCAGTTGGAGATCTGCCCCGGAGGCAGGTGTTCCAGCCAGGCGCGAGCGGTGTCGGAAAGGAACAGGGGGAGGTTGCGGATGATGAGGTTGTCATCGTCCGTTCCACCTAGTTGGCAGGCCAGCCGGTAGTCCGCGAGCCACAGTTCCGGTCTCGTCTCCCCCGAGTACTTTGTGATAGTAGTCGGGGTTCGGAACCGAGTCGGGAACGGCGCCCGTCGTATGGCGCGGCTGAAAGCCTGCGGACCGGGTGGTTCGGGCGAGGGACTCTGATCCTCCCCGCTGTTGTAGCGTCCCCCACGCCTGGGGTGGTAGCCTCGGCGCACCCTCTCGTCGAGGTGGGCCCGACGGTTGCGGTGATGGTGCTCGTTGCCGAGGCGACCTGGGGCCGCAGGCGCTGTGTTGCGCGTGCTCCCGGTGTGGACCGAGGCTTGCCGCATGAATCAGGAAGTCGCGGCGCGATGTTCCGAGGGGTACCCCTGCCTTCGGGAGGCGGAGCTTTCGTCCCGACGGACTGCGGCATCCTCCATGAGATTCTTGAGCTCTCCCTGAATTCGCCGCCCCTCGGTGGTTGATGGATCCGGCATCGCGCGGAGAAGCATTGCCGCGGCAGCCAGGTTCTGGCCGACTCCACTGGAAGTCGGTGGCGGCCTTACCCTGACATCATCGGCGATGCGGTGCTGGATACCCTGGGGTAGATGACGCACTTCTCTGGCCGGAGGTTGGCCCGCCCATTCCTGCCCGATGTCCCGGCGGATCGGCTCAAGTGTTCCTGCCCCCTCGTCGAGCCTGGCCTGCATCTCGCGGATTTGCTCGAGCTGTGGGTCATGACCCCCCACCGGGACGGGGACCACAGCTAGCTCCCGAAGGATGTCAACGCGAGGCATAGGCCTAGGGAGATCTCCGTTCTCCGGCATACCAAGATGGTTGCCTTCGTTGGGACCCCCTAGATCGACGTGGAAACATTCACGACTTGGGCCGCAGTCCTCGTCGCCGAGGCTGCGGCTACCGTCGGAACAGTCGGAAAGGCAGTAGTCGCACGCGGTCATAAAGTCCCGCATGGCACTGGGGTTACCAAGTCCGGAGAAATCCCAATAGAAGTCGGGCTCGTCATCTTCCTCGGACCCCAGGGCCCGTAGGTCGAGACGGCCGTCAGCCGGTCCCAGGGTGACCGCATACGATACCCCAGAGGGTTTGGACTCGCCTCTACGAGAGCGTCCACCAAAGCGAAGTCGCTTGGTGGGTCGAGGCTGAATCCAAAAGGCGCGAGATGGGAATCGGTTGGTACCTCTTGGTCGACGGGCGGTGACGAAGTCACGTCAGGGGCTGACTACACCGTCGTCTCAGGTACGAGGGTGACGCCCAGCAAGTCCTTCACGAGCGTGCTGGCGTCGTCCGTTTGCTTGGGATTGGCGTGTTGTGGGGAGATGGCGCTCGTCTTCGTCTCAGACGCGAGGTCGATGCTCGACGTGCCCCCCGTTGGGGCGCCGACGCCGTCGACTCGCTCGACAGCCGACGAGGTGCCGCCTCCTGCTTGGCCTTGGTTGCCCCGCCTCCTCCTCCGTCGGCGGGGGAGGGGACGGGGCGAGCTCGAATGTTGTTCTTCCACCAAGCGGGGAAGATGTCGTCGATTCCGCCGTTGGCGGGCGGGCTGTCGGCCGCCATTGTCGCTGTCGTGCGGCGGGGGAAGGAGTATCATGTCGTAGCTGCCGTCGAGGGACATGAACTCAAGACTCCCGAAACGGAGTACCGTCCCGGGCTGGAAAGGTTGCTGAAGACTGCCCATCTGGAGCTTGACGGGAAGCTGTTCGTCAACACGCAGCAGGCCCCTACCTGGCGCGCCAACTGTCGGCGTTTCGAACCCGGGGGGTCCCTGGACCGACGAGTAAATTGTCGTCGCGTGCCCCAGCCCAGATGGGTCGGCGCGAGATGGAGCGCAAAGGGGGGAAGAAGCCGGAGGGAGACAGGCGTGAGAGGTGAAATCCCGCGGCCTTCGTGTTTGTCCCGCGCCCAGATCGGGTGCGCTTGCAGTAGGGGGTTACAAGCGTCCACGCGGGAGGGAGCGAGCAGCCTCACGCGAGCGCCGTCCCATCCTTCTCCGCGCGGCCAACCCTCTGTAAGAGGGCCCTGGACCTTCCTTTTATAGGCGTAAGGAAAGGATCTAGGTGTACAATGGGGGGGTGTAGCAGTGTGCTAACGTGTCTAGCGGAGGAGAGCTAGCGCCCTAAGTACATGCCATCGGGGCAGCCGGAGAGGGTTTGGCACCCGGTTCGTGTGGTGTCGTGGCCGTCGGAGGTGCGCTGGAGCCTGGCGGAAGGATAACTGTCGGGGCTGTCGAGTCTTTGCTGACGTCCTCTTGCTTCCGTAAGGGGGCTGAGAGCTGCCGTCGTCATAGAGCGTGTGGGGCGCCATCATTACTTGTTTGGCGGGGCGAGCCAGATGGGACGCCGGTCTTGTTCCCCGTAGCCTGAGTCAGCTTGGGGTAGGGTAATGATCGCGCCTCCTGTGACGTGGTCGGTCCGAGCCTTAGGTTGGGCGAGGTGGAGGCTCCTCCGAGGTCGATGTCGAGTCTGTCTTCCGAGGCCGAGGTCGAGTCCGAGCCCCTGGGTCGGGCGAGGCGGAGACCGTCGGCTGAGGCCAGGGCTGAGTCCGAGCCCTGGGGTCGGGCTAAGCGGAGTTCGTCGTCTTCCAGGGCTGAGCCCGAGTCCGAGCCCTAGGGTCGGGCGAAGCGGAGTTCGTCGTCTTCCGGGGCTGAGCCCGAGTCCGAGCCCTGGGGTCGGGCGAAGCGGAGTTCGTCGTCTTCCGGGGCTGAGCCCGAGTCCGAGCCCTAGGGTCGGGCGAAGCGGAGTTCGTCGTCTTCCGGGGCTGAGCCCGAGTCCGAGCCCTGGGGTCGGGCGAAGCGGAGTTCGTCGTCTTCCGGGGCTGAGCCCGAGTCCGAGCCCTGGGGTCGGGCGAAGCGGAGTTCGTCGTCTTCCGGGGCTGAGCCCGAGTCCGAGCCCTAGGGTCGGGCGAAGCGGAGTTTCCTATGGCGCCTGGGGCCGAGCTTGGCTGCTGTCAGCCTCACTATGTCGTGTGGCATAGCAGTCGGAGCGGCGCAGGCGGCGCTGTCCTCTTGTCAGGCTGGTCAGTGGAGCGGCGAAGTGACTACGGTCACTTTGGCTCTATCAACTGGAGGACGCGCGCCAGGATAAAGGTGTCAGGCCACCTTTGCATTAAATGCCCCTGCGATTTGGTCGGTTGGCGTGGCGATTTGGCCAAGGTTGCTTCTTGGTGAAGACTGGGCCTCGGGCGAGCCGAAGGTGCATTCGTTGCCGTAGGGGGTCCTCGGGCGAGACGTAAACCCTCCGGGGTCGGCTGCCCATGCCCGAGGCTAGGCTCGGGCGAGGCACGATCGCGTCCCTTGAATGGACCGATCCTTGACTTAATCGCACCCATCAGGCCTTTGCAGCTTTGTGCTGATGGAGGTTACCAGCTGAGATTTAGGAGCCTTGAGGGTACCCCTAATTATGGTCCCCGACAAAACTTTTCCTTACGCCCATCATCACGACGTCTGTAAATCGGGTATGAGTCCTTCCCTTGCAAGGTTGTGTCACTGAAAGGCCGGAGGTAATGATTCTTGCATGATGCATGGCCCTTAGTGCATGGGCAGTTAGGGTTTAGCGACCCACATGGACCATGCATCATATGTTTGATAACCATCTTCCGTAGTTCAGGGTACTTGTTGTGTGGGATCTCGGCTGAGATCAAAAGGTCATACTGCTCAGGGCACGTTAGCTTGTACTTCCTCTGCATGATGAGTAGAAAATGGGCATGTGGCAAACCCCGCTTTTGAAACTCCACGACGTAGACGTAGGCCCGGACCTTACCGAAAATATCCTGTTTAGTCAGCCTATGCTTTAACTCCTCTAGCTTCGCATGAAAGACACGCACTACAAGATCAGGACGATCTTGCAGTGTTTGGCCAGGGAGAAGCTCCCTCCTTATCTCATCCCAGTTGGGGTTACATGTCATGGTAAGAAAGATGTACGGTTTACCAAACTTCCGCACCAGAGCCATAGCATCCATATACCGACGTTTCATGTCACGAGGACCGCCAATAAATGACGTAGACAGAGTTCGCTTCCCGACCTTTTCTGCTCTGATATCTCCGTCTAACATGCTATCCACCAAGCCCTGGTATAGGTCTGCCCTTAAACGGTCCTGATTCTTACGTATAAAATCTAAACGAGAGTTCTCAATCTTGATGTACGTGTCGACAGCGAACTGCTGGAAAAGCCGCTTTCCATGAAGTATTGGATTGAATACACCGGGACGAATCTAGAATTTGTAGCAGTAGTAGTCACGTACGGACACACATAAATGGGTAGGAGATTCTGCATACGTAAGGATTGAAAAGTGAGTGATGTTGAAAGAATAGTTAATAATGTGCAAAAATCCTAAAGTACAAAGAAACAACTAACCTGCATTTTCATCGTTTGCATTGTTTGCCCTATATGTCGCCCGGTATGCATCCATTTCATCCATGGATACACCAACCTTTGGGATATTTGCATGCCATCCAAGTTCACCTCTAGGGAAGAACAGTGGATACGATAGTGCATCGTAGCATCCATGGTATGAGCGGATGCCGTGGCTTGACATATCCTTCCCATGTAGCATAACACTCTTGCTGAACTGGCCTCACCGTTCGCTCCCCTCGATCCATACAGCAGCCACCTCCGAAGTGAGAGGCGTGTTATATGTCTTCTGGTTCAAAGTCTGGTCAAGGTTCAATGCGATATGATAGTCATCAAGGTTCTCAACATGGCCCAAGCTCCTAAGGTGCTCGGAGTACGGGTTTCCATGGAGTATGCCAACTATCTGTTTAATAACCTCTTTGTCTTTCTGAAGCTGCTCTTCACGACACTTACGGTACCGATGCTCGAGACTGGGATCATCATCGTAAAAGTAAAGCTCTAGATGTTTATGCTCCGACCCACCTTCCTTACCGAATGACTTGATATTGTGGTACATCATGCCTTGTGCTCGGAACGTGTATATACCAGAATCTCGCACATTAGTTGTCATACTATCGAGGCAACAGTACAGGGAAGTGAAAGAGAAATGGCCATTAAAAAACCTAATGTTATCACGAAAGTGCTTAGCATCAGAGTCTGCACTATCCCACAACCTCCTGAGCTGGGGAGGGGTATCCAGTGGTGCTAGCTCAACCTTCCCACCACGGCAACAAAACCCAGGTGGCTCGTACTCAAACTTCTTCGCAGTGCAATAACCGCAGTCAGGAACTGGCTTCAACATATGCGTTTCTTCAGGGAGGTTACTGTATACCTTGTCGTAAGGGTCAGGCACATCAGTGCCAGTAGATTCATCTTGAGTACCATCGATTTTAATGTCCTCGTCAGTCTCCTCATCTGATATTTTTTGGAAAACAACGACTAAGACATGTGTATTTATATAAGCCTTGGTATCATAATCATAATAAAATTGACATAAGTACATTGGCCATCGAATATGTATCTCTCGTCGTTGTCATCATCTTCTCCGAATATGACAACCTCATCATCATCATCTGGATCGTGAAAATACGAGCCACGTAAAGACAAAGGCATTCAGGGTGGGGAAAATATGTAATCTAAATAAAGATTTTTTACAATTACCATTGGAAATGACCCTTGGCTTCTCTTGTGTATGCTCCACCCCACTTGCTTGTTCGGTTATGCCTTCACTTCCATTTGTTGGCAAGGTAGCAGCTTGGCATGGAACACTACATTGTGCTGATGGAAACACACGATTAGTCTGACTATATGCTATCGCCGTCGTGCAAGATCCATTTGGATAGTAATTACCATTGTTGTTGGCGTCACTAATAGTATCCCCATTCAAAGTAGTCACGTTCCTTGCAATGGATGCTTGAAATTGCTGGTTTCGACGGGCTAAGATAGCTTGTCTTTCCCCACGCGACACATGATGTTTACGTTTTATTGCTTCAGTAGACATATCAAATGAACCGACATCCTCGGTCTGTGTTTGAGCTGGTAGGAAAGGTGTCCTAACGAATTCAGGGATGACCCAGTCACAGGCGGTAACTGTTGAAGGTTCCGTTGCAGGGTGCACAACCTCAGGGGTATATGTTGGGTCTTCCATGGCGATGGACACAACATTCAAAGTGTCAGCATGTAGCACTCTATGTTTTCTCATGTACTCTATCTTTGCCTCTTTCCGCTTTGGTGTCTGATTATACAACCTAAGGCGTTCAAGCCTATACTCCCTCACGCCGATACCCGATTCCCCAATTGTACCAACAGATTCATGCACACTGCCTAGAATATGGCATGTATAGGTTCAATTGCACAAAATCTGTTGTTTTTGCCTATTTTTAGTAAAGTGAACAGTCATGTACCTGGTGGCAGAAGGTCTGTCGTTGCGACATAGTCATTTGACTGGAATGTCTCGTTCCGATGCAGCCAGTCGCTATCATCATCTGGATCCACATTTACTTTTTTGTCGCCATCTACGAAATATGAATACAATTACTTTACAATAGTAGGTTTATGAACATACATATTTAATTTAAATTTGACGGGTTTCATCACCTCCTGAAATAGCTGGCATCACATTTTGTCCCTTATTTCGTTGACGCATTTGACAACGCTTGTTATTGTACTCATTCCTTTGTTCAACCGACATTGTTGCACGCCTTTCTCTATCCCTTTGCCTCTTTCGTTCGATAGAATTACCAGCCGATGGAGTGTTTTTAATAGGACCTACCATAATCATCCTAGCATTAGCCAAATAAACGGTGGTACAAAAGGCAAAATTTGTGATATGAATGGTTCTACAGTTAACTGCGAACCACAATGAAATACAAAATATATAGGATTAATGCATACTAATCAGCAACATGATCTATTGAAATTTATGGTGAAATGTTTGTATACCTGAACCAAGATGCACATCTCGACTTATTTCAACGTTGACCGCCTCACGTGTCTGATTCGTATTAATGTCTTCTTCATTTAATAATTACCCATATAGAAAAGATACATGTCAACTTTGATTTGTAGGGACATGTAGGTGTAACAATTACAAAATTTAAATTTGCATCACCTCTAGATGACTCGGACTTTATGGGTAGTCCTTTATTTCGTTGACGTGCTTCACGTCGCTTCCTATTTTTCTCATTCTTTTGTTCAATGGACATTGTGGCATATCTTTCCTTATCCCTTTGCCTCTTATGTTCATTAGCATCGACTATTGGTCTAAGCGAGTTCGATCCATTTTGATCACCTACAATTCAACTTTTTGTATTAGTGAACACATACTTATTAAGTTTCAATCATTAATTGACACGTGTGAACAAACTTTTACCTGTAATGCTTGTGTTTGAGATGTCTATGAATGGTGTGCGACCAGCATTATGGCCCATTAGATTCGTTTCTGTTGGTTCTTTGTTTTCACATCAGAAAATCTGCTAGTTGAGAATGGGCTGGTTTAGTTAGTTTCACACATACTGATTAGCATATTGTCAGCAGGTATCAGTTTGCACATATTTTTTACGAGAAACCAATTTGTTAAAGTTTCACACAGACTGGTGGAAAGGGAGATATGGCTGCAACCGTCTTATTTTGGTAAAGTGTAGACGGTGCCATTGATCTTTTATCGACAATATATTGATCATAGCACCATTAAAAGAACAATAAAATTATGAGAAGGATTAAGTAGCTATATGTAAATAACACATGATACCATAAGATGTCTATAAGGATCTTTATTTAGTACAACCTGGTTATCCTAGATTCATCATTAAAAGTTAGATTTGAGTCAATTTTGCAGTCAGATTGGAGCCGACAGCACATAATATTAATATATAAACATTAATGAAAGATACCATAAGATGTTGTATGTTTTTTCTTTCTTGTTTTATTTTCTCTATTCCCAAATCTAATTAAATTCAAATGTAGTTTTAAATTTCAAATCCATTTATAATGCACAGTTCACTCCATAATTAATTGAAGCAACATGTGCTGGTTTATGGTTAGGTTTAAAAGATGGTACAGCAACATGTGATGTTGCTGCACTTCATCGAGTACTTGGCATTCTAAAAGGTAAAATCTGGAACTAATAGTCCTTTGTATTTTCGTTAGTTTAATTTAATCACATTTTGAGACACCCAAAATTACAAAAAATGGAAACAATTTAGTTCCCAATGTAGTAAATAAATACTATCTATCTGTGTTACACCAACATGTGTTGTTGTTGCACTTCATCGAGTACTTGGCATTCATAGTTATTATTGTGGCACTTCAGCTGATTTAAGTTGAGATTACTTATCAGTTAATTAGTTTTTGTGTTTGCTGAACCATCAAGTGTCACAAGTCACAGAACAAATTAATATCAGAAAGTTGTGTTTTTAGTAGTACAGTTATCGATGAATCACTTGCCTGGTTGTATTTGGCAAGACGCTCTGATCGGCAGGGTGTGCTCCAGTATTAATCTGACCCTGTTATACAAAAATAAAACAAAAGGACAGATGATACTATGCCTTACAGTCAAATAAAAGTTTGAATTTGCTAAAACCTTTGAACACAACATTCTGTATGTTGAGGTAGAGTTTTATTGTAGGTAAAATGAATTATCTCTCTTGAACTAATGGTACATATTATGTGTGGAGATAAATGTTATATCATTCTAGGTTTTTTTTCTCTCGATGAACTAATCTGAACATTGCAAGAAGACATGCATTATAAGTGTTCATTATTCTATCCTAGAGTACTGCATTTATTTTCCAGTGTTCCATGCTTTCCATGCAGTGGGCCTTTAATAGACAGCCATAAATACAGCTAGGATTTTTCACTGTTTATAAGTGATGATTTTAATTAATCAAAAGATTTGTTAAAATGGCTCAAGAGACTTAAAACATTATTTGTTTTCAAATAGTTCATCAAAATGATTATGAGCAAGATCCATATGTGAAGGAATTTGGGATCAACATTAGTGAGAAGCTAACCTTGTTGAAGCTCGAGTCTTTCCTGCACCTTGGGTAAGAATAATCTTATGTCACTTTTATTCACTTTTTTCCTTACAGGAGCACCTTACACTATTATACATGAGGTTAATTAGTTGCTCATTGTTGATGCATCGAATTTAAAAAGAGAAAGAGTGCCATTGTGTGTAATTATTTTGTAGAAAGTGATAAATGGATGCAAGGTGTGCCATTGGGCATGTATAACCTTTTCATGGACAGTTCCTATAAACCACAGCTCGGGGATTTTGCCAGGAATTGGCACAAATATGTTCATGTTTGTGCACAAGACAAAAACTTGTTTAAATTGAAACCGTAAGCATCTTTTAATTTGACTCCCTAAGTAATACAGGAATTTAACAGTGAGGCTGTGATGCCAATATATTCAACTAGACTAGATCAAGTAGTGAAGGCACTTAAAAATCATAACGTGGACAAACCAACTACGAGCAGCAATGAAGATCTTGAACTACTTTTGGCTATCCTACCTGGCAACAATGGGCACTGTTTCATGTTTTCAGACCCATAATGATTGAAACTTCTATATCCTAGATATGCACATAAAGTAAATCATATCGTGGACAAACCAACTGCCAGATCAGCGACGAAAGTGTCCTCAGTCTCACCACTACGAGCAGCATATAGTTAACATCAGGAACACAAACTATAGGAACACAAACTTTAGGGGAGATAAAATCCACAGGGCGCGTCGTAGTGGTGAGACGGCATTGATTTGGGTTTCTATGTACGAGGATATGTAACTATAATCATTGGAGTCTCAGATTTGCATAAATAAAAGAACACACTGCAGAGAAAAGGTCAGGTACCGTTGAGTTTATTTCTACAACAATATTATTAAGCCGGTTGTTACCTTGCAAGGAAATTTAAATGGAATCATTGAAAACAATGATTTTTTAGAGCATTTCTGCAACATTATAAAAGAACACAATATTATTTTGCACACTTGTACATAGATAAGAATGCAAATCATAACTGAGCACACTATGAACTAATACATAAACATAGTTAAAATGTTTCAGTTAGCAATAGGATATAATTCATTGTATCAGAGTCACTAATGCATTCCATGAGCATGAAGGTTCGAACAGGAAAGATCATGGTTATGTATGTTCAAAAGAAGAAAATTATAGGGATGCACATAGACACAAGTGAACAGGAACTAATACATTGTATCAGCAGGAACTTTGTGTGACATGCTATGTCTCTAGCTGATAGCTCATGTCCTTTACAAGACAGGCTGGTTAAAAATAGACAAGTTGCAACTTAATTAACTTTCCACATAAAAATCAGCATATCTGAGCATCAAAGGATTGACAGGAAGCATGCACATGCACCACAATAATCCAAACCAAACCTGTTGTACATATAGGACTTCAAGCGGCTTGTAACACAATTCATCTATGCAAATACACAAAAATCATCTGGAAACAATTGTGACAATTAATTAGACAAACCCACAAACAGTCGATAATGTAGACAAATAAACTGGAAAGCCGCCCTAACCGAAAACGTATGACTTAGAGAAATACACAAAAATAACCACTGAACAAACTTACTGCAAAGAAATTCTCAAAAGTGAACTCAATATATCCAAGAGACAGGTACCAGAAACACATGAACTGCTACAACACAAGAGAAATGGTAAACACAATGTAGACTCACCTGGAGGAGTGTGAGCGCGGGATTTCCGTCATTGTAGGAAGGTTGGAGCAGGATGACAATTGTGACCTTTTTAACGATGGTGGGTGCACGATTTGGGGGATTTGTGCTGGAATCGTTTGGCAAGGCACTTTCCAAATCAGCGTCGTAGATCGTGCGCTTTCCAAATCGGCGACGAAGATGATGCACACAATTGCCAGATCGAGCACGATTGTTGGGGGGAATGGTGCATTGCCAAATCTGGGGGTCCTAGCATGAAAAATGGCACACACAGGATCACACAACTAATTTTGGTATATTTAATAGCATACAGTAACATGGTGCGACTACACATTATTCTAAAACCTATCATTATCGGCTTGAAAGTTACAAGTATTATCCTTGCCCCAAGGTCCTTATAGTTATGTTATTCGCCCAGCAGAAGAACATGATTTATTCACACATTTGTTATCAGCTACCTACCTATCGCTTTTACCAAATATCTAAACACTTTGGATACTATTCTTTTGTGATGTGGTCAAAAGCATTACTTTATTGTTGTGTAGTAAATTGAATAGGAGCTTTGTGGTTTGTGCTAGGCCTGAAAGGTCAGGCCACTCTAGTTGATTCCTTGCAATTTAGCAAAGCGAAATATTTTTGCCTTTCATCTGTTGTGTATCACATTATTATAACATAATCTGATCAGCATCCTTGACATAAGCCACAAGTATTATGTTGTTTAGTTGTGATGTCTGATATAGACCTCTACATATGCATCTGCAATTTGCCTTTCATGCCTTTTATACTGATCAAGCACTCTTGGGCAATGGGGCTGGGGTTACCATGGTGTTTCTGTTTACCTTAACAGTGTTTGGTGTTGGCACATGTTGCACACACCCAGGCAAGGACCATTTCATGAAGTCAGAGGCTGGGCAAAATGGCAATGCCAAACTAAGCTCATCTGCCAATCTCTACAACTGAAGTTACCCCAGCAGTCTACTTTCTGTTTGGCTAAACCAATGGCTGCTTTATACAAAAGTTGCTAGATGTTATCTTATATAAACGTTGGTTTATGTAAGTTGTTTTTCCTACAAGCCCACAATATACCATGGTCTGCAACCTAACAGGCTAATAGTGATACATGAAAAGTTCAAGAATACAACACCAGTGTATTTCTACATCGTTAAGAAAGCAAAGCAGAACTAAACACACTATGAACTAATACATAAACATAGATTAACAACAACTCGGAAAAAAATTTTGTACCAGCAGGAACCGCTAGCACATAAGAAAATTGTATATCTAGGTTCGAACAGGCAAGAACATGGTTATGCATAATCATGAACTGCTAGAGAAGCTAGTGAAATTTATACATCTGAACAGGGGCAAATGTGGAGTAGGCTCCTGCTTGGACGTTCCTAAGTCAGCTGAACCAAAAAGTGAAGAACCAAACTCAGAATCTACTGAACATATAGATGTTGGCACACACATGAAAATGAAGGACCAGCGCAGACTCACCTGGTCGTCGATGGGCGCGACATTTGGGGGATAGTTGTTGTGATTGCAGTACCGAGATCGTGCTTTCCAAATTGGCAACGTAGATTGTGCGGTTTCCAAATCGTGCACACCATAGCCAAATCGGGCGCCATTGCCGCGGCTTCCAAATTTGTGGGTGCATTTCCTCGGATTGGTTGCTTGAGCGCGGAGGGGAAGGAGAGGCGGGGTCCTGGCGGGTCGGGCGGTTGCACGGAGGGGAAGCCGAGGCGGAGGCATGGTGGATCGTGCGAGGCGGGGGCATGGCAGATCGTGTGAGGTGGTTGCATGGCAGTTCGTGTGGCTGCGTGGAGCTTCCACATTTGTGGGTGCATTTCCTCGGCTTGGTTGTTTGAGCGCCAAGGGGAAGGAGAGGCGGGGTCCTGGTGGGTCAGGCGGCTGCGGATCTGCGCAAAGGGCTAGCCGAGGCGGGGGCATGGCTGTTTTGCGGCGGGTCGGGCGACGGGTCGGGCAGCTGCACGGAGGGGAAGCCGAGACGCTGGCATGGCGGATCTTGCGAGGCGGAGGCATGGTGGATCGTGCGAGGTGAGGGCATGGCGGTGGGGGCTTGGCGGTTGGTGTGGCTGCGCGGAGGGGAAGACCGATGCGGGGCGGGGGCATGGACGTGCCGGTTGGTGTGGCTACGCGGAGGGGAAGACCGAGGCGGGGCGGGGGCATGGACGCGCCAGTGCCCACTCTCGAAGCTTAATTAGTAGTAGGGATTGAAGAACATCAATGCTTAATTGCAAGTCAATGTTGTAATTCTTGAGAAGAAGTCATGGAAGCTTATAAGAAGAAAGGATGGGCTCTAACAAATCCTTTACCTAATTTACCAGGTATATCAACTATTTTACCTAGATTTATTCAGGAAAGTTTACATTTAGCCTTTCTTTGGGAGAATCTTACTTTTTAACTTATGGTGCACAATTAGTCCACTTCTTTTGAGAACAAGGAGGTTCATCATGAACCAATTGTTCACAATATCCGAAATTGTTTGGAAGTTAACTACTAACTACAATGAAACCGTTTTTTATGAAACAATTATTATTTTGTCACCACTTGCAATACAGAAGACAAAACTCATGAAATTTGATAAATGTAATCCTCACATTTGAACCATAGTAGTGCAGTGCAGTACCACAGGAATAGTTTCATTCATTATCTGCAAAGTCATCCCTTATAGTTGTCAATGAACTATCATGTGAAGACAGAATAAGAACTTTGTGATTCTCACATTTGCGAATGCTTGTTTATTTATGTGTCTGAATAAAAGCGTTACTATAAAATATTTGACCTATTTTGGAAATTTTATTTATTGTGTAATCATGGCCTAGATGTTTTGATTATTGATTAGCAGATTTTATATGCATTATTCTGAGTTTGTAGACAACAGACATGGGTGTCTTTTGATATTAATTGTCAGGTCAAAGGTCAGTTTTGTGGAAAATATACAATATGTTAATATCTTCAATAGTACAAGATCATGTACTACATGTCAATGTTAATATCGACTAATTTCTTGATTATTTTCAATAGGATGGAAGAGTGTCGAATGCTTTTTCAGATACTATTTCTTGGTCCGTCAAATTTATTTGAGCTAAATGCAAGTTTTTGCTCAAATGTGGCAAAAATGATTGCCTCACCAATTGTGAGCACGACTGCCTCCAACAAAGTTAGAATGTAACTTCTTTTAACAGATGCAAAATCTGGCATTATTCTATCCTTTTTACACATACATATGACCTTTGTGATATCTCATAATGTGAGGTGTTCAACTATGTCTAACTACTAATTATTGCCTTCACCTATTTGTATAGGAAAAGATGGAATAGAACTTTGGTGGCCGCACATGTGTGGAGACTAGAATTCATATATACTTAGTTAGGCTCAACGTTAACGCAAACACTTGTTGACCAAAATTTTCAATTAGTACTTTAGTTTGAATTTAGATTACACTTTTGTATGAGTTATTTGACAATGCTTATTTATGAGATATTGAATGATACTTATCTATATTATATTAATTATAATGTTATTAAATACATATGTGTATGTATATTTCTCTTTTAAATTATTATAATGCAGTATCTCAAAAATGATTATAAATTGAAGAATGTACGATAATCTAAACCATTTTGTTTAAAACTTAATAAGACGGTTTCCAAAGCGTCCGATATTAGTCTCCTAAATGAGATGGTTTTCCTGTTGCAAGCGTCTATTATTCATATGACATTATAGACAATTTGATAAATACTTTGTGACTTATAATATTCATATTATCGACGGTTCTTTAGAAGAAGTGTCTTAAACAGAAACCTAATTTAAGACGGTTTATCAAACAAAATGACTTAAACAAATACCTTTTATACGGTTATAAATTAAAAATTGACTTGTATAATATCTTTTAAGACGGTTTACAACCATCTTAAATGTGGGACATCTTTTGCGACTTCATCAAATTTGGACACTACGTAAGCGTCTTAATAACTGAAAAATAACCGTCTCATATAACATAATCTGTAGTAGTGTAGATCCATGTGGAGTAGCTCAAGCTGCCTTTCAGTCGTCATGATGTTCTTGTGTGGATGATGAGCTCCAACCTGCTTCCCTGCTTGACATGTGCTACAAATCCTGTCTTTCTAAAAAATGAACATTGGTTAGTCCTAAAATGTGCCTCCTTTAGAAGCTTGTGAAGATTCTTCATTCCAACATGAGCAAGTCGGCGATGCCAGAGCCAGCCTATGTTAGTCTTAGCAATTAAGTAAGTGTCTAGTTCACCATTGTTATCATTGAAATCAACTAAATATAACTGACCATCTAACACTCCCTTAAAAGCTATTGAATCATCACTTGTTCTAAAGACGGTAACACCAATATCAGTAAAAAGACAGTTGTAACCCATTTTGCATAATTGAGAAACATGAAGTTGTAATCTAAAGAATCTACAAGAAAAACATTTGAAATGGAGTGGTCATGAGATATAGCAATTTTACCCAAACCTTTGATCAA
This sequence comes from Zea mays, assembly GCF_902167145.1. Lineage (NCBI taxonomy): Eukaryota > Viridiplantae > Streptophyta > Magnoliopsida > Poales > Poaceae > Zea > Zea mays. Next base: position 45,347,648 of record NC_050104.1, read on the forward strand.
ACCTTGATTTCCATCCCCGAATGTGATTGCTCTTTGGGGGTCATCATTTTTCTCATATGAGGAGAAGATCATTTTCTCCCCTGTCATGTGGTTTGTGCACCCGCTATCGATTATCCAACTTGTCTCGCCGGATGCATAAACCTACAAAACAAATTTAGGCCTTGTTCTTAGGTATCCTAACGGTCTTGGGTCCTTTCACGTTAGAAACAAGCACCTTGGGTACCCAAACACAAGTGTTTGGACTCTTGTGTTTTCCCCCAAAATATTTGGCACATATATCCATCATATGTTTGTAGAGAGGCTTCGCTAATTGGCAACTCCTGGTTTCACATCACACTCCATCATGTCCTACACAAGAATCTAGTGCAATAGAATTGTCTATTCTAATCCTCGTGAGTGTTTGTAAAATTTTTTATCTTTGATCTTAAGTGTAGCTATGTTATACTATCATAAGGGGTGCAAAATTGAACGTGTTCAGAAGTCTCAATGTTTGTTGTGCCTTTACTTAATAGAAACATGTATCATAACAGTTGCACATTGTGGCTTTGGTCCTTGTTTTTAGTCTAGCAAATAACAATTTTATGTTAGAGTTTATATATCCCAGTGGTGTAGGTATGTCCGCTTAGGCCTAGTTTGGGTACTCTGGTATTGACCTCCATCCACATGTATTGAGGTGTATTGGGGTGTAACTTAAACTAATTTACACTGAATCCACATCATCACATGTGGATTGGGGTCAATACTAGAGTAGCCAAACAAATCCTTACGATATTTTCTCCCTTTGGGCCAACTTAGGTAGCCATAACAATGGTGATTTGGCTTCTATAGAGGCGCCCATGAGATATGTCTTCGTCTACCTAGGTTCATAGTTTGCGTTAGAGTTTCGATCCCCTTGTTGGGTCTATCATTGCCTGTGTATTGGGGTCTACCATCAATGAGAGAAATGTTAGATTCGTTTCCACATGATGAAGATGAAGCTAATTGATATATGCCAACACATTCAACACTTCAATAGCATGTTGACTTGTTCAACATGTTACTCGTGCCATTTCTGAATTGTGATGTTTCTTGGTTCGTTGAGAAATGGTTTCAAACATCTATCTCACATTGCTATCTATTTACTAACGTTTTGGCTTTTCTAGATGCATTACTTTTATTATATATTTAGATATAGTGTACATTTGAATATATAGTAAAAATAATATATCTAGAAAAGATAAAATATCTCATAATTTAGAACATAGTTCAATTGAAGAGAAAATGGCGTTGAGCAGGTTCTAATCAGAGGCGACATAGACGATTTGAACCTCCGAAGAACTTGAATGTAATAAGAGGCGATGGGTTCTAATCAGAGGGCCTCTTTGCATGGGGATGGATGTAATATTACCTTTAGAGCTAGTTTGGTAACCCCATTTTTCAAAGGAGTTCCATTTTCCTAACGAGCCATTTGTATCTATTCATTTTGGTGGAATTAGAATTTACTTAATAAAGTAGTATGTTTGATTTGGAATTTAACAATCCACCACTTTCCAAAGCTCAGATACAAGTTTATCTCAAATTGATGGAGTAGAGTATGAGAAATAATTTTATGTATAAACGGAATATGTTTCTACTATACAACTTATAAGACGTTTTTTGGCTCACTCCTTTATTGTAAAAATATAGCACATAAATATCTCCAATATATTGCTAATAATACTATATAAATATATTTCACATAAAAACATATTAGCTTAATTAATCTTTGCCTATATTACTATTATCAAAATGGAATTTAATTTCAAGGTTTCAAACAGCGTGTGAGGGAAATTAGTTTATTTTTCTAGAAAAAATGGAAATCTTTTGGGAATATAGATTTCTCAAACTAGCCCTCAAACTAGCCCTTAGTGACTATTTATTTTTTCCATATAGATTAGAGTGGATTTGGTGGGTTTAAATCTCTGATAAGTTAAAATTATTACTAAAATATTTTCCATCCAATCCAATCTTCAGGTATATTCGAACAAGTCCTTATGTTAATAAAATGTCTTAACCATTTTCTCAAAAAAAACATCAAGCCAAAGGTATGCTTATTTTTGTAGAAACAAACAGGAGTGCCGAACTTCCCATGGCCACGCGACGCCAAGCAGCGCGGACCAGCGGTTATTACTCCAGTTAGGCTGTCTCCAACAGGCACTAGCCAAAACGGGCAGACATTCAGGCCGTTGGCTTGCCACAGTAATTTAGCTGGCCATCCATACGTCCGTCGTATCCAACGGAGCAGCTAAAATAGCTGGTTCCCAGGGCGAGTGGCCAGAAGCCTCAGAAGTGGGTCCGGATTGTCAGAGATGAAGGGGAGAAAATGGCTGCCGGCTCTGAACCAGCCAATATAGCTTTTCTCTCTCATCCCCTCTAAAATAGCTGCTCCTTTTGGCTGTGTTGTTGGAACCTGTTTCTAGGCGCTACAGTAGCACCACGGCAGCCATAGGTGCCCCCTACGCGCCGCATGCAAGGGGAGGAGAGGTGCAGCGTCCACCGCTGCGGCTAGTCTTAGCAAGCACCCGTCCGGAACCCAACCTTTCGACCTGGCATGTCGTATAGAACCTCGATTGTTCGCTGACTCACGCTGCCGATGAGACCAGTGTATTCGTCCCCTGAAGACCAGAACGCGAGGCAGCCATCCATGAGAACCCCGGAAGAGGCGTCGAGGTGGACAGTGGCGCCGCCTCTGAATGTCAGCGACACGGTCGGCACGGTGACATTGTCGTACCCCGTGAAGTTGAAGCACGTGTCGAGGTGCCCGACCGGCGGCGCGAGCGGGTACTCGGCCATGGCGCTCCGGAACGCGGTCCGCAGCGCCGTGTACGCCGTCTCCTGAAGCGCCGATAACACCGTGCCCGAGTCCGTGATCACGCCCTCCCGGAACACGGCCGGCGGGATGTCGAGCAGCTGCCCTGCAACGCTGATGGCAGTGGGCATCAGCTGGTAGAACCACGGCTGGTCGTCCATGGTGAGCAACGGGGTGAACACGAAGGCCGACGTGTCGTGGGGCGCGCCGAGGGCGAGGAACCCCGTGGAGACCCCCGTCGGCGGGAGGCAGTGCGAGAACACGCCGCCGCCGCGGCGCGCGGACGCCTGCCACGCAAGCGACTGCGGCAGGCGGCCGAGGCCCAGCACGCCGTCGGCCATGTCGAACTTGCCGCGCTGCTGGTGGTGCCCGCAGCCGAAGTGGAAGCGCTTGACGATGGCTCCGGGGCCGAGCGTCAGCGCGTCGGTGCTGTACTCCCCGGCCGGGGTGGCGCCGCTGCCGTAGTGGATCTCGTAGGCGCAGCCCCAGTCGCCGTCGCTGGTGCAGCCGTCGCCGTCGATGCCGGCGGCCAGGGCCCTGCACTCCTGCGAGTCGCAGGGGACGGGGGAGTAGGAGGATGAGGTGTTCGGGTCGAAGAGAGGGAGCCTCTGCGGGTAGCACTGGCTGGAGTTGCACGGCTTGCACTGCACCCATGTCAGCGAGCTGCCGGTGTCCAGGATGAGCGTCTGCGGGACGGCCGGCGTGCCCAGGCCCACGGTGGCGACGTACTCCTGCGAGTCGTAGGACGAGCCCAGCTGCGTCGGCACGCTCACCGCGTCGTTGTTGTCCTGCAGCCGCCTGCTCCTTGAGGCCCTCCTGATGATGTACTCCGTGCGCTCGCGATCTCGGCGAAGCATTTCAGCGCGAGGCAGCTCTCCTTTGCCCCGAACTGGTGAGCACGGCCCGTTCCGGTGCGCTAGCGGCACAGACACGCGGTTTGCGTGCGGTGTCCCTGCAAGGAGGACGGACATTGGATTGGATTACTGTCGTCACTGATTTGGGCTTTGTAAACACGATTTGATCGATCCAATACCTCTTGGAGTAGAACATGATGCTTCTTCTGATGAGGACTGTAGGAATGCTGTCGGCACTACTGTAAATTTGCGTTCCTGATGACCTGTAGCTACTGCAAGAGCAATAGTACAGCCGTAGCTGCATAGTACTAGCAGGGATAATTGTAGAGCAGAAGCCATGGCGTGGGATTGATTAACGACTAGTGATGCTTATGATTCGTCGATGAGTGAGTTAAATAGGAGATGGGAGCGAGTTCCTGAGGACTTGGTCCATCGCTTGAGGTGCAGCGCCAAAATAATGTGACAAAATAAGCGCGGCCCTTTCTACTTGTGGGAACATGGTCTTTCATCGCTTCATGCTGCTGCCAAATGTATGCTATAGCTAGCCATATGTCCAGTGAGGTTTTTCTTTTATAAGCCTTATTTTCAGAATGCTTATAAAAGTAGCATATAGTATAAATGTAGCATATATATTTACAAAATCAATTTATCTCTCTCTCACCCCATAAATTTCAGACTTATATCTACACTTCGAAAAGTTATGAAATATTAAGTTCCAAGCTATATATTGTAGATCATAAAGTACATTCTAGATACTCCCAATATAATAGGGTTTTTATGGATATGAACCGCTGTTAGGTTCTTATGATTTAGCGAAAAGATAGTTGAACTGGCTATAATACACCCTAAAAATATATCTTGTCTTTTTTCCTCCCTGACAAGAAGTGTACATACCCATGTCAAATCATTCTATTAATACTAAATATTAACATTTGGGCAAAATTCTAACATCAGGCATTGACACAGGGCCACCTTACCAATCTGCACAATAAAAACACTTCTAACCTAACATATATCCAATTCCAAATTTTAGGAAGCGCACATAGCTAGAAAGACAGCAAGATTTGAAGGTGACCAATGGATCGAGTTAGGTACACGGGACTGTTGTTGGTCACTTGTTCTTATTTCTGTAAATTATCAAAACAAGGCAACAAAATTAAGAATATGAGATCTCCTCCCCCTTAATTTATCTTCAAAGTTGAAAATAAATTGGTGAGAGAAGGTCATTGAAATTGAAATATTAATAGAAGCAAAATGCATGAACACACTCAAGAGAAATATTTATTGTTTTGTTATTTGTATTATCTTCTTCTTGTTAAAATGACTACAATTATACATTCGAAGGATGAGATAACAACATGTAGGTAGAGACCAATAGAGCTTCGGGCACAGAGCTGATTGATGCGACGTGAGTTCGTGTCCGTGCATGAGCATTGTTCATCTATTTATATAGACAATCTAGTATACAAACTCTATGTGAAATGAAGCGGTAGCAAACGTGCTAGCCTTCTTCGTTTTTGGGTCAGCTGCTTCGGCCTTGATGACATGCTTCGGCTCAGGGCCTAAATCAAAGCTTCCTTCACTTTTCTTTTTACCAATGTTGGCATCCGTTAGCAAACACAAGTTAGTTACGCATGAAATAAATTGTATAACCATTAGTATGAATTATTTTTTAGGACCTTCGGCAAAGGTATTCCCCCAACAGTAGCTCTCGCGGGATTAGTTCATTTTCTATAACGTGCTCAGACCACGAAACAGACAAAGGTTTACGCGAAAGGTCTGAACAACACCTTTCTCGAGTATGTTAGTATAAAACATAATTAAATGAGCATATCTTCGAACTAGGGACATTGGCGGTCCATAGGGCAGCGAGCTTAGACGGGATGACTCCTCGACCCCCACAACCGCTTGCCTATATAATTCGATTGGTCCCATGCAACCATTATGGTATTTACTACTTGTACCAACCTGCTGACATCAAATTCTCGGCCTCTAAAGCCTTTTCCATTCCTCCAGTTTTCATGCATGCTTCAGGAGTTTGAGCTTCGATAGGCTTCCGATGGCCAGGGCTCACTCAATTGCTAGTCTAGCAATTCCTCTTCATCTGAGGCGCTAGAGAGGGAGGAAGACGCCCCCGACACCGTGGTTGAGGGATATGCGACACCAATTTCTAAGGTGATGAAGGCAACATCGGAACTAAGGAAACCGAAGGCCGACGAGGTTATTGAGGAAAATCATCTAAAGGAGGATGCTTTGGTTGCCGAAGAGGATGCTGCTGAGGAAGTAGACAGCAATCTTCGGCCATTATAGCCTAGCTACATCGATATTGGTCAGTCCACCATCAAGCCTAGTGACCTGAAGGTTTTGAAGAAACATGGGTACATTGAAGATGATGATGTGATCCGCTTTGCTGGTGACGAGACCACTCCCGAGCCAAAGGAGGATGAGATTGTAGTTTTTAAAAGTTTCTTTTGGGCTAGACTACGGTTGCCCATGTTCAAGATGAATGATGAGGTATTGAAGGAATACTAGATTTATATGCACCAACTAACACCAGATGCAATAGTTAGACTTAGTGTCTACATATGGTTTGTGCATAGCCAAGGTGCGTGCGTAGATGCCGAAGCGTTCTGCAGGATTCATGAGCTACACTATCAAATGAAGGCTACACATTCGGACAATCTGCATAACAATTTTGGGTGATATAGCTTCGCCCAGCGAAAAAAATTCTAAGTTTCTAGTGTTAGCATACCGGACCAAGTGGCCGAGTGAGTGGGCCAAGGATGGTTTTATGTGAAGGCCGATACAAAGAAGAGGGATGAATTCAAAGATATTGTGTTGAGTCCACTGAAAGTGAGCTTCGGCTACAAGAGACCACTTTGCAACGTGTGTGTAGCCGCTCAGATGGCTTACATCACCTTCAATACTGTAGCGAACAAGACTGGCACCTGAGACTTTATGTAGGAGTTTCTTTGCAATAGGGTTTTCCACACTCAGTCTGGCTAGAGGATGCCAAAGCCGAAGAAGGGTGATGAAGAAGTAATTCCTAACATTCTTATTAACATTTTAAGAACAAGCCTATGTTCAAGCACCCATGCGCTTAATGGCTAGAGTCTATTGAAGCAATTTGCAATGAAATTCTTGGTAAGTATCTTGTTAAAGAGGACCGAGCAATGATGGTAGCCATCGAACCTCGCAAAAAATGAAGGCTAAATAGAGTTATGAATGCACTGAAATTTGAATATGTAGATTATCCGAAGCTGGCCGAAGATGCCAATGTAGGGATAACGAGGTAAAGAACAGTCAGTATTATGGAGAGAGACGTCGTAAGGATGGTCAAAGCCAAGAGGCAAAAACAAAAAAGTGACAAAAAATTGTAGGTGATGAGGGGTGATGGCGAAGGGTCTTCCTAGTCAGAATCGACGACCCCAACCTCTAAAAGAAAAAGGCGGACACAACTAACAATAGGACAGAAGAAAGGCCTATAAAGGTGGCTAGAAAGGACATGTAGAGTGCTTCCTGAAAGGGAAATGACCTCAAAACCATTTCTTTATTAATTTTTTTGCTTGATTACCATCATAATCACTTGGACTAACTAGCTTGCCAAGTGTATGTTCGCAGGTTCATAAGATCGATCGATATGCTTCTAAGTCCGAAACGGCTCATATCCAGCCTATTAGGGTAAAACATGGAAAAGGGGAACTAGTAATAGTTCAACACTTCGGATAAGTTCTAAACACTCCTAGAAACCTATTTGTCACATCTAGACAGCCTGGAAAACTCAGTTTCAAAATATCACTCATCTGGAGTCAGTTTGAAACTAGAGAAGGAATATGAGTTGAAGGAAACAAAAGAACCAAGTTTCACAACTTAGACTAGTTAGATAGTCTCTAGACATGTTTGTCTAAGTCATAGAAACACCCTCAAAAGTAACCAATTTGAATATTGGGAGAATTGCCAAAACACTATAAATATTCAACTGCTCTGGGAGCAACAAACCATGGTCTGTTGACCATCGACCCAGTCTACCAGAGATGGTTTATAGAGGGACTTTGGCCTAGCGCAACGGACTATGGTCTGACCATCGAACCACTTGCACAAAGAAGATCTCAGGTGGCTTTGGCTGCTAGGCGCAATAGACCATGGTACAGTGATCTTCAGACCACTTGCGTAGAGAGGATGTTCTTCAGGCTGCTCAGCCTAGGGCAACAAACACCTAGTCCGGTGTGACAAACCATGCAAGGACTCAACGACTACTTTCAGATTTTCAATGGTCGGCTGACGTTGCAAAGGGGTCCATGTGCATGGACCCATTCTGGTGCCCCCGACAAGACCCGTCCCCGTCAGAACGGCTCCCTGCCAGGGGACTGGTGCATGACAAACTTTTCACTATTCATGGCCCGATGCGACACAGAACAATGCAGTTTTCCCCACTTCATTCCAATGGCTATGTGGGGTAGTTGGGGCTATAAATACACCCCAACTAGCACACTAAAGACACAAGAGCTACACCAATGATCTCTACAATTAGTGCAACTACTCCCAAGCATTCAATAGCCTCCAAGCGCCATATTCAAGTGATTTGAGTTAGAGAAGAGTTAGTGCCTTGTGAGAAATTTGTTCTTGAGTTGTTGCAAAGTTCTTGTGCTCTTGATTGTGTTTCATTCTAATTCTGAGAGCACCTAGAGGGGGTGAATAGGTGATCTTGAAATAATCAACTCTAAACAACACAAACTTGGTTTATAAATGTTAGTGAAATCAAATCCAAGTTGATATGAGTAGAGGTAGGGAGAAGAAGAGAACTCTTCACTTGATTGTTCCTTTGAGATATGTATTAAACTTTGGAACAATAGTGCAAGTGAATATGTGAGAATTCTATGGAAGAAAGACAATCACACTAAAGAAATGCACAAGTGACACATTGATTTTATCCTGTGGTTCGACCAATGCCTACTCCACGTTGTGGTGACCTCCTTCGGTCAAGGATTGCACTCAATCCCTCTCAAGTGATCCAAAGATCAAACTTGAGTACCATGATTTTCTTCCTTTTCTCAAGAATTCCCTTTGTGAGGAATCTCCACAAGTTGGAGTCTCTCACCCATACAGAATTGATCACAAGTAAACCACAAGAGTATGAGAGGGAATAGAAACACACACAAGAACTAGAACCACAGCAACAACACACACACACAAGTCAAGAAACGAGCACACAAAACAACGCAACAGAGTTACAACTCAAAGAAGTGCTCCAATCTCTATCACAATGAAACAAATGTGTGCTTGTGAAGTCTAGGCATTGTAGGATGTTCAATGGATGCTTGGCGTGCAGCTCCATGCGCATAGGGGTCCTTTTTATAGCCCCAAGGGAGCTAGGAGCCATTGGAGCTCCATTTGATAAGCTTTGGTTGCCTTCTGTCTATGGGCGTACCGGACAGTCCGCTGCACCACCGGACAGTGAACAGTGCCCAATTTCCTTCCTTTTATAGCGAAGCCAACCGTTGCCAGCCACTAGTCTCGTGGCACACCAGACAGTCCGGTGGCACCTTCTGACCATTGGATGAGCCACGTGTCACCCACTGATCACACGGTCGACCATTGGCTGGGCGCACGACTGGCACACCAGATAGTACGGTGCACACCAGACAGTCTAGTGAATTATAGCCATGGTGCCCCCAACTTTTCCCGAGAGCAGCCAGTTCACCGAGGTGCCAACCTAGTCACCGGACACTGTCCGGTGCACACCGGACAGTCTGCTGCATCGCAGTCTGTTACAAGTCTGACTTGTTTTAGTTAAAATTCTTTTGCTCCTTTTGGACTTGACTTAACTGAGTTTCTGGCACTTAGGCAAACATGTTTAGCACACAAAACAATTGACTAAGTGTCTAGAACTTACCTTTATACTTGATCCATCTATATTTGCATTATGTCCTCTTCGGAGCTCAATTTGCTTCATATACCTTTGCTCAACATCATGTTAGTTCACACATTGTGTGTTGTGCATCTAGTTACCAAAACAATATAGAAATGGCCCAAGGACACATTTCCCTTTCAAATTCCCAACGTCATTCTTTCACCTTGTAAAGCTAACAAGAGACACCAAATTGTGTAGCGATCCTTGTGGGGACTTTGTGTCCTTTGAGTTTGAGAAGGAACACTCAACCGATCTAAGTGACCGACTGAGAGATAGAAAGGGTTGAAGAAGAACCGTCCTTAGCCAAACGTCAGAAAACAAATCGCTCGTGTTCTTTTTGTTGACCCTTGTTTGTGATTTGTTTATTCCGCCTCCTATCTCTAAGTTCTCCTGCTTGCACTTGATTCTATATCACTTGAGTTGCTCCCAAAGTTATTACACAATCATTTGATCCACTCTAGCAAAAAAGAACAATTCTCCCTCACTCTGATTAATTTAATTATTGTTCTAACGCCTAAATAGGGTTTAAGTTTGTGTTTTAAGTAATAAATTTTAGGTTTCACCTATTCACCCCCTATAGACGAATTTCAATTGGTATTGGAGCCGACACTTCATTGGAGTCGAACAACTTGAAGTGGTGTCGGGATAAGTTGCCAGTAAGAACAAGAAGATACCCTCGGGAAAGAAGAACGAAGAAAAGGTATCATTGAGAGAAAAGCCCAAAGGAAGCAACAAGGAGAAGATGTCATCCGAGTAGAAACACATGGAAAAGCATAAAGAGAAGAAAAGAGAATCACAAGGCTCCTCGAAGTCACACAAGAAGGACAAGAAGAAGAAGGAAAGAATGTGAAAGGTGGTTTACTATGAAACTAACACATCTTCAGTGCCTTCCACATCCGACGCTGAGTTGATATCTTTAAAGCGCCGAGAGCGCAAAACCGTTAACCAAATCCCCCTTTCATTATCCTCGCATTTCTAAATACACTCCTTTACCTTTTGTACATTAGGAAAACCACCCCAATTTCATGGTGATGATTATTCTTGGTGGAGTATTAAAATAAAAAACCATCTATACTCTATCCACCCAAGTTTTTGGGATGTTGTTGATTTTGGAATGAACCTACCGGAGAAGGATGATGAAGGCTATGAATCCGACAAGGCAGCCCAAACCATTCATCGCAACTCATAAGAAACCACGATACTACTTGTCTCTCTATGTAGGAGGTGTTAAACAAGGTGAACGAGCTACAAACGGCCAAGGAGATTTAGGACTCCCTCAAAACGACGCACGAAGGTGACATGATCACAAAGATCACAGGAATGGAGCTTGTCGACGGAGAGCTCGGAAAGTTCACCATCAACAAAGGGGAAGGGCCACAATAGACATACAACTGGCTCAAGACATTAGTGAACCAAATCCACAACCTCGGGAGCACCAAATGGATCGACCATGAAGTCATTTGACTCATGCTGAGGTCCCTTGTTTCATGCAATGCTACACTTGTTACTCTTTTGTGTGAAAAATCCTAGGTATGAGGTGATGACCCTCAATGTGGTGCTTGGGAAGTTCCTTAGACATGAGATGATGGTTAAGGATTCCAAGCATGTGGAGGATTTACATAAAGGCAACTCCCCCACAACTGAGCCGCAAGCCATTGCCTTAAAGGCAATAAGCGAGAAGGAGGAGGGAGCCCCAAGCAAGGAGCTACCAATCGACCCCTCCAATCTCAATAATGACGAGATGGCCCAAGTCATCAAAAGCTTCTGGTAAATCCTAAGAAGCCAGAAAGGGAAGGACTACAAACCCCATAGCAAGAGGGTTTGCTACCATTATGGTAAGACCAACCATTACATTGCTAAATGTCCAGATGCAAGTGATGATAACAAGGAAGAGTACAAGAAACGATAGAAGAAGATGGAGAAGAAGAAATTCTTCAAAGAGAAGGGTGGTGAATCCCACGTTCACAAGGAATGGGACTTAGAAAAAAGTTCCTCCGACTTCGACGACGAGGTTGTCGCCACCCTCGCCATCAACATAGGCATCCTCTTCCTAAACATCGACCACAAGTGCCTGATGGCAAAGGAGAGAAAAAACAAGGTATACACAACCTCCGATGACGAATCAAATGATGAATCTAGTGATGAGGAGGATTTGTCGACATTTTTCAAGGCCTTATTGAAAATCAAATTGAGAAAGTAAATGAGTTGATCAAATCCATCAACGAGATGGATGAACTCTTGGAGACCAAGAGGATCTACTCGTTTTAGAACATGAAAATTTTGTCAAACTAGAAAAGGCCTTAGCTCATGAAACTGATAAAAATAAAATCTTCACAAATGAGATAAAATCTTGCAATGATTCAATTTACTATCTTAAGATAGAAAATGATGATATTTGTGCTAAGACTAAGAAAATAAATGTTGCCCATGCTTCTACATTTTCGCTTGAACATGTTTCTATATTCACTAGATGTAAAGATGTAGATGTTGATTCTTCAATTGAAATTGTTGCTTTGATTAAGAGACAAAATGAGCACATTGCAAAATTAGATGCTAAACTTGATGGGCATGAACTAGAGATTGAAAATTTTAAAACTGTTAGAAGCATGCTTTATTGTAACACCCCTGGTGTTTATCATACTCATCCATGGCATGAGCATCATCAATCATATTATCACTTTCATTGAAACCTTAAATTGCCACAAATAGTTGTGAAATGAACCCTTGCTTACACCAGTAGAAAGACCTAGTTCTCTTAGACTTAGACTTTCTTAGAGTACTAGAGTCTGAGTAACCTCACTTAATTAATTTGAATTGATAATGGTTAGTCTAACAACTCTTGAGTTCAGGTAATGATAGTTTCTTAAACTATATGTGATGATGTGATTTAGTGACTGTGTGCTTGGTGAATGAAGTTTCTTCAGAAACCAAAAAGGAAATGGGGACAACCCTGATTTTTCTAAGTCTAACCTTATACCTCTTTTCAAACTTCAGCACGTTCAAAAATAAATATTCTTCAAATCACATTGTCCCAATTATAAAAATTGTAGAGAACTACTTAGGGCACACCCTGTAAAAAGTTGGTAAACTTTTGAATCCATTTGACATGTTTTGACACGGTTAGACGGCCAGTTTCCACTGTTTTGTGCAGTGCTAACAAACGCAAGTTTGGAGAGTTATAATTCGAAATCTAACCACTGAATCACCCTAACCCCTATAGCAAAGTTGTAGCCGGTAGAGAGGGGAGCAAATCGGCTGAAGCTGGGCAACGCTTCATACTCCCCATTTGTCTCATTTGCGCCTATGAGTGTCACAGATCGCGTTCACCATGTGGTGCACGTCTGGACGCGTGGAGCTCGTGCTCGAGTGCATGCACTGCGTTCTCCTCGCGCGCACGCCTCGTCCGTGTCGCGCCTGCCTGTTAGGCTGAAGTGGAGAGCACCTCGCCTCTCTAACGCTCATTTCCTCCACTCTCACTCGCTCTCACTCTCTCGCTCTCGTCTCGTCTTCCACCCGACGCCATTCGCCATGGCCGTCGCGAGCTAGCTCGTGCCCGCGCCTCCACTGACCACCGTAGTCCACGAACCAAGCCCCGCATCCGCATCACCGTCACATGCGCCATCTCGGCACCCTTTTCCCGAGCCGAATGATGACCGGAGCACCACCGTCGACGCCACCGTTCGTCGGTCTCCGTCGGCGCGCATGGACCGGACATCTCCATCCACGACCCTTCGAGCCAAGAACACTGTCGAGTTCATCGTCGACCGTCGCTACTCGTGGACCCCCGCCTCGACTCGTCGTGCTGTCGGTAAGCTGTCAGCCGGACCGAGCTCGCGTCTCTCCCTTTCTCCGTTCCGAGGTAGAAGTTGGATCTCGCGCGCGATTAAGCCAAAGCTGAGGGGTTTTTCTGTAAGATGCCTTATACTCAGAGAATAGTGGCCGAGGACCTTGTGGTGACCATTTGCAGTTAGCTAAAATCCGAGGGGCTAACATGCAAAGTGGTTTTTCTATTTTCCTTTTTTCCTTTCATGGTTTAATACGCAAAGAACCTTGGAAAAACGGTAACTCAAGTTTTTGAACCCGAAAAATTGTGAAATAAATTTTGTAGGACTCCTCTAAGTCACTACTTTTTAAAAATATTGCATGTCAAGATTTGAGTGATTTTGTTCACAGTTTGAATTTAAATATGAAAACCGAGTCTCTTTATAAGTAATAAAATAAATAGATCCGAGGCTAGAACAATATGATCCAAATTTTTGTCAGGTTCCTATAGGTATTGCTTAACTGTGTTAATTATTCTAGGGGTATGTTCTATGGATTAATTTGTATATATGGATTAAAAGATTAAATGACTGATTCCATAGGAAAATAAAAGTAAATAGTAAAACTGCTAATTTGGTTGTGGAACTTTTTGTGGATAAATCATGTGTTAATAATCACCTCTAGAATTAATTTGAACCGACTGTCATGTAGAGGAATTTTGGATAATAAATTAAAAACCGAAAAGGCTAATTTCTTTAGAAAACCATAGAAAAAGAATTATAAAGGAATTGTTTGTATAAATTTTTATGATATGTTGTAAAGTCAAGTAGGATATAGGAAAAATATGGTATTTATTATTTGACTGGTTTAGTATTTAAAAGTCGATCAAATTAATTTCTGCACCATTTCTTGTTATTTTTATACAGTCAAAGACATAGGTCCAAAACCATTGAAATTTCTGTGGTAAAGAATGATAGTGAATTATTATCTCTTAGAATTTTCGTAATAAATTTTGAAGTGATCAAATGGTAGTTTCAATACAAGTCCAACTAAATGGTATACCAAAAGTTCATGTATTAGGAGAAATTCTAGTTTAATAATAAGTTACTTTGACATAATTTAGGGGGTTACTTCTACGGAATTGATTAGAGTTAAACAAATCCCTTTTTATTAGGAAGTAACTAACCTCTAAGAGGTAAGGAAGCTTAACGAAGAATATAGCTTAGTGTGTCTAAACCCATAGGTGTAAGGTAATTCGAAATGCTATATAACTTAACCTATGTGAAGTCACGTAAAGTCCATAAACAAGAGTCAGGACCAACCAAGAAAAGACAGACTACATGTTCTTGGACGATATAGACTATCTTGTAGAAGCTCGCGTGTAATAGATCGATTTTGACATATGTGTACATCACATGCATCCATACGCATCATACATCTCTCGCATTGTCACACCCGGATTTAAGAGATAAAGTCGGGTGCATCTCATATATGTGCCAAAGAAGACAACACATATAATAACAGAGTGTATAGAGATAAATGTCACACTATCATCAGAGTACTTATTACATAGTGGAAGTCTTACAAAATAAAAGATAAATATAAAACGAACTAAAATCCATCCTTGGCGCCATAAAGTCAACTGGGAGACGCCACATAGATTAAGTTGAACTCCTCGTTGTGTGACTCCTCTTGAACCACCTGTTCTTCTCATGTGGGGGTGTGAGACAGCAAGGGTGAGCTCACACATGTTCATCGCTCAACAAGTTGTGGGGAATAATGTGGCATGAACTCACCGAAGGTGGGAGTTCATGTGATGTGTAAAGCTGATCAACAATGTGGGTTAAAGCTGAGCATTGCTTTTAATAAGTTGGTTAAATTTTATTTGCAGTTACTAAATGTAAATAAATACCAAACCATAATAAGAATAACAGAACAAAATTAATAAATAATTCCCATGCAATGCAAATGACAAATTGAATTTAATTCCATAGTTTAATCATGCGAGAGTCATGAGCTGCTCATGACCGTGAGCTCGGCTAGTATACTAGTTTTACACTCTGCAGAGGTTGTAACCGGTACCCACAAGTCGTGTATCCCATGTCGCCAGGGTTTGCAAGGCCCTTAGACACTCCCGTGGTGAATGACTAGGGATCCACTACGAGGCTTTTACAAAGTTCCACTAGCTTCCGAAACCCGCTACAGTTTCTGGGAAGAGCACTTGCAGGAATCCCTCGTCTGACCGCCATCGCAGCAAAATCAACCCGAGAACCTCCCTGCGTGCAACTCCCCTACAACCCTTGCCCCTTTCGGGTAAGGTAGTCTTCCACTAGCTTTCCTAATTAGTCAGCCAAGGGCGTCGCATTCCACCCTTGTGGTGGCACGTGTTTCTCAAGTTAAGCTCCATGTTCCAATTAAAGATAATGATGATCTTCACATGAACATAAATAAAATAACAGAATAATTGGAACATGGATACAACGAAATATTAACCCAAAACCATGTAAAGCAATAGCATAACTACCCAAATGATTCAGGGGTAAACAAGGTGAAAAGGATAAACAGACTAGGGTGACCTATTAGGCCCCATCAAAATTAAACCTATGCATGAATAAGTGATATTAAAGAACATTATTGGGTAAAAAGTGGTCAAGGGCACAACTTGCCTTCAATGAGCTCCTGCTCAGCAACTTCTATCTGCTGAACACCGGGATCCTCAGCCAATGGCTCCTCTACTCGACACAATACAAACAAGCATAATATAAAGGAGAAATTAACAACACATCAAACATGTAAACAAAATACATAATAATAATCTACACATTAAAATAAGATCATAGGAACATGAATCATTAAATTTGGAGTTATAGATTTTAAGTTATGAATTTCCAAAGGTTTTATGTATTTGATACAAGATTAACTAAGAAATAAATTTTATTACTGTTTATATGTCAAAACAGAGACACAAGGTGATAGACAATAATCTTACAAAATTATAGAAACTGGAATGGATTAATTTGGACTAAGTATGAATTTTCTATGATTTAAACAAATTCTAGCATTTAATTTTACATTAAAAATCCATTTCTATGTTTATTTCCCTGATTTTCTGAATCTCTAGACTGGGCGCATGAAAATAGCTTCTCCTAAGACACAGAAAACAATCCTATGGATTGCGGGTTTATTTCCTACTTCATCAGGGGTTCTTTAGAAAAAGTGCACGACCGAAGGGGTATCATGCGCTCCTGACAGCCCGATCGAAACTTAAGGGATCAGATTAGATCTTATCGTCACTTGGATGGTTACATCAGTTCGGCCACAGGATTAAAAATCAACGGCATGGATCCTAAGCGGAACGGATCACCTGGAAACCGATCGATTGCCGATCGGCGATCCGGACGCGTTAGATCGAAACGGTACACCCGATTAAATCAAGGTCGTCCACCTAAGATCCCACAGTTCTCACTATCTTAACCCTGCATCTAATCATGACCGTTAGGCATGAAATCAATGGATCCACATCCGTCTTCTACCTAGCGGACACAACTCGGCGGCGCAGACCAACAGCGGCGGCGCGCCACACCGGAGGTCCCACCCCCACCATCGCATTGATGAAACCCTTGCCCTAACTAGCCAAAACAAAGTGGATACATTTAGGAGCTACACAGAGGGATTTGTTCGCGGCGACACGCAGTGAGGATCCCCGGCCACGTGAGGGGGCGATTCCACCGCGAAACCAAATTCCGGAGAGGAATTCCTAAAGCTCTATGAATTAAACTCGGGCGTCGTGTAAATTTCTATTGACCATGGAAGATTCGGCAGGTAGGAGGGGAATTTTACTAGCGAGGGAGGCAGAGGATAGCACGGTTGTGGCATCGGTCGTCTCAGCGGCAATGGCGGCGCTGCTGGTGATGGCACACGAAATTGCGGCTAGCGCCCAAGTTGTTGTGTGGTGGAAACGAAAGAGGGTGCATGACCCGACCTAATATATGTATGTGGGGCTGGTCCATCGTGGGCACCCCATGCCGGGAAGCTCGGCATCCGTTGCGTGAGTCCGGTGGAGGGGAAGATCCTGACCAGCCGGGCCCAGCGATCATAGGACCAAACCGCACAGAGGGAAGCTGGTACGTAGTCACTGCCCACGCGGGCCCGCCAGTCGGTGTGGCTGCACGCGCAAGTGCATGGGCCACGTGGGGGAATATGGTAAAGGATATGAATTGGGCCAAAATGTGGTTTGGGCCCATGCGCGGTTTTCAGCTTTTCCTTTTTATTTTCCTTTTTTCTAAATTTATTTTTCTCTTTGTTTTTGTAATTCAAATTTGAATTTGAATCCGGTTATGAAATTCACCCTTGATAAAAAATGTATTCATTCAAATATTGATGGAAGGTAAGTATATTCTTATTTATATATTTATTTTATCTCATTTGCATTGTATTTCCCTCTCTTTTCTCAATTTCTAGAGTTTCCTTTAGAACTTAAAATCCAATTAACATATTTCTTTTTTTATTTTTATATTATCACAAAATGCACACAAAATAAAACCTCAACATGATGCATATTCCATTTTAGTATTACTTGTTTTAATTAATTACTCTTAATTACAGGTATGCTTTGGTTATGATGAATATATATGGCACACAAAATAAGGAGATCAACTATATACTCTTTGTATACATTTTTGGGTATTACACGCATGAAGCATCATGTATCCTCATACTGCATCCATACATCATACATGATTGCAAGAGGAAGTACCAGTGGGGATTGTCGAGGAGCTACCAGGAATTCTCGTGGAAGAGGGTGAACCCGAAGTTGAAGCTCAGGAGTGTCCTGATCACCGCCCTAGTTCCTTCAAGAAAGGCGAGCCCCGACATCTAATTTCCTATATTTATAATATTTAAATTTATGCACTGCCTACCTATATTGTTGCATTAGGTATAGGAGTTGATTGAAACAATTGCTGCATTCACCTTGATCTATTGGTTATCTTGTCCTTGCCACCTATTTAAATTAAGCACGCTTTAATGCTTAGGCCTGCTTAGACGATAGAAGTCGGGTGATTGCGTGTCACTTGCGAGATTTAGGTGATTTCTTATGTTTGATCAAAACAAGTTTATCGGTAATATCCATGTGGAAAATAAAAGTTTAAGATGAGATCGGGCAGACTCTTATGGGTGCCATGTAGGCCATAGTGAACCCACATGTGTAGATTAAGGACTGTACCATTGTGGTCCCTCGAGTCATGTTGAATTTATGCCTATTCACTTAGCTGGCCAGATAACTCGTTCCGACTGCGAAGCCAGAACACCATTCCAGCCGGATTTGACCTTGCAGTGCACCTATTGGTGTGGTTGAAGAGTGACGGGGACACGGCGAGATGACCCATGGTGGATGGTGCGCCCTAACCCTCTGGTAGTCGAGTGGACCTTGGGTATGGCGACACCTATGGAATCTGAGATGTGCACTGAATGTGTGAAGTGGTGATTGTGTCTCACGAAGTACTGTGGGTACGATTTGTGATAGGAGTACCCACCATCTGGTTAGGAAACGATTCGAATCACCATCGCTCCTGGATATTGAGCACTTGACTTGAGCTATCTCATCGTAGTAACAACTACATTTTAAGATTTGCTGAATGGATAAGAAACAGTGTTAATTCCAATTATGCCTAAGGGATAAGATAGCTTGATGTGATGACTTGTTTCAACACTCTCAACTTGGTTATTCTCTAAATGGGTAATTAGATATACTTCAAGTGGGTTATGGATCACTTAGAAAATCAGGTGCAAAACTTAGTTCACAACAAAGTAGGTATTAATACTGACCTGCTAAAATGGAGTAATTAAATTGGTAAATTCCCCCTCAAGTTACTAAGAACTTCTATAACTCCTGTTACTCTTGAAAAGGAGAGAGCCAACTCCAGATATAGCCTTGCATACTCCTTGGAGTCTTTCACTTTCTTATTTTCTGGTTTTGGACGGGTCAGTCAAGCTAAGTACATTTCAGTACTCAGGGTGCTATTCCCAATGATTTGCTGCAGATGGTCAGATGTACTACGGGTACTGCGAGCACTGCTTATACCTGGCTATGGGAGATGACTAAGCCCAGGGCAGGCTTTCCGATTCTCGTCTCATGCTTTTGGTGGGTTGTGTTGGAGACTTGTACTTAAATGCTATGAATTAAGAACAAGGCAACATAAAATGTTAAATGTTAACATCCTTCGTCCATGAAACATTATTCTCTTGAGAATAATGTTTTCGAACGAAGGCTGACAAGAGCATAGTTACGAAGATTAAACCTTCGTAATAAAATTTCAGCGGAAATTATAAAATAACATAAAATAAAAGGTATGAGAAGGACAAATAAAACATGTATAAATCACATTATAATTACTTAATATATTGAATTATTGGATACAGAAATACCTTTGCCTTGGCAAAAGGTTGAATTCCGACAGATGCGATTGCCAAATACCAGAATGCGTCAACAGCAACGGAATACTGTTCACTATTTATAGGCACAGGACACAGCCTGTGAGGAATTACAAGTATGCCCCTTATAAAAGCTTACAACATTGACTCAGACCTTCATGGACTAAAAAGTCATTCTATCTTTAAGTCGGTTTATACTGTCGAAGCTTCATGGAAAGGAACCTTCGGCCATCTCATGCAAACAGCTTCATCCGAAAGCCGCTTCTCCCTTGAAGACCTTCGGCGACGAAGCATAGACCCAACAGGTTGAAATACCTAATGTTGGCACAGTATCTTGAAAGCTCGCAGGTGTTGTGGGTGCTAGTTAAATAAATGCTTCCGCAAAAACTTGTCACTTCGGTGAAAGCTGCTTGGAGTTATTTGGGGCCTGCATGCCACCCTTATTGTAATAACTCTATAGACTCCAATCTATGTTAAGAACTCTGTGGAATGTTGTAACACTTGATGCAGCGACCATTAATTCAGTACGATCTTGGTTGCGAAGGAAAAGTTTCGAAATCCTTCGTGATTTTACTAGACCCTAGGTTTATATGGGCTCAAGTGTGAGGTAATCACTATGAGGCAAGTGGTTTGCATACTTGATTTCTTATAAATCTGGTCAAGTCGCCACAGCATTCATTGCTATTTGCAGACGAGTAGGTGTGAAGTTACCACAACATTCATTGCTATTTGCACTGTTTTCCTGCCAAAATTTTTAACCATCACCGAAGCTTGTCTGTTAGAATCGAACGAAGCTCCAGTTTGAAACCTGCTTCGGAGGAAGAAAATATTAAAGTTTCACAAGTTCATAATTGAATGGCCAGAGTCTGCTCTACCGCCAGGGTTGAGCGCGAGGGGGAGGAAACTGAAGCTTCGGAGACGCTTCCCATCTCCGAAGCCATGCAACGATCGGGTCTAGTGACTTCGGAAAAGATCCCTCATGATGATGCAGAACAAGCAGAACAAGTAATCGCTGAAGCAGAGGAAGAAGATATTGAGGAAACTGATTCCGAAGATGATTATCGCATTGCCATGCCAAGCAAGCCGAGCCACTTGGACTTCGGAAAATCTACTATTTCGAAGGCTGATCTGTCCAAGATGGTAAAATCGGGCTTTTTCACTGAAAATCAGAAGAAGCTTTTGCGCTTCGGGGGAGAAGAGACTACCCCAAAACCGGAGAAAGATGAAATTGTTATTTTCAAGAGCTTTTTAAAGGCTGGATTAAGATTCCCCCTACATGGGATTATTGGAGAGGTGCTGAAGAGGTTCGGTATCTATTTTCATCAGCTGACCCCTAACGCTATCGTTAGGCTTATTGTTTATATCTGGGCACTCCGAAGCCAAGCAGTGGAACCATTTGCGGACAGCTTCTGCCGGGTTCACGAGCTGCACTATCAAACAAAGGCTAGAAAAGATGGATTGCACGATAATTTTGGTTGCTATAACTTTGCCTATCGGAAAACTACAAAGTTCCCTGTAATTAGCTACCGAAGCAAGTGGGCAACAGGCTGGAAATCAGAGTGGTTCTATGTCAAAGTTGATGACGACAAGGAAAAGCTTGTACAAAGCCCGCTGGAATTAATCTTCGGAGAAACCCGACCTCGCTGCAACATGACACCCGAAGGTCCAACACAACAAGCGATGAGTGAATTCAGAATTATTGCAGAGCATATCAGCACAAGGGACCTGGTTCAAGAGTTTTTAGCATTCAAAGTTTTTCCCAGTTTGAAAGAATGGGAAATGCCGAAGCTACAGGGGGAAAAGAAAGAAGGTGAACTCGTACGTTTACCTTACTATTTCAAGTTTAAAAAGTTCTTTAAAGCACCTTGCCAAGAGTGGCTAGATACGATTGAAGCAATGTGCAATGAAATACTTGGCAATTACTCTAAAAAAGAAGATCAATTGATGACTACGGCCTTCGGCACCCGTCCGAAGCGAAGGCTAAACCGAGTGTTGGACGCTCTGGAGTTTGAATACCCAGACTATGAAAATTTAAACAAAAATGCCGGAGGCCAAAAAAGGAAAAGGATGACCGAAGCTTCAAACAAAGATGAAGAAGAGACACCGAAGAAGAAGATTCCAAAGAAGAAGAAAGCATCTTCTCCGAAACAAAAAATATCTGATGAAGAAAAATCCCCCGCATCACCCTCTACCACTGATGTAGAGGCCATTCTGCAGGTAATGACTGAATCCATGCCTGCGAAGCTAAGTCCACTAGGGCCTCGACTGACAAAATTTTTCCGAAGGAAAAGGAGCCCGAAAGAATGAAGAAAACAACTAAAGTAAAAAGACAGAGGATGATCGGTGTGACAGAAGTTATCGACAAGACACCGCCAAGAGCTTCAGCTCGAAAAATATCAGCGGCTGCGGAAGAGACAAATATTGAAATTGCACCTTCGGAGGTCACAGCCGCCAAAGCTGCCTCAGTTGAAGATCTGAACCTAGAGAGCACATTTGAACATATTGACCAAATACTGCTAGACATGACTACAGAAGAAGTTACCACCACCGCCGAAGAGGCCGCGACCGTAGCGTCGGCGAAAGGGAAAGAAATTGCTGATGAAACTTCGGAGAACGAAACTTTCATGTTCCGGAATTTAATCGGAGAACAATTATCAAAAGCGGAAATAAAAGAGCTTAAAGAATACGCCAAATCCTGCGGATACAAGCCTGGAGCGCTCCTCTTCGGAGGCGTTGATGATGAAAAATTGGGCTGTATCCGAGATCAAACTGGAGCCAAAATTATCAGTACTCTGTCCAAGAATATCGGATTTCCGAAGCTAGAAACGGACATCAGCCGCTACCGACGACAACATGTCGTTGGCAGCTTATTTTATTCCAACTTTAAGGTGAACTGCTTTTCCTTTAACCTTTATTATTTCTATGAACGAAAACATGTCTGACGAAGGTTGTTTTCGTGCAGAGTATGCTTCTGAGCAAAGCCTTGCAGATGCAACAAGATTTTGAAGATAAAAAGCACGAAGTCATGATTGAAAATTTGGAAAGCAAAATAAAGGAACAATCAGATGCCTTCGAGAAAAAGAACTTTGAGCTCCAGGCAACCGAAGGACTATTGGCGGAAGCTGAAGCAAAAATAACAGAACTGAACACGAAGCTTCTCCGCCAGTCTGAGCAGTTCGAACAAGAAAAACAAGATCTTAATGCAAAACTTAAAGCCGAAGCTCAAAAGAATTCAGATTTGAAAAAACTACTAGCAAGTCTTCAAGAAAACTGCTTGGAATTCAGCCACAGATGCATTCATCGGTTGAAAAAGATTTTTTACTCAGTTGGAGCCAGCAGTGGAAAATTTACCCCCTCAGCTGAAGATCTACCAAAAACCTTTGAACATATTGAGGGGGAGATTGACGAGCTCGACGAAGTCATAGCTGGGCATGGTGACTTCTGTGCCTGGGTGGCTTCTCGAGGCACTGCTGCGGCTTTCCTGAAGGCTGGCTGCGAACATGGAAGGATTGTGAATAGGCCAAATTTCACTTTGTCGCCATCAATCCTGGACGACATTCCTGATCTTGCCCGAAGTATCTCGAATAGATTTATAAAAATGATATGGACAAAAGGTGGGCGAGAAAAGGCAGGAGACGAAGCTCGTAGCCACCTTGAACCAGTAAGAAACCATACCTTGTGCTTACCTTTTCTTGTAAGCTCGATTTTGACTTACAACGATCTTATTCATGTAGGATGACGAAGCTGAAGTCGAAGGTCAAAAATGATGCCGAAGCCGCCGAAACCGAAGCTCCTTGGGGATTAGATAGTAGACTGTAAACAATGCTTGAGAAACTTTTGAGAGCTTTTGTAAACGTAACTTTTGTAAATGTAAACAATGCCGAAGGTCTTTAATGAATTCTGTTCATACCTTATTATATATCCTTACCCTCCCATTGCTGTATAGGAAATGCTTTGATGTGGACGAAATTTTTCTTTTTTGAGCCGTCGGCGAAAAAACACCTTCCCTTCTTTTCGTACGCAGCGAAGCATAGAGAACAACATTTTCCCTTTTTTCCGAAGCTCTCTTTTTTGTGCACGAAGCTCTTTCTTCCCCTTCTTTTTCCTCTTTTTGCTGAAGCAACCATTTATGCCATGAAGATGACTATCCTACTTATGCCTAGATGAATGTTTATGAATGCAAATGTTATGATGTAATGTGATGTGCAAATGCATGGCCAAACACGTATCCGAAGTCATATTCATAACCATTTTAAGAACAATCACACCTCAGCTCTGCATTCCCTTAGGAACGACTTTGGAGCTTCTTCGCCTTTACTTTTGGCAGAATCAGCGTTGACTTTTCGCTGTAAGCTCTGCATTCCCTTAGGAACGACTTTGGAGCTTCTTCGCCTTTACTTTTGGCGGAATCAGCGTTGACTTTTCGCTGTAAGCTCTGCATTCCCTTAGGAACGACTTTGGAGCTTCTTCGCCTTTACTTTTTGGCACTCGATGGTGCGTTCTCAGCTTTTACATTTACATTCTTTGGGGGATTTTGCTCTTATAGAACTAAAAAAGAAAATTACACGTGATGGCCCCATTAAAAACCTTTCTCCCCCTTCGGAAAGGAAAAGGGTGCCATAAAAGAAAAAATAAAAAATATGAAAAATTACATCGAATTATACATAATATCGTCGAAGCTCATCCGCATTCCAAGATCTAGGAATGTCGTTGCCGTCCATATCCTTCAATCTGTATGAACCGGGTCTTGACGAAGATGCTACTAAGAAAGGTCCATCCCATTTCAATTGTAACTTGCCCACTGTTTCTGGATTGGCCACTCTCCGAAGCACCAAGTGTCCTGGCTCAATATTCTTTAGTCGAACCTTTCTATCTCGCCATTTAATTGTTTCGGCTTGATATTTGTTGATGTTTTCCACGGCTTGCAACCTGATCCCTTCTAAAGCATCTTTTTCCACAGAATAATCAGCTTCGGAACCTGATGCTGCCGAAGCTATTACCCTTATTGATCCGGTTTTAGCTTCTTCTGGAGTTATTGCTTCGTCACCAAATAATAACTTGAATGGGGTAAAGCCGGTAGACCTTGATGTTGTTGTATTATGGCTCCACACCACTTTGGTTAACTGATCTGGCCACTTTCCCCTTGGTTGATTGAAAATTGACTTCATTATTCCTGTCATTATAATACCATTGGCTCTTTCAACAAGTCCATTTGACTCCGGATGTCTGACTGATGCAAAATGGATCTTCGTACCAATTTGATCACAGAAATCCCTAAAAGCTTCGGAGTCAAACTGTGTTCCATTATCCACAGTGATAGCCTTTGGTACCCCGAAACGACAAACAATATTCTGCCAGAAAAACTTTTGGACGGTGGCCGAAGTTATTGTAGCTAAAGGCTTTGCCTCAATCCACTTAGAAAAATATTCCACCGCCACTACAACGTATCTTAGGTTCCCTTGGGCCGGTGGTAACGGACCTAACAAGTCAAGGCCCCACCTTTGCAATGGCCAAATGGGTTGTATGAGTTGTGTTAAGGACGAAGGTTGTTTTTGATCTCGTGCACATTTCTGACAACCTTCACACTTTTGAACTAACTCCGCTGCATCCGAAGCCGCCTTCGGCCAATAAAATCCTTGGCGGAAAATTTTTCCAAGCAATGGCCTGGATCCAATGTGAGATCCGCAGAGGCCTGCATGTATTTCTTTCATCAACTCAATACCTTCGGTTCTGGATAAACATTTGAGTAGCGGAGCACAAACTCCATGCTTGTACAATTCTCCTTCTATCATGACATATGGACGAGCCCTTGCCTCTATCCTCCTGTTATAAGCTTCGTCATCTGAAAGGAATTTTCCCTGAAGGTAGGAGATGATCTCAGTTCTCCAATCCTCGCTATAAACAGGAGATATGTTGAGGACTGCTCTTTCAAGAAGTTCTACCGAAGGAGCTTTTATTGTTTCAAAGAATACATCCGAAGGTAAGGGCAGCCCCTGTGCTGCTGACTTAGCTAGCAAATCAGCATGTTCATTTTGTCCTCTAGGGATATTTTTGACAGAAAACCCTTCGAAGGAAGCTTCAACTCTTCGAACCATATCCAGATATTTTTCAAGCTTCGGATCCTTAGCCTTGCAACTCTTGTCAACATGACCCGAAACAATCTGGGAATCAGTTTTAAGTATGGCCCTTCTTATTCCCATTGCTTTTAACTTCCGAAGACCTAAAAGCAAGGCTTCGTACTCGGCAATGTTATTTGTGCAACTAAAGTCAAGCTTTGCCGCATAACAAGTTTTAACCTTGGAAGGTGAAACCAACACAGCAGCCGCTCCTGCTCCGAAGGTTCCCCAAGATCCATCGCAAAACACTGTCCATGCTTCGGCATCTTTATTTGTTTCTTCCTCCTGAGCCCCTGGCGTCCAATCAGCAATGAAATCTGCTAATGCCTGAGACTGAATCGAAGATCTATGAACATATTCAATACAGAATTCGTTGAGTTCTGCAGCCCATTTTCCAATCCTTCCAGTAGCTTCTCGGTTCCTCATGATATCCTTCAGAGGTTGTGAAGAAGGAACAATTATGTTGTAAGCTTGGAAATAGTGCCGAAGCTTCCTGGAAGCCATCAAGACAGCATACAGTACCTTCTCCAACTCTGTATAATTTTTCTTTGATAAACTAAGAACCTCGGAAACAAAATATATCGGGGCCTGCCTCTTGTCTTGACCATCGATCTTTTCCTGGACAAGTGCTGCACTTACCGCTGAGTGCGAAGCTGCCACATATAATAATAAAGGAGCCCCTGGCATTGGTGGAGTCAATGTTGTTAGGTCTATCAAATACTGTTTCAGTTCTTCGAAAGCCTTCTGCTGGATTGGTCCCCATTGAAAGACTTCGGCTGACTTCAGCACTTCGAAGAATGGTAAGTTTCTCTCTGCTGATCTAGATATGAATCTATTGAGAGATGCCAATCTCCCTGTCAATCTTTGAGCCCCCTTCTTTGTAGTTGGTGGCTCCATCCGAAGTATAGCCTCAATTTTACTTGGATTAGCTTCAATTCCCTTTGTTGAAACCAAGCATCCAAGAAATTTCCCCTTCTTCACTCCGAAGACACATTTTTCTGGATTTAACTTTAAGCCAGCTTGCCTGAAACTGGCGAAGGTCTCCTGCAGATCAGCAATATGATTTTCCTGCTTCGTGCTTTTTACAATGATGTCATCAACATAAGTTAGCACATTTCTGCCTATTTGAGATTGGAGAACCTTCGCAGTCATTCGGCTGAAACTTCCTCCAGCATTTTTGAGCCCTTCAGGCATCCGAAGATAGCAATATTTGCCACTTGGGGTTATGAAGCTAGTCTTCGGCTCATCTTCCTTCTTCATCTAAATTTGGTGATAGCCTGAATAACAGTCTAACAGACTCATGAGCTCTGAAGAAGCTGCTGCATCAACTAAAGAGTCTATCCTTGGTAATGGGAATTCATCCTTCGGACAAGCCTTGTTAAGATCTGTAAAATCGATGCACATTCGCCACTTACCATTGGCCTTTTTTACCATAACAGTGTTAGCTAGCCATTCTGGGTACTTCACTTCTCTGATAACTCCTGCACTGAGGAGTCTTTTGACTTCGTTGCGAGCACCTTCAGCTTTATCATCTGACATTTTCCGAAGCCTTTGCTTTCTGGGTCTAAAGGATGGATCGACATTGAGCGAGTGCTCAATAACATCTCTATTAACTCCACAGAGATCAGTGGCTGACCATGCAAAAACATCTTTGTTGTTGAACAAGAACCTTAGCAAGGTTTTCTCTTGTGCTTCGGATAACTGAGAGCCCAATAGCACCTTCTGTTCTGCTACATCCTCACATAAGAGCATGGGCTTCGGCTGATCTGCTGAAGCTGCTTTCTCCCTTCTGAATTTGTATTGTTCGCAAGCTTCAGCTCCATCTATGTTATGGATTGCTTTTGAATCAGTCCAATTTCCTTCGGCCCTTCTGGCAGCTTCCTGGCTTCCATGAATAGCGATGGGTCCCTGATCCGAAGGTATCTTCATGCAAAGATAAGCGGGGTGAAGGATTGCTTCGAAGGCATTGAGGGTACCACGACCAATAATTGCATTATAAGGGTATTCCATGTCAACAATGTCAAACACAATTTGCTCAGTTCTAGTGTTATTGATGAATCCGAAGGTCACTGACATGGTGATCTTTCCCAGTGCTACAATCTGTCTCCCTCCGAAGCCACAAAGAGGATGTGTAGCATCATGAATCTTATCTTCTGGCTCTTGCATTTGCCTGAAGGCTTTAGCAAATATGATGTCAGCTGCACTGCCTGTGTCAACCAAGACATTATGAACCAGAAATCCTTTGATAACACAAGAGATAACCATGGCATCGTTGTGTGGGTAATCTTTGAGCTGAAGGTCCTCTTGGGAGAAGGTAATAGGAATGTGAGACCATCTTGACTTGATGAAGGGTCCTTGCACCCCAACATGTTGTACCCTTCTCTGTGCGTCTTTTTTCTGCTTCTTATTGGCTGGCTCTGAGGACGAACCGCCTGTAATCGGGAGCACCAGCTTCGGGTCCGAAGCAGCCCCAGCTCGATCATTGAACGAAGCCATCAGCTCAAAAAGTGGAAGTGAGTTCACCGGAGGTGGGCGCCAATGTTGGAGACTTGTACTTAAATGCTATGAATTAAGAACAAGGCAACATAAAATGTTAAATGTTAACATCCTTCGTCCATGAAACATTATTCTCTTGAGAATAATGTTTTCGAACGAAGGCTGACAAGAGCATAGTTACGAAGATTAAACCTTCGTAATAAAATTTCAGCGGAAATTATAAAATAACATAAAATAAAAGGTATGAGAAGGACAAATAAAACATGTATAAATCACATTATAATTACTTAATATATTGAATTATTGGATACAGAAATACCTTTGCCTTGGCAAAAGGTTGAATTCCGACAGATGCGATTGCCAAATACCAGAATGCGTGAACAGCAACGGAATACTGTTCACTATTTATAGGCACAGGACACAGCCTGTGAGGAATTACAAGTATGCCCCTTATAAAAGCTTACAACATTGACTCAGACCTTCATGGACTAAAAAGTCATTCTATCTTTAAGTCGGTTTATACTGTCGAAGCTTCATGGAAAGGAACCTTCGGCCATCTCATGCAAACAGCTTCATCCGAAAGCCGCTTCTCCCTTGAAGACCTTCGGCGACGAAGCATAGACCCAACAGGTTGAAATACCTAATGTTGGCACAGTATCTTGAAAGCTCACAGGTGTTGTGGGTGCTAGTTAAATAAATGCTTCCGCAAAAACTTGTCACTTCGGTGAAAGCTGCTTGGAGTTATTTGGGGCCTGCATGCCACCCTTATTGTAATAACTCTATAGACTCCAATCTATGTTAAGAACTCTGTGGAATGTTGTAACACTTGATGCAGCAACCATTAATTCAGTACGATCTTGGTTGCGAAGGAAAAGTTTCGAAATCCTTCGTGATTTTACTAGACCCTAGGTTTATATGGGCTCAAGTGTGAGGTAATCACTATGAGGCAAGTGGTTTGCATACTTGATTTCTTATAAATCTGGTCAAGTCGCCACAGTCGACATCGGAGTAGAACTAGCATGATACTGTTCATGTGGGCATTCCAAACTAAATAACATAAGTTTGACAAACTAACTATGTGCCAACTGTCAACCCTTAGTGAGTGCTAACCTTGGGGAGGGTTCCATGCATTGCATATTATTTTCACAGATTCTATTCATGGCTAGTATGATATGTCGTCGTTTTGTCGCTAAGGTAAGAGAGGTAAGAGTAGGACCATGGAGGCCGGGGCTAGTTGGTTGTCCTCATGTGTGGGTCACCATGCATGTTGTATAAGGACCGATAGAATTTATTACTGCAACTTAGAAAGGATAGTGGTAGCTTGTCATTATTTTTCGATTACCATTGTCGCATCATGGGGATGGGCTAGAATGAACTTTTTCTGCAGGTACACTAACCTCGATGCGAGTAGTTCGTCTAGTTGTGCGATAGTGAGAGAACGAGTATGCCACCGCTTATTACGTTAACATGAATAGGTTGTGAGGCTGTAAGTTACGTGCATGCATTGGCACAATCATCATCTCTTTCATTTATTGCATCGCTGCTCTTTGAAGATATGGTAGGGGTTTAGTCTAATAACCGATATTTTTTTTCTTATCCTAATTCTCACCCATCTAACATTGTAACAGATTGCCCGCCGTAGGCTCACCGCTCATAAGTCTACGGGAGGACGTGTGCCTCGTCACCAGTTGGCTGCGCGTGTTTCTCGTCGCCGCAGCTCTTTTCTTTCAGAGTATGGTGTGCCCACCCTACTGTGGCGCATTCTTTTCGCTTTGGGTTACCCAGAGGGAGACGAACCGCGTTACTTCTGGGATAGGCGGTCACGCTCCGAAGGAGAAGATATCTAGGTAACAGTTGTGGTCAAGCCTCAGCCAGATAATCCATTGATGGGTGGCTAGCACTTTAGATCGTTAGGCCGCACACCCAGAGAAGGGGCAGGCAGAGCTGCTTATAAGATACTTCAAGATTTACTGGATCGTTTTCCTAGGGAGATTGCTACCGCAATGCCTGGAGTCTTTCCTAGGTGTGATATTTTCAACCCTAAGTGGGACCAGCCAGTAGGTAGAGCTCTAATAGGAGGTGACAGTGAGCAGCAACACAACAACACCGCAGCGTCTACTGCTATGTTTGTAGTGATGCAGCTGTATAATAACACGAAGCGTAGTTTTGGGATGGTCAACAGTTCTCTTGCCATGGTGCAGAACCAGTTGTACCAGGCTTAGGAAGCGCATGCTGCAGAGCTAACTCAGGTGCAGGAGAATCTGGCCCAAGTTACGCTTGAGAAAGATGAAGTCGTCCAGGTCAGGGATGTGGCTGTTTTGGACAACGTGTTGTGGATTGGCGAATGCCAAGACTACCAGACCTTGCTGGTGGAAATCATCAGAGAAAGGAATGCAACTTTGACTAAGGTAGCACAACTCATGGCAACTGTCACACCCAGGTTTCGGGGCACCAAGACACGGGCGTGAACATAATCACCAGGTGTGCTGGGACCAAGTCTCACACATATGATGAATCATGGCACAGGATCGAATGTCACATCTTTACTACATAACAGAAGTTCTTGTACAAAATAAATAAATAATTACAATATAAGGAGACAACGGTCCAGCAACCCAAAGTTGACTAGGAGACGACGACCTAGACCACTCACGAACTCATCACAGCATCCTCCATGCGTCTCATCCTGTTGTACCTGTTCTTGACCTGTGCGGGGTGTGAGACAGCAAGAGTGAGCTCACATACGTTCATCGCTCAACAAGTTGTGGGGAATAATGTGCATGAACTTGCCAAAGGTGGGAGCTCACGTGAAGTGTATGGCCTACCAAAGAGGATGGTTAGAGCTAAGCATTGCTTTTAAAGTTGGTCAAAATTTTATTAGCAATTACTAAGTATAAGTAAATACCAACCCAATTAAGTAGTAGAACAAAAGTAATAACATCACTTGCGATGCAATGCATATGACAAATTGAATTTAGTTCCATAAGTTAATCATGTGAGGGTCCGAGCTGCTCATGACCGTGAGCACGGCTAGTATACCAGTTTTACACTCTTTAGAGGTTGCGCATCTTTACCCACAAGTCATGTTACCCATTTGCCACGGGGTTGTACAAGCCCCATACACCTCTACCAAGGAAGCGAGGCAGGATAACACTACGAGGCCTTTACAAAGTTCCACTAGCTTCAGAAAACCCGCTACAGTTTATAGGAAGCTCCAATGCAGGGATCGCTTGCGTGATCGCCATCGCAGCAAAATCAACCAAGGACCTCCCCACACTGACCACTCCCCTACTACCCTTGCCCCTTTCGGGTAAGGTAGTCTTCCACTAGCTTTCCTAATTAATCAGCCAAGGGCGTCCCATTAAACCCTTGTGGTAGCACTGTTTTCTCGGGTGGTCGCTCCATGTTCCAATTAACATAATGATCTTATCATGAACAGTAAATAACAACTGATAACAAAAGTATAATCATGAATAATGTTTATCTCAATGCCCAAAACCACATATAGCACTAGCAAGTACTACCCAAAAAGTTCAGTGGTAAACAAGGCATAAAGATAGACAAACTAGGGTAACCTATTAGGTCCCATCAAAATTAACCTATGCAGATCATTATGATTAATTAGAACATGAGTGGGTAAAAGAAGTGATCAAGGGCACAACTTGCCTGGGACTTGAGATTCCAGGTACCAGGATGATCTTCAGATGACTCGTGACCTCACGCTAGTTGTAGCAATACAAACAAACATAGTATAGGCAAAATTAACATCACACCAAACATGTAAAAAATACATAATAATAATCTACGCATTAAAATAAGATTCTAGAAACATGAATCATTAATTTTGGAGTTATAGGTTTTCAGTTATGAATTTCTGAAGGTTTTATGTGTTATGTACAAGATTAAGTAGGATATAAAAATTATTGTGATATTCATGTCAAAACAGTGGTACTAAATGATAAACAATAATATTACAAAATTATAGTAATTGGAATGGATTAATTTGGACTTCATATGAATTTCTATGAATTAAATAAGTTCTGGATATATTTTTATACACAAAAACCATTTCCTAATTTATTTTTTTCAGAATTTCCTAAGCTTCTGGACTGGGCGCATGAATAAACAAAAGGCCAGGGACTAGCTTGAAAGATTCCCCAGACTCAGTGAACACCGCGCAGGATGGCGGGTTAGTTTGTAATATCCCGAGGGGCTCCACTGTAAAATAGCCACAGTGAAGGGGTATGGATGAATATCTGTCGTCCGATCAGATTCAACGGCACAGATTAGAAGTAACCCATACTGAATCGGTATGCAATCCGAGCCACCCAACGAGCGATTGACGTCCCAGATCTAAAACAACCCAGAAACGATCTCGCTCGTCCGTCCACGATCAGTGGCCCACATCTTATCTCAATGAATCGTTTTCCCCCGCTAATCTCAACCGTTCAACGGATCTAATCTAAACCGTTGATAGAAGATTGAACGGCCAGGGCTATCTTCTTCCTTTGCCCCGGCCGGACACTGCGCAGTGGCAAGCTAGCCCACGGCGGCGCCCATGGTCGAGATTCATAGGTAGGTGCCCAAGACTTTGCCAAAAGCGCGGTACAGGTAGCTTACGAGAGCAGCACGGCGAATGCATGAGATGGTTCTTACCGGTAGAAGAGGAGGTTAGCAGGTTCAACCATGGTGTTCGGTGGCCATCAATGGAGCTTCAGTTGACCCCCATCGCCTTTTCCCGCGCCGGCCATCCGGACCGCGAGGTGCTCTAGCGTCGCGTTGTAGACAGGCGTAATGGCGCGGCTACCGTATGTACATGAGCGTGGGCGACACAGGCGGAAGCCGAGTCAGCCGCCATGGATCCCGGCGCCAGCGTTCCTTTGGTTGCTCAACGGGGAGAGGCCCGGGCTATATAGCCACCAGGCGGAGTCAAATCCCAACAACCCTGCGAAAATAGCCCTAATCCCCGGCCGATTTCCCCCAGGTCGTTTCCGGGTTCTACTCGATTTTCTACCGATTCCACGCATTCCGTTTCCGCTTCGTTTGGTTACCATGGAGGGGAAAGAGCTAACGCTCTGGTCCCACCCATCAGTGGCTGGCGAGCATGCATTTGTTTGAGCAGAGGTGCAGGCGGCATGGGCCCATGTGGTGGTGACCAAGCGAGTGTAAGGGAGTGTTTGCCTGAGCGGGCTGATGCGAGGACCCCACGAATGGCTGACCTGCGGGCCATACTTGTCGGCACGCTGGCCGGTTGGGTGCTCACATAAGTGGGTCAACATGCTAGGGTTTCGTGGGCTGCGCGGGAGGGATGTGAGGCGAAGTGGGCCAAATGTAACACCCCAGGTGTTACCATGGCTAGAACCCACCTTGATACTAAAGGCTATGAGCACCTGTGGAAGAACTTAAGGAGCAAAAGCATGAGGGCCTTGGAAAGCTAGATGTTAACCAAGGATTGTGAGTAACCAAAAGCATTACTCTAATCCTTGCACACTTACTACCTTGGATAAGAGGGGACAAGAACCCTAGACCTCTCTTAAACCCTATCTCCCAAAACCCTAGATAAGAGGGAAAAGAGAGTGAACAAGTGTGCAAAACATGAGTAACATTTACCCAAAACTTAAGTAACCTTATAACCAGCAATTAGGGGAGGGAAATATTGCAAAAAGACCCCTGGAGAAACCCCAATTCAAATCTCCAAGTGGAGAGAGCTAGAGCTCTCTATTTCTCTCTAAGTTAAAAACTATACCTACACTAAAGATCAGTTGTGTTCACCTCGAAGCTGGCATCAAATCCACCTATGTCCTATACCAAAAATGTGGCATACCACCCAAGGCACCCACTGGAAAAAGCTGAGCCCGAGACATGGACATTTGACATGCCTTGGCATGGTTTTTGTCGCGAGGTGGGCAGTGTGACACACCCGATTTGGCGACCAGAGATCTCCCTGCCTAGGCCATATCTGCCATGGTGTCTCACAGGTAAGTGATAGCCCTAGGTTCCAGGAGTAGACCCATGCCGGATTTTTGCCAAGATTCACACGTTTGCGACTTGGGTGAGCTGTGGAACAAGGGCAGAAGAAAACTTACACGTGTTCGACGCGCTCTGCCGCGCCAGAGCACGCCCGCGCCCGACCCCGCTCCGCGCCGAGCCGCGCCCGTGTCCCCTGTGTGCGCCCGCGCCTATAAAGCCCTTCCAAGCGTCGGTTACACTCTTCCGCGCACGCTCAAGCCTCACCGGAGTCCAGTTCATCGCCGTTTGCCCGTGCGCAGCGTGTCCGCGGCCACCCGAGCCACTGCCGCCGTAGACCGGCCAGTCCAGCTTGCCCCAGCCCCATCCAACCCTCTGAGACGAGTGTACACACCCCAGTGAAGCTCCCCGAGCGAGGAATCGAAGCCTACTTCGCCGGAGAGGCCAGTCCACGGTCGCCGGAGTTCGCAACCCCACCGGAGTACGTGGACCGGGTAATCCGCTCAACCATTTTCCGATTCCTTGCACACAC
Organism: Zea mays; assembly: GCF_902167145.1. NCBI lineage: Eukaryota > Viridiplantae > Streptophyta > Magnoliopsida > Poales > Poaceae > Zea > Zea mays. Next base: position 45,382,545 of record NC_050104.1, read on the forward strand.
GGTCACTATGTTACCCCGTAAAGCTCACCGTGCCCTTGGATTGAACCAGATCGCCGTGGTTTGGCCGGTACACTCGGCGCCGATGAGAACACCCGCCTGCGCTCGTGGACCGGGCGATTCCGGCCATCCCCGCCGTCGAGCCGCACCTCGCTGTGACCGCCAGAGTCTCCCCGAGCCAACCCTGCCCTTCGCCGGACCTATCTCGCCGCCGGTAAGCCGCGCCACCGTTTTCTTTCCCGTGGGTACTGTTTACATTGGGGGAAGGACTGCGGGTGAGAGGAAGAGAAGGTCAGGGGGCTTTTTGAACTGTCAGCGACCCAGGGGAATAGTGGCTCAGGGGTAGATTTGTGCGAGTTGATTTAGTTTAAACCCAGGGACCTCGGTGTAAACTGTTTTTCCAGGAAACTCTTATTAAATCTGTTTTTAAATTGAACAGAGACTTTAAAAATTCATAACTTCTATTTAGTTCATCCAAATTTGGTCAAACCAATTTTGTCAGGCTCTAAATAATGTAACCTACTTAAGAAAAATATAAACCCCCCTAGGTGCTATAGAAAACTTTAAAGCTCTGATTTATTTATAGTTTTAGCCAAAAGCTCAATAATAGAAAGAAAAATAGTTGTGCTATTTGACTAGGGTTAGAAAAATTTGGAGAAGTGTATATCTACCTACTGACCTGTTTAAAAATGTTAAACCTTTCTGTCCACCCCATTAAGTTAGTTTTTGCCCCTTATTTTACAATATGCTTAAGGTTAAGAAAAATAGAAAATGTGATTTAAATAATGAACCAGAGGGCACCCCTATTTTTGTTAGGGTACTTATTCAATATAGTTCACTGGAAAAATCTATCCTACCATGGTTTAGTATAAAATAAGTGGGATACCTTTTATTTGAATAAAACAAGGAAAATTTAGAAAAACCCTACAAAAATAACCCCAAGGTGAAAACACCCCCACCCTTGGTATAGTTAATGTTTTGTTATTAAGAACTTAGGAAAAATATGAAATCTGCTGTTTGACATTTTTCAAATACCAATGTAGTAGAAAGTGCCTTTTGACATTAAACTTTAGAAAAATCATAATTAAATAACCACCCCTTAGCTTTCTGTGATTTTTGGCACAGAAGCCTATTATTACTGTTAGATGCTAGCAAAAATAACCTTTAGGGCAGAACCCACTCTAATTAAGAGTTGTAGTACAAAGTGGCCCATTTACCCAATTTTTATTCTTTTTGTCTTAAACTTAGCCTTTATTTGGGGAGCCTCAAATTCTTAAAACAGGTTAGAATAGCAAATGGCAACCCACTGTAATTTTTACAGAATTTTTGGAAATTATTAAACCACTGTCCTAGTTCAAACCTACACTAGAAACCATAAGGAGAAATTAAAGTGAGGAAAAAGGAATAAGGGTAATTAATGTCATCCTAAAACCCTTGTAATTTGTCCACTGAAATATATAAAGACAATACAAATCCACTATGTTATCCCCAATGAAAACCTAAGCCTAAAGAGTAATAAGCCTAACCCACTAGAAGCCCCGCATGGCTAAGAAACCCTAAGTTACTCCTCAACTTAGTTTTCTTTTTAGCATAATGTTATTTAATCCTGCATAATCATGACATCCATGTTCATTGCATTCGATAGACTGTAACCTTGCTGACGGAAAGTACGTCCTCGTGCCGGAGCAAGGAGCTGCTCAGGAGGTAGCCCCGGACCCAGCACCAGAGCCTGCACCAGAGGACCTGCCTGCCACTGCTTTGGAAGGCAAGCCCCGGTTTTATGCATAACCGTTATATATGCTATTTTACTGCACTTAATGTTTGTAGGCTTGTACTGTGCACTTAAGTGTAGGAGTTGACTGAAACCCTAGTTGCATGAACTCAGGATTCCCTTTGAGATGGATACTAGTATGCTAGGTCGAGTAGCTGCTTTATTAAATTAGGATCTCGGTAGAAGTCGAGTGATTTTCTAGCACTCGCGCGAGGTCAGGAATTGGTTGTATCCATTTTGATAACAGAATGGTGATGGTCTGTGGACACGGGTCCATGGGGACGTGTGGTCTACGAGATGAAAATTGGAATAAGGATTAACGTGCGGATACCTGTGTCAAGCGTTTGAACGTACTAAACACATGCCGAGAAATATGGTAAATTGGTAAGCCTAGTACCTGAGTGATCCTGGCAGTGGACATATCCCCTCACGCGACCTGAGACGTGGTCTCCCATTCTGGTTATGGTGGGTACAAGTGCGGTCAATGCACGACGGCCAGTCGGGGTCAGTGAGGCATTGTACGCCAAGGCGGTGAGCCCTGATCTGCTGACGGGGAATCGATGGGGACGGTTGATGTGTGTGGGGACGGAGTGCCCCTGCATGTCGTGTGTTTAGGTTTACCTTGCAAGGATAAAAACTCGATTCGAATCGTCTGCTTCTCGCAGCTAATGAGACTGCTTGATCCATTGTACTGCATTGAGTAACAAGTGGAAATATGATGAGTTGATATAAGATGTTGATTGCTAATAATGTTTGCTACTATGTATGAGTAGCTAGTACACTTTTAGCCTTAAGAGAGTCACACTTAAATTGACAAAGTTAAAACTTGACTTAGAAACTCAGCTAGTGCTTTTGGCAACCAAACCCCACAGCCAAACAGCTGCATGTCTAGAGGTAGAGGAGTAGACTCCTCACACCAGGTAAGTCTAGCTGAGTATTAGTATACTCAGCCTTGCTTGTGGCATAATTTTTTCAGGTTCTTTGGAGGAAATGGTTGCTGGAGTGACTTGGCCGTCCATCTTGCCACCGGGTTGGACTGTCGAGTGGGACCCCGCCTCGGCTGAGGAGGAGCATGAGGAGTGATGGGACAGGCTTCCCCATTTCTCTGTTTATCTACCGTTAGTTTCATTCCGCTGCACTTCGAACAATGATGACTACTTTTGCAAAACTCCCATGATGATGTAATAACTTAATACTCTTTCATGCATGGTTTTATGCTTTATTGTATTTGCTCTGTGACTCACCATCGAGTGAGATTGTGGTACTTGATCCTGTCAGTGGCCGTGTCGGACTAGATCCGAGGGATTGACGGGTTATTCCCATTTAAGTGTGGTCTAGCCTTTAAAGCGGGACTTAGACACTTAAGTTGGAATAATTCGGGCAGTTCCGCCACAGCTGGTATCGGATCTTGTACCACCACAGAGGAATCAATAAAATGTGAATACCATCATTTTTCCAAAATAAAACTTGGTAGAAACAGTGTTGGATAGATAGTAGGACGAGCAGGATAGACCTAGGACGTGAAGCCTTAGGATGATAGAAGGGGTAGCTAGGTGGCTAAGTGATTAGGCCCTACAGGCCATTTTTACAGGATGGGAGTTCTTCCCTATTCCTTTTATCTTGTTGTGAGGTCGTTCAGGACGAGCATGCATGCATTCTTAATTAAGCAATTGGATAACTGAGTAAGGACTTAAAAACAAGATAATAATCAACTAGGTCCCCAGTGCTTTGTTTATTTAACTAGAAAGAGGCTGAGTTTTATTTTTCTTGTTCTTTTTATAATTCTTTTTCTTTTACTTACGCTTAATCGCACACAGATGACTTCCCACGGAACCTCAGAGGACGGAAATGCACTATCCCACACTGACGGGCTTGCACGAGAGGGCTTTCCCCGCATTTTGTGGGAGGTACTTCAGGGGGCCGGATACACGACACCCCCTCAGTACGCGGTGCAGTAGTTCGAGAAGCACCGAGTACCTCGCTGTAGGGTGAGGATGACTTTGGAGCCTCATCCCCTGCAGCCAGGCTGGCGCTCCTTGGACTCCGAGTCTTTTGGATACCGAGCTGAGGACACGATCGAGGCAATCGCTCTACACGGGTTGGCCACTTTCTGCGGATTCCATCCCTTGGAGCTGGCTACCCACCCCATTGGCTTGTTCCCCGCCGAAAGGGAGGACGACCCAATGTGGAAGGATCGGGTGGAGCATGCTAAGGATATCTGGGCCATCTACCCAGGACAGACTGCGCACTTGACCGTACGGTGCATGAATGCCCTGTACCGTCTGCAAGTGATGCACGGTGAGGCGATGTCCCATCTGATGGCATTGTTGGAGGCGACAAAGATTACCTTGGACAATAGGGAGGAGCTTGTGGTTGATTTGTCCACTGAGATGGTGGAGAAGGACTTGCAGGTGGAGCAGCTATCCACTGATATCCAAGAGTTGGAGGAATTGGTGGGTACCCGGGAGAACACCATCGAGGTTCTCGAGGACCAGCTCATTAACACCCAGCAGCAGCTTGCCGAAGCTAATGAGCACCTGGATATGCATCACCAGGAGATCCAGGACCTGGAGGCCAATGAGGACGTCGACATCGAGGGAGGAGATGAGCCTGCCTCTAGTGTGGACACTGCTGGCTCAGGGAGACCACCTTCCCCTGAGTCGAGTGTTGCCTCGTTCGCTCACTAGATGTCCAGGGTAGAGTTAGACGTTGGTGATGGTAGGACTCCTCGCAGCTAGCTTAGCTTTTGCACCCTTGGGGTACTAGGCTAGATAGAGTTGAGTCTTTTGGGACAAATGATGTAACCGTGATAAACTCTCTTGGAAGCATGTTTGATGGATGCTGTTATCAGTTTTAAATTCGGAAGGAAAATTTTATGCCTGTTTAAATTCTTTTGTTGAAATTGGAGTCTATCATATTGCTTTTGACTCTTTTTGCCGCGATTAAATCTTGAACTTGGAGATATGGTGTTAAGTATGTATGTGGTTTTTCAGATGGCCGGGAGGCAACGTCGTGGCCAAAATGAGCGCGTTCCTCCACCGCCGCCACCACCTCCCACTCTGCAGGAGCTCATGGCTCAGCAGAATGAGATTTTGAGGCAGCTAGCTCAGCGTCAGCCACCACCTCAGCACTATCAGTGTCACCCCGCGGCAGCTACCTACCAGGAGTTCCTCAGTACTCAGCCTCCATTGTTCACAAGGGCGGAGGACCCACTTGATGCAGATGTATGGTTGCGAGTGGTGGAATCCAAATTCCCACTACTCCATGGAGCTTGTTCAGAGGTCACTAAAGTCAGGTTTGCCACCCAGCAGCTTCGCGGACCCGCAAGGACTTGGTGGGACCATTTTCTTGCCATGCAGCCAGAGGATCGAGAGGTGGAATGGAGGGAGTTCAAGGCAGCTTTCAGGGGACACCATATACCAGCCGGGATTATGGACCGAAAGCTCAACGAGTTTTTGGCACTCACTCAGGGCAACAGGACAGTGTTGCAGTATGCCCAGGCTTTTAATGACTTGTGCCAGTATGCTGGGTATCACGCAGATACGGATGAGAAGAAGAGAGACAGGTTCAGGAGGGGGCTCAGCACTAAGCTCCGTGACCGTCTCAACACCGTCAGGGCCAACAGTTACAATGAGTTGGTCAACATGGCTATCTCCCAGGAGGACTGCATTACAGCTCGACAAGCGGAGAAGAAGAGGAAGACCCCTGTGGCAGGACCTTCAGCTCAGCCACAACGCTTTAGGATTGTGTCCGACACCCAAAACAGGGGACCCCAGCAGCAGCAAGGAAGATGGGTGATCCGACCACATCAGTAGCAGCAGGCATCCAACCGCACCCAGTTTCCAGCTCAGAGGAACAATCAGCAGCAGCAGTACCGCCAGGCAAATGACAACAGGTGTTTCACATGTGGCAACACCGGGCATTACGCCAAAAATTGCCCCAGGAACCAGCAGAGGCAGGGGCAGAATGTCAATCAGAACCAAGGCAAGAGGCAGAAGGTGCAAGTGAGGCAGTGCAGGCTGAACTTCACCTCCATGGCTGATATTCCAGAGGGAGCACCCGTCATGACTGGTATCTTTACAGTTTTGAATTATCCTGCTATTATTCTTTTTGATTCAGGTGCATCGCATAGTTTTATCAGTGCCAAATTTAGTGCCAAGTGCCAATTGCCTTTTCACCACACCAATGGGGGTATTACAATTTCAACACCAGGAGGCAGGGTTGCCACTTACCAAATTAACAAGAATGTGCCTAAAAAGTTTGGTAGTCTGATAATTAAAACCAACCTCCTCATTTTGGGGTTGGATAGTGTGGATATCATATTGGGAACTGACTAGTTGACCAGAAATCAGGCTGTGATGGATATTGCAGCTAGAGCCATTGAGGTGCACTCACCAACTTGTGGTGGAACCACACTATATTTGCCTGACCAGGGTTGTACCCGATCTTGTGCCTTTGTTATGTTAGAATCCCTAGTGGAAAGGATCCCAGTGGTCTGTGACTACCCAGATGTGTTTCCAGAAGAATTGCCAGGGATGCCACCTGACCGAGACATTGAGTTCGCCATCGAATTGCAACCCGGGACTGCTCCTATCTCCAAGAGACCCTATAGGATGCCTCCCGCGGAATTGGCAGAATTGAAGAAGCAATTGCAAGAACTGTTGAACAAGGGGTTTATTCGCCCAAGTACTTCACCATGGGGATGTCCAGCTTTGTTTGTGAAGAAAAAGGATGAGAGTTTGAGGATGTGTGTTGACTACCGCCCTCTCAATGTGGTGACTATTAAGAACAAATACCCGCTGCCCCGTATTGATGTTCTGTTTGATCAATTAGTGGGAGCCAAGGTATTTTCCAAGATAGACCTTCGCTCAGGTTACCATCAGATCAAGATCCGTGCCAGTGACATTCCCAAGACGGCTTTCTCTACCAGATATGGGCTGTATGAGTTTTTGGTGATGTCTTTTGGGCTGACCAATGCCCCGACCTATTTTATGTACCTGATGAACTCAGTGTTCATGCTAGAGTTGGATAAGTTCGTGGTCGTTTTCATTGATGATATTCTGGTCTATTCCAAAAATGAAGATGAGCATACTGAGCACCTGCACATCGTGCTTCAGCGGCTGCGCGATCATCATCTTTATGCTAAGTTGTCTAAATGTGAGTTCTGGCTGAAGGAAATCAAATTCTTGGGTCATACAATTTCTCAGGATGGGATATCAGTTGATCCTGAGAAGGTACAAGAAGTGATGGATTGGAAACCCCCGACTACAGTGAGGCAGATTCGGAGTTTTCTGGGGTTGGCAGGGTATTATCGACGATTTATTCCGGATTTTTCCAGAATTGCCAAACCAATGACTGAATTGTTGAAAAAGGGAGTCAAGTATAATTGGAGCCAAAGGTGTGAAGATGCCTTTCACACTTTGAGGCAGCATTTGACAACAGCCCCAGTGTTGGCTCAACCTGACAACACCAAGCCATTTGAAGTTTATTGTGATGCTTCTGGTACTGGATTGGGATGTGTCTTGATGCAAGAAAATAGAGTCATTGCTTATGCTTCCCGGGCACTCAGGCCCCATGAACAGAACTACCCTACACATGACCTGGAGTTGGCAGCTATGGTTCATGCTCTTAAGATATGGAGACACTACTTGATGGGAGCTCACTGTAACATCTACACCGATCACAAGAGTCTCAAATACATCTTCACTCAGGCAGATCTGAACATGAGGGAAAGGAGATGGTTGGAGTTAATCAAGGACTATGATTTGGAGGTGCACTATCACCCGGGCAAAGCAAATGTTGTGGCAGATGCCTTGAGCAGAAAGGCCCAGTGCAATTGTATGAACATGGATACAAGAGTTACCACCCTGTGCGATGAGTTGTGCAAGCTGAACCTGGAAGTTGTTCCTTTCGGTGAATTAAGTTATATCTCGGTGGAACCCACATTGCAAGAGCAAATAGTGAGGGCACAGATTGAGGATAAGGGTGTTCAAATGATTAAGGTAATGGTCAAGCAAAAGGCAGAGAAATACAAATGCTTCCGTCAGGACAGCAAGGGAATCCTATGGTTTGGAAACCGATTGGTTGTTCCCAAGGACCCTGAGCTCAGAAAGAAGATACTAGATGAAGCTCACCTTTCCAAATTCTCCATGCACCCGGGTAGCAACAAGATGTACCATGATCTCAGATCTTTATATTGGTGGACTAGAATGAAAAGGGAAATTGCCCAGTACATATCCGAGTGTGACACTTGCCAGAGGATAAAGGCTAGTCACTTGAAGGCAGCAGGCCTTTTGCAACCCCTTCCCATACCATCTTGGAAATGGGAGGACATTTGCATGGACTTCATAGTGGGATTACCCAATACCTCCAGGCACCATGATTCTATTTGGGTTATCGTAGACAGGTTGACCAAGACCGCTCATTTCTTGCCAGTGCACACCACCCACAAGACAGAGAAGTACGCAGAAATTTATGTTGATCAGATAGTAAGATTGCATGGTATTCCAAAGACCATTATATCTGACAGAGGAGCACTGTTTGTGGCACGCTTTTGGGAGAAGCTGCAAGAATCACTTGGGACCCAAGTAATCCGAAGCTCAGCAGATCACCCTCAAACAGATGGCCAGACAGAAAGGGTGAATCAGATTTTGGAAGACATGTTGCGAGCATGTGCACTACAATACGGAAAGGATTGGGACAAGTGTCTGTCTTTGGCAGAGTTTTCTTACAATAACAGCTATCAGTCCAGTCTGAAGATGGCACCTTTTGAAGCCTTATATGGGAGAAGGTGTAGGACCCCACTGAATTGGTCTCAAGCAGGAGAAAGGGAAATTTTTGGGCCAGACTTGGTACTTGAGGCAGAGGCAAAGGTCAGGACTATTACCAAGAACTTAGAAGCTGCTCAGGCCAGGCAAAGAAGCTATCATGATAAGAGGCGGAAGCCTCTACAGTTTGAGGTGGGAGATCATGTCTATCTTAAGGTATCACCCACCAAGGGTGTCCAGAGATTCGGGATCAAGGGCAAGTTAGCTCCTCGCTACATTGGACCCTATGAGATCAAGGCAAGTTGTGGACCCGTAGCTTACCAATTGGAATTGCCACCCCACTGTCAGCAGTTCACAATGTGTTCCATGTATCTCAGCTGCGGAAATGTGTTCGCCTACCCACTGAGGTGCTGCCAGAACCAGACCTTGAGATAGAACCAGACTTGTCCTACCAAGAGTACCCCGTCAAGGTATTAGATCAAAAGGAAAGATCAACTCGGGCAAGGTCGGTCAGAATGTACAAGGTTCAGTGGAGTCACCATTCAGCAGAAGAAGCTACATGGGAGACTGAGGTTTTTCTACGCTCTCGCTTCCCCGACTTTCTGCCCAAAGGAGTCGGTATGTAACCCCAAAAACCCCACCCCCACCTGCCCTTTGAATTCAATTATAAGAAAAACTTAGATAACAAGGATAGTCTAAGTTGTGGATTTAACTTAAGAAGGGCTTCCTTCTGAAGTTGCAAAGAGAATGACATTCAAAGAGAAGTTAATAAGAGAAACTTGAGTGTAAAGGAAGAATAACACCAACACACCTTCAAGCACCCTCCAAGGGCCTCTACCTAAAATCTCGGGACGAGATTCCTTTAAGGGGGGAGGGCTGTAACACCCTAGGTGTTACCATGGCTAGAACCCACCTTGATACTAAAGGCTATGAGCACCTGTGGAAGAACTTAAGGAGCAAAAGCATGAGGGCCTTGGAAAGCTAGATGTTAACCAAGGATTGTGAGTAACCAAAAGCATTACTCTAATCCTTGCACACTTACTACCTTGGATAAGAGGGGACAAGAACCCTAGACCTCTCTTAAACCCTATCTCCCAAAACCCTAGATAAGAGGGAAAAGAGAGTGAACAAGTGTGCAAAACATGAGTAACATTTACCCAAAACTTAAGTAACCTTATAACCAGCAATTAGGGGAGGGAAATATTGCAAAAAGACCCCTGGAGAAACCCCAATTCAAATCTCCAAGTGGAGAGAGCTAGAGCTCTCTATTTCTCTCTAAGTTAAAAACTATACCTACACTAAAGATCAGTTGTGTTCACCTCGAAGCTGGCATCAAATCCACCTATGTCCTATACCAAAAATGTGGCATACCACCCAAGGCACCCACTGGAAAAAGCTGAGCCCGAGACATGGACATTTGACATGCCTTGGCATGGTTTTTGTCGCGAGGTGGGCAGTGTGACACACCCGATTTGGCTACCAGAGATCTCCCTGCCTAGGCCATATCTGCCATGGCGTCTCACAGGTAAGTGATAGCCCTAGGTTCCAGGAGTAGACCCATGCCGGATTTTTGCCAAGATTCACACGTTTGCGACTTGGGTGAGCTGTGGAACAAGGGCAGAAGAAAACTTACACGTGTTCGACGCGCTCTGCCGCGCCAGAGCACGCCCGCGCCCGACCCCGCTCCGCGCCGAGCCGCGCCCGTGTCCCCTGTGTGCGCCCGCGCCTATAAAGCCCTTCCAAGCGTCGGTTACACTCTTCCGCGCACGCTCAAGCCTCACCGGAGTCCAGTTCATCGCCGTTTGCCCGTGCGCAGCGTGTCCGCGGCCACCCGAGCCACTGCCGCCGTAGACCGGCCAGTCCAGCTTGCCCCAGCCCCATCCAACCCTCTGAGACGAGTGTACACACCCCAGTGAAGCTCCCCGAGCGAGGAATCGAAGCCTACTTCGCCGGAGAGGCCAGTCCACGGTCGCCGGAGTTCGCAACCCCACCGGAGTACGTGGACCGGGTAATCCGCTCAACCATTTTCCGATTCCTTGCACACACGGTCACTATGTTACCCCGTAAAGCTCACCGTGCCCTTGGATTGAACCAGATCGCCGTGGTTTGGCCGGTACACTCGGCGCCGATGAGAACACCCGCCTGCGCTCGTGGACCGGGCGATTCCGGCCATCCCCGCCGTCGAGCCGCACCTCGCTGTGACCGCCAGAGTCTCCCCGAGCCAACCCTGCCCTTCGCCGGACCTATCTCGCCGCCGGTAAGCCGCGCCACCGTTTTCTTTCCCGTGGGTACTGTTTACATTGGGGGAAGGACTGCGGGTGAGAGGAAGAGAAGGTCAGGGGGCTTTTTGAACTGTCAGCGACCCATGGGAATAGTGGCTCAGGGGTAGATTTGTGCGAGTTGATTTAGTTTAAACCCAGGGACCTCGGTGTAAACTGTTTTTCCAGGAAACTCTTATTAAATCTGTTTTTAAATTGAACAGAGACTTTAAAAATTCATAACTTCTATTTAGTTCATCCAAATTTGGTCAAACCAATTTTGTCAGGCTCTAAATAATGTAACCTACTTAAGAAAAATATAAACCCCCCTAGGTGCTATAGAAAACTTTAAAGCTCTGATTTATTTATAGTTTTAGCCAAAAGCTCAATAATAGAAAGAAAAATAGTTGTGCTATTTGACTAGGGTTAGAAAAATTTGGAGAAGTGTATATCTACCTACTGACCTGTTTAAAAATGTTAAACCTTTCTGTCCACCCCATTAAGTTAGTTTTTGCCCCTTATTTTACAATATGCTTAAGGTTAAGAAAAATAGAAAATGTGATTTAAATAATGAACCAGAGGGCACCCCTATTTTTGTTAGGGTACTTATTCAATATAGTTCACTGGAAAAATCTATCCTACCATGGTTTAGTATAAAATAAGTGGGATACCTTTTATTTGAATAAAACAAGGAAAATTTAGAAAAACCCTACAAAAATAACCCCAAGGTGAAAACACCCCCACCCTTGGTATAGTTAATGTTTTGTTATTAAGAACTTAGGAAAAATATGAAATCTGCTGTTTGACATTTTTCAAATACCAATGTAGTAGAAAGTGCCTTTTGACATTAAACTTTAGAAAAATCATAATTAAATAACCACCCCTTAGCTTTCTGTGATTTTTGGCACAGAAGCCTATTATTACTGTTAGATGCTAGCAAAAATAACCTTTAGGGCAGAACCCACTCTAATTAAGAGTTGTAGTACAAAGTGGCCCATTTACCCAATTTTTATTCTTTTTGTCTTAAACTTAGCCTTTATTTGGGGAGCCTCAAATTCTTAAAACAGGTTAGAATAGCAAATGGCAACCCACTGTAATTTTTACAGAATTTTTGGAAATTATTAAACCACTGTCCTAGTTCAAACCTACACTAGAAACCATAAGGAGAAATTAAAGTGAGGAAAAAGGAATAAGGGTAATTAATGTCATCCTAAAACCCTTGTAATTTGTCCACTGAAATATATAAAGACAATACAAATCCACTATGTTATCCCCAATGAAAACCTAAGCCTAAAGAGTAATAAGCCTAACCCACTAGAAGCCCCGCATGGCTAAGAAACCCTAAGTTACTCCTCAACTTAGTTTTCTTTTTAGCATAATGTTATTTAATCCTGCATAATCATGACATCCATGTTCATTGCATTCGATAGACTGTAACCTTGCTGACGGAAAGTACGTCCTCGTGCCGGAGCAAGGAGCTGCTCAGGAGGTAGCCCCGGACCCAGCACCAGAGCCTGCACCAGAGGACCTGCCTACCACTGCTTTGGAAGGCAAGCCCCGGTTTTATGCATAACCGTTATATATGCTATTTTACTGCACTTAATGTTTGTAGGCTTGTACTGTGCACTTAAGTGTAGGAGTTGACTGAAACCCTAGTTGCATGAACTCAGGATTCCCTTTGAGATGGATACTAGTATGCTAGGTCGAGTAGCTGCTTTATTAAATTAGGATCTCGGTAGAAGTCGAGTGATTTTCTAGCACTCGCGCGAGGTCAGGAATTGGTTGTATCCATTTTGATAACAGAATGGTGATGGTCTGTGGACACGGGTCCATGGGGACGTGTGGTCTACGAGATGAAAATTGGAATAAGGATTAACGTGCGGATACCTGTGTCAAGCGTTTGAACGTACTAAACACATGCCGAGAAATATGGTAAATTGGTAAGCCTAGTACCTGAGTGATCCTGGCAGTGGACATATCCCCTCACGCGACCTGAGACGTGGTCTCCCATTCTGGTTATGGTGGGTACAAGTGCGGTCAATGCACGACGGCCAGTCGGGGTCAGTGAGGCATTGTACGCCAAGGCGGTGAGCCCTGATCTGCTGACGGGGAATCGATGGGGACGGTTGATGTGTGTGGGGACGGAGTGCCCCTGCATGTCGTGTGTTTAGGTTTACCTTGCAAGGATAAAAACTCGATTCGAATCGTCTGCTTCTCGCAGCTAATGAGACTGCTTGATCCATTGTACTGCATTGAGTAACAAGTGGAAATATGATGAGTTGATATAAGATGTTGATTGCTAATAATGTTTGCTACTATGTATGAGTAGCTAGTACACTTTTAGCCTTAAGAGAGTCACACTTAAATTGACAAAGTTAAAACTTGACTTAGAAACTCAGCTAGTGCTTTTGGCAACCAAACCCCACAGCCAAACAGCTGCATGTCTAGAGGTAGAGGAGTAGACTCCTCACACCAGGTAAGTCTAGCTGAGTATTAGTATACTCAGCCTTGCTTGTGGCATAATTTTTTCAGGTTCTTTGGAGGAAATGGTTGCTGGAGTGACTTGGCTGTCCATCTTGCCACCGGGTTGGACTGTCGAGTGGGACCCCGCCTCGGCTGAGGAGGAGCATGAGGAGTGATGGGACAGGCTTCCCCATTTCTCTGTTTATCTACCGTTAGTTTCATTCCGCTGCACTTCGAACAATGATGACTACTTTTGCAAAACTCCCATGATGATGTAATAACTTAATACTCTTTCATGCATGGTTTTATGCTTTATTGTATTTGCTCTGTGACTCACCATCGAGTGAGATTGTGGTACTTGATCCTGTCAGTGGCCGTGTCGGACTAGATCCGAGGGATTGACGGGTTATTCCCATTTAAGTGTGGTCTAGCCTTTAAAGCGGGACTTAGACACTTAAGTTGGAATAATTCGGGCAGTTCCGCCACAGCTGGTATCGGATCTTGTACCACCACAGAGGAATCAATAAAATGTGAATACCATCATTTTTCCAAAATAAAACTTGGTAGAAACAGTGTTGGATAGATAGTAGGACGAGCAGGATAGACCTAGGACGTGAAGCCTTAGGATGATAGAAGGGGTAGCTAGGTGGCTAAGTGATTAGGCCCTACAGGCCATTTTTACAGGATGGGAGTTCTTCCCTATTCCTTTTATCTTGTTGTGAGGTCGTTCAGGACGAGCATGCATGCATTCTTAATTAAGCAATTGGATAACTGAGTAAGGACTTAAAAACAAGATAATAATCAACTAGGTCCCCAGTGCTTTGTTTATTTAACTAGAAAGAGGCTGAGTTTTATTTTTCTTGTTCTTTTTATAATTCTTTTTCTTTTACTTACGCTTAATCGCACACAGATGACTTCCCACGGAACCTCAGAGGACGGAAATGCACTATCCCACACTGACGGGCTTGCACGAGAGGGCTTTCCCCGCATTTTGTGGGAGGTACTTCAGGGGGCCGGATACACGACACCCCCTCAGTACGCGGTGCAGTAGTTCGAGAAGCACCGAGTACCTCGCTGTAGGGTGAGGATGACTTTGGAGCCTCATCCCCTGCAGCCAGGCTGGCGCTCCTTGGACTCCGAGTCTTTTGGATACCGAGCTGAGGACACGATCGAGGCAATCGCTCTACACGGGTTGGCCACTTTCTGCGGATTCCATCCCTTGGAGCTGGCTACCCACCCCATTGGCTTGTTCCTCGCCGAAAGGGAGGACGACCCAATGTGGAAGGATCGGGTGGAGCATGCTAAGGATATCTGGGCCATCTACCCAGGACAGACTGCGCACTTGACCGTACGGTGCATGAATGCCCTGTACCGTCTGCAAGTGATGCACGGTGAGGCGATGTCCCATCTGATGGCATTGTTGGAGGCGACAAAGATTACCTTGGACAATAGGGAGGAGCTTGTGGTTGATTTGTCCACTGAGATGGTGGAGAAGGACTTGCAGGTGGAGCAGCTATCCACTGATATCCAAGAGTTGGAGGAATTGGTGGGTACCCGGGAGAACACCATCGAGGTTCTCGAGGACCAGCTCATTAACACCCAGCAGCAGCTTGCCGAAGCTAATGAGCACCTGGATATGCATCACCAGGAGATCCAGGACCTGGAGGCCAATGAGGACGTCGACATCGAGGGAGGAGATGAGCCTGCCTCTAGTGTGGACACTGCTGGCTCAGGGAGACCACCTTCCCCTGAGTCGAGTGTTGCCTCGTTCGCTCACTAGATGTCCAGGGTAGAGTTAGACGTTGGTGATGGTAGGACTCCTCGCAGCTAGCTTAGCTTTTGCACCCTTGGGGTACTAGGCTAGATAGAGTTGAGTCTTTTGGGACAAATGATGTAACCGTGATAAACTCTCTTGGAAGCATGTTTGATGGATGCTGTTATCAGTTTTAAATTCGGAAGGAAAATTTTATGCCTGTTTAAATTCTTTTGTTGAAATTGGAGTCTATCATATTGCTTTTGACTCTTTTTGCCGCGATTAAATCTTGAACTTGGAGATATGGTGTTAAGTATGTATGTGGTTTTTCAGATGGCCGGGAGGCAACGTCGTGGCCAAAATGAGCGCGTTCCTCCACCGCCACCACCACCTCCCACTCTGCAGGAGCTCATGGCTCAGCAGAATGAGATTTTGAGGCAGCTAGCTCAGCGTCAGCCACCACCTCAGCACTATCAGTGTCACCCCGCGGCAGCTACCTACCAGGAGTTCCTCAGTACTCAGCCTCCATTGTTCACAAGGGCGGAGGACCCACTTGATGCAGATGTATGGTTGCGAGTGGTGGAATCCAAATTCCCACTACTCCATGGAGCTTGTTCAGAGGTCACTAAAGTCAGGTTTGCCACCCAGCAGCTTCGCGGACCCGCAAGGACTTGGTGGGACCATTTTCTTGCCATGCAGCCAGAGGATCGAGAGGTGGAATGGAGGGAGTTCAAGGCAGCTTTCAGGGGACACCATATACCAGCCGGGATTATGGACCAAAAGCTCAACGAGTTTTTGGCACTCACTCAGGGCAACAGGACAGTGTTGCAGTATGCCCAGGCTTTTAATGACTTGTGCCAGTATGCTGGGTATCACGCAGATACGGATGAGAAGAAGAGAGACAGGTTCAGGAGGGGGCTCAGCACTAAGCTCTGTGACCGTCTCAACACCGTCAGGGCCAACAGTTACAATGAGTTGGTCAACATGACTATCTCCCAGGAGGACTGCATTACAGCTCGACAAGCGGAGAAGAAGAGGAAGACCCCTGTGGCAGGACCTTCAGCTCAGCCACAACGCTTTAGGATTGTGTCCGACACCCAAAACAGGGGACCCCAGCAGCAGCAAGGAAGATGGGTGATCCGACCACATCAGCAGCAGCAGGCATCCAACCGCACCCAGTTTCCAGCTCAGAGGAACAATCAGCAGCAGCAGTACCGCCAGGCAAATGACAACAGGTGTTTCACATGTGGCAACACCGGGCATTACGCCAAAAATTGCCCCAGGAACCAACAGAGGCAGGGGCAGAATGTCAATCAGAACCAAGGCAAGAGGCAGAAGGTGCAAGTGAGGCAGTGCAGGCTGAACTTCACCTCCATGGCTGATATTCCAGAGGGAGCACCCGTCATGACTGGTATCTTTACAGTTTTGAATTATCCTGCTATTATTCTTTTTGATTCAGGTGCATCGCATAGTTTTATCAGTGCCAAATTTAGTGCCAAGTGCCAATTGCCTTTTCACCACACCAATGGGGGTATTACAATTTCAACACCAGGAGGCAGGGTTGCCACTTACCAAATTAACAAGAATGTGCCTAAAAAGTTTGGTAGTCTGATAATTAAAACCAACCTCCTCATTTTGGGGTTGGATAGTGTGGATATCATATTGGGAACTGACTAGTTGACCAGAAATCAGGCTGTGATGGATATTGCAGCTAGAGCCATTGAGGTGCACTCACCAACTTGTGGTGGAACCACACTATATTTGCCTGACCAGGGTTGTACCCGATCTTGTGCCTTTGTTATGTTAGAATCCCTAGTGGAAAGGATCCCAGTGGTCTGTGACTACCCAGATGTGTTTCCAGAAGAATTGCCAGGGATGCCACCTGACCGAGACATTGAGTTCGCCATCGAATTGCAACCCGGGACTGCTCCTATCTCCAAGAGACCCTATAGGATGCCTCCCGCGGAATTGGCAGAATTGAAGAAGCAATTGCAAGAACTGTTGAACAAGGGGTTTATTCGCCCAAGTACTTCACCATGGGGATGTCCAGCTTTGTTTGTGAAGAAAAAGGATGAGAGTTTGAGGATGTGTGTTGACTACCACCCTCTCAATGTGGTGACTATTAAGAACAAATACCCGCTGCCCCGTATTGATGTTCTGTTTGATCAATTAGTGGGAGCCAAGGTATTTTCCAAGATAGACCTTCGCTCAGGTTACCATCAGATCGAGATCCGTGCCAGTGACATTCCCAAGACGGCTTTCTCTACCAGATATGGGCTGTATGAGTTTTTGGTGATGTCTTTTGGGCTGACCAATGCCCCGACCTATTTTATGTACCTGATGAACTCAGTGTTCATGCTAGAGTTGGATAAGTTCGTGGTCGTTTTCATTGATGATATTCTGGTCTATTCCAAAAATGAAGATGAGCATACTGAGCACCTGCACATCGTGCTTCAGCGGCTGCGCGATCATCATCTTTATGCTAAGTTGTCTAAATGTGAGTTCTGGCTGAAGGAAATCAAATTCTTGGGTCATACAATTTCTCAGGATGGGATATCAGTTGATCCTGAGAAGGTACAAGAAGTGATGGATTGGAAACCCCCGACTACAGTGAGGCAGATTCGGAGTTTTCTGGGGTTGGCAGGGTATTATCGACGATTTATTCCGGATTTTTCCAGAATTGCCAAACCAATGACTGAATTGTTGAAAAAGGGAGTCAAGTATAATTGGAGCCAAAGGTGTGAAGATGCCTTTCACACTTTGAGGCAGCATTTGACAACAGCCCCAGTGTTGGCTCAACCTGACAACACCAAGCCATTTGAAGTTTATTGTGATGCTTCTGGTACTGGATTGGGATGTGTCTTGATGCAAGAAAATAGAGTCATTGCTTATGCTTCCCGGGCACTCAGGCCCCATGAACAGAACTACCCTACACATGACCTGGAGTTGGCAGCTATGGTTCATGCTCTTAAGATATGGAGACACTACTTGATGGGAGCTCACTGTAACATCTACACCGATCACAAGAGTCTCAAATACATCTTCACTCAGGCAGATCTGAACATGAGGGAAAGGAGATGGTTGGAGTTAATCAAGGACTATGATTTGGAGGTGCACTATCACCCGGGCAAAGCAAATGTTGTGGCAGATGCCTTGAGCAGAAAGGCCCAGTGCAATTGTATGAACATGGATACAAGAGTTACCACCCTGTGCGATGAGTTGTGCAAGCTGAACCTGGAAGTTGTTCCTTTCGGTGAATTAAGTTATATCTCGGTGGAACCCACATTGCAAGAGCAAATAGTGAGGGCACAGATTGAGGATAAGGGTGTTCAAATGATTAAGGTAATGGTCAAGCAAAAGGCAGAGAAATACAAATGCTTCCGTCAGGACAGCAAGGGAATCCTATGGTTTGGAAACCGATTGGTTGTTCCCAAGGACCCTGAGCTCAGAAAGAAGATACTAGATGAAGCTCACCTTTCCAAATTCTCCATGCACCCGGGTAGCAACAAGATGTACCATGATCTCAGATCTTTATATTGGTGGACTAGAATGAAAAGGGAAATTGCCCAGTACATATCCGAGTGTGACACTTGCCAGAGGATAAAGGCTAGTCACTTGAAGGCAGCAGGCCTTTTGCAACCCCTTCCCATACCATCTTGGAAATGGGAGGACATTTGCATGGACTTCATAGTGGGATTACCCAATACCTCCAGGCACCATGATTCTATTTGGGTTATCGTGGACAGGTTGACCAAGACCGCTCATTTCTTGCCAGTGCACACCACCCACAAGACAGAGAAGTACGCAGAAATTTATGTTGATCAGATAGTAAGATTGCATGGTATTCCAAAGACCATTATATCTGACAGAGGAGCACTGTTTGTGGCACGCTTTTGGGAGAAGCTGCAAGAATCACTTGGGACCCAAGTAATCCGAAGCTCAGCAGATCACCCTCAAACAGATGGCCAGACAGAAAGGGTGAATCAGATTTTGGAAGACATGTTGCGAGCATGTGCACTACAATACAGAAAGGATTGGGACAAGTGTCTGTCTTTGGCAGAGTTTTCTTACAATAACAGCTATCAGTCCAGTCTGAAGATGGCACCTTTTGAAGCCTTATATGGGAGAAGGTGTAGGACCCCACTGAATTGGTCTCAAGCAGGAGAAAGGGAAATTTTTGGGCCAGACTTGGTACTTGAGGCAGAGGCAAAGGTCAGGACTATTACCAAGAACTTAGAAGCTGCTCAGGCCAGGCAAAGAAGCTATCATGATAAGAGGCGGAAGCCTCTACAGTTTGAGGTGGGAGATCATGTCTATCTTAAGGTATCACCCACCAAGGGTGTCCAGAGATTCGGGATCAAGGGCAAGTTAGCTCCTCGCTACATTGGACCCTATGAGATCAAGGCAAGTTGTGGACCCGTAGCTTACCAATTGGAATTGCCACCCCACTGTCAGCAGTTCACAATGTGTTCCATGTATCTCAGCTGCGGAAATGTGTTCGCCTACCCACTGAGGTGCTGCCAGAACCAGACCTTGAGATAGAACCAGACTTGTCCTACCAAGAGTACCCCGTCAAGGTATTAGATCAAAAGGAAAGATCAACTCGGGCAAGGTCGGTCAGAATGTACAAGGTTCAGTGGAGTCACCATTCAGCAGAAGAAGCTACATGGGAGACTGAGGTTTTTCTACGCTCTCGCTTCCCCGACTTTCTGCCCAAAGGAGTCGGTATGTAACCCCAAAAACCCCACCCCCACCTGCCCTTTGAATTCAATTATAAGAAAAACTTAGATAACAAGGATAGTCTAAGTTGTGGATTTAACTTAAGAAGGGCTTCCTTCTGAAGTTGCAAAGAGAATGACATTCAAAGAGAAGTTAATAAGAGAAACTTGAGTGTAAAGGAAGAATAACACCAACACACCTTCAAGCACCCTCCAAGGGCCTCTACCTAAAATCTCGGGATGAGATTCCTTTAAGGGGGGAGGGCTGTAACACCCTAGGTGTTACCATGGCTAGAACCCACCTTGATACTAAAGGCTATGAGCACCTGTGGAAGAACTTAAGGAGCAAAAGCATGAGGGCCTTGGAAAGCTAGATGTTAACCAAGGATTGTGAGTAACCAAAAGCATTACTCTAATCCTTGCACACTTACTACCTTGGATAAGAGGGGACAAGAACCCTAGACCTCTCTTAAACCCTATCTCCCAAAACCCTAGATAAGAGGGAAAAGAGAGTGAACAAGTGTGCAAAACATGAGTAACATTTACCCAAAACTTAAGTATATAACCAGCAATTAGGGGAGGGAAATATTTCAAAAAGACCCCTGGAGAAACCACAATTCAAATCTCCAAGTGGAGAGAGAGCTAGAGCTCTCTATTTCTCTCTAAGTTAAAAACTATACCTACACTAAAGATCAGTTGTGTTCACCTCGAAGCTGGCATCAAATCCACCTATGTCCTATACCAAAAATGTGGCATACCACCCAAGGCACCCACTGGAAAAAGCTGAGCCCGAGACTTGGACGTTTGACATGCCTTGGCATGGTTTTTGTCGCGAGGTGGGCAGTGTGACACACCCGATTTGGCGACCAGAGATCTCCCTGCCTAGGCCATATCTGCCATAGCGTCTCACGGGTAAGTGATAGCCCTAGGTGCCAGGAGTGGACCCATGCCGGATTTTTGCCAAGATTCGCAAGTTTGCGACTTGGGTGAGCTGTGGAACAAGGGCAGAAGAAAACTTACACGTGTTCGACACGCTCTGCCGCGCCAGAGCACGCCCGCGCCCGACCCCGCGCCGCGCCGAGCCGCGCCCATGTCCCCTGTGTGCGCCCGCGCCTATAAAGCCCTCCCAAGCGTCGGTTACACTCTTCCGCGCACGCTCAAGCCTCACCGGAGTCCAGTTCACCGCCGTTTGCCCGTGCGCAGCGTGTCCGCGGCCACCCGAGCCACTGCCGCCGTAGACCGGCCAGTCCAGCTTGCCCCAGCCCAATCCAACCCTCTGAGACGAGTGTACACATCCCAGTGAAGCTCCCCGAGCGAGGAATCGAAGCCTACTTCGCCGGAGAGGCCAGTCCACGGTCGCCGGAGTTCGCAACCCCGCCAGAGTACGTGGACCGGGTAATCCGCTCAACCATTTTCCGATTCCTTGCACACACGGTCACTACGTTACCCCGTAAAGCTCACCGTGCCCTCGGATTGAACCAGATCGCCGTGGTTTGGCCGGTACACTCGCTGCCGACGAGAACACCCGCCTGCGCTCGTGGACCGGGCGATTCCGGCCATCCCCGCCGTCGAGCCGCACCTCGCTGTGACCGCCAGAGTCTCCCTGAGCCAACCCTGCCCTTCGCCGGACCTATCTCGCCGCCGGTAAGCCACGCCACCCTTTTCTTTCCCGCGGGTACTGTTTACATTGGGGGAAGGACTACGGGTGAGAGAAAGAGAAGGTCAGGGGGCTTTTTGAACTGTCAGCGACCCAGGGGAATAGTGGCTCAGGGGTAGATTTGTGCGAGTTGATTTAGTTTAAACCCAGGGACCTCGGTGTAAACTGTTTTTCCAGGAAACTCTTATTAAATCTGTTTTTAAATTGAACAGAGACTTTAAAAATTCATAACTTCTATTTAGTTCATCCAAATTTGGTCAAACCAATTTTGTCAGGCTCTAAATAATGTAACCTACTTAAGAAAAATATAAAACCCCCTAGGTGCTATAGAAAACTTTAAAGCTCTAATTTATTTATAGTTTTAGCCAAAAGCTCAATAATAGAAAGAAAAATAGTTGTGCTATTTGACTAGGGTTAGAAAAAATTGGAGAAGTGTATATCTACCTACTGACCTGTTTAAAAATGTTAAACCTTTCTGTCCACCCCATTAAGTTAGTTTTTGCCCCTTATTTTACAATATGCTTAAGGTTAAGAAAAATAGAAAATGTGATTTAAATAATGAACCAGAGGGCACCCCTATTTTTGTTAGGGTACTTATTCAATATAGTTCACTGGAAAAATCTATCCTACCCTGGTTTAGTATAAAATAAGTGGGATACCTTTTATTTGAATAAAACAAGGAAAACTTAGAAAAACCCTACAAAAATAACCCCAAAGTGAAAACACCCCCACCCTTGGGATAGTTAATGTTGTGTTATTAAGAACTTAGGAAAAATATGAAATCTGTTGTTTGACATTTTTCAAATACCAATGTAGTAGAAAGTGCCTTTTTGACATTAAACTTTAGAAAAATCATAATTAAATAACCACCCCTTAGCTTTCTGTGATTTTTGGCACAGAAGCCTATTATTACTGTTAGATGCTAGCAAAAATAACCTTTAGGGCAGAACCCACTCTAATTAAGAGTTGTAGTACAAAGTGGCCCATTTACCCAATTTTTATTCTTTTTGTCTTAAACTTAGCCTTTATTTGGGGAGCCTCAAATTCTTAAAACAGGCTAGAATAGCAAATGGCAACCCACTGTAATTTTTACAGAATTTTTGGAAATTATTAAACCACTGTCCTAGTTCAAACCTACACTAGAAACCATAAGGAGAAATTAAAGTGAGGAAAAAACGAATAAGGGTAATTAATGTCATCCTAAAACCCTTGTAATTTGTCCACTGAAATATATAAAGACAATACAAATCCACTATGTTATCCCCAATGAAAACCTAAGCCTAAAGAGTAATAAGCCTAACCCACTAGAAGCCCCGCATGGCTAAGAAACCCTAAGTTACTCCTCAACTTAGTTTTCTTTTTAGCATAATGTTATTTAATCCTGCATAATCATGACATCCATGTTCATTGCATTCGATAGACTGTAACCTTGCTGACGGAGAGTACATCCTCGTGCCGGAGCAAGGAGCTGCTCAGGAGGTAGCCCCGGACCCAGCACCAGAGCCTCCACCAGAGGACCTGCCTGCCACTGCTTTGGAAGGCAAGCCCCGGTTTTATGCATAACCGTTATATATGCTATTTTACTGCACTTAATGTTTATAGGCTTGTACTGTGCACTTAAGTGTAGGAGTTGACTGAAACCCTAGTTGCATGAACTCAGGATTCCCTTTGAGATGGATACTAGTATGCTAGGTCGAGTAGCTGCTTTATTAAATTAGGATCTCGGTAGAAGTCGAGTGATTTTCTAGCACTCGCGCGAGGTCAGGAATTGGTTGTATCCACTTTGATAACAGAATGGTGATGGTCTGTGGACACGGGTCCATGGGGACGCGTGGTCTACGAGATGAAAATTGGAATAAGGATTAATGTGCGGATACCTGTGTCAAGCGTTTGAACGTACTAAACACATGCCGAGAAATATGGTAAATTGGTAAGCCTAGTACCTGAGTGAACCTGGCAGTGGACATATCCCCTCACGCGACCTGAGACGTGGTCTCCCATTCCGGTTATGGTGGGTACAAGTGCGGTCACTGCACGACGGCCAGTCGGGGTCAGTGAGGCATTGTACGCCAAGGCGGTGAGCCCTGATCTGCTGACGGGGAATCGATGGGGACAGTTGATGTGTGTGGGGACGGAGTGCCCCTGCATGTCGTGTGTTTAGGTTTACCTTGCAAGGATAAAAACTCGATTCGAATCGTCTGCTTCTCGCAGCTAATGAGACTGCTTGATCCATTGTACTGCATTGAGTAACAAGTGGAAATATGATGAGTTGATATAAGATGTTGATTGCTAATAATGTTTGCTACTATGTATGAGTAGCTAGTACACTTTTAGCCTTAAGAGAGTCACACTTAAATTGACAAAGTTAAAACTTGACTTAGAAACTCAGCTAGTGCTTTTGGCAACCAAACCCCACAGCCAAACAGCTGCATGTCTAGAGGTAGAGGAGTAGACTCCTCACACCGGGTAAGTCTAGCTGAGTATTAGTATACTCAGCCTTGCTTGTGGCATAATTTTTACAGGTTCTCTGGAGGAAATGGTTGCTGGAGTGACTTGGCCGTCCATCTTGCCACCGGGTTGGACTGTCGAGTGGGACCTCGCCTCGGCTGAGGAGGAGCATGAGGAGTGATGGGACAGGCTTCCCCATCTCTCTGTTTATCTACCGTTAGTTTCATTCCGCTGCACTTCGAACAATGATGACTACTTTTGCAAAACTCCCATGATGATGTAATAACTTAATACTCTTTCATGCATGGTTTTATGCTTATTGTATTTGCTCTGTGACTCACCATCGAGTGAGATTGTGGTACTTGATCCAGTCAGTGGCCGTGTCGGACTAGATCCGAGGGATTGACGGGTTATTCCCATTTAAGTGTGGTCTAGCCTTTAAAGCGGGACTTAGACACTTAAGTTGGAATAATTCGGGCAATTCCGCCACACCAAATTGGTGACTGTCGGCCTAATGTTGCACAGTTTCGTTTTATTTTTATTTTTCTCCACTATTTCCTTCCCTTTTGATTTAAAACTTTGAATTTCAATTCAAATTTTGTTGTGGATTTGTTTTTACTAATTAAACATGTTCTGTGAACATCCAGTATTAATTTCATTTATAAAATTTATTTTGTATTTTTATAGTACCTCTTTTCTTTATTATTTTCCCTTTCTCACTTATAAATTAAGTCAATTCTAATTTTGAACCTTAATGATTCTCATTGATGTGATCACTATTTTTGGTAAATGAACACACACAACTCCAGCATGATGTATGATATATATATTTTTAATTTTATTAGCTAATTACTCACCTAAAATGAGGTTATTCACATGCTACTTTAAATGGAGGCAAATATATAAGTGATTCAACTCCATATTCATTGTTTACATTTTTGGGCATTACAAATCCTACCCCCTTAAAAATAATCTTGTCCTCGAGATTTGTAAGAAAGTGGGATATAAAAGAATTGGTTTGTGATTTTTTTGCCTTAAATTTCTAATTGGTTCAAAAATTCAGAGTCTCACATATTTTTCCATAGTGGGTGATTAGGAGAGCATAGGTATCTAGCTACTTATTATGTAGGATATAAGTCAGACAGGTGGAGGTAAGAAAGATTTTGGTGAGGAAAAGGCTTCATCCGAAATATTTAAATCTTGATTCATCTCGAGATTCGCTTTAACTGTTATATCCTTCCTTGTCGATGTCGATCTTTTCTTCTCTAGTCTTGGTCTCATTGATTCATGGTTGGTATATATCATCGGTTGGGGAATATGGTTAAGATAGATATGGATGAGATAGACTACATGATGTAGGTCAAAAGTTTGTTTGATGTTAGGTGAGGATAGGCATATTATGCAATCCATCAAGACTCTATTGGTTGGGTTGGTCTATCATTCTTTATTTAATGTAGGGTGAACTAAGTTAAAACATGTGGATAGGTTCTAATCTATTTCACAAGTATTAACCGGTCCATTAAGTAACTCACTTTAGATTGGACCATCTTAGATTGGATGGGATCTAGATTAGATTGGTATAACTAGGTTATACTAGATAATATCTAATTACTTTGGATTAGATCATGGTTGTTATACTAGTGCGGTATAAATATGCTTATTGGGGCAAGATGAATCCATAAGACTAAGGTAGAATCTTTTGAGATTAGTTAGATCTATTAGGATAAGATAAAATCTTTTCAAGATAAGATGAGTCTACTAAGATAACCTGGAATCTTTTAAGTTAAGAGGGATCTATTTAAAGTAGATACACTTTAATGGAGGATAATCTAGATTTTTTTATCTTATGAATTTTATTTATTTGTATTTATGCCTATATGTATATGTAGATGTAATTGTGGACATTACTCCACAACTCATCACACTCAATCAAAGATCCAAATCAGACAAGTATCATAAGAACAAACATTCAAGCATACAAATACCTATAAAAATAGTTTTGTTTTTGTTCCTAAGAGTAGGTCTCCTATTCCTAAGTCACTTTAGGCATAGGATTTCAAAGTGTGAAATCCACATTTGTCTTTAGAAGGAAAAATGTAAGAGTAATCAGAGTAAAGCGGAAATAGATGAGAAAAGATTAAGAAAAGTTTAGAAAAGATTCAGAATAGCAAAGGTAAGTAGACAATGGTTGTCTAGTTCTATCTAGGTTTCGTCCTACAGTCAACATTCCTCTGATACCACTTCTGTCACACCCGGGTTTCGGGGCACCAAGACCCGGGCGCGAACATAATCACCAAGTGTGCTGGGACCAAGTCTCACACATATGATGAATCATGGCACATGATCGAATATCACATCTTTACTACATAACAGAAGTTCTTGTACAAAATAAATAAAAAATTACATTATAAGGAGACAACGGTCCAGCAACCCAAAGTTGACTGGGAGACGACGACCTAGACCACTCACGAACTCATCACAGCATCCTTCATGCGCCTCATCATGTGGTACCTGTTCTTGACCTGTGGGGGTGTGAGACAGCAAGAGTGAGCTCACATACGTTCATCGCTCAACAAGTTGTGGGGAATAATGTGCATGAACTCGCCAAAGGTGGGAGCTCACGTGAAGTGTAAGGCTTACCAAAGAGGATGGTTAGAGTTGAGCATTGCTTTTAAAGTTGGTCAAAATTTTATTAGCAATTACTAAGTATATGTAAATACCAACCCAATTAAGTAGTAGAACAAAAGTAATAACATCACCTGCGATGCAATGCATATGAAAAATTGAATTTAGTTCCATAAGTTAATCATGTGAGGGTCCGAGCTGCTCATGACCGTGAGCACGGCTAGTATACCAGTTTTACACTCTGTAGAGGTTGCACATCTTTACCCACAAGTCATGTTACCCATTTTCCACGGGGTTGTACGGGCCCCATACACCTCTACCAAGGAAGCAAGGCAGGGTAACACTACGAGGACTTTACAAAGTTCCACTAGCTTCAGAAAACCCGCTACAGTTTATAGGAAGCTCCAATGCAGGGATCCCTTGCCTGACCGCCATCGCAGCAAAATCAACCAAGGACCTCCCCACACTGACCACTCCCGTACTGCCCTTGCCCCTTTTGGGTAAGGTAGTCTTCCACTAGCTTTCCTAATTAATCAGCCAAGGGCGTCCCATTAAACCCTTGTGGTAGCACTATTTTCCCGGGTGGTTGCTCCATGTTCCAATTAACATAATGATCTTATCATGAACCTTAAATAACAACTGATAACAAAAGTATAATCATGAATAATGTTTATCTCAATGCCCAAAACCACATATAGCAGTAGCAAGTACTACCCAAAAAGTTCAGTGGTAAACAAAGCATAAAGATAGACAAACTAGGGTAACCTATTAGGTCCCATCAAACTTAACCTATGCAGATCATTATGATTAATTAGAACATGAGTGGGTAAAAGAAGTGATAAAGGGCACAACTTGCCTAGGACTTGAGATTCCAGGTACCAGGATGATCTTCAGATGACTCGTGACCTCACGCTAGTCGTAGCAATACAAACAAACATAGTATAGGCAAAATTAACATCACACCAAACATGTAAAAAAATACATAATAATAATCTACACATTAAAATAAGATTCTAGGAACATGAATCATTAATTTTGGAGTTATAGGTTTTAAGTTATGAATTTCTAAAGGTTTTATGTGTTATGTACAAGATTAAATAAGATATAAAATTTATTGTGATATTCATGTCAAAACAGTGGTACTAAATGATAAAAAATAATATTACAAAATTATAGGAATTGGAACGGATTAATTTGGACTTCATATGAATTTTCTATGAATTAAATAAGTTCTGGATATATTTTTATACACAAAAACCATTTCCTAAATTATTTTTTCTGAATTTCCTAAGCTTCCGGACTGGGCGCATGAATAAACAAAAGGCCAGGGACTAGCTTGAAAGAGTCCCTAGACTCAGTGAACACCGCGCAGGATGGCGGGTTAGTTTGTAATATCCCGAGGGGCTCCACTTTAAAATAGCCACAACGAAGGGTTATGGATGAATATCTGCCGTCCGATCAGATTCAACGGCATAGATTAGAAGTAACCCATACTGAACCGGTATGCAATCCGAGCCACCCAACGAGCGATTGACGTCCCAGATCTAAAACAACCCAGAAACGATCTCGCTCGTCCGTCCACGATCAATGGCCCAGATCTTATCTTAACGAATCGTTTTTCCCCCGCTAATCTCACCCGTTCAATCTACAGCGGCGCCCATGGTCGAGATTCATAGGTAGGCGCCCAAGACTTTGCCAAAAGCGCGGTACACGTAACTTACGAGAGCAGCACGGCGAATGCCATGAGATGGTTATTACCGGTAGAAGAGGAGGTTAGCAGGTTCAACCATGGTGTTCGGTGGCCATCAATGGAGCTTTAGTTGACCCC
The DNA here is from genome assembly GCF_902167145.1 of Zea mays. Lineage (NCBI taxonomy): Eukaryota > Viridiplantae > Streptophyta > Magnoliopsida > Poales > Poaceae > Zea > Zea mays. The sequence continues at coordinate 45,410,830 of NC_050104.1, forward strand.
CATCGCCTTTTCCCGCGACGGCCATCCGGACCGCGAGGCGCTCTAGCGTCGCGTCGTAGACAGGCGCAGCGGCGCGGCTGCCGTATGTACGCGAGCGTGGGCGACACAGGCGAAAGCCGAGTCAGCCGCCATGGATCCCAGCGCCAGCGTTCCTCTGGTTGCTCAACGGAGAGAGGCCCGGGCTATATAGCCACCAGGCGGAGTCAAATCCCAACAACCCCGCGAAAATAGCCCTAATCCCCGGCCGATTTCCCCCAGGTCGTTTCTGGGTTCTGCTCGATTTTCTACCGATTCCATGGATTCCGTTTCCGCTTCGTTTGGTTACCATGGAGGGGAAAGAGCTGACGCTCTGGTCCCACCCATTAGTGGTTGGCGAGCATGCATTTGTTTGAGCAGAGGTGCAGGCGGCATGGGCCCATGTGGCGGTGACCAAGCGAGTGTAAGGGAGTGTTTGGCCGAGCGGGCTGATGCGCGGACCCCACGTGTGGCTGACCTGCGGGCCATACTTGTCGGCACGCTGGCCGGTTGGGTGCTCACATAAGTGGGTCAACATGCTAGGGTTTCATGGGCTGCGCGGGAGGGATGTGAGGCGATGTGGGCCAAATTGTTGACTGTCGGCCCAATGGTGCACAATTTCGTTTTATTTTTATTTTTCTCCACTATTTCCTTCCCTTTTGATTTAAAACTTTGAATTTCAATTCAAATGTTGTTGTGGATTTGTTTTTACCAATTAAACATGTTCTGTGAACATCCAGTATTAATTTCATTTATAAAATTTATTTTGTATTTTTATAGTACCTCTTTTCTTTATTATTTTCCCTTTCTCACTTATAAATTAAGTCTTAATTCTAATTTTGAACCTTGATGATTCTCATTGATGTGATCACTATTTTTGGTAAATGCACACACACAACTCCAGCATGATGTATGATATATATATTTTTAATTTTATTAGCTAATTACTCACCTAAAATGAGGTTATTCACATGCTACATTAAATGGAGGCAAATATATAAGTGATTCAACTCCATATTCATTGTTTACATTTTTGGGCATTACAACAATGCAGGTCAACTTAATGCAGCAGTTGAAAAATTCAGAACCTTGGAACGCTAATCTGCATGAGGAGGTTCACTTGCTTCATGCCCACCTCAATCCAATCAACCCGCCAGGACCAAAAGAAGCAGACGCCGCCGCAGCCGATGATGGAGGTGTAGTCTCCAAGACCGGCAGCGTGCAGGTGTAATTGTTAGCTGTCGCTAGAGGATAGGCTAACCCTTTTGGATAGTGTTCCTAGGAGTAGGAACATGTCTTATGGAGTAAGGCCGATGTAATGATGGCTTCTGACACAGGCGTGCGTGTGTTTGAAAAACACTCTTTTGGTTGGTTGTGCATGCGAGCGGAATAATTTGCTTGTATGTGCATTTATATATTATGAAGTATGTGACGATGTTGTTGCGCATGTTGGGATGTGATTCTTGCCTTACGATTTTTTACATGAAGTTTTCTTCTATGAGATATTGTACGACATGATTTCCTTACTTCACATATGTGCAACGTCACTCGTCGCTTACTCATAATAAAAATGTGTCGATAGTGACTACTCGCCGCATTAACCCGGGGGCCGCAAGAGCTTCTAGTAGTGGTAACCAGGAGAGTGACTAGGAAGCACCACTTCCTCCACCTCCGCCATTCGCACCTGAGCAGTTCTTCGCCCAATTTCTTGGAGCTCAGAGGAATATGGAGAACTTGCAGCGGAACATGGAGGCAGAACTTCGTAACATTGCTAACAACACCTGCCATGGTAGCCTCAGGAAGCTCAGGCTCAATCAATATAACAGCTTCAAGGATTTCATGGATACCAGGCCACCGATATTCAAGGAAGCAGCAAAACCCTTGGAGGTAGATGAATGGATCAACATGATGGAGCAGAAGTTCCATCTATTGAGACTCTTAGACGATCTCAAGATAGAATATGCAGCGCACCAATTACAAGGACCTGTAGGGATGTGGTGGTCTCATTTCCACACCACTTACCCTGAAAATGCTCCCATTGTGTCGCATCAATTCACCGCAGCTTTCAGAGGGAATTATATTCTACCAGGCTTAATGGCAATGAAGGTGTCAGAATTCATGAGGTTAACTCAGGGCATGCAATCAGTGACAGAATATCTACATGCTTTCAATAATCTATCGTGCTACGCGCCTGGCTATGTGAACACCGAGGCCAAGAAGATTGCTAGTTTCAAGAGAGGCTTCAGTCCGAAGATGATGAAAAGTATGGGAATTTCCTCCCGCACTTCCTTCAATGATTTCATCAGTGACTGCATGACTCAAGAGAACAACAACAACCTTTACACATTGGCAAAGGGGCGTAAAAGGCCTTTGGAATGAGAAATGTCACAACCTCGAACCACCATGTGACTCGACCAAATTTTAGGCCAATGATACCCAGAGCAAGATTTCGTCCTCCTCCGAAGAAGAAGAATCATCAACAAGGATTCAGGGATCCGAAGGCATTCATGGTGGCCCTACCGCATGCAAAAGCTGGACCAGGAAGTTCAACGGGTGGTACAGCTCAAGTGAAGGGACCTTGCTTCAACTGTGGGTAGATGGGGCACTTCGCCAAGTCTTGTTCTCGACCTAATAAGAAGAACAATGTCTATCCCTCTCGAGTGCTTCTCACCACTATGGACGAGATTACCGACGGAGAAATTATGATGGTCGGTACGTTTCTTGTGAACGATCATTCCGTAGTCGTACTATTTGATTCCAGATCTTCTCATTCTTTCATGAGTACTACTTTTGCTCATCGCTTTAACCAATCATCGGTAGAAGTGGGGCATAAGTACCGGATAAGCTTAGCTGGGGCTGAGGTTTTCACAAATCGTATAGTCCGAGGGGCAACCCTCAAAATTGAAGGAAGGGAATTTTGAGCCCAGTTGATAGTGATGCCAGGATTATCCTTGGATGTGATCATGGGAATGAATTGGATGAAAGCTTGGGATGTCATTCTTGACACCGCAAATCGAACCTTGTCGCTAAGGGAGCCACGAGGCACCGAAATGTTTCGGATAACTTTACCTCGCTTTAAGCTGACCAATGTATCCTTTGCAACCCAAGCAACCTCAATTGAAGAGATCCCAATAGTTTGTGAGTTTCCTGATGTTTTCCCTAAAGATTTGCCGGGACTTCCATCTAAGAGAAATGCGGAGTTTGCTATAGAGCTTAAACCGAGCACCACACTAATTTCCCGAAGACCATACAAGATGCCACCAAATGAGCTGGCAGAATTAAAAATTCAACTGAAGGGACTATTGGACAAGGGTTTGATTCGACCCAGTACCTCTGAGTGGGGATGTCCCACTCTTTTCGTGAAGAAAAAGGACCAATCCTTGCGAATGTGCATAGATTATCGTCCTCTCAACGCAGTGACCATCAAGAATAGGTACCCTCTACCCCGAATAGACATTTTATTTGATCAACTGTCTAAGGCTAAGGTATTTTCAAAGATTGATCTTAGATCAGGGTACCACTAGATCAGAATTCGCCCCCAAGATATTCCGAAGACCACATTTTCCACTAGATACGGGCTATATGAGTATTTAGTCATGTCATTTGGCTTGACCAATGCTCGTTCCTACTTTATGTACTTGATGAACTCTGTCTTTATGCTAGAACCGGACCAATTTGTCGTAGTATTCATAGATGACATATTGGATTAGTCCGAGTGTGAGAAGAGACATGAAGAGCATCTGAGAATCGTACTAACTAGACTTAAGGAGCACAAATTGTATGCCAAGTTTAGTAAATGCGACTTCTGGCTCAAGTAAGTACAATTTCTGGGGCACATCTTGTTAGAAAATAGGATATCTGTGGACCCAAGTAAAATTCAGCAAGTAATGGAATGGAAGGCATCTACCTCTATTTCAGAGATCAGAAGTTTCTTGGGATTAGCCGGATATTACCGTCGCTTTATATCAGACTTCTCGAAGATTGCCAAACCAATGACTCAATTACTGAAGAAGGACTATAAGTTTGCTTGGACAACGGAGTGTGAAATAGCTTTTCGTACCTTACAAACGTTGTTGACCATGGCGACTGTTTTGCCTCAACCGGATATTGAGAAACCCTTTGATGTGTTTTGTGACGCAGCAGGGATTGGACTCGGTTGTGTTCTTATGCAAGATAGTAAGGTGATAGCTTATGCATCGCGCCAGCTAAGAAAGCACGAAGCTAACTACCCAACGCATGACTTGGAACTTGCCGCCGTAGTCCATGCATTAAAAATTTGGAGGCACTACCTGCTTGGGAATGTATGTAATATCTTCACAGATCTTAAAAGTCTGAAGTACATCTTCACCCAACCCGAGCTCAACATGAGGCAACGCAAGTGGCTCGAGCTAATCAAGGACTACAACTTACTAGTGCACTATCATCCGGGAAAGGCTAATGTTGTGGATGACGCTTTGAGTTGGAAGTCACATTGCCACATTCTTCAACCGCTTCTATAGGATGGATTTAACTTATTACACATGGCAGTACTACTCAACATTCAAGTTTGTTGCTCGCTAGAAGATCAGATCATCCAAAAGCAGAAATCCGACAAAGGCATATTTCACATCAAGGAAAGGATGAAAAGCAAACCCAATAGCCGCTTCAAGCTTGATGAAAGGGGTATACTATGGTTGGATGAACGTCTGGTCGCACCAAAGGATCAAGAGCTCCAAACCAAAATCCTGGATGAAGCTCACCAATCCAAACTATCGATTCACCCCGGAAGCAGCAAAATGTAATGTGATTTAAAATCAAAGTTTTGGTGGACAAATATGAAGAAGGAGATTGCAGCATACGTTCTGAAATGTGATAACTGTTGCAGAGTCAAGGCCATCCACATGAAGCCAGCTGGCCTATTATAGTCATTATCTATACCTAAATGGAAATGGGAGGAGATCAGTATGGATTTTATTACTGGACTTCCTATTACTCAAAAGGTCAATGACTCAATATGGGTGATTGTGGATCGACTCACCAAATCAGCGCATTTTCTGCCTGTCAAAACAACATATCGACCACCGAAGTATGCAGACATTTCACTAGTACACAGAAGCTCTATAGTGGCGGTTCTTAACATATTTACACTGGCGTTTTTCAGTACCGCCAGTGCTAGGGGTCAGTGGAAATCAGCATTTCCACTGGCGGTTATTTTGGAACCGCCAGTGAAAAGTGCATTTTCACTGGCGGTTTTCTTAACGAACCGCCAGTGAAAAGTGCATTTCCACTGGCGGCTGAATAAAGAAAACCGCCAGTGGAAATGCATTTACACTGGCGGTTTTATAAAGCAAACCGCCAGTGTAAATGCACTTTTCACTGGCGGTTTTCTTTATAAAACCGCCAGTGGAAGTTTTCCCGCCTTTTTTCAAAATTTCAAACAATACTGAATTATATATATATTTATTTACACACACACAAACATATATATATATATATCTATATTGATATTGAAAGCAACATGAAATTAAATTCTATCATACATTTATATACATCAAAGTATTCTGTTTACAACCATATATGCTTCATGCATTCTATACATCATAAGTTTTCACCTAAGCTCTAATAACTATCTCGGCTAAGAGATAATCTACTAATTTCTGTTAGTATTCTGAACTCTGGCAAAGCTAATGTCCCGGAAGCATCGTGATATTTTCCTTCTGCGGGAATGACCTCTTTCAATATGAATGTGCAGAGGTCCTCGACTATGCCATACAATGCAGCTTCGGTCAAGTTCTCCGGGTTTCCTCGTTGAAATTGCTGTAAAGGAATTTTATAAACATCATCTATTTATACTCAATAATAACACATTTGCATCTTTAATGACATAAATACATACTTAACTATTACTAATAATACCTTGTCAGGGTTCGTGATGTATCGTCCGTTCACTCTCATGAACTCGCACGCATAGAATCCACATAGGACCGATCCTTGTGGTTGCTTGTGGCACTACATAACGGGAGATTGGTTATTTAGTTGCAACATTGTGTATGATATGTATTCATAAAATCACATACTTACCGGCCAGTGATGATGGATGTCTAGTGGCACGAGTTTTTTCGACAGGTCGTACTTTCCACCTCTCATCTTATAGAATCTATAAGCACTGTGATCTCAAATAGAATCACCATGTTATTCTCAAATTTTAATCGATAAAAGTATGCATGCATAGAAAAGGCTTACAGCTCTAAGATGCTGAGGAATGTTGCATATGTCGAAGGGTCGAAGTTCAAGGAGTCGAGCACCAGCACCTTTCCAACCTTAGGATAAATGAGGAAGCATATCCAGTGGTCCCTGTACGAATCAAATTTGTGATGCATGTGTATTGAAATTATTAATTTTATTTATGCAAGATCACACTTACTTAAAGTTGTACGGGGCCATTATGGCTTCCCTGTCTTGAAATTGAAGCATTGCATGTCCTATGTATGTGGCGTATCGAGCTTCAAAATCCTTCTTCATTTCCTTTATACGCTTCTCAACTTCTTCGTCCGTCTTTCCCCTTATTTCATCGTTGTCTTTCCCGATTCTAAAAGTGTGGCTTTCCTCGGATATAAGTATTGGGTTGAGATACCCAACCCTTTTACTGGCACTAGCATTGGGCTTGGTACCATAAAGAATCTCCTGTTGATCATGTTGCATTCTGCAAGTCACACGTGCATGTCAGATATTGAAATTTTATACAGCTCACTAATAATAACACACATATGTGGAAGTATGAGCGACACTTACAATGCAAACATCGTTACAAGTTGCACGTCGAGTCTCTGAAGGTTCATCATTAACCACATATCCTCGAATGTAACAACGGCCTTTTGGTTCGAACCAATAAAAGCATGGTCTGGTATATGCACACTGATGGTGTCGATGCCAACCGATGATGCCCGCATGTACCAGTCATGCAACCTTTTAACACCAGCCGGGACCTTTCTTAGTTTGTCAAGAGGTAGCAGAGGTCTGCCCGGCACATATTTTTTAGGCACGTTTTTGTAATCTGCCTTAGTTGGCTTCTTTATCTTTGCGGCCGTTGCCTCAGCCTTTTTTGCAGACTCCTCGTGCTCGGCCAAATCAACAGTTTGTGACGTGAGGCTCCGTCCAATCCCTTTCAAAAACCTAACTGTGCCAGCAGTAGTAGCTTTACTCTTCTTTTTCTGATACGGGGACACCAATTTTGGTATAGGAAGTTTAGATTTCTTTGATGGCCGTGGATCGTTTGATGGCTGTGGAGAAGGTGGATCCCTTGATGGTGGCGTAGACAGTGGGTCACCAAGAGGATGGGGAGGAGAAGGTGGTGGAGCCCTGAATGGTGATGCTTGTGGCGGAGACGGTGGGTCAGAAAAAGGATGAGGAGCAGCATGTGAAGTTTGAGGAGGTAAGGATGGATGTACAATAGGAACAGCAATTTGAGAAGGCGGAGACGGTTGGGCCTGCGACGCCTGCGACGAATTCGACAAATCAAGCAATTCGACATCCCTTCGAGGCCAAAGGATAAAATTCTTAATAGCTTGTCCAAGTTTCTCGATATCTTCGGGCCCAGGGATGTCTAGCATGTCGTCCTCGTATCCTTGGACGACCGTCGTCACTTCTACTTTGCAATAATCATCTGGAATATCGTTTCCATGGTACTTGCGTCCTGGGATCGCAAGGCCTGTGGCTACTATCTTTGTACGTTTATTGTTAATACCATATCTTATAACCAGTGTGCACGCCACAGGCCTTGTGATGTCATCAACTGGATAACGGTCCTTATTTCCCGTTGAAGCAACAGAGCTTGGTAATGTCGTACAATCTGTGGAAGCCGGCGGTTGAGCTGCTGGAATTATTTGTATCTGTGGAGTGGTCATCTGTTGAACAGACATCGCACTCGCCAACTGTTGCATCAATTCTGGAGGAGGATTCGATAGCATTTGAGACATCATGGCTTTGAACTCTTTCTTGGCCTCCTCCTTAAAATAATCCGCGATCTCTTCCTTGTATCGATCACGTTTCTTGTACAGACCTTCCCACTGTGGTCCGAATCCTTCCTTCCATCCTTCCTTAGACGAGATTCCTCGTACACGACCAGGATGCTCAGGGTTACCGAGACCAGCCGTTAGGATGTCTCTTTCCCTTTGTGGCTTAAAAGTTCCTTCGCTCTGCTTAGCTGCCATTGTATATATGTTTTTTGCCGCTTCTTCGACAATGGGATCATCAAAAGATACACCGGTCTCGGTTTCCCTTGGTTTTCTAGCACGGAGCCAATTTGCCGCCCTTTCACCAAGTTGCTCGGACAGCGTCGGCAACCCTGCAGCCTTCTTCTCGGCGTCTTCTTGTGTCCATTTAGGAACCTGGCGCTTGTAACCACCTGTGCCTAGGTGGTGGCGGTACTTGTTCTTCTTTGATAGTTCTGAATTTGCCTCACTTAGAGATATGAAATCAGGGCTGCTCCTCTGCTCTAGAAATACTGCCCACTGACCTGCTGAGATTTTATATTTTTTGGTCGGGTCCAGACCTTTCTTTGCAAACTTTGTGTTCATCTCAGACCTCCAGTTTCGGAAATTTATTGCAAGCTGCTTCATCGTGTATTCCTTCACGAGTTCTTCTGAACCCCGAGGCAGAACGAACCTCATTAATAGCTTATTCCATATTTGATTCTTGACATCATCTGACACATCTCTCCACTGTCGTATTGTTATGTCAAGATTATCTCTAACTAAAAACCCAAGTGCATTCCGAAACTTAGGTAGTGCCTCTTCTGGAGCTAGGGGCTGACCTTTCGGGCTCACGTCTGAGATTTTGTATGTTTTGTCGGGAAATTTGTTCAGCCCCCTGTCACCTCTTTTTCGATCGCTCTGCTTCCTTTTCCTTGATGTCTCGGTTGTTGTCTTGGTCTGTTCCGGTGCGTCTTGGGTCGGCTCTGGTACGTCTTCGTATCGTGCCACGGCTTCTTCGAGTATCGCACGAAATTCAGACACGACCTCCTATTCATGTAATAAAATGCACAAGAGATCATGCATGTGAAATCAGTAGGGTACACATACGAAGCTAAAGATGCGTACTTTTACCTCAGCTTCTCGTGGATCATAAGTAGGGTCACGTTGCAACTCACGGAGAGCGGCCCTATCTATGCTAGTGGTAGGAAAAGGGTCGCTAGGCGTTTCATATCCTTCACTGCTAGATTGTTCTTGAGCAACACTCTTGTCCATGTGCTCGGGCACTAATCCTTGGTCCTTGATCGGAGAACTCATTGAGCTATATATATACAAAATACATAAGCAATAATTAAATACATATCAACACATATTAACGTAAGCAATAATTAAATTCATCTTAACAAATAGTATAATTAAATACATCCTCGCGGGCACTAAACCCTTAACCCTAACCCTAACCCAAAACCCTAACCCTAACCCTAACCCTAACCCAAAACCCGAACCCTTAACCCTAACCCTAACCCTAACCCTAACTCTAACCCTGACCCACAACCCTAACCCTAACCCTAACCCTAACCCTAACCCTAACCCAAAACCCGAACCCTTAACCCAAAACCCGAACCCTTAACCCTAACCCTAACCCTAACTCTAACCCTGACCCAAAACCCTAACCCTAACCCTAACCCTAACCCTAACCCTAAACCCTTAACCCTAACCCTAACCCAAAACCCGAACCCTTAACCCAAAACCCGAACCCTTAACCCTAACCCTAACCCTAACCCTAACACCCTGACCCAAAACCCTAACCCTAACCCTAACCCTAACCCTAAACCCTAACCCTAACCCTAACCCTAACCCTTAACCCTAACCCTAACTATAACCCTTAACCCTAACCTTAACCCTAACCATAACCCTAAGCCCTAACCATATAGTATCGTATAGTCGTATAGTATCGTGTAGGACGGGGAGAGAGTCGCATAGGACGTATAGAGAGAGGGAGAGTCGTATAGGACGAGGAGAGGGAGAGAGGGAGAGTCGCATAGGACGTATAGAGAGGGAGAGAGGGAGAGTCGTACGGAAATTATCGAGTTCAGATCGAATTCGGATCGGATCGGATACGTATATTATCGAGTTGTGACGGATAAAATTACAATGTATATATTCAACATACATTTGAACACATATGAATTCAACATACATTTGAACACATAAAATTACAATGTATAAAATTCCTCTCTCTCTCTCACCCTCCTCTCCCTCTCTCACCCTCCTCCCTCCCTCTATCTCTCTCACCATACATTTCAACATACATTTCAACATACATTTGAACACATATGAATTCAACATACATTTGAACACATAAAATTACAATGTATAAAATTCCTCTCTCTCTCTCACCCTCCTCTCCCTCCCTCTATCTCTCTCCCTCTCTCTTCCTCTCTCTTCCTCCCTCTCGGCGGCGCGGCGGCGCGTGCGCCCTCCTCTCTCCTCCCTCTCCCTCTCCCTCCTCTCTCTTCCCTCTCCCTCTTCATCTCTCTTCCTCCCTCTCGGCGGCGGCGCGTGCCCTAGGTTTTACTAAAACGCGGCGGCGGCGGCGGCGGCCCGGCGCGGTAGTAGACGGCGGCGGTACAGATTAGGGGAAAGAGAAAAAACCTGGAGACGGCGGTGCGGGGGCGGGAATGGCGGCGTGGGGACGGGCGCGGGGACAATCGCCGGCGAAAACCCTCGGGGTCGAAATCCAGCAGCCTGACGGCGTCGTCTTCAAGTGAAAGGGCGCAAGGGACTTGTAAAATTTTCGGCTCCCGCGCGCCACCTTTATATAGGCGCCATTTCTACTGGCGGTTGATAACGAGAACCGCCAGTAGAAATGGTTTCCACAGACTGTAGAAGCCATTTCTACTGGCGGTTGACAACGAGAACCGCCAGTAGAAACCATTTCTACTGGCGGTTGTCATAGAGAACCGCCAGTAGAAATGGCTTCCACAGACTGTAGAAGCCATTTCTACTGGCGGTTCTCTATGACAACCGCCAGTAGAAATTGTTTTTTGTTATTATTTAACATAGTTTTTTATATATTGTTTAGTATACTTTTTATATATTTAATTAGTATAGTTTTTATATATTAAGTATACTCTCTCCTCTATCTCTCCTCTATCTCTTCTCTCTCTCCTCTATCTCTCCTCTCTCTCCTCTATCTCTCTCTCTCCTCTATCTCTCCTCTATCTCTCCTCTCTCTCCTCTATCTCTTCCCTCTCTCTCTCTCCTCTATCTCTCCTCTCTCTCTCTCCTCTTTATCACAAAATGCTGTGGGCACCTCTAGAGTTCAATGAGAAGTAGAGTATATAATACCTGTGGAGATGATCGATAAAGCCTGATACGACATTCAGACATGTCGCCGATCAGATAGCCTGCCTGGTGAGACGACAACAAAATGCTGACGGAGGTCCAGTGCTCCAGGGCTGCTGCAGTACACGTGCTCCAGTGCTGCAGTGTCTGGTGACTCGATTGATCAAAGAAGACTTCGACTTCTGCGCTCCAGTGCTGCTGCAGCAGTACACTTTCCCCCGCCGGAGTAGTCGAGGCTCAACTCAAGAGAACTAGAGAAGGCTCCAATCCTAGGGCTAGGAAGCAGAAACCGCCGAAGGTGCCGGTGGGTTCACGTGGACCCCGATCCTCGAGCACCTCGATCCGAGGTCGAGACGTCTCAGTGAGACGTCGGAAACGGCTGACGGGCAGGCCTGCGCGGCCTCCTCGGCTCCTCCACTCAGTGAGAGCATTCAATTGCAGTGTTTAAATCCTATGTAGTCTCCTTGCTTCGCGTATCTCCGTCAGCCTGGTGACTCGATTGATCAAAGAAGACTTCGACTTCTGCGCTCCAGTGCTGCTGCAGCAGTACACTTTCCCCCGCCGGAGTAGTCGAGGCTCAACTCAAGAGAACTAGAGAAGGCTCCAATCCTAGGGCTAGGAAGCAGAAACCGCCGAAGGTGCCGGTGGGTTCACGTGGACCCCGATCCTCGAGCACCTCGATCCGAGGTCGAGACGTCTCAGTGAGACGTCGGAAACGGCTGACGGGCAGGCCTGCGCGGCCTCCTCGGCTCCTCCACTCAGTGAGAGCATTCAATTGCAGTGTTTAAATCCTATGTAGTCTCCTTGCTTCGCGTATCTCCGTCAGCCTGGTGACTCGATTGATCAAAGAAGACTTCGACTTCTGCGCTCCAGTGCTGCTGCAGCAGTACACTTTCCCCCGCCGGAGTAGTCGAGGCTCAACTCAAGAGAACTAGAGAAGGCTCCAATCCTAGGGCTAGGAAGCAGAAACCGCCGAAGGTGCCGGTGGGTTCACGTGGACCCCGATCCTCGAGCACCTCGATCCGAGGTCGAGACGTCTCAGTGAGACGTCAGAAACGGCTGACGGGCAGGCCTGCGCGGCCTCCTCGGCTCCTCCACTCAGTGAGAGCATTCAATTGCAGTGTTTAAATCCTATGTAGTCTCCTTGCTTCGCGTATCTCCGTCAGCCTGGTGACTCGATTGATCAAAGAAGACTTCGACTTCTGCGCTCCAGTGCTGCTGCAGCAGTACACTTTCCCCCGCCGGAGTAGTCGAGGCTTAACTCAAGAGAACTAGAGAAGGCTCCAATCCTAGGGCTAGGAAGCAGAAACCGCCGAAGGTGCCGGTGGGTTCACGTGGACCCCGATCCTCGAGCACCTCGATCCGAGGTCGAGACGTCTCAGTGAGACGTCGGAAACGGCTGACGGGCAGGCCTGCGCGGCCTCCTCGGCTCCTCCACTCAGTGAGAGCATTCAATTGCAGTGTTTAAATCCTATGTAGTCTCCTTGCTTCGCGTATCTCCGTCAGCCTGGTGACTCGATTGATCAAAGAAGACTTCGACTTCTGCGCTCCAGTGCTGCTGCAGCAGTACACTTTCCCCCGCCGGAGTAGTCGAGGCTTAACTCAAGAGAACTAGAGAAGGCTCCAATCCTAGGGCTAGGAAGCAGAAACCGCCGAAGGTGCCGGTGGGTTCACGTGGACCCCGATCCTCGAGCACCTCGATCCGAGGTCGAGACGTCTCAGTGAGACGTCGGAAACGGCTGACGGGCAGGCCTGCGCGGCCTCCTCGGCTCCTCCACTCAGTGAGAGCATTCAATTGCAGTGTTTAAATCCTATGTAGTCTCCTTGCTTCGCGTATCTTCGTCTTCACTCCCACTGTATGAATTAAATCCTATGTTGTCTCTTGGCTTTGCGTCTCTCGTCACCGTTGGAGATGGTTGTTTCTTACTGCCTGATATATATTAGTCGAATAATCTTCTCTGCTTTTATTTACCTTTCTAGGTGATAAACCATGACTGGGAAAAAGACCACGGCTTCCTCTGCCGGCCGCACTCTAAAGAAGGCTGCACTCTAAAGAGACGGGGTTGGAAGATGAGGAAGAGGCGACTGTGACACTATCCGTGGAGAAGGACGCGCTGGAGTGCGACATCTGCTGCCTACCCTTCCAGTCCGAAGTTTTCATGGCAAGTCAGATTACCATGCATGTATATATACAGTACATATTGATCGGTAGGCTCCAGCATGATGTTCTGCTCTGTGTAAAATCAGTGCAAGAACGGGCATTCTGGATGTGCAAAGTCCTAACAATAATCAATTACATGACAAGTCCTAACAATAATCAATTACATGACAAGTATATAATCTAGGAAGCTATTGTTCTGCCTTGTCCATCGTGGCGTACCCAGGGCAACGAATTGCGTGGGATGCTTCGCTCAACGTTCCTTATCTTGGTTGGATGGTCTATGAAAAGAGACATGTCGTTGAACTGGTTAAAATCCTCTAAATCAGATACACCATCAACTCCTATAGCTTGTTGTTTTCCAGGAAAAACTACATGCTTCGGTTTGTCGGTGCTTTTCTTCTCATTGTTAGAAATGATCTGTTCAGCATAGAAGACCTGTGCAGCACGATTAGCAAGGATCCATGGGTCATCTTTGTAACCTACCTTACTTAGATCAAGAACTCTGACCCCATAGTTGTCTACCGTGACATGTTTGTCTTCAACCCATTGACATCGGAAAACCGAGATCTGAAATGTACCATAGTCTAGTTCCCATATGTCCTCAATAAAGCCAAAATATGTTATAATCTCACCAGTTTCATCATCTATGGCCTCGCATCGAACACCACTGTTTTGTGACATGCTCTTTTTGTCCTTGGACTTGGTACAAAATGTGAATCCACTAATGTCATAGGTTTGCCATGTTGTGACCTGGCGTGATGGTCCAGATGCCAAGCCCTTGATGGTTTGTTCTTCTTTTGTTTCTCCACGTGGAATGTCCTTCACCATTAGCCATGTGTTGAATCGCTGCTTATGTTGCTTCATTACCCAATCATCCGTATGCCCAGGATTTTGCTCGCGAAGCTCATTGATGTGTTGTTGGATAAATGGCTCCATTATCGTTAGCTGATGTAGGATGCTCTGATGTGCCTCAAGTACTATATCGTAATCCGGTGGGATGAAAGATTTCCGTCCCATCCTCCCGCTTCCATACAGTCTACCCTCGTGTCGTGACGGAGGCAGACCTATTGCAACCTGGTCTTTTAGGATACTATTGCAGAATGGACCTCCGGACTCAATGGCCTCTTCGGTACAGTACCCCTCTATCATGGATGCCTCAGGACGAGCACGGGTTGATACATAGCCATTCAGTATTGACATGAAACGCTCATACGTCCACATTTCATGCAAGTACATAGGACCCAATGCCTCTATTTGTGGCACCAAGTGCACCACAAGGTGCACCATAATATCAAAGAACGATGGAGGGAAACACATCTCAAACTGTGATATTGTCTCCACTGCGAATTCCTGAAGAGATGCCAACTCATCACGGCCAATTACCTTTTGTGAAATCCTGTTGAAAAAGTAGCACAACCGTGTGATTGCCATCTTTAAAAACAAAGGATTTATAGCCCTGATGGCAATAGGTAGGAATGTAGTCAGCATGACATGGCAATCATGTGAGTTGTAGTTGGTGATTGTCAGGTCTTTCATTGACACAATACTCCGTATGCTAGAGCAGAATCCGGATGGGACTTTCAAATTCTTAAGCCAAACACACATCGCATGTTTCTCATCTACATTGAGATTGTAGCTTGCTGCTGGGAGATGGTACTTCCCATTTTCTTGAAGAACGGGATGTAGTTCCTTTTTTATGCCTAAATCTACCAAGTCCATGCGTGAATTGAGCCCTTCTTTTGTTTTGCCCTTTATGTCTAGCAAGGTGCCCATTATGCTTTCAAACACGTTCTTCTGAACGTGCATACCATCAATCGCATGCCGCACATCTAACTCTTTCCAGTAAGGCAAGTACTCGAAGAAAATAGACTTCTTCTTGAATATAGCCCCCGAAGCTGGTTTGACATCCTTCCTTGTTTTTCCGTCTTTTGTCTTCTTCCCGAAAACAAACTTGATATTCCTGACTATTTCAAAAACTCTATGACCTCTATTGTTACCCGATGGAGCAGTAGAATGTAGTTCACCATTATTGTCGAAGTACTTATCCATCTTTCGCATGCGGTACCTGTGTCCTTCCAATAAAAAGCGTTTGTGCCTCATGTAAACTATCTTCCTAGATGCAGCAAGGGATACGTAAGCAGTTCCATCAATGCATACTGTGCAACCAACCTTTCCCTTAAACTGGCCTGATAATGTGAAGAGAGCAGGGTAATCGTTGATCGTAACAAAAAGAATTGCTCTCAGCGTGAATGAACCTTTACGATACTCATCCAACATTTGAACACCTGTTTCCCACAATATTTTCATATCCTCCATTAAGGGCTCCAAAAATACATCCATGTCAACTCCAGGTTGTGTAGGTCCAGAAATAAGGATGGTTAGCAAAATGTACTTCCGTTTCTGCATCAACCATGGAGGAAGGTTGTATATGGTGAGGATCACCGGCCATGTGCTATGCTTGCTGCTCCTCTCAGCAAATGGGTTCATTCCATCAGTACTCAGTGCGAACCTAACATTTCTCGGTTCATCGGCAAAGTCTCGGTGGTTGTCATTGAAATCTTGCCACTGCTTCCCATCGGCTGGATGTCGAAGCTTCCCATCGTTTTTGTGCTCATCAGAAGCATGCCAACTCATAAGTCTGGCATCCTCAGGATTAGCGAACAAACACCTCAATCGATCGACGACGGGGAGGTACCACATCACCAAAGCAGGAATCTTTTTGAGCGCATAATAGTCTACTTCTTTTTCTTTGCTCGAGGATTTTGAAGTATTTTTTTGGGCTTTCTTTCGCTTCTTCCCTTTAGACACGGATGCAACACACTCTTCGTCCTCTCGATAGTCTTTATTCGTCTTGTACCTACTTGCACCGCACTTTGGGCAGCTCTCCAAGTCTTTATAATCATCACCTCGATAAAGGATACAGTGATTTCTACACGCGTGGATCTTCTCCACACCCATAGTGAGCGGACTGATTAGTTTCTTTGCATAGTACGTGTTAGCAGGCACATTGTTCTCCTTTGGAAGCATGTCTGCGATAATACTCAAGAACGCATCGAAGCCAGGATTAGACACACCATATTTAGCTTTTAACATCAACAGCTTTAGCACAGACCGGAGCGTCGTGAACTCTTTGGTACAACCCTTAGACTCGTCGTACAAAGGCTCTTCTGCTGCCTTCTTCAGGGACTCCATACCTTTCATTAAGAACATCGATTGATCTGTATGACGACGCAACATTGCCTCTAGCAACTCTGCATCTTCCTCATCCATAACACTTGGCAGAACATAAGGTCTATCATGTTCATTTCCTCGAGCGTAACCATGATCAGTAACATTTTGCACTACATGTTCGCTCTGTGGAAGAGGTTGGTGTGTCTCGTGAACGAACTGAAATCTGTCGGCGATGTTCTCAGGGTTTCCAGTCGTATAAGGCGAAGAGCTACCCTCTCCATGCTTTGTCCAAATTGTGTAATCCTTCATAAATCCTCGGCATACCAGATGAGATATGATTTGTTCTGTGTCATTAAATACAGCAGCATTTTTGCAGTCCATGCATGGACAATATATGTGTTTTGTCTTTGTTCTCCAAGCATGGTTCGTAGCGACATCAATAAACTTATGGACCTCGGATATGTATGATGGATCTAGCCTTGATAAGTTATACATCCAGGATGTCCTCTCCATCACCACCTGTTGGGAAGGATGAAGGGGTGAAACCCTATATCCAAAATGTGGCTAAATTTAAGGAAAATGAACAAAAATTGGCAAGAGGAACATAAAACTAAACTTTCCTAGCCATACTCTTCTCTTTAACACATGGTGAAGGCCTAGTTCCAAAATTGAGCAAAGATAAACAATAATTGGCAATTAAAACATAATTAAACCAACTTTCATAGCAACTAATAAAAACAATCTTAATTATCAAACCTATCTTCTTCTCTCTCCACACAACACATGAACCATTCAAAAATGTGGCTAAAATGTAACCATATTAAACAAAAAAGTGGCTAAAATGTGGCTAAACTTTATTTGAGCGAATAAGCAAAAATGTGGCTAAAATGTGGCTAAACTTGAGAGAGGATACACTCTCTCTCCAATGGTGAAACCCTAGATCCAAAATGTGGCTAAAATTGAGCAAAAATGAATAAAAATTGACATTAGCAACATAAACCAACCTTTCTTAGCAATCTTCTTCCAAAAAATGAAGATCAAAACCTCTCCCCATGTATTTTGTGAATTCTGGACCTCCAAAATCGCCTCCAATGGAAGTTGGCTGCGAGCATACAGTTCACTGTCGGGGGAAGAGGGGCATTTATAACAGACACTTCACTGGCGGTTGTCTTTAAAAACCGCCAGTGAAAATGGATTTCCACTGGCGGTTGTCTTTAAAAACCGCCAGTGGAAATAGGATGTTTCCACTGGCGGTTAAGTTAAGATAACCGCCAGTGGAAATCAATGTTCACTGGCGGTTTGTGTAACACAACCGCCAGTGGAAACATCCTATTTCCACTGGCGGTTGTGTTAAGATAACCGCCAGTGGAAATAGGTTTCCACTGGCGGTTTTTAAAGCCGGGCCCACCTGTTTCTTTCACTGGCGTTTGATAACGGAAACCGCCAGTGAAAAGTTCAACGTGCCGCAGGCTTTGAACTTATTTGTACTAGTGTTTATATCGCAGAAATTGTTCGACTACATGGAATTCCAAAAACCATTGTGTCAGACCGTGGGACACAATTCACTGCTCACTTTTGGGAACAACTACATAAAGGTTTGGGGACTAAGCTCGTGCATATCTTAGCTTATCACCCTCAAACATCGGGGCAGACCAAATGGAAAAATCAGATTCTTGAAGACATGTTAAGAGTCTGTGTGCTATCGTCGAAAGGATCATGGGAATCGTGGCTACCATTGGCCGAGTACTCCTACAACAATAGTTACCAAAGCAGCATAAAGATGGCACCATTTGAAGCATTGTACGGAAGAAGGTGTAGAACGCATCTCAATTGGGTCGAAGCCAGAGAACGAAGATTCTATGGCAACGACTTAATTGCTGAAGCCGAAGAAAAGGTTCGAATTATTCGTCAGAACATGGAAACATCGCAGTATCGCAAGAAGAGTTATGCTGACCAAAGACGAAGACCACTGACATTTCAAGTCGGAGATTTTTTGTATCTTAAGGTATCACCAATGAAAAGGCGTGCAAAGATTTAGGGCAAAGAAGAATCTTGCTCCAAGATATGTAGGACCTTATCAGGTTATCGAACGGAAGGGAGAAGTGGTCTACAAAATTCAATTGCCTGAGGACATGAGCACGACATTTCCCATGTTTCACGTATATCAACTAAAGAAATGTCTCAGAATACCTGAGGAGAAAGTAGAAGTCAAGGATCTGAAGATTGGATCAGACTTGGTATATCAAGAACAACCCGTCGAAGTTCTGGACACTAAGGACCAAATTACCAGGAACACTACGGTCAATATGTATAAAATATTGTGGAGTCACCACGATGAGCATGACGCAACCTTGGAGACGGATGCTTATCTACGATAAGTTTATCCCGACTTTTACCAAAATTGGTTAGTAATCTTAAATCTCGGGGCGAGATTCCTTTAAGGGGGAGGGATTGTAACACCCCTGGTGTTTAGCATACTCGTCCATGGCATGAGCATCATAATGGCATTATCATGAGCATCATCAATCATATTATCACTTCCATTGAAACATTAAATTGCCACAAATAGTTGTGAAATGAACCCTTGCTTGCACCGGTAGAAAGACCTAGTTCTCTTAGACTTAGACTTTCTTAGAGTAACCTCACTTAATTAATTTGAATTGATAATGGCTAGTGTACCAACTCTTGAGTTCAAGTAATGATAGTTTCTTAAACTATATGTGATGATGTGATTTAGTGATTGTGTTCTTGGTGAACGAAGTTTCTTTAGAAACCAAAAAGGAAATGGGGACAACCCTGATTTTTCTAAGTCTAACCTTATACCTCTTTTCAAACTTCAGCGTGTTCAAAATAAATAATCTTCAAATCACATTGCCCCAATTACAAAAATTGTAGAGAACTACTTAGGGCACGCCCTGTAAAAAGTTGGTAAACTTTTGAATCCGTTTGACATGTTTTGACATGATTAGACGGTCGGTTTCCACTGTTTTGTGCAGTGCTGACAAACTCAAGTTTGGAGAGCTATAATTCGAAATCTAACCACTGAATCACCCTAACCCCTATAGCAAAGTTGTAGCCGGTAGAGAGGGGAGCAAATTGGTTGAAGCTGGGCGACGCTTTGTGCTCCCCATTTGTCTCATTCACGCTTGTGAGTGTCGCAGATCGCGTTCACAATGTGGCACGCGTCTGGACGCGTGGAGCTCGCGTCTCATCGTGTGCATGCCTCATCCGCGTCGCGCCTGGCTGTTAGGCCAAAGTGAAGAGCATCTTGCCTCTTCAACGCTAATTTTCTCCACTCTCACTCGCTCTCGTCTCATCTTCCACCTGACCCGTTCGCCATGGTCGTCGCGAGCTAGCTCGCGCTCATGCCTCCACTGACCACCGTAGTCCACGAACTGTAACGCCCCAAATTTCGAGTTGAATTTTTTCTTTCTCTATCGCTTGCTAAATTCGGGCGTTACCTCTCTTTCCCCATTTCTTTCGCTAAAACCCTACCTATTTTCAAAACTCCAAGTCGTATACTAATAATAAACCCTAGAAATATTTTATTTAGTTGTTGCATCATGCCGGACCTTGCAGTTTTTGCTGTTTGATTGAGAGAGTTTGTGAATCATGCATTTTAGTGGTGAATTATGGCTAGAATAGAAAAAAGTAAATAGAAAAGCCCCCCTCCTCTCTTGGGCCGATTTCCTGGCACGGCCCAGTCGCCCCCCCTCCGGGCGGCCTGCTTCCCCCTCTCCCCTCCCCCTTCGCGTCGTGGGCCGGCGGCACCGCGGCCCAGCTCGCCCCCTCGCGCCCCCCGCTTTGGGCCCGTGGCGGCCCAGCCGCACCCCCCCTCCCGCATCCCCCACGCGCGGCGCGCGACGGTTACGCCCGCCGCTGCCTCTCCCCCTGCGGGCCCACCCGTCAGCCCTCCCCAAACCCCCCTTTCTCTCTCTCCTCCCTCTACCCCCCCCCCGCACGATCTCCTCCCTCCCCTACCTTGCGCCGCTCCCCTGCCCGCCCCCGGCTCGCCCGACACCGCCGCTCGTCGCCCGTCCGTGGTGAGCCACGGCCCCCTCCCTTTCTTCCTCCCCCCTCGTCCCTTCTTCCCGGCGCGGCGGAGCCCCGACCCGGCCTCTAGCGCTCGGCCATGGCGCGCGGCGTGGCATCCCGGCCTCGGCGTGGGGCGCGCCCGCCCCGACCCCCTCCCCTCCTTCCTCGCGCCAGTCCGGCTGGCGCGGCCAGGCGCGGCGTGCCCGCCCGCGGCCCCAGCTCGGCGACGCAGCCATGGCGGCTCGGCTCTCCGACACGGTCGGCCCCGGCCTCGCCCGCCCTTGGCGCCCCCCTCCCTCTCTCGCGCCCGCCCGCGGCCTCGGCGCGCCCAACCCCACCCCCATCTCGCGCGGCGGCCCGATCCCGGTCCGGTGCGGTCGCGTCCCCGGCGTCCCGCCCAGCCCCGGCGCGTTCCCCCTCCCGGTGTGGGCGCGGCCCGACCATGGCACGTCCGCGCAGCCCGACCCCCGGCGGGGCGCGGCTTTGCGCGCGGCTCCGGTGCAGTGGCGCGGTGCGCCCGCCCTGCCCGCCGTGGCAGCTTGGCGCGGCCTTGCGCCCGCCCTGCTCGCCATGGCGGCATGGCTCGCCTGCCCGTGGCTCGGTGCGGCCTTGCGCCCACCCTGCCCACCGTGGTGGCGTGGCTCGCCCGACCGCGACCTCGGCGCGGCTCGGCCATGGCGGTCGGAGCTCGGCCGTGACGCCCAGCGCGTCCCCGGCGTCCTGCGCAGGCCCGCCCTGGCTGCTGGCGCGCGGCCATGGCCCCGCCGCGGCTTCGATGCGGTGCGCAGCCCCGCCCGGCATGGTTTGCTCGCGTGGCTCGCCCGCAACGTCGCGGCGTGGCATGCCCCCTGGCGTCCCAGCTCGCTTGCGGCAGCCCGCGCGACTTGATCGTGGCGGCCTCACTCGCTCGCTCGTGTGCGCAGCAGTGGTCCACGGCCTCGTTCGCTCGCTCGCGTAGCCTGTTTGCCCGTGCAACTCTTAAACATCACACTTAGTCATTTACCTTTTGTGTGCGAATTGTCGCGCGAAGATGCTCTTCGCCATTTAAAAGTGCTAGTACCCATTGAACTTTATCAAGAAGCGGCAATAACTAGGCATGGGTTAATTATGCTTAGATAATAGCTATCTTTACACCTATATTAAATATCTGTTAGTATGACTACATGAAATGTAGTGGCTAAGTTCATTCTTTCTCTTAACATGAACATAACGAGTTGTCAATTGTAGTAATGGTTACGATTCTATTAACGCATGTGACTAATCCTTATTATTGGAACTAAGTGGAACTAGAGCACGTAATGGCTAGTTATGCGTCTACCCGTAATACGCCTTGAGTATAGCTTTAACCACTGCGAGAGCTTTCTTCTCTAGCCATGGCAAATGCAATATCGTATGTTATACTCTATGCATATTTAATCTATTTGTTCTCTTGTAATGATGTACTGTTTGTTTCCTAATTTGAATGGATGGATGTATGTATGCTTGCGCTCGCATAGAGAACGATCCGGTGGAGGAGCCCGAAGAAATCACAGGAGAAGCCCCTGAGCAGCAGTCGGTTGGTGGAGGCAAGTGTCCCTTGACCTATCTCTTTCCTATTCATTCTTTAATTCACCTCCCGCATTTTCACAGTTATACCTAAGGATTTACTAGCTTTTGTTATCCTTGTCCTTGTTTACCTATTTGGTTTGGATTATTATTGCTTAGTCTTATGCTATTGCTCAACTCTAATCAATGAACATGATGAGAATGATCAATGATACTCTGTTTTCCCTCTTCTTATTATGATGTTATACTTGTGGCCTTTAAGGGGGCTCGAGCGGTTTCTCGAGTGCCTCTCCGTAAGGACCTGTTTGTTGGATGACCGCCTAGGAAAACAGTGCAACCATGAGGGTGGAATGGGGTGCCCTTAGCTAAATAATTAGAGGATCCGGGGTGTAGTTTGCTTCGCCGTCGTGCCGTCAATGGGGCTCGGTGTATGCGGCTCGCTCTGCCAAGGTTGATTTGTCCCTTGGGCAGGAGTGCGATACATTTAGGAAACCTAACGGGTGGCTACAGCCCCGGGGAATCTTTGTAAAGGCTACGTAGTGAGACCCTGCCTACTCACCTTGGGAGTGTTCAAGGGTCCGTACAACCCGAGGCAAAAATGGAATCACGGCTCATGGGTAAAGTGCGCAACCTCTGCAGAGTGTTATGGAACTGATATATCAGCCGTGCTCGTGGTTATGAGCGGCCAAGGGAGCTCCAGTGATCAGTGGTACTTGATCAGAGATGTTCGGATTGCAGGTGACAATGAGACTGATGGTTCTTGGTTTTGACTCTGGTAATGGTAAGTGGTACTCTTTCCGTTTGGAAAGGAGTACATTTGGGTTAATAACGTGGGTTAACTCTAAAACTTGGCTTTCTCTACTAGTAATAATAATCTGACCAACTAAAAGCAACTGCTTGACTTACCCTCCACATAAAGCTAGTCCACTACAGCCAAAACAGGACACTTGCTGAGTATGTTGATGTGTAATCACCCTTGCTCTACACACCAACCCCCCCCCCTTCCCCAGGTTGTCAGCATTGCTACCACTGCTCAGGAGAAGATGAAACCGTGGAAGGAGACCACCAGGAGTTCCAAGATTATGATGAGTTCTAGGCGTGGGTTAGCGGCAACCCCCAGTCGGCTCCCTATGAAGGCCGCGTTTATCTATGTTTTGTTTTCGCACTTTGATTATTGTAAAGACTATGTGGATGTCTCAGACATATGATGTAATCAACTATTTTCCCCTTTTTAATACTATTTGAGCACTATGTGATGATGTCCATGTTATGTAACTACTGTGTACGTTAATTGCTGATCCTGGCACGTACATGGTTCGCATTCGGTTTACCTTATAGAACCGGGTGTGACATAAGTGGTATCAAAGCCCAGGCTGACTGTAGGACCGCTAACCTAGAGTAGAATGGTCGTTCTAAGGATTGTAGACCTCTGTCCCTGCCTTGACTTTGGCATCCCTTCAAAAGTTGGTCATATCGACCAAAACTATGTTCTACTATATATTATACCTTGCTGAAAATTGTGTTTTATTCTGATCCTTCATTTATTTATGGTTCATTACTTGCTGGTCATACTAGTTCTGTTCTCACTCTTTTGCTTGCGGTGTCTTTTGTAGATGGCTCGTCTTAGACACACCGCACGGAAGTCTGTCATCCCCTTCTTACCCTCTCATCTCGCGGAGCGTCCGCTTCACCGTCCCGTGGCCGGTCAGTCCAGTCAATTGGAGAGGCTGCACCACCGCCTGCGTGAGGAGCAGGAACGTCGACGACAGGAGCAGCAGGGCTCCTCTTTCTCGCTCCAACAGGAGATAGAGTCGGTGAGGAGCTGCTCCCCCGGGCTCCCCCTAGAGGCGCCCCCTGCACCACCACTGAGCGCCCCAGTCCCTGGAGTAGCTGCTGGAGGAGACCCAGACGACGGAGGTGGCGACGGCAGCTCGAGCCACGACACCGACTTTTCTGCTGACCAGGAGCCGGAAGGATGGGTTGCTCGACCCATCACTCGCGATGCTGCTCGCGGGTGTCACTTCCATGATGCGCTCGACACCCTGCTACGTCGAGCACTTGACCGGCGTACTTGGTCTATCGAGTATCGCTGTGTGGTCTACCAGCATAGTTGCGGGGTCTACCCGGACCGCTGGGAGGCGACCTGCTTGGTGCGCCGTCCGGAGAACAGTCTCCAGGGTGCGGAGGCCTGCTCAGAGCACTATTCCATCTCTGAGCGGGACTCAGCTGAGGCGGCCATGCAAGATACCGCACGGCGTGCACTTTCACACTATTGCTCAGTGCTCGGCGGGGTAGCTGACGGTCTCAACCTGAAGTATTACCCACGCCGTCCATCTGGCAGCACAGGAGGCATGATTGTCTCACCTGTTGGTGAGGACAATCCTAGGTTGAGCAGCACAGTCAACCTAGTCGTTGTGCTAAACACGGAGCTGGACGATGCATTAGATGAGCTGAGTAGGGCTCGTGCTGAGATCGCCCAGTTGCGGGCTGAGCGCGTGGAGCGTCGTCACCTGGACGATGGTTCCCCCGCTCCCGTCGGGACTCAGCACCCGTACCGCTAACCTCGGCGTGGACACCAGCCTTATGGCAACCCCGACTGCAAGACCAAGATAGACTTAGAACCATAGATCGTCAGTGTTGAGTCTTGTAATAAATGCTTAATATAGAAGTTTTAGTCTTAGTCTTAGTCTTAGCGTTAGTCTCGCTCTTAGTTAGTCTTAGTTAGACAGGGTAGTTTGCTATATCCTGTGCATCCATGTTTGTCATGATGAACTATGTTTGATTTGGATCTTTGTAATGACTGTCACCCGAATGTGGGTATCCCCTACATTTGGGTTTATCTGTTATATGTTAATGAAGTTGGATGTCTAGTTGGGAAGCCTTTTATTCCACTTTTCTCTTTATCTGGGAAGCCGTGTTGGTCTGTGTTGGAGATCAGTGAAGATGCTCATCTGTTCAGTGTTGTTGAAGAATTCTATACTCTTTTCTTATGCTACAAGACTTGCAAGATCAGTTCTGATGTGTGGTTGCATTCTGCAGATGTCAGAGAACAGGCGCAGAGGAGGAAGGCGTGCTCAGTAGGAGCAAGCCGCCCAGCAGGAAGAGGTACCCCAGCAACAGCAACTGCCGCCCCTGCCCCCGATGTCATCGAGCAGATGTTCCTGATGCAGACTCAGGCAGTCCAAGCCATCGGTCAGAATCTGGCTGCCATTCAGCAGCAGCAGCAGCAGGCACCACCTCAACCTCAGATGCCTCAGATGCCCAGGGACAAACGTGCTAAATTCATGAGAGGTCATCCCCCAACGTTCGCTCACTCTTCTGACCCCATGGATGCTGAAGACTGGATACACACTGTGGAGCGGGAGTTGCATACCGCTCAGTGTGATGACAGGGAGAAAGTCCTGTATGGTCCTCGTCTGTTGAGAGGAGCAGCTCATTCATGGTGGGGGTCTTATCTCGCCACCCATGCCAACCCCGACACCATCACCTGGGAAGAGTTCCGAGGTAGTTTTCGTCAGTACCATGTTCCTGCAGGTCTGATGACAGTGAAGAAGGAGGAGTTTCTGGCCCTCAAGCAAGGGTCATCGTCTGTCAGTGAGTACCGGGACAGGTTTCTGCAACTGTCTCGCTATGCTCCTGAAGATGACAACACCGACGCCAAGAGACAGTATCGTTTCCTGAGAGGCTTGGTTGACCCCCTGCAGTATCAACTGATGAATCATACCTTACCGACGTTTCAGCACCTGATTGATAGAGCAATCATGACAGAGAGGAAGCGTAAAGAGATGGAGGATCACAAGCGCAAGATCAGTGGACCCCAGCCTGGAAGCAGCAATCGCTCTTGTTTCTCAAGCAATCAACCTCAGCAGTTCAGGTAGAACCAGCGTCCACCTCAGCAGCAGCAGTTCCAAAGGCAGTATCCTCAGCACCAGTATCAGAATCGCCAGAACAATCAGTCAGGAGGAGGTCAGTTCCAGAGGCAGAATCAGCAGGCACCTCGTCTTCCTGCCCCAGCAAACCAGCAGAACAGTAGGCAGCACCAGCTCAGGTTGGAAACAGAGCATGTTTCAACTGTGGAGAGCAAGGCCATTGGGTGATGCAATGTCCAAAGAAGGCAACCCAACAGCAGTCAGGCCCCAATGCCCCAGCAAAGCAGAATGTGTCTCAGCCTAGAGCAGGCAACCGCTCTCAGCCACGCTATAATCATGGGAGACTGAAGCACTTGGAGGCTGAAGCAGTTCAGGAGACCCCCGACATGATAGTAGGTATGTTCCTAGTCAACTCCCATATTGCAGAAGTGTTATTTGATACTGGAGCAACACATTCTTTCATTACTGCATCATGGGTAGAAGCACATAATCTTCGAATAACTACCATGTCAACCCCCATTCAAATTGACTCAGCCGGTGGTAGAATTCGAGCCGATAGCATTTGTTTGAATGTAAGTGTGGAAATAAGGGGGATAGTGTTTCCTGCTAACCTCATAGTAATGGGTACTCAGGGAATAGATGTCATCCTAGGGATGAATTGGCTAGATAAGTATCAGGCAATTATCAGATGGCAATCAAGTTGGTGTCCCCACTAGGAGAGGAAGTGGTGACCGAGTTAGTCCCGCTTGAGCCAAAGAAAGGAAGTTGTTATCAGATGGTTGTCGAAAACAGTGAAGCAGACCCAATTGAGAGTATCAAGGTTGTGTCTGAATTCCCAGATGTGTTTCCAAAGGACTTACCAGGTATGCCACCAGAGCGGAAAGTTGAATTTGCCATAGAGCTTCTTCCTGGAACCGCCCCATCTTTAAGAGAGCTTACAGAATATCCGGACCAGAGTTGGTTGAACTTAAGAAGCAGATTGATCAGCTATCAGAGAAAGGTTACATCCGGCCAAGCACCTCGCCTTGGGCCGCCCCTGTCCTATTTGTGGAAAAGAAAGATGGCACCAAAAGGATGTGTATCGATTATCGACCTCTGAATGAGGTCACGATCAAGAACAAGTACCCTTTGCCCAGAATAGAAGATCTATTCGACCAGTTGAGAGGAGCCAGTGTGTTCTCCAGGATAGATCTGAGGTCAGGTTATCATCAGCTCAGGATCCAACCTTCAGACATTTCGAAGACGACATTCATTACCAAGTATGGGTTGTATGAGTTCACTATGATGTCTTTCGGTCTAACAAATGCACCGACCTTCTTCATGAACTTGATGAACAGTGTATTCATGAATTATCTTGATAAGTTTGTGGTGGTATTTATTGATGACATTCTGATTTACTCTCAAAGCGAAGAAGAGCATGCAAGTCATTTGAGGATGGTATTGCAGAGATTGCGAGAGCACCAGCTGTATGCAAAGTTGAGCAAGTGCGAGTTCTGGATCAGTGAAGTCCTGTTCTTGGGTCACATAATCAACAAAGAAGGATTGGATGTGGATCCGAAGAAAGTGGCAGACATTCTGAACTGGAAAGCGCCAACAGATGCTCGGGGAATCAAGAGCTTCATTGGAATGGCCGGATATTATCGGCGATTCATCGAAGGGTTCTCGAAGATTGTGAAACCAATGACAGCTTTGCTAGGCAACAAGGTTGAGTTCAAGTGGACCCAGAAATGCCAAGAGGCCTTCGAAGCGCTGAAAGAGAAGTTGACTACAGCGCCTGTCTTAGTCTTGCTTGATGTGCACAAGCCCGTCTTGGTGTATTGTGATGCTTGTTACACTGGTTTGGGATGCGTGTTGATGCAAGAGGGAAGAGTTGTGGCTTACTCGTCCCGACAGCTGAAGGTTCATGAAAAGAATTACCCAATCCATGACCTAGAGTTGGCAGCAGTGGTTCACGCATTGAAGACATGGAGGCACTATCTGTATGGACAGAAATGTGATGTTTACATAGACCACAAGAGTCTAAAGTACATATTCACTCAGTCAGAGCTGAATATGAGGCAACAAAGATGTTTAGTTTTGTTCAAAGACTATGAATTGGAGATTCATTACCATCCAGGCAAAGCAAACGTAGTGGCAGATGCTTTGAGCAGAAAGAGTCAAGTTAATCTGATGGTCGCTCGTCCGATGCCTTATGAGTTGGCCAAAGAGTTTGACAGGTTAAGTCTCGGATTTCTGAACAACACGCGAGGAGTCACAATTGAGTTGGAACCTACCCTGGAGCGGGAAATCAAAGAAGAGCAGAAGAATGATGAGAAGATCAGTGAGATCCGGCGACTGATTCTAGACGGCAGAGGCAAAGATTTTCGGGAAGATGCAGAAGGTGTGATATGGTTCAAAGACCGCTTGTGTGTTCCCAATGTCCAATCTATTCGGGAGTTGATCCTCAAGGAAGCTCATGGGACAACCTATTTGATTCACCCTGGAAGTGAGAAGATGTATCAGGATCTGAAGAAGAAATTCTAGTGGTACGGAATGAAGAGGGAAATCGCAGAGCATGTGGCTATGTGTGATAGTTGTCGACGGATCAAGGCAGAGCACCAGAGACCAGCTGGATTGTTGCAACCGTTGCAAATTCCTCAATGGAAATGGGATGAAATCGGTATGGACTTCATAGTCGGATTGCCTCGCACTTGAGCCGGTTACGATTCTATTTGGGTAGTAGTGGACCGCTTAACCAAGTCAGCCCACTTCATACCTGTCAAGACCAACTACAGCAGTGCAGTATTGGCAGAGTTGTACATGTCTCGGATCGTTTGTCTTCATGGTGTGCCAAAGAAGATAGTGTCAGACCGAGGAACACAGTTCACCTCTCATTTCTGGCAGCAGTTGCATGAAGCCTTGGGCACACATCTGAATTTCAGTTCAGCTTATCATCCGCAGACAGATGGTCAGACCGAAAGAACCAATCAAATTCTTGAAGACATGTTGAGAGCCTGTGCGTTGCAAGATCAGTCCGGATGGGACAAGCGATTGCCTTATGCAGAGTTCTCCTATAACAACAGTTACCAGGCCAGCCTGAAGATGTCACCATTTCAGGCGCTTTATGGGAGGAGTTGTAGAACTCCATTGCAATGGGATCAGCCTGGAGAAAAGCAAGTGTTTGGGCCAGACATTTTGCTTGAAGTTGAAGAGAACATCAAGATGGTCCGAGAGAATCTGAAGATAGCGCAATCAAGGCAGCGAAGCTATGCAGACACAAGAAGAAGAGAGCTGAGTTTTGAGGTTGGAGACTTCGTCTATCTGAAAGTGTCACAGATCAGAGGAGTCAGAAGATTCGGAGTCAAAGGCAAGCTAGCACCCCGCTACATCGGTCCGTACCAAATTCTCGCAAGGCGTGGAGAAGTGGCCTATCAGCTCAGCCTACCAGAAAATTTGTCTGTTGTGCATGATGTCTTTCATGTGTCTCAATTGAAGAAGTGCTTGTGTGTGCCAGAAGAGCAGTTGCCAGTTGAAGGTCTTGAAGTCCAGGAGGACTTGACCTACGTTGAGAAGCCAACGCAAATCCTTGAGACCACAGACAGAGTCACCCGAAGGAAAACCATCAGAATGTGCAAAGTCGGATGGAATCATCACTCTGAGGAAGATGCAACCTGGGAGCGTTAAGATGATCTGATGGCTAAATACCCTGAACTCTTTGCTAGCCGACCTTGAATCTCGAGGGCGAGATTCTTTTAAGGGGGATAGGTTTGCAACGCCCCGAATTTCGAGTTGAATTTTTTCTTTCTCTATCGCTTGCTAAATTCGGGCGTTACCTCTCTTTCCCCATTTCTTTCGCTAAAACCCTACCTATTTTCAAAACTCCAAGTCGAATACTAATAATAAACCCTAGAAATATTTTATTTAGTTGTTGCATCATGCTGGACCTTGCAGTTTTTGCTGTTTGATTGAGAGAGTTTGTGAATCATGCATTTTAGTGGTGAATTATGGCTAGAATAGAAAAAAGTAAATAGAAAAGCCCCCCTCCTCTCTTGGACCGATTTCCTGGCACGGCCCAGCCCCCCCCCCTCCGCGCGGCCTGCTTCCCCCTCTCCCCTTCCCCTTCGCGCCGTGGGCCGGCGGCGCCGCGGCCCAGCTCGCCCCCTCGCGCCCCCCGCTTTGGGCCCGTGGCGGCCCAGCCGCACCCCCCCCCCCGCATACCCCGCGCATGGCGCGCGACGGTTACGCCCGCCGCCACCTCTCCCCCTGTGGGCCCACCCGTCAGCCCTCTGAAAGGGAAATGTGCCCTTGGGCCATTTCTAAGTATTTTGGTGATTGAGTGCCAACACAAGTGGTCATGTGTTAATCTATGCCAAATGATGGACAAAGTGAAAATCAACATAAAGGTATGTTTCTAAGACTTAGTACTTTGTTTTAAGGACTAATGTATTGTGTCTAAGTACTGGAAACAGGAGAAATCAATTTGGAAAAGAGATGGCTTTGTTCAGCCAAAGACAGTTCAGTCTGGGAGCACCAGACTGTCCAGTGGTGCACCGGACAGTGTTCGGTGCGCCAGGCTGGCTCTGGCGAACTGGCTGCTCTCGGGTTTCGTCGGTGGCGTACGACTATAAATCACCGGACTGTCCGGTGGTGCACCGGACTGTCCGGTGAGCCAACGGTCAGCCGCGCAATCCGCGCGTGACGCATGGCCGGCCCAACGGTCTGAAGGGGGCACCGGACTGTCCGGTGTGCACCGGACAGTGTCCGGTGCGCCAACGGCTCCAAATCGCCAACGGTCGGCTGCGCCAAAACAGGAAAGAATCTGCACCGGACAGTGTCCAGTGGTGCACCGGACTGTCCGGTGCGCCAGTCGACAGAAGGCAAGAATTGCCTTCCTGGAATGCTCTCAACGGCTCCTAGCTGCCTTGGGGCTATAAAAGGGACCCCTAGGCGCATGGAGGAGAACACCAAGCATCCTTTGAGCATTGTTGATCATTCACACTCCATTCTTGCGCACTTGTTCGACATTCTTAGTGATTTGAGCTCCATTCTAGTGAGAACCTCGTGATATTCTTTTGAGCTCAAGTCTTGGCCTTGTGTGTGCGTATTTGCTGTGAATTTGAGTGTGTTGCTTCCCTCCCTTACTCTAGTGCTTCATTTTGATTCTTATTGTAAGGGCGAGAGACTCCAAGTTGTGGAGATTCCTCGCAAACGAGAAAGAGTAAAGTAAAGAAGAACACCATGGTATTCAAGTTGATCATTGGATCACTTGAGAGGAGTTGAGTTCAACTCTCGTCCATTGGGACACCACAACGTTGAGTAGGCAAGTTTTGTACTTGGCCGAAACACAGGATAAATCCTCGTGTCTTTTGTGCTTGTTCTTACTGTGTCTATTGTGCTTCACTAGAGCTCTTCTCTCTAATCACTTGATCTCATTGTTCTAACTCCTAATCAAGTTTGTGGTGTGAAGATTTAAGTTTTTACAGGATCACCTATTCACCCCCCTCTAGGTGCTCTCAATTGGTAGCGGAGCTGTTCTCTTCAAGAAAGGGACTAATCGCCCGAAGAGATGGATCCTAAGGGAAAGGGGATGGTGGTCAACGACGATGAGAAGGAGTCCATCTTCAACGAGCCAAGGGACAACAAAGTCAATGACTCCGGCTCGAGTCAAAAAAAGAAAGATGGAAGGAAGTAGAGGCGCATCAAGAAGGTTGTCTACTACGACAGCGACGAATCTTCCTCTTCTCAAAAGGACGACGACGACTACGAGAAAAAGAAAACGGTCAATTCAAACTTTTCTTTTGATTATTCTCGTATTCCGCAAAGTTCAAATGCTCATTTGCTTTCCATTCCCCTTGGTAAACCTCCTCACTTTGATGGAGAGGACTACGGATTTTGGAGTCACAAAATGCGTAGTCATTTGTTCTCTCTTCATCCAAGTATATGGAAGATAGTAGAAAACGGAATGCAATTTGATAGTTCGGATAATTCTATGTTTATCAATGAACAAATCCATAAAAATGCACAAGCTACTACTGTTCTTTTAGCATCCTTGTGCAGGGAAGAGTACAATAAGGTGAGCGGCTTGGACAATACCAAGCAGATCTGGGACACCCTCAAGATCTCACACGAGGGGAACGACGTCACCATGCTCACCAAGATGGAGTTGGTGGAAGGCGAACTAGGAAGGTTCGCAATGATCAGGGGGAGGAGCCAACCCAAACATACAACAGGCTCAAGACCCTCATCAACAAAATAAGGAGCTATGGAAGCACACGATGGACGGACCACGATGTCGTCCGACTTATGCTAAGGTATTTCACCGTCCTTGATCCTCATCTTGTTAACTCTATTCGTGAGAATCCTAGGTACACCAAGATGACGCCCGAGGAAATACTTGGAAAGTTTGTAAGTGGGCGGATGATGATCAAGGAGGCAAGATACGTTGATGATGCGTTGAATGGCCCAATCCATGAGCCTCAAACCGTTGCTCTCAAGGCAACAAGGAGCAGGGAGGCGCTACCTAGCAAGGTGGCACAAGTTGAGGCGGCCGGGCTAAATGAAGATGAAATGGCCCTCATCATCAAGCGCTTCAAGACGGCGCTCAAAGGACGCAAGGAGCACCCCAACAAGAGCAAGACGAAGGGGAAGTGCTCCTGCTTCATGTGTGGTAAGATTGGTCACTTTATTGCTAACTATCCCGATAATGATAGTGACCAGGAACAAGGGAAGAGCGGAAAGTGGGAAAAGAAGAAGACCTACAAAAAGGCGAAGGGCGAAGCACATCTTGGAAAGGAGTGGGATTCGGATTGCTCCTCGTCCGACTCTGACAATGAAGGACTCGCCGCCTCATCCTTCAACAAGTCGTCCCTCTTCCCCAACGAGCATCACACATGTCTAATGGCAAAGGAGAAGAAGGTAAATACTAGAAGTACTATTACTTATGCTTCTTCAAGTGATGATGAATCTAGTGATGATGAAATAGATTATGCATGTTTATTCAAAGGATTAGATAGAACTAAAATTGATAAGATCAATGAATTGATTGATGCTTTGAATGAAAAGAATCGACTTTTAGAAAAGCAAGAAGATATCTTATATGAAGAGCATGATAAATTTGTAAGTGCGCAAAATTCTCTTGCTTTAGAAATTAAAAGAAATAAAATGCTTTCGTGTGAATTGTCTACATGCCATGAATCCATTTCTAGCTTAAAAAGTATCAATGATGATTTAAATGCTAAGCTAGAAGTAGTTAACAAATCTAACTCTTGTGTAGAACATGTAGTGATTTGTAATAGGTGTAAGGACTTTAATATTGATGCTTGTGTTGAACACCTTACCTCTATTGCAAAATTAAATAGTGAAGTGGCTAGTCTTAATGCCCAACTTAAGACTAGCAAAAGTGAATTTGATAAATTAAAATTTGCAAGGGAT
This sequence comes from Zea mays, assembly GCF_902167145.1. Classification (NCBI taxonomy): domain Eukaryota; kingdom Viridiplantae; phylum Streptophyta; class Magnoliopsida; order Poales; family Poaceae; genus Zea; species Zea mays. The sequence goes on from NC_050104.1 coordinate 45,444,333, forward strand.
GCCTACACGATTGGTAGACACCCCTCAATTAAGGATGGGCTTGGCTTTAAGAGGGAAGCCAAGAACATAACAAGTCATAAGGCTCCCATCTCCACCAAGGAGAAAGGGAAGGCCCCTATGGCTAATAGTGCTCAAAAGAATCATGCATTTATTTATGATACGAAATTTTCTAGAAATGTTCATCATGATAGGAGTTGTAATGCTTATGATTCAAATGCAATGTTTGCTTCAAGTTCTTCCTATGTGCATGGTAGAGATATGCCTAGGAAAAATGTCATTCATCATATGCCTAGGAGAAATGTTGCTCATGTTCCTAGGAAAATAGTTAATGAACCTTCTACAATTTATCATGCTTGCAATGCTTCCTTTGCAATTTGTAGAAAGGATAAGAAGGTGATTGCTAGAAAATTAGGGGCAAAATGCAAGGGAGATAAAACTTGCATTTGGGTCCCTAAGACCATTGTTACTAACCTTGTAGGACCCAACAAGAGTTGGGTACCTAAGACCCAAGCCTAAATTGCCTTGCAGGTTTATGCATCCGGGGGATCAAGCTGGATTATCGACAGTGGATGCACAAACCACATGACGGGGGAGAAGAAGATGTTCACCTCCTACATCAAGAACAAAGATTCCCAAGATTCAATCATATTCGGTGACAGGAATCAAGGCAAGGTTAAAGGGTTAGGAAAGATTGCTATTTCTTCCGAGCACTCCATTTCTAATGTGTTTTTAGTTGAGTCGCTCGGTTATAACTTGTTGTCCGTTAGTCAACTTTGTAATATGGGTTATAATTGCCTATTCACAAATGTAGATGTGTCTGTCTTTAGAAGAAGTGATGGTTCATTAGCTTTTAAGGGTGTACTAGACGGCAAACTTTATTTAGTTGATTTTGCAAAGGAGGAGGCCGGTCTAGATGCATGCTTAATAGCTAAGACTAGCATGGGCTGGCTGTGGCATCGCCGTTTAGCACATGTAGGGATGAAGAACCCTCACAAACTTCTAAAGGGAGAACATGTGTTAGGTCTAACAAATGTAAATTTCGAAAAAGATAGACCGTGTGCAGCTTGTCAAGCAGGTAAACAAGTGGGAAGCTCTCATCATATCAAAAATGTGATGACCACGTCAAGACCTTTAGAGTTACTTCATATGGATCTCTTCGGACCCATCGCCTACCTAAGCATAGGAGGAAGTAAGTATGGTCTTGTTATAGTTGATGATTTTTCCCGCTTCACTTGGGTATTCTTTTTGCAGGATAAATCTGAAACCCAAGGGACCCTCAAGCGCTTCCTAAGGAGAGCTCAAAATGAGTTTGAGCTCAAGGTGAAGAAGATAAGGAGCGACAACGGGTCCGAGTTCAAGAATCTTCAAGTGGAGGAGTTCCTTGAGGAGGAAGGAATCAAGCACGAGTTCTCCGCTCCCTACACACCACAACAAAACGGTGTGGTAGAGAGGAAGAACAGGACGCTCATTGACATGGCGAGGACGATGCTTGGAGAGTTCAAGACCCCCAAGCGGTTTTGGTCAGAAGCCGTGAACATGGCTTGCCACGCCATAAACCGGGTCTATCTTCATCGCCTCCTCAAGAAGACTTCGTATGAGCTTCTAACCGGTAACAAACCCAACATTTCATACTTTCGTGTATTTGGGAGCAAATGTTATATTCCAGTGAAGAAAGGTAGAAATTCTAAGTTTGCTCCCAAAGCTATAGAAGGGTTTTTGTTAGGTTATGACTCAAATACAAAGGCGTATAGAGTCTTCAACAAATCAGCGGGTTTGATTGAAGTCTTTAGCGACGTTGTATTTGATGAGACTAATGGCTCTCCAAGAGAGCAAGTTGTTGATCTTGATGATGTAGATGAAAAAGATGTTCCAACGGCCGCAATACGCACCATGGCGATTGGAGATGTGCGACCACAGGAACACCAAGAGCAAGATCAACCTTCTTCCTCAACAATGGTGCAACCCCCAACTCAAGACGATGAACAGATTCATCAAGAGGAGGCATGTGATCAAGGGGGAGCACAAGATGATCATGCTATGGAGGAAGAAGCACCTCAAGCCCCTACGACTCAAGTTCGAGCGATGATTCAAAGGAATCATCCCGTTGATCAGATATTGGGTGATATTAGCAAGGGAGTAACTACTCGCTCTAGACTAGTTAATTTTTGTGAGCATTACTCTTTTGTTTCCTCTATTGAGCCTTTCAGGGTAGAAGAGGCCTTGCTAGATCCGGACTGGGTCTTGGCCATGCAGGAGGAGCTCAACAATTTCAAGAGAAATGAAGTTTGGACACTGGTGCCACGTCCCAAGCAAAACGTTATGGGAACCAAGTGGGTGTTCCGCAACAAACAGGACGAGCACAGAGTGGTGACAAGGAACAAAGCTAGACTTGTGGCAAAAGGTTATGCCCAAGTCGCAGGTTTGGACTTTGAGGAGACTTTTGCTCCTATGGCGAGGCTAGAGTCAATTCGCATATTGTTAGCCTATGTCGCTCACCATTCTTTCAGGTTGTTCTAAATGGACGTGAAGAGCGCTTTCCTCAACGGGCCTATCAAGGAGGAGGTGTACGTAGAGCAACCCCCTGGCTTTGAGGATGAACGGTACCCCGACCACGTGTGTAAGCTCTCTAAGGCGCTCTATGGACTTAAGCAAGCCCCAAGAGCATGGTATGAATGCCTTAGAGACTTTCTAATTGCTAATTCTTTCAAGGTTGGGAAAGTCGATCCAACTTTATTCACTAAGACTTGTGACGGTGACTTATTCGTGTGCCAAATTTATGTTGATGACATAATATTTGGCTCTACTAACCAAAAGTCTTGTGAAGAGTTTAGCAGGGTGATGACTCAAAAGTTCAAAATGTCGATGATGGGCGAGTTGAACTACTTCCTTGGGTTCCAAGTGAAGCAACTCAAGGATGGCACTTTCATCTCCCAAACGAAGTACACGCAAGACTTGATCAAGCGGTTTGGGATGAAGGACGCCAAGCCCGCAAAGACTCCAATGGGAACTAATGGACACGTCGACCTCAACAAAGGAGGTAAGTCCGTTGATCAAAAAGCATACCGGTCTATGATAGGTTCCTTGCTTTACTTATGTGCTAGTAGACCGGATATTATGCTTAGTGTATGCATGTGTGCTAGATTTCAATCCGACCCAAGGGAGTGTCACTTAGTGGCCGTGAAGCGAATTCTTAGACATTTAGTCGCTACGCCTTACTTCGGGATCTGGTATCCAAAGGGGTCTACCTTTGACTTAATTGGATACTTAGACTCCGATTATGCTGGATGTAAGGTTGATAGGAAGAGTACATTAGGGATGTGCCAATTCTTAGGAAGGTCCCTGGTGTCCTGGAGTTCTAAGAAACAAACTTTCGTTGCCCTATCCACCGCTGAGGCCGAGTATGTTGCCACAGGTCAGTGTTGCGCGCAACTACTTTGGATGAGGCAAACCCTCCGGGACTTTGGCTACAATCTAAGCAAAGTCCCACTCCTATGTGATAATTAGAGTGCTATCCGCATGGCGGATAATCCTGTTGAACACAGCCGCACTAAGCACATAGACATCCGGCATCACTTTTTGAGAGATCACCAGCAAAAGGGAGATATCGAAGTGTTTTATGTTAGCACCGAGAACCAGCTAGCCGATATCTTTACCAAGCCTCTAGATGAGAAGACCTTTTGCAGGCTGCGTAGTGAGCTAAATGTCTTAGATTCATGGAACTTGGATTGATTTATAGCATACATGTGTTTTATGCCTTTGATCATGTTTCTTTATGCATTTTGTTGTTTATTTATGGTGCTCAAGTTGTACAAACACTCCCCGGACCTCAAAAGTCCATGTGTGAGTGATGCACATATTTAGGGGGAGATGTACTACAACTTGACCCTTTGAGACTAACCATGTGCTTGAGTTTTCTTAATTTAGTCTCAAAGGAGGTTTGAAAGGGAAAAGGTGGACTTGGACCATGCAAGACTTCCACTGCACTCCGATGAGAGGGTAACTTATTCCAAGTTCATCTCCATGCTCTTATTGTCTTTTTACTCTTAATTGAAGATTTTGGTGAGGCAATGGGGTTCCAGGGCCACAAATGATCTTATTTTGGTGCTTGATGCCAAAGGGGGAGAAATTAAGGCCAAAGCAATAAATGGATCAGCTACCACTTGAGAATTTTGAAATAGTAGAATAGAGCTTTTGGTTTGACAAAACTCTCTTATTGTCTCTCTTGTCAAAAGTTGGCCTCCTGTGGGGAGAATGGTTGATTATGGGAAAAGGGGGAGTTTTTGAAATCTTTGATCAATTTCTCTTGGAACAACTCTCTTTATGTCTCAACAAGTGTGTTTGACTTAGAGATAGGAAATTGAGGTTGATTTGCAAAAACAAAACCAAGTGGTGGCAAAGAATGATCCAAATATGCCAAATTTGATTCAAAACAAATCTGTGTTCTTATTTGCATTGATGTTGCACATCTTTGTATTGCTTTTGTTGTGTTGGCATAAATCACCAAAAAGGGGGAGATTGAAAGGGAAATGTGCCCTTGGGCCATTTCTAAGTATTTTGGTGATTGAGTGCCAACACAAGTGGCCATGTGTTAATCTATGCCAAATGATGGACAAAGTGAAAATCAACATAAAGGTATGTTTCTTAGACTTAGTACTTTGTTTTAAGGACTAATGTATTGTGTCTAAGTACTGGAAACAGGAGAAATCAATTTGGAAAATAGATGGCTTTGTTCAGCCAAAGACAGTTCAGTCTGGGAGCACCGGACAGTGTCCGGTGCGCCAGGCTGGCTCTGGCGAACTGGCTGCTCTCGGGTTTCGTCGATGGCGTACGGCTATAAATCACCGGACTGTCCGGTGGTGCACCGGACTGTCCGGTGAGCCAACGGTCGGCCGCGCAATCCGCGCGTGACGCGTGGCCGGCCCAACGGTCTGAAGGGGGCACCGGACTGTCCGGTGTGCACCGGACAGTGTCCGGTGCGCCAACGGCTCCAAATCGCCAACGGTCGGCTGCGCCAAAACTGGAAAGAAATCCGCACCGGACTGTCCGGTGCGCCAGTCGACAGAAGGCAAGAATTGCCTTCCTGGAATGCTCTCAACGGCTCCTAGCTGCCTTGGGGCTATAAAAGGGACCCCTAGGCGCATGGAGGAGAACACCAAGCATCCTTTGAGCATTGTTGATCATTCACACTCCATTCTTGCGCACTTGTTCGACATTCTTAGTGATTTGAGCTCCGTTCTAGTGAGAACCTCGTGATATTCTTTTGAGCTCAAGTCTTGGCCTTGTGTGTGCGTATTTGTTGTGAATTTGAGTGTGTTGCTTCCCTCCCTTACTCTAGTGCTTCATTTTGATTCTTATTGTAAGGGCGAGAGACTCCAAGTTGTGGAGATTCCTCGCAAACGGGAAAGAGTAAAGTAAAGAAGAACATCGTGGTATTCAAGTTGATCATTGGATCACTTGAGAGGAGTTGAGTGCAACTCTCGTCCATTGGGACACCACAACGTGGAGTAGGCAAGTTTTGTACTTGGCCGAACCACGGGATAAATCCTCGTGTCTTTTGTGCTTGTTCTTACTGTGTCTATTGTGCTTCACAAGAGCTCTTCTCTCTAATCACTTGATCTCATTGTTCTAACTCCTAATCAAGTTTGTGGTGTGAAGATTTAAGTTTTTACAGGATCACCTATTCACCCCCCTTCTAGGTGCTCTCACCCTCCCCAAACCCCCCTTTCTCTCTCTCCTCCCTCTACCCCCCCGCATGATCTCCTCCCTCCCCTACCTTGCGCCGCTCCCCTGCCCGCCCCGGCTCGCCCGACACTGCCGCCCGTCGCCCGTCCGTGGTGAGCCCTGGCCCCCTCCCTTTCTTCCTCCCCCCCTCGTCCCTTCTTCGCGGCGCGGCGGAGCCCCGGCCCGGCCTCTGGCGCTCGGCCATGGCGCGGCGCGGCATCCTGGCCTCGGCGGCGGGCGCACTCGCCCTGACCCCCTCCCCTCCTCCCTCGTGCCCGTCCGGCTGGCGCGGCCCGGCGCGGCGTGCCACCCGCGGCCCCAGCTCGGCGGCGCGGCCATGGCGACTCGGCTCTCCGGCGCGGTCGGCCCCGGCCTCGCCCGCCCTCGGTGCCCCCCCTCCCTCTCTCGCGCCCGCCCGCGGCCTCGGCGCGCCCAACCCCGCCCCCATCTCGCGCGGCGGCCCGATCCCGGTTCGGCGCGGCCGCGTCCCCGGCGTCCCGCCCAGCCCTGATGCGTTCCCCCTCCCGACGTGGGCGCGGCCCGGCCATGGCACGCCCGCGCAGCCCGACCCCCGGCGTGGCGCGGCTTTGCGCGTGGCTCCGGTGCAGTGGCACGGTGCGCCCGCCCTGCCCGCCCGCGGCTTGGCGCGGCCTTGCGCCCGCCCTGCTCGCCGTGGCGGCGTGGCTTGCCTGCCCACGGCTCGGCGCGGCCTTGCGCCCGCCCTGCCCGCCGTGGCGGCGTGGCTCGCCCGCCCGCGACCTCGGTGCGGCTCGGCCATGGCGGCCGGAGCTCGGTCGTGACGCCTGGCGCGTCCCGGCGTCCTGCGCAGGCCCGCCCTGGCTGCTGGTGCGCGGCCATGGCCCCGCCGCGGCTTCGGTGCGGTGCGTAGCCCCGCCCGGCTTGGTTTGCTCGCGTGGCTCGCCCGCGACGTCGCGGTGTGGCGTGCCCCCTGGCGTCCCAGCTCGCTTGCGGCAGCCCGCGCGACTTGCTCGTGGCGGCCTCGCTCGCTCGCTCGTGTGCGCAGCAGTGGTCCGCGGCCTCGCTCGCTCGCTCGTGTGCACAGCAGTGGTCCGCGGCCTCGTTCGCTCGCTCGCGTAGCCTGTTCGCCTGTGCAACGCTTAAACATCACGCTTAGTCATTTACCTTTTGTGTGTGAATTGTCGCGCGAAGATGCTCTTCGCCATTTAAAAGTGCTAGTACCCATTGAACTGTATCAAGAAGCGGCAATAACTAGGCATGGATTAATTATGCTTAGATAATAGCTATCTTTACACCTATATTAAATATCTGTTAGTATGACTACATGAAATGTAGTGGCTAAGTTCGTTCTTTCTCTTAACATGAACATAACGAGTTGTCAATTGTAGTAATGGTTACGATTCTATTAACGCATGTGACTAATCCTTATTATTGGAACTAAGTAGAACTAGAGCACGTAATGGCTAGTTATGCGTCTACCCGTAATACGCCTTGAGTATAGCTTTAACCACTGCGAGACCTTTCCTCTCTAGCCATGGCAAATGCAATATCGTATGTTATACTCTATGCATATTTAATCTATTTGTTCTCATGTAATGATGTACTGTTTGTTTCCTAATTCGAATGGATGGATGTATGTATGCTTGCGCTCGTATAGAGAACGATCCGGCTGAGGAGCCCGAAGAAATCATAGGAGAAGCCCCTGAGCAGCAGTCGGTTGGTGGAGGCAAGTGTCCCTTGACCTATCTCTGTCCTATTCATTCTTTAATTCACCTCCCGCATTTTCACAGTTATACCTAAGGATTTACTAGCTTTTGTTATCCATGTCCTTGTTTACCTATTTGGGTTAGATTATTATTGCTTAGTCTTATGCTATTGCTCAACTCTAATCAATGAACATGATGAGAATGATCAATGATACGCTATTTTCCCTCTTCTTATTATGATGTTATACTTGTGGCCTTTAAGGGGGCTCGAGCGGTTTCTCGAGTGCCTCTCCGTAAGGACATGTTTGTTGGATGACCGCCTGGGAAAACAGTGCAACCATGAGGGTGGAATGGGGTGCCCTTAGCTGAATAATTAGAGGATCCGGGGTGTAGTTCGCTTCGCCGTCGGGCCGTCAATGGGGCTCGGTGTATGCGGCTCGCTCTACCAAGGTTGATTTGTCCCTTGGGGAGGAGTGCAATACATTTAGGAAACCTAACGGGCGGCTACAGCCCCGGGGAATCTTTGTAAAGGCTACGTAGTGAGACCCTGCCTACTCACCTTGGGAGTGTTCAAGGGTCCGTACAACCCGAGGCAAAAAGGGAATCACGGCTCATGGGTAAAGTGCGCAACCTCTGCAGAGTGTTATGGAACTGATATATCGGTCATGCTCGTGGTTATGAGCGGCCATGGGAGCTCCAGTGATTAGTGGTACTTGATCAGAGATGTTCGAATTGCAGGTGACAATGAGACTGATGGTTCTTGGTTTTGACTCTGGTAATGGTAAGTGGTACTCTTTCCGTTTGGAAAGGAGTACATTTGGGTTAATAACGTGGGTTAACTCTAAAACTTGGCTTTCTCTACTAGTAATAATAATCTGACCAACTAAAAGCAACTGCTTGACTTACCCTCCACATAAAGCTACTCCACTATAGCCAAACAGGACACTTGCTGAGTATGTTGATGTGTACTCACCCTTGCTCTACACACCACCCCACCCCTTCCCTAGGTTGTCAGCATTGCAACCACTGCTCAGGAGAAGATGAAACCGTGGAAGGAGACCACCAGGAGTTCCAAGATTATGATGAGTTCTAGGCGTGGGTTAGCGGCAACCCCTAGTCGGCTGCCTGTGAAGGCCGCGTTTATCTATGTTTCGTTTTCGCACTTTGATTATTGTAAAGACTATGTGGATGTCTCGGACATATGATGTAATCGACTATTTTTCCCCTTTTTAATACTATTTGAGCACTGTGTGATGATGTCCATGTTATGTAACTGCTGTGTACGTGAATTGCTGATCCTGGCACGTACATGGTTCGCATTCGGTTTACCTTCTAAAACCGGGTGTGACATGAACCAAGCCCCTCATCCGCATCACCGTCTCGTGCGCCGTCTCGGCACCCTTTTCCTAAGCCGAAGGACGACCGGAGCACCACCATCAATGCCACTATTCCCGAGGAATGTTTACTGTAGGACAAAACCTAGATAGAACTCGACAACCATTACCTACTTACCTTTGCTACCCTGATTCTTTTTACATTCTTTTTCTCATATGGGTAGGACATCATTTTTTCTCCAGTCATATAGTTTGTGCATTGACTATCAATTACCCATCTTGATCTCTAGATGCAAAAACCTACAACATAGATTTAGGCCTTGTTCTTAGATATCTAAATAGTCTTGGATCCTTTCACATTAGAAACAAGCATCTTGGGAACCCTGACACAAGTCTTCGGACTCTTGTATCGGGGCCCAACATATTTGGCCACAACCTTCCAAGATTTGCTAATTAGAACATAGGATGCATCAAAAGTATGTAAAGATATATAAGATCCAGTTGATGCAATCTTAGTTTTCTTCTTAGGCTTTTGAGCAGGTTTAGCATGTGAGTCATTATGTCTACAATGAGATGCTTTTGAACTAGAGGCATGAACATGAGTATTTTAAAAATTCTTGGCATGAGCATAATAATTCTTAGGATAAATAATGTAGGCATCATTATAATGAACAATTGGAGCCTTGTCCTTAACACATTTTGGAAATTCCTTTCCAATAGCATTAACTTTTGTGTTCTCTTTGTCTATAGTTTGGAAGTCAACACCGTCCTTAATGCCACGACGTCTCCCATCATAAAGCGCTATGGCGACTCGACCAGATGTTTAAGAGATCAAGTATGCAAACCACTTGCCTCGCAGTGATTACCTCACACTAGAGCCCATATAAACCCAGGGTCTAGCAAAATCGCGAAGGATTTCGAAACTTTTCCTTCGCAACCAAGATCGTACAGAACTGACAATCACTGCATCAAGTGTTACAACATTCCACAGAGTTCTTAACATAGATCGGAGTGTATAAAGTTATTACAATAAGGGTGGCACGCAGGCCCCAAATAACTCCAAGCAGCTTTCATCGAAGTGACAAGTTTTTGCGGAAGCATTTATTTAACTAGCACCCACAACACCTATGGGGTTTGAAGATACTGTGCCAACATTAGGTATGTCAACCCACCAAAAGCTTGAGACGATAATTGAAAAGCCTGCCCTGGGCTTAGTCTTCTCCCGTAGCCGGGTATAAGGAGTGTTTACAGTACCCTAGTACATCTGACAATCTGCAACAAATCATTGGGAATAGCACCCTGAGTACTGAAATGTACTCATCTACACTGACCCGTCCAAAACCAGAAAATAAGAAAGTGAAAGACTCCAAGGAGTATGCAAGGCTATATCTAGAGTTGGGTCTTTGCTTTTCAAGAATAATTGGAGTTACAAAAGTTCTTAGTAACTTGAGGGGGAATTTACCAATTTAATTACTCCGTTTTAGCAGGTCAGTATTAATACCTACATTGCCGCGAACTAAGTTTTGCACCTGATTTTCTAAGTGATCCATGCCCCACTTGAAGTATATCTAATTACCCATTTAGAGAATAACCAAGTTGAGAGTGTTGAATCAAGTCATCACGTCAAGCTATCCCATCCCTTAGGCATAATTGGAATTAACATTGTTTCTATACATTCAACTAATCTTAAAATGTAGTTCTTACTACGACGAGATAGCTCAAGTCAAGTGCTCACTATCCAAGAGCGATGGCGATTCAAATCGTTTCCTAACCAGCTGGTGGGTACTCCTATCACAAATCGTACAATCACCACTGCACACATTCCAGTAGCAGCCTTGCTGCACATCTCGGAATCCACAGGGACCAGCATACCTAGGGACCGCCCGACTACCATAGGGTTAGGGCGCACCATCCACTATGTGTCATCTCACCGTGTCCCCGTCACTCCTCAACCAAACTAGTAGGTGCACCGCAAGGTCGAATCCGGCTGGAATGGTGTCCTGGCTTCGCGGTCGGAACGAGTTATCCGGCCAGCTAAGTGAATAGGCATAAATTCAACATGACTCGAGGGACCACAATGGTACGATCCTTAATCGACAAAGGCGGGTTCACTATGGCCTACATGGCACCCATAAGAGTCCGCACTGTCTCATCTTAAACCTTTTATTTTCCACCTGGATATTACCCGTAAAATTCTTTCGATCAAGCATAAAAAATCACCAAAATCTCGCAGGTGACAGGCAATCACCCGACTTCTACCGTCTAAGCAGGCCTAAGCATTAAAGCGTGCTTAATTTAAATAGGTGGCAAGGATAAGATAATTAATAGATCAAGGTCAATGCAACAATTGGTTTCAATCAACTCCTATACCTAATGCAACAATATAGGTAGGCAGTGCATAAATTAAAATATTGTAAATATGGGAAGTTAGATGTCGGGGCTCGCCTTTCTCGAAGGAACTGGGGCGGTGATCAGGACACTCCTGAGCTTCAGCTTCGGGTTCACCCTCTTCCACGAGAATTCCTGGCAGCTCCTCGACAATAGCAACCGGTACTTCTACGATCCTATATGATGTATGGATGCAGTATGAGAATACATGATGCTTCATGCGAGAGATGTATGATGCGTATGGATGCATGTGATGTACACGTATATCAAAATCGATCGATTACACGCGACCTTCTACAAGATAGTCTACGTCGTCAGAGAACATGTAGTATGTCTTTTCTTGGTTGGTCCTGACTCTTGTTTACGGACTTTACATGACTTCACATAGGTTAAGTTATATAGCATTTCGAATTACCTTACACCTATGGGTTTAGACACACAAAGCTATATTCTTCGTTAAGCTTCCTTATCTCTCAGAGGTTAGTTACTTCCTAGCAAAAAGGGATTTGTTTAACTCTAATCAATTCCGTAGAAGTAACCCCCTAAATTATTTTGAAGTAACTTATTATTGAACTAGAATTTCTCCTAGACTTTTGGTATACCGTTTAGTTGGACTTGTATTGAAACTACCATTTGATCACTTCAAAATTTATTACGAAAATTCTAACAAATAATAATTCACTATCATTCTTTATCATAGAAATTTCAAAAGTTTTGGACCTATGTCTTCGACTGTATAAAAATAACAAGAAATGGTGTAGAAATCAATTTGATCTACTTTTAAATACTAAACCAGTCAAATAATAAATACCATATTTTTCCTATATCCTACTTGGACTAACAACATATCATAAAAAATTACATAGATAATTCCTTTATAATTCTTTTTCTATGGTTTTCTAAAGAAATTAGCCTTTTCGGTTTTTAATTTATTATCCAAAATTCCTCTACATGATTGCTGGTTCAAATTAATTCTAGAGGTGATTATTAACACATGATTTATCCACAAAAAGTTCCACAACCAAATTTGCAATTTTACTATTTACTTTTATTTTCCTAAGGAATTAGTCATTTAATCTTTTAATCCATATACACAAATTAATCCAGTAAGGGAGTCGGGGCGGCGAAATGGAGACATCATCACAAACCGCTCTCGAGACACGGGTTGCCCGACCGAGAAAGGCTATAGAAACAACGAAGTAAGCTTGTTAGGCCTGTGTGATAAGGTAAAACACCCAAAGGGCGACGAAAGGTTGCTTACGAATTCGATGAAGCTTGACTTAGGACGCATCGGGGACACTCGAGGGCTACAGTCAGGGGTGACCGTGTCGCCCCTACACCCACTTTTGAACCTCCTGGGCCTGGCTTACCCACCAAGCGACATCTGAGTTGCTTGGGAGGACCCCATCAGTCAGGGGCGAGGAATCCGTCCCCATCTGATATAGGGACACATATAGGGCCTTTAGAGGAGCCACCTCATGCCAAAGGTAGGCTTCGATGACGCTCGCGCCTGTGACACCTTTCTCTCAAAGGAAGAGCACCCCCGCTAGGTGGCTTTGAACTTGAGCTCTCTCCTCGGGCGTAACATTGTAGCTCCAATTAGAGGGAGCTTTGGATGGAATGCTCTAATCGACTCCAAGGAGTTGCGGCCCCGAAAAGGGCCCTCAACCGACATCTCACAGGTAAAACCATCGCCTATGCCAGCCCTTGTTAGACAGCGAGAGGGGAATCGGCATATACTCATGCGACCTCCTACTACGGAGACAGATGCTGGCGCGCCGAACTGGCTACACTTCCATTATCCTCTGCTCCTCCCTCTTCTGCAACAGCTCGATGCAGAAGAAGTATCGCCATAAGGTGAGGATGGGTTCGATGCATAGGTACCCCGCACATAGAGCAAGGAAGGCCACCATATGTTGAATCCTGTTCGGGTTCATAAAATGAAGCTGCACCTACAGGTACTTGAAGAGGGTCACAACAAAAGGATGAAGGAGCAAAGCGCGACCTCGCTCATGGAAATGAATGAACAAAAGCATGTAACCAGGAGGTGGGGTCAGGGCGTTCTCGGCGCCCGGAATCAGCCACCTGCCTCCATCTAGTAAACCACACCCGATGAGGTACTGGAGGTTCTCCTAACTCACCGAGGATCGGTGCCAGTCCACCATAGGAGGCACAATGGAAGAACTGAGCCTAAAAGGAATGAGCTCGGTGAGGAAGACGAAGGTCCAGGGATCCGAAAGCAAGACAGACAGAACGTGGAGAGCGGCGTGATTAAATAAAAGCCAACCTGTGAAACCCTATTGCACAGGGTCGACAGAAAAGACCTATTCAACGAGGAAATAGGCCTAGTCCACCAGCGTGCTAGGCCACACATCACACCACCGCACCACAAAGGAAGACTCGAGTAAGATTTTTCTCATTCAAGGAAAAACGTGGGCATAAGAGCTATACATTAGGAAAGGGTCTTCCCTGGATTACATAGATCTTATATAAAGGAACCCCGAGTCTCCTGCAAACTACAATTCTAGACTCGAGGGCTAGGCGCGTAACCTAGCATTCAAAAGACCAATGCCAGAGAAGGGCCTTAGGGAGCCCACCGGATCAGGTCCTCTGAAGACACAGCGCTAGCCACCCTATAGGTGGCCTCGTCTTATGCCTAGATTAGGTTCTCGAAGACCACGAATGGGGCGCCCTGAGGAAGCATCATTAAATCATAGAGATCAACCCCATTGCAAAGCTGGAAAAATGTTAGGGCAATGATGACCCCACGATGAATGTCAAGGTCCACGACATTCTAAATGTGGCTCAGAATGTCGAGCAGGCGCTACAGGCGAGTTACTCTGCATGCGCGGATGCTTTGGGTCACCGAGTTGACTTCTTGGTGCAGCTCCACCAACTCAGGCTCCTGCCCTGCTCAGGAAAAAAATAGGAACCTTAATATCCCAAGGGGGCAGGGAGGAACGAGAAGTGGGGCGGGTGGCGTAGTCGCCACACGGGCCTCCATGATGCCTAATCACACATGAAGGCTTGCAATACGAGCGTTAGACGTCCGCACAACCGATCGAGATGCCTCCAACCGGCCCTGCAGCTCGGCCATTGCCAACAGCGGGAGGGCCAATGATCCGACCCCGCTAGACGACACACAAGGGGTGGGAGAGGAAGAAGATGCGACGACCCTCCTGCAAATGGTGACATGACCAAGCTAGGATGTCACGGGACGACCAGCAATGACTGGGGCGCCGACGATGCTGGCGGGCAGAGCTGGCGGTGCAGGCTCGCAATCACCGGGACTGGCCCTTAATTCCCCATTCAAAGAGCTAGAAGACGAAAGCGATATGATTTCTCCTCCGATGCTCGAGCCCACCGCCTTGTGAGGAAGGATAGTCACCGGAACAGTGGAGGAGTGAAAGTTAAGCAAATGCCTAGACAACACCCACATTTCCTGCGATGGGCGATGCTTGGGTCGACCTTGGTGAGAGCAATCTGGAGCGGGAAGTTTATTGTGATCCATGGCTAGCCGACAGGACCCCAAGGGCTGGAGGTAATGAAACCCTCCCAACTAGATACTGCTTTTGGAAAACACAGAGTAACGACTGAAATCATTTGGGGGAAAGCATAGAGTGATCCCCTACTTATAGCGCCCGACTGGTTCCTAAAAACTGGTAGCGATCCTTGCGGATCTTACTCGACAGTGGCAAGCGACAAAAGGGAACATGACACCATACGACTCGTCATTAGTCCCCAAAGGGAGACACTCTCCCCTCAGGGACTTGGGGCTACTATCGAGGAAATGATCTCTAGTCCCTAGGACCCACAAGTCAGGGAGTGCGCTCAGGGAAGGGCCCCTGGTTGCTGGGGCCCGTTAGTCAGTTGGAACAGGTGGATACGTTAACCCTAAAAGAACCTGCCCTCAGTCAAACATCGCGGCACCGAGCCCGGGGTTGGGTGTGGCAGAACCAGACGTGGGGGTGGGGCATGTCAGAAGGGAACCACTCAAGTGGAACCTGACGCGGGGGTGGGGGCCATAAATAACCGATCACATTTAACCACACCTCACACTGAGCCACAGTGTGAGCACCGGTCCGCTTCCCACTCATGACCTATGAACCCTTCGGGTCGCATAGCACTCATGACCTACGAGCCCCCGGACTGCGGCACATTAATGGCCCACACGCCCCTCAGCCTGCGACGCGCTCATAGCATATCGGCCTAGGCCTAAATGCGCAGACCTCTAACAGTGCACTACATGACAGGTCGTGCAGAGCCCTAGGCTATAAAGGCCAGGGGTCGGCATAGCCAAAATGATGGAGTATGGGACCATCGTAGCCCCGCATCATCTGCCATAGTAAATACGAAACAGACAATCTCGGGCCCCCACGAGTACATGTGGCTTTACCCCGAGTAGAACGCTGAAGTTACCCTTGCCTTACAGCTCCTTCCCAAGGAAGCCACCAATGGCTGACCCCTCTCCTAGTCAATAAAAGGGAGGGGTTGATCTCCAGGCAAGGGGGTTAGGGGGAGTTCTCTCGGACACTTTAGAGGACAAACAAACAACCTCGGATGCCTTCAGACGACGCACCCACAAAGAAGAACAGGAGGAGGAGCGCTGACGAGGACCAGGAGGCCGCAGCCCTGCCGCCGAGCCAAGACTTAACTAGGACTCCACTTTGTAGCTTCCAAAGCTCCACTTCCACCCCGAAAAAGACTCTTGCGACTCTCTCCTGATCAGGACATCCTCCACTATTACCCGTTGACAGAGACACAATCAGCACAGTTGGCCCAATTGTAGTCGGACGGTGATCGTGTGAGCCTCCAAATTATCCCACCTCACTTTAAAAGAGAGAGCCACCCTTCCCCCATTGGATTAGTCTTTTCGGCAATTGTGCATTTCCCTAAGTTGGGTGTGCTTAATGAACTGTTGGGCTCTGGCAACCCTAATTTGTTGGGTCTCGGCCAACCCCACCTGGGTTGAGTGTATCATCTTCTCCCTCTCTCACCCGCTTGTAGCCCCTACTACAAGTTTTGATCATCAATGGTGTCGGTAGCGTAAGCCACCGATGACTGAAAGTAGTGATTTTCTGTCTGAATCAGTATAAATCTTGCGTCTATCACGCATAGTCTCTGAAGTTCGGAACGCGCACAATAATTTACTTGTCGAGCGAGGTTAAAAATACCGACAAGATTCATGTTTTTTCTATTTCCTATATAAATGAAAGACACTTTTATATAATATATAAGTCTCATATCGTATACGTATACGACATGTGAAAAAAGAGAAAGTACAACTTTAAAACAACATGACCGTAGACCCATGGTAATATTGTTTTCTCAGGATCCTGAAGTAGATAAGACGATAGCAGGTCATTTTCGTTGCTTATTGCCGCTGTGGTCCGTTGTACGTTACTAGAGTTTTAAGGAACTTTGCTAGCTAGCTTGACCAACCAAAGCTTGTTTATCGTGCCAACTATATATTAACTCAGGTATTGTTTGAAACCTCTAGAACTGACGGTCTCTACACTTTCAGCATTATATTATTTCAATCCTTACACTACCGGAATCCGAGGCTTTGCCGAGTGTTGTATTCTTTGCCGAGTGCCTTTTGTCGGGCACTCGGCAAAGAAGGCTTTGCCGAGTGCCGCACTCGGTAAAGTTTGGCTCTCGGCAAAGAGCCCCTTTACCGAGTGCTAAACACTCGGCACAGGTAGGCACTCGGCAAAGACAAGTTTGCCGAGTGTCACGCACTCGGCAAACGGGGCTCTCGGCAAAGGGCCGTCAGCGGCCGTCCCAGAGCTGACGACCGTCAGTCTTTGCCGAGAGCCAACGTCTGGCACTCGGCAAAGAGGCTTCTTTGCCGAGTGCCACACATCTAGCACTCGGCAAAGCCCTCTTTGCCGAGTGTCATATCCAGACACTCGACAAAGTGTATTTTCATTTTTTTTATTTTGTCTCCCAAACTTTTTGTGGTATGTTCCTACACTATGTAGACCTACATGTATCATTTGTGGACAATTATAACATAGTTTCGATAGTTAGTAGATTTAGTTCGTGTATTTGAATTTCTTCGGAAAATTCAAATTTGAACTGCAGGTCACTCGAAACTTGGAAAACCGTGCATGAAAAAATGATATTCATGTTACTTAGCATAAGTTACGACCGATTGCAGAAGCGTACCGGAAACTTCGAGCAACATGCTCACTAAACATGGTCGTGAACTTGGCATCCACATGTTTAAAAATTGTATAAAACACAAACAAAGTCAGAAAATCATGAAACTTGTCCACGTGTCATGATATCATATGTATAGGCTGTGATAAAAATTTTAGAATGTTTGGAGAAAGTTGTGAGACACTATGTGTAGAAACCTAAGAGATCCACATGAAATCTAAGAGTTATTTCATGTGGATCTCTTAGGTTTCTACATATAGTGTCTCACAACTTTCTCCAAACATTCTAAAATTTTTATCACAGCCCATACATATGATATCATGACACGTGGACAAGTTTCATGATTTTCTGACTTTGTTTGTGTTTTATACAATTTTTAAACATGTGGATGCCAAGTTCACGGCCATGTTTAGTGAGCATGTTGCTCGAAGTTTCCGGTACGCTTCTGCAATCGGTCGTAACTTATGCTAAGTAACATGAATATCATTTTTTCATGCACGGTTTTCCAAGTTTCGAGTGACCTGCAGTTCAAATTTGAATTTTCCGAAGAAATTCAAATACACGAACTAAATCTACTAACTATCGAAACTATGTTATAATTGTCCACAAATGATACATGTAGGTCTACATAGTGTAGGAACATACCACAAAAAGTTTGGGAGACAAAATAAAAAAAATGAAAATACACTTTGCCGAGTGTCTGGATATGACACTCGGCAAAGAGGGCTTTGCCGAGTGCTAGATGTGTGGCACTCGGCAAAGTAGTAGTAAAGACTCTTTGCCGAGTGCCGCACCGGGGACACTCGGCAAAGAACTCTTTGCCGAGTACCGCCGATCTGGCACTCGGCAAAGAATATTTTACAATTTTAAAAAAACTTTGCCGAGTGCCAGATCGCTGGCACTCGGCAAAGAAGAAAAATAACTATGCCGGTCGTTCTTCTTTCTCCTTTCTCTTCTCTCACTCGCTTCTTCACTTCTCTGCCCGCGCCGCCGCGCCGCCTTATAGCCCGCCGCCGCGCCGCCCGCCGTCTGCCCGCCGCGGAGGCCGCGCCGCCCGCCGTCTGCCCGCCGCGGAGGCCGCGCCGCCCGCCCGCCGTCTGCCCTTGCCGCGGCCGTGCGCTGTGCCCGCCGCGCCGCCCGCCTCCGCGGTCGTGTGCCGTGCGCCGTGCGCCGTGCCCGCCGTGTGCCGTGCGGTCGTGCTCTCCACGGCCGTGTGCCGTGCGCCGTCTGCCCGCCCCCTCCCCGCGGCCGTCCCCGCCGCACCCGCTCGCTCGTCGCCACGCCGCCTCGCCGAAGGTATAAATTATGCGTGTTTTTATTATTTATATGCGTGTTTATATGTGTGTTCATGAATTTATGCATGTTTATATGTTGCGTGTTTATTAGTTAATAAACAATATTATTTATATGAATGCTTTACTGTTTTGGTCATTTGTTGATAACGAACTGGTATTAGTTAATAAACAATATTATTTACCATGATTTAATTTGAACAAACACATGTTTATATTAATGTAATCAAAGTAGACACAGTCACATTTTTAATGAGAACGAGAATGAGGGTATGTGTGCGTAGGTTGAATGTCCTTATCATTTTATGCATGGATTTCTGGCCATCGTGCCGTTGAATTATGCGTGGAAGACAGCCATCGTGCTGATAGTTTTATTTGCAGGATTTCGAAACCTCCCCGTGCAGGGGAGGTGCTGCCGAAATTTTCTGTTGCTAGGCACCTGTTACGGGATGGAGGACAGTGAGTGGATGTACACGGGCCGTAGAGGAAGGAACGATGTCACCACTGAATGGATTAGAAAGACCGATGATTTCGTGGAACGGGCATATGGCGAAGCTGCTAAAGGAGCTAGTCTAGTCCCATGCCCGTGCAGCAAATGTGACAACCGGAAAAGAAAACCAAAGAAGACCATGGTAGAACATATTTGGAAGAATGGATTTACGTCGGGCTATACTCGGTGGATATTTCATGGTGAAGCGCATCGTACGAGAGAGGAGGTGCTGAGACAACGTGTCGAGGATTATGACGCGGATGCGGGGGTAGCGGATATGTTGAACGACTATCAGGAGGCACAGTACACGGGAGGATGTATGGATGACGAGCCAGAGCCGACTGCAAAGGCGTTCTACGACATGTTCGACGCGGCACAGAAGCCCCTTCACGGCCAGACAAAGGTTTCTCAACTGGATGCCATTGGGTGTGTAATGGCGTTCAAGTCGCAGTACAACATGAGTAGAGACGCATTCGATGGCTTGTTGACGGTTATTGGGAGTCTGCTTCCGGATGATCACGTTCTGCCAAAGAGCATGTACGAGGCACAGAAACTACTTCGTGCACTCAAGATGACGTATGAGCAGATTCATGCTTGTCCGAAGGGCTGCGTGCTATTT
Organism: Zea mays; assembly: GCF_902167145.1. Taxonomy (NCBI): domain Eukaryota; kingdom Viridiplantae; phylum Streptophyta; class Magnoliopsida; order Poales; family Poaceae; genus Zea; species Zea mays. The sequence goes on from NC_050104.1 coordinate 45,464,027, forward strand.
AGGAAAGAATACGCGGAGGCAAAGTACTGTCCCAAGTGTAATTCGTCTAGGTTTATGGAGGTAGACTCTGGTGATGGACAAAAGAGGCAGCTCGACATCCCCTTGACAATCCTACGACACCTTCCGTTCGTACCGAGGATCCAGCGTCTGTACATGACAGAGGAATCCGCGAAACAGATGACTTGGCACAAAAATGGAAAACGATACAATCCTGACAAGATGGTGCACGCATCAGATGGTGAAGCATGGAAACACTTTGATGACATTCACCGTGAGAAAGCCGAAGAGGCTCGTAATGTACGTGTTGCGTTGGCCACAGATGGGTTCAATCCATATGGAATGAGCGCTGCCCCGTACACATGTTGGCCCGTGTTTGTTATCCCAATCAATCTCCCCCCTGGTGTGTGCTTTCAAAGGCAGAATATATTCGTGTCGTTGATAATTCCCGGACACCCGGGGAACAAAATGGGCGTGTACATGGAGCCTTTGATCGATGAATTGGTACGTGCCTGGGAGGAAGGGGTATGGACGTTTGACCGAGCTACGAAGACAAACTTCAGAATGCATGTTTGGTACTAGTACTCCATGCATGACTTACCGGCCTATGGGCTATTCTGTGCCTGGTGTGTTCACGGTAAGTTCCCATGCCCAGTTTGCAAGGAAGCTCTCAGGTTCATTTGGTTGAAAAAGGGTGGCAAATATTCGTCCTTCGATAAACATCGACAATTTCTTCCTGCTGACCATCCATTCCGCCTAGACATCAAGAACTTTACGAAAGGTGTCGTAGTGACAGACCGTCCACCTGCAACGATGACTGGTGCCGAAATTCGTCAACAGATAGATGGGCTCGTGGCCAATACAGAAGGTGGTTTTGTGGGATATGGTGAGCAGCATATGTGGACACATAAGTCTGGCTTGACTCGGCTCCCCTATTATGACGACCTGCTCCTTCCACACAACATTGACGTGATGCACACTGAAAAAAAATGTTGCCGAGGCACTGTGGGCAACAATTATGGACATTCCTGATAAGTCAAAGGATAATGTGAAGGCAAGAGTGGATCTGGCAGCGTTATGTGATAGACCAAAACTAGAGATGAAGCCGCCAAGTGGCGGAAAGACATGGAGAAGGCCTAAGGCCGATTTCGTCCTAAGCAGGGCCCAGAGGAAGGAAGTACTTCAGTGGATCAAGATGTTGATGTTCCCTGATGGGTATGCAGCTAACCTGAGTAGGGGGGTGAACTTATCTACTATGCGAGTCTTAGGGATGAAGAGTCATGACTTCCACATATGGATTGAACGGATTCTTCCTGCGATGGTTCGAGGCTATGTCCCTGAGCATGTCTGGCTAACGCTTTCAGAGTTGAGCTATTTCTTCCGTCAGCTTTGTGCAAAAGAGTTATCTCGGACCGTGGTTGCAGACTTGGAAAGATTGGCCCCCGTGTTACTGTGTAAGCTTGAGAAGATATTTCCACCCGGCTTCTTCAATCCAATGCAGCATTTGATTCTTCATCTCCCCTATGAGGCACGAATGGGGGGCCCCGTGCAGGGACGTTGGTGCTATCCAATCGAGAGATGTCTAAAGACTATTCGAAAGAAATGTAAAAATAAATGCAAAATCGAGGCTTCCATTGCAGAGGCATACATTCTAGAGGAGGTCTCAAACTTCACAACAACTTATTATGGTGACAAACTGCCGAGCGTGCATAATCCACCCCCTCGTTACAATGATGGCGACAATGAATCGAACCTTAGCATATTTCGAGGCCAACTCGGAAGCGCAAGTGGCTCGACCACGAAGACCCTGACACATGAAGAGTGGCGACATATCATGCTATACGTATTGACCAACCTTGAAGAGGTGACGCCATACATGGAACAATTTCTTCATGAATTCTGGCGTCGATCAAGGGACCCCACTCCACAGGAATATGACGCTCTTCTTAGAAAGGGTGCGAGAAATGGGTTGCCCGATTTCATTTCCTGGTTCAAACGTAAGGTACGTGCTTAGTTTGTAAAAGAGATACGTCTTTGAACTCAATTTCGCGTCTTTTAACTTGCGAATACTTGCAGGGCCAAAGAGATCCGTCTATGAGTGCCGAGTTGAGACAAGTAGCCAACGGCTTTGCTTATAGGGTCAAGAAATATTCTGGGTATGACGTCAATGGATACCGTTTTCGCACAACACACTACGACCAAAGTCGGCCCAATCGGAAAACAACGTGTTCTGGAGTCTTTACGCCGGGGCTTGACAATGTCGATTATTTTGGACGAATTGAAGAAATATATGAGCTCAATTTTTATGGTTCCAATCCTCTTACTCCAGTGATATTCAAATGTCATTGGTTTGACCCTCAAGTGACGAGACGGACACATTCTAATCTTGGGATAGTAGAAATTCGACAAGATTCCACCTTAGCAGGAGACGATGTCTATATCGTGGCCCAACAGGCCACACAAGTGTATTATCTCCCATATGCGTGTCAAACGAAAGAACATCTTAAGGGTTGGGATGTTGTGTATAAGGTATCGCCGCATGGGAGGTTACCTGTTCCTAACGATGAAGATTACAACTTAGACCCGGACACATATGATGGAGAGTTCTTCCAAGAAGATGGGCTAGAAGGGCGATTTGAGATAGACTTAACAGAAGCTATCGGAATGGACGTAGATATTGAAATGGTTGTTGATGAGGAGGATGATGAGGTGCAAAATGATAATGACTTAGTAATCCTTGAAGGCAATGATGAGGTTGCGTCTTCCGATGGTGTTGAGATTGAAATGCTTGATAGTGATGATGAGAGTTTTGATCCGGCTAACCCCGACACATATGAAGATTATTTTTAATCGATGTAATGCTATATGACTTTTTATTTCGCACCTGTTTTTAAATACATCTTTTTATATGTGCTTATTTGTTTACTCTTAATTGCAGGTTGTTGGACAAATATGGTGGGCGGTTTCCTGAGGAGGAGGAGGGGGAGGAGGAGTAGGACGGCGGACGATGCAGAGCAGGCAGCGCAGCAGCACGAGGCAGAGCAGGCAGCGCAGCAGCAGGCGGCGCCTCAGGACGACGACGACCAGCAGCAGGACGACGACGACCAGCAGCAGGACGCCTCAGGTTCAGGCGGCTCTAGTTCGAGGAGCATCTACCTGCGAGGCCCCGCGAGTCTCCCGCCGCGTCCCATACTTCGGGACAGACGGCCGTTGATTCGGCCGGAAGGGGAGAGGTATGTAACTTTATGTTCTTCATTCTTGTTCATATTATGTGTTCAAAATCATAATATAAACTAATACTTTTTATTTATCACTTGGACAGGTCTTGGACGGTTTTGGATTATGCTGGGGGTCATCGTCGCCCCCCCAACAACATCCTCGGCCTGCTGTGCAGGGAACACTTCCCTGGACTTGTGGAGTACGCCGGAGTGACGGGCCCAGCCTTCACCTTCGACCACTACGCCGTCGCCCCCGATGCAGTAGACCGGGACGGCAGGGAATTCAATAACAAGGCGGAGCGGGTGAAGCAAGAGCTGTGGGTAAGTCTTAGTATAATATAAAATATGTCGCATTCGTTGCAAATTCTTGAAATAATGTATGGATACATCGTTTTTGTATGCAGGATTTCTTCAGATGCGATGCTGGATACGAGGCTAGGGCGGATGTGGTGGCCACCACGTGCTGTAAGAAGCTCGTCGTGGACATGCACTATGAGGCCCGCATCCAGGCCATCATCACCTACCACGGCTCCGTCCTTGGGGAGAAGGTGACCAAACCTCAAGCCCGAACCATGTCGTTGACCAGGGAGCAGTACCTGTAGGTAAAGTCATGCATGTTTGGTACCAGTACTCCATGCATGAATTTTATTTTATCTTCTGATATGCACTTTATGTGTTTACTTTGCAGGTGATTCCACATTGGTGCGCCGCACATCCTCTCTGCTGGGAGCAGATGGTGGATAGGTGGTGTTCGGCTGAGTGGGACGAGGTGCACACAGCTAGCCGGGAACGGCGTTTGCAGATGCAAGGGCCCTCGCACCACCAAGGCAGCCGGAGCCTGGGCCAATATGCCGAAGCATGGGTACGCCACCTTTTTATTTCGATATATAGCACTAAGTTAGATATTATTTCTAACTATCTCATTGGTTTTAGTTGCAGTCGGCGTCACATGGTGGCCGGCCTTGTTCCACCTTCTCGGCCTATGCTATGGCCCATAAGGGTAAGGCGACGTCCGACGTCACCTACAACCCGGATGACAGGCCCGAGGCCTACACCAACCCCGCCGTCTACAGCCGCCTCCATGACTACACCGCCATGGCGCAGGAGGTCCATGGCCCAGACTATGATCCGAGCACCGAGCCTATCGACCCCGATGTGCTCATGAGGGTCGGAGGAGGCAAGAGACATGGGCGGTACTGGATTGCCGACGGGGCAATCGACTCGTCCTCCACTCCCACTCTGTCTCAGGTGAGAGCAAGGAGCACTGGCTCGAGCCCAGCCATTCGACCTCGGCACGACAGCTCACAGCATCGCATTTCACAACTCGAGGTTAGTGCTTCTGTAACTCGTCCTTCCTTTAGTTATATACCTAGTCTTTGAGTTACTATAACGTTGGCTTGTAATATTACAGACCCAACTAGAAGAGATGGAGGCGAGGATAATGGCGGAGCGGGCGGCGGCTGATCAGAGGATGGCGGAGATGTTCCAGTACATGCAGAGCCTTGGCGCCGCACAGGGCATCGCTCCGCCACCTCCATTGTTCCCCCCAGTTGACCCTACTCTCTTCCACACTCCTGTGAGTACCAAAATTGTAGTTAGATGTTTGTAATGCATCTGGTATAACACATGCTATCTCTTCTTTGTGCAGGGCCAATCTGGGGCGGCATCCAACAACCCTCCGGAAGGGTTCAGCCCAACGCAACCCCGGCCAAACCGCCCACCTCCATGAGTCGTTGTTTTAGACTTCAGAACTTATGTATAATACTTATGTTTCTGTTTGATACTTATGTGAGAGCTTGCGACGTTTGAGACTTATGTTTGTGTTTAATACTTGTGTTGAACACTTATGTTTGTGATGGATATTTATGTTTGTGGTCACGGTTTTATGTTTGTGTTGGCTATTTATGTCTGTGATGATATCTGTGATGTATATATGTGATATATATGTGATATCTTCTGTTTGTGTGGATGGAAAACAAAAATCAAATAAAAAAGGTACATACTGGTCACTTTGCCGAGTGTAACACTCGGCAAAGAGGCTCTTTGCCGAGTGTCTGGGTCATAACACTCGGCAAAGAGCACAGACCTGGGCACCGGCTTAGGTTCTTTGCCGAGTGTTATGTCGCTGACACTCGGCAAAGAGGTCGGCTTTGCCGAGTGCCAACTGGGACACTCGGCAAAGAGCCTGACACGGGGACCCTCCCTGGCGAGCTCTTTGCCGAGTGTACCAAACGACACTCGGCAAAGAAGGCGGCTTTGCCGAGTGCGACCAGGAGGACACTCGGCAAAGATATCTTCGTTGCCGAGTGTCAACTGTGACACTCGGCAAAGCCGCCGTCTCCGTCAACCGGCGCCGTAACGGTCGCTTTTCTTTGCCGAGTGCTCCCTGACACTCGGCAAAGATCTTCGCCGAGTGCCCGAGAAAAAGTACTCGGCAAAGAAGTCTTTGCCGATGTACTGTTTGCCGAGCCTTCTTTGCCGAGTGTTACACTCGGCAAAGCCTTTGCCGAGTGTTTTTAGGGCTTCGCCGAGTGCTTCCGGCACTCGGCGAAGATATTGATTCCGGTAGTGTTAAACTTTTAAAGTGCACATTTAGATCTCTAAATTTATGAAGTTTTATCATTTCGGTCCATAGACTCTTAACATTGACATTCTAGTACCTATACTTTTATGGTTGTGTCATTTAGATCTCTAAACTCCAAAATGCACATGGAGTGGACTAAAACTATTTGGACAATGATGACATCAAAAATAAGTTTATGGATCTAGATGACACAACTATAGAAATTTAGGGACCACAATGTGTATGTTAAGAGTTTAGGGACTGGGACGATACAACTTCACTATTTTAGGGATCTAGATGCATGTGTACTTTGAGAGTTTAAGGACCAATGTATTTTACTTTATTAGAAATTAGTTATTGGGTTCCAAACACCCTCAACTAATACCGTAACTAAATGTTAGCTACCTGGCTCAATCCAGCTAATAATTTATTAGCTGACTAACTATTTGTTCTAGGGGTTCTAAACAGGGACTAAAACACATCACTTTGACCAAACTAAAGTTGAAAGGGAGGAGGGTCATTTCTCGGGTTTATTAGTCGTTGGTGGGTGGGGTTCATTCAGCACGGCGTGCTCGTTCGTTCCTTGCAACCGCATGCATTGCAGATGGAATCATCGACCGAGTCAGATCATGATCGATCTGCATGGTTGACCTGGACGTACGGTACGTGCAGACCAGCGTATGCCCAGCTCGACCTTCGCATGCACGCGCAATACGCATGCTTTCATGTCCCCGCCGTTGGTAATGCGTAGTACGCAGACCGCCAACGTGCATGTACATTGACGCCAAATCCTCAAATATTGCGTCGTTCCAATCAAATTTACCTAGTCACTGCACAGTGGACACTGCCATACTTGCAAGCCACTTGCTTAACGTCGACTTCGCATTTGGTCCTCGGCCGTGCTTGCTTTCACGAGTATGAGTAGTTTGTGGTAGGAGTGTTTGAATACATTAGAAATAATAGTTAACTGCTAAAATTAGTTGATACATGTAAACAGTATATCTAATAGTTGAGCTATAAACTATTTTTATTAAATTAGCTATTAGTTAGCTAACTATTTTTAGCTAGCTAATTCAAATTCAAACGCCCCCATAGTGGGGAACCAATGTTCCAGTCCGACCACTCAGCATTCAGCCGAGAGTAGCGCGCCAACTACCTCATTCACGTTATGACGGCCCACAGGATCACATGATGGCCCATAACGAGGCCCGCGCGAATTAAGATGTGCATCGTCACCACCCCGCACCGACGCGCGAGCCAGATTCGCGTAGGTGAGTTTCTCTTTTTTTCCCTTTCCTTTTTATATTTATTTTTGTATTTGTTTTCTTTGTAATATTTTATTATTGCTTTTTGTCCATTATTTTTATTTCTTTTGAAGCGTGTTATTTATTTATTTATTCTTTCCTTTCTTTTCTTTTTCTTTTGCCTTTTTTCCTTTTATGTGGCCTTTGATTCTTACTAGGAACCATAGAAACCCTGTATCGAGAGAATGCTCGCTTCTCAGATCGTCGAGAAGCTCGTGGCCCTTGAGAAAGCTGGCGATCCTTTCAGGGGCGCAATGTCGTGGTACATCCAGGGACTGAACATGTGCAAGAAACTCCAGTCTGCGGAGAGGGCGGTGATGAAGCAACATATTCTGAGGAAGGTGTGATCAGCCGTGAGAGGTCATAAGCTGGAGGCCAGCCTAGTAGCTTCTGTGGAGGCTTCCATCGCTGAAGGCTTCAAAAGAGCCAGTAGCAGTAGGAAAAAGAAATAAGCATTTTGGTGAGTATTCCAGCAGTTCAGATAATCGCTCATTGATGTAAATAGGTATTTGGACATTGCTGGTGTTTTGTATAGGATGGTAATTTTTTGTGACCTTGTTGGCATTTGGCGTTGGTCTCCGCCGCCGGCCCAGCCTCCCCTGGCACCAAAAGGAGGATAAGAAACCGATTAGTTGCGACCCATAATCCTAAAATACAATATCAAACTGCTCCAAAGAATAGGCCTCATACTACACTGTTGCATAAAACTAAGAAATAACCTCTGTGTTCCAAAGATAATATAGAGCCATGGGACCCTTGAATCCATGCGTTTCTAAATATGAGATTTGGTGTTGTAATGATATATGATAGGTACGAGGACAGTCTATGTTAGTATCATCGAGCTTAACGTGTGCCGCTAGTTAATCCATATTAGAACATTGAAGCGCCCTTACGGACGCCCTACCAGGATAAAATATAGAATTTGGAAGGAACATGATAGGAACGGGGTGCCCGATCTTACGTTAGGTGAAGGTAACTATCAATTTGGTGGAGATGTCACACAAACGATCCGACTTCCAATCAACACGACTAGAACCCCGCAATCGCAGCACCACTTCTCCTCAACCGTGCACTGAGCGATTGACCTCGCCACGAGGGCTAATTCCTGCCTGAGAATCAAAGACATAAGCAAGAACAAGAAAGAACACAATCTATAATATTGCGGATGAATGATTAAGCTCACAAGTTGGGGTCTCATAAATCGATCTACGGTGACTGTTCGTGACAGATCTAAACTTAAGCAAATCCCAACCCTAATGTGGCGGCGGCTGCTGAATAGATAGAGTATTAGGGCGTGCGTGACCCCTAGACTCACCCCTAATGGGCTCCGACGCGATACACGGCCCAACAGACGGTGTCGCATCACCAAAACAGAATCTGAACGCTGACTTGTTTCGACGATTCCCGTTAACTCCGGACGAATTTTAGGGTGGAACCAGTTGGGTTGGTTAGATAATCTCCTTATCTTTCCAACCATATCAAGTCTCCTTTCTTTTCTTTTTCTTTTTCTTTTGCCTTTTTTCCTTTTATGTGGCCTTTGATTCTTACTAGGAACCATAGAAACCCTGTATCGAGAGAATGCTCGCTTCTCAGATCGTCGAGAAGCTCGTGGCCCTTGAGAAAGCTGGCGATCCTTTCAGGGGCGCAATGTCGTGGTACATCCAGGGACTGAACATGTGCAAGAAACTCCAGTCTGCGGAGAGGGCGGTGATGAAGCAACATATTCTAAGGAAGGTGTGATCAGCCGTGAGAGGTCATAAGCTAGAGGCCAGCCTAGTAGCTTCTGTGGAGGATTCCATCGCTGAAGGCTTCAAAGGAGCCAGTAGCAGTAGGAAAAAGAAATAAGCGTTTTGGTGAGTATTCCAGCAGTTCAGATAATCGCTCATTGATGTAAATAGGTATTTGGACATTGCTGGTGTTTTGTATAGGATGGTAATTTTTTGTGACCTTGTTGGCATCTGGCATTGGTCTCCGCCGCCGGCCCAGCCTCCCCTGGCACCAAAAGGAGGATAAGAAACCGATTAGTTGCGACCCATAATCCTAAAATACAATATCAAACTGCTCCAAAGAACAGGCCTCATACTACACTGTTGCATAAAACTAAGAAATAACCTCTGTGTTCCAAAGATAATATAGAGCCATGGGACCCTTGAATCCATGCGTTTCTAAATATGAGATTTGGTGTTGTAATGATATATGATAGGTACGAGGACAGTCTATGTTAGTATCATTGAGCTTAACGTGTGCCGCTAGTTAATCCATATTAGAACATTGAAGCGCCCTTACGGGCGCCCTACCAGGATAAAATATAGAATTTGGAAGGAACATGATAGGAACGGGGTGCCCGATCTTACGTTAGGTGAAGGTAACTATCGATTTGGTGGAGATGTCACACAAACGATCCGGCTTCCAATCAACACGACTAGAACCCCGCAATCGCAGCACCACTTCTCCTCAACCGTGCACTGCGCGATTGACCTCGCCACGAGGGCTAATTCCTGCCTGAGAATCAAAGACATAAGCAAGAACAAGAAAGAACACAATCTATAATATTGCGGATGAATGATTAAGCTCACAAGTTGGGGTCTCATAAATCGATCTACGGTGACTGTTCGTGACAGATCTAAACTTAAGCAAATCCCAACCCTAATGTGGCGGCGGCTGCTGAATAGATAGAGTATTAGGGCGTGCGTGACCCCTAGACTCACCCCTAATGGGCTCCGATGCGATACACGGCCCAACAGATGGTGTCGCATCACCAAAACAGAATCTGAACGCTGACTTGTTTCGACGATTCCCGTTAACTCCGGACGAATTTTAGGGTGGAACCAGTTGGGTTGGTTAGATAATCTCCTTATCTTTCCAACCATATCAAGTCTCCTTTCTTTTCTTTTTCTTTTGCCTTTTTTCCTTTTATGTGGCCTTTGATTCTTACTAGGAACCATAGAAACCCTGTATCGAGAGAATGCTCGCTTCTCAGATCGTCGAGAAGCTTGTGGCCCTTGAGAAAGCTGGCGATCCTTTCAGGGGCGCAATGTCGTGGTACATCCAGGGACTGAACATGTGCAAGAAACTCCAGTCTGCAGAGAGGGCGGTGATGAAGCAACATATTCTGAGGAAGGTGTGATCAGCCGTGAGAGGTCATAAGCTGGAGGCCAGCCTAGTAGCTTCTGTGGAGGCTTCCATTGCTGAAGGCTTCAAAGGAGCCAGTAGCAGTAGGAAAAAGAAATAAGCGTTTTGGTGAGTATTCCAGCAGTTCAGATAATCGCTCATTGATGTAAATAGGTATTTGGACATTGCTGGTGTTTTGTATAGGATGGTAATTTTTTGTGACCTTGTTGGCATCTGGCGTTGGTCTCCGCCGCCGGCCCAGCCTCCCCTGGCACCAAAAGGAGGATAAGAAACTGATTAGTTGCGACCCATAATCCTAAAATACAATATCAAACTGCTCCAAAGAACAGGCCTCATACTACAATGTTGCATGAAACTAAGAAATAACCTCTGTGTTCCAAAGATAATATAGAGCCATGGGACCCTTGAATCCATGCGTTTCTAAATATGAGATTTGGTGTTGTAATGATATATGATAGGTACGAGGACAGTCTATGTTAGTATCATCGAGCTTAACGTGTGCCGCTAGTTAATCCATATTAGAACATTGAAGCGCCCTTACGGACGCCCTACCAGGATAAAATATAGAATTTGGAAGGAACATGATAGGAACGGGGTGCCCGATCTTACGTTAGGTGAAGGTAACTATCGATTTGGTGGAGATGTCACACAAACGATCCGGCTTCCAATCAACACGACTAGAACCCCGCAATCGCAGCACCACTTCTCCTCAACCGTGCACTGTGCGATTGACCTCGCCACGAGGGCTAATTCCTGCCTGAGAATCAAAGACATAAGCAAGAACAAGAAAGAACACAATCTATAATATTGCGGATGAATGATTAAGCTCACAAGTTGGGGTCTCACAAATCGATCTACGGTGACTGTTCGTGACAGATCTAAACTTAAGTAAATCCCAACCCTAATGTGGCGGCGGCTGCTGAATAGATAGAGTATTAGGGCGTGCGTGACCCCTAGACTCACCCCTAATGGGCTCCGACGCGATACACGGCCCAACAGACGGTGTCGCATCACCAAAACAGAATCTGAACGCTGACTTGTTTCGACGATTCCCGTTAACTCCGGACGAATTTTAGGGTGGAACCAGTTGGGTTGGTTAGATAATCTCCTTATCTTTCCAACCATATCAAGTCCGTCGCAATCGGTGTCGGATGCATATTGGGCGTCCATTTTAGTGCAGACTGGTCCTGGAACCCGAGATGGAGTCGCAACCGAGTCGGACTTGATCTCCGTCCTGTTGTGGCGCCCTTGCTGCTCCTCCTCAACACCTAGGCCTTTCCCAAGTCCTTGCCGGTCCCCTCCAAGGTTCCTAATCATCAAAACATCCATGACCCCAAGCGTAAGCTCTGAAACACAATTGACTAGGGTAGAACGTACCTAGAGATTTAGCTGTCGTGCACGCGATCGTGTTATCGGTCCATTCATTGTATGTATAGAAGTGATGTCCTCATCATCATCCTCCTCTTGAATTGGAGTCGTCGTCGACTCGATCTCATCTTCGTCACCCATATATGGCTTCAAATATAAAATGTTAAAGGTGGGACTAACCCGAAAATCTGGAGGCAACTCAGGTGGTAATCCAGGGGGTATCTCAGAGGGAAACACATACATGTCATCATCAAAACATGTATTTCAGAATGTTTCTAGAGCAGCCTGTGACATACAAAATATGTTAACATGTTTGGCCATACATGAGTTCGGGTCTCGTGGCAGCATCATGTTTGCATAACTATTTAGAATGTGATATACTCTCCGGAGTTATTTCTTTACCATAATATATGCATGTATAGCATATGGCTGACATGTTATTGTGTTACCTGACTGGACTGTCGTTTGTGCCACTGAGTCACTGAGAGGTATGGGTGGATTCCTGGAGTCGGCTTCATCCTGTGCTTTGTGACATTTCTCCATCTCATACAAGTAGCTTAAATTAAGGCCAAGGCATATCCCTACCAACGAGCAAAAACCCATCAGTGATTTGTGTATGGAATTGACATTCTAATTTTATGTAAATGTATGCTTCAATAAAAAACAAAACTTGAATGAGGAACCAAATTCAAGAGCAACAAAAGCATTCCTAAAATATAGAATTAGTTCTGCAATGTTGATAGACACATAGCCACTTCTGGAATTTGGCTCTTTGCTGAGTACCAATTTTTGAAGGTGCTATTTTCTTCCCCTTTTAAACATAATAAGATATCAATTTGAAAAACTCTTTTTAAAATAAGGTGGTGGTGCGGTCCTTTTGCTATGTTCAAGAGGATTTTAGATACCAATTTTTTAAGGTGCTATTTTCTTCCCCTTTTAAACATAATAAGATATCAATTTGAAAAACTCTTTTTAAAATAAGGTGGTGGTGCGGTCCTTTTGCTTTGGGCTAATACTTTCTCCCCCTTTGGCATGAATCGCCAAAAACGGATACTTTGAGTGAAATATAACCCCTTGTTAACTACTTTCTCCCCTTTGGCAAATAAAATATGAGTGAAGATTATACCAAAGATGGAGAGATGCTCGGAGCGACGACGAAGGATGAGTCATGGAGTGGAAGTCTTTGTTTTCGCCGAAGACTCCAATTCCCTTTCAATACACCTATGACTTGTTTTGAAATTCACTTGAAAACACATTAGTCATAGCATATAAAAGAGACATGATCAAAGGTATATTATTGAGCTATGTGTACAAAACATCAAAAGAAATTCCTAGAATCAAGAATATTTAGCTCATGCCTAAGTTTGTTAAAAGTTTGTTCATCTAGTGGCTTGGTAAAGATATCGGCCAATTGTTCTTTAGTGTTAATGTAAGCAATCTCGATATCCCCTTTTTGTTGGTGATCCCTTAGAAAATGATACCGAATGGCTATGTGTTTAGTGCGGCTATGCTCAACGGGATTATCCGCCATGCGGATTGCACTCTCATTATCACATAGAAGAGGAACTTTGGTTAATTTGTAACCATAGGCCCTAAGGGTTTGCCTCATCCAAAGTAATTGCGCGCAACAATGGCCTGCGGCAATATACTCGGCTTCGGCGGTAGAAAGAGCTATGGAATTTTGCTTCTATGAAGCCCAAGACACCAAGGATCTTCCCAAGAACTGGCAAGTCCCCGATGTGCTCTTTCTATTGATTTTACACCCTGCCCAATCGGCATCCGAATAACCAATTAAATCAAATGTGGATCCCCGAGGGTACTAAAGCCCAAACTTAGGAGTATAAACTAAATATCTCAAGATTTGTTTTACGACCGTAAGGTGAGCTTCCTTAGGGTCGGCTTGGAATCTTGCACACATGCATACGGAAAGCATAATGGTCCGGTCGAGATGCACATAAGTAGAGTAAAGAACCTATCATCGACCGGTATACCTTTTGATCGACGGATTTACCTCCCGTGTCGAGGTCGAGATGCCCATTGGTTCCCATGGGTGTCTTGATGGGCTTGGCATCCTTCATCCCAAACTTGTTTAGAATGTCTTGAATATACTTCGTTTGGCTAATGAAGGTGTCCTCTTGGAGTTGCTTTACTTGAAATCCCAAGAAGTATTTCAACTCCCCCATCATTGACATCTCGAATTTTTGTGTCATGATCCTACTAAATTCCTCACATGTAGATTCGTTAGTAGACCCAAATATAATATCATCAACAAAAATTTGGCATACAAACAAATCATTGTCAAGAGTTTTAGTGAATAGAGTAGGATTGGCTTTTCCGACTTTGAAGCCATTAGTGATAAGAAAATCTCTTAGGCATTCATACCATGCTCTTGGGGCTTGCTTGAGCCCATAAAGCGCCTTAGAGAGTTTGTAAACATAGTTAGGGTACTCACTATCTTCAAAGCCGGGAGGTTGCTCAACATAGACCTCTTCCTTGATTGGTCCATTGAGGAAGGCACTTTTCATTATCCATTGGATAAAGCTTAAAGCCATGGTAAGTAGCATAGGCAAGTAATATGCGAATTGATTCAAGCCTAGCTACGGGTGCATAGGTTTCACCAAAATCCAAACCTTCGACTTGTGAATATCCCTTGGCCACAAGTCGGGCTTTGTTCCTTGTCACCACACCATGTTCATCTTGCTTGTTGCGGAAGACCCACTTGGTTCCTACAACATTTTGATTAGGACGTGGAACTAAATGCCATACCTCGTTCCTAGTGAAGTTGTTGAGCTCCTCTTGCATCGCCACCACCCAATCCGAGTTTTGTAGTGCTTCCTCTACCCTGTGTGGCTCAATAGAGGAAACAAAAGAGTAATGCTCACAAAAATGTGCAACACGAGATCTTGTGGTTACCCCCTTATGAATGTCGCCGAGGATGGTGTCGACGGGGTGATCTCATTGGATTGCTTGGTGGACTCTTGGGTGTGGCAGTCTTGGTTCTTCATCCTCCTTGTCTTGATCATTTGCATCTCCCCCTTGATCATTGTCGTCATCTTGAGGTGGCTCATCTGTTTGATCTTCTCCTTCATCAACTTGAGCCTCATCCTCATTTTGAGTTGGTGGAGATGCTTGCGTGGAGGAGGATGGTTGATCTTGTGCATTTGGAGTCTGTTCGGATTCCTTAGGACATACATCACCAATGGACATGTTCCTTAGCGCGATGCATGGAGCCTCTTCATCACCTATCTCATCAAGATCAACTTGCTCTACTTGAGAGTCGTTAGTCTCATCAAACACAACGTCACAAGAAACTTCAACTAGTCCTGAGGACTTGTTAAAGACTCTATATGCCCTTGTGTTTGAATCATATCCTAGTAAAAAGCCTTCTACTGTTTTGGGAGCAAATTTAGATTTTCTACCTCTTTTAACAAGAATAAAGCATTTGCTACCAAAGACTCTAAAATATGAAATATTGGGCTTTTTACCGGTTAGGAGTTCATATGATGTCTTCTTGAGGATTCAGTGTAGATACAACCGGTTGATGGCGTAGCAGGTGGTGTTGACCGCCTCGGCCCAAAACCGATCTGAAGTCTTGTACTCATCAAGCATGGTTCTTGCCATGTCCAATAAAGTTCGATTCTTCCTTTCCACTACACCATTTTGTTGTGGAGTGTAGGGAGAAGAGAACTCATGCTTGATGCCCTCCTCCTTAAGGAAGCCTTCAATTTGAGAGTTCTTGAACTCCGTCCCGTTGTCGCTTCTAATTTTCTTGATCCTTAAGCCGAACTCGTTTTGAGCCCGTCTCAAGAATCCCTTTAAGGTCTCTTGGGTATGAGATTTTTCCTGCAAAAAGAACACCCAAGTGAAGCGAGAATAATCATCCACAATAACTAGACAGTACTTACTCCCGCCGATGCTTATGTAAGCAATCGGGCCGAATAGATCCATGTGTAGGAGCTCGAGTGGCCTGTCAGTCGTCATGATGTTCTTGTGTGGATGATGAACACCAACTTGCTTCCCTGCCTGACATGCGCTACAAATTCTGTCTTTCTCAAAATGAACATTTGTTAGTCCCAAAATGTGTTCTCCCTTTAGAAGTTTGTGAAGATTTTTCATTCCAACATGTGCTAGTCGGCGATGCTAGAGCCAGCCCATGTTAGTCTTAGTAATCAAGCAAGTGTTGAGTTCAGCTCTATCAAAATCTACCAAGTATAGCTGACCCTCTAACACTCCCTTAAATGCTATTGAATCATCACTTCTTCTAAAGATAGTAACACCTACATCTGTGAAAAGACAGTTGTAGCCCATTTTGCATAATTGAGAAACAGAAAGCAAATTGTAATCTAAAGAGTCTACAAGAAAAATATTGGAAATGGAATGGTCAGGAGATATAGCAATTCTACCCAATCCTTTGACCAAACCTTGGTTTCCATCCCCGAATGTAATTGCTCTTTGGGGATCTTGGTTTTTCTCGTAGGAGGAGAACATCTTCTTCTCCCCTGTCATGTGGTTTGTGCACCCGCTATCAATGATCCAACTTGAGCCTCCGGATGCATAAACCTACAAAACAAGTTTAGTTCTTGGTTTTATGCACCCAAACGGTTTTGGGTCCTTTGGCATTAGATACAAGAACTTTGGGTACACAAACACAAGTCTTTGATCCCTTGTGTTTGCCCCCAACATACTTGGCAACTACCTTGCCGGATTTGTTAGTCAAAACATAAGATGCATCAAAAGTTTTAAATGAAAGGTTGGAATCATTTGATGCACTAGGAGTTTTCTTCTTAGGCAATTTAGCACGGGTTGATTGCCTAGAGCTAGATGTCTCACCCTTAGACATAAAAGCATGGTTGGGGCCAGAGTGAGATTTCTTAGAATGAATTCTCCTAATTTTGCTTTCGGGATAACCGGCAGGGTACAAAATGTAACCCTCATTATCCTGAGGCATGGGAGCCTTGCCCTTAACAAAATTAGACAATCTTTTAGGAGGGGCATTAAGTTTGACATTGTCTCCCTTTTGGAAGCCAATGCCATCCTTGATGCCAGGGCGTCTCCCACTATAGAGCATGCTTCTAGCAAATTTAAAATTTTCATTTTCTAAGTCATGCTCGGCAATTTTAGCATCTAATTTTGCTATATGATCATTTTTTTGTTTAATTAAGGCCATATGATCATGAATAGCATCAATGTTAACATCTCTACATCTAGTGCAAATAGTAACATGCTCAGTGGTAGATGTAGAGGGTTTGCATGAATTAAGTTCAACAATCTTAGCACGTAAAATATCATTGTTATCTCTAAGATCGGAAATTGTAACATTGCAAACATCTAGCTCTTTAGCCTTAGCAATTAGTTTTTCATTTTCAATCCTAAGGCTAGAAAGTGAGACATTCAATTCTTCAATCTTAGCAAGCAAATTAACATTATCATCTCTAAGATTGGGAATTGGAACATCACAAATATTAGTATCAACCTTAGCAATTAATTTAGCATTTTCATTTCTAAGGTTGGCAATAGTGTCATGGCAAGTGCTTAGCTCACTAGATAGTTTTTCACATTTTTCTACTTCTAGAGCGTAAGCATTTTTAACCTTAACATGCTTCTTATTTTCCTTAATTAGGAAGTCCTCTTGGCTGTCCAAGAGTTCATCCTTCTCATGAATAGCACTAATTAATTCATTTAATTTTTCCTTTTGTTGCATGTTTAGGTTGGCAAAAAGGATACACAAGTTATCCTCCTCATCACTACAATTATCCTCATCACTAGAGGTTTCATATTTAGTGGAGGATCTTGATTTTACCTTCTTCTTTTTGCCGTCCTTTGCCATGAGGCACTTGTGGCCAATGTTGGGGAAGAGAAGATCCTTGGTGATGGCGATGTTTGCAGCGTCCTCGTCGGAGGAGAAGTCGGAGGAACTCTCGTCGGAGTCCCACTCGCGGCACACATGGGCATCGCCGCCCTTCTTCTTGTAGTATCTCTTCTTCTCCTTTCTTCTCCCCTTCTTGTCGTCGCCCCTGTCACTATCACTAGATAATGGACATTTAGCAATGAAATGACCGGGCTTACCACACTTGTAGTATACTTTCTTGGAGCGGGGCTTATAATCCTTCCCCCTCCTTTGCTTAAGGATTTGGCGGAAGCTCTTGATGATGAGCGCCATTTCCTCGTTGTCGAGCTTGGAGGCGTCGATGGGTGTTCTACTTGATGTAGATTCCTCCTTCTTTTCTTCCGTCGCCTTGAATGCGACCGGTTGTGCTTCGGACGTGGAGGGGCCATCAAGCTCGTTGATTTTCTTTGAGCCTTTGATCATTAGCTCAAAGCTCACAAAATTCCCTATTACTTTCTCGGGAGTCATTAGTGTATATCTAGGATTACCACGAATTAATTGAACTTGAGTAGGGTTAAGGAAAACAAGTGATCTAAGAATAACCTTAACCATTTCGTGGTCATCCCATTTTTTGCTCCCGAGGTTGCGCACTTGGTTCACCAAGGTTTTGAGCCGGTTGTACATGTCTTGTGGCTCCTCCCCTTGGCGAAGTCGGAAGCGACCGAGCTCCCCCTCGATCATCTCCCGCTTGGTGATCTTGGTCACCTCGTCTCCTTCGTGCGCGGTCTTTAGCACGTCCCGAATCTCCTTTGCGCTCTTCAACCCTTGAACCTTATTATACTCCTCTCGACTTAGAGAGGCGAGGAGTATAGTGGTGGCTTGGGAGTTGAAGTGCACAATTTGGGCTACTTCATCCTCATCATAGTCTTCATCCCCTACGGATGGTACCTGTACACCAAACTCAACAACATCCCATATACTTTTGTGGAGTGAGGTTAGGTGATATCGCATCATATCACTCCACCTAGCATAATCTTCACCATCAAACGTTGGTGGTTTGCCCAATGGGACGGAAAGTAATGGCGTATGTTTAGGAATGCGAGGGTAGCGTAGAGGGATCTTACTAAACTTCTTACGCTCATGGTGCTTAGAAGTTACGGACGGCGTGTCGGAGCCGGAGGTGGATGGCGACGAAGAGTCGGTCTCGTAGTAGACCACCTTCCTCATCTTCTTTTTCTTGTCACCGCTCCGACGCGACTTGTGTGAAGGGGATTCCTTTTCCTTCCCCTTCCCTTTGTTGTAGGACTCACCCGATGGAGCCTTCCTATGGCTTGAAATGGTCTTCTCGCCTGTCCCCATCTCTTTCTTGGCGTCATCTCCCGACATCACTTCGAGTGGTTAGGCTCTAATGAAGCACCGGGCTCTGATACCAATTGAAAGTCGCCTAGTGGGGGGGGGATGAATAGGGCGAATCTGAAATTTACAAACTTAAGCACAAACTACAAGCCAGGTTAGCGTTAGAAATAGAAACGAGTCTAAGAGAGAGGGCGCAAAACAAATCGTGAGCGAATAAAGAGCGAGACACGATGATTTGTTTTACCGAGGTTCGGTTCTTGCAAACCTACTCCCCGTTGAGATGGTCACAAAGACCGGGTCTCTTTCAACCCTTTCCCTCTCTCAAACGGTCATCTAGACCGAGTGAGCTTCTCTTCTCAATCAATCGGAACACAAAGTTCCACAAGGACCACCACACAATTGGTGTCTCTTGCCTCGATTACAAATGAGTTTGATCACAAGAAGAGTGAGAAAGAAAGAAGCAATCCAAGCGCAAGAGCTCAAATGAACACGACAAATCACTCTCTCTAATCACTAAAGCTTTGTGTGGAGTTGGGAGAGGATTTGATCTCTTTGGTGTGTCTTGTATTGAATGCTAGCTCTTGTAAGGTGTAGAAGAGTGGAAAACTTGGATGTCATTGAATGTGGGGTGGGTGGGGTATTTATAGCCCTAACCACAAAAAATGGCCGTTGGAAGGCTGCAGTCGCATGGCGCACCGTACAGTCCGGTGCGCTAGCCACGTCAGCAGACCGTTGGGGTTCGACCGTTGGAGCTCTGACTTGTGGGTCCTCTGGGCTGTCCGGTGGTGCACCGGACATGTCCTATAGACTGTCCGGTGCGCCTCCCGCGCGTGCTCTGACTCTGGCGTGCACTATAGCGCATTTAATGTGGTGCAATCGACCGTTGCGCGCGAAGTAGCCGTTGCTCCGCTGGCACACCGGACAGTCCGGTGTGCACCGGACACTGTCCGGTGACTCACCGGACAGTCCGGTGAATTATAGCGGAGCGCCCTCTGATTTTCTCGAAGGTGACGAGTTCGAGCTGAAGTGCCCTGGTGCACCGGACACTGTCCGGTGGCACACCGGACAGTCCGGTGCGCCAGACCAGGGTGCCTTTCGGATTGTCTTTTGCTCTCTTGTTTGAACCCTTTTCTTGGTCTTTTTATTGGTTTATTGTGAACCTTTGGCACCTGTAGAACTTATAGACTAGAGTAAACTAGTTAGTCCAATTATTTGTGTTGGGCAATTCAACCACCAAAATCAATTAGGAAATAGGTGTAAGCCTAATTCCCTTTCACTTCATATGACAGAATAAAAATAAATTTATTCATAAAACTCAGTTTATGAAACTACGAGAGATTTATAGAATTTGTGTATATTGTTAGAACCATCATGTGAGATGAACAAATGACCAAACAACCAAAATAAACTTTGTAGATCTTGAGAAGTTATAGAATTTTGTAGTTGGCAACTTTTTCATTTGAAATCATATTGTCAACGAAAACTACGTCTGAATTTAAAAAATTTAAAATTTGAATTTTAAAAACGACCTTGAAAGAAAAAACCACCAACATGAAAGTTGTAGGTATTGAAGAGTTATGAAACTTTGTAGTTGACAATGTTTGGTTTGAAATCACCTTGTCATACAAAACTATGTTTGAGTTTTGAAATTTGAATTTTTCAAACTACCTCGGATGGAAAAAACCACCAAAATAAAAGTTGTAGGTCTTGAAATGTAATGAAACTTTGTAATTGACAACTTTTTGATTTGAAATCATCTTTTATCAATGAAAAATTCGTGTGATGTTTTCAAATTTGAAATTCAAATTTTGTAAACGGCCTTGGATGTAGAAACTATTAAAATAGAACTTGTAGATCTCAAAAAGTTATGCAACTTTATAGTTGGTCACATTTTCAAATGAATTCATTTAGTGCCTTAAATAATCAAATTACTTTCGATTTGTTATAGTACATGATGAATGAAAACGTAATATAGACATAATTAATGTAATAGTGTAGTGGTATAGGACGGTATGCGCGAGAGAGATTGCGAGTTCGAATCTCACCATTCACAAAACTTGTAAATTTGATTCAAAATAATAGTGAAAAATGATAGGGTGATGGGTATGGTAATACATAGTGGTTGGAGAGTTGTTCCTATAATTTTAAAAAATGTTTTGCAGTTTTTTTTGGACTTTTTCGATTCTTAATTCGTCGAGAGTGTTTTTCAACACTCGGCAAAGTCTTTGCCGAGTGTCCAAAAAAAGTACTCGGCAAAGAACCTTTTGCCGATAAAATGTTTGTCGAGTGTTACACTCGGTAAAGCCTTTACCGAGTGTAAAATGGTCTTTGCCGTGTGTTTTAGACACTCGGCAAAGAACACGATTTCGGTAGTGAGCATCAGTTAATTCAAATAGTAGAGAAGTAATTTACCCGATAATTTTTCAGGCCATTATGATCAACAACTTGAAGTTTGGTGGCAGCAGACTGCTCCTTGTGATCAAATAGTGTAATCGAAAAGCGTGATGGGCCCATAGAATGGAGAGCACTTGCCAGATCAAGCCAGCTTTGTATTCATGTTTAGTTGTATGATACTGTTATGACTGCATCTCCTACACCACGCATAGGGCCATTAGTGGCTAGGAGGGCTAAGGCCCACGGCTAGGCCACAGGACACATGCGGCCAGGAGATCGGCTAGGATAGATTAGATAAGGATTAGCTAATAAAAAGGAGAGATTATATCTAGTTAGTTGGATAGGGATTAGAAGAGATCTCATAGCTCTTATCCTTAGATCAGATAAGCATCAACTGGGACATAAATACATGTAAGAGGTTATTTGTGGAATTAAGCAGAAATATATTATTTCTGGCTTCACCTAGGGAGCTCGAAGATTGAGAGATCAAGTCTATTATTGTCCAAGCTGCCTTTACCTCCATGTGCCCTAACCTTCTGTTGACAGCGACGACGTCTCTGCGCCAGCAACCAACCCGCCCAGCTCGCTCTCATCCCTACTCCCTATGGCAGCTCCCTGGTAGGGTTAGGAAACCTACCAGATACAGTGTGGTGGAAACAGGCAAATATAAATTTCATTGTATCTCAATCCAAAAATCAAAAGGAATCAGGTGCTACCTGCAAATCCGCAACTCTGGGAGGCACATGCAGCAAAAGTACACCAAAGCAGGAGATCTAAAATCTAGTAGTGAGCTCGTAACCAGACACTAATGTGAGTTTATTAATGACAAAAACAACTAATCTCAAACTCAAACTAAATTAGTCTTCAATACTCCGAGTCAAAGATCATATTGCATTTCAGCACTGTGATTTACCGTGAAACATTACTACCTAATGTTTAGTTACCATGATTCGATTATCCTCTTATTTCTAGTTATAAACACCGAGAACTTAAATCATCTGAAAAGAACACATGGGAGGGATGAGAATAGCCACAGGAAAATAATGCAAGAAAACTATATACACACCTCCTTCCTTTTGTCAGCACGGTCAGAGAGCATACTATGATAGCCTCAAATCCTACAGTGTTATGCAGAGTCACTAAGTTACTTAACATCCTTTTTTCGAAAGCATATTCATGTTTAGCAACCTTACCATGGTATCTAGCTCAACTCTTACATATAACTATTCAAAATGACACCAGAATTGAAATGAGTTTAGGTCAAGGTTCAAGTTTGATGAGTTGTTTAGAAAATTTATTTTTAAGTACAGTCATATATTTCTTTCCTAAAATTTATAAGATGGTTGTCATAATTTTTCTGATTAAAAACCCATCAGTTTTAATCACAGATGCACATACCAACAACGGACTTAGATTCCCTTGATCCATACAAATTTATCAAGTATTACCATCATATACCAGTAGCTTATTAGAACAACCCCATACTGTAATCAAGAAAAAAAGACTTGAATTCTTCGAGGTCATTTCCAAATAAAAGCATCAAATGTACTGTAAAAGTAGCCCAGGAGTTGTGAAGATGTCATGCTTGCAAATATCTAGACGGGGCCACATGACCTTAGAGCAATAGATTATATCTGGCCATGATAAGGTGTATAAGATTGGTATCCACATATCTGGCCATCCCAATTGAGCTAGGGCAGATGAATCCTGGGAAAATAGAAGAACATGAATAACAAGCCTAATAAAGATCAGCCAGGGCCATCTGATACATAGATTTAACAAATTTATCTCCATATTGCAATTTCAGCACAATCCACCTATAAAATTAATCCAGCAGTTACTTTTAAATGGTAGCAGTAGATTATTTAGCTTTTAACAATCTGGCACACTAATCTCTAGTGTCATACAGATAGTACAAGTTTTTGTGTATTGAACAGTTTATCCAATCTAACCCTACCAGATAAGTTATAGACCACAAATTCACAAATTGCAGCTTCCAATCACCACGACATTGTAACCAACTGAGCCAAATTTAGCCTTAGTGTGAAATAATTGCTATAGTAAAAAAATGTGCAACCATAGGCCCCAATTTCAGAACTGTGCAGATGCTCACCTAGCAAATTGAAGCCTTTATCCCACAGATCGACGAACATCTCTTGTAGAAATTGACACACCAAAACGCAAAATAACACACCACTACATCTTAACCATTTGGATAACTATATGTGAGATAGTCAACTAAATGGAACTCCCTATTAGCTGCAAGTAAATAGCCAACTGAAACAAGTGTTTCCATGTGAATATAATTCTCAGTGTAATAACTAAACAATCTAAGCTAGAAGATGAATAAAACGCCACAAAGTGATGAAACTTATCCTTAGGATCAACTCAAGAACAAGCTAGCATACATCTCCATCGTCAAAATATCATAATAGAACTGTCACTCACCACAAAGGTCACTGATTTTCTTTGCCATCTCCTTGATCTCCTTCTCTACCTTCTTGATTCTAGTCAAATATGGCACAAGTCCCTGCAGCGGCATCTAGCAAACAAAAATCAACAAAAGATTATTAGTTTCTACCCCTGAAATCACAAACGGCGACCTAAATCTGGTAAAAGAACGATGTCGTCGTAAACACAAGAGGAGCTTAAAACCCTAGTCTAAAAGTCCTACTATCTTTGTGGGGTTCACTGTTGAGTAGGCATCTATTATATTTTTCCTAACCATAGTATAAAAGTCCTACTATTTTCCTTTCATTTCCCTACTTTACATTATATTCTAAATTAAATAAAAACTTCTAGAAACAGTATTGGACTATGGGTTCTATATTTTTGCTCTAAAGTTCATTTTGCACAATGTCTAGCAAAATTTGTTTGAACAAAATTTGGACATTCATTTTTCAAGTTATGACTTTTCTAAGTTTAAAATGAATTGGAAATTCAAAAAGGAAAAGGAAAAATAGCATCTAGCGCTCGGGTCCCTGGGTTTTTCTTTTCTCCTTTCTCACAAACCAGTCCTTGGTGCACTATTCAAGTAAGTAACTGCCATTGCGGAAAACCCCTGGGTTTATAGACTATACAACTAGCTCTCCACTCCCTCACCAGAACAGTGCTAGACGCGAAGAAAATGACGGCGGGGCTCACTAGCGGCAGTAGAGCTCCGGTGAGCGGTCGGGTGAGGTCGGGGAGGCTCCAGCGATCACGTCGATGGTTAGGTCATGGCCGGCCGGTGACGGTTAGAGCTGGTTGGTCCACATGCACAGGCAGCGGCAGCTCCAAAGTCTGTCAACGGCGGTGGTAAATTTCGATCCGATCAGCTGGGGAGCTTCACTAGAGATTGGGGATGCTGCTGGTGCAAGGAATCAGGCGGCTGTGTACTGGGTTGCGCTAGCCATGTTCACCGGTGGGCGGGTGAAGTCCGGCGAGTGGTGGTACGCCCCTGGAGGGGAGTACAGAGTGAGGGGGCTAGTCAGGGAGCTTCACCGTGACTTAGGGTACCTAACAATGGAGCTCGCTCGGGCAAAGGGTGGCTGTGATGTCTGGACCATGGTGGCTGGGCTCAAGTGACAATGGAGGGCGGTGGTGCGCTCGGTTCCGGCAAAATTCTGGCGAGGGTGCACTTGCCAACTGGTTAGGGGCTTGCGCAGGGAATGACCGAGGGCGAGGGTGGTCTTATAGGTGCGGGCGGAACTAGGCGGTGGCCGGCCCCTGGCACAAGGGCACGCACGGGCGCTGGTTGGGCATGCACTGGTGTGTCCTCCCAGGTCAAGCACGTGGTGACAACCTGTGTAGTCAAATTCAAACGCCTATTGGCCGCAAATCTTGGTGAATTCGGGCAAGATCATTTTGTAAGATCTCCTCCCCTCACTTCCCTCTATCTGTTCTATGTGGAGTCCGAAGCGTTTCTTGGCATGGGTGAGGAGTTGTCTTGTCCCAAAGGTTGATATGTCTCAAGGGTCGAAATCGAGAGGAAATTGGTGTTTTGGCTTGTCAAAAAGCTTGGTCCCGAGGCCATCTTCTGACATATTTGTCAGGTACCGTAATTAGGGGTACCCCCAACACTCCTAAACCCAACTGGTAAACACCCTCAGGACTAAGCCACAAAAACTGATGGGCACGGTTTAAGTCAAGGCTTCATCTACCCAAGGGACGCGACCTCGCCCGAGCCCAGCCTCGGGCAGGAACCGTAGTCCCAGACGAATTCACGCCTCGCCCTAGGGTCTCCTCAGGAAGTGGGCGCACCCTCGGCTCGCCCGAAGCCCAGCTCGGGCAGGCTTCGCTGGAAGCAACCTTGGCCAAATCGCCTCACCAACCGACCGTATCGCAGGCGCATTCAATGCGAAGATCGCCTGACACCTTATCCTGACACGCGCACCGCAGTCGGCAAGGTCAAAGTGACCGCAGTCACTTCACCCCTTCACTGACCGATCTGACAGGAAAACAGCACCGCTTGCCCCGCTCCGACTGCTGTGCCAACCACCCGGGTAAGGCTGACAACATCCGAGTTCAGCCTCGGGCGCAACAGGAAGCTCCGCCTCGCTCGACCTTAGGGCTCGGCCTCGGGAGAAGGTCTCCGCCTCGCCCGACCCCAGGACTCGGCCTAAGTCTTGGCCTCGAGAGGAATCGCGTCCTCGCTCGACCCCGGCCTCGGCATTAGGAGAAGTCTTCGCCTCACCCAACCTTGGGCTCGGACCGACCGCGCCACAGGGGATACATCATTACTCTAACCCTAGCTAGCTCAGGCTATGAGGGAACAAGACTGGTGTCCCATCTGGCTCACCCCGGTAACAGGTAATGATGGTTCCCCGCGTGCGTCCATGACGTCGATGGTTCTCAGCCCCCTACGGAAGCAAGGAGACGTCAGCAGGATCCCAGCCGCACCGCCAGCTGTGCTTCTACAGGGCTCAGACACTTCTCCGACGGCCACATTATCGCGTACACAGGGCTCAAGCACTTATCCAGCAGCCACGTTGGCATGTACACAGGGCTCAGGCACTTCTCTGTCAGACATGTTAGCGCATAGCTACACCCCCCATTGTACATCTGGACCCTCTCCTTGCATCTATAAAAGGGAGGTCTAGGGCCTTCCTGTGGGGGGGGGGGGGTCGCGCGGGGATGAGCAAACGAACAGGCTCTCTCTCTCTCTCGCGACGTTTGTAACCCCTATTACGAGCACCCCCGGTGCGAGATAATACAAGCCGCATTCCCCCTTGTGTTCCATCTTGCGCCAACCCATCTGGGCAGGGGCACACAGTGATAAATTCACTGGTCGGCTCGGTTGAGGGTCCCCTGGGGTCCGAGACACCGACAGTTGGCGCGCCAGGTAGGGGCATGCTGCGTGTTAACGAACACCTTCCCGTTGAGTTCCAGATGGGTAGTCTTCAGCAACCTCTTCAGCCCGGGATGGTGCTCCGCTTCGGGAGTCTCGAGTTCATGTCCCTCGACGGTAGCTACGACATGGTACTCCTCCCTCCGCAGCACGACAGCAACAACGACAGTCGTCAGCTCGCCCGGCAGCGGCGAACTCGACGACGTCTTCCCCTCGTGGCGGAAGAGCAGCATCTGGGTTTGCCCCGCCACCCTCCTCGCCGCAGGAGGAGGAGACGGGGCAACCGTGGCCAGGTAGGAGGCAGCACCTCGTCGGATGTCGAGCGAGTCGACGGCGCCGGCACCTGAAAGTCGCCTAGAGGGAGGGTGAATAGCGCGAATCTGAAATTTAACAACTTAATCACAACTACAAGTCGGGTTAGCGTTAGAAATATAATCGAGTCCGAGAGAGGGGTGCAAAACAAATCACAAGCGAATAAAGAGTATGACACACGAATTTGTTTTACCGAGGTTTGGTTCTTGCAAACCTACTCCCCGTTGAGGTGGTCACAAAGACCGGGTCTCTTTCAACCCTTTCCCTCTCTCAAACGGTCCCTCGGACTGAGTGAGCTTCTCTTCTCAAATCAATTGGGAATCAAACTTCCCGCAAGGACCACCACACAATTGGTGTCTCTTGCCTTGCTTACAAATGAGATGATCGCAAGAAAGAATGAAAGAAGGAAGCAATCCAAGCGCAAGAGCTCAAAAGAACACAACAAATCTCTCTCACTAATCACTAATGCTTTGTGTGGAATTGGGAGAGGATTTGATCACTTGGGTGTGTCTAGAATTGAATGCTAGAGCTCTTGTAAGTAGTTGGAAGGTGGAACACTTGGATATCTTGAATGGGGGTGGTTGGGGGTATTTATGACCCCAACCACCAAACTAGCCGTTTGGTGGAGGCTGCTGTCGACGGGCGCACCGGACAGTCCGGTGCGCCACCGGACACTGTCCGGTGCGCCAGCCACGTCACCTAGCCGTTGGGTTCCGACCGTTGGAGCTCTGTCTTGTGGGTTCGCCTGGCTATCCGGTGGCGCACCGGACAAGTCCTGTAGACTGTCCGGTGTGCCTCCCGCGCGTGCCCTGCTCCTCTGCGCGCGCAGGCGCGCATTTAATGCGTTGTAGTCGACCGTTGCGCGCGAAGTAGCCGTTGCTCCGCTGGCTCACCGGACAGTCCGGTGTGCACCGGACATGTCCGGTGAATTTTAGCGGAGCGAAAATCCGAAGCTGGCGAGTTCAGAGCCGCTCTTCCTTGGGGCACCGGACACTGTCCGGTGGTGCACCGGACAGTCCGGTGAATTATAGCGAAGCGCCTCTGAGAATTCCCGAAGGTGATGAGTTCAGCTTGGAGTCCCCTGGTGCACCGGACACTGTCCGGTGGTGCACCGGACACTGTCCGGTGCGCCAGACCAGGGCACACTTCGGTTATCCCTTGCTCTTTTTGTTGAACCCTTTTCTTGGTCTTTTTATTGGCTTTTTGTGAACCTTTGGCACCTGTATAACTTATAGACTAGAGCAAACTAGTTAGTCCAATTATTTGTGTTGGACAATTCAACCACCAAAATTAATTAGGAAATAGGTGTAAGCCTAATTCCCTTTCAATCTCCCCCTTTTTGGTGATTGATGCCAACACAAACCAAAGCAAATATAGAAGTGCACAACTGAACTGGTTTGCATAATTGTAAGTGCAAAGGTTACTTAGAATTGAGCCAATATAAATACTCATAGGATATGCATGGATTGTTTCTTCATTTTAACATTTTGGACCACGCTTGCACCACATGTTTTGTTTTTTCAAATTCTTTTGTAAATCCTTTTCAAAGTCCTTTTGCAAATAGTCAAAGGTAAATGAATAAGATTTTGAGAAGCATTTTCAAGATTTGAAATTTTCTCCCCCTGTTTCAAATGCTTTTCCTTTGACTAAACAAAACACCCCCTTAATGAAATCCTCCTCTTAGTGTTCAAGAGGGTTTTGATGTTAATTTTGAAGAGGGTATACCAATTTGAAATTATATCACACATAAGATACCAATTTAAAAATACTTCTTTAAAACCAACTTGAAAGACTAAAATTTTGAAATTGGTGGTGGTGAAAATTGGTGGTGGTGCGGTCCTTTTGCTTTGGGCTCATGCTCTCTCCCCCTTTGGCATAAATCACCAAAAACGGAATCATTAGAGCCCTTGGTAAACTACTTTCTCCCCCTTTCGTAAATAACATGTGAGTGAAGATTATACCAAAGACGAAGAGTTGCTCGAAGCGACGGCGAAGGATGAGTTATGGAGTGGAGTGGAAGCCTTTGTCTTCGCCGAAGACTCCAATTCCCTTTTAATACACCTATGACTTGGTTTAAAATTCACTTGAAAACACATTAGTCATAGTATATAAAAGAGACATGATCAAAGGTATATGAATGAGCTATGTGTGCAAATCAACAAAAGAAGTTCCTAGAATCAAGAATATTTAGCTCATGCCTAAGTTTGTTAAAAGTTTGTTCATCTAGTGGCTTGGTAAAGATATCGGCTAATTGATCTTTAGTGTTAATATATGCAATCTCTATATCTCCCTTTTGTTGGTGATCCCTTAGAAAATGATACTGAATGGCTATGTGTTTAGTGCGGCTATGCTCAACGGGATTATCCGCCATGCGGATTGCACTCTCATTATCACATAGAAGGGGAACTTTGGTTAATTTGTAACCATAGTCGCTTAGGGTTTGCCTCATCCAAAGTAGTTGCGCGCAACAATGGCCTGCGGCAATGTACTCGGCTTCGGCGGTAGAAAGAGCTACGAAATTTTGCTTCTTTGAAGCCCAAGACACCAAGGATCTTCCCAAGAACTGGCAAGTCCCCGATGTGCTCTTTCTATTAATCTTACACCCCGCCCAATCGGCATCCGAATAACCAATTAAATCAAAAGTGGATCCCCTAGGATACCAAAGCCCAAACTTAGGAGTATAAACTAAATATCTCAAGATTCGTTTTACGGCCGTAAGGTGAGCTTCCTTAGGGTCGGCTTGGAATCTTGCACACATGCATACGGAAAGCATAATATCCGGTCGAGATGCACATAAATACAATAAAGAGCCTATCATCGACCGGTATACCTTTTGATCGACGGATTTACCTTCCGTGTCGAGGTCGAGATGCCCATTTGTTCACATGGGTGTCTTGATGGGCTTGGCATCCTTCATCCCAAACTTGCTTAGAATATCTTGAGTATACTTTGTTTGGCTAATGAAGGTGCCCTCTTGGAGTTGCTTCACTTGAAATCCCAAGAAGTACTTCAACTCCCCCATCATTGACATCTCGAATTTTTGTGTCATGATCCTACTAAATTCTTCACATGTAGATTCGTTAGTAGACCCAAATATAATATCATCAACGTAAATTTGGCATACAAACAAATCATTGTCTAGAGTTTTAGTAAATAAAGTAGGATCGGCCTTTCCGACTTTGAATCCATTAGTGATAAGGAAATCTCTAAGGCATTCATACCATGCTCTTGGGGCTTGCTTGAGCCCATAAAGCGCCTTAGAGAGTTTGTAAACATGGTTAGGGTACTCACTATCTTCAAAGCCGGGAGGTTGCTCAACATAGACCACTTCCTTGATTGGTCCATTGAGGAAGGCACTCTTCACGTCCATTTGGTAAAGCTTGAAGCCATGGTAAGTAGCATAGGCTAATAATATACGAATTGACTCAAGCCTAGCTACACGTCTATTTGGTAAAGCTTGAAGCCATGGTAAGTAGCATAGGCTAATAATATACGAATTGACTCAAGCCTAGCTACGGGTGCATAGGTTTCACCAAAATCCAAACCTTCGACTTGGGAGTATCCCTTGGCCACAAGTCGGGCTTTTTTCCTTGTCACCACACCATGCTCGTCTTGCTTGTTGCGGAAAACCCACTTGGTTCCTACAACATTTTGATTAGGACGTGGAACCAAATGCCATACCTCGTTCCTAGTGAAGTTGTTGAGCTCCTCTTGCATTGCCACCACCCAATCCGAATCTTGTAGTGCTTCCTCTACCCTGTGTGGCTCAATAGAGGAAACAAAGGAGTAATGTTCACAAAAATGAGCAACACGAGATCTAGTGGTTACCCCCTTATGAATGTCGCCAAGGATGCTGTCGATGGGGTGATCTCGTTGGATTGCTTGGTGGACTCTTGGGTGTGGCGGTCTTGGTTCTTCATCCTCCTTGTCTTGATCATTTGCATCTCCTCCTTGAATGTTGCCGTTATCTTGAGGTGGCTCATCTTCTTGATCTTTTCCTTCATCAACTTGAGCCTCATCCTCATTTTGGGTTGGTGGAGATGCTTGCGTGGAGGAGGATGGTTGATCTTGTGCATTTGGAGGCTCTTCGGATTCCTTAGGACACACATCCCTAATGGACATGTTCCTTAGCGCGATGCACGGAGCCTCTTCATCACCTATCTCATCAAGATCAACTTGCTCTACTTGAGAGCCGTTAGTCTCATCAAACACAACGTCACAAGAAACTTCAACTTGTCCAGTGGACTTGTTAAAGACTCTATAGGCCCTTGTGTTTGAATCATATCCTAGTAAAAAGCCTTCTACAGTCTTAGGAGCAAATTTAGATTTTCTACCTCTTTTAACAAGAATAAAGCATTTGCTACCAAAGACTCTAAATATGAAATATTGGGCTTTTTACCGGTTAGGAGTTCATATGATGTCTTCTTGAGGATTCGGTGTAGATATAACCGGTTGATGGCGTAGCAGGCGGTGTTGACTGCCTCGGCCCAAAACCGATCCGAGGTCTTGTATTCATCAAGCATGGTTCTTGCCATGTCCAATAGAGTTCTATTCTTCCTCTCCACTACACCATTTTGTTGTGGGGTGTAGGGAGAAGAGAACTCATGCTTGATGCCCTCCTCCTTAAGGAAGCCTTCAATTTGTGAGTTCTTGAACTCCATCCCGTTGTCGCTTCTAATTTTCTTGATCCTTAAGCCGAACTCATTTTGAGCCCGTCTCAAGAATCCCTTTAATGTTTCTTGGGTATGAGATTTTTCCTGCAAAAAGAACACCCAAGTGAAGCGAGAGTAATCATCCACAATAACTAGACAGTACTTACTCCAGCCGAGGCTTATGTAAGCTATCGGGCCGAATAGGTCCATGTGTAGGAGCTCCAGCGGCTTGTCAATCATCATGATGTTCTTGTGTGGATGATGGGCACCAACTTGCTTCCCTGCCTGACATGCGCTACAAATCCTGTCTTTCTCAAAATGAACATTTGTTAGTCCCAAAATGTGCTCTCCCTTTAGAAGCTTATGAAGATTCTTCATTCCAACATGGGCTAGTCGGCGGGGCCAGAGCCAACCCATATTAGCCTTTGCAATTAAGCAAGTGTCGAGTTCAGCTCTATTAAAATCTACCAAGTATAGCTGACCCTCTAACACTCCCTTAAATGCTATTGAATCATCACTTCTTCTAAAGACAGTGACACCTACATCAGTAAAAAGACAGTTGTAGCCCATTTGACATAATTGAGATACAGAAAGCAAATCGTAATCTAAGGAATCTACAAGAAAAACATTGGAAATTGAGTGGTCAGGAGATATAGCTATTTTACCCAATCCTTTGACCAAACCTTGATTTCCATCCCCGAATGTGATAGCTCGTTAGGTACCCAAATGGTTTTGGGTCCTTTGGCATTAGACACAAGAACTTTGGGTACCCAAACACAAGTCTTTGACCCCTTGTGCATGCCCCCAACATACTTGGCAACTAACTTGCCGGATTTGTTAGTTAACACATAAGATGCATCAAGAGTTTTAAATGAAATGCTATGGTCATTTGATGCACTAGGAGTTTTCTTCTTAGGCAACTTAGCATAGGTTGGTTGCCTAGAACTAGATGTCTCACCCTTATACATAAAAGCATGGTTAGGGCCAGAGTGAGACTTCCTAGAATGAATTCTCCTAATTTTGCTCTCGGGATAACCAGCAGGGTACAAAATGTAACCCTCGTTATCCTGAGTCATGGGAGCCTTGCCCTTAACAAAGTTAGATAATCTTTTAGGAGGGGCATTAAGTTTGACATTGTCCCCCTTTTGGAAGCCAATGCCATCCTTGATGCCAGGGCGTCTCCCATTATAAAGCATACTACGAGCAAACTTAAATTTTTCATTTTCTAGTTCATGCTCGGCAATTTTAGCATCTAATTTAGCTATATGATCATTTTGTTGTTTAATCATAGAAAGGTGATCATGTATAGCATTAACATCAACATCTCTACATCTAGTGCAAATAGTAACATGCTCAGTGGTAGATGTAAAGGGTTTGCAAGAATTAAGTTCAACAATCTTAGCACGCAATATATCATTTTTATCTCTAAGATCGGAAATTGTAACATTGCAAACATCTAATTCTTTAGCCTTAGCAAGCAATTTTTCATTTTCATTTCTAAGGCTAGCAAGAGAAATGTTCAATTCTTCAATCTTAGCAAGCAAATCAACATTATCATTTCTAAGATTTGGAATTGAAACATCACAAGCATTTGAATCAACCTTAGCAATTAAACTAGCATTTTCATTTCTAAGGTTGTTGATAACATCATGGCATGTGCTTAGCTCACTAGTAAATTTCTCACATTTTTTCAACTTCTAGAGCATAAGCATTTTTAACCTTAACATGCTTTTTGTTTTCCTTGATTAGGAAGTCCTCTTGGGTATCCAAGAGGTCATCCTTCTCATGGATGGCACTAATTAATTCATTTAGTTTTTCCTTTTGTTGCATGTTTAGGTTGGCAAAAAGAATGCGTAAATAATCCTCCTCATTACTAGCATTATCCTCATCGCTAGAAGTTTCATATTTGGTGGAGGATCTTGATTTTACCTTCTTCCTTTTGCCGTCCTTTGCCATGAGGCACTTGTGGCCGACGTCGGGGAAGAGAAGTCCCTTGGTGACGACGATGTTTGCGGCGTCCTCGTCGGAGGAGGAGTCGGTGGAGCTCTCGTCGGAGTTCCATTCCCGGCAAACATGGGCATCGCCGCCCTTCTTCTTGTAGTACTTCCTGTTCTCCTTTCTTCTCCCCTTCTTGTCGTCGCCCCTGTCACTGTCACTAGAAATAGGACATTTTGCTATAAAGTGACCGGGCTTACCACACTTGTAGCAAACTTTCTTGGAGTGGGGCTTGTAATCTTTCCCCCTCCTTTGTTTGAGGATTTGGCGGAAGCTCTTGATGATGAGCGCCATTTCCTCATTGTCGAGCTTTGAGGCGTCGATTGGTTGTCTACTTGATGTAGACTCCTCCTTCTTTTCCTCCATCGCCTTGAATGCGACCGGTTGTGCTTCGGATATGGAGGGGCCATCAAGCTCGTTGATCTTCTTTGAGCCTTTGATCATCAATTCAAAGCTCACAAAATTCCCGATTACTTCCTCGGGAGTCATTAGTGTATATCTAGGATTGCCACGAATTAATTGAACTTGAGTAGGGTTAAGGAAAACAAGTGATCTTAGAATAACCTTAACCATTTCGTGGTCATCCCATTTTTTGCTCCCGAGGTTGCGCACTTGGTTCACCAAGGTTTTGAGCCGGTTGTACATGTCTTGTGGCTCCTCCCCTTGGCGAAGTCGGAAGCGACCGAGCTCCCCCTCGATCGTTTACCGCTTGGTGATTTTGGTCACCTCGTCCCCTTCATGCGTGGTCTTTAGCGTGTCCCAAATCTCCTTGGCACCTTTCAACCCTTGCACTTTATTATACTCCTCTCGACTTAGAGAGGCGAGGAGTATAGTTGAGGCTGGGGAGTTGAAGTGTTGGATTTGAGCCACTTCATCCTCATCATAATCTTCATCCCCTACGGATGGTACCTGTACACCAAACTCAACAACATCCCATGTACTTTTGTGGAGTGAGGTTAGATGAAATCGCATTAAATCACTCCACCTAGCATAATCTTCACCATCAAAAGTTGGTGGTTTGCCTAATGGGACGGAAAGTAAAGGTGTATGTTTAGGAATGCGAGGATAGCGTAAGGGGATCTTACTAAACTTCTTGCGCTCATGGCGCTTAGAAGTAATGGATGGTGCGTCGGAGCCGGAGGTGGAAGGTGACGAAGTATCGGTCTCGTAGTAGACCACCTTCCTCATCTTCATTTTCTTGTCGCCACTCCGATGCGACTTGTGGGAAGAGGATTTCTTCTCCTTCCCTTTCCCTTTGTTGCGGGACTCTTCCGATGAAGCCTTCCCGTGGCTTGTAGTGGGCTTGTCGCCGGTCTCCATCTCCCTCTTGGCGTGATCTCTCGACATCACTTTGAGCGGTTAGGCTCTAATGAAGCACCGGCTCTGATACCAATTGAAAGTCGCCTAGAGGGGGGGGTGAATAGGGTGAATCTGAAATTTAACAACTTAATCACAACTACAAGCCAGGTTAGCGTTAGAAATATAATTGAGTCCGAGAGAGAGGGTGCAAAACAAATCGCAAGCAAATAAAGAGTATGACACGCGGATTTGTTTTACCGAGGCTCGATTCTTGCCAACCTACTCCCAGTTGAGGTGGTCACAAAGACCGGGTCTCTTTCAACCCTTTCCCTCTCTCAAACGATCCCTCGGACCGAGTGAGCTTCTCTTCTCAAATCAATTAGGAATCAAACTTCCCGCAAATCGGACCGAGTGAGCTCTTGTAAGTAGTTGGAAGGTGGAACACTTGGATATCTTGAATGGGGGTGGTTGGGGGTATTTATAACCCCAACCACCAAACTAGGCGTTTGGTGGAGGCTGCTGTCGACGGGCGCACCAGTCCGGTGCGCCACCGGACACTGTCCGGTGCGCCACCGGACACTGTCCGGTGCGCCAGCCACGTCACCTGGCCGTTGGGTTCCGACCGTTGGAGCTCTGTCTTGTGGGCCCGCCTGGCTATCCGGTGGCGCACCGGACAAGTCCTGTAGACTGTCCGGTGTGCCACCCGCGCGTGCCCTGCTCCTCTGCGAGCGCAAGCACGCATTTAATGCGTTGCAGTCGACCGTTGCATGTGAAGTAGCCGTTGCTCCGCTGGCTCACCGGACAGTCCGGTGTGCACCGGACATGTCCGGTGAATTTTAGCGGAGCAGAAATCCGAAGCTGGCGAGTTCAGAGCCGCTCTTCCTTGGGGCACCGGACAGTCCGATGAATTATAGCGAAGCGCCTCTGAGAATTCCCGAAGGTGATGAGTTCAGCTTGGAGTCCCCTGGTGCACCGGACACTGTCCGATGGCACACCGGACAGTCCGGTGCGCCAGACCAGGGCACACTTCGGTTATCCCTTGCTCTTTTTGTTGAACCCTTTTCTTGGTCTTTTTATTGGCTTTTTGTGAACCTTTGGCACCTGTATAACTTATAGACTAGAGCAAACTAGTTAGTCCAATTATTTGTGTTGGACAATTCAACCACCAAAATTAATTAGGAAATAGGTGTAAGCCTAATTCCCTTTCAGCACCCCAGCGCGGGACATGTTGGGCGTTGTCCTCGCACCTGAGACAACGACGGATGTCGTTTCCCCGCAACGTGCCAACCCCAAGCGGACTGATGACGCCAGCACACTCGCGAAGGACTTGCTGGGCGTTAGCCTCGTATCTGAGATAGCGGTGCAGTCTGTCCCCGACGCGACTTCACCACCGTCCATCGACCAAGAGGTACCATCCGTTTTCCACCCTGTCCCTTTTAGATTCAGCTTCGATCCACCAAGCGACCCCGCTTCGGTAAGCGCTTTCGTAAAAGCATATCCTAACCTTCCGGGGTACCATATGTGGTCAACCTGGGACCGACTGACGGCCGTCTCAACCTACGGGCCCCTAGGTTCCGAGGAAGAAGACGACCCCGACTCTGGTTGGGATTTCTCCAGGCTCCATGATCCCAGTGCCATGCGAGACTTCATGATCGTGTGTGACTACTGCCTCTCCGGTTGCTCTGATGATGGCCACAGCCTTGACGACGAGGGTTATGGCCGAAGTCGTGAATGTTTCCACGTCGATCTGGGGGATCGCGACGAAGGCAACCACCTCGGTATGCCAGAGGATGACGATCCCCCTGTGCCTGCTTCTCGCGTTGACATCCCGCGAGAGCTAGCTG
Source organism: Zea mays (assembly GCF_902167145.1). Classification (NCBI taxonomy): domain Eukaryota; kingdom Viridiplantae; phylum Streptophyta; class Magnoliopsida; order Poales; family Poaceae; genus Zea; species Zea mays. The sequence goes on from NC_050104.1 coordinate 45,500,617, forward strand.
TGGTCATAGTCCCTGCGGGGGGTTAGTACACACAGCTCGAGCAAATCCGTGAGATGCAGGCCAAGCTCGACGAGGAAGCAGGGCAACTTGTGCAGCTCTGGCAAAACATCGAGCAGGAGTGGGCAGGCCGAGCACTCGCCGGAGAAGCGCGTCATCGGGCCCGGGATGTCCAATGCCGTATCGTTGACGATGCCAGGGCAAGGCTGCCCCCGGCCTCCAGCGGGGTCGGCCAAATCTAGCTACAGAGGCAATACTACTCTGAGTAATGCCGGAGCCATCCACCACCGAGGGGTAGCGTATCCAGGGAGAACTCAAGAATCTCCTGGAGGATGCCGCGGTCCGACGGGCCGAAAGCTCTGCCTCCCGAAGGCAAGGGTGCCCCTCGGAGCATCGCACAACGACTTCCCTACTCATGCGGGAGGCCTCGGTCCGCACCGGGCGCACGCGGGACGGGACGCCCGCAGCCCCGGATCGCCTCGGCAACTAGCACCACCGTCGCGACCGTCGAGCCCGCCTCGAAGAGAAAGTGCACCGTGGCTACCAACCCAGGCGCGGAGGACACTACGACAGTGAGGAGGATCGGAGTCCCTCGCCCGAACCACCAGGTCCACGAGCCTTCAGCCGGGCCATACGACGGGCGCCGTTCCCGGCTCGGTTCCTGGCCCCGACTACCATCACCAAGTACTCGGGGGAGACAAGGCCGGAGTTGTGGCTTGCGGACTACCGGCTGGCATGCCAGCTGGGAGGGACGGACAACGACAACCTCATCATCCGCAACCTCCCCCTGTTCCTCTCCGACGCTGCCTGGGCCTGGCTGGAGCATCTGCCTCCCGCGCAGATCTCCAACTGGGATGACCTGGTCAAGGCCTTCGCTGGAAACTTCCAAGGTACGTACGTGCACCCTAGGAACTCCTGGGATCTCCGAAGCTACCGCCAGCAGCCAGGGGAATCCCTGCGAGAGTACATCCGATGGTTTTCAAAGCAGCGCACCGAGCTGCCCAACATCACCGACTCGGACGTCATCGGGGCGTTCCTCGCCGGCACCACCTGCCGAGACCTGGTGAGCAAACTGGGGCGCAAGACTCCCACCAAGGCGAGCGAATTGATGGACATAGCCACCAAGTTCGCCTCTGGTTAGGAGGTGGTTGAGGCCATCTTCCGGAAGGACAAGCAGTCTCAGGAGAGGCAGAACGAAGACGTCCCCGAGGCGTCCGCCCAGCATGGCACGAAAAAGAAGGCCAAGAAGAAGGCACAAACAAAGCGCGACGCCGCTAACGCGGATCTCGTCGCTACTGCCGAGCACAGAAACCCACGGAAGCCTCCCGGAGGGGCCAACTTGTTCGACAAGATGCTCAAGGAGTCATGCCCCTACCACCAAGGTCCAGTCAAGCACACCCTTGAAGAATGCGTCATGCTCCGGCGCTACTTCCATAAGGCCGGGCCCTCGGCGGAAGGCGGCAAGGACCAAGGCAACAACAAGAAGGAGGGCGACAAGGAAGAGGAGTTCCCGGAGGTCCACGGCTGCTTCATGATCTACGGTGGGCAAGTGGCGAACGCCTCGGCTCGGCACCGCAAGCAGGAGCGCTGGGAAGTCTGCTCGGTGAAGGTGGCGGCGCTAGTCTACCTAGACTGGTCCGACAAGCCCATCACCTTCGACCAAGGCGACCACCCCGATTGTGTGCCGAGCCCAGGAAGGTACCCGCTCGTTGTCGACCCTGTCATCGGCAACGCTAGGCTCACTAAGGTCCTCATGGACGGAGGCAGCAGCCTCAACATCATCTATGCCGAGACCCTCGGGCTCTTGGAGATCGATCTGTCCACGATTCGGGCCGATGCAGCACCCTTCCACGGGATCGTCCCCGGTAAGCGCGTCCTGCCCCTTGGGCAACTTGATTTGCCTGTCTGCTTTGGAACTCCCTCCAACTTCCGCAGGGAAACCCTCACGTTCGAGGTGGTCAGGTTCCGAGGGACCTACCACGCGGTGCTGGGGAGACCGTGCTACGCCAAGTTCATGGTCGTCCCCAACTACACATACCTTAAGCTCAAGATGCCAGGCCCCAACGAGGTCATCACCGTCGGATCCACGTAGCGACACGCGTACGAATGCGACGTGGAGTGCGTGGAGTACGCTGAGGCCCTCGCCGAGTCCGAGGTCCTCATCGCCGACCTAGAGTGCCTCTCCAAGGAGGTGCCTGATGCGAAGCGCCACGCCGGCAACTTCGAACCGGCTGAGGCGGTAAAGTCCGTCGCCCTCGACCCCAGCAACGACGCCTGCAAGAAAGTCCGGATCGGCTCCGAGCTCGACCCCAAATAGGAAGCAGTGCTCATCGACTTTCTCCGCGCAAACGCCAAAACTTTTGTGTGGAGTCCCTCGGACATGCCCGGCATACCGAGGAATGTCGCCGAGCACTCGCTGGATATCCGAGCCAGTGCCCGACCCATGAAGCAGCACCTGCGCCGTTTTGATGAAGAAAAGCGCAGGGCCATAGGCGAGGAGATCCACAAGCTGATGGCTGCAGGGTTCATCAAAGAGGTATTCCATCCCGAATGGTTAGCTAACCCTGTGCTTGTAAAGAAAAAAGGTGGGAAATGGAGGATGTGCGTAGACTACACTGGTCTAAACAAAGCATGTCCGAAGGTTCCCTACCCTCTTCCTCGCATCGTTCAAATTGTGGACTCCACTGCTGGGTGTGAAACCCTGTCATTCCTCGACGCCTATTCAGGTTATCACCAAATCAAGATGAAAGAGTCTGACCAGCTCGCGACTTCTTTCATCACACCTTTTGGCATGTATTGTTATACTACTATGCCATTTGGCTTGAGGAATGCGGGTGCAACATACCAAAGGTACATGAACCACGTGTTCGGGGAGCACATCGGCAGAACGGTTGAGGCTTACGTCGATGACATCGTTGTCAAGACCACGAAAGCCTCTGACCTCCTCTCCGACCTTGAGACAACATTCAAGTGTCTGAGAGCAAAAGGCGTGAAACTCAATCCCGAGAAGTGTGTCTTCGGAGTCCCCCGAGGCATGCTCCTGGGGTTCATCATCTCCGAGCGGGGCATAGAGGCCAACCCGGAGAAAATCGCGGCCATCACCAATATGGGGCCTATCAAAGATCTGAAAGGAGTACAAAGGGTCATGGGATGCCTTGCGGCTCTGAGCCGCTTCATCTCGCGCCTCGGCGAGAAAGGATTGCCCTTGTACCGCCTCTTAAGGAAGGCCGAGCGCTTCACTTGGACCCCCGAGGCCGAGGAAGCCCTCGAAAACTTAAAGGCGCTCCTTACTAATGCGCCCATCTTGGTGCCCCTGCTGCAGGAGAAGCCCTCTTGATCTACGTAGCCGCAACCACTCAGGTGGTCAGCGCCACGATCGTAGTCAAGAGACGAGAAGAAGGGCATGCACTGCTTGTCCAGAGGCTAGTCTACTTCGTCAGCGAGGTGCTATCCGAGACCAAGATCCGCTACCCACAAATCCAGAAGTTACTGTACATAGTAATTCTGACGCGGCGAAAATTGCGACACTACTTCGAGCCTCATCCGGTGACTGTGGTGTCATTCTTCCCCCTGGGGAGATCATCCAGTGCCGAGAGGCCTCGGGTAGGATAGCAAAGTGGGTAGTGGAACTCATGGGCTAGACAATTTCATTCGCTCCTCGGAAGGCCATAAAATCTCAAGCCTTAGCGGACTTCCTGGCTGAATGGATCGACACCCAATTGCCGACAGCTCCAATCCAAGCCGAACTTTGGACCATGTACTTCGATGGGTCGCTGATGAAAATAGGAGCAGGTGCTGGCTTGCTCTTCATCTCACCCCTCGGGAAACATGTGCGCTACGTGATTCGCCTCCATTTCCCGGCGTCAAACAACGTTGTCGAGTACGAGGCTTTGGTTAATGGGCAGCGCATCGCCGTCGAGCTAGGGGTTCGGCACCTCGACGCTCGGGGCGACTCGCAGCTCGTCATCGACCAAGTCATGAAGAACTCCCACTGCCGCGATCGAAAAATGGAGGCCTATTGCGACGAAGTTCGGCGCTTGGAAGATAAGTTCCACGGGCTGGAACTCAACCATGTTGCTCGACGGTACAACGAGACTGCGGATGAGCTGGCTAAAATAGCCTCGGGGCGGACGACGGTTCCCCCGAACATCTTCTGCAGGGACATACATCAACCATCTGTCAAACTTGACGACGCGCCTGAGCCCGACGAGACCTCGGCCCAGCCCGAGGTACCCTCGGTCGCCGAGGGTGAGGCCTTGCGCGTCGAGGGAGCGCGGAATGGGGTCACGCCAAACCCGAACTGGCAGACCCCGTACCTGGAATATCTCCTCCGAGGAGAGCTACCCCTCGACAAGGTCGAAGCTCGGCGACTGGCTCGGCGCGCCAAGTCGTTCGTTTCACTGGGTGATGAAAAGGAGCTCTACCACCGCAGCTCCTCAGGCATTCTCCAACGATGCATATCCGTCGCCGAAGGACAAGAGCTGTTGCAAGAGATACACTCGGGGGCTTGCAGTCATCATGCAGCACCTCGAGCCCTCGTGGGGAACGCCTTCCGACAAGGTTTCTACTGGCCGATCGCGGTGGCCGATGCCACTAGGATTGTACGGTCCTGCCAAGGGTGTCAATTCTACGCGAGACAGACGCACCTGCCCGCTCAGGCCCTGCAGACAATACCCATCACCTGGTCGTTTGTCGTGTGTGGTCTGGACCTTGTCGGTTTGCAGAAGGCACCCAGGGGCTTCTCGCACCTGCTGGTCGCCATCGACAAATTCTCCAAGTGGATCGAGGTCTGACCCTTAACTAGCATCAGGTCTGAGCAGGCAGTGGCGTTCTTCACAAACATCATCGATCGCTTTGGGGTCCCGAACTCCATCATCACCGACAATGGCACGTAGTTCACTGGGAAGAAGTTCCTGGACTTCTGCGAGGACCACCACATCTGTGTGGACTGGGCCGTCGTAGCTCACCCCATGACGAATGGGCAGGTGGAGCGCGCCAACGGTATGATTTTGCAGGGACTAAAACCGAGGATCTACAACGACCTCAACAAGTTTGGCAAGCGGTGGATGAAAGAGCTACCCTCGGTGGTCTAGAGTCTGAGGACGACGCCGAGCCGGCCCACGGGTTTCTCGCCGTTCTTTCTAGTCTATGGGGCCGAGGCCGTCCTACCCACGGACTTAGAATACGGTTCCTCGAGGATAAAGGCATACGATGACCGAAGCAACCAAACCAGCCGAGATGATTCATTGGACCAGCTGGAAGAGGCTCAGGACGTAGCCTTACTACACTCGGCGCGGTATCAGCAGTCCCTGCGACGCTACCACGCCCGAAGGGTTCGGCCCCGAGGCTTCCAGGTGGGAGACTTGGTACTTCGGCTCCGACAAGACGCCCGAGGGTGCCACAAGCTTACTCCTCCCTGGGAAGGGCCGTTCATCATCGCCAAGATTTTAAAGCCCGGAACATACAAGCTGGCCAACGATCAAGGCGAGGTCTACCGCAACGCTTGGAACATCCAACAGCTAAGTCGCTTCTACCCTTAAAATGTTTCAAGTCGTTCATATACCTCATTTTCTTTACATACATAAATAAAGTCTAACCGTCAAGGAAGGATCAGCCTTGCCTCGGCAAAGCCTGACCCTCCCTTAGGGGCTAGAAGGGGGGAACACCCTCTGCGTCAAAATTTTCCTCGGAAAAGTTTTCTACCAAAGGAAAAGTTTTCTACCAAAACGACTTTCGACTATATCGATAACAGAATCCTACAACCGAATGAGAGAGCACATAAGCGGCAAGGCCGACCGAGCCGAGGGACTCCTATGCCTCCGGGATACGGATACCTCACTCATCACCTTCCGCGAAAATTAACTCTCGCTCGGATAAGCGATTCTGTTACCGATGAACAAGTCCTAATGCTCGAAACAAGAGGAAAGAAAACACAGCTTTATAATACGACGATAAAAATGTTTAGGCCTCAGCGGCCGTGAAAAACATATGCATACTTCAGACAAACTGTTCCGGCAGGATCAGACATCGGCAGGGGGAGGAGCGGCACCCTCGGCGTCGTCTCCACCCTCGGCAAGATCTGGCTCGGCCCCAGACGGCGATGCGAGCGGAAGGATCTCCACCTCGAAGGAGGACGCCAACACCGCGCTTGGGCCCTCAACGGCCGCGTCAAGCCTCTGGATCTCGGCTAAGGCAGCCTCATCTTCGTCGGGTAGGCAGTACCCCTCGCTGACCCGCTCTAGATCCACGTCATAGTGGGAAGCGAGCACGGCGAAGGCCCGCCTAACACCATGGCGCAGCGCCCCGCGGAGTCTGCTGCGCACATGGCCGCCCAAGGCCCGCAGGTGACTCTGGGGGGAGCTACCCGAGGGGACGTCGTCGAGGTCAAAGGCCCGGCAAAAGGCCAAGATAGCCTCGGACATAGCCACGCGGTCGGCCTCCTTCTGCTCAGCCGCTTGGGCAAGCGCCTTGACGGACTCGTTAAGAGCCATCTCGAATTCTGCAGACAGCCGAACAAAATTCTTCAGACACGAGTTGAAGAATGAAGCTGAATCGAGGTCACAAAGCGGTCGAAACATACCTTCGGCCCGGGCACGCTCCCGCGAAGCCACGGCTTGGGTGGACTGGGCAGACCCGTTGGCCACGGCCAGGTCCTCAGCAAGGGTCCCGGCCCGAGTGGACGCCTCGGCTAGCCGCTCCGTAGCGTCAATGAGATGACCCCTAAGGGCCTTGACCTGGCACGCGGCCTCGGCAGCCTGGCTCCGAGATTGGTCCCGCTCGCCGATCACCTGGCCAAGCTCCAGCTACCGCTGCTGCATCTCCATCCATGCCAGGGCCGCCTCTGCCCGCGCCGCCGCCTCTGCCCACGCCACCGCCGCCTCTGCCCGCGCCGCCGCCGCCTCCGACTTCAGCTCATCATAGAGTAGCCGAAGGTCTGCCACCTCGGTGCTCCGTTGGGCGAGGCGTGCATTAGCTTCGACAACCGCGGCCTTCTGGGACCGCAGCGAGGCCCAGACGCCACTCTCACGGTGGATGAATAGCGACTTGGCGGTGCTCACATTCGCAAGCTCCTGAGGAAGGAAGACAAGATATTACAAAGAATGCCCTAGTCACGCGAGGTGTACGCCTAAATTCTTACCTGGAAGACCCTGGGAACGTCCCTGGAAAGGATCTCCATGGTCGACGGAAGCGACCTCATCCCCGCCTCGATATACTCACAGAATTCATTCCGAGACTGCTCCTCCTGCTCATCGTTGAGGAAGAGGAGGAGCTCTGAGGCACCACGGCTCCAGAACCGGATCGGCTGCCTGCACCACTCATTAGGGTTGAGCTGCGCGGGGATAAGACCGCTGCCCCCCGGGACAAGCCACGGTTCTGCGCACCCCTCCACCAAGGCGTCGGGTCCCCCTGCAGTCGATGCATCGGGTACCATCGCCGTCGAGGTACTGGGCCTCTCCTCGACTAAGGTAGCAGGCCTCCGATCGCCGACCCCGGCAACGACGGCCGCCCTCTCCTCATGGCCAAGAACGGGGATGTCGGCAGGAACCACGAGCAGTGGCGCCTCGGCCATCCCGACATCAGCGGCAACGGGCGGCTCCGCGGATGAATCAGCAGCGGCCCCGGCAGGAGTCGATGCCGACACCGACAACAAGTCAGCCGGGCTCGAGGCTGCGGCCGCGTCAGCAGCCTCCCCCGACATGATGGCCGCCCCGACAGAGGGGTCAGCCTAGGAGGCTTGCCCCATGGCAAGTCGCGCCGCCTAGGCCCCCCGCTCGAGGGCACCCTGTGCGGAGGCCAGCCAACCGGCATGGCGCGCCACGGCACTGGCTGCAGAAGCCGGTCCCGTCTTAAGGGCCATCCTGGGGGCCAGACCGGCCAAGCCCTGCCTACGCTTGCTGAAAGAAAGAGAAAGAGCGAGATCAAGACACATAGAGAAAAAACCAAAACAGAGGTATCCTCGGATACTTACCCGCTCCGGACCAAGGCCAATCGTGCCTACGGGGAGGCCCCTCGGGCCTCGGTCCCCGTAGGCGCTGCCGAGGGATGCCCCGCTGCCGACTCCGGTGCCGCCTCCACCTCGGGCGCCCGAGGCGCCGAAGGGGCGGCCTGCCCAGGCATCGTCACGACGACCGGAGGATCAACCTCCTGTACAGCCAGCACGGGCGCTTGCTCTTGGGGAACAGGCAGATCGGCCTGACGCCCCAAAGCCACCTCAATTACCTCGGCCAAGGGGTCAAGTACCCCCTCGGCCTGCCTCCGCTCCTCAGACCGGGACCTTGATGTCCCGGCCCCAGATACTGATGGCGCCAGCCCACTTGGAGGCTGGCTCGGCAACCCCTGACCTAGCCTCAGATCTGGGCTAAGGCCAAGACGGGCTGCCATGTCGTCGTCCTCATCATCATCATCATCATCATCATCATCATCATCATCGTCGTCAGGCGTCTCCTGCGACGGCTCCCTCGGGAGCCCGTCCCTCTCCTGCCTCCGACGACGCTTCTCCAAGGCTTCCCGATCCCGCATCCGCTCGTGGGCCCGGGCCTTTTCCACGTCCTTCTTCTCCTTTTTCTTCTCCACGGCGTTCCTCCGTGCAGCTCGGCCCACCACGTCCTCCGGGACCGGTGGCAGGGAGGATCTATAAATCCTCAACCCCTGGGGACGAACGGAAATCCCAACGGTAAGAATCAAAGGCAACTCGGCGCAAAAACAGGAGAAGGAAGAGACACTCACCAGGGACACGTACCCAAGGTCGGGACGCATCGCGGGCTGGGTAAGGGCGCCGGCATCCAGCCTCCCTACCGTACCCGCTACCCGCCTGCGGACGTCGTTGGCGGAGAGGGAAGCCGAGGACATCTGTGAGCCCTCCAAATCAACCCCCGGCTTCATCTCCGAGAGCTGCAACCGCCGCTCCGCCAAAGGGAGCACCCTCCGGCGATGGATGGCAGCAACAACCCCCACAGCGGTGAGCCCCTCATCTCTTAACTTCTGCAAGGCATGCAGAAGAGGCTGGAGCATCTCCTGTTTCTCGCGCGTGGCCCCCCAGCGCCAGTTAACGCCGGCGGCGGTCACCACTCGTTGAGAAAACGATGGAAGCTTCGCGTCGTCGTTCCGGAGATAAAACCATCAGCGCTGCCACCCCTTGTTCGAAGACACAAGGATGGCAGGGATGTACTACTGTGCGCGCCCTGGCCTCAGCTGGAGGGTGCAGCCACCAGCCCGCACCGCCATACGGACCTTCTTTGCCTCTGTCGTCGAGGCAAAGAGCTCAGCGGAGAAGAGATGGGTCCATAGATCCCAGTGGGGGTCAATCCCCAAAAAACCATCGCAAACCGCCGCGAAGATGGCCGCTTGCACAATGGAGTTGGGGTTGAAGTTGTGCAGCTCCACCCCATAGTAGTGCAGGAGCGCCCGCATGAAACGGCTTGCTGGCACTCCAAACCCCCGCTCGTGGAAGGGGATGAAACTAACCACATACCCCGGCGGCGGAGTTGGGTCGGCCTCGCTCGCGGGGGCCATCCACTCTGGCTGCGACCCACCGGAGAGGGGACGGAGCAAACCATCGGCAACAAGGGCCTCCAGATCCTCCACGGCGATGGTGGAGAAAGGCCACTGGTCGCGCGGCGGAACGACGGTCACCTTTTCAGCCATCGCTGAACGAAGGAGGTGGAGGCGGAGGGGATAAGGTGCGCGGTTTTCTTTTCTCTGGCTATTCTCTTAGGTTGCGGAATCCAAAGCAGAAGGCAAGCGCAAATGGCAGAGTAAAGAACCACCGCCAGCCCCTCTTCCGGGTATATAAAGGCCCAGGCGAGATCCATTCAAAACTTCGCCCGAACTCGCCGCAAAATTCAAACTCGAAGGTGAAACGCTCGTTCCTCGAACAACTCGCGCACACGCAACGGCCACCCCGTGAATCGCCCGTCCCGTCGCATTAACTCCTCGGCAGGGCAAGCGACATCTCTGGCAGGCAAGGCGGGCGTCATTTCACCTCCACCATGATGACCGCGTCAAAAAAGGTGCGCCACATTATTTAAATCCATATCCTTTTCCTTTTCCTCTCTCTGTCTCTTGCCATAGGGACCGGGAAAGGGGATATTTCGAAAAGGATCCTTCTCGGCGAAGGAAACAGGCTCCGAGCCCATTACTGATCAGGGGTTCGAAGGCTGGCCCCTCGGAAGGGTTCGACAGCCGCCCCAGAGCAAGCAGAGTGAGGGATGACTCTGGGTACGTCCGTTACATGGCCGAGGCTCGGGCTACGCTCCCGAGGTACCCTAGGACATTTCCGAGACCAGCAGGAGCGATTTTGTAACGGAATCCCACCGAAGGGAGGCATCGAGCCCTCGGACCCTATCGAATGGGTTCGGGTCCGGCAAATCACCTGCAGGTACTTTTGGAGCACGCCTCTGGGCCACTAGCCGACTCTTATCGAACGGGGCTCAGGCGTCCACTCGAATCACCCATTAGCAACTCACTGGAAACACCATGTTCGGCGCTCTCCGAGGGCAACATGGCGCTTTCCCCCCCTTCCTCCTTGCGGTAAGGCGGCGAAGGGGCGTATAACAAAAGTCGAGACGGTCCTTGATCGTCCTCTCGCTCCATGTGGAGGCTCGTGGGCTGCTCTCGCACCAGGCTACGGCCAAACTGTTGACAGCGTCAACAAACCGGCTTAAAAACTCGGCACCTGACCATGCACCCGGGCTGCGGCCAGGCCGCATGAGGGAACAACAAGGCCGGCCGAGGCATCACGAAAAGCATTAAGACCTCAGAGGAGTCAAACCACTCCTCCGAGGCCTCGGGGGCTACACCCGACGGGTGCGCTCGGGCGCACCCATCGGAACAAAGTATAACCAAGAAAGGCTGGTCCCCTCACATAAGATGCGGCAAAGCCTCCAAGCGAGTACCAACACTCCCTTCGAGGCTCAGGGGCTACTATCGGGTACCATAATTAGGGGTACCCCCAACACTCCTAAACACAGCTGGTAAACACCCTCAGGACTCAGCCACAAAAACTGATGGGTGCGGTTTAAGTCAAGGCTTCGTCTACCCAAGGGATGCGACCTCGGCTGAGCCCAGTCTCGGGCAGGAACCGTAGTCCCAAACGAATTCACGCCTCACCCGAGGGTCTCCTTAGGCAGTGGGCGCTCCCTTGGCTCGCTCGAAGCCCAGCTCGGGCAGGCTTCGCCATGAAGCAACCTTGGCCAAATCGCCTCACCAACCGACTGTATCGCAGGCGCATTCAATGTGAAGATCGCCTGACACCTTATCCTGACACACGCACCGCAGTCGACAAGGTCGAAGTGACCGTAGTCACTTCACCCCTTCACTGACCGATCTAACAGGAAAACAGCACCACTTGCCCCGCTCCGACTACTGTGCCAACCACCCGGGTAAGGCTGACAATAGCCGAGTTCAGCCTCGGGTGCAACAGGAAGCTCCGCCTCGCCCGACCTTAGGCCTCGGCCTCGGGAGAAGGTCTCCGCCTCGCCCGACCCTAGGACTCGGCCTCAGTCTCGGCCTCGGGAGGAATCGCGTCCTCGCACGACCCCGGCCTCGGCCTTAGGAGAAGTCTCCGCCTCGCCCGACCTTGGGCTCGGATCGACCGCGCCACAGGGGATACATCATTACCCTACCCCTAGCTAGCTCAGGCTACGAGGGAACAAGACCGGCGTCCCATCTGGCTCACCCCGGTAATAGGTAATGATGGTTCCCCACGTGCGTCCATGACGTCGGTGGTTCTCAGCCCCCTACGGAAGCAAGGAGACGTCAGCAGGATCCCAGCCGCACCGCCAGCTATGCTTCTACAGGTCTTAGGCACTTCTCCGACGGCCACGTTATCGCGTACACTGGGCTCAAGCACTTCTCCAGCAGCCACATTGGCATGTACACAGGGCTCAGGCACTTCTCTACCAGACACGTTAGCGCATAGCTACACCCCCCCATTGTACATCTGGACCCTCTCCTTGCATCTATAAAAGGGAGGTCTAGGGCCTTCCTGCGGGGGGGGGGGGGGGGGGGGGGTCGCGCGGGGACGAGCAAACGAACAGGCTCTCTCTCTCTCGTGATGCTTGTAACCCTTACTACGAGCACCCCCGGTGCGAGATAATACAAGCCGCATTCCCCCTTGTGTTCCATCTTGCGCCAACCCATCTGGGCAGGGGCACGTAACGATAAATTCACTGGTCGGCTCAGTTGAGGGTCCCCCGGGGTCCGAGACGCCGACAATATTATAAGTAGGGTAGTTTAACACAACTTTGTCAATTGAAGTCCATGATTTTGAGGCTTATAAGCTAATGAACATTGGAGGTTTAGTTAGAGGGGCTGATTTCTAGAAAATAGAAAATTCTGATTTTTATTTACTTCTCCCACTTGTGTGACTTATTTAGGGGTTTTGCAAAACCTATTTGGGGGTACCTACCTAACTAACTTTTGTAGGTTTTTTGGTGTGCTATAACTTTTGTAAATGGTCCAAGTCATGATAGTGTGATCCATTTAGCTTTCTCACTTGATTTCTTTTGGTGCTTCCATTTTATTAAAGGGTGGAAAAATTAGGGTTTGGTTATTTTCTCCCCTTTGATGAGCATGAGGTGGCTGAGGTAGGTCTTCTAAGATGATTTATACTTTAATTAGGCTCCTGGCTCTCAAGTTTGGTGTCTTTGCTCGAACTAACCCACATGAGATAATGGGGTTTTGGTTAAAGTGTTGAGTAGTGTCGGCGTTTCGAGACCGGGGGGTCCAAAGCCGACGAGTGAATGTCGCCGCGTGCCCCAGCCCAGATGGGTCGACGCGAGACCGAGCGCGAAGGGGGGAAGTGAGGTGGCCGGAGACAGGCGTGAGAGAGGTGGAAATCCCGCGGCCTTCGTGTTCGTCCCGCGCCCAGGTCGGGTGCGCTTGCAGTAGGGGGTTACAAGCGTCCACGCGGGAGAGGGAGCGAGCGGCCTCACGCGAGCGCCTGTCTCCTCCTCGTCCCCACGCGGCCAACCTTCTCTAAGAGGGCCCTGATCCTTCCTTTTATAGGTGTAAGGAGAGGATCCAGGTGTACAATGGGGGGTATAGCAGAGTGCTACGTGTCTAGAGGAGGAGAGCTAGAGCCCTAAGTACATGCCGTCGTGGCAGCCAGAGAGATTTTGGCACCCAGCTGGTGTGATGTCGTGGCCGTCGGAGGAGTGTTGGAGCCTGGCGGAGGGACAGCTGTCGGAGCTGTTGAGTCCTTGCTGACGTCCTCTTGCTTCCGTAAGGGGGCTGAGAGCCGCCGTCGTCACAGAGTATGCGGGGCGCCATCATTGCCTTTCTGGCGGAGCGAGCCAGATGGGACGCCGGTCTTATTCCCTGTGGCCCGAGTCAGCTCGGGGTAGGGTGATGATGGCGTCTCCTGTTGACGTGGCTGGTCTGCGCCCTAGGTTGGGTGATGTGGAAGCTCCTCCGAAGCCGAGGTCGAGTCTGTCTTCCGTGGCCGAGGTCGAGTCCGAGCCCCTAGTTCGGGCGAGGCGGAGACCGTCGGCTGAGGCCAGGGCGGAGTCCGAGCCCTGGGGTCGGGCGGAGCGGAGTTCGTCGTCTTCCGGGGCTGAGCCCAAGTCCGAGCCCTGGGTCGGGCGGAGCGGAGTTCGCCGTCTTCCGGGGTTTAGCCCGAGTCCGAGCCCTGGGTCGGGCGGAGCGGAGTTCACCGTCTTCTAGGGCTTAGCCCGAGTCCGAGCCCTGGGTCGGGCGGAGTGGAGTTCGCCGTCTTCCGGGGCTTAGCCCGAGTCCGAGCCCTGGGTCGGGCGGAGCGGAGTTCGCCGTCTTCCGGGGCTTAGCCTGAGTCCGAGCCCTGGGTCGGGCGGAGTGGAGTTCGCCGTCTTCCGGGGCTTAGCCCGAGTCCGAGCCCTGGGTCGGGCGGAGCGGAGTTTCCTATGGTGCCTGCGGCCGGGCCTGACTGCCTGTCAGCCTCACTTTGTCAAGCGGCACCGCAGTCGGAGCGGCGCAGGCGGCGCTGTCTTTCTGTTAGGCCGGTCAGTGGAGCAGCGGAGTGACGGCGGTCACTTCGGCTCTGTCGGCTGGGGGGAGCACGTCAGGATAAAGGTGTCCGGCCACCTTTGCATTAAATGCTCCTGCAATTTGGTCGGTCGGTGCGGCGATTTGGTCAGGGTTGCTTCTTGGCGAAGACAGGGCCTCGGGCGAGCCGGAAATATGTTCGCCGCTGGAGGGGGGCCTCGGGCGAGACGGAGATCCTCCTGGGTCGGCTGCCCTTGTCCGAGGCTAGGCTCGGGCGAGGCGTGATCGATTCCCTCGAATGGACTCCCTGACTTAATCGCACCCATCAGGCCTTTGCAGCTTTATGCTGATGGGGGTTACCAGCTGAGAATTAGGAGCCTTGAGGGTACCCCTAATTATGGTCCCCGACAGTAGCCCCCGAGCCTCGAAGGGAGTGTTAGCACTCGCTTGGAGGATTTCGTCGCACTTTTTTGCAAGGGGACCAGCCTTTCTCGGTTGTGTTTTGTTCTGGTGGGAGCGCGCGAGCGCACCCGCCGGGTGTAGCCCCTGAGGCCTCGGAGGAGTGGTTTCACTCCTCCGAGGTCTCAATGCCTCGCGTAATGCTTCGGCTGGTCTGGTCGTCCCTCATGCGAGCTGGCCGTAGCCCGGGTGTACGGTCGGGTCCCAAGTTCTTGGGCTGGTATGTTGACGCTGTCAACGGTTCGGCCGGAGCCGGGTTTGCGAGAGCAGCCCCCGAGCCTCTGCACAGGGCGAGAGGGTGATCAGGGACAGACTCGACTTTTTTACATACGCCCCTGCGTCGCCTTTCCGCAAGGAGGAGGGGGGGAAAGCGCCATGTTGCCCTCGATGGGTGCCGAACATGGTGTCTCCGGTGAGCTGCAAGCGGGTAATCCGAGTGGACATCTGTGCCCCGTTCGTTAGGGGTCGGCTAGGGGCCCAGAGGCGCGCCCAAAAGTACCTGCGGGTGATCTACCGGACCTGGTCCCCTGGCGACGGAGTCCGAGGGCTCGATGCCTCCCTCTGATGGGATTCCGTTACAAGATCGTTCCCGCTGGTCTCGGAAATGTCCTAGGGTACCTCGGGAGCGCAGCCCGAGCCTTGGTTATGTATCGAACGTACCCATGGTCATCCCTCGCTCTGTGTCTGAGGCGGCTGTGAACCCTTCGGGGGCCAGCCTTCGAACCCCTGATAAGTAGTGGGCGTGGAGCCCGAGTAGCCTGAGGCGGCCGTGGAACGCTTCCGAGGGGCCGGCCTTCGAACCTCTGACCAGTAGTGGGTGTAGAGCCCACGCGATCTGAGGCGGCTGTCGAACCCTTCCGAGGGACCAGCCTTCGAACCTCTGATCAGTAGGGAGGCTCGGAGCCTGGTTCCTTCACGGGGAAGGATCCTTTTCGGGGTATCCCCCTTTCCCGGTCCCTGTTGCAAGAGAGAGAAAGAGGAAAAAAGGAAAAGGATACGAAATCGAACGACGCGGTGTACCTTTTTTGACGCGGTCATTATGGCGAAGGCGAAGCGTCGCCCGCTTCTCCTACCAGAGGCGCCGCCTGTCCCGCCGCGGAGTTAATGCGACGGGGCGAGTGGTTCGCGAGGCGGCCGTTGCGCGTGCGCGAGCCGTTCGAGGAATGGAACACGGGCGCGTTGTCTTCACGACGTGAGAGAGGGTTCTCTCGTCGCCTCTGGATGGGACGTAGGCTTGGCTGACGACGTGACCGCTGCTCCTGCCCGCCTACCACCGCCATTACTGCCGGCCCATTTTTGACCGTATTGACCGTCGCGCCAGGCTGGCGCTGCTGGGTCGTGCGCTGGGTCGCCTCGAGTCGCGGTATTGGTTCCGTAGTCGAGGAGGCGCGGTGGTGGCGCAAGTGGTGGTGCAGCTGCATGCACGAAGCATTCGGCGCGCCGGTTGCATGACGCGTGGGCCTGGGCCTCCATGCCGGGCATGTTGGGAGTCGGAGAAGTGCGCCCACTTGGCGCGGTTGCATGCCGCCTGCATGGCTGCCCGCCCTTTCGCCCGCTGGTCTGGGCAAAAGTGGAGAGTCGCTTGTAACCGCTGGGCGGTTGTACGCACCGCGCACGGCGGTTTGGCTTCTTTTGCTCTGAGCCGGCTTGCATGACGTGTGGGACCCCGTCCCCACGCCGTAGGGGAAGACCTTGGAGCGTGTTGGAGAAGACTCAGCCCGTGACGGCTGGGGACGCAAGTAGGGAGAGTCGCCTTTAAAAGGAGGGTGACCCTATTGGAAGGCAACCATGTCTTCGCGCTCCCTTATGCATCGTGTCCTTCCACCTTCCAAGCCCCCGGATGGGGGATTCCCGCCGTCTTTTCGCTTCGTCGTTGGAGGAACGCAACTCCGCGGG
Organism: Zea mays; assembly: GCF_902167145.1. Lineage (NCBI taxonomy): Eukaryota > Viridiplantae > Streptophyta > Magnoliopsida > Poales > Poaceae > Zea > Zea mays. The sequence continues at coordinate 45,516,931 of NC_050104.1, forward strand.
AGTTGGTACCTTTCAGCCATCGTTCGGCTTCAAGGATTTTCATCAGCCAGCCCGGCTGTACCCCTCCGCCGGCGGTCACCCGAGACGGTGACCACCAGCCCCTGGGTGGGGAGAAGCAAGCCGGGCTGCGATCTTGGTCCCACCCTCAGCTTCAAGGATGTTCATCATCCTCGCTGGGGTGGAGGCCGGGCTGAGCCGGAGCTCTACCTCCCGCGCGGGTCCGTGGGTCGGCCTCTCCTGCGGCGTTCGAGGGAGAGGGCGCCCACTGGCTCTGCGGGCGGGTCGGACTTCGACAACGCGGGGCTGGTCGACGGCGGGCGTCGTCAGCCTCAGCGCGTCGGATGCGTCAGCTTGGCTCCCGGTGCCCCCTCCTGCCGGAAGGCGGCTGCTGCGTCGTGTGCACGGGAGGACCGCCCAAGATGTCGCGCACTGCTAGGGCGGCGTTCGTGTTCTGGGGCGATCCTCCCTTTGCACTGGTACGGCGCCTCTGCGCGGAGGTCGGTGCCCCACTCGTCCGGGAGGATCTGAGTGGGGATCTGCCGGAGGGCTGACGGCCCCTGTCGTCGGTGCCGAGGCGGAGGCGGCTCGAGAAGTCCCCGTTGCCGACGGGATCACCGCCGCCATCCGCGCTTCGGGCCTCCGGCTCTTTGTACTTGTCCTCGCCCCTCGAGTGTTGGCGTGGGCGAGGGCAAGATTGCAGCAGCATCCGCCCTGAGGCCCTCGCTGCTGCAGTTCGGCCACCCGGAGCGGGAGTCGTTGTTGCTGCTGCCAGAGCGGGCGATGGCGAGCTGCCCGTCAGTCTTTTGTTGCTCCGCAGGCCCCCCCATCGAGTGGGGTTGTTCGTACCTGTGGAGGTGGAACCGGATTTCCGTTTGTAATTGCACTTTGAATGCTAGTGTTTTTGTTCATTGTGGCTGTCGAGGCCTGAACATGTATGTAATTTCGGCACGGAGCCGTGTTTTTTCCTCATTTTCGAGCACTAAGACTCGCCTGTTGGTTGTCTGAACCGCTTCACCAAGCGTGAGTCGCCCCGTGTAAGGGTGACGAGTGAGGTATCCGTATCCCGGAGGCGTAGGAGTCCCTCGGCTCGGTCAGCCTTGTTGTCCGAGGCTTCTCTTGCTCATTTAAAGGAACCCCTCGGCCGCTCTTCGATGAGCCGAGGCCAGGGGTAGCGGTGTCAGCGCGAACAGAGACAGAGTTGGCTCGAGAGGAAGACCTGGTCGGCCGGAGCCTGGCCGGGTCGTCCGTTAGCGGGACCGACGCCGGAATTGACCAGTCGAGGCCTCGGGTCGGGCTGACGTCCTCGGAGGACAACTGGCCGAGGCCCCGGGGTGACCGGCCGAGCCGCCTGCTCGGGCCGGATTCCCGGAGAAGACCCTGGCGGTGACGGCCCGGGCTTGGTGACGACGCCGTCCTTCAGAGTGGAGGTCTTCGGACCGCGTCGCCGTCCGAGGCTGGGTCGGACTTCGCCGAAGGTGTTGTCGACGCCGAGGGTGCTGCTGCTCCCTTCAAGCGTCAAGATCCGAGCCTGCAGGATCGGATCGTCTTGTAGCGTGTGTTTCCTACGGCCGCCGAGGCCAAAACACACCCTCGCCATGTTGTGAAGCTGCGTCTCTTTTCCTCTTGCTTCGAGTACCTGGACTTTTTTGTCGGTAACAGAATTGTTTGTGCGAGCGAGAGCTGCTTCTCACGGAAGGTGATGAGTGAGGTATCCGTATCCCGGAGGCGTAGGAGTCCCTCGGCTCGGTCAGCCTTGCCGCTTACGCGCACTCTTACCCGTCCATGGGGTTCTGTCACCGACACAGTCAAGAAGGCTCGAAGAATCGCTCCGGCAGAAGAGCTTCCGAACGCGAAGACTTGTTCGGTCCACGGAATCACTTATCCGAACGTGAGTTACTTATTGCAGAAGGTGATGAGTGAGGTATCCGTATCCCGGAGGCGTAGGAGTCCCTCGGCTCGGTCAGCCTTGGCTGCTTACGTGTACTCCGCCGTTTTCAGGATCGACTTTCGAAGTAGTCAAAAAGCACGAAAGACATTCTGGCAGAAGGGATCTTTTTTCGAGGAAAAATTCGACGCAGAGGGGGTTCCCCCCTTTTAGCCCCCGAGGGAGGGTCGGGCTTTGCCGAGGCGAGGCCGACCCTTCCTTGATCACTAAACTTTGCGTGGGAGCGAGGTATATGAACAACTTGAAAACATCTTAAGGATACAAGCGACGTAGCTGTTGGATGTTCCAAGCGTTGCTGTAGACCTCGCCTTGACTGTTGGCCAGCTTGTATGTTCCGGGCTTCAGAACTTTGGCGATGACGAACGGCCCCTCCCAGGGGGGCGTGAGCTTGTGCCGCCCTCGGGCGTCTTGTCGCAGCCGAAGCACCAGGTCGCCCACCTGGAGGTCTCGGGACCGGACCCCTCGGGCGTGGTAGCGTCGCAGGGACTGCTGGTACCGCGCCGAGTGTAGTAAGGCCTTGTCCCGAGCCTCTTCCAGCTGGTCCAGCGAGTCTTCTCGACTAGCTTGGTTGCTTTGGCTGGCATAGGCCCCTGTCCTCGGGGAGCCGTATTCCAGGTCTGTGGGCAAGATGGCCTCGGCCCCATAGACTAGAAAGAACGGCGTGAAGCCCGTGACTCGGCTCGGCGTTGTCCTCAGGCTCCAAACAACCGAGGGGAGTTCCTTCATCCATCGCTTGCCGAACTTGTTGAGGTCGTTGTAGATCCGAGGCTTGAGCCCTTGTAGAATCATGCCGTTGGCACGCTCTACTTGCCCATTTGACATGGGGTGAGCTATGGCGGCCCAGTCCACCCGGATGTGGTGATCCTCGCAGAAGTCCAGGAACTTTTTGCCGGTGAACTGGGTGCCGTTGTCGGTGATGATGGAGTTCGGGACCCTGAATCGATGGATGATGTTGGTGAAGAACGCCACCGCCTGCTCGGACCTGATGCTGTTTAGGGGTCGGACCTCGATCCACTTGGAGAATTTGTCGATGGCGACCAACAGGTACAAGTAGCCCCCGGTTGCCTTCTGCAAGGGGCCGACGAGGTCCAGACCCCATACAGCAAAAGGCCAGGTGATGGGTATCATCTGCAGAGCCTGAGCGGGCAGGTGGGTCTGCCTTGCGTAGAACTGACACCCTTCACAGGCGTGGACAATTCTAGTGGCGTCGGCCACCGCCGTGGGCCAGTAGAAGCCTTGTCGGAAAGCATTCCCGACTAGGGCTCGAGGCGCTGCGTGATGGCCGCAAGCCCCCGAGTGTATCTCTCGCAGGAGTTCCTGACCTTCGGCGATGGAGATGCATCGCTGGAGGATGCCAGAGGGGCTGCGGTGGTAGAGCTCCTTCTCATCTCCCAGCAGGACGAACGACTTGGCGCGCCGCGCCACCCGCCGAGCTTCGGCTCAGTCGGAGGGTAGCTCTCCTTGGTGGAGATATTGCAGGTACGGGGTCTGCCAGTTTTGATCAGGCGTGACCCCGCTTTGCTCCCCCTCGACGCGCAGCGTCTCACCCTCGGGGGCCGAGGGTACCTCGGGCCGAACCGAGGGTGCCTCGGGCCGAGCCGAGGGTGCCTCGGGCTGTGCCGAGGGTACCTCAGGCTGGGCCGAGGGTGCCTCAGGCTCGGGCGTGTCGCCGATCTTGACGGAGGGTTGATGCAGGTCTCGGGAGAAGACGTCTGGGGGAACCGTTGTTCGCCCCGAGGCTATTTTAGCTAGCTCATCCACAGTCTCGTTGTAGCGTCGGGCGATGTGGTTGAGCTCGAGCCCGTAGAACTTGTCTTCCAGGCGCCGAACCTCATCGCAGTAGGCCTCCATCTTCGGGTCGCGGCAGTGGGAGTTCTTCATGACTTGGTCGATGACGAGCTGCGAGTCACCGCGAGCGTCGAGGCGTCGGATGTAATACTCAAAAATGTATTCAAGAGAGTATATTCGATCTCCTTAGTTTGTGTGTCATATGTTCATCATAAAAGAGCATACCTATAATTAAGAGAGATGAATTAAAACAAATGATACAAAAATGGAATATGCATCATGCTGAAGTTTTATTTTGTGTGTATTTTGTGATAACATAAAAATAAAAGTAAAAGGGAATATATTTGTACCCAAATTGGAAGTAAGACTTAAATTGGAATTTTGGGAATTAGAGAAGAACACGAGTACCACAAAATAGATATCAAAATAAATAAATAAGTTAAACTCCCTCATACCATTTTTAAGATGTACATTTTATGAGAAAATAAATGTACTAGGAAGTTTGGATTTGAAATTGGAATTTAAATTTGAAAGCAAAAGAAAGGAAAGTGAAAATATAAAAGAAAAATAAAAAGAAAAACAAATAGGGAGCTTTACTGGGCCGGGACGCCATTTTCGGCCCAACCTGATCCCCTGCGTCACCGGCCTACGTTGTCCCAGGGATGCGCGTTCACTCCCTGCCGTGTGGGCCCCGACCACATGACGCAATCGCGTGCGCGCCTTGGGCTCTCGGCGCCGGCAGGTGGGCCCTGTCGGTCAGGGTTGGCAGCACGGATCGGGTCGCCGTGCCGCGTGCGTCGCTGACACCTGGGAGCCCCTGTCAGCCTAACCTCCTCGCCGTAACAACCGCGAGCAAGCCGGAGCCGCCATGGCTGCCACCCGGAGTTCTCGCCAACTAACCAAGCTCGGGTGGAGTATTAAGGACCCGATCTTTGGAGTGCCTCGCGACCTATTCCTTGCCATCTCCATAATGCCGTGTAGCCTCGCCCCTGGACGAGCATGCCCTGACCCGCGCATTTGCCAACTAACCCGCTCTTACCGCCATCCAAGCTGCGGGAGTTCGCGTGCCGCCGTCGCGCGTCCACTGGGAAGCAGGGAGTGTGGCTGGGCTCGCACCTCGGCAAGTGTCGCCGTGCGCGCAACGGAATTGGGGGTGGCCGGATCTTCACCGGACCGGAATCTCGGCGTTGAACAACGCTGGCGCCAGGACCTCGGTGAGACCCATCCTTCCACCTAGTCGCTGCTATATTACTCGTTCATGCCGATAGTACCTTCTGGGCTATGATGTTGGGGACCGGGGAGAGGAAGATACCGGGTTGTGCCGGTGGGATTGTCACCTCGGGAGCGGGTGCGGCACCTTCGCTGCTGAGGCGCGAGGTTGAAGACGCCAGGGTGTCCGTAGATTAGGAAACGGACGGCCGAGATCCGTACGCAGGCAAACATTTCCTGGTAATGATCTTGACCGTTGATCTCATATGAACGTCTCAGATTAGAAGAAAGGGTAGGGCTTCGCGTGAGGTATAAGATCCGTTGGATCGTGATCGGATGGCCTCGGGTTGATCACGTGTATTTAGAATATGTGCCGTAGATGCGGGATCCGGCGGCTATCGTGACGTAGCGCTTTGGGGGAAAATGCGATCTAATCCTGGCCGTAGATGTAGGATCGTCCGGCTCTGGTCGAAACATACCCCTTCGGCCTGGATATTTTACTTAAGAGCCCTCGAAGAAAGTGAAAAACAACCCGCCATCCACCGCGGGGTAGATCTGTGTCTTGGGACCTTTCGCATATTAACCCCTGGACTTTCCTGTAATTGAGGCTCAGTCCAGTGGTGTGTTAAAATGAATAAATGAATTAGAAAATAGGTTTTTATGATATAAATGAGTGCTAGAACTTCAATAATTCATAATAAATTCATTTTAACTCCAAATTGAGTCATTCCAGTTGCAATAATTTTGTATTAATATTGTCTATCACCTAATACCTTTGTTTAACCATGAAACTTGAATTAAAATTGTTCATGAGGATTAATCTATTCTAAGCACTAAATAATTTCGGAAATTCATAACTTAATAACCGTAACTCCGAATTTAGCGGTTCTCGAACCCACGATCTCGTGGTGACGCATAGATTACTATTATACAGTGTGTGCTTATGTCTTATGTGATGTTAATTTTGCCTATACCATGTTTGTCTGTATTGCTTCGAATAGCGGTGAGGTCACGAGTCATCTGAAGATCATCCTGGTACCTGGAATCTCAAGTCCCAGGCAAGTTGTGCCCTTGATCACTTCTTTTTACCTACTCATGTTCTGATTAATCATAATGATCTGCATAGGTTAATTTTGATGGGACCCAATAGGTTACCCTAGTTTGTCTATCTTTATACCTTGTTACCACTGAACTTTTTGGGTAGTACTTGCTAGTGCTTTATGTGGTTTTGGGTATGAAGATACATTACTCATGATTATACTTTTGTTATCCGTTGTTATTTATCGTTCATGATAAGATCATTATGTTAATTGGAACATGGAGCGACCACCCGGGAAAACAGTGCTACCACAAGGGTTTAATGGGACGCCCTTGGATGATTAATTAGGAAAGCTAGTGGAGGACTACCTTACCCGAAAGGGGCAAGGGCAGTAGGGGAGTGGTCAGTGTAGGGAGGCCCTCGGGAGGATTTTGCTACGATGGCGGTCCTGCAAGGGATTCCTGCATTGGAGCTTCCTATAAACTGTAGCGGGTTTTCTGAAGCTAGTGGAACTTTGTAAAGGCCTCGTAGTGTTACCCTGCCTCGCCTCCTCGGTAGAGGTGTATGGGAAGTCGCGATCCCTTGGCAGATGGGTAACATGACTTGTGGGTAAAGATGCGCAACCTCTGCAGAGTGTAAAACTGGTATACTAGCCGTGCTCACGGTCATGAGCAGCTCGGACCCTCACATGATTAATTTATGGAACCTAAATTCAATTTGTCATATGCATTGCATCGCAGGTGATGTTGTTACTTTTGTTCTACTATTTAATTGGGTTGGTATTTACTTATACTTAGTAATTGCTAATAAAATTTTGACCAACTTTAAAAGCAATGCTCAGCTCTAACCATCCTCTTTGGTAAGCCTTACACTTCACATGAACTCCCACCTTTGGCGAGTTCATTCACATTATTCCCCACAACTTGTTGAGCGATGAACGTATGTGAGCTCACTCTTGCTGTCTCACACCCCCCCCACAGGTCAAGAACAGGTACCACAGGATGAGGCGCGTGGAGGATGCTGTGATGAGTTCGTGAGTGGTCTAGGTCGTCGTCTCCCAGTCAACTTTGGGTTGTTGGATCGTTTCCTCATATGATGTAATTATTTATTTATTTTGTATAGAACTCCTGTTATGTAGTAAATATGTGACATTCGATCCTGTGCCATGATTCATCATATGTGTGAGACTTGGTCCCAGCATACCTGGTGATTATGTTCGTGCCCGGGTTCTGGACCCTAAAATCCGGGTGTGACAGAAGTGGTATCAGAGGAATGTTGACTGTAGGACGAAACATAGATAGAACTGGACAACCCTTGCTTACTTACCTTTGCTACTCTGATTCTTTTCTAAACTTGTCTTAATCTTTTCTCATCTATTTACGCTTTACTCTGATTATTCTTACCTTTTCTTTATAAAGACAAATGTGGATTTCACACTCTGAAATCCCGTGCCTAAAGTGACCTTTAGGACTAGGAGACCTACTCTTAGGAACAAAAACAAAACTATTTTTATATGTATTTATATGCTTGAATGTTTGTTCTTATGATACTTGTCTGATTTGGATCTTTGATTGAGTGTGATCGGTTGTGGGGTAATGTCCATAATTACATCTGCATATACATATATGCATAAATATAATTCATAAGATAACTAAATAATCTAGATTATCCTTCATTAAAGATCTATCTCATCTCATAGATCTATCTTATCTTAAAAGATTCTAACATATCCTAATAATATTTATCCTACCCTGGTAGATCTAGCTAATCTTAACTAGTTTAATCTAGTCATACCAACCTAATCTGGATTCTATCTAATCTATTATGATCTAATCTAGAGTAAGTTACTTAATGCTGGTACAAAAGATAAGGCCATACCCAACAACTTGACTTACATAACAGATCTATCTTAGACTCTTGTCCCAAACCCGGATGGAGACACCAAAGAGCAAGAAGGAGGAGATCAACCTCGACATGGAAGAATAGGAGTCAAAGCAGATCTCGAGATGATTCAAGATTTACCACCTTCGATGGAGTCTTCCCTTACCAAGTTCTTCTTACCATCAGCTAACCTCACTTTGACCATCTCTCTTCTTACCTAACTGTGTGTCTAAACTAGAAGATACCCATGCATTTCTAAGTACTTGCTAAATTGTATTTTAAAAAAAAGAGAGACTCTTAATTTTTGAATCAATTAGAAACTACAACCTCGATTACAAACCAATCTTGGTATAATCCTTTTTTTTCTTACAAATCTCGAGGACGAGATTATTTTTAAGGGGGGTAGGATTTGTAATACTCAAAAATGTATTCAAGAGAGTATATTCGATCTCCTTAGTTTGTGTGTCATATGTTCATCATAAAAGAGCATACCTATAATTAAGAGAGATGAATTAAAACAAATGATACAAAAATGGAATATGCATCATGCTGAAGTTTTATTTTGTGTGTATTTTGTGATAACATAAAAATAAAAGTAAAAGGGAATATATTTGTACCCAAATTGGAAGTAAGACTTAAATTGGAATTTTGGGAATTAGAGAAGAACACGAGTACCACAAAATAGATATCAAAATAAATAAATAAGTTAAACTCCCTCATACCATGTTTAAGATGTACATTTTATGAGAAAATAAATGTACTAGGAAGTTTGGATTTGAAATTGGAATTTAAATTTGAAAGCAAAAGAAAGGAAAGTGAAAATATAAAAGAAAAATAAAAAGAAAAACAAATAGGGAGCTTTACTGGGCCGGGACGCCATTTTCGGCCCAACCTGATCCCCTGCGTCACCGGCCTACGTTGTCCCAGGGATGCGCGTTCACTCCCTGCCGTGTGGGCCCCGACCACATGACGCAATCGCGTGCGCGCCTTGGGCTCTCGGCGCCGGCAGGTGGGCCCTGTCGGTCAGGGTTGGCAGCACGGATCGGGTCGCCGTGCCGCGTGCGTCGCTGACACCTGGGAGCCCCTGTCAGCCTAACCTCCTCGCCGTAACAACCGCGAGCAAGCCGGAGCCGCCATGGCTGCCACCCGGAGTTCTCGCCAACTAACCAAGCTCGGGTGGAGTATTAAGGACCCGATCTTTGGAGTGCCTCGCGACCTATTCCTTGCCATCTCCATAATGCCGTGTAGCCTCGCCCCTGGACGAGCATGCCCTGACCCGCTCATTTGCCAACTAACCCGCTCTTACCGCCATCCAAGCTGCGGGAGTTCGCGTGCCGCCGTCGCGCGTCCACTGGGAAGCAGGGAGTGTGGCTGGGCTCGCACCTCGGCAAGTGTCGCCGTGCGCGCAACGGAATTGGGGGTGGCCGGATCTTCACCGGACCGGAATCTCGGCGTTGAACAACGCTGGCGCCAGGACCTCGGTGAGACCCATCCTTCCACCTAGTCGCTGCTATATTACTCGTTCATGCCGATAGTACCTTCTGGGCTATGATGTTGGGGACCGGGGAGAGGAAGATACCGGGTTGTGCCGGTGGGATTGTCACCTCGGGAGCAGGTGCGGCACCTTCGCTGCTGAGGCGCGAGGTTGAAGACGCCAGGGTGTCCGTAGATTAGGAAACGGACGGCCGAGATTCGTACGCAGGCAAACATTTCCTGGTAATGATCTTGACCGTTGATCTCATATGAACGTCTCAGATTAGAAGAAAGGGTAGGGCTTCGCGTGAGGTATAAGATCCGTTGGATCGTGATCGGATGGCCTCGGGTTGATCACGTGTATTTAGAATATGTGCCGTAGATGCGGGATCCGGCGGCTATCGTGACGTAGCGCTTTGGGGGAAAATGCGATCTAATCCTGGCCGTAGATGTAGGATCGTCCGGCTCTGGTCGAAACATACCCCTTCGGCTTGGATATTTTACTTAAGAGCCCTCGAAGAAAGTGAAAAACAACCCGCCATCCACCGCGGGGTAGATCTGTGTCTTGGGACCTTTCGCATATTAACCCCTGGAATTTCCTGTAATTGAGGCTCAGTCCAGTGGTGTGTTAAAATGAATAAATGAATTAGAAAATAGGTTTTTATGATATAAATGAGTGCTAGAACTTCAATAATTCATAATAAATTCATTTTAACTCCAAATTGAGTCATTCCAGTTGCAATAATTTTGTATTAATATTGTCTATCACCTAATACCTTTGTTTAACCATGAAACTTGAATTAAAATTGTTCATGAGGATTAATCTATTCTAAGCACTAAATAATTTCGAAAATTCATAACTTAATAACCGTAACTCCGAATTTAGCGGTTCTCGAACCCACGATCTCGTGGTGACGCATAGATTACTATTATACAGTGTGTGCTTATGTCTTATGTGATGTTAATTTTGCCTATACCATGTTTGTCTGTATTGCTTCGAATAGCGGTGAGGTCACGAGTCATCTGAAGATCATCCTGGTACCTGGAATCTCAAGTCCCAGGCAAGTTGTGCCCTTGATCACTTCTTTTTACCTACTCATGTTCTGATTAATCATAATGATCTGCATAGGTTAATTTTGATGGGACCCAATAGGTTACCCTAGTTTGTCTATCTTTATACCTTGTTACCACTGAACTTTTTGGGTAGTACTTGCTAGTGCTTTATGTGGTTTTGGGTATGAAGATACATTACTCATGATTATACTTTTGTTATCCGTTGTTATTTATCGTTCATGATAAGATCATTATGTTAATTGGAACATGGAGCGACCACCCGGGAAAACAGTGCTACCACAAGGGTTTAATGGGACGCCCTTGGCTGATTAATTAGGAAAGCTAGTGGAGGACTACCTTACCCGAAAGGGGCAAGGGCAGTAGGGGAGTGGTCAGTGTAGGGAGGCCCTCGGGAGGATTTTGCTGCGATGGCGGTCCTGCAAGGGATTCCTGCATTGGAGCTTCCTATAAACTGTAGCGGGTTTTCTGAAGCTAGTGGAACTTTGTAAAGGCCTCGTAGTGTTACCCTGCCTCGCCTCCTCGGTAGAGGTGTATGGGAAGTCGCGATCCCTTGGCAGATGGGTAACATGACTTGTGGGTAAAGATGCGCAACCTCTGCAGAGTGTAAAACTGGTATACTAGCCGTGCTCACGGTCATGAGCAGCTCGGACCCTCACATGATTAATTTATGGAACCTAAATTCAATTTGTCATATGCATTGCATCGCAGGTGATGTTGTTACTTTTGTTCTACTATTTAATTGGGTTGGTATTTACTTATACTTAGTAATTGCTAATAAAATTTTGACCAACTTTAAAAGCAATGCTCAGCTCTAACCATCCTCTTTGGTAAGCCTTACACTTCACATGAACTCCCACCTTTGGCGAGTTCATTCACATTATTCCCCACAACTTGTTGAGCGATGAACGTATGTGAGCTCACTCTTGCTGTCTCACACCCCCCCACAGGTCAAGAACAGGTACCACAGGATGAGGCGCGTGGAGGATGCTGTGATGAGTTCGTGAGTGGTCTAGGTCGTCGTCTCCCAGTCAACTTTGGGTTGTTGGATCGTTTCCTCATATGATGTAATTATTTATTTATTTTGTATAGAACTCCTGTTATGTAGTAAATATGTGACATTCGATCCTGTGCCATGATTCATCATATGTGTGAGACTTGGTCCCAGCATACCTGGTGATTATGTTCGTGCCCGGGTTCTGGACCCTAAAATCCGGGTGTGACATCGGACCCCTAGCTCGATGGCGATTCGCAACCCGTTGACCAGAGCCTCATACTCGGCCACATTGTTGGACGCCGGGAAATGGAGGCGTAGCACATAGCGTAGGTGCTTCCCGAGGGGCGAGATGAAGAGTAGGCCTGCCCCGGCTCCTGTCTTCATCAGCGACCTGTCCAAGAACATGGTCCAGAGCTCCGGCTGGATCAGAGCTGTTGGTAGCTGAGTGTCGACCCATTCAGCTACGAAGTCCGCCAAGACCTGGGACTTGATGGCCTTCCGAGGACCGAACGAGATTGCTTCGCCCATGATTTCCACCGCCCACTTTGCGATTCTACCCGAGGCCTCTCGGCACTAGATGATCTCCCCCAGGGGGAAGGACGACACCATAGTTACCGGATGAGACTCGAAGTAGTGTCACAGCTTCCGCCGTGTCAGGATCACCGCATAAAGCAGCTTCTGGACTTATGGATAGTGGATCTTGCTTTTGGACAGTACCTCGCTGACGAAGTAGACTGGCCTCTGAATGGGCAATGCATGCCCCTCTTCTTGCCTCTCGACCACAATCACGGCGCTAACCACCTGAGTGGTCGCGGCGACGTAGACCAAGAGGGCTTCTCTGGCAGCTGGGGGCACCAAGATAGGCGCCTTCGTGAGGAGCGCCTTCAGGTTCCCGAGGGCTTCCTCGGCCTCAGGGGTCCAAGTGAAGCACTCGGCCTTCCTTAAGAGGCGGTACAGAGGTAGACCTCTTTCGCTGAGGCGTGAGATGAAGCGGCTCAGAGCCGCGAGACATCCCATGACCCTCTGCACGCCTTTCAAGTCCTTGATGGGCCCCATGCTGGTGATGGCTGCGATCTTCTCCAGGTTGGCTTCGATGCCCCGCTCGGAGATGATGAACCCCAAGAGCATGCCTCGGGGCACCCCGAAGACACACTTCTCGGGATTGAGCTTGACGCCTTTCGCCTTGAGACATCGGAATGTCACTTCAAGGTCGGAAAGGAGGTCAGAGGCTTTCCTCGTCTTGACTACGATGTCATCGACGTAGGCCTCGTCCGTGCGGCCAATGTGTTCGCCGAACACATGGTTCATGCACCGCTGGTACGTCGCACCCGCATTCCTCAAACCGAACGGCATGGTGACATAGCAGTACATGCCGAAGGGTGTGATGAAAGAAGTCGCGAGCTGGTCGGACTCTTTCATCCTGATTTGGTGATACCCTGAGTAGGCATCGAGGAAAGACAGGGTTTCGCACCCAGCAGTGGAATCCACGATTTGATCGATGTGAGGCAGAGGGTAGGGAACCTTCGGACATGCTTTGTTCAGACCAGTGTAGTCTACACACATCTGCCATTTCCCCCCTTTCTTTCTCACAAGCACAGGGTTGGCAAGCCATTCGGGATGGAATACCTCTTTGATGAACCCTGCCGCCATTAGCTTGTGGATCTCCTCGCCTATGGCTCTGCGCTTCTCCTCGTCGAACCGGTGCAGAGGCTGCTTGACGGGTCGGGCTCCGGCTCGGATGTCCAGCGAGTGCTCGGCGACATCCCTCGGTATGCCGGGCATGTCCGAGGGACTCCACGCGAAGACGTCGGCGTTCGCGCGAAGAAAGTCGACGAGCACTGCTTCCTATTTGGGATCGAGCCCGGAGCCGATCTGGATCTGCTTGGAGGCGTCGCCGCTGAGGTCGAGGGGGACGACCTTAACCGTCTCCGCTGGCTCAAAGTTGCCGGCATGACGCTTCACGTCTGGCACCTCCTTAGAGAGGCTCTCCAGGTCGGCGATGAGGGCCTCGGACTCGGCGAGGGCCTCGGCGTACTCCACGCACTCCACGTCGCATTCGAACGCGTGTTTGTACGTGGGGCCGACGGTGATGACCCCGTTGGGGCCCGGCATCTTGAGCTTCAGGTAGGTGTAGTTGGGGACGGCCATGAACTTCGCGTAGCATGGTCTTCCCAGTACCGCTTGGTAGGTTCCTCGGAACCCGACCACCTCGAACGTCAGGGTCTCCCTTCGGAAGTTGGAGGGTGTTCCGAAACAGACGGGAAGGTCGAGTTGTCCGAGGGGCTGGACGCGCTTCCTGGGAATGATCCCATGGAAGGGCGCAGCGCCTGCCCGGACAGAGGACAGATCGACACGCAGGAGCCTGAGGGTCTCGGCGTAGATGATGTTGAGGCTGCTGCCTCCGTCCATGAGGACCTTGGTGAGCCTGACGTCGCCGATGATGGGGTCGACGACGAGCGGGTATTTCCCTGGACTCGGCACATGGTCGGGGTGGTCGGCTTGGTCGAAAGTGATGGGCTTTTCGGACCAGTCTAGGTAGACTGGCGCCGCCACCTTCACCGAACAGACCTCCCGGCGCTCTTGCTTGCGGTGCCGAGCCGAGGCATCCGCCGCTTGCCCACCGTAGATCATGAAGCAGTCGCGGACCTCGGGGAACTCTCCTACTTGGTGATCTTCCTTCTTGTCGTCGTCGCGGGCCTTGCCACCCTCCACGGGTGGCCCGACCCTATGGAAGTGGTGCCGAAGCATGACGCACTCCTCAAGGGTGTGCTTGACGGGCCCCTGGTGATAGGGGCACGGCTCCTTGAGCATCTTGTCGAAGAGGTTGGCACCTCCGGGGGGTTTCCGAAGGTTCTTGTACTCGGCGGCGGCGACAAGGTCCACGTCGGCGGCGTCGCGTTTCGCTTGCGACTTCTTCTTGGCGCCGCGCTGAGTTGACGCCTCGGGGGCATCTTCCGATGGGCGACCCTGGGGCTGCTTGTCCTTCCGGAAGATAGCCTCGACCGCCTCCTGGCCAGAGGCAAACTTGGTGGCGATGTCCATCAGCTCGCTCGCCCTGGTGGGGGTCTTGCGACCCAGCTTGCTCACCAGGTCGCGGCAGGTGGTGCCAGCGAGGAACGCGCCGATGACATCCGAGTCGGTGATGTTGGGCAGCTCGGTGCGCTGCTTCGAGAATCACCGGATGTAGTCCCGGAGAGACTCTCTCGGCTGCTATCGGTAGCTTCGGAGGTCCCAGGAATTCCCGGGGCGCACATACGTGCCCTAGAAATTGCCGGCGAAAGCTTGGACTAGGTCGTCCCAGTTGGAGATCTGCCCCGGAGGCAGGTGCTCCAACCAGGCGCGGGCGGTGTCGGAGAGAAACAGGGGGAGGTTACGGATGATGAGGTTGTCATCGTCCGTTCCACCTAGTTGGCAGGCCACACGGTAGTCCGCGAGCCATAGTTCCGGTCTCGTCTCCCCCGAGTACTTTGTGATAGTAGTCGGGGGTCAGAACCGGGTCGGGAACAGCGCTCGTCGTATGGCCCGGCTGAAGGCCTGCGGACTGGGTGGTTCGGGCGAAGGACTCCAATCCTCCCCGCTGTCGTAGCGTCCCCCACGCCTGGGGTGGTAGCCTCGGCGCACCCTATCGTCGAGGTGGGCTCGACGGTCGCGGTGATGGTGCTCGTTGCCGAGGTGACCCGGGGCCGCAGGCGCTGTGTTGCGCGTGCGCCCGGTGTAGACCGAGGCTTCCCGCATGAATCGGGAAGTCGTGGCATGAGGTTCTGAGGGGTACCCCTGCCTTCGGGAGGCGGAGCTCTCGGCCCGTCGGACCGCGGCGCCTTCCAGGAGATTCTTGAGCTCTCCCTGGATTCGCCGCCCCTCGGTGGTTGATGGCTCCGGCATCGCGCGGAGGAGCATTGCTGCTGCAGCCAGGTTCTGGCCAACCCCACTGGATGCGGGTGGCGGCCTGACCCTGACATCGTCGGTGATGCGGTGCTGGAAGCCCTAGGGTAGATGACGTATTTCTCCGGCCGGAGGTTGAGCCGCCCATGCCTGCCCGACGTCCCGGCGGATCGGCTCAAGCGCTCTTGCTCCCTCGTCGAGCCTGGCCTGCACCCCGCGGATTTGCTCGAGCTGTGGGTCATGGCCCCCCACCTGAACGGGGACCACAGCTAGCTCCCGTGGGATGTCAACGCGAGGCACCAGCCTAGGGAGATCACCGTCCTCTGGCATGCCGAGATGGTTGCCTTCGGAGGGACCCCCTAGATCGACGTGGAAACATTCGTGGCTTGGGCCACAGCCCTCGTCGCCGAGGCTACGGCTACCGTCGGAACAGTCGGAAAGGCAGTAGTCGCATGCGGTCATGAAGTCCCGCATGGCACTGGGGTTGCCAAGTCCGGAGAAATCCCAACAGAAGTTGGGCTCGTCGTCTTCCTCGGACCCGGAGGTCCCGTAGGTCGAGACGTCCGTCAGCCGGTCCCAAGGCGACCGCATACGAAACCCCAGGGGGTTTGGACTCGCCTCTACGAGAGCGCCCGCCAAAGCGAAACCGCTAGGCGGGTTGAGGCTGAATCCAAATGACGTGGGATGGGAATCGGTCGGTACCTCTTGGTTGACGGGCGGTGATGAAGTCACGTCGGGGACTGACTGCACCGTCGTCTCAGGTACAAGGGTGACACCCAGCAAGCCTTTCGCGAGCGTGCTGTCGTCGTCCGTTTGCTCGGGATTGGCGTGTTGCGGGGAGACGGCGCTCGTCTTCGTCTCAAGCGCGAGGTCGATGCCCGGTGCGCCCCCCGTTGGGGTGCTGACGCTATCGGCTCGCTCGACAGCCGACGAGGCGCTGCCTCCTGCTTGGCCTTGGTTGCCCCGCCTTCCCCTCCATCGGCAGGGAAGAGGGCGGGATGAGCTTGAAGGTTGTTCTTCCACCACGCGGGGAAGACGTCGTCGATTCCGCCGCCGGCGGGCGGGCTGTCGGCCGCCATTGCCGCTGTCACCCGACGGTGGAATGAGTATCATGTCATAGCTGCCGTCGAGGGACATGAACTCAAGACTCCCGAAACGGATCACCGCCCCGGGTTGGAGAGGTTGCTGGAGACTGCCCATCTGGAGCCTGACGGGAAGCTGTTCGTCAACACGCAGCAGGCCCCTACCTGGCGCGCCAACTGTTGGCGTTTTGAGACCAGGGGGTCCCTAAGCCGACGAGTGAATGTCGCCGCGTGCCCCAGCCCAGATGGGTCGACGCGAGACCGAGCGCGAAGGGGGGAAGTGAGGTGGCCGGAGACAGGCGTGAGAGAGGTGGAAATCCCGCGGCCTTCGTGTTCGTCCCGCGCCCAGGTCGGGTGCGCTTGCAGTAGGGGGTTACAAGCGTCTACGCGGGAGAGGGAGCGAGCGGCCTCACGCGAGCGCCTGTCTCCTCCTCGTCCCCGCGCGGCCAACCTTCTCTAAGAGGGCCCTGGTCCTTCCTTTTATAGGCGTAAGGAGAGGATCCAGGTGTACAATGGGGGGTATAGCAGAGTGCTACGTGTCTAGCGGAGGAGAGCTAGCGCCCTAAGTACATGCCGTCGTGGCAGCCAGAGAGATTTTGGCACCCAGCTGGTGTGATGTCGTGGCCGTCGGAGGAGTGTTGGAGCCTGGCGGAGGGACAGCTGTCGGAGCGAGCCAGATGGGACGCCGGTCTTGTTGACGTCCTCTTGCTTCCGTAAGGGGGCTGAGAGCTAGCCAGCTGTCGGAGCGAGCCAGATGGGACGCCGGTCCTTGCTGACGTCCTCTTGCTTCCGTAAGGGGGCTGAGAGCCGCCGTCGTCACAGAGTATGCGGGGCGCCATCATTGCCTTTCTGGCGGAGCGAGCCAGATGGGACGCCGGTCTTGTTCCCTGTGGCCCGAGTCAGCTCGGGGTAGGGTGATGATGGCGTCTCCTGTTGACGTGACTGGTCTGCGCCCTAGGTTGGGTGATGTGGAAGCTCCTCCGAAGCCAAGGTCGAGTCTGTCTTCCGTGGCCGAGGTCGAGTCCAAGCCCCTGGTTCGGGCGAGGCAGAGACCGTCGGCTGAGGCCAGGCCGGAGTCCGAGCCCTGGGGTCGGGCGGAGCGGAGTTCGTCGTCTTCCGGGGCTGAGCCCAAGTCCGAGCCCTGGGTCGGGCGGTGCGGAGTTCGCCGTCTTCCGGGGCTTAGCCCGAGTCCGAGCCCTGGGTCGGTCGGAGCGGAGTTCGCCGTCTTCCTGGGCTTAGCCCGAGTCCGAGCCCTGGGTCAGGCGGAGCGGAGTTCGCCGTCTTCCGGGGCTTAGCCCGAGTCCGAGCCCTGGGTCGGGCGGAGCGGAGTTCGCCGTCTTCCGGGGCTTAGCCCGAGTCCGAGCCCTGGGTCGGGCGGAGCGGAGTTCGCCGTCTTCCGGGGCTTAGCCCGAGTCCGAGCCTTGGGTCGGGCGGAGCGGAGTTTCCTATGGTGCCTGCGGCCGGGCCTGACTGCCTGTCAGCCTCACTCTGTCAAGTGGCACCGCAGTCTGAGCGGCGCAGGTGGCGCTGTCTTTCTGTCAGGCCGGTCAGTGGAGCGGCGGAGTGACGGTGGTCACTTCGGCTCTGTCGGCTGGGGGGCGCGCGTCAGGATAAAGGTGTCAGGCCACCTTTGCATTAAATGCTCTTGCAATTTGGTCGGTCGGTGCGGCGATTTGGTCACGGTTGCTTCTTGGCGTAGACAGGGCCTCGGGCGAGCCGGAAATATGTTCGCCGCTTGAGGGGGGCCTCGGGCGAGACGGAGATCCTCCGGGGTCGGCTGCCCTTGTCCAAAGCTAGGCTCGGGCGAGGCGTGATCGAGTCCCTCGAATGGACTGATCCCTGACTTAATCGCACCCATCAGGCCTTTGCAGCTTTATGCTGACGGGGGTTACCAGCTGAGAATTAGGAGCCTTGAGGGTACCCCTAATTATGGTCCCCGACAAGTAGAAACCCTCTGTAACACATGAGGTGTTACATCCTTCACTACCGGAATCGCGTTCTTTGTCGAGTGTCTAAGAAACTCGGCAAAGGCCATTTTACACTCGACAAAGCATTTGCCGAGTGTAACACTCGATAAAGAATACTCGACAAATATTTTATCGGCAAAGGGTTCTTTGCTGAGTACTTTTTTCGGACACTCGGCAAAGACTTTGTCGAAAACACTCAGCAAATTAAGAATCGAAAAAATCCAAAAAAACAACAAAACATTTTTTTAAATTATAGGAACAACTCTCCAACCCTATCTATAACCATACCCATCGCCCTATCATTTTTCACAATTATTTTGAATCAAATTTAAATGTTTTGTAAATGGTGAGATTCGAACTCCACTACACTACTACACCAATTATATCTATATTACGTTTTCATTCCTCATGTACTATAACAAACCGAGAGTAATTTGATTATTTAAGGCACTAAATGAATTTATTTGAAAATGTGACCAACTATAAAGTTGCATAACTTTTTGAGATCTACAAGTTCTATTTTGATAGTTTCTACATCCTAGGCCGTTTACAAAATTTGAATTTTAAATTTGAAAACTTCACACAAATTTTTCAAAGATAAGATGATTTCAAATCAAAAAGTTGTCAATTACAAAGTTTCATTACATTTTAAGACCTACAACTTTTATTTTGGTGGTTTTTCCATCTGAGGTAGTTTGAAAAATTCAAATTTCAAAATTCAAACATAGTTTTGCATGACAAGATGATTTCAAACCAAAACATTGTCAACTACAAAGTTTCATAACTCTTCAATACCTACAACTTTCATGTTGGTGGTTTTTTCTTTCGAGGTCGTTTTCAAAATCCAAATTTTAAATTTTATAAATTCAGACGTAGTTTTCGTTGACAATATGACTTCAAATGAAAAAGTTGCCAACTACAAAATTCTATAACTTCTCAAGATCTATAAAGTCTATTTTGTTTCTTTGGTCATTTGTTCATCTCACATGATGGTTCTAACAATATGCACAAATTCTATACATCTGTCTCGTAGTTTCATAAACTATGAGAGAGATATAGGTTTTATGAACAAATTTATTTTTATTTTATCATATGAAGAAATGTTCAAAAATATAAATTGTACATCATGATGAGTTATACAAATTTGTAGTTAAAATTTTTTTTATTTGAATTAATTTACTGCTTTAAAATGTGATTTTTAAATTGTCTTTGCCTAGTGTTGAAAAAAAGCACTCGGCAAAGAGCTCTTTGCCGAGTGTTATATTTTTAACACTCGGCAAAGAAGTTCTTTGCCGAGTGTAAAAAAACACTCGACAAAGAGCACTTTGCTGAGTGTCAAAAATAAAACACTCGGCAAAGAAACTCTTTGCCGAGTGTCAAAAATAAAAGACTCCGCAAAGAGCTTCTTCGCCGAGTGTTTTCTTTTACCGAGGGTTTTTTGTGTGGCACTCGGCAAAAAGCTTCTTTGCCGAGTGCCAAAAAAACACTCGGCAAAATATTTAGTACCCGGCAAAGAGCCAAATTCCGGTAGTGCTTCTTCCTATTGCCATTTGATTTTCTCGAGGAAGCCATAAGGTCACATATTTTTGTGTCTAGCTCCTCATCATCGAACCCAATATATGAAATATCCTTTACCAAATGCGTGAGAATGGCACAATCTAGTTGCGTTTCCTCCTCATAACTTAGATCAAACAGTTTTATGTAAGCAAGCTTATGCTTAGGTTGAGATCCTCTCTTTGGTTCCACCTTGATTGTGTTAAGAAACCCTTCATGGGCAGGAAGACCTATGTGGCCCATATGCCTGAAACCCTAGTTTTTTTCTATAACATTGGGATAGCAGCACCACATAGTAACAAAGAATCAGTTCCTCTCTACACTCTTGTCTCCTTGTGTTCTATTATTACTCAGTTAATGAGCCCTTGGACTACACTTGGTAGCAAGGGGTTCTTAACACGTTATCAACATGTGGCTCTACTAAGGAGATCGAGCAAAAGGTACTAAGAAAGGTGATGGAACTCATATATTCTACGCATAGTAGTTCTTTATTTTCTATTTAGCACATGCACGGAAAGTACACATCCCAAGCTGATTTATCGCCGACATTTAGTCGATGGGGTGTACATGTGATTACTGCTGACTTAAACACGACAACACACGTCGATCAATCACATATGATGCACATGTTTATTTTATCGTATAACCAAAAAACGGCAACACAACGTTAGCGTCGGCGTTGCCACCGCACTGGCAAAGTGCGACAACTACAACCTCACCTCGTAGCTCCAACGTGAGGGCGCGTGCGCGTAGACACCACCGCCTCACAGTCGCCGTCACTCCTGCTCTGTAGCGCGGGGCGAGCAGCCACTGCCGCCGCTTCATAGCCATGGGCGTGCGAAGGCCGTAGCCGCTGCTCAGCAGCGCGAGTGGGCACGCAGGCGCTACCGCTTGAGCGCGTGGGCACCGACACAGCCCCGCCCCAAAGGCCGAAGTCGCACAAATGCCGCCGCAGCCTCGCCTCGGTCCTCGGAGGCCTAGGGGCACACGGACCGTCTGCCTATGCCCGTTCAAAAAACAGAGAGAGAAGTTGCACGCGCAAGGAACCGGAAGCGCCTGCATGCGTGCCTGCCCATGCCACTAATAAAGCAAGAGCAGTGGCTCACCTTTTCATGCAATAAAGAAGGGACCCAATAAGAATGAATAGACATGGGCAATCAAGTGGGCAACGACTCCTATCTAAAAAAAGAAAGAAAGAAGATGAAAGATGGGACAACATGCTGGCACGCGCTCATGGCCCTTAATGGGTTGTTTTTAAATATATATATACACATATATAAAATCTTATTTAGGTATTATAATAACTCTAGAAATTTATTTCTGAAAAAGTATGAAGTTAAATACTAGAAATTTACCTTCTTGTGCATTTAGATTTGTATATTGCACCATTTATGTGAATTATTTATTTTCTTGCAATTATTTATTTCATTCTCTGAAATGATCACAAGAAGTAATCTAATTATGAAATTTATCGCATGTAGATGACTGGTATTGTGAGCCATGAATTCGAGGTGTTGGCCTGGCATGGCCAAAACTGAAAGTAGCCTAGAGGGGAGGGGTGGATAGGCAAAACCTAAAAATTACAAACTTTGAACACACACTTCACCCGGGGTTAGAGTTAGAATTAAATAATAGTGAATTCAGAGTGCGGAAGATAGTTCTTCTTGCTATGAGTTGCTCAATCAATGTGGATAACTTGGGAGCAAACTCAAATCAATATGAGCAAGAGAACTTCTAGAGAGATAGGAGAGGGAAGAAACAAATCGAATGGTGAATGGTCAACATGTAACACCCCGTCCAATCCCTGGACCAGCGGTACTTACTCCAGTCAGCTCTCTAGGATCATATATCATCCCCACAGACCAACACGAGTCTTTTGTGCGCACTTTGTCCTCACTCATGCACACTTGGGAAAACTTCCCGGTCGGTCACCCATCCTAAATTGCTCCAATCCAAGCACGCTTAACTTGGAGGTTCTTTCGAGAGAGGCTTCCGAAAAACAAGATGCACCTTTTTTATATGGATACTCTATTAATTCTATTAAGTCTTGGGTCAGGATATCACCATCCTAGGGACCAGTATATCACAATCCACCCCCTTAGAAGACCGACGTCTTCGTCGGTCAACCCCAATCTAGGAACCTCGCCTCTTAGCCATGTCTGTGTGTCTAGTGTCGTTATATGCCATGCCATGTGACCACTCTAGGCCCACATGCGCCATGCGCCATATACACGAACCCCCTAGCCCACACACGCCCGTCAAACCTCGAGGGTTGGCTCTGATACCACTTGTAACACCTCGTGTGATCCCTGGACCGGCGGTACTTACTCCTGGCAGCTCTCTAGGATCATATATCGTCCCCACAGACCAACGCGAGTCTTTTGTGCGCACTTTGTCCTCACTCATGCGCATCCGAGAAAACTTCTCGATTGGTCACCCATCCCATATTGCTCCAAGCCAAGCACGTTTAACTTGGAGGTTCTTTCGAGATAGGCTTCCAAAAAATAAGATGCACCTTGTTGGTATGGATACTCTATTAATTCTATTAAGCCTTGGGCCAGGATATCACCATCCTAGGGGCTAGGATATCACACAACACAAGTGAACACGAAGATTTGTTTCCCAAGGTTCGGTTCCAAAGAACCTACTCCCCGTTGAGGAGGCCATAAAGGCTGGGTCTATTTCAACCCTCCCCTCTCTCAATCGGTCACCTAGACCAGTCGAGTGCTTCTTCTTAATCTCACGGGTCACTAAGACCCAGCAAGGATCTGCACACAATTAGGTGTCTCTTACTAACTTTACAAATCACTTGGAAAGATTAGAGAGAGATGAAGAAATCAACCAAGCAACATGAGCAACAAAAGAAACACAAATCACCCTCTCTCAAGTTACTAAACACTTTTGATCACTTGACTTGATTATGGAACTTGGAGAGGATCAAATGGCTTTGAATGTGTCTTTGGAATGTATTCTTTGCTCTTGTATTGAATGAAGAGAGTGAAATGGTTGGATGGCTTAAATGGTGGTGGTTGGGGGTATTTATAGCCCTAACCACTATTCTAGCCTTTGGCTGACTGCTCTGTCGATGGGCACACCGGACAGTCCGGTGGTGCACCGGACACAGCACTGTTCACTGTCCGGTGCATGCCACGTCAGCCGACCGTTGGTGTTTGGAGTGGTTGACCATTGAAGTTGTTTGTCCTTTTCCTGCACCGGACAGTCCGGTGCGACCTGTCGTCGCATACTGTCTTCTGACTTCTTGCGCTGCAGACTACAGGCGTAGTCCCACAGTCGACCGTTGGTGGAGTCGACGTTGCTCCGAGGGATCACCGGACAGTCCGGTGGCACACCGGACAGTCAAGTGAAATTAAGTGGACGAGCGCCGAGAATTTCCGAGAGCGGCCATTTCGTGGAGTGCTCCAGCCATGGCACCAGACACTGTCCTGTGCACACCGGATAGTCCGGTGCGCCATTGGCTGCAGCAAGTCTGTTTGCTCCAAACTTGTAGAATTGTGTTTGCTCCAAACTTACAGAATTGTCCCACGGTCATTTTCTTTGTATGTGTATATGAACTTCATCCACCTAAGAAAAATATTAACTAGGCAAACTAGTTAGTCCATATGGTTTGTGATGGACGTCAAACACCAAAATCGATTATAGGAAATGTTGAGGCCATTTCCCTTCCAATCTCCCCCTTTTGGTGATTGATGCCAACACAAACCAAAGCAAATACAAAATGTAGAAATGTAACTAGTTTGCATTTTGGCAGATGTGCATAAGTTACTTTGAAATGAAAGCATTTCTAAGCATATATGGTTATTTTGATATATTTAACATTTCGGACCACATTTGCACCACTTAGCTTGTTTTTGCAAATCTTTTGGAAAAGTCTTTTTAAAATATTTTGCAATTAGCCAATGGTGCAAGAATTTGATTTCTAAAAGCATTTTCATGTTTTTGAAAATTCTCCCCCTGTTTCAAATGCTTTTCCTTTGGCTAAATAAAAGCTCCCCCTGAAGAAGTTCTCCCCTTAGCTGTCAAGAGGGTTTTTGCAAATGCCTATTAATTTCTCCCGCTTTTTGAAAAGGTGTTTAGAAAACAGGGTGGTGGTCCTTTTGCTTTGGCCTATTAATTTCTCCCCCTTTGGCATTAAGCGCCAAAAACGAAGAAAACTAGAGGCCTTTTGCAAGATATGAATGTAAATACTTGTGGGGGATAGATATCCCCTGGGTCCACTAAAGAAGTAAAAGGCCTCACGAAAGGCCCGAGGGCCCAATAATTCGTAAGGTCATTCTTTCGTGGGCCTGGGGAAAGACAACCAGCAAGGGAGAACGGCATGAGGCCAGATTGGAGCAAACCCGGATGGCCCACATCGTCGAGCAAGCGGCTGCAACGGAGACCCGACTTTCCCGCGCTGGAGCTCCCATGCAACGAAGCCGTGCGAGGATAAGTCGGGGAGGATCACGCAGGATAAACTCGAGAGGTTCTCTATCTTTTAGTTACTTGTTGTTATCATATCCAAGTGTATTGCCCCACGGTCGAGTATATAAGGCCTAGGGGGCACCCCTTCAGAAGGATGGACTCTATTCTTAGCCACCCACGTAAACTCTCTGTGCACTCAATCCAGAAAGTCCTCTTGTAACCACGCTCATATATTCACCAGGACGTAGGGTATTGCGCACTTCTAAGCGGCCCGAACCTGTAAATCTTATCCATTGTCTCTCGTGCTATCGGCACGAACCATTTTGCTACAGTCGTTGACACCGTCCTACTCCTAAAAACACCCCGAGGGACAACCCCGGGTGTGCGGTCGGACCCAAAACACCGACAGCTGGCGCGCCGGGTAGGGGGTGTGTCGACGATCCAAGCTAGCTCAATGGCCGTCACCTTCCACAGCAAGATCACCGTGCGTCCTGGATCTGTATTCTGCTTCGGGACAATCTCATCTGTAGCGGATGAAGAGGGGATTCTACATCGCCTCGCGGATCTGCCGGAAAAGAAGTCTCCTCCAACAAACTCCGAAAATGCCGGAAAGACGCTACCTCCGGCTCTTTGGAAAAAGATTGTCTCCGGGAAGGCTGGAGCTGGAAGCTCGCTGACCCGGAAGACTCCGCTGCCCACTTCCCCGACGAAGGAATGGACACGGATCGCGAGGAAGAAGGAGACCAGGGAGAGGCAAGTCGTTCTTCCCGTTCCTCCGGCCTCAAAGGAGAACGGAAAGAAAATCGCCGCGACAGCAGTACCGTTCTACCCCGATGTCCTCTTCATCGGGAGAGCAGAGTCGCCCGCCGTCTCTGATGACGAACCGACCACGCCTGGAGAAGAACCACCTCAACGAGAATCCCGCCGATGGAGGAACCGACGCAGGAACGTTCGACGACATCACGCGGCTGGAGAACGGGATCCGGAGCAGCCTGTCTCGCGAGACGAGGTCTCAGAGATAGGGGAAACTCCGGAAGAACGCGTCTTCAGGGAACGAAGGAACTCCCGACGACGTGATCGCCGACGAACTCAGGAGCAAGCCGAGCAAGATGCAAGGCAACGCCGGGAGAATCCGCTCTTCGGGCGCAACCTGAACCCCGACTTCGCCCGAGCTATGAACACGCCGAGTGAGGTCGGAGGCGTTCTAGCTCGGATAGCTGACGGACTTCCTCGGACTCCCGACGCCGAAGGATACCGACGCCTGTTCACTCAGGCGGCCAACCATCTTCTACCGCTCGCTCACCCGCCGAACGATTTGCGACACGCCATCAACAGTCGCCGAGACGCGCGAAGCTCTATCAATGCTTCGCGCGAACGGCGGCATGAGAACGAAATTCGCCGTTGGGAGGAGTATGACCGAGATCATGGCTTCCCGACTCAAAGCCAGGCCACCCGAACTGAGTCGGCAACAGCTTCAACTGGTGGTACCACCCGGGGACGGTCGAGGAGCCACCACCGCCACTCCCCTCCCCGGGACAGACGTCATCCCCGACGACAGGAGGACACATGCGGAGTATCCGCCCTTACTCCGCGCCTTAGGGCCATCCAATGGCCTCCCAACTTCAAGGTATCCAATGTCGACAAATATGAACCTAAGCAGGATCCAGGGGGTTGGTTAGCCGTCTACACCACCGCTTCTCGGGCTGCCGGAGCATCCGAGGACGTCATGACCGCGTATCTGCCCATCGTCCTTGGGCAAGATGCGCTGCAGTGGCTACGACATCTACCCCGACACTGCATCGACGACTGGGGGGACTTCAGTCGACGTTTCACCGCCAACTTCCAGTCTCTCTCCGACAAGCCAGCGCAACCATGGGACCTCAAATCCATCAAGCGCCGGGGGGATGAGACTCTCCGGTCATACCTTAAAAGGTTCCAGACCATGAGAAACCGCATCCCTGAGGTCACGGAGGCGGCCGTGATCGAGGACTTCTACAGAGGATCTAACGACTCGGCTTTCGTCCGAGCCATACTACAAAAGGCGCCGACTACCTCCGAGGAGCTGTTCCGGGAAGCCGACCTCTACATCACCGCCGACGAGCGGGCCCAGGATCTCATCGGAGGAGCAAAGCCTGCACCGGCAGCACCACGACGTGACGCGAACCAGCCATCCGACAAACGCTGGGAGAAGAGGCCTCGTGAAGAGGTACACGCTGCCGGACCACCCGCCTCTCGCGCCCGAGGAGGGCCTCGAGGAGGCGAGCGCACGCTGGACGACATCCTCGACGCCCAGTGCCCGTACCATAAGGACATGCGCCACACTCTCCGCAACTGCCGGGATTTCAAGCACTCCGTCGGGCATGGCCGACCCTTCCAACCCCTACCACCTCCTCCGCCGAGGGGAGGACCAGGTGAACCACGATAGCCCCATCAGCCGGAGGAGGGAGGAGGAGGAGGAGCTTTCCCGCGCGTTGACAGGGAGGTCAACGTCATCTTCGGCGGACATGGGTCGCAGGAGAGCAAAAGACAACAAAAGCTCAACGACCGCCAGATACTGGTGGCAACCACCGGTCTTCCCGCCCCATACCGGTGGTCGGAGCACCCGATCACTTTCACTCGGGAGGATCAGTGGCTCAACTTCGACCATCCAGGCAAATACCCGCTCCTCGTCGATCTGGTGATCCGAGAGAGCCGGGTAAAGAAGGTGCTAGTGGACGGGGGGAGCAGCATCAACGTCACTTTCCCCCGTACGCTCCAAGGCTTGGGAGTTCACCTCAAAGAGCTCCACGAGTCGGACACTCCTTTCTTCGGCATCGTGCCGACGGAAGGGGAATACCCGCTGGGCCACATCTACATGCCGGTCACCTTCGGAACTCCGGAGAACTACAGAACCGAGTTCCTGAGGTTCGAGGTGGCGAACTTCGACTGCGGGTACAACGCCATCATCGGGAGGCCGGGACTGGCCAAATTCATGGCCATTCCGCACTATACATACATGATACTGAAGATGCCGGGACCACGAGGAATCATAACTGTGCGCGCCGACTTCCAAGGCGCCGCAGAGTGTTTCCGAGTGGCCATTCAAGCAGCCCTCACCACTAAGCCGTCGACGGTTCCTTCTACATCGGCGAACTCTAAGCCTGAGGAGGACCCCACGGTACCGGCGAACGAAGCTCAGGCCGCGACCTCTATGCGGCCGACTGAAGAAACCAAGCGAATCAACCTGGGGTTTGCTGATGAGCGCAAGACGGCCATCATCAGCTCCAGTTTGAATGACAAATAGGAAAGCGCGCTCGTCCAGTTCCTGCAAGATAACCGAGACGTATTCGCATGGCAACCTGCGGATATGCCGGGAGTCCCGAGGGAGTTGGCCGAGCACAAATTGAAAGTCTATCCTCATGCGAGGCCGATCCGGCAAAAGCTGCATCGTTTCACGCCAGACAAGAGAGAGGCCATTCGTGCCGAGTTAGCTCGCTTGGTCGCGGCTGGATTTATTAGAGAAGTATTACACCCCGAGTGGTTAGCCAACCCTGTTCTTGTACTCAAAAAGAATAAAGTGGATTGGCGCATGTGCGTCGACTATACCGATCTCAACAAACACTGTCCGAAGGATCCCTTCGGGCTCCCGAGGATAGATCAGGTGGTGGATTCCACCGCTGGGTGTTCTGTGCTGTCTTTTTTAGATTGCTATTCCGGGTATCATCAGATTAGTTTGGCAAAAGAAGACGAGGAAAAAACGGCGTTCATGACCCCGTTTGGTGCTTTCTGTTATACCTCCATGCCGTTCGGCCTCAAAAACGCTGGAGCGACTTATCAGAGAGCCATTCAAACATGCTTAGCCGATCACTGGGGCAAGCGTGTGGAGGCTTACGTTGATGACGTGGTGATCAAAACTGAGAATTCGGAAAACTTCATCGAAGATTTACAGCTGGTTTTCAACACCCTAAGAAGATATAGATGGAAGCTCAATCCTGAAAAATGCGTTTTCGGGGTACCAGCAGGAAAGTTGCTCGGATTTATCGTCAGCCACCGGGGAATTGAGGCTAATCCAGATAAGATTGAAGCTATCATGAAGATGGAAGCTCCTCGGTCACAGAAGAAGGTTCAGCGACTCACCGGATGTATGGCAGCTCTAAGCAGATTTATATCCAGGCTGGGGGAGAAAGGCTTGCCGTTTTACAAACTACTCAAGAAGGTGGATAAGTTTCAATGGACTTCAGAAGCACAAGAAGCTCTAGATGCATTGAAAAAATTCTTGACAACACCACCAGTACTGAAACCACCTCGGCGAGCTATATCAACTCAACCGGCTGAAGATTTGCTGTTGTACATCTCTTGCACGACTCACGTGGTAAGCACCGCGTTGGTAGTCGAGCGAGTAGAAGAAGGGCATGCCTATCCAGTACAGCATCCTGTTTATTTCATCAGTGAGGTTCTAGGCCCATCGAAGAAAAAGTATCCTCAAGTTCAGAAGCTATTATATGCAGTACTTCTAACTGCCTGCAAGCTGCGCCACTACTTTGACGATCACAAAGTCATAGTAATTACTGGTTTTCCAATAGGGGACATTCTTCACAACAAGGAAGCCATTGGCCGAATAGCCAAGTGGGCTTGCGAGTTGGGATCCCATGATATCGAGTTCCGACCTCGCACTGCCATCAAGACTCAAGCACTGGTTGATTTCGTATCAGAATGGACAGAACATCAAGTTCCAGACAATCCAGAAACGGCAGAAATATGGCGAATGTATTTTGATGGCTCGCTGAAGCTGCAGGGAGCAGGAGCAGGGATTCTCTTCACCGCACCTGGAGGCGAGCACCTCAAGTATGCCCTCCAATTGCTATTCCCGGCCTCTAACAACGCAGCCGAGTATGAAGCTTTGATACACGGATTAAACATCGCCATATCATTGGGCGTCAAGAGACTGATGGTGTATGGAGATTCTCTGGTAGTCATCAGTCAGATAAACAAGGAATGGGATTGTTCAAGTGATTCAATGGGAAAATACTGCGCCGTCGTCCGAAAGCTAGAAGATAAATTCGAGGGTCTGGAGTTTCATCATATAGAAAGAGATCGGAACACGGCGGCCGATGTACTGTCCAAGCTCGGATCCGGTCGGACTCAGGTCCCGCCCGGGGTCTTCGTGCAAGAAATTCTCCAGCCGAGCATCTCGACGGATCAAATAGAAGAGTGCAACATCATAGATCAACCCGAGTCAGACTCTGATGACTGGAGGCAATCGATTACTAAGTATATAAAGAATGAAGAAGAACCAGATGACAAGAACTCGGCAGAGCGCATTGCCAGACAATCAGCTCACTATACACTCATTGGGGAGGTATTATACAGGAGGGGCGCGTCAGGCGTCCTCATGAAGTGCGTTCTCCCGTCCACCGGAAAGCAACTTCTGGAGGAAGTCCATGCAGGGCAGTGTGGAGTACATGCGGCATCCAGAACACTAGTCGGGAAGGTTTTCAGGTCAGGATTCTATTGGCCGACGGTGAAGAACGATGCAGCCGAGTTAGTTCAGAGATGCGAAGCTTGCCAATACCTGTCAAAGCAACAGCACATGCCAGCACAGCAGCTACAGACCATACCAGTAACTTGGCCTTTCGCATGCTGGGGATTGGATATGATTGGACCTTTCAAAAAAGCTCAAGGGGGATATACTCATGTACTGGTGGCGATTGACAAATTCACTAAATGGATAGAGTTCAAGCCCATTGCTTCTTTAACCTCTGCTAAGGCCGTGGAATTCATACAGGATATAATATTCAGATTCGGGATACCAAACAGCATCATCACTGACTTAGGATCCAACTTCACCAGCTCAGAATTCTTTGACTTCTGCGAGCAAAAAAGCATTCAGATCAAGTACGCATCTGTAGCACATCCAAGAGCCAACGGGCAGGTTGAGCGAGCCAACGGAATGATACTGGAGGCACTCAGGAAAAGAGTCTTTGATAAGAATGAAAAATTCGCAGGAAAGTGGATAAGAGAGCTGCCTTATGTTGTTTGGAGCCTGAGAACTCAACCTAGCCGAGCCCTGCATGGAAACACTCCTTTCTTCATGGTCTATGGGTCGGAGGCAGTGCTACCTGCTGATCTCAAGTTCGGGGCGCCAAGGTTGATCTTCGACAGTATAGCAGAAGCTGAAGCCACCAGATTAGAGGATATTGATGTACTCGAGGAGGAACGGCTAAATGCAGTGATCCAATCAGCACGATACCAGCAGACTCTAAGACGCTATCATGACAAGGCTGTGCGGCAACGATTCTTCTCAGTAGGAGATCTCGTCCTCCGCCGAATTCTAACAGGGGAGGGACGGCACAAGTTGTCGCCCTTATGGGAAGGGCCTTTCATAGTATCAGAGGTCACTCGGCCCGGATCGTATCGTCTCACTCAGATGGATGGCACAGAAGTTGGGAACTCCTGGAATATAGAACACCTCAGGAAGTTTTATTCCTAGCTGTATCTCAAAACTGCTGGGATAACGATGTAATCTGTAAAGTGGAAATATGTCATCAATAAAAAAGTGGTTTTCAAAGATACTCAGTTCATCTACGATTGACTTGCATTCTTACTTAACTCGGGGCGACCACTATGCCCTGCTAACGGAGCAATCGACTTAAGTCGGCGACGACTTAAGGCGGTGCAACATGCTCACGCTTACTTAACTCGGGGTGACCACTATGCCCTGCTAACGGAGCAATCGACTTAAGTCAGCGACGACTTAAGGCGGTGCAACATGCTCACGCTTACTTAACTCGGGGTGACCACTATGCCCTGCTAACGGAGCAATCGACTTAAGTCGGCGACGACTTAAGGCGGTGCAACATGCTCACGCTCACTTAACTCGGGGTGACCACTATGCCCTGCTAACGGAGCAATCGACTTAAGTCGGCGACGACTTAAGGCGGTGCAACATGCTCACGCTTACTTAACTCGGGGTGGCCACTATGCCCTGCTAACGGAGCAATCGACTTAAGTCGGCGACGACTTAAGGCGGTGCAACATGCTCACGCTCACTTAACTCGGGGTGACCACTATGCCCTGCTAACGGAGCAGTCGACTTAAGTCGGCAACGACTTAAGCCGGCGCAACACGCTCATGCCCATGCAATTAAGGGGATGACTTCTATATCCCGCAAACAAATCTCATAATCATCGTGCGTCGTTTTCATTACTGTAAATTTATGAACTAATGAATTCTGATACAATAAGAGAGTAATTATATCATTCGAATGCTGAGCTGATGTCCTCTAACAGATACTTGATTATGCTAACCGCGCGCTCAAAGCACGCAAAATGTTTTCTATTTGGCAATGTCTTTCTCAGGAGCGACTGACGAAGAAGGGCGACTTGAGGAATCAGGGGCAGCGATCACGTCAGCCCTTATGTCCTCAGGAACAACCACGCCGGGTCTCCTCATCAAGATTCGTCCTGCCCGAATAGCCTTGTCCATGGCTTTATCGCGCTGGGCTTTGAGAGTAGCTGCAGTCTCTTCGGCAACCTTAGCGGCCAGCCGAGCGGTTTCCATCTCCTGAGCAATGGACTTCTTAGAAGCTCGGAGTTCCTTGATGGCGGCATCCTTTGCTGATAGCAACTGCGTAAGGCGGGTCACTTCGTCCGAAGATTCCTGCAGCTTGCAACGCTGATTGTCCAGTTCCTCCATTGTGAAACGGTGGCTCCTCTCCAAGATGGTCAGCGAGTTGCTAGAATCACGATACAATCTGTCCAGATTGTCGCGAGAAGCAGCAAGGATACGTTTCTCTTCCTACAAACAAAAATCAACTCCTTCGGAATCCAAGCAAGTAATAAGGGCATAGCAAGGTGAGGCACGGTCTCGTAAGTTACCTTTTTAGAGTCAAGCCGAGCATGAAGAGAAGAACTCAGAGCGTTGGCGTCATCCAAAGCAGCGGAGACTTGATTCAGTTCAGTCTGGCTTTGAGAATACTTCTCGTCGAAGTCAGCGCACCGTTGAGCCATTTCAGCTTGATCTTGGGAATGTCTTTCTTCAAGAACTGCAATCTGCCGAGTCATTCCTATCAAGGGGTAATCAAATGAAATAAGGTCAGAAGGTAAAACAATCCACGAACAAAGGCAAAGAAGAAGAAGGAAAAGAGCACCAACCAGCATTTGTTGCCTCCAACTCGGACACACGACGTTGAAGCGACACTGGATTCCAGCACGCAAGAGACGAAGCCACTTCCGGGACAGAAGCACCCTGCAATCTCAGCTGGCTGGCCATCCCATTCACTAAAGCCTGATGAGAAGAACAGATGAGTATAATGGCAACAGTTCATGCAATGTAGGGATCAAGCTACAATACAGCACAAATACCTGGAGGTTGGAGAAGAACGAAGGTATTCCCAAATCAGGAGAGATCAGTGGATAATCAGGTGCAAGACCACCATCCGAAGCAGCTTGCAACGGATCAGTAGGAATCAGCTCAGTGCCTTCGACAGAGCCAAACACCAGATCAGCGGGAACGCTGCCCTCTAAAGCAACTCCCTGATTCGGAATTTGGGCTACAACCATGCAGCCAGAATGTGGAGGCGAACCCGCGTGAACGTCCATGGAAGTGCAGGAAGGAGACCCTGCTCGGGCACCCTCGGGGGCTGGGTCACAGTCGGCACTGCCCACTTGAGCCGGATCATCCCCGGCAACACCCTCGGGGGCTGGGCAGTGGCTTACACTCTTCGCCCGAGCTAAGTCACTCCCGGCGACATCCTCGGGGGCTGGGCATATATCAGCACCATTCTTGGGACCCAGGCTCTCTGCAGTAACCACCTCTAAGGTTGACAGGCCTTCAGCCACTTCCATGGGACCAGGACAATCCAAGTCAGCATCCTGACCCTCGAGATCGCGCTCTAAGGTCGACGAGGCACGGGATGACCTCAACCCAGCATCAGGCACGACAGCACAGATCTCTGTTGCGTCAACATCCACAGGCTCTGATAACAAATCCTCTGGCACCATGTCCTCTAGAGTTTGATCAAAGTTGGCCAGGGACAGTTCTTGCAGACCAATAAGGGCAGACAAAGCAAGAGAAGGAACTCCGCTACTTCCACCACTGGCGATGAACTGCCGACTGTTTTTCCGAGTTAATGGAGCTTCATTTTCTTCCTCCTCATTTTCCACTGTGACAACGCAAACAGCACCCCCATTGGGGTCGGCAGTAGATGGAGCACACCCATTGGGATCAGTGTCAGCAAGGCCGGTTGCAGGCACTTCTTCAGCAGCAGGAGCTAAGGTACTGGCGTCCTCATCAAAACTAGATACTCGCCGCAGGCGTCTTCTCTTCTTCTTTTGTTCATCAGCAGAAGGCTCGGGCTGGCTGGTTCGGCTAGGGCGCCTCGGACGAGTACTGACAGGTTTTGGGACATCCAAAGTTGTATCAACCTCTGGAAGGGGCACCACTGCCAAGGCATCATCAGGAGCAGCATCGGACGAATCCTCAGCTAATAGATCAAGCATGTCATTTATGTCAGCATCACTGGGGTTCAGAGGCACTTCGAAATAAACCTGCCGTTCATCATCAGGAATTGCCCCGAGCGAAGCAACCAAAGTACTGACTTCCTCGGCAGAAGGTCGCACTCTAAGACCCAAATTGCTATCAGTCACGGGTGGATTGGACACAAAAAGGGTGAAAGCTTTGGGAGAAGGAAGGTTCCAAGCCGAGTAAGCCACTGGAGCACCAACGTTTGAGACTTTACCCCTGAGGATCATCTCAAGTCGGCTTACCAAGTCAACAGAAGGAATTCTCCTATTGGTAACTCGGGTTGAGTCGGCCAGCCCTCGATAAAGATATGCCGGATAAGCCCTGTCTTTCAGCGGCTGAATGTTCTTGAAAACAAAATCCGTGACCACAGCTTCAGCAGTCAGGCCTCTCTCTTTCAGTAATCCGACTTCAGAAAGCAACACGCCTGCCTCGGCCACCTCTTGATCCGTGGGAAACTCAGTCCAACTCGGAGTACGAACGTCTGGCTGTCTTCCTGACCGGGAGGGGAGAGAATTTCCATAGTTATCAACTATAAACCACTCCAGACGCCAACCTTTAATGCTGTCTTTGAGGGGTATTTCGAGATACTCGGTTTTCCGCCCACGACGCATCTCCAAACTGGCACCTCCGACCAACTGATGTTGCCCCCCGGCCATCCCAGGACGGCAGTGATACAGATACTTTCATAAACCAAAATGCGGCAGCACGCCGAGATAAGCTTCGCATAGGTGAACGAAAATGGAGATTTGGAGAATGGAATTAGGGTTCAAGTGGGTCAAGTTGATATGATAAAAGTCAAGAAGGCCACGGAAAAAAGGAGAGATTGGAAGGCCGAGGCCGCGGAGAAGAAAAGGAGCATAAACTACTGACTCGTGGGTATCTTCGGTTGGGACGGTAGTCCCGTGGCAAATCCGCCAAGAACAGAGTTCCCGTGGAGGAAGAACCCCGATGGAGACAAGACGGAGGAGCTCAGCTTCGGAAATAACAGCTGTATGGTTACCTGCGAAGGGTAACTGACTGTTGGGGTCGATTGCGGGGATCACTGCAGCAGACGAGTTCGCGGTTTTCCTCTTGGGCGCCATCTTGCTTCTCGCTGGCAAACAGAGTAGGAGGCGAGTGGCGGAGAAGATTCAGATGCGGAAATGCGAGAACTAGGGCACGGAAAGCAAAGGCGGCTAAAAGCGCGACTCTTAAGGGATATTCTTGAGCCAGATACCCTTTCAAAAAGTGCCCAGTCATCACCCGGCGGTTATTTCCGAAATCACAGCATGCCACGTGGATATCCGACAGTTATTTCCAAGAAAGTCGACGTGCCACTTCATCACTCGGTTATTATCCTCAAAGTAACTCGTGAAGCTGGCTATCACTCGGCGTGTCCTCTAACACGCCGACCACGTGTTCAATCGCTCGGCGTTGCCTCTAAAATGCCGACGCCGACCTCCAATCACTCGGCGTGTCCTCTAACACGCCGACCACGTGTTCAATCGCTCGGCATTACTTCTAAAATGCCGACGCCGACCTTCCATCACTCGGCGTTGCCTCTAAAACGCCGACCACGTGTTCAATCGCTCGGCGTTGCCTCTAAAATGCCGACGCCGACCCCCAATCACTCGGCGTGTCCTCTAACACGCCGACCACGTGTTCAATCGCTCGGCATTACTTCTAAAATGCCGACGACCGACCTTCCATCACTTGGCGTTGCCTCTAAAACGCCGACCATGTGTTCAATCGCTCGGCGTTGCCTCTAAAATGCCGACGCCGACCTCCAATCACTCGGCGTGTCCTCTAACACGCCGACCACGTATTCAATCGCTCGGCATTTCTTCTAAAATGCCGACGCCGACCTTCCATCACTCGACGTTGCTTCTAAAATGCCGACCTCGTGTCCAAATCGCTCGGCATTACTTCTAAAATGCTGATGTCGACCTTTAAACACTCGGCGTTGCCTCTATAACGCCAGGCTCGTATTCTGTCGCTCGGCATTACTTCTAAAATGCCGATGCCGACCTTCTATCGTTCGGC
This sequence comes from Zea mays, assembly GCF_902167145.1. NCBI lineage: Eukaryota > Viridiplantae > Streptophyta > Magnoliopsida > Poales > Poaceae > Zea > Zea mays. The sequence continues at coordinate 45,552,767 of NC_050104.1, forward strand.
ATTGCCTCTAAAACGCTGGTCTTATGTTCGATTGCTTGGTGTTACTTCTAAAACGCTGATGTCAACCTTCACATCGCTCGGCGTTGTTTCTACTATATCAAAAGAATCAGTTCAACATTCAGAAAAAGCAACAACGAGTCACCGAAAAGGGGGGTCAACGACAGTTCTTCATTAAAGGGAAGTTAATGAGTTTACAAACCAACTCTTCGCGAGTTGGTGCTTCCCTACTTCTACTCTACATTACTACTACTACTAAACTACACTAATTACTACTACATTATTCTAACTATACTAATATCTAAAGACCAGTGGCGTTTAGCCACTGGCCCTGCTGCCGCTGCCCTTGCCGCCGCCGCCTCCGGTGCTGCCCACGCTGCTGCCGCCCTTGGTGCCGCCCTTGCCGCCGCCGCCTCCGCCGCCGTTACCGCCATCACCGCCGCCGTCGCCACCGTCGTCGTTGTCGCCGTCGTCGTCGTCGTCATCCTCGCCCTCGCTGCCGTCCGAGTCCTCCTCGTCCGAGGAGAACTCAGACTCATCCGAGCCCTCGAGCCCGGAGCGCTCGACGGCCCGGATGTACGTCCAGACCTCCACCGCAAGCCCCTGGGAGTCGTCTGAGTCATCAGACGACTCACGCAGGGGGATGGGAGCCGGAGACCCCTCGGACTCAGAGGAGAACTCCTCCTCTGAGTATTCCGAGTCACCAAACTCCTCCGATGGAGGAGTCGGCTCACGCTTGCGCTTGTTGTTCTTGCCCATGGTGGAAGCAAACAGAAGGGAGGAGAAGAAGGCAGTAAAGAGCAACGAAGAGATGCGAAAAAACCAGAGAAGCAAAGGGGTTATTTATAGAAGGGAAAAGCAACCGCTCGCTTCCAACCGCGGTCGCTGAACAGTCGCAAGGCATTCAATAAGCACTCCCACCCATTTGAAGACACGTCAGACGGCGGACGCCGTTTCATGCAACACTACACCCATTAGGACTCCAGTCATCAGTGCAAAGGATATGATTACACTAGCCGTCCCATCGCATTACTACTCAGAAGCAGTCGGCTAAAACACTCAGCGTACCAAGCCGTCCCTTGCCCACACCCATTGGGGGGGGGACGCCCAGGAATTTTCAGTATATTTTTCAAAACGGTCACATCCGTGCAGGACATGCAGTGAATACCTCAAGACAAAAATGAGATATCAGTAAGGATCAGAGGAAAGCCAAATATAGCCAGCAAAGTACAAGATATGGCCGACAGAAGCGACGTGAAGACTAGACAGAGAACGTCCGTCAAACGTCCAATCAATCGCAGAAGCAAATAAATTGCACCACCTAGCAAGATATGGATGGATTACAAACTCGGCTGCTAAAGACAAAATATATGCTGACCTCTGCAGCAAAGTTTTGATGACATAATGCTGACTTCCAAAGCATAATGCGAATAGCTTCGTGCCAATTTTTTCAAGCAAAAGGAAGACCTTCGAATGGATTATCCTCAAAAAATCCATTTGAAAGTCGGGGGCTACACCCATTGGGTGCACCTCCGGTGCACCCCATGGAGTATCATTCTAAACCGATATAACGTCGACTTCTAAGGCGTAGAGCAAGGTTGAAAAGACCAATCCTCAACCGAGATGCAGGAGCACGAATGGAGATAACCTTGGGAAGAAGACCTTCGAGTAGATTATCTTCTAAAATCTACTCAAAGGTTGGGGGCTACACCCATTGGGTGCACCTCCGGTGCACCCAATAAAGTCCAGAATCTTACAATCCAAATTGCCGACCTCTAAGGCACAAGCTCAAAACTAAACTTCGGTCGAACGAGTGATCAGAGCAAGAGTAAGCAACATGAAATTATTTTTCGGACCTTGGATCTTTGAGTAGATTACTTCTAAATCAACTCAAAGATCGGGGGCTTGTGGGGGATAGATATCCCCTGGGTCCACTAAAGAAGTAAAAGGCCTCACGAAAGGCCCGAGGGCCCAATAATTTGTAAGGTCATTCTTTCGTGGGCCTGGGGAAAGACAACCAGCAAGGGAGAACGGCATGAGGCCAGATTGGAGCAAACCCGGATGGCCCACATCGTCGAGCAAGCGGCTGCAACGGAGACCCGACTTTCCCGCGCTGGAGCTCCCATGCAACGAAGCCGTGCGAGGATAAGTCGGGGAGGATCACGCATGATAAACTCGAGAGGTTCTCTATCTTTTAGTTACTTGTTGTTATCATATCCAAGTGTATTGCCCCACGGTCGAGTATATAAGGCCTAGGGGGCACCCCTTCAGAAGGATGGACTCTATTCTTAGCCACCCACGTAAACTCTCTGTGCACTCAATCCAGAGAGTCCTCTTGTAACCACGCTCATATATTCACCAGGACGTAGGGTATTGCGCACTTCTAAGCGGCCCGAACCTGTAAATCTTGTCCATTGTCTCTCGTGCTATCGGCACGAACCATTTTGCTATAGTCGTTGACACCGTCCTACTCCTAAAAACACCCCGAGGGACAACCCCGGGTGTGCGGTCGGACCCAAAACACCGACAATACTTGAGTAGGGCAAAGGAAATATGATACCGACAAAGTCGTAGTGGAAGCCTTGCCTTTGCCTATTACACCATTTCCCTTTCAATCTAAGACTAAGGATAGAAATACACTTGGAAGCACATTAGTCTTAGTATTGGCACACGAAGAATAAGAGATATGCATTTGTACCAAATGAAAGAGACATGATCAAAGGTATATAAATGAGCAATGTGTGCAAGATTTTAATCGAAGTTCCGAGAATCTAAGACATTTAGTTTATTCCTAAGCTTGCTAAAAGTCTTCTCATCTAGGGGCTTGGTGAAGATATTGGCTAATTGGTTGTGGGTGCTAACATAAGCAATTTCGATATCCCCCTTTTGCTGGTGATCTCTCAGAAAGTGATACCGAATGTCTATGTGCTTAGTGCGGCTGTGTTCAATGGGATTATCCGCTATGTGGATTGCTCTCTAATTGTCACATAGGAGAGGGACTTTGCTCAACTTGTAGCCATAGACCCTAAGGGTTTGCCTCATCCAGAGTAATCGTGCACAACAATGTCCTACAACAATATACTCGGCTTCGGCGGTGGATAGAGCTACTGAATTTTGTTTCTTTGAAGCCCAAGACACCAGGGATCTTCACAGAAACTGACAAGTCCCTAATGTGCTCTTCATATATATTTTACATCGGGCATAATCGGCATCAGAATACCCGATTAAATCAAAGGTAGATCCCTTGGGGTACCATATCCCAAACTTAGGAGTATAAACTAAGTATCTCATGATTCTTTTCACGGCCCTAAGGTGAACTTCCTTAGGGTTTGCATGGAACCTCGCACACATGCATACGGAAAGCATAATATCCAGTCGTGAAGCACATAAATAGAGTAAAGAACCTATCATCGACCGGTATACCTTTTGATCTACATATTTACCTCCCATGTCGAGGTCGAGATGCCATTTGTTCCCATGGGTGTCTTGGTGGGTTTGGCATTCTTCATTCCAAACTTCTTGAGAATATCTTGAATGTACTTAGTTTGGTAGATGAAGGTGCCCTCTTGGAGTTGCTTGATTTGGAATCCAAGGAAATACTTCAACTCCCCCATCATATACATCTCGAATTTCTGTATCATAATCCTACTAAACTCTTCACAAGATGAATTGTTAGTAGATCCAAAGATAATATCATGAACATAAATTTGGCATATAAACAAGTCTTTATTAATTGTTTTAGTAAAGAGAGTAGGGTGAGCTTTTTCGATTTTAAAGCCATTAGTGAGAAGAAAGACTCTTAGGCATTCATACCATGCTCTTGGGGCTTGTTTGAGCCCATAAAGCGCCTTTAAGATCTTATAAACATGTGAAGGATACTCACTATCTTCAAAGCCGGGAGGTTGCTCAACATATAACTCTTCCTTTATAGGGCCATTGGGGAAGGCACTCTTCACGTCCATTTTGAAACAACTTAAAGCCATGGTAGGTAGCATAGGCAAGTAATATTCGAATTGACTCAAGCCTAGCTACGGGTGCATAGGTTTAACCAAAATCCAAACCTTTGACCTATGAATACCCCTTTGCAACAAGTCAGGCTTTGTTCCTAGTCACCACACCATGCTCATCGTGTTTGTTGCGGAACACCCATTTGGTACCTACAACATTTTGGTTAGTACGTGGAACTAGATGCCATACCTCATTCCTTGTGAAGTTGTTGAGCTCCTCTTGCATTGCCACCACCCAAACCGGATCTCTAAGTGCATCCTCTATCATGTATGGCTCAATAGAAGACACAAAAGAGTAATGCTTACCCCCTTGTGGATGTCACCAAGTATGGAGTTGACGGTGTGATCTCTTTGAACTGCTTGGTGGACTCTTGGGTGTGGTGGTCTTGGATCCTGAATCTCTTGATCATTTTCCTTGTCTTGATCATCTTCGTCTCCCTCTTGATCAACGTCTTCCTCTTGAGGTGGCTCATCATCTTGATCTTGATACTCGTCCTCTTGAGCCATTTCCTCATCGTTGGTGGAGATGCTTGTATGGAAGATGATGGTTGATCTTGTGCTTGTGAGAGCTCTTCATATTCTTTTGGACACACATCTCCAATGGACATGTTCCTTAGCGTGACGCATGGAACCTCTTCATCATCTAACTCATCAAGATCAACTTGCTCTACTTGAGAGCCGTTAGTCTCATCAAACACAATGTCACAAGAAACCTCAACTAATCCAGTGGACTTGTTGAAGACTCTATATGCCCTTGTGTTTGAGTCATAACCGAGTAAAAACCTTCTACTGCTTTAGAAGCAAATTTAGAATTTCTACCTCTTTTAATAAGAATAAAGCATTTGCTCCCAAAAACTCTAAAATAAGAAACATTGGACTTTTTACCAGTGAGGAGTTCATACGATGTTTTCTTGAGGATTTGGTGAAGGTAGAGACAGTTGATGCAGTAGCAATCGGTGTTAATTGCCTCCGCCCAAAACCGATCCAGTGTCTTGTACTCATCAAGCATGGTCCTCACCATATCCAAGAGAGTTCTATTATTTCTCTCCACAACACCATTTTGTTGAGGTGTGTAGGGAGAAGAGAATTCATGCTTGATGCCCTCCTCCTTAAGAAATCCTTCCATTTGAGAGTTCTTGAACTCCATTCCATTATCGCTTCTAATCTTCTTGATTTTCAACTCGAACTCATTTTGAGCCCGTCTCAAGAATCTTTTTATGGTCTCTTGGGTTTGAGATTTTTCCTGCAAAAAGAATACCCAAGTGAAGCGAGAATAATCATCCATGATTACAAGACAATATTTACTCCCGCCGATGCTTATGTAAGAAATCGAGCCGAATAGATCCATGTGGAGTAGCTCAAGCGACCTCTTGGTCGTCATGATGTTCTTGTGTGGATGATGAACTCCAACCCGCTTCCCTGCTTGACATGCGCTATAAATCCTATCTTTCTCCAAATGAACATTTGTTAGTCCTATAATGTGTTCCCCCTTGAGAAGCATGTGAAGATTCTTCATCCCAACATGAGCAAGTCGGCGATGCCAGAGTCAGCCCATGTTAGTCTTAGCAATTAAGCAAGTATCTAGTTTAGCATTGTGATTATTGAAATCAACTAAATATAGTTGACCATCTAACACTCCCTTAAAAGCTATTGAATCATCACTTCTTCTAAAGATGGTAACACCAATATCAGTAAAAAGACAGTTGTAGCCCATTTTGCATAATTGGGAAACAGAAAGCAAGTTGTAATCTAAAGAATCTACAAGAAAACATTAGAAATGGAATGGTCAGGAGATATATCAATTTTACCCAAACCTTTGACCAAACCTTGATTTCCATCCTCGAGTGTGATTGCTCTTTAGGGATCATCATTTTCCTCATATGAGGAGAACATACTTTTCTCCCCTGTCATATGGTTTGTGCACCCGCTACCATTATCCAACTTGTCCCATCGGATGCATAAACCTACAAAACAAATTTAGGCCTTGTTCTTAGGTACCCAAACGGTCTTGAGTCCTTTCACATTAGAAAGAAGCACCTTGGGTACCCAAACACAAGTCTTAGGACTCTTGTGTTTTCCCCCAACATATTTGTCAACTATCTTGCCTGATTTATTAGTAAGCACAAATGATGCATCAAAAGTCTTGAACGAAATGCTATGTTCATTAGATTCTACAACAATCTTTTTCTTAGGCATTTTGATATGAGTTGTATGCCTAGAGCTAGAAGCCTCATTACTATACATATAAGCTTGATGAGAAACATAATGAGATTTCCTAGCATGAATTCTTCTAATTTTGTGCTCAGGATACTATTTAGGAGATAAAATGTAACCTTCCCTATCCTAAACCATGGGAGCCTTGCCCTTAACAAAGTTAGAAAGCTTGTTCTTAGGAGCATTAAGTTTGATGTTGTTTTGGCTCCCTTGTTGGAAACCAATGCCATCCTTAATGCCAGGGCGTCTCCCATTATAAAGCATACTATGAGCAAATTTAAAATTTTCATTCTCTAGTTCATGCTTGACAATTTTAGCATTCAATTGAGCTATGTGCTCATTTTGTTCTTTAATCATAGCAAGGTGATCATTCATAACATCAACATTAACATCTCTACATCTAGTGCAAATAGTGATATGCTCAACAGTAGATGTAGGAACCTTGCAAGCATTCAATTCTTCAATCGTAGCAATTAAACTAGTATTTTCAGTTCTAAGACAAGAAATCGAATCATTGCATACATCTAGCTCTTTGTCAAGTTTTGGCATTTTTCAACTTCAAGAGCATAAGCATCTTTTAGCTTAACAAATTTTTATTTTTCTTAGCAAGTCCTCTTGGCACTCCAAGATATCATCCTTCTCGTTAATGGTTTCTATTAATTCATTAATTTTCTTCTTTTGCTCTTTGGTAAGGTTTGCAAAAATAGAAGTCAAATTATCGTCATTGTGAAAGTCGCCTAGAGGGGGGGGGGTGAATAGGGCGAAACTGAAATTCTCAAAAATAATCACAACTACAAGCCGGGTTAGCGTTAGAAATATAAACGAGTCCGCGAGAGAGGGAGCAAAACAAATCGCAAGCAAATGAAGAGTGTGACACGCGGATTTGTTTTACCGAGGTTCGGTTTTTGCAAACCTACTCCCCGTTGAGGAGGCCACAAAGGCCGAGTCTCTTTCAACCCTTCCCTCTCTCAATCGGTCCCTCGGACCGAGTGAGCTTCTCTTCTCAAATCACTTGGGAATCAAACTTCCCTCAAGGACCACCACACAATTGGTGCCTCTTGCCTCAATTACAAGTGAGTGTTTGATCACAAGAAAGAATCAAGAAAGAAGGAAGCAATCCAAGCGCAAGAGCTCGAAAGAACACAAGCAAATCTCTCTCTCTAGTCACTAGGGCGTTGTGTGGAATATGGAGAGGATTTGATCTCTTTGGTGTGTCTAGAATTGAATGCTAAAGCTCTTGTAGTAGTTGGGAAGTAGAGAACTTGGATAGCATGAATGGTGGGGTGGTTGGGGTATTTATAGCCCCAACCACCAAACTTGACCGTTGGCTGGGCTGTCTGTTCGATGGCGCACCGGACAGTCCGGTGCACACCGGACAGTCCGGTGCCCCCGCCACGTCACCAGTGCCGTTGGAAATTGACCGTTGGAGTTCTGACTTCTGGGCCCGCCCTGATGTCCGGTGGCGCACCGGACATGTACTGTAGAGTGTCCGATGCGCCAGCATGGGTGTGCCTGACCTCTGCGCGCGCTGGCGCGCAATAAATGCGCTGCAGGTAGCCGTTGGTGCCTGAAGTAGCCGTTGCTCCGCAGATGCACCGGACAGTCCGGTGCACACCGGACAGTCCGGTGAATTATAGCGGAGCGGCTGGAATGAAAATTCGAGGCTGGCGAGTTCCTGGGGCCGCCCTTCCTTGGAGCACCGGACATGTCCGGTGCACACCGGACAGTCCGGTGAATTATAGCGGAGTGGCCTCTGGAAATTCCCGAAGGTGACGAGTTTGAAACCTGAGTCCTCTGGTGCACCGGACATGTCCGGTGGCGCACCGGACAGTCCGGTGCGCCAGACCAGAGGAGCCTTCGATTGTTTCTTTGCATTTTTGTTGAACCCAACACTTGGTCTTTTTATTGGCTAAGTGTGAACCTTTGACACCTGTATAACTTATACACTAGAGCAAACTAATTAGTCCAAAGATTTGTGTTGGGCAATTCAACCACCAAAATTATTTAGGAACTAGGTGTAAGCCTAATTCCCTTTCAATCTCCCCCTTTTTGGTGATTGATGCCAACACAAACCAAAGCAAATATAGAAGTGCATAATTGAACTAGTTTGCATAATGTAAGTGTAAAGGTTGCTTGGAATTGAGCCAATATAACTACTTACAAGATATGCATGGATTGTTTCTTTCTTATTTAACATTTTGGACCACGCTTGCACCACATGTTTTGTTTTTGCAAACTCTTTTGTAAATCCTTTTCAAAGTTCTTTTGCAAATGGTCAAAGGTAAATGAATAGGATTTTGCAAAGCATTTTCAAGATTTGAAATTTTCTCCCCCTGTTTCAAATGCTTTTCCTTTGACTAAACAAAACTCCCCCTAAAGGAGATCCTCCTCTTAGTGTTCAAGAGGGTTTTGATATATCATTTTTGAAATACTACTTTCTTCCTCTTTTGAACACAATAGGATACCAATTGATAAATACTCTTGGAAAACACTAAGTTTTTGAAATTGGTGGTGGTGCGGTCCTTTTGCTTTGGGCTCATACTCTCTCCCCCTTTGGCATGAATCGCCAAAAACGGAATTATTAGAGCCCTCGAAGTAATGTCTTCCTCTTTGGTCATAAACAAAAGAGTTAAGATTATACCAAAGATGAAGTCCTTTTGTTCTCTCCCCCAAAGATGGAGAGTGGCTTGGAGCGACGGCGAAGGATGGGTTGCGGAGTGGAAGCCTTTGTCTTCGCCTAAAACTCCAATTCCCTTTCAATATACCTATGACTTGATTTGAAATAGACTTGAAAACACATTAGTCATGGCATACAAAAGAGATATGATCAAAGGTATATAAATGAGCTATGTGTGCAATCTAACAAAAGAAGTTGCGGGAATCAAGAATATTGAGCTCATGCCTAAGTTTGGTAAAAGTTTGTTCATCAAGAGGCTTGGTAAAGATATCGGCTAATTGATCTTTAGTGTTAATGTAAGAAATCTCGATATCCCCCTTTTGTTGGTGATCCCTAAGAAAATGATACCGAATGGCTATGTGCTTAGTGCGGCTATGCTCGACGGGATTGTCGGCCATTTTGATTGCACTCTCATTATCACATAGCAAAGGAACTTTGGTTAATTTGTAACCGTAGTCCCGCAGGGTTTGCCTCATCCAAAGTAATTGCGCGCAACAATGGCCTGCGGCAATGTACTCGGCTTCGACGGTAGAAAGAGCGACCGAATTTTGCTTCTTTGAAGCCCAAGACACCAAGGATCTCCCCAAGAACTGGCAAGTCCCTGATGTGCTCTTCCTGTTAATCTTACACCCCGCCCAATCGGCATCCGAATAACCAATTAAATCAAATGTGGATCCCCGAGGGTACCAAAGCCCAAACTTAGGAGTATAAGCCAAATATCTCAAGATTCGTTTTACGGCCGTAAGGTGGGATTCCTTAGGGTCGGATTGGAATCTTGCACACATGCAAACGGAAAGCATAATGTCCGGTCGAGATGCACATAAATAAAGCAATGAACCAATCATCGACCGGTATACCTTTTGATCCACGGACTTACCTCCCGTGTCGAGGTCGAGATGCCCATTTGTTCCCATGGGAGTCTTGATGGGCTTGGCATCCTTCATTCCAAACTTGGTTAGAATGTCTTGAGTGTATTTTGTTTGACAAATGAAGGTGCCCTCTTGGAGTTGCTTGACTTGAAATCCTAGAAAATACTTCAACTCCCCTATCATAGACATCTCGAATTTTTGTGTCATGATCCTACTAAATTCCTCACATGTAGATTCGTTAGTAGACCCAAATATAATATCATCAACATAAATTTGGCATACAAACAAATCATTGTCAAGAGTTTTAGTGAATAGAGTAGGATCGGCCTTGCCGACTTTGAAGCCATTAGCGATAAGGAAATCTCTAAGGCATTCATACCATGCTCTTGGGGCTTGCTTGAGCCCATAAAGCGCCTTAGAGAGCTTATAGACATGGTTAGGATACTCACTGTCTTCAAAGCCGGGAGGTTGCTCAACATAGACCTCTTCCTTGATTGGTCCGTTGAGGAAGGCACTTTTCACGTCCATTTGATAAAGCTTGAAGCCATGGTAAGTAGCATAGGCCAATAATATACGAATTGACTCAAGCCTAGCTACGGGTGCATAGGTTTCACCGAAATCCAAACCTTCGACTTGGGAGTATCCCTTAGCCACAAGTCGAGCTTTGTTCCTTGTCACCACACCATGCTCGTCTTGCTTGTTGCGGAAGACCCACTTGGTTCCTACAACATTTTGGTTAGGACGTGGAACTAAGTGCCATACCTCGTTCCTTGTGAAATTGTTGAGCTCCTCTTGCATCGCCACCACCCAATCCGAATCTTGTAGTGCTTCCTCTATCCTGTGTGGCTCAATAGAGGAAACAAACGAGTAATGCTCACAAAAATGTGCAACACGAGATCTAGTAGTTACCCCTTTATGAATGTCGCCGAGGATAGTGTCGACGGGGTGATCTCGTTGTATTGCTTGGTGGACTCTTGGGTGTGGCGGCCTTTGCTCTTCATCCTCCTTGTCTTGATCATTTGCATCTCCCCCTTGATCATTGCCGTCATCTTGAGGTGGCTCATTTGCTTGATCTTCTATTTCATCAACTTGAGCTTCATCCTCATTTTGAGTTGATGGAGATGCTTGAGTGGAGGAGGATGGTTGATCTTGTGCATTTGGAGGCTCTTCGGACTCCTTAGGACACACATCCCCAATGGACATGTTCCTTAGCGCGATGCACGGGGCCTCTTCAATACCTGTCTCATCAAGATCAACTTGTTCTACTTGAGAGCCGTTAGTCTCATCAAACACAACGTCACAAGATACTTCAACAAGTCCTGAGGACTTGTTAAAGACTCTATATGCCCTTGTGTTTGAGTCATATCCTAGTAAAAAGCCTTCTACAGTTTTAGGTGCAAATTTAGATTTTCTACCTCTTTTAACAAGAATAAAGCATTTGCTACCAAAAACTCTAAAATATGAAATATTGGGCTTTTTACTGGTTAGGAGTTCATAGGATGTCTTCTTGAGGATTCGGTGAAGATATAACCGGTTGATGGCGTAGCAGGCGGTGTTGACTGCCTCGGCCCAAAACCGATCCGAAGTCTTGTACTCATCAAGCATGGTCCTTGCCATGTCCAATAGAGTTCGATTCTTCCTCTCCACTACACCATTTTGTTGAGGGGTGTAGGGAGAAGAGAACTCATGCTTGATACCCTCCTCCTCAAGAAAGCCTTCAATTTGAGAGTTCTTGAACTCCGTCCCGTTGTCGCTTCTTATTTTCTTGATCCTTAAGCCGAACTCATTTTGAGCCCGTCTTAAGAATCCCTTTAAGGTCTCTTGGGTTTGAGATTTTTCCTGTAAAAAGAATACCCAAGTGAAGCGAGAATAATCATCCACAATAACTAGACAGTACTTACTCCCGCCGATGCTTATGTAAGCAATCGGGCCGAATAGATCCATGTGTAGGAGCTCCAGTGGCCTGTCGGTCGTCATGATGTTCTTGTGTGGATGATGAGCTCCAACTTGCTTCCCTGCCTGGCATGCGCTACAAATCCTGTCTTTCTCAAAATGAACATTTGTTAATCCTAAAATGTGTTCTCCCTTTAGAAGCTTATGAAGATTCTTCATTCCAACATGGGCTAGTCGGCGGTGCCAGAGCCAACCCATGTTAGTCTTAGCAATTAAGCAAGTGTCGAGTTCAGCTCTATCAAAATTTACTAAGTATAGCTGACCCTCTAACACTCCCTTAAATGCTATTGAATCATCACTTCTTCTAAAGACAGTGACACCTACATCAGTGAATAGACAGTTGTAGCCCATTTGACATAATTGTGAAACAGAAAGCAAATTGTAATCTAATGAATTGACAAGAAAAACATTGGAAATAGTATGGTCCGGTGATATAGCAATTTTACCCAATCCTTTGACCAAACCTTGATTTCCATCCCCGAATGTGATAGCTCGTTGGGGATCTTGGTTTTTCTCATATGAGGAGAACATCTTTTTCTCCCCTGTCATGTGGTTTGTGCACCCGCTGTCGAGTATCCAACTTGAGCCCCCGGATGCATAAACCTACAAAACAATTTACTTCTTGACTTTAGGTACCCAAACGGTTTTGGGTCCTTTGGCATTAGACACAAGAACTTTGGGTACCCAAACACAAGTCTTGGAACCTTTGTGTTTGCCCCCAACAAACTTGGCAACAACTTTGCCGGATTTGTTAGTAAGCACATAAGAAGCATCAAAAGTTTTAAATGAAATGGCATGATCATTTGATGCATTAGGAGTTTTCTTTCTAGGCAACTTGGCACGGGTTGGTTGCCTAGAGCTAGATGTCTCACCCTTATACATAAAAGCATGATTAGGGCCAGAGTGAGACTTCCTAGAATGAATTTTCCTAATTTTGCTCTCAGGATAGCCGGCAGGGTACAAAATGTAGCCCTCGTTATCCTGAGGCATGGGAGCCTTGCCCTTAACAAAGTTAGACAAGTTCTTAGGAGGGGCATTAATTTTGACATTGTCTCCCCTTTGGAAGCCAATGTCATCCTTAATGCCAGGGCGTCTCCCATTATAAAGCATGCTACGAGTAAATTTAAATTTCTCATTTTCTAAGTTGTGCTCGGCAATTTTGGCATCTAGTTTTGCTATATGATCATTTTGTTGTTTAATTAAAGACATGTGATCATGAATAGCATTAACATCAATATCTCTACATCTATCACAAATAGACACATGCTCAATAGTAGATGTAGACGGTTTGCAAGAATTAAGTTCAACAATCTTAGCATGAAGAATATCATTCTTATCTCTAAGATCGGAAATTGTAACTTTGCAAACATCATAATCTTTAGCCTTATCAATTAAATTTTTATTTTCTACTCTAAGGCTAGCAAGAGAAATATTCAATTCTTCAATCCTAGCAAGCAAAACATCATTATTATCTTTAGGATTGGAAGTTGAAACAATGCAAACATGAGAATCAACCTTAGCCTTTAAACTAGCATTTTCATTCCTAAGGTTGTCAATCATCTCACGGCAAGTGCTTAGCTCACTAGATAATTTTTCACATTTTTCTACTTCTAGATCATAAGCCTTTTTAACCTTAACATGTTTCTTGTTTTCTTTAATTAGATAATCCTCTTGGGAGTCCAAAAGGTCATCCTTTTCATGAATAGCACTAATCAATTCATTTAATTTTTCTTTTTGCTCCATGTTAAGATTGGCAAAGAGAACACGCAAATTATCCTCCTCATCACTATTATCATCACTAGAAGACTCATATTTAGTGGAGGAGTTAGATTTAACCTTCTTCCGTTTGCCGTCCTTTGCCATGAGGCACTTGTGGCCGACGTTGGGGAAGAGAAGTCCCTTGGTAATGGCGATGTTGGCGGCGTCCTCGTCGTCGGAGGAGTCGCTTGAGCTTTCGTCGGAATCCCACTCCCGACAAACATGGGCATCGCCGCCCTTCTTCTTGTAGTACTTCTTTTTCTCCTTTCTTCTCCCCTTCTTGTCGTCGCCTCGGTCACTGTCACTTGATATAGGACATTTAGCAATAAAATGACCGGGCGTACCACATTTGTAGCAAACCTTCTTGGAGCGGGACTTGTAGTCTTTCCCTCTCCTTTGCTTGAGGATTTGGCGGAAGCTCTTGATGACGAGCGCCATTTCCTCATTGTCGAGCTTGGAGGCGTCTATAGGTTGTCGACTTGGTGTAGCCTCCTCCTTCTTTTCCTCCGTCGCCTTGAATGCGACGGGTTGAGCTTCGGATGTGGATGGATCATCAAGCTCGTTGATCTTCCTCGAGCCTTCGATCATGCACTCAAAACTTATAAAATTCCCGATAACTTCCTCGGGGGTCATTTTAGTATATCTAGGATTACCACGAATTAATTGAACTTGAGTGGGGTTAAGGAAAATGAGAGATCTTAGAATAACCTTAACCATTTCGTGGTCGTCCCACTTCGTGCTCCCGAGGTTGCGCACTTGGTTCACCAAAGTCTTGAGCCGGTTGTACATGTGTTGTGGCTCCTCCCCTTTGCGAAGTCGGAACCGACCGAGCTCCCCCTCGATCGTTTCCCGCTTGGTGATCTTTGTGAGGTCATCTCCCTCGTGCGCGGTTTTGAGCACATCCCAAACCTCCTTTGCGCTCTTCAACCCTTGAACTTTGTTATACTCCTCTCTACTTAAAGATGCAAGGAGTATTGTTGTCGCTTGAGAGTTGAAGTGCTCGATTTGGGCCACCTCATCCTCATCATAGTCTTTATCCCCTACGGATGGTACCTGTGCACCAAACTCAACAACATCCCATATACTTTTGTGGAGTGAGGTTAGATGAAATCGCATTAAATCACTCCACCTAGCATAATCTTCACCATCAAAAGTTGGTGGTTTGCCTAATGGGACGGAAAGTAAAGGTGCATTTTTAGAAATGCGAGGGTAATGTAGGGGGATCTTACTAAACTTCTTATGCTCTTGGCGTTTAGAAGTTACGGAGGGCGCATCGGAGCCGGAGGTCGATGTTGATGAAGTGTCGGTCTCGTAGTAGACCACTTTCCTCATCCTTTTGTGCTTGTCCCCTCTCCGATGTGGCTTGTGGGAGGAAGATCTCTCCTTCTTCTCCTTGTGGTGCGAAGAAGATTTCTTCTCCTTCCCTTTGTTGGAGGAGCTCTTTTTCTTCTCCTTCCTCTTGGTGCGGGAATCTTTCGATGAAGTGCTCCCGTGGCTTGTAGTGGGCTTTTCGCCGGTCTCCATCTCCTTCTTGGCGTGATCTCCCGACATCACTTCGAGCGGTTAGGCTCTAATGAAGCACCGGGCTCTGATACCAATTGAAAGTCGCCTAGAGGGGGGGGGGGTGAATAGGGCGAAACTGAAATTCTCAAAAATAATCACAACTACAAGCCGGGTTAGCGTTAGAAATATAAACGAGTCCGCGAGAGAGGGAGCAAAACAAATCGCAAGCAAATGAAGAGTGTGACACGCGGATTTGTTTTACCGAGGTTCGGTTTTTGCAAACCTACTCCCCGTTGAGGAGGCCACAAAGGCCGGGTCTCTTTCAACCCTTCCCTCTCTCAATCGGTCCCTCGGACCGAGTGAGCTTCTCTTCTCAAATCACTTGGGAATCAAACTTCCCGCAAGGACCACCACACAATTGGTGCCTCTTGCCTCAATTACAAGTGAGTGTTTGACCACAAGAAAGAATCAAGAAAGAAGGAAGCAATCCAAGCGCAAGAGCTCGAAAGAACACAAGCAAATCTCTCTCTCTAGTCACTAGGGCGTTGTGTGGAATATGGAGAGGATTTGATCTCTTTGGTGTGTCTAGAATTGAATGCTAAAGCTCTTGTAGTAGTTGGGAAGTAGAGAACTTGGATAGCATGAATGGTGGGGTGGTTGGGGTATTTATAGCCCCAACCACCAAACTTGACCGTTGGCTGGGCTGTCTGTTCGATGGCGCACCGGACAGTCCGGTGCACACCGGACAGTCCGGTGCCCCCGCCACGTCACCAGTGCCGTTGGAAATTGACCGTTGGAGTTCTGACTTCTGGGCCCGCCCTGATGTCCGGTGGCGCACCGGACATGTACTGTAGAGTGTCCGGTGCGCCAGCATGGGTGTGCCTGACCTCTGCGCGCGCTGGCGCGCAATAAATGCGCTGCAGGTAGCCGTTGGCGCCTGAAGTAGCCGTTGCTCTGCAGATGCACCGGACAGTCCGGTGCACACCGGACAGTCCGGTGAATTATAGCGGAGCGGCTGGAATGAAAATCCGAGGCTGGCGAGTTCCTGGGGCCGCCCTTCCTTGGAGCACCGGACATGTCCGGTGCACACCGGACAGTCCGGTGAATTATAGCGGAGTGGCCTCTGGAAATTCCCGAAGGTGACGAGTTTGAAACCTGAGTCCTCTGGTGCACCGGACATGTCCGGTGGCGCACCGGACAGTCCGGTGCGCCAGACCAGAGGAGCCTTCGATTGTTTCTTTGCATTTTTGTTGAACCCAACACTTGGTCTTTTTATTGGCTAAGTGTGAACCTTTGACACCTGTATAACTTATACACTAGAGCAAACTAATTAGTCCAAAGATTTGTGTTGGGCAATTCAACCACCAAAATTATTTAGGAACTAGGTGTAAGCCTAATTCCCTTTCACATTGTCACAAGAGCTACCCTCATCATCGGAAGTAGTATATTTGGGGGTATCTTTAGAATGTACCTTCTACTTTTTGCTATCCTTAGCTATGAGGCATTTGTGGCCGATGTTGGGGAAGAGAAGGCCTTTGTTGACGGTGATGTTGGTTGTGTCCTCATCGGAGGAGGAGTCGGTGGAGTTCTCGTCGGAGTCCCATTCCCGTCCCATGTGCGCCTCGCCGCCCTTCTTCTTGTTATAGTATCTCTTTTTTCCATCTTCTTCTTCCTTTTCTTGTCGTCGTTCCTGTCACTATCACTTGTATATGGACATTTAGCAAAAAAATGATCGTACTTACCACACCTGTAGCAAACCCTCTTGGAGTGGGGTTTGTAGTCCTTCCCCTTCCTTTGTTTAAGGATTTGCCAGAAGCTCTTGATGATAAGAGCCATCTCCTCATTGTCAAGCTTAGAGGCGTCGATTGCGAGTCTACTTGTCGGTGTAGACTCTTCTTCTTCTATTTCACTGAATGCAACGGGTTGCACCTCGGGTGTGGAGGTGGCACCTGGCTCCAAGTTGACAATATGTTTGGAGTCTTTGATCATAAGTTCAAAGCTCACAAACTTGTCGATCACTTCCTCAGGAGGCATCTGTTTATATTTAGGATCTCCATGAATTAATTGTACTTGAGTGGGATTACGAAAAACAAGAGATCTTAGAATAACCTTGACCATTTCATGGTCATCCCACTTGGTGCTCCTGAGGTTGCGGACTTGGTTGATCATCATCTTGAGCCAGTTATACATTGCTTATGGCTCTTCTCCTTTGTTGAGGACGAATCGACCGAGTTCTTCCTCGATCATTTCGTGTTTGGTGATTTTGGTCACCTCGTCCCCTTCATGCACCGTCTTGAGGATGTCCCAAATTTCTTTGGCACTCTTCAACCCTTGCACCTTGTTGTACTCCTCCCGACACAAGGAAGCGAGGAGTATGGAGGTTGCTTGGGAGTTGAAGTGCCTTATTTGGACGGCCTCATCGGAGTCGTATTCGTCGTCACCCATCTGTGGTGCCTGTGCTCCAAACACAACAAAATCCCAAATACTTTCGTGTAGTGAGGTTAGATGGTGCCTCATTTTATCACTCCACATGCAATAATCTTCACCATCAAAATATGGTGGTATGCAATGCTCAGCTTTAACCATTATTTGCTGATCAGCCTTACACTTCACATGAGCTCCCACCTTTGGTGAGTTCATGCACATTATTCCCCACAACTTGTTGAGCTATGATATTTTGTGAGCTCACCCTTGCGATATATAACCCCCCATAGGTGAAGAGCAGGTAGCCCAGGAGGAGGACTACTACGAGGAGTACGAGGAAGTCTAGGTGACGTCTCCTAGTCAGCTTAATGGCGCTAAGGAATAATATTAGTTCGCTTTATTGTTATCATTTATTTTTGTAAGACACTTCCGCTATGTAATAATGTTTGTGACATTTATCTCTATACACTTGGTCATTATATGTGTTATTCTTCTTTGGCGCACATATGAGACGCACCTGACTTTACCCCTTAAATCCGGGTGTGACAATGGATGTACAATAGCTGGACTAGGAGTGGACGTCATTCTGATGATTGGGTAGCCAAGGCCAAAGATTTTGTGGACCATGTATTCTCCTTGTCATTAACCAGCACTGCCAGATGCCCTTGTAGGCGGCACAAAAACAATATATTCCTTAATAAGGAAAGAGTTAGCCTAAATCTTTGTCAGTTTGGATTTATGCCCGGATATGAGGTGTGGGAACATCATGGTGAGGTAGTACCCAACCCGAATGTAGAAGAGGAGGAGAACAATGATTGGGCTGGCGATGATGCGATGCATGAGATGCTAGATTCGGTATGTCCAAAGTTAAACCTAAGCTCCGAGGATCCAGCCACACTAGAGGTTTCCAAATTTTTTAAACTACTAAAAGACTCTAAAGAACCATTGAGTGAACACACAGATGTGAGTATACTCGCTTTTGTGACCCGGCTCATGGCCATTAAGTCCAAGTATTTTTTTCTCGAATAACTGTTACAATGCGATTTTAAAGTTATTAGGAGATGTGCTGCCAAAGCCCAATAAGTTGCCTAAAGACATGTACCATTCAAAGACAATTATTAAAGATCTCGGTATAGATTATGAAAAGATTGATGTGTGCAAAAATAATTGTATGCTTTTCATGAAGGAGCATGCAGGAGAGAAAAATGTCTGAAATGTGGATAATCAAGATTTGTGGAAGTTGTTAATGATGAGGGTGACAAGGTGACGATAGATGTTGCACATAAGCAGCTTCGCTACTTGCCACTAACTCCTCGAGTGAAACGGTTGTTTCTATCTAAAAAACTGCTATGCACATGCGATGGCACAAAGAAAGTGTCCGTGAGAACGATGAGCTAATGGTGCACCCTTCAGATGGGGATGCTTGGAAAGCTCTCGACACGTTTGCTCTAGACTTTGTAGCCAAACTGAGGAATGTTCGAATCGACCTCGCGACCGATGGCTTCACACCTTTTGGTCAAATGGCATCATCATACTCATGGTGGCCAGTCTTTGTTATTCCATACAACCTTCCACCTTCTTTTTGTATGAAATATGAATTTATATTTCTTTTCTTAATCATACATGGCCCAGACTATCCTGTAAAGAAACTCAATGTCATGTTAAACCCTTGATTGAAGAGTTGAAGGAGCTTTGGAAAGAAGTCGAAGCATACAATGTTTTTAAAAATCAGATATTGAAACTTCGAGTTGTGTATTTGTGGTCGGTGCATGACTTCATAGCTTATGCTATTTTGCCGGTTGGAGTAGACATGGTAGATTGACATGTCCATATTGCGGTTCAGATATAGATTGCTTCTGTCTTGCTCATGGTGGAAAGATCACTTACTTCGATTGCCATTGACGCTGGTTGCAAAGGAGACACCCCTTGAGGAGCGATAAGAAAAACTTTATAAAGAACACCATGGTCACCAAAGGACTGCCTAAACGTCTGAATGCAACATAAATATATGCTTAGCTGAACAACCTTGTCCTAAATGAAAAGGGGGACAAGTACGAAGGATTCAGAGTGGACCACAACTGGACACATATATGTGGTCTCTAGGAGCTCCCTTATATGTCGTCATTGATTCTTGTGCACTACATTGATGTCATGCACCAAGAAAGTAATGTTGCTGAAGCCCTCATACACACATGCATGCATTTTGAAAAAACAAAGGACAATCTGAAAGATCAAAGAGATCTAGCAATGCTTTGTGTCCGACCAACCCAAGTGCTCAATGACAACACAAGCCGCCACGTGCCTTGTTCTGTCTTACCTCTAAGGACAAGATCGAGGTAATGAGATGGACGAAAAAAAAAATTCCCGATGGTTATGCTGCAGGCTTGAAAAGAGCAGTGAATTTGAAAACGGGAAAACTAACTGGGTTAAAGAGCCATGACTTCCATATATTAATGGAGAGGATTATCCCTGTCATGTTTCGTGGATACATGCCCGACGCCATGTGGCTAGTAATAGCCGAGCTAAGCTATTTCTACAGGCAGATCTGTGCTAAAGAAATAAGTAACATATATTGTTTGAAACTAACATTTTATGATTTGTTTCATACTAACTTTATTTTCGATGTTGAACAGAGGCGCTATCGTTTGGAACCTAAGGCTCAGAAGCATGCAGACCGAGTATTAAAGAAAAATATGAAGAAAGTGTGCAAGGATGCATTTTCCAATGCTCGTCTACAGGTTGTGAACGCATACATGAAGCGCCGAGGGCATTCTATCAACAACTTTCGACAATATTCGGATGTCTACTTGATTGTGGACCAGTACATGGAGGTAAAAATCTAATTTAGCAGCTCATTCAGATTTGAATGTAATTTTGTGCTAACGCTTGGTTGCACGTAACTCTTCCGTGGGTGGAACACCGACCGCAGGCTTACAAGGCTTTGTGTGAGATATGAGCTTCGCTAGAGTGGATTGAGAAATCAAACAGAAATCGACATAGGCAGCGCCATCAATAGGACTGGGACGATGATGAGGTCGTAGTCAACCATACCTATGGGGCTGATGGACACATTCGGTTGGCGAAGCGAATGGTGAGTATGTAGTATTCTATTTTACTCAGAAATACAATCGATTTAAACTCATATATTCGCAAGAGGCGAAAACTGGAGTTGTCCTGAGCCCAATCGATGTTTATAGGCGAGGCCATAGAGCGAAAAACAATGAAATCTCCGATAAGCTATATAGTCAAGAGGCCGTTGAGCATATGGTTAGTTGTTGTTAGGATTAATGTTTTCTTGTCATATAGCTATACATTACATGTGTGCCGAATCTTCAATATGTATTGCAAGAGATTTACGGGCAGGAGATGGTTAGGAAGTATGGATAAAACTATGATTGGCGAGAAGCACCTATCATCGACGCTAAAGTTGTGCATTCTATTGCAGGAAAAGCCCATGGACGATATTTACTTGTGAAATTTTTCAATAATATTAAAACTATGACCGAATAGCTAATTTTCTTGTTTTTTCAAGATATTCTATATTTACAGGTGTGATCGATTCAATGGAGTTGCGGACTCGTGGCGACTCTTCATCGCAGGCGGGTTGTGGTAGCAGCCATAGTCAACGCTCGAGTATGGAGGATGCTATGAGGGAGCAACAAGAAAGGTTTCGTGAAGTGCTGCGGGAACAACAATGATATTCCTCCAACAACAATCAGAGTACATGGCTACTTACACACAACGTATAGGCGCAACAGGCAATTAACGTGAGTGTCTTATTTATTCTCAACACGGTCGTATATTTGTCCTATAACTAATATATTATATTTGCAACAGTCTTGGTTTCTAGATGTGGCACAACATCAATCATTCGTTTTCCCTCAATTTCAGTCGTCGATGCCTAAGGAGGATTACATGCTCCGCCACCTCAACCTCAGGTGCTTCAATTTAGTTTAGACTTGTCGTTTGTATTAACCTTTCAAATCTTGACTAAACTTGATTTTGTAGGGATCCGGGTTATGGACCACAACACCCCACCACTGGTGATACCAGCACCAGGAGGAAATTATGGAGGGGAGGGAGCTACTACATGAGAGGTTAGTTTGACAAACAATCCGTTTGAATAGTGGTCATGTAAACATTGTAGTTATTAATGCCTTCTTTTTTTATTTAGAATCCAAACCAGTTAAATGACTTCGTTAATGACTTGTTCGTTTTTGAAGGTAATGGTCACAACTTAAATGATTCTGATATGTGATGGTTTGAGTCTTGTAGTGAATTGTGAGTTTGTGTTATGTTGTAATGGACAATGTAATGTGATGTATTTGTGAACAATTAAGATTAAAAATATATTTTACATAGCAAGTGAGATCCAGTTTTGTTTGTAAATTTACACAAAAGCAAAACCGGCTTAGTAGTTAGATATATACAAAAACAAACAAAAAAACTTTTTTTAATTTTGGTGCTAGGATGGCATTGGCCTGGCCGGTGGGTGAAGCTCACCCGCCTTGGCCCGACGTTTCCTCCGATCATCCAAGCACGACTCCCCTGGATCCACGGGACTTGACCTCGATCGGATACAAATATCTAACCCTATTTAATATAGGATTTTTAAGGGTATTTAGGGGTTAAATAAAAAATATATAAGACATGTTATTTGCTAAGAATTCCTCTCTTCACAATTCTTTATGTATATTGTCTATTAACTGTATTTATGGTATATTGACCTAAGTTATATCATCGAGTCTCTTAAGTGTATCTTATATTTGGAAAACCGAAGCAGCGTCTCAGGATTGTACATGTGCCCTAATCATGGCATATATGCATTAGGTCTAAACACAATCAAGCATATAATTTTATATTGCCATCCTTGACTTTTTTTTTGCTTTTTACGCATGCATTTCGAAATAAAAGAAACTTGCCCTTGGCTATTATCTTATTATTCGGTTTGCTTACATCAACAGGCCTTTGCCCGGAAGCCGAATTTACTTGTACTGGTGTCGAATAGCACCTCAAAGGCTCGCTGGTTGACATTGCCGAGGACTCCGGCGCTACCATCCGGCCCGGACTCTGCAAAGGCGAGGCAGCCATTCACTAGACTTCCGTTGGGAACATCGAGGTTGATAGTGGCTCCACCAGTGAACGTCAGGGCAATCTTGGGTACAACGACATTCTTATAACCTGTCAAGTTGTAGCAAGTGTCAAGATCACCATTTGGAAGCAGCCGGTATGCCTCCATGGCCTTTCTGAATGCCGACCGCAGTGCCCGGTACGCCGTCGACTGGAGTCCCGTGATGACGGTACCACAGTCTACGATCATGCCCCCGCTGAACGCCGACGGCCGGAGGTCAAGCTTTTTGCCGCCGACATTGATCCCGGCGAGCGTCACCGTTGAGAACGTTGGCTGCCCTGGGACCGTGCCCATCAGCGTGAAGACAAAGCCAGATGGATTCTTCCCTGCGCAAAGGGTAAGAAACCCTGGCTTGCTGCTCACTAAATGTCCATATTCTAGTTAAAGTAACAGGGACTAAGACAAGAAGGGGAAGAAGAAGATGGAGAACAAGTACTACAAGAAGAAGGGCAGCGAGGCGCACATGGGGCGGGAATGGGACTCCAATGAGAGCTCCACCGACTCCTCCTCCTCCAACGAGGACGCCGCCAACATCGCGGTCAACAAGGGACTTCTCTTCCCCAACGTCGGCCACAAGTGTCTCAGGGCTAAGGACGACAAGAAGAAGAAGGTATACTCTAGAGCCACCCCTAATATACTACATTCGATGATGAGGGTAGCTCTAGCGATAATGAAGATCATTTAATTTCTCTCTTTTCCAACCTTAACATGGACCAAAAGAAAAAAATGAATGAATTAATAGAAACTATTAACGAGAAGGATGATCTCTTGGAATGTCATGGTCGTTAAGGAAAACAAAAAAAATGTTAAATTGAAAAATGCTTATGCTCTAGAGGTAGAAACTATGAAAATTTGTCTAGAGAGCTTAGCATTTGCAATGATTCAATTTCATGTCTTAGAGATGAGAATGCTAGTCTAAATGCTAAGATTGATGAATTGAATGTTTGCAAACCCTCTACATCTTCAATTGAGCATGTTACTATTTACACTAGATGTAGAGATGTTAATATTGAAGCTATTGATGATCACCTTGCTATGATTAAACAACAAAATGATCACATAGCTACATTAAATGCTAAAATTGCCGAGCATGAGCTAGAAAATGAAAAATTCAAATTTTCTACAAGCATGCTCTATAATGGGAGACACCCTGGCATTAAGGATGGAATTGGTTTCCAACAGGGGAACCAAAGCAATGTCAAGCTTAATGCCCCCAAGAAATTGTCTAATTTTGTTAAGGGTAAGGCTCCCATGGTTTAGGATAGAGAGGGCCACATTTTATATCCTGCAAATTATCCTGAGCATAAGATTAGGAAAATTCATGCTAGAAAACCTCACAATGTTTCTCATCATGCTTTATGTATAAAAATGAGGCTTCTAGTTCTAGGCATACCACTCATATCAAAATGCCTAAGAAGAAAATTCCTAATGCATATAATGAGCATAATATTTCATTTAAAACTTTTGATGCTTCTTATGTGCTAACTAACAAATTAGGCAAAGTAGTTGCCAAATATGTTGGGGGCAAACACAAGAGTACCAAGACTTGTGTTTGGGTACCCAAGGTGCTTGTTTCTAATGTAAAAGGACCCAAGACCGTTTGGGTACCTAAGAACAAGGCCTAAACTTGTTTTGTAGGTTTATGCATCCGGTGGATCAAGTTGGATAATCGATAGCGGGTGCACAAACCACATGACAGGGGAGAAAAGGATGTTCTCCCGGGGATGGAAATCAAGGTTTGGGTAAAATCGCTATATCTCCTGACCATTCCATTTCAAATGTTTTTTCGTAGATTCATTAGATTACAATTTGCTTTCTGTTTCTCAATTATGCAAAATGGGCTACAACTGTCTATTTACTGATGTAGGTGTTACTGTCTTTAGAAGAAGTGATGATTCAATAGCATTTAAGGTATTGTTAGATGGTCAACTATATTTAGTTGATTTTAATGATAACAAAGCTGAACTAGACACTTGCTTAATTGCTAAGAGTAACATGGGTTGGCTCTGGCATCACCGACTTGCTCATGTTGGAATGAAGAATCTTCACAAGCTTCTAAAGGGAGAGCACATTTTAGGACAAACAAATGTTCATTTTGAGAAAGACAAGATTTGTAGCGCATGCCAAGCAGGAAAGAAAGTTGGAGTCCATCATCCACATAAGAACATCATGACGACGGACAGGCCGCTTGAGTTACTCCACGCGGATCTATTCGGCCCGATCGCTTACATTAGCATCGGCTGGAGTAAGTACTGTCTAGTTATTGTGGATGATTATTCTCGCTTCACTTGGGTATTCTTCTTGCAGGAAAAATCTCAAACCCAAGAGACCTTGAAGAGATTCTTAAGGCGGGCTCAAAATGAGTTCGGATTGAGAATTAAAAAAATTAGAAGCAAACGAAGTTCAAGAATTCACAAATTGAAGGATTTTTTGAGGAGGAGGGCATCAAGCATGAGTTCTCTTCTCCCTACACACCTCAACAAAATGGTATAATGGAGAGGAAGAATAGAACTATACTGGACATGGCAAGAACCATGCTTGAAGAATACAAGAGACTGAACCGATTTTGGGTGGAGGCGATTAACACTGCCTTCTACTTCATCAACCGGTTATATCTTTACCGAATCCTTAAGAAGACATCATATGAACTCCTCGCTGGTAAAAAGCCCAATGTTTCATATTTTAGAGCTTTTGGGAGAAAATTCTTTATTCTTATTAAGAGAGGTAGAAGTTCTAAATTTGCTCTTAAAGTTGTAGAAGGCTTTTTACTCGGTTATGACTCAAACACAAGGACATATAGAGTCTTCAACAAATCCACTGGACTAGTTGAAGTTTCTTGTGACATTGTGCTTGATGAGACTAATGGCTCCTAAGTGGAGCAAGTTGATCTTGATGAATTAGATGATGAAGAGGCTCCATGCGTCGCGCTAAGGAACATGTCCATTGGTGATGTGTGTCCAAAAGAATCCGAAGAGACTCCACAAGCACAAGATCAACCATCATCTTCCATGCAAGCATCTCTACCCACTCAAGATGAGGATCAGGCTCAAGAAGATGAAGATGAAAATCAAGATGATGAGCCACCTCAACAGGAGGACATTGATCAAGGGGGAGATGAATATGATGATGACAAGCAAGATGATCAAGAGATTCAAGATCAAAGACCACCGCACCCAAGAAGTCCACCAAGCAATTCAAAGAGATCACCCCGTCAACTCAATTCTTGGTGACATTCACAAGGGGGTAACCACTAGATCTCGAGTTGCTCATTTCTGTGAACATTATTCTTTTGTGTCCTCTATTGAGCCATACAGGGTAGAGGATGCACTAAGAGATCCAGATTAGGTGGTGGCAATGCAAGAGGAGCTCAACAGCTTCACGAGGAATGAGGTATGACATTTAGTTCCACGTCCTAACCAAAATGTTGTAGGTACCAAGTGGGTATTCCGCAATAAGCAAGATGAGCATAGTGTGGTGACAAGGAACAAAGCCCGACTTATTGCAAAAGGTGATTTACAAGTCGAAGATTTAGATTTTGTTAAAACCTATGCACCTGTAGCTAGGCTTGGATCAATTCGTATATTATTTGCCTATGCTACTTACCATGGCTTTAAGCTTTATCAAATGGACATGAAAAGTGCCTTCCTTAATGGCCCTATCAAAGAAGACGTCTATGTTACCATGGCTTTAAGCTTTATCAAATGGACGTGAAAAGTGCCTTCCTCAATGACCCTATCAAAGAAGAGGTCTATGTTGAGCAACCACCCGTCTTTGAAGATAGGGAGTACCCTAATCATGTTTATAAGCTCTCAAAGGCGCTCTATGGGCTCAAGCAAGCACCAAGAGCATGGTATGAATGCCTGAGAGACTTCATTATCACTAATTGCTTCAAAGTCGGAAAGGCTGATCCTACTCCCTTCACTAAAACTATTGCAAAAGACTTGTTTATATGCCAAATTTATGTTGATGATATTATATTTGGGTCTACTAACAAGTCAACTTGTGAAGAGTTTAGTAGGATTATGATACAGAAATTCGAGATGTCAATGATGGGGGAGTCGAAGTATTTTCTTGGATTCCAAATCAAGCAACTCCAAGAGGGCACCTTCATCAGCCAAACTAAGTACATTCAAGACATAATTAAGAAGTTTGGAATAAAGAATGGCAAACCCATCAAGACACCCATGGGAACTAATGGGCATCTCGACCTCGACACGGGAAGTAAGTCCGTAGATCAAAAGGTATGCCAGTCGATGATAGGTTCTTTACTCTACTTATGTGCATCTCGACCGGACATTATGCTTTCTGTATGCATGTGTGCAAGGTTCCAGGCAAATCCTAAGGAAGTTCACCTTAGGGCCGTGAAACGAATCATGAGATATTTAGTTTACACTCCTATGTTTGGGCTTTGGTACCCCAAGGGATCTACCTTTGATCTAATTGGGTATTCCGATGTCGATTATGCCAGATGTAAAATTGATAGAAAGAGCACATGGGGGACTTGTCAGTTTCTGGGAAGATCTCTGGTGTCTTGGGCTTCAAAGAAACAAAATTCAGTAGTTCTTTCCACTGCCGAAGCTGAGTACATTGCCGCAAGTCATTGTTGCGCGCAATTACTTTGGATGAGGCAAACCCTTAGGGACTATGGCTACAAATTGAGCAAAGTCCCTCTCCTATGTGACAATGAGAGTGCAATCCGCATGGCGGATAATCCCGTTGAACACAGCCGCACTAAGCACATAGACATCCGGTATCACTTTCTGAGAGATCACCAACAAAAGGGGGATATCGAAATTGCTTATGTGAATACCCACAACCAATTAGCTGATATCTTTACCAAGCCACTAGATGAGAAAACTTTTAGCAAACTTAGGAATGAGCTGAATATACTTGATTCTCGGAACTTTGATTGAAACATTGCACACATCACTCATGTATATACCTTTGATCATGTCTCTTTCGTTTGGTACAAATGCATATTTCCTATTCTTCTTGTGCCAAGGCTAAGACTAATGTGCTTTCAAGTATATTCCTATGCTTAGTCTTACATTGAAAGAGAAATGGAGTATTTGGCAAAGACAAGGCTTCCACTCCAACTCTGACGGTATCATTTACCTTTTGTCGTTAGTCATGTAACTCTTAGTTGGTATGACCCTTCACTCATATTTATTTTACCATTTAGGAGAAAGTATTAGGCCCCAAAGGGGACAATTGAAAAGGGCTCTCAAAGTTCTTCGTTTTTGGCGATTAATGCCAAAGGGGGAGAAAGTATTAAGCCTAAAGCAAAAGGACCGCACCACCATTTCAAAAATTTCAGATTTCACTAATGTTTATTTCAATTGTATTTGAGTTAGTCTCAAAATGGATTTTCAATTGGTATCTTATTTGGTTTTAAAAAATTCAAATTAGTATGACAAATTTCAATTGGTATAATATCATTTTGTATCCATTTTAAAAAGGGAAAATCATTTTAAAAACCCTCTTGAAAGCTAAGGGGAGAATTACTTCAGGGGGAGCTTTCGTTTAGTCAAAGGAAAAGCATTTGAAACAGGGGGAGGAATTTGAAATCTTAAAAATTCTTCTTGCAATCATATTCCTATAC
This sequence comes from Zea mays, assembly GCF_902167145.1. Taxonomy (NCBI): domain Eukaryota; kingdom Viridiplantae; phylum Streptophyta; class Magnoliopsida; order Poales; family Poaceae; genus Zea; species Zea mays. The sequence goes on from NC_050104.1 coordinate 45,580,902, forward strand.
CTTTGACTATTTGCAAAAGGTTTTGAAAAGATTTTTCCAAAGGATTTGCAAAAACAAACAAGTGGTGCAAATGTGGTCCAAAATGTTAAATAAGAGAAAAGCAATCCATTCATTCTTAGTCATATGTATAAAGTCTTTCATTGGTTTAAATCTAAGTAACCTATGCACATCTATCATAATTGCAAACTAGTTACATTTCTACACTTCATATTTGCTTTGGTTAGGTGTTGGCATCAAATCACCAAAAAGGGGGAGATTGAAAGGGAAATGGGCTTAATCATTTCCTATAATCGATATTGGTGGTTGACGACCAACACAAACCACGTGGACTAACTAGTTTGTCTAGAAGTCAATTATCTCAGGTGCATAAGGTTCACCACAAACCAAGAAAGAAATTCAGTTAGAGAATCAAAATTATCTGGAGCAAGACTTGAGAGTGTGCTGAAAAATGGCACACCGGGCACTGTCCGGTGCACCAGGCCCATACAGAATCGAACCAGACACTCTCGGGAATTCAATGGGCTTGCTCCGCTATAATTCACCAGACTGTTTGGTGTGCACCAAACTGTGCGGTGTGCACCGGACTGTCCGGTGAGCCAGCGGAGCAACGGCTCCCTGCGCGCCAATGATCGACTGCTCAGATGAACAGTGATGAACAGTACCGCGTAGAGTCAGAGCAACAGAGTCAGAACATTGATGAACAGTGTCACTTGAAGACAGAAGACACCAACGGTCAACTGCTCCAAACCCTAACGGATAGCTAACGTGGCGCGCACCGGACAATGAACAGTGCAGTGTCCGATGCGCCACCGGACTGTTCGGTGCGCCCATCGCCAGCAGAAATAGCCAACGACTAGGAAGTGGTTGGGGGCTATAAATACCCCCAACCACCTCATTCAAACCCATCCAAGTATTCTAAACTTCCCATTCAATACAAGAGCAATGCCAACCACTCAAAGACACATTCAAAGCATTCAATCCACTCCAAGTTTCCAAAATCAACTCTAGTGCTTAGAAACTTGAGAGAGAATCATTTGTGTTCATTTGCGCTCTTGTTGCTTGGATTGCCTTCTTCCTTTATCTTCTAATTCCTAAGTGCTTTGTAAAGCTAGCAAGAGACACCTAACTGTGTGGTGGTCCTTGCGGGTCTTAGTGACCCGTGTGATTAAGGAAAAGGCTCATCCGGTCTAAGTGACCGTTTGAGAGAGGGAAAGGGTTGAAATAGACCCGGCCTTTGTGGCCTTCTCAACGAGGATTAGGTTCTTTGGAACCGAACCTCGGTAAAACAAATCACCATGTTCACTTGTGTTGATGTCCATTTGATTTGTTTGCCCTCTTTCCTTTCTCTAAAGTTTCCTTGCCAATATTGATTTGAGTTTGCTCCCAAACGTCATCGACATCATTTGAGCAACTCGTGGCAAGAGAAACAATCTTCTGCCTCGGATTTAATTCTAACGCTAACCCCGGCCTTAGTGTGTGTTTAAGTTTATAAATTTCAGGTTTCGCCTATTCACCCCCCATCTAGGCAACTTTCATCAACCCATCACGTTCGTGATGGATCCACCATCATTAGTCTTTTCTTTGTAAAAAATCCCATCTAGTGTGAAGCATCACCTTTTGTTTTAAAATAAAACATTTTGTCTTTTGTTCTAAAAGACTTGGTTTACGCACCTTTAAATGCTACACAATTCCAGGTTTGGGATAAAAATCTTGGAATTATTTTTATTAATTACTACTTGATTTTAGGAAACTAGCAAAATTGGTCTCATGATTTTACCAATTTTCTATTGTTTTCTACAAATCTCCCAAGTCGACAGTAAAAAGAAAAGGATAAAACATGAATAGTAACGGGCCGTATTCAGCCCGAGTCGGCCCAAACCCACGCTAAAACCGAGCGCGCCCACGCCCGCGTTGCTCTTTTTGCGTCGGGATCCCTAGGGTTTCAAACAATCACGATGCGCCTCCTGGTACTATTCTAATGTGTCACTGACATCTTCGCCTAGACCCTTCCCTTCTATCTCTCTTACGACGTTATGCCCCCTCACTTGACTCCGGTCGAACACCTGGCTTCGGTCGCGATTCTCGTCGCCGGCGACCCCCATCACTGGAAGTAAGCATACTGGCATCACCCCAGAGACTCCCTAAATATGCCACCGATACTAATTTAACGGTCTCGCCCTCAGACCTTGTCTGCCCGCAACGATGGCGGGGTCAGAACTCCAGCAAGTCCGTTCTGAGCAACCGAACATGGTAGCATTTAAATTGAGGGTAGGACGAGTATCACTAACTCACCAGAGGTGTGGTACGCATGTGAATTTGGACGAAGCGGGCGTGGGAGAGTGGGTCAGTGCGCAAGGTGTCCACGACGGTGTTCCCGGGCGACGATGCAATGTTCTCGGAGCTCTGCGGTAGTAGTGTTTAATCGGTCGGCATGGTGAGCAACCAGAGACTAAAGGCATGCCGAAACAAGAATTAGACGGGTATGAACTAACCCAAGGAAAGTTGGCCACGATTGGGTTCTTCATGGCGGCAACAATGACCATTCCCAGGGAAATTCGGTGATCTCGGTCGATGGTGGACGAAAAAGGATGGCTAGTGAGCCGCTAGCTCTGTAATTAAGAGGTGGAGATCAGTGCACGGATAATTTGGACGATGGAGGTAAGGACACGGTGAATTTTATAAGGCCTATGACTCATGGTGACGGTACAGGCGATAAGCTTCACCGGACCCCGCTGGCCTTCACCGGTGACGTCGAGCACGATTATTTTTTGTAACACCCTGAATTTGGGGGTATAAAATTTCTTTTCTAATATTCACCAAATTCAGGTGTTACCCTTTCTTTTCCTTGCTTTACTTTCCTTTTTCTAATCTATGGGGAAGAATTTTGCTTTACATGTAAGTGTCAAAATGGAATAAAATAAAACCCAAAAAGGGGCATGATTGTTGCACGACATGCTGGATCATCTTTTCTCTTTGTATGTTGATTTATTCTAGCCGTGCATTCACATAGTCCACAAATTTATGTTTGAAGTGAATTCAAAACAAAATAGCATAAAATAGAAGATAGAAGAAAGAGCACGAAAAGGAGGGAAAAATAAAAGAAAACCAACACCCTCATTTTTCCCTGGACGGCCCGCCCAGCTGCTCCTCACTCCCAACAGTTCCCTTTCCTCCCCGCCAGCCCACCTTAGCCTCAGCCCACCCCACGTGCATCCTCCCCCCTCAGCCTACCCCCTATTCCCGCGACCCAGCTGCCATGCTCCATAGCCCAGCAACGGCGTGCCCCAACAGCCCAACGCGCCGTCCTGTCCCACGCTCCCTAGGCCGCCAGCCCTTGCCAGCTGCCCCACGCTAGTGCTCGCGTTGCCCACGAGCAGATCGCGTGCGCGCTCCACTCTGGGGTGCTTCCCCTAGCCCACCCCGCGTGTCCTAAACCAACAACAACCTGCTCGCTCGGCGTAGCCTAGCAGCCAGCGACCAACGCCAACCGCGCACATGCAGCCACGTCCTGCGCTTTTCTAGCGCACGCGCGTGCGTGGGTGCTCCCAGGCACCACCGAACCGTGTTTCTCTTCCCCAAACCGACGTGCACCCATGTCCTTGGCCCTTGCCTTCCCTCAACCTCGGATGACAGTTCATGTCTCTCTCTCACACCCTGCCCGACGTGATGGCCCTCCGCCTTCTCGCTGCATGGAAGAGCTCCCCAGCCATCCCAGCGCGATGATCCGGCGTGACTCGCCTATGTAGCCCCGGCACGGCCAGCGCAGCCTGTGCATTCCGTCTCGGCCCTTGCGCGACCTCGGTGCAACAGTCTCGCCGTCGTCGTGCCTCGCCACGAGCTCAACTCGTCGTCCGCCGTCGTCGCGAGGTGAGCTTCGTCTACCCCGGTCTACCCTTCGTCTACCCCAGCGCACGTCTCGCCTGTGCTCTTCGTGCGTCGCCGTTCGAGCGAGTCGCGATTCTCGCGCTTTAATAAAATTGGTTCGCCACATCGTTCATTTTAAATAATTTATTTTGGTTTAGTGGTCGGTTATTAAAAATAGAAATTCAATTGAATCTAATTTATAATTTTATTTTCTTGTGTGTAAATACCTGTTATCGTGATTATACCAACTTAAATGTTGTATTCAATATTTGGTTAATATAAAACGACACAATTTAGTATCATTCATATATCGCGTCGTTTATTAGCCACGAGTTGTTAGTTATTCCATATATTTGCGTCATGTACCTATTTCTAACCGTTCAGTTATGTTAACTTTATAATAACAACGTCTACGTCTACACGTTAGAAACATATTGTGTCATGACGCATGTTGCACTAATGTATTAAAAGATTATGTTTATGTGATTGTAATTTAAATAGCAATTTAATTAGAACTAATTTATAGTTTTAAGTTGCGTTTTTTAATACATGTTAACATGATTAATCCCATACTGAAATATTTTGAATTAATACTTGTTAAGTATAATCACGACATCTATTAGTGGTGCTCGTGTGTCGTGTGTGATGTTTATGAGTTATTCGCGTGTGTTGTCTCGCGTGTATCTTGCGTGTCGATCACGTGTGTCGCGCGACGTCTGCGCGTGATAATAAATTATTTTCGTTTATAAATACTCATGTTAGTAACCTTAATTCGTCGGGTCACATATTTTAGATAATTAACTTAAGGCTTGCTTGACTAATATTTATTAGATTAATATTCCAGTCGGATTAAATGTATAGTGTTCAACTTGTGCTTTTATAATAAACATTAACATAGCTAATATTAACTTAACTATTTTTTATTTATTTAATATTTGTTTAGTATAAATGCATCCTCTATTTAGTACTTTCTCGCATGTCGCGCGTGCTGTTCCGCACGTGGTGGCGTTCTCGTTCGCGCTGATCGCGCGCGTTGTTTTGTGTGTCGTCGGCGTGCTATGTCGCGCGTGTCCGTGAGTCGTTTGCAAGTTGTCGTATTGGGTTCGCCATCGTCATGTTGTCCGCGCGTTCCGCACGTGGTGTGCGCGCTAGGTCGCGTGCAGTCGTGTTGTTTCACGCGTTACGTCTCACTCCGCTAATTCGTCCCGCTTAGAGTCACTTGTATTATTTAAATTACTTATTTAACTAAGAATTGTTAGTGTGATCAGTTAATTAAAATTATGTGATAGCTCTAGTTTCATTTTAAATAAATATTGATTAATATAATCTTGTCGAATGTTATAGTTAATATTTATTTAGTGTAAACGCGATAACTTCTCGACCGTAGCTCCAACTATCGCGTTTCTTTTTCCTCGTGTGACCGTAGTAACACGCTCTATTTTGTTTTGCATGTTTTATGATGTTTTGATTTGAATGATGTAATGTTCTAATGTATATATATATATATATATATATATATATATATATATATATATATATATATATATATGTCTGTTTGTTTGTTTGTGCCAGTATATATTCGCTATGCGTCACGAATAGATTGTGACCCGTTTCCGAGCTTCAAGGGATCAAAGGTCAAGCTTTGGCGACCAAGCGATCTGGCTCTTCGAGTTCCACAAAGTTGAAGACCCTGAGCATCTGTTTGGTGAAGGCAAGTGTCCTCTGACCTATTATGTCCTATATACTAATTATTGGTTGCCTTCGTCTTCCGAAGGTCCTCAAAACATGACTAACATGCTTTCCAAGTATAATATATTGTCACAGGAACCTTCGGCCTTGAGATGAAGGTGTGCACGGTATGAAAGACGCGGTCTAGGAGAAGGATGAACCAGTTCCGAAGCTATGAATGAAGAAGCTTCGGCTTAGGGCAAGGGCAGCGATGGAAAATAGAACCGACCTAAAGGGGAATATACTGCCCAGTTCTCGACAGATTACTTCTTAGTCAGTAGTAAGTGTCAAGGACATGGATGTAATTTTACCTAGGCTGCGTCCTGTGCCTATAAATAGATGAACAGTAACACCGTACTGTTCATGCTGACTTATACTCACTTGCACATCACTCCTGGATTTTTACCTTCTGCCAAGCCGAAGGTACAAATGTAATTCAATATCATTAATGTTTGTTCATGGTTATATAATGAGAATATGAATAGTCTAATGATTTAATATTATTATTCACATTCTTTTCCATGTTTCATATGTCCCCGCCCTAATTATTACATGTTGTAATTATGAAGGTATGCCCTTCATAACCTTCGTCTGAAGATCATTATATCCTAAAGGAGATAATGATTCGAAGGACGAAGGTCTTTAACCATTAACATTTGTATTGCCTTGTTCTTAACTTATAGCATTTGAGAACAAGTCCACAACATTGGCGCCCACCTCCGGTGAACTCATTTGACCTCCTTCGGCAAGCTGTGAACTTCGTCATGCCGCCGAAGAAATCTTCAGCGCTGGGGGCTGCACTGCAGCCACTAGACGTCAACCAAGAAACACTACGCGAAGCTAGAAGCCAAAAAAGGAAGGCTGCAAGTCCAACACCTCAGGAGGAGGAGTTGGACCAAGAAATCAGGGACCTCGAAGCCATTCATCAACAGGTCTAGAGGAAGAAGGAGAAGAAGCTTCGTCTTGCCGATCTTCATAAGAAGATTGATGAGGCCGCTGAGGAAATGCGTCATCTCACCCAAGATGACCAGGACCGAAGACCTCAACACAGAGAGCTTCGTCAAGACAATTCCTACAATGATGATGAATGGTATGATGATTTCCATCATGGAAATTTTGCTTTTGATGATGCTTCTCCTCTGTCAGCAGAACTATAGGCTACCCCATGGCCCCATCATACAAGCCACCCCAGCTCCCTATGTATGATGGGCACTCAGACCCGAAGTAGTTTCTAATGAGCTAGGAAGCAACCATATCTTCATATGGGGGAAACACAGCAGTCATGGCAAAATCCTTCATCATGGCAGTCGAAAATGTCGCACAAACTTGGTACTCTTCTCTCCGGCCAGGAACAATCACATCATGGCAGAAGCTGAAGGACATGCTGATCACCAGTTTCCAAGGGTTTCACACGAAGCCGGTCACTGCTCAGGCTTTGTTCTAGTGCACGCAAGACCACGAAGAATACCTCCAGGCATATGTCCGAAGGTTCTTGCGTCTGAGAGCACAAGCGCCCACAGTGCCTAATGAAATTGTCATTGAGGCCATGATCAAAGGGCTTCGGCCAGGACCTACGGCTCAATATTTTGCCAGAAAACCCCCTCAGACCCTAGAGAAGCTCCTTTAGAAGATGGATTAATACATCTAGGCTGATAATGATTTCCGCCATAGAAGGGAAGAAGCCTACAAGTTTTCTGAAATGACTAGGGGCTTCGGAGGAAGAATCCACCCTAGGCATGTTAGATCAATCCATAACTCCAGCCAAAGTGATGACAGAGGAAGCCAGCTTCAAAGGCCACAACACAACTCTCAGTCCGCAGGGCAACAACAAAGTTCTTTCAGGCTACCAACCCTAAGGGGCAGAGGCGGCAGGGGCTTCGGAGGAAGGTACGGGGATCAGCCCAGAAAACTTTATTGCTTATTCTGTGGTGAAGACAAGGGCCACACTACAAGAACATGTCAGGTCACCATTCAGAAGCAAAAGGAGATTGCCGAAGCTGAGGCACGGCAGAATCAGCCGAAGCAGGTTCTACATACTGCTTCATGCTACTCTTCCTACGTACCAGAATACGTAGGTAATCAACAACCTGTGACTTCTGCTACTTCGACAAGTCATTCTGAAACTTCCTGGGCCTAGCTCCCGTTACCACCACCATTACCACCTACTCACACCCGAAGCCAGCAGCCAGAAGGGCACACACGCGCACAGCAGCAGCGCGATTTTCGGGAGGAATCCGAAGCTCGTACAGTCAACAGTCCCGTGCCGGAATCGAAGCATATCTACTGAAGAATATCGTACTCTTAATGTGCCTTTATCTTTTATGCCATTTTATTTTTTGTATGAGAAACAAGTAACGAAGGACTAAATTTCGATTTCTTGTAATAAATGTGCTTGCATCAATCAGTAAAATATGCCTTCCTCAAAATCTTCTGAAGCTCGAAAATCGTTCCTAAGGCAGCGCAGAGTAAATTCTGAAGCTGCAAAAAGTCGTTCCTAAGGGAGCGTAGAGTAAATTCTGAAGCTGCAAAAAGTCGTTCCTAAGGGAGCGCGGAGTAAATTCCGAAGCTGCAAAAAGTCGTTCCTAAGGGAGCGCAGCGTAAGTTTTCTGCTCAAAAGTCGTTCCTAAGGGAATGCAGAGCCAAAAATTAAGTTCCGAAGTTGCAAAAAAGTCTTTCCTAAGGGAGCGCAACATAAGTTTTCTGCTCAAAAGTCCTTCCTAAGGGAATGCAGAGTCAAATACCACTGAAATATAAGGTGAAGAAGCTCAAAAGTTGTTCTTAAGGGGATGCAGAGCTTAAATGCCACCGAAATAGAAGGTGAAGAAGCTCAAAAGTCGTTCCTAAGGGGATGCGGAGCTTAAAAGACTCAAAAGACATTCCTAAGGGGATGCAGAGTCTTGTGTGTTCTAGTGTGGGTGTCTTCGGCATCACCATCATTTTGCATCATATCATCATATCATTCCGCATAACATTACATCAAACATCATATCGCATCAACAGCAAAAATGACTGAATACGAAGCAAATCCTCGACAATACTTTGTTAAAAAAAATGTGCGGAGACACGAAGAGAACTTCGGGAAATACGTTTTTATCAGACTTTCCAAACAAGGGGCCTCTTTCTTCACGAAGCATGAAAAGAAGGGAAGGTGTTTCTTCGCCGAAGGCTCAAAAAACGGTATGTGCGTAAATTTCATGCATCGTAAAGAAACATGTTACAGTAATTTACATGTCTGATTAATTGTTCTATACACCAAATATTACATAGTGTCATTACAATAAGGTCTAATCTCCCCTAAGTATTTTTCCGCGGCTTCGTTCAATAGCTTGTCGACGACTTCGTCGACAATGGAGTTAGCAACGCTTATTACATCCAGTGCTTCCTTCATATCCGGATCAGCCAGGGGGTTGTATAGCTCCGGCAGCGGTGACATTTTAGTTGTAGTAGGAAAACTATTAGTTCGAAGCCATAAAGTAAGTATCAAAGCTAAAATTCAAAAACAATACCTATGCGCCTTTCGCGTTCAGCAGCTTCTTCAGCTCGCCTAGCTTCTTCTCGGGCGTCATGGGTGTCTTTTTCATTCTTCTTTATAATTTCTTTGGCCAATTCTCGACCACCGTTCACCCAGACATTAGAATAAAATTTTCCGCCCACCAAAGTAGCTTCAGCTGAAGGGTCTTTTGTGCCGTCTATGGAGAAGGCGGCTTCGGCCTGGGCTGTAGCTTTAACATGATCGCATCCAGCCTTCTCTAGAATAGCCGCAATTCCCCGAGCGCCGGAGAAAGAACAAATATCCCCATGATCGCTCAAGATCTCCTCAAAAGCTTCGGCTTCCCCGCTTATCCACTCAATAACGCCCTCAGGGTCGCCTCGAATAAAATTTTCCTCAGAAGAATAAGCACCCACTTTGGAAAAGCTAGTTTTCAATTTATTCACGCAATCCAAGGATTTTTCAAAGCATCTTTCCTTGGATTTGCAAAGCTCCTCAACATTTTTCTCTAGCTTAGTCTTCCACCATTCACTAATTTCTTGGCTAGCCTTTGCGAGCGCACAATTTTCATTGGCTAGATCTTCAACTTCGGCTTTATAAGCTTCGGATTGAGTATTAAATTTTGCTTCATCTTCTTTTTCTTTATCCTCCAATAAAAGTAGAATTTTGTCTTTCTCCACGGCTTCGTTTCTCAGCCTGATGACCTCTGATCGAAGGTTGCTGCGAGCTATAGTGCCGCTCTCGTCTTCGGCGTTCTTTTGCGCCCTCAAGGCGTCGCTAAGGATTAAGCCCTGCAAGAAAGAATAAAGGATTAGCGTGAGAATAAAAGACTTCATTTCCAAGTCCATAAGCTTCAAAGTTCACTTATGTACCTTTAGACTGTTGTATGCGAGGGTGTCCGCGAGGTCAGCCTTCGTCATGGCGCAGAGGCCAGCTTCGAAAATCCCATACTTTTGGCCATCTCCTGGTAGATAGATAACTCTTTGTTGTTCGGGAGGCAGTATAGGAAATCATCTTCGTCCGTGCCGTTGAACACTAAAGCCCCCTTCGGGTACTTCAGCTCCCGGGCATAGTGTTTGGCTTCAAAAACTTCTTCTTCGGATAATCTTTTTCCCGAAGCATGTCGAATAATATAGTCAAGATCTTCGGACGGTGCTTCGAGAGCAGGGGATTTGGCTTCTTTGGCCACATTTTTCTCTAGAGCTACCCTAATATCTGGAGATTCTTCTTCGGCCTTCTGCTCAGTTGTGGCAAGCTTCATCTCAACATGCACCGAGGGCCTAGCTTTGGTTTCCGTATGAGCTGTAACAGCTTCGGAAGCCTTCTTCACAGGAGCAGGAGTCAGTGCTCTTGTTGTCTCCACAACGGCGTCCAACACGCTAGCCATTCTTCTCCTCTTGGGAGTGGTGGCAGGAGCTTTTGCAACCTTTGGTAGCTCTACTTCTACTGGCTGGCTCAGAATTTCTGGTAGATCTGTTGCCTTTTCTAATTCTGGTTTTTTGGTTGTCTCATCTTCAGCTTCGACTGAATCAACTATAGGAACCTTCGGCACTATAGTTGATTCCTCAACACTTCGAGTGGCGGGAGCAGCTTCTTTTGCTTCGACAGTGGAATATGTTTCTTCACCAAATTTTGGCACTGTCGCTGTTTCAATATATCTTGGTCGGTTGGTCAAAACCTTAATTTCCTTGCCCGTCGGGCATAGCAGTGATGGCCGAAGTGACAGCTTTCCTCTTTTTTCCTTGCTTCCGCGAGGGATAACAATAATTAGGATATATAAAACCAATCGCATCGAAAACTCTGTTCAGTCTTTTCTTGCTCCGACCCCCGAAGGCTGAGGACAAAGTATCATGTTCGGCTTTGGTATATGCCCCAAGTAACTCGTCTCTAGTAGCATCAATACATTTCAGCCAATCGTCATTTGGTTCGTCAAACCGGTCCCTGAATCTGAAGGTATATTTCAACCGAACTAATCCACCTTCGACGGACCCGGCAGCAGTCTCCTTCGACATCCCCCAGTTATCCACAAGTGGCCACACTATGTAGGCTATGTGCTCTTGGATTATGTCTCTTGTGCCAATAAAAGCACAGACATTGCTGAAAGCCTTTTGACACGCGTTGGCATCACTTTCAATCGCCACCCTCAGCCTTCGAAGGCCGAAGCGAGACCAGATGGGGCACTGGATAATTTCCTTAATGTCCTCCCTCTCAATCAGATTATTCTTAACATAAAACCATTCCTCCATCTAGGCCCCGGGCCACCTTTTCCGAAATGTTGGAACTGGGTAGCTTGCATTGGGACGAGCAATGAATCCATAACAACCGAAGTTGTTGTGATACTATTCTTTGCCAGTGGCCTTCATTTCGTACAATAGTTCGTGCATATTGCAAAATCACTTTGTGCTCGGTTCCAGCCCTTAGCTTCTCACAGCCAAAACAAACATCCCCATTCTGATTATAACTTCGGGGGTAATTTGATGTAGAAAGATCTGAAATATCTTCAGCACTTCAACCACAAATTTGCTTAATGGGAACCGAAGGCCTGCCTTCATAAAGCTCCGGTAAACAACAACTTCATTTTCTTCAGGTGCAGGGGCGGTGCTGTCTCCTCCAACCCTCACAATAGACATTTCACGAAAGTATCTTCCCTTCATGGCGTCAATCTGACTTTGTTTAATGGTCGACTTTCCGAAGATGGTATGGCTTGGCCACCAGGACCGATCATCGAAATCTTCATCTCCACTTTCCACATCAAAGTCATCACTGTCATCAGAATCATCAGATAAATCCGCCATTATCTCCTTTGTGATCTTCTCTATATTTGTTTTTGCCATAGATTCGTAAAACCCAGCAATAAAAGGGTCCACAACCTTCTTCTCCTCGGCCACCTTCGTGACCTCAGACACCTTCTTCTCCTCAGACATTTCTTCAAAACTTCAGTATTTCACGAAGCTTGAAAATCAAGCAAGAGCTGACAGCAAGAGAATTAAAATTTGAGAAAACAACGCAAGCAACCGAAATGGCGTAGCTAATGCTGCTGCTGCGGGTTTCTATTTATACGCCTAGTGCATTGCAACTTGGCGGGCCCATTTGTCATTGACTTTCGCTATTCTAGCGAAGGGAACGTGTTTTTTTGGACCTTCGGCTTAAGGCCTTCGTTCACGTCATAGTCTGAATTCGTTGTTACAAGAACAAATTAATACCGCGAGGGGCTACTGTTGGGGGCTTTCGCCTTCCTAAGGTCCTCAAAAACATGACTAACATGCTTTACAAGTATAATATATTGTCACAGAAACCTTCGGCCTTGAGATGAAGGTGTGCACAGTATGAAAGGCGTGGTCTGGGAGAAGGATGAACCAGTTCGAAGCTACGAATGAAGAAGCTTCAGCTTAGCGCAAGGGCAGCGATGGAAAATGGAACTATCCTAAAGGGGAATATACTGTCCAGTCCTCGAAAGATTACTTCTTAGTCAGTAGTAAGTGTCAAGAACATAGATGTAATTTTACCTAGGCTGCGTCCTGTGCCTATAAATAGATGAACAGTAACACCGTACTGTTCATGCTGACTTATACTCACTTTCACATCACTCCTGGATTTTTAACTTCTGCCAAGCCAAAGGTACAAATGTAATTCAATATCATTAATGTTTGTTCATGGTTATATAATGAGAATATGAATAGTCTAATGATTTAATATTATTATTCACGTTCTTTTCCATGTTTCATATGTCCCTGCCCTTATTATTACATGTTGTAGTTATGAAGGTATGCCCTTCATAACCTTTGTCTGAAGATCATTATATCCTAAAGGAGATAATGCTTCAAAGGACGAAGGTCTTTAACCATTAACATTTGTGTTGCCTTGTTCTTAACTTATAGCATTTGAGAACAAGTCCCCAACACTAATAATTCACCGTCCCACATTACATTATTGAAACCTAAGGATTGACTAGTCTGTATTTACCTTATCCTTGTTTACCTTTTGGGTTATCATGGTTAGCTTTATGCTATTGCTTTACTTTAATCAATGAACATGATGTGAATATTATGATACGACGATGTTATCCCAATGATGATTTTGTGATACTTTAGGGGACTCAGGCTGTTTTCCTGAGTGCCTCTCCGTAAGGACCTATTTGGGGAGTGACAACCCAAGATAACAGTGCAACCATAAGGGTGGAATGGGACGCCCTTAGCTGATTAATTAGAGGAACCAGAGGAGTAGTTGGCTTCGCCGCAGGGCCATCAATGGGGTACGGGCACAGTACTTGCTCTACCGAGGCTGGATGCAGAGGTTCTTTGATTTGGTTTTGTTAGTCACCCTTCCTTTGGGGAGAGGTACTGTGTTTATCAAACTAGAGAAACCTAACGGGCGACTATGACCTCTGGGAAATGTTTGTAAAGGCTACGTAGTGAGACCTTGCTAGGTCACCTTGGTAGTGATCAATGGGGAGGCTAGAACCCCGGGCAGAAAGGGAATCACGACTTGTGAGTAAAGTGTGCGACCTCTGCAGGGGGTTAGAAACTGATATATCAGTCGTGCTCACGGTTAAGAGAGGCCCTAGGATCCTCTTTGATTAGAGATACAAATGATCTGAGATTTAATGATTCTATTTATGGTTTTGGTTACGATGATGATAATTATGTTCCTCGATGAGGAATATGATTCGCGGGTTGGCTATTACTAAAATTTGGCTTCCACTAATAATAAATACCTGACCAACTAAAAGCAACTACTTGAGCTTAACCTCACATAAAGCTAGTCCACCTCAGTCAAACGGGACATTTGCTGAGTACGTTGATGTGTACTCACCCTTGCTTTCACAAAACACTAGGTTGCCTTCGGTGCAATCTATGCTCAGGTAAAGAAGAAAGCGTCGAGGCGGATCTCCACGAGTTCTAGGGCTTCGACGAGTTCGGGGATTACGCTAGCGACCTCCCCCGGTCAGCTACCTGTGGTGGGTTTGTTTACATTGGCTACGTTTCGATTCTGTGTACTTTGATTTATATTATGTAAATGACTCTAGTCTTTAATATTATTACTTATTCTTTATTGTTATTTGAAGCATTGTGCTCTGATGAGTCATTTATGTAATCGATGTGTACGTGAATTTCTGATCCTGGCACGTACATGGTTCGCATTCGGTTTACCTTCAAAACCGAGTGTGACATTTTCTAGGGGCCAGACACGTCTCGCCATGGCTCTGACGCAGTTAATTCAGCGATTTCGTGGACCAATGGAGGAAAGCGGTGCCGGCGACCAGGTACGATCACAAGGGCCAACGGCCGCGTGGTGGCCTAGGTGTTCGCGCGCCACGACAGTGATCTTACCCAGTCCACAAAGATCACGGTGAAGAGATGCACACCAAGCACCCATCCGGGATGCTACGTGAATCATGACACCAATCAACGCCGGCAGCGAGATGCAGTGCATCCGACCCTGAACCCCTGATCTTTTTTAGTTACTTTACATACTGAATGGCTTATGTAACACCCCTGGTGTTACTGTCATTAAAACTTGGGCATAACATCATGTGCATGGGCATATCATGTGTTGTTACACCTAGAGTGCATTCACTAGGAAAGAATTCAAACAAGTTGTACTGATGTGACTGATGTGTGGTTAACCCTGGGGTAGAGTACTTAACCCTAAGTTGGGCTTATAAGTGAAAATAAAGCCCAAATAAGTTAAAACCTCAAAACTCATTAGAAATGTTCATAAGGTATCATCTTTTATGGACTTTATTGACACCAAAACCCTAAAGTGCTAAAAACCCTCGAAAGACCCCTAGAAAACGCTAATTAAAACCCTAGGGGGCTAAGTGTAAAATTTGTGCACTTTTGGACCCAAGTGCAAATACCAAAGTAATATAACACCACAAATTATGTGTTTCTCACATTTGAGGATTTGCAAGTCAAATTATGAGATTTGGACTTAATTGCAAAAATGACACCCCATACATCCATATGCCTAAGTCTGAAATTTATAGTGTGTTTGGTTTGAGGAATGAAGTGATTCATCTTCTTCTCACTCCTCACTTTTTTATTTGGTTTGTGGAATAGAATGGGTTGATCCATCACCACCCCATTCCTCATAAGCTAATAATTAGTATATACATGAGGAGTGGGTTGATTCCACCAAAATTGATGGAATGGACTTATGATGCATCACCTCATGAAGTATAGAGTGACTCCACAAACCAAACACACCATTAGTGCATAGGGGAAACTTTGGAACCCTATATCTCTCAATTCATAAAGAATTTTCCCTAGGTCAATACATCAATATTATAGAGCTACTATAGGAGCATAACTTTGCTTAAGTGATTAAACCTTGGTGTCATACAAAATTTGGAGATAAACAGACCTGAAGTTGGTCTGTCATTCGGGTACAACTCTGAAACCAGACTAACAGTGACTTGTGATGAACTTTGGGAGCTCTTTTAAAGATAATCCAGTGAGTGTTTGAGTATGGTTACTATAGTAAAATTGTAACTGGATTATAGGGCTAGAACTTTGTTACAAGTAGATTAGCAAGTTCTCACATAAAAATTGGAGATCTAGGTGCTTCATTTTGCTCTGTCAGGCGCTTTGAATAGGGATTCCAAAGGTACAGTAACTGAAGAAGATCCTAGGTGCAGTGCACCTTGCCGCCGGCGACGCCCGTGCCTAGATTCGCGCCGCCGAGGTGATCTGTGCTCACTGGTGCCTGGATAATGCCTCGGGGTGAAAAGATCTTCACCGCAGATGAGCTTGAGGCACTGTTCCGTCCCGGCTGTCGTATCCGCTTGACTCACGGCCGGTTCAGATAAGCTCACCGGAGTTAGCCGCCTGCCGCTCGGATGCCACGTGCCTAGACGTAGTACTTCATCGCAGTGACTCGCTCTAGCATGTCTGGTCATCGCTGGTGGTCAGGCCATAGTGAAAGCCACGCATCTCTTGCGCCAGTGCTCTCCCTCTCTACGGCCGCCAGCGCGCCATTCCAAATTCACGAGCCACAGCCCTCGGGCCTTATAAATTGAGCATCCCGTGAGCTCCGCTAGGTAGTCACGCACCCAACGCACAAGCTCGTGCCTTAGATCGTCCACCAGAGTGCTCCAATTTCAATGTTCCCCCAATTCAGTCAAAACTCCGCCGTGAGTGAGCTCACTGTGGTCAGCTCTCCACAGGTCCGATCATGCCTTCCTCACTCTCGTTTCAACATCCCTGTGTGCTGTAGATGCTTAGCAGCCTGGCCAATTGAACTAGACCACGCTAGATCACTGGGAACATCTTGGATTATCCTCGGGTTGCGCCGTCACCGTGGACAGAGTGATTGTGAGCTAGAACCTTGCAATTGAGTGAGGGGAAATGGTTGTTAGGGGTAGAATTAGGTGTTGTGCAATGGGGAAGCATAGCTGTTGTGTTTTCCGGCCGGTATGGGCTCGCCGGAGTCGCTGCTCCGCCACCCACGGTCGGGGATCTCGGGTTGTAAAGAAACAGAAAGGGGAGGGGCCTTTGTGCAGAAGTCAGTGAGACAGAAACAGTGGAGAGGATTCTTTACGGGTGATTCAAATGACCAGGGACCCCTGTGCAAAATGGACACCGCGGGCGCGTGCGCGTTTCGCCTGTCATGGGCCGGCTCGGGCTTAGATTGAGCCCGTTACTATTCACACTTTCTCTTTTTCTTTTTCTACCAGAATTAGGAAATCCATAGAAAATTATAGAAAAATGATAAAAATATGAAACTAATTTTGTTGGACTCCTAGATTTCTCTAGTATTTACTAAAAATAGTTCTAGGATTTTTAGTCCAAACAAGGAATTAATCAATATTTAAAAGAGCTTAAACCTATACCTCTGGAATTTTAGAAATTATTTAATGACTCCAAAATCACCAAAATTTTTGGATAAGTTTAATATGATATTTAGATCCCTTGGGTAAAGTTTGATATGCTTTGGACATTATTTGAGTCCCAACCCCAAAACCCTAGTTTCTTAGGGTAAAAATGTCTAACCCTACTAAGGCACTGAACTAGAAAGACCCTAGTTACCCTAGTGCACCGTGAAGGAAAGTTGTATTCAAGATACAACTTGATACATCTTTTCTATTATTGCATTTTCATAAGCATTACATGAGCATTCATGGTTATATATGACTATGTATAGAGAACGAAGAAGAAATAACTGTTGAAGAGGAAGAGACTACTCCATCGACAGAAAATCCACCTGCCGGAAACAGTTTCTATTTTGATATTTGTGGAACAGAGCCCGACTCTCCTACAACACAAGGCAAGCCCCGGTGCATTTGCCACCTCCTTGTTGTTTTAAACTCTTATCACTTGAATGATGCATTAGGTGGTAGGAGTTGTGTGTTAAACCAGTTGATGCATTTCCTTCATTGGATCTGTTTACCATTCCTTGATTACATGTTTTCTTAAAAGGTTTTTCTGATGCTTAGTCCTTCCTTAGAAAAACAAATGATTTGTTTTTTAACAAAATATGATGCTTCATAGTGGATGGGATGTTTTCAAAAATAAAACTTAATGGTGGATCCATCGTGGCCATGATGGGTTCAACATCGGAAAAGATGTACCTCTGCCAGGTACCAAACTTTGGGTTTGAAATGATAAAGATGAGACTGGGCGGGTGACTTGCATGAGAAGAGAGTCTCGGTGTAGTGTCTCCGTCTAAGTCGATTAAGGATCGTCTCGATGTGGGCCTGCTGACCGAGGACCCTTTAACTGGTCACATGCCTCGTCATGGGTAAGCTTTGCCTCGGGCAGACTAATACCAGAAAGGCCAACATACAATGGGAGTGGAGAGATGGCGAGAGTAGCGTGTACCCTCCGTGGCAAGAGGCTGGACGGTGGTGTATCTGTGCTCTCGGTTGGCGTGAACCTGTTCTGGTCTTAAGAAACCCGGTGGCGAGTTGACATATGTAAGGGTTAAGTGCTACATATGTCATGTGGTTAAAGATCCTCAGCTGAGTATTAATCGATTCAGATCACCGTTACTTCTCGGACATGAAGACTTGGTCATTGACTTACACAGCATTCCAGTGAACAAAAAGGGATTGATAAAAGGATGGCTAGTATAGGCCAAGTGCTTGAACTAGAGTAGAAAGAACTCTAGTGACAGGTAATAACATAACTTGCTAATAAAACCAGATTTTTAAGGATCCACTATTAGTAAGTATTTTAGCAAAATAGAGTCTTGATTCTTGTTAAGCCTTATCTTGACTCCCTTAAGCCAGCATATCCTTAAGAGTCTTTTATTTTGACGGGTAAGGCTTGTGAAAGTACCCTTCGTACTCAGGGTTTTCGAACCCATGTTGTTGTAGGTGATGAAAAGCAGACTTTTGTTGTTTCTGCACTAAGGTGGTGCCCAAGGATGTGGTTTTCAAGGACGAACCTCAACAGTAACGTGGTTGCGGAAGGACGTGGTCCATTTTGAAAAACATTATACTTTTATGCGGGAGGGGTTTTTGCCTCCCAGGGTTGTAATAATAATACTTATGCACTCTAATGTCATGGTGATGTAATAATAACACTCTTTCTATATTTTAATGAATGTAAATTAAGTTATTGTACATAGCTTTCGCTTATTCGTTCCTTCGATGTGTTGTAATATCTATGTGACGGGTGAAACGCTCTTGGGAAAGGTAAAGGATACATATATCGAACTTGTCGAGTGATTATGTGCATCTATAAGGTTGTCCGAGGTCCATTGGACAAGCACAACTGTAGGTGGGCCTAATGACTTGGGAGGTTCCATCACAGCTAGTATCGGAGCAAAGCCCATCTCTTCAGATATTATGAAGCACTTCAAAAAGAATTTTCAAATACTTATGCAAGAAAATTTCTTTCATTCTTACCTGTCACATTCTTGAAGTACTTATCTTACAAGACCAGGTAATAGAGTGCAAAATAAGGGAAGTAGGACCAACAAAGGTTGATTATGTAATGATGCATGCATCATGTTTAAAAACCACACTAATAAATTTTCCCCCTTATGGAGATATACCGCGTACGAGGAAAACCGCACGTAAGTCCACTGGACCCATTGGTGTGCCTCGTCATCAGTTGGCTCCAAGACATGAAGAGAGCAGCAGCGGCAGCAACGATCCAATTGGAGACTTGGAGGCCCAAGTGGAATAGCTTCGGACGGAGCTACGTCACCGAAACAGGGTGTGGGCAGATGACAGTCAGCGTATAGCTGAGTTGTTAGTCGAAGTCGGTCGCTTGCAGTTTGAGCTCTCCGAACGAGACTCGGCCATTGATTGGGCCATCAACTTGCGCTCGATTGCTTGGCATCGTGAAGCAAAAGCTCGAGCTCGTGTGGATGAGCTCAGCACGACCCTTGATAACCTGCAATTATATTGTAATACCCTACATGAGGAAGTACATGTATTGTATGGTCGACTACACCTGGACGTGCCTGCCGACCCAGTTGGAATGGGAGCCGGACCATCAGGGACAGCAGGTGAAGGACCTGATGGGGAACTGGATCTTTTTAAGCCCCCTCCTTCTATGAACCTGGCTGATGAGCGATCTCCGGCAGCAGACAGTGAAGCAACAAAAGATAATGAAGACTAGACTACTATAGTTTAGGAACTATACCTATGTAAAATAGGTAAGAATGTCATGTTGTACACTTGAGTCTGTATCATTACATCTTGGTAATGTATAATGATGGTGTTTATCGACATGTTATATTTTTCCCAAATGTTTCTTTGCCTCAGATGCCATCAAGGACTCGTGCACATGACGGTGCGGGTACTTCCCATGGCCAGGAAGATACTCCTAATCCACCACCTATACCACCAACGATGGCCGAGGCTATCGCTGCCTTGGTCAACGCGAATGCAGATAATACCCGCTTTTTATGTGAAATGGCGAGTAATCAATTCCAGTAGCATGGCGGGAGGGCTCCTCCACAGGGACCGCATGAAACCTCATACCTGGACTTCTCTAAAACGCATCCCCCACTCTTTGTTAAAGATGAAGATCCTCTTGAAGCTGATGAGTGGATCAGGGTGATAGAGCAAAAGTTAGGATTAATCCGCTACACAGAAACACAGAAGCCGTTGTTCGCCGCCCAACAACTAAGAGGTCCTGTCAGTACCTGGTGGGAAAATTTTGTGGCAGTTCAACCAGCCGGACATCAGGTCACTTGGGATGAATTTAAGTTAGTATTCCGTGAGCACTATATTCCAGAAGGGGTGCTTCACATGAAATAAGAGGAGTTTATTCGATTGAAACAAGGAGGGGATACTGTGATGCAGTATCTCAACAAGTTTAATCATTTATTCCAATATGCAATTGACCAAGTAAACACTGACCTGAAAAAGAAGAACTGCTTTATGAGAGGACTCAACGACCGGCTCCAAAGGAAAATGGCCACCTACCTAGATCTTACACACAGCAGGTCTGTCAGCACGACGCTGGCAGTAGAAGCCAAGAATACAGGCCAAGGAAAATCCAAGGGATTTGGAGGTGACAGGTCCAATCAGGGACCTGAGAAGCGAACAAGGTTGGTAATCCGACCTTTCAATCAGAATTGTTCTTCGCCTCGTCCACCCTCCTATCCATTTAAACAGCCTGTTTTCATTTGCCCTGCCACTACCCCCACTTCTACAAATCAGCCGAGTACCCCTCGTGCTCGTTTCCCCGCCCTCCCTAGCTCTTCAACTGGCTGCTTCAACTGTGGGAAGTCTGGTCATTTTATCAAAGACTGCCCATATCTGAGGCAGAATAAGTCCAACAATCAGCAGAACTCGGGGGGCTCAAATCAAGGCAAAGGGAACATGGCAAATAATTCAGTAGGCAAAAATGTGAAGAAGACTGGGCGAATTTATTACACGCAAGTGGCCACTACACCGGAAGGAGAGCCGGTAATGATGGGTACGTTCCTTGTGGCCAATCACCCAGCAGTCATTCTCTTTGATTCTGGTGCTTCGTATACATTCATAAGCAAGAAATTCATGGAAAAATATTGCATTCCTTGCACTGAATCAAGGGAAGGGTTTATTATTCATTCGCCCGGGGGACAAATATTTACTAAGGAAGTAGCCTTCCATGTGCCAGTAACATTGGATGAACGGGACTTTCCCACCAACATGATTGTCTTAAAAGGCCAAGATATAGATGTAATTCTGGGCATGAATTGGTTAGACCAGCACAAAGCTATCCTTAACACTGACTTAAGGACTATCCAGTTGAGCCATGGCCATGAAGAGGTTCTCCTGTCCATCCCGGTAGCTGTCCCGGCCAAACCATTTGGATAGGTCTATGAAGCTATTATACCAGAAATCCAGGACATTCCGGTAGTATGTGAATTTCTAGATGTATTTCTAGAAGATCTGCCTGGATTACCTCCAGAAAGGGATGTAGAGTTTGTAATCGAACTAAAACCCGGTACAGCTCCTATTTCTAGAAGATCGTACCGAATGCCACCAAATGAATTGGCGGAGCTCAAGACACAATTACAAGACTTACTTGAGAAGGGATTCATTCAACCCAATTCATCACCTTGGGGATGTCCTGCAATCTTTGTCAAGAAGAAGGATCAAATGCTTCGGATGTGCGTGGACTACAGACCCCTTAATGAGGTCACTATCAAGAATAAGTACCCTCTTCCCCGGATCAATATCTTGTTCGATCAACTTACCGGAGCTTGGGTATTTTACAAGATTGACCTCAGGTCGGGCTACCATCAAATCTGTATTCGACCCGAAGATATACCCAAGACTGCATTTACTACGCGGTATGGATTATTCGAATATCTGGTTATGTCCTTCGGCTTGACAAATGCTCCTACCCACTTCACATATCTAATGAACTCGGTGTTTATCCCCGAGATGGATACATTTGTGGTGGTCTTCATTGATGATATCTTGATCTATTCCAAGACTGAAGAGGAGCATGCTAAACATTTACGGATCGTGTTAACGCGCTTAAGGGAACATCGATTATATGTTAAATTTAGCAAATGCACGTTTTGGCTGGAGGAAATCCAATTTTCCGGACATGTATTGTCTGCAAATGGGATTGCGGTTGATCCCAACAAGGTCAAGGATATTCTTTAGTGGAAACCGCTAACCACTGTACATCAAGTTCGAAGTTTCCTTGGACTAGCTGGCTATTACCGCAGATTTATCCCGGATTTCTCCAAGATTGTGAAGCCAATCACAAGCCTATTGAAGAATGATACCAAATTTAACTGGTCCTCGAGATGCAACGAAGCCTTCGAGCAGCTGAAGGTATTATTGACCACTGCTCCGGTATTAGCTCAACCGGATATTGAGAAGCCTTTTGATGTATACTGTGACACATCAGGCAGTGGTCTCGGATGTGTCTTAATGCTGGAAGGCCGAGTTATAGCATATGCTTCAAGACAGTTGCGCCGGCATGAGGAACATTATCCAACTCATGACTTAGAATTAGCTGTTGTGGTTCATGCCCTTAAAATATGGTGTCATTATCTGTTGGGGAATATCTGTCATATATATACAGATCATAAAAGTTTGAACTATATCTTTACCCAGTCAGAATTAAACATGAGGCAGAGGAGATGACTTGAGCTGATTAAGGATTATGAATTGGAAATTCACTATCACCTAGGCAAGGCCAACGTGGTAGCCGATGCACTAAGTCGCAAGGCTTCCTACCATTGTCTTACAGTAAAGACCCCTGACACCACATTGTGTCAAGAAATGGAGAAATTAAACCTGGGAATGATTCAACATGGAACCTTGAACCAATTGAAGCTTTAGTCGATTCTTCTGCAAAGAATCATTGATGCACAAAGGAGTGATAAGGGTATGAAACATATGTGGCGGAACTGCCCGAATTATTCCAACTTAAGTGTCTAAGTCCCGCTGTAAAGGCTAGACCACACTTAAATGGGAATAACCCGTCAATCCCTCGGATCTAGTCCGACGCGGCCACTGACAGGATCAAGTACCACAATCTCACTCGATGGTGAGTCACAGAGCAAATACAATAAAGCATAAAACCATGCATGAAAGAGTATTAAGTTATTACATCATCATCGGAGTTTCTCAAAAGTAGCCATCAGTGTTCGAAGTGCAGCGGAATAAAACTAACGGTAATTAAACGGAGAGATGGGGAAGCCTGTCCCATCACTCCTCATGCTCCTCCTCAGCCGAGGCAGGGTCCCACTCGACAGTCCAACCCGGTGGCAAGATGGACGGCCAAGTCACTCCAGCAACCATTTCCTCCAGAGAACCTGTAAAAAATTATGCCACAAGCAAGGCTGAGTATACTAATACTCAGCTAGACTTACCCGGTGTGAGGAGTCTACTCCTCTACCTCTAGACATGCAGCTGTTTGGCTGTGGGGTTTGGTTGCCAAAAGCACTAGCTGAGTTTCTAAATCAAGTTTTTAACTTGGTCAAAATTAAGTGACTCTCTTAAGGCTAAAAATGTACTATCTATTCATACATAGTAGCAAACATTTTTAGCAATCAACATCTTGTATCATCTCAATACAGTTCCACTTGTTACTCAATGTAGCAGCATGGATCAAGCAGTCTCATTAGCTGCGAGAAGCAGACGATTCGAATCGAGTTTTTATCCTTGCAAGGTAAACCTAAACACACGATATGCAGGGGCACTCCGTACCCACACACATCAACCGTCCCCATCGATTCCCTGGCAACAGATCAGGGCTCACCGCCTTGGCGTACAATGCCTCACTGACCCCTACTGCCGTCGTGCAGTGACCGCACTTGTACCCACCATAACCGGAATGGGAGACCACGTCTCAGGTCGCGTGAGGGGTAAAGTCTGCGGGCAGGTTCACTCAGGTACTAGGCTTACCGATTTACCATATTTCTCGGTATGTGTTTAGTACGTTCAAACGCTTGACACATGGTACCACACCTTAATCCTTATTCCAATTTCTGTCTCGTAGACAACGCATCCCCATGGATCGTTGTCCACAGACCATCATCATTATGATATCAAAATGGATACAACCAATTCCTGACCTCGCGCGAGTGCTAGAAAAATCACTCGATTTCTACCGAGATCCCTAATTAATAAAGCAGCTACTCGACCTAGCATACTAGTATCCATCTCAATGGGGTCCCTGAGATCATGCAACTAGGGTTTCAAACAACTCCTACACTTAAGTGCACAATCAATCCTACAATCATTAAGTATATTAAAATAGCATAATTAACAGGTTATGCATAAAACCGGGGCTTGCCTTCCAAAGCAGTGGCAGACAGGTCCTCTGGTGCAGACTCTGGTGCTGGATCCGGGGCTACCTCCTGAGCAGCTCCTTGCTCCGGCACGAGGACGTACTCTCCGTCAGCAAGGTTACAGCCTATCGAAATGCAATGAACATGTATGTCATGATTATGCAAGATTTAATAACATTATGCTAAAAAGAACTACGTCAAGAAGTGACTTAGGGTTTCTTAGTCATGCGAGGCTCCAAGTGGTTTATACTTATTACCTTTTAGTCTTAGGTTTCCATTGAAGATAACATAGTGGACTTGTATTGCCTTTATACATTTCAGTGGACAAATTACAAGGGTTTTAGGACGGCACTAATTACCCTTATTCATTTTTCCTCACTTTAATTTCTCCTTATGGTTTCTAGTGTAGGTTTGAACTAGGACAGTGTTTTAAAAATTTCCAAAAATTCTGTAAAAATTACAGTGGGTTGCCTTTTGCTATTCTAGCTTGTTTTAAGAATTTGAAGCTTAAAATATAAAGGCTATGCTTTAGACAAAAATAGTAAGAGTGGTGTAAAATGGGTCACTTACACTACATCTCCTAATTAAGGGTGGGTTCTGCCCTAAGGGTTATTTTTGCTAGCATCTAACATTAATAATAGGCTTCTGTGCCAAAAATCACAGAAAGCCAAGGGGTGGTTATTTATTTATGACTTTCTAAAGTTTAATGCCTAAAAGGCACTTTCCACTACATTGCTATTTGAAAAATGTCAAACAGCAGATTTCATATTTTTCTTAAGTTCTTAACAACAAAACATTTACTATCCCAAGGGTGGGGATATTTTCACCTTGGGGTTATTTTTGTAGGGTTTTTCTAAGTTATCCCTGTTTTATTCAATTAAAAGGTATCCTACTTATTTTATACTAAAACAGGGTGTGATATATTTTTCCAGTGAACTATATTGAATAAGTATCCTAACAAAAATAAGGGTGTCTTCTGGTTCATTATTTAAATCATATTTTCTATTTTTCTTAACCTTAAGCATATTGTAAAATAAAGGGTAAAAACTAATTTATTGGTGTGGACAGAGAGATTCAACATTTTTAATTAGATCAGTAGGTGGACCTAGATTTCTCCAAATTTTTCTAACCCTAGCCAAACAGTGCAACTATTTTTCTTTCTATTATTGAGCTTTTGGCCAAAACTATAATTAAATCAGAACCTTATAGTTTTCTATAGTACATAGGGGGTTTTGTATTTTTCTTAAGTGGGTTACATTATTTAGAGTCTGACAAAATTGGTTTGACCAAATTTGGATGAACTAAATAGAAGTTATGAATTTTTAAAGTCTCTGTTCAATTTAAAAAATTGATTTAATAAGAGTTTCCTGGAAAAACAGTTTACACCGAGGTCCTTGGGTTTAAACTAAATCAATCCTCGCAGTTCTACCCTTGCGCCACTATTCCCCTGAGTCGCTGACAGTTCAAAAAGCCCCCTGACCTTTTCTTCCTCTCACCCGCAGTCCTTCCCCCAATGTAAACAGTACCCGCGGGAAAGAAAAGGGTGGCCCGACTTACCGGCGGCGAGATAGGTCCGGCGAAGGGCAGAGTTGGCTCGGGGAGGCTCTGGCGGTCACAGCGAGGTGCGGCTTGACGGCGGGGATGGCCGGAATCGCCCGGTCCACGAGCGCAGGAGGGTGTTCTCGTCGGCGACGAGTGTACCGGCCAAACCACAGCGATCTGGTTCAATCCAAGGGCACGGTGAGCTTCACGGGGTAACGTAGTGACCGTGTGCACAAGGAATCGGAAAATGGTCGAGTGGATTACCCGGTCCACGTACTCCGGCGGGGTTGAGAGCTCCGGCGACCGTGGACTGGCCTCTCCGGCGAAGTAGGCTTCGATTCCTCGCTCAGGGAGCTTCACTGGGGTGTGTACACTCGTCTCAGAGGGTTGGATGGGGCTGGGGCAAGCTGGACTGGCCGGTCTACGGCGGCAGTGGCTCGGGTGGCCGCGGACACACCGCGCACGGGCAAACGACGGTGAACTGGACTCCGGTGAGGCTTGAGCGTGCGCGGAAGAGTGTAACCGACGCCTGGGAGGGCTTTATAGGCGCGGGCGCGGGACAGGGCGCCGGCTGGCCGCTGGCGCGACACGGGGCGCGCACGGGCGTGCTCTGGCAAGCTCAGGGCGCGTCGAACACGTGGAGCTTACAATCTGCCCGTGTTCCACAGCTCACCCAAGTCGCAAACGTGCGAATCTTGGGAAAAATCCGGCGCGAGTCTTTTCCTGGCACCTAGGGCTGTCTCTCATCCGTGAGCTGCCATGGCAGATATGGCCTAGGTAGGGAGATCTCTGGTCGCCAAATCGGGTGTGTCACACTGCCCACCTCGCGACAAAAACCATGCCAAGGCATGTCAAACGTCCAAGTCTCGGGCTCAGCTTTTTCTAGTGGGTGCCTTGGGTGGTATGCCACATTTTTGGTATAGAACATAGGTGGATTTGATGCCAGCTTCGAGGTGAACACAACTGATCTTTAGTGTAGGTGTAGTTTTTAACTTAGAGAGAAATAGAGAGCTCTAGCTCTCTATCCACTTGGAGCTTTGATTTGGGGTTTCTCCAGGGGTCTTTTTGCAATAATTCCCTCCCCTAATTGCTGGTTATAAGGTTACTTAAGGGTTGGGTAAATATTACTCATGCTTTGCACACTTGCTCACTCTCTTTTCCCTCTTATCTAGGGTTTTGGGAGATAGGGTTTAAGAGAGGTCTAGGGTTCTTCTCCCCTCTTATCCAAGGTACTAAGTGTGCAAGGATTAGAGTAATGCTTCTTAGGTCATTGGCAACTTGATTAGCACATGATCTCCAAAGTTCTTATGTGTTGCCTTAAGCCTCTACCACATATAATTCACAGTCCTTAGTGCCAAGGTGTGCTCTAACCATGGTAACACCTGGGGTGTTACAACATATTCATGAGAAAATAGAAGCGGGTACAATAGATTGTTTCAAAAGGGATAATCAAGGCATAGTATGGTTTAATAACCGCATAGTTGTGCCTAAGGATGATGAAGTCCGCCAGCAAATTTTGGATGAAGCACATCATAGTCGATATTCCATTCATCCCGGAAGCACTAAGATGTATCATGATTTAAAGCAACATTATTGGTGGACAAAAATGAAGATTGAAATTGCACGCTATGTGGCGAAATGTGACACCTGTAGACGTGTCAAAGCCATACATATGAAGACTGCCGGTCCACTGCAATCTTTGCCCATCCCAACTTGGAAATGGGAGGACATTAGCATAGACTTCATTGTGGGATTACCTAGGACAGCAAAAGGATTTGATTCTATTTAGGTTATAGTTGATCAGCTTACTAAGATAGCCCATTTTCTGCTCGTCAAGACAGATCACCCAGTTGTTGTCTATGCTCAGTTATACATTGCTCATATCCTTAGCCTGCCCGGAGTTCCAAAGACAATAGTGTTGGATCGCGGACCGCAATTCATATCTAAGTTTTGGGAAGCACTACATGAGTCCCTGGGTACTAAGTTGCTCCATAGTTCGGCCTATCATCCCCAAACAAGTGGGCAGACTGATAGAGTAAATCAAACACTTGAAGACATGTTGCGAGCATGCGTTCTAGAATTCCCACAAAAATGGGATGATTGTATACCACTGGCAGAATTTTTCTTATAACAATAGTTATGAAGAAAGTATAAAGATGGCACCATTTGAAGCTTTGTATGGACGACGGTGCCGTACTCCATTGAATTGATCTGAACCAGGGGAAAGGTGTTTTTTCAAGCCTGATATGGTCAAAGAAATGGAAGAAAAGGTTCAATGAATCATACATAACTTGAAAGAAGAACAAGCTCGACAAAAGAGTTATGCAGACAAACGACGCCAACCCTTGTACTTTCAAATTGAAGATTATGTTTACCTGAAAGTATCACCAATGAAGGGTGTATCTCGTTTTGGTGTAAAAGGAAAGCTTGCACCATGGTACATTGGTATGTTTCCTATTTTTGAAAGATGTGGACCAGTGGCATATCGACTCCAACTACCCGAAACATTGTCTGCAGTGCACAATGTGTTCCATGTATCCCAATTGAAGAAATGTTTTCAGGTTACTGATCGAACCATTGATGTGATGGATGTTACCTTGGAACCAGACCTAACATATTTAGAACATCCTATTCAAGTCCTAGATCAAAAGGATAGGGTCACCCGAAGAAGAGTTCTTAAATTTGATAAGATACAATGGAACCAACATGCTGAAGATGAAGCTACATGGGAAACCCAAGACTTCTTAGAAAAGAATTTCCTTGGCTTTTTAGCTTCATGTAATTTGTGAGATATGTACAATTGTTGTAAAGATGAAATAGACCCATACCACCCCTTGCCTTATAAGACAAACAAGGAAATAAAGATATGACGCGTTTCATTTTCCACTACTTGCCCTAGGACTTTAAATCTCGGGACGAGATTCTTTTATGGGGGGAAGGATGTAACACCCCTGGTGTTACTGTCACTAAAACTTGAGCATAACATCATGTGCATGGGCATATCATGTGTTGTTACACCTAGAGTGCATTCACTAGGAAAGAATTCAAACAAGTTGTACTGATGTGACTGATGTGTGGTTAACCCTGGGGTAGAGTACTTAACCCTAAGTTGGGCTTATAAGGGAAAATAAAGCCCAAATAAGTTAAAACCTCAAAACTCATTATATATGTTCATAAGGTATCATCTTTGATGGACTTTAGTGACACCAAAACCCTAAAGTGCTAAAAACCTTGAAAACACCCTTGGAAAACCCTAATTAAAACCCTAGGGGGCTAAGTGTAAAATTTGTGCACATTTGGACCCAAGTGCAAATACCAAAGTAATATAACACCTCAAACTATGTGTTTCTCACATTTGAGGATTTGCAAGTCAAATTATGGGATTTGGACTTAATTGCAAAAAGGACACCCCATACATCCATATGCCTAAGTCTGAAATTTAGTGCATAGGGGCAACTTTGGAACCGTATATCTCTCAATTCATAAAGAATTTGCCCTAGGCAATACATCAAGATTATAGAGCTACTATAGGAGCATAACTTTGCTTAAGTGATTAAACCTTGGTGTCATATAAAATTTGGAGATAAACAGACCTGAAGTTGGTCTGTCAGTCGGGTACAACTCTGAAACCAGAATGACAGTCACTTGGGATGAACTTTGGGAGCTCTTTTAAAGATAATCCAGTGAGTGTTTGAGTATGGTTACTATAGTAAAATTGTAACTGGATTATAGGGCTAGAACTTTGTTACAAGTGGATTAGCAAGTTCTCACATAAATATTAGAGATCTAGGCGCTTCCTTTTGCTCTGTCAGGCTCTTGAAAATAGGGATTCCAATGGTACATTAACTGAAGAAGATCCCAGGTGCAGTGCACCTTGCCACCGGCGACCCCCGCGCCTAGATTCACACCGCCGAGGTGATTCGTGCTCACTGGTGCCCGAATAACGCCTCGGGGTGAAAAGATCTTCACCGCGGATGAGCTTGAGGCACTGTTCCGTCCCGGCCGCCATATACGCATGACTCACGACCGGTTCAGATAAGCTCACCGGAGTTAGCCACCTGCCGCTCGGATGCCACATGCCTAGACATAGTACTTCATCGTAGTGACTCGCTCTAGCATGTCCGGTCATCGCCGGTGGTCAGGCCACGGTGAAAGCCATGCATCTCTTGCGCCAGTGCTCTCCCCTCTCTCTGGCCGCCAGCGCGCCATACCAAATACATGAGCCACCACCCTCGGGCCTTATAAATTGAGCATGTCATGAGCTCTTCTAGGTAGTTACGCACCCAACGCACCAGCCCATGCCTCAGATCGTCCACCAGAGTGCTCCAATTTCAAAGTTCCCACAATTCAGTCAAAACTCCGCCGTGAGTTAGCTCGCCGTGGCTAGCTCTCCACAGGTCCGATCATGCCTTCCTCACTCTCATTTCAACATCCCTGTGTACTGTAGATGCTTAGCAGCCTGGCCAATTGAACTAGATCACGCTAGATCACCGGGAACATCTTGGATTATCCTCGGGTTGCGCCGTCACCGTGGACAAAGTGATTATGAGCTAGAACCTTGCAATTGAGTGAGGGGAAATGGTTGTTAGGGGTAGAATTAGGTGTTGTGCAACGGGGAAGCATAGCCGTTGCATTTTCCGGCTGGTATGGGCTCGCCGAAGTCGCTGCTCTGCCGCCCACGGTCGGGGATCTCGGGTTGTAAAGAAACAAAAGGGGAGGGGCTTTTGTGTAGATGTCAGTGAGACAGAGAAACAGTGGAGAGGATTCTTAATGGGCATTTCAAATGACAAGGGACCCCTGTGGAAAATGGACACCGCAGGCGCGCGCGCGGGCGCGTTTCGCCTCTCATGGGCCGGTTCGGGCTTAGATTGAGCCCGTTACTATTCACACTTTCTCTTTTTCTTTTTCTACCAGACTTAGGAAATCCATAGAAAATTATAAAAAAATGATAAAAATATGAAACTAATTTTGTTGGACTCCTAGATTTCTCTAGTATTTAGGAAAAATAGTTCTCGGTTTTTTAGTGCAAACAAGGAATTAATCAATATTTAAAAGAGCTTAAACCTATACCTCTAGAATTTTAGAAATTATTTAATTACTCCAAAAATCACCAAACTTTTTGGATAAGTTTAATATGATATTTAGATCCCTTGGGTAAAGTTTGATATGCTTTGGACATTGTTTGGGTCCCAAATTGAAAACCCTAGTTGCTTAGGGTAAAAATGTCTAACCCTACTAAGGCACTGACCTAGAAAAACCCTAGTTACCCTAGTGCACCGTGAAGGAAACTTGTATTCAAGATACAACTTGATACATCTTTTCTATTATTGCATTTTCATAAGCATTACATGAGCATTCATGGTTATATATGACTATGTATAGAGAACGAAGAAGAAATAACTATTGAAAAGGAAGCGACTACTCCATCGACAGAAAATCCACCTGCCGGAAACTGTTTCTATTTTGATATTTGTGGAACAGAGCTTGACTCTCCTACAACACAAGGCAAGCCCCGGTGCATTTGCCACCTCCTTGTTGTTTTAAACTCTTATCACTTGAATGATGCATTAGGTGGTAGGAGTTGTGTGTTAAACCAGTTGATGCATTTCCTTCCTTGGATATGTTTACCATTCCTTGATTACCTGTTTTCTTAAAAGGTTTTTCTGATGCTTAGTCCTACCTTAGAAAAACAAATGATTTGTTTTTAAACAAAAGATGATGGTTCATAGTGGATGGGATGTTTTCAAAAATAAAACTTGATGGTGGATCCATCATGGCCATGAAGGGTTCAACATCGGAAAAGATGTACCTCTGTCAGGTACCAAACTTTGGGTTTGAAATGATAAAGTTGAGACCGGGCGAGTGACTTGCACAAGAAGAGAGTCTCGGTGTAGTGTCTCCGTCTGAGTCGATTAAGGACCGTCTCATTGTGGGCCTGCTGACCGAGGACCCTTTAACTGGTCACATGCCTCGTCATGGGTAAGCTTTGCCTCGGGCAGACTAATACCAGAAAGGCCAACACGTAATGAGAGTGGAGAGATGGCGAGAGTAGCGTGTACCCTCCGTGGCAAGAGGCTGGACGGTGGTGTATCTGTGATCTCGGTTGGCGTGAACCCGGTCTGGTCTTAAGAAACCCGGTGGCGAGTTGACATATGCAAGGGTTAAGTGCTACATATGTCATGTGATTGGAGATCCTCAGCTGAGTATTAATCGATTCGGATCGCCATTACTTCTCAGACATGAAGACTTGGTCACTGACTTACACATCGCATTCCAGTGAACAAAAAGGGATTGATAAAAGGATGGCTAGTATAGGCCAAGTGCTTGAACTAGGGTAGAAAGAACTCTAGTGACAGGTAATAACGTAACTTGCTAATGAAACTGGATTTTTAAGGATCCACTATTAGTAAGAATTTTTGCAAAATAGAGTCTTGATACTTGTTAAGCCTTACCTTGACTCCCTTAAGCCAACATATCCTTGAGAGTCTTTTATTTTGACGGGTAAGGCTTGCAAAAGTACCCTTCGTACTCAGGGTTTTCGAACCCATGTTGTTGTAGGTGATGAAACAACAGACTTTTGTTGTTTTTGCACTAAGGTGGTGCCCAAGGACGAACCTCAATAGTAACATGGTTGCGGAAGGACGTGGTGCTTCCTTTTGAAAAACATTATACTTTTATGCAGGAGGGGTTTTTGCCTCCCAGGGTTGTAATAATAATACTTATGCACTCTTATGTCCTGGTGATGTAATAATAACACTCTTTCTATATTTTAATGATTGTAAATTAAGTTATTGTACATAGCTTCTGCTTATTCGTTCCTCCGATGTGTTGTAATATCCGCGTGACGGGTGAAACGCTCTTGGGAAAGGTAAAGGATACAGATACCAAACTTGTCGAGTGATTATGTGCATCTACAGGGTTGTCCAAGGTTCGTTGGACAAGGACAACTGTAGGCGGGCCTAGTGACTTGGGAGGTTCCATCACAGCTTATTCATCGGCCTGATAGAGCAACTTGAGGAGCTTTATTCTCCGATTTTCATGGGATGAACTACCAATTCGACTGCATCAAAGTTGTTGCCCTATATACCAGCTTCAACTTTGTCATAGGTTCTTGATCGGATACTCACTAGATTATTCATAATTCGGCTTCAAAGTTAATCAGAGACCACTGACAGTTAAGTTTCAGTGCCTGACTCGATTGACAACCCAAATTCTAGGGTATTTTATTCCAATTTATGAACAGTTCTAGGGCTCAATCACTTAATCAAAATTGGACTACAATAGTAACTCTACAAATTTGTTGTAGTGACCCATGACAAAATACTCATAGATCAAGAGATACAGGGGCTTGGAGTCGGCCTGATAACACTGTTTTTCAGAGTTAAGCATATGGGTGCCCTTGGCTCTTTTGCAATTTACCCCAATTTGCTCCACAAAACATTGAAATCCCCAAACATGAAAGTTGCTTAACTTTTGTTACTCTATCACTTTGAAACTTACACTTTTGACCAAAAGTGCATAGAAATTGAAATCACCCTATAGGGCACTAATTAGGGCTTTATGGTTTTAATTAGGGTTTTGAGTGTTTTAGGTTTCAAGTGGCACTTAAACACTCTAAATTTAATCTTTATTAATCATTTCTACTAACTTTTGAGATCATCCTATAGTTCTCATCTCATAATTCCACATGCTTCTAATCCTTGGGAAAATATCCTATCCTAGGGTCAAGGAATCCCTTTTTCCAAATCAGAGCATCACATCACATGTTTGTATTGAAATTTTTGCCTAGTGGATGCATCCTAGGTGTATCATACATAATGAAATGCCAATGTATATGATGTCATGCCAAAGTTTTAGTTCTCATAACACCAGGGGTGTTACATCCTCCTTCACCCCCCATAAAAAAATCTCGTCCCAAGATTTAAGGCTCTAGGGTAAGTAATGGAAAAGGAAACACGTCACAATATTATTTCCTATTCTCTCTTACAGAGAAGGGGTGAGTGTGGGGGTTTGTTGTGAATTTACAATAAAATATATAAACTTTAAAGATTACAGGAGGCTAAAAACTTGGGAAAATGTTTTTTCTAAGAAATCTTCATACTCCCATGTAGCTTCTTCTTCTATGTGTTTTTCCACTGTACTTTGTAAAACTTGAGAGTCCTTCTTCGAGTAATCCGGTTTTTCTGATCGAACACTCAAACGGGATGTTCTGAATAGGTTAACTTCGGTTCCAATTAACATTAGCCACATCCATAGTTCGATCAGGGATCCGAAGACACTTCTTTAATTGAGATACGTTGAACACATTATGTATAGCAGACAGTGAATCTGGCAGCCGAAGTCTGTACACAACCTGCCCACATCGTTCAAGAATAGAGAACAGGCCAATGTATCGGGTGCTAACTTTCCTTTAACCCCAAATCGACTAACACCCTTCATCGGTGATACTTTCAAGTAGACATGATCTCCGACTTGAAAAATCAATGGTCAACGTTGTTTATCCACATAATTTTTCTGCCGTGCTTGAGCTTCTCTCAAGTAATATCTTATGCGTTGGACCTTTTCTTCTGTTTCTTTAACTAAATTAGGTCTGAAAAACCACTGTTCTCCTGGTTTTGACCAATTCAAGGGTGTTCTACATCATCGTCCGTACAGAGCTTCAAATGGTGCCATTTTAATACTCTCTTGGTAACTATTATCATAAGAAAATTCTGCCAGCGACAGACAATCATCCCACTTTTGTGGAAACTCCAAGACGCAGGCTCGTAACATATCTTCCAGTATTTGATTTACCCTTTCTGTTTGTCTGCTCGTTTGAGGATGATAGGCTGAACTGTGGAGCAATTTAGTGCCCAAAGATTTGTGCAGCTCTTCCCAAAACTTGGATACAAATTGTGACCCTCAGTCCAACACTATCGTCTTTGGCACTCCATGCAGGCTGAGAATACGAGCAATGTACAATTGAGCATAAACAACGACTGGGTGATCAGTTTTGACCGGAAGAAAATGAGATGTCTTTGTAAGCCGGTCCACTATAACCCAGATAGAGTCATATCCTTTAGAATTCTTGGGTAATCCCACAACAAAATCCATACTTATATCCTCCCATTTCCATGTTGGGATAGGCAATGATTGCAATGCTCCAGCAGTTTTCATATGCACTGCCTTGACTCGTCTACAAGTATCACATTTTGCCACATAGCGAGCGATTTCAATCTTTATCTTAGTCCACCAATAATGCTGCTTCAAATCTTGGTACATCTTAGTACTTCCAGGATGAATAGAATACCGACTAAGATGGGCTTCATCCAAGATTTGTTGATGGAGTTCAGCATCCTTAGGTACCACTATGCGATCTTTAAACCATAACACTCCTTGGTTATCTTTCCTAAAACAAGTAGCTTTGCCAGCCTCAATTTTCTCATGAATATGCTTCATACCCGTATCAATCCTTTGAGCATCAATAATCTTTTGTTGAATAACTGACTCAAGCTTCAAATGTTTCAAGGCTCCTTGCTACACTATTCCCAGATTCAGTCTTTCCATTTCCTGACATAAAGTAGTGTCAGGCAATCCCACGGTAAGGCAATGACAAAAGGCTTTATGACTTAAAGCATCAGCCACCACATTAGCCTTTCCTTGGTGATAGTGAATCTTTAGGTCATAATCCTTGATCAGCTCGAGCTACCTTCTCTGTCTCATATTTAACTCCGACTAGGTTAAAATGTACTTTAAACTCTTCTGATTAGTATACTTAAGACATAAATTTCCTAGTAGATTATGACGCCAAATTTTAAGGGCATGAATTACTACAGCCAATTCCAAGTCGTGTGTTGGGTAATGTTTCTCATGCTGACACAACTGTCTTGAAGCATAAGTTATTACTCGCCCTTCTTGCATCAGAACATATCCAAGCCCAATGCCTGATGTGTCACAATATACATCAAATGGTTTCTCAATATCCGGTTGAGCCAAACCTATGAAGTGGCCAATAATGTTTTCAATTGTTCAAAGGCCTCATTGCACTTGGGAGACCAGTCAAACTTAATATCATTATTTAGTAGCTCAGTAATAGGTTTAACGATCTTGGAGAAATTCGGGATAAATCTGCGGTAATAACCAGCTAGTCCGAGGAAGCTTCTAACCCGATGAACTGTGGTAGGAGATTTCCATTCCAGAATATCCTTAACCTTGCTAGGATCAACTGCAATCCCCTTAGCAGATAAAACATGTCCTAAAAATTGGATTTCCTTTAACCAGAATGCGCACTTGCTGAATTTAGCATAAAGTTAATGTTCTCTCAAGCGCGCTAAAACAATCCGCAAATGTTCTGCATGCTCCTCCTTATTCTTGGAATAGATCAAAATGTCATGAATAAAGACCACCACAAACTTGTCTAATTTGGGCATGAATACTGAATTCGTTAAGTATGTAAAAAGGGGGCTAAAGCATTTGTCAATCCAAAGGACATAACCAAATACTCGAATAACCCATATCGAGTGGTGAAATTTGTCTTGGGTATATCCTCGGGTCGAATTCTGATATGATGATAGCCCAATCTGAGACTTCCCCATGGTGATGAACTCGGCCTGATAAACTCTTTCTCCAATAAGTCTTGTAATTGCATCTTCAGTTCTGCCAACTCATTGAGAGGCATACGGTACGATCTTCTAGAAATAGGAGTCGTACCCGGTTTCAATTCAATCACAAACTCTATGTCCCTTTCTGGAGGTAATCCGGGTAAATCTTTAGGAATACATCCAGAAACTTACATACAACCGGGATGTCTTGTATCTCCTGCACTACGGCTTCAAAAACATGTCGAAATACTTTAACTGGGACAGATACAGGGATGGACAACTTGACTTCTTCTTGTCCATGACTTAGCTGAATAGTCCTTTGATCATCATTGATAATAGCCTTATTCTGGGCTAACCAATTGATACCCTAAATCGCATCTATGTCTTGCCCCTTTATAACTATCATATTGGTAGGAAATTCATATCCGGCTAAATTCACGGGTACGTGGAAGACTACTTCCTTAGTAAAAATTTGACCCCCAGGTGATTGAATAACAAAACCCTCCTTTGATTCAACACTAGGTATGCAATGCTTCTCAACAAATGTCTTGCTCATGAAAATATGTGATGCACCAGAATAAAAAAGGATGACAGCAGGATGATTGGCAATGAAAACGTACCCATCATCACAGGCTCTCCTTCCGGGGTGGTAGACACTTGAGTATAGTAGACATGTCCAGTTTTCCTTGTATTTTTACCTCCCTAAGTGCTTGCCACATTTCCCTTGCCTTGAGATGTGCTTCAGAAGTCTGTTGGAAATTAGATTTAATTTGCTTTGGATAGGGACAATCCTTAATGAAGTGTCCAGACTTCCCACAGTTAAAGCAGTTGTTAGATGAACTGGGTAAGGCGGGGAAACGAGTAACAAGGGCAATCGGCTGATTGTTTTGAGCAGGGGAAGGAGTGGGACGGATGAAAACTAGTTGCTTGAAAGGATAGGCGGGTGGACGAGGAAAAGGGTGATTTGGGTTAAAAGGACGAATCACCAACCTCGACCGCTTCTCGGATCCTTGAGAGGATCCTTCACCCCCTTCATGCCCATATCTCTTTGTCTTTCCGTGCCCCAATTTCTTAGCTTCCACCAAGAGCGTTGTGCTCACGACCCTGCTATAAGTGAGATCTAAGCAAGTGGCCATCTTTCGTTGTAGTCGATCATATAGACCTCTCATGAAGCAATTCTTCTTTTTCAGATCCGTGTCAACTTGCTCTATTGCATATTGGGAGAGATGGTTGAATTTGGCAAGGTATTGCATCACCGAGTCTCCTCCTTGCTTCAAGCGTACAAACTCTTCAAGTTTCATCTATAGAACACCATCTAGAATGTAGTGTTCCCTGAACGCTTGCTTGAACTCTGCCCACGTGATAAGATGTCCTTCAGGTTGAACAGCTGTAAAGTTTGCCCACCAGGCACTAGCGGGACCTCTCAGTTGCTGGGCAGTGAACAGGGGCTTCTTGAAAAGCTAGTTATTGGGTTTCTAGTCAAACTAATCACTAAGGTTTTCCTTCATGGTACAAACTAATTAGGTATTCTAATTAGGTATTCCTTTAGGATTAGTATTAAGTAATTAATCCTATAAAGCTAGTTATTGGGTTTCTAGTCAAACAGTGTCCAAATGATTTCAAACTTCATTCAGGGGCTCTAGTCATCATATTAAGCCTACCCAAAAAGTTTCATAATTTTTGGAATTCCTATATTATTTCTAAAATTCTAAAATACTTGGTTTACGCACCTTTAAATGCTACACAATTCTAGGTTTGGGAAAAAATCATGGAATTATTTTTATTAAATACTACTTGATTTTAGGAATCTAGCAAAATTGGTTTCATGATTTTACCAATTCTCTACTGTTTTCTACAAATCTCCCAAGTTGACAGTAAAAAGAAAAGGATAAAACGTGAAAACTAATGAGCCGTATTCAGCCCGAGTCGGCCCAAACCCGCGCAAAAACTGTGCGAGCCCGCACCCACGTTGCTCTGTTTGCGTTGGGATCCCTAGGTATTCAAACAATCGCGAAGCGCCTCCTGGTAGTATTTTAATGTGTCACTGACATCTTCACTTAGATCCTTGCCTTCTATCCCTTTTACAACATTACGCCCCGCGCTTGACTCCGGTCGTGAGTCTCGTCGCTGGTGACCCCCATCACTGGTAGTAAGCATACTGGCATCACCCCAGAGACTCTCTAAGTATGCCACCAAGACTAATTTAACGATCTCGCCCTCAGACCTTGTCTGCTCGCAACAATGGTGGGGCCAGAACTCCGGCAAGTCCGTTCTGAGCAACCGAACGTGGTACGTGCGCGAATTTGGAAGGAGCGAGCGTGGGAGAGTGGGTCGGCGTGCAAGATGTCCACGGTGGCGTTCCCGGGCGACGATGCGGTGTTCTAGGAGCTCTGTGGCAGTAGTGTTCAATCGACCAGCATGGTGAGCAACCAGAGACTAAAGGCATGCCAAAACAAGGATTAGAAGGGTATGAACTAGCCGGAGGAAGGCTAGCCACAGTTGGGTTCTTCATAGCGGCAACGATGATCGTTCCCAGGGAAATACGGTGATCTCGGTCGATGGTGGACGAAAAGGGATGGCTAGTGAGCAGCTAGCTCTATAACTGGGAAGCGGATATCAGTGCACGACCAATTTGGACGACGAAGGCAAGGACACGATGAATTTTATAGGGCTGATGACTCGCGGTGACGGTACAGGAAATAAGCTTCACCGGACCCCGCTGGCCTTCACCGGTGACGTCGAGCACGGTTCTTTTCTAGGGACCAGACACGTCTCGCCACAGCTGTGATGCAGTTAATTCAGCGATTTCGTGGACCAATGGAGGGAAGCGGCGCTGGCGACCATGTAAGGTCAAAAGGGCCAACAGCCGCATGGTTGCCTGGGCGTTCGCACGCCACGATGGCGATCTTACCCAGTCCACAAAGATCACGGCGAAGAGATGCACGCCGAGCACCCTTCTAGGACGCTGCGCGAATCACGATGCCAATCAACACCGGCAGCGAGATGCGGTGCATTCGACCCTAAATCCTTGATCTTTTTCAGTTACTGTACATACTGAATGGCTCATTCATCGGTCTGATAGAGCAACTTGAGGAGCTTTATTCACCGAATTTCATGTGATGAACTACTAATCCGACTGCATGAAAGTTGTTGCCCTATATACTATTTCAACTTTTTCATAAGGTTCTTGATCGGATACTCACTGGATTATGCATAATTCGGCTTCAAAGTTAATCAGAGACCACTGATAGTCAAGTTTCCGAGTCTGACCCGACTGATAGCCCAACTTCTAGGGCATTTTATTCCAATTTATGTTCAGTTCTAGGGCTCAATCACTTAATCAAACATTGACTACTATAGCAACTCTACAAATTTGTTGTAGTGACCCATGACAAAATCCTCATAGATCAAGAGATACAGGGGCTTGTAGTCGGCCTGATAACACTGTTTTTCAGAGTCAAGCATATGGGTGCCCTTGGCTCTTTTGCAATTTTCCCCAATTTGCTCCACAAAACTTGGAAATCCCCAAACATGAAAGTTGCTTAACTTTTGTTACTCTATCACTTTGACATATACACTTTTGACCAAAAGTTGTTAGAAATTAAAATAATCCTATAGGGCACTAATTAGGGTTTTAATTAGGGTTTTGAGTGTTCTAGGGTTCAAGTGGCACTTAAATTCTCTAAGTTTAATCTTTCTTAAACATTTCTACTAACTTTTGAGATCATCCTCTAGTTCTCATCTCAAAATTCCACATGCTTCTAATCCGTGGGAAAATACCCTATCCTAGGGTCAAGGAATCTTTTTTTCAAAATCAGAGCATCACATCACATGTTTGTATTGAAATTTTTGCCTAGTGGATGTATCCTAAGTGTATCATACATAATGAAATGCCAATGCATATGATGTCATCTCAAAGTTTTAGTTCACGTAACACCAGGGGTGTTACAGCACCGAAGCCCCTTCATGGCCACACAAATGTTTCTCAACTGGATGCCATTGGGCGTGTAATGGCGTTCAAGTCGTAGTACAACATGAGTCGAGACACATTCGATGGTTTGTTGACAGTTATTGGTAGTCTGCTTCTAGAGGATCACATTCTACCAAAGAGCATGTACGAGGCACAAAAACTCCTTCGTGCATTCAAGATGACGTATGAGCAGATACATGCTTGTCCGAAGGGCTGCGTGCTATTTAGGAAAAGAATATGCGGAGGCAAAGTACTGTCCGAAGTGTAAATCGTCTAGGTTCATGGAGGTAGACTCTAGTGATGAACAGAAGAGGTAGCTTGACATCCTTGTGATAATCCTATGCCACCTTCCGTTCATACTAAGATCCAGCGTCTATACATTACCGAGGAGTCTGCGAAACAAATGACATGGCACAAAAATGGCAAACGATACAATGCTGACAAGATGGTGCACACATTCGATGGTGAAGCATGGAAACACTTTGATGCCATTCACCATGAGAAAGCCGAAGAGGCTTGTAATGCATGTGTTGCGCTAGCCACAGATGGGTTTAATCCCTATGGAATGACCGTAGCACCATACACATGTTGGCATGTGTTTGTTATCCCCATCAATCTCCCCCGGCGTATGCTTTCAAAGACAGAAAATATTCGTGTCGTTGATAATTTGTAGACACCCGGGGAATTAAATGGGTGTGTACATGGAGCCTTTGATAGATGAATTGGTCTGTGCTTGGGAGGAAGGGGTATGGACATATGACCGAGCTACAAAGACAAATTTCAAAATGCATGTTTAGTACCAGTACTCCATGCATGGCTTACCGACATATGGGCTATTCTGCGCCTGGTGTGTTCACGGTAAGTTCCCATGCCTAGTTTACAAGGAAGCTCTCAGGTTCATTTGGTTGAAGAAGGGAGGCAAATATTCTTCGCTCAATAAACATCGACAATTTCTCCCTCCTGACCATCCATTCCGACTAGACATCAAGAACTTTACGAAAGGTGTCATAGTGATAAACTGCCTACCTGCAATGATGACTGGTGTCGAAGTTCGTCAACAGATAGCTAGTCTCGTGGCCAATCCAGAAGGTGGTTTTGTGGGATATGGTGAGCAGCATATGTGGACACATAAGTCGGGCTTGACTTGGCTCCCCTATTATAATGACCTGCTCCTTCCACACAACATTGATGTGATGCACACTAAAAAGAATGTCGCCGAGGCACTTTGGGCAACAATTATGGACATTCCTGATAATTCAAAGGATAATGTAAAGGCAATAGTGGATCTGGCAGCGTTATGTGATAGACCAAACCAAGAGATGAAGCCGCCTAGTGTTGGGGGCCTTCGTCCTCCGAAGGTCCTCAAAAACGTAATTTAACAGTGTTTGTCAAGTGTTGGGACCATGCTTCGTCGCTGAAGGTCCTGCAGAAAGGAAACAGCTTCGACTGAAGCTGCTTGAACGTAATGACGAAGGTATCGTTCATGAAGCTTCGGTATTACAGCATGTCCGAAGATGAGGGATCGAACCGACTTAGAGATAGAATGACCTTTTAGTCCATAAGGGTCTGAGTCAATGTTGTAAACTTTTATGAGGGGCATGATTGTAATTCCTCACAGGCTGTGTCCTGTGCCTATAAATAGTGAACAGTATTCCTTTACTATTCACGCATTCCTGTAATTGCAAACGCATCACTCGGGAATTATTGTTTGTCAAGGCAAAGGTATAAATGTACCTAAACGTTATATTGAAACATCTTAGATTTATATAATAAGATATATGAATGATGTCATTTATTTCTGATATATTTATCTTTAATGTTTCACGTTTTACATTACTTTGTATTATCTTTATAAGTTTAATTATGAAGGTGAAACCTTCGTAATATTATGCTCATGACCTTCGTCCGAAGTTCATTAAATCCTTGTGGAGATAATGCTTCGGCAGACGAAGGGCATTGATATTTAACATTTTATGTTGCCTTGTTCTTAATTCATAGAATTTTGAGAACAAGTCCCCAACATTGGCGCCCACCTCCGGTGAACTCACTTCCACTTTTTTGAGCTGATGGCTTCGTTCAACAATCAAGCTGGAGCTGCTTCGGCTCCGAAGCTGGTACTCCCGATAACAGGTGGTTCATGCTCAGAGCCAGCCAACAAGAAGCAGAAGAAGGAGGCACAAAGAAGGGTACAGCATGTCGGGGTGCAAGGACCCTTCATCAAGTCAAGATGGTCTCACATTCCAATTACCTTCTCTCAAGAGGATCTTCAACTCAAGGATTACCCACACAACGATGCTATGGTTATCTCTTGTGTGATCAAAGGATTCTTGGTCCATAATGTTTTGGTTGATACAGGCAGCGCAGCTGATATCATATTTGCTAAGGCCTTCAGACAGATGCAAGAGCCCGAAGACAAAATCCATGATGCCACACATCCCCTTTGTGGCTTCGGAGGAAGGCAGATCGTAGCACTTGGAAAAATCACAATGCCAATAACCTTTGGATTCATTAACAACACAAGGACTGAACAAGTTGTATTTGATATTGTTGACATGGAATACCCTTACAATGCAATCATTGGTCGTGGTACTCTCAATGCCTTCGAAGCAATTCTTCATCCAGCTTATCTTTGCATGAAGATACCTGCGGACCAAGGGCCTATTGCTATTCATGTAAGTCAGGAAGCTGCCAGAAGGGCCGAAGGAAATTGGACAGACTCAAAAGCAATCCATAACATAGATGGAGCTAAAGCTTGTGAGCAATACAAGTTCAGAAGGGAAAAGCTGCTTCGGCCGATCAGCCGAAGCCCATGCTCTTGTGTGAGGATATAGCAGAGAAGAAGGTGCTCTTGGGATCTCAACTGTCCGAAGAATAGGAGAAAACCTTGATAAGGTTTTTGTTCAACAACAAAGATGTTTTTGCTTGGTCAGCTAATGATCTTTGCGGAGTTAACAGGGATGTTATTGAGCACTCGCTCAATGTTGATCCATCCTTCAGACCTAGAAAGCAGAGGCTTTGGAAGATGTCTGATGACAAGGCTGAAGGTGCTCGGAATGAAGTGAAAAGACTCCTCAGTGCCGGAGTTATCAGAGAGGTAAAATACCCAGAATGGCTGGCTAACACTGTTATGGTAAAGAAGGCCAATGGTAAATGGAGAATGTGTATCGATTTTACTGATCTCAATAAGGCCTGTCCAAAGGACGAGTTTCCATTGCCAAGGATAGATTCCGTAGTTGATGCAGCAGCTTCATCAGAGCTTATGAGTCTGCTGGATTGTTATTCAGGCTATCACCAAATTTGGATGAAGAAGGAGGATGAGCCGAAAACCAGCTTTATAACCCCTAGTGGAACATATTGTTACCTTCGGATGCCTGAGGGGCTTAAGAATGCTGGAGGAAGCTTCAGCAGAATGACAGCGAAGGTTCTTCATTCTTAGATAGGCAGGAATGTGCTAACTTATGTTGATGATATCATTGTAAAAAGCACGAAGCAAGATAATCACATTGCTGATCTGCAGGAGACCTTCGCTAATTTTAGACAGGCTGGATTAAAGTTGAACCCAGAAAAATGTGTCTTCGGAGTGAAGAAAGGGAAATTTCTTGGCTGTCTAGTCTCAACAAAAGGAATTGAGGCTAATCCAAACAAAATCAAAGCTATCCTTCGAATGGAGCCACCAAGTACAAAGAAGGGGGCTCAAAGATTGACAGGAAGACTGGCATCTCTCAACAGATTCATATCTAGATCAGCAGAGAGAAATTTACCATTTTTCGAAGTGCTGAAGTCAGCCGAAGTTTTTCAATGGGGACCAGTCCAGCAGAGAGCCTTCGAAGAGCTGAAGCAATATTTGATAGATCTAACAACACTAACTCCACCAACGCCAGGGGCTCCTTTGTTGTTATATGTGGCAGCTTCGCACTCAGCGGTAAGTGCAGCACTTGTTCAGGAGAAGCTTGAAGGCCAAATCAAAAAGCAAGCCCCAATATACTTTGTGTCAGAAGTTCTTAGTCTATCAAAGAAAAATTATATAGAATTGGAGAAGGTACTGTATGCTGTTTTGATGGCTTCCAGGAAGCTTCGGCATTATTTTCAAGCTTACAATATAATTGTTCCTTCTTCACAACCGTTGAAGGATATTATGAGAAATCGAGAAGCTACTGGAAGGATT
The DNA here is from genome assembly GCF_902167145.1 of Zea mays. Taxonomy (NCBI): domain Eukaryota; kingdom Viridiplantae; phylum Streptophyta; class Magnoliopsida; order Poales; family Poaceae; genus Zea; species Zea mays. The sequence continues at coordinate 45,625,448 of NC_050104.1, forward strand.
GGAAAATGGGCTGTAGAGCTCAATGAATTTTGTATTGATTATGTGCATAGATCTTCGATTCAGTCCCAAGCGTTGGCAGACTTCATTGCTGACTGGACGCCAGGGGCTCAGGAGGAAGAAACGAATAAAGATGCCGAAGTATGGATAGTGTTTTGTGATGGGTCTTGGGGAACCTTTGGAGCGGGAGCAGCTGCTGTGTTGGTTTCACCTTCCAAAGTTAAAACTTGTTATGCGACAAGACTTGATTTTAGTTGCACAAACAATATTGCTGAGTACGAAGCTCTGCTCTTGGGTCTTCGGAAGTTAAAGGCAATGGGAATCAGAAGGGCCATTCTTAAAACTGATTCCCAAGTTATTTCTGGTCATATTGACAAGAGCTACAAAGTAAGAGATCCGAAGCTTGAAAAATATTTAGATACAGTCCGAAGGATTGAGGCTTCCTTCGAAGGATTCTCTGTTAAAAATATTCCTCGTGGAGAAAATGAATATGCTGATCTATTAGCCAAGTCAGCAGCACAGGGGCTGCCCTTACCTTCGGAAGTATTTTTCGAAACAATAAAAGCACCTTCGGTCGAGCTTCTTGAAAGAGCAGTCCTCAACATATCCCCTGTCTATAGTGAAGACTGGAGAACTGAGATCATTTCTTTCCTTCAGGGTAATTTTCTTTCAGATGACGAAGCTTATAAGAGAAGGGTAGAAGCAAGAGCTCGACCATATGTCATAATAGAAGGGGAATTATATAAGCGGGGGGTCTGTTCCCCGTTACTCAAGTGTTTATCCAGAGCCGAAGGCATAGAATTGATGAAGGAAATACACGCAGGCCTGTGTGGATCTCACATTGGATCTAGGCCTTTGCTCGGAAAAGTTTTTCGTCAAGGATTTTACTGGCCAAAAGCAGCTTCGGATGCAGCGGATTTAGTTCAAAAGTGCGAAGGTTGTCAGAAATGTGCAAGAGATCAAAAACAACCTTCGTCTTTAACTCAATTAATACAACACACTTGGCCGTTGCAAAGGTGGGGCCTTGATTTGCTAGGTCCATTACCACCAGCACAGGGGAACATAAGATATGTTGTAGTGGCAGTGGAGTATTTTTCTAAGTGGATTGAGGCAAAGCCTTTAGCCACAATAACTTCGGTTACTATTCAAAAGTTTTTCTGGAAAAATATTGTTTGTCGCTTCGGAGTGCCGAAGGCCATTACTGTGGATAATGGGACACAGTTTGATTCTGAAGCTTTCAGAGAATTTTGCGATCAAATTGGCACGAAGATCCATTTCGCATCAGTTCGACATCCAGAGTGAAATGGACTTGTTGAAAGAGCTAATGGGATCATAATGACAGGAATAATGAAGTTAATCTTCAATCAGCCCAGGGGAAAGTGGCCAGACGAATTAATCAAAGCGGTGTGGAGCCATAACACAACAATGTCAAGATCAACAGGCTTTACGCCATTTAAACTATTGTTTGGTGACGAAGCAATAACCCCGGAAGAAGCCAAAACAGGATCAATAAAAACAGTAGCTTCGGCAGAAGGCGAAGATGAAGCTGATTATTCTGTGGAAAAAGATGCTATAGAAGGGATCGGGCTTCAAGCTGTGGAAAACATCAACAAATATCAAGCTGAAACAATAAAATGGCGTGACAGAAAGGTTAGGTTGAAGAACATTGAACCAGGACACTTGGTGCTTCGAAGAGTAGCCAATCCTGAGACAGTGGGCAAATTACAGCTGAAGTGGGAAGGACCTTTTTTGGTAGTGTCTTCGTCAAGACCCGGTTCCTACAGATTGAAGGATATGGACGGCAACGACATTCCTAGATCATGGAATGCGGATGAGCTTCGGCGATATTATGTTTAGCTTGATGTAATTTTTTCTATTCTTTTTTGTGGCACCCTTTTCCTTTCCAAAGGGGGAGAATGGTTTTTAATGGGGCCACAACATGTAATTTTTCTTTTCCTCATTTCAATTCTATAAGAGTGATATCCTCCAAAAAATGTAAATGTAAACGCAAAGGAAAAAGAAAAGAGAACAGGGCGAAGCTCAAAAGTCGTTCCTAAGGGAATGCAGAGCTTACGGCGAAAAATAAACGCTGATTCCGCTGAAAGTAAAAGGCGAAGAAGCTCCTAAGGGAGGCTTACAGCGAAAAATAAACGCTGATTCTGCTAAAAGTAAAAGGCGAAGAAGCTCCTAAGGGAGGCTTACAGCGAAAAATAAATGCTGATTCCGCTGAAAGTAAAAGGCGAAGAAGCTCCTAAGGGAGGCTTACAGCGAAAAGTCAACGCTGATACACCGAAAAGTAAACGGCAAAAAGATTTGAATCATTCCCAAGGGGATGAAGAGCTATGATTATGGTTTTTCAATATGTATTCCGATATTCATTTGCACGATACATTACATCATGTCATTTGCATTCATAAACATTCATTTAGACATATATAGAATCATAATCATACCACACAAAAAAGACAGATGCTTCGGCAATGAGGAAAAACTTCGAAGAAAGAGGAAATTTTCATGCTTCGTTGTGTACGAAAAGAAGGGAAGGTGTTTTTCGCCTTCGGCTCAAAGGAGAAGTTTCGTCCACAGCAAAGCAGATTGTACACGGGTAAAGGAGACAAGATACATTGCAAGGTATGTACAAATTTACATAAGTTTTTTTCCACAATTATATTACAAAAATCTCTCCAGAATTTTTTACAGGAAAGTCTATTACAGCAACTATTAAGCTTCAGGCTGTCATACTTCAGCTTCGTCATATTGCAGCTTCGTCATATTTTAGCTTCGTCATATTTCAGCTTCGTCATCCTGCACATATTAAAGAACAGAATAAGAAAGGTGCAAATGTCAAGGAGAAGGTAAAAATAACAAATATAAGTTTCTCACTGGCTTAAGGTGGCTTTGAGCTTCGTCACCAGCCATTTTTCGCCCGCCATTTACCCAAATTTGGGTCATAAATCTATTTCCGATGCTTCGGGCTAAGCTTGGGATATCAACCAAATTTGCTACTGACAAGCTGAAGTTTGGCCTATTCACAATCTTTCCGTGCGTACAGCCAGCCTTCAGAAAAGCGGTAGCTGTGCCTCGAGAAGCTACCAGGGCGCAGAAGTCGGCATGCCCACCAATAACTTCGTCAAGAGCATCAACCTCGCCTTCAATATGTTCCAAGGTGCTGGGCAGGTTTTCGGCTGAAGGTGAAAAATTTTCCGAACTGGCTCCGATAGAGTGAAATACGTCCTTCAGCCGCTGCACGCATCGGCTGCCGAAATTTAGGCATTTCTCTTGGAGTTCCTTCAATGATTTTTGCAAATTTGAATTTTTCTCGACCTCAGTCTTGAGACTTGCTTCAAGCTTCTCCTTTTCTTGCTCATATTTTTCTGACTTTTTCAGTAATTCATTCTTTAAACTGTCATTTTCGGCTTGGACTTCAGCCAAGGAGCCTTCCATAGACTGAATAATAAAGTCTTTCTTTTCTAAGACACCTTCGTGTTCTTTAGCCATGATTTCAAGGTCTTGAATGGTGAAGTCTTTCTTCTTCAGAACAGCTTCGTAATTTTCAACTTTTTCTTCCAAATCCTTGATGATAGCTTTATTCTTCTCATCTTCAAGATCTTGTTGCATTTTTAGTACTTTACTTAACAGTATACTCTGCCAAAACAACCTTCGTCAGAAAACGATATGTTGTCGCTGGTACCTGCAAAGGTCTGCTTCTATCTTCGGCAGGCCAACGCTTTTGGACAAGGTCCTAACAACTTTGGCTTCGGTGCGATTCCGAAGGCATCTTAGCTTCCCTTCGTTGACCCCACCAAATAGCATAGACCCTGGTTTATATCCGCATGATATGGCATATTTCTTCAGCTATTATTTTTCAGCACTTGTTAAATCTTGTCCAAGTAAATCTTGAAAGTTGAAATTTTCTTTCTCCAAAATGTTTTCAACATGCTCTTTTCCCTTTTCAGTAGCCGTGTTCACCGCAGCCACAGCAGCTTCTTCTTCAGCCATTTTCAGAAGAATATTGTCAATAACTTCCAGTGTGGTTTCCAGGTTTGAATCTTCGGTGGCCCCGGCTTCGGCTCTGGTAGCTTCGGCTCCGGTAGTTTCGGCGGCTTCGGCTCCGGTAGCTTCGGCTCCGGCAGTTGCAATTTCAGTGGTTTCAGCCCTGGTAGCTTCGGCTTCGGCGGTCTCGGCAATAACAATTTTTGACGCCGATATCGGTGGCGGCGTCTGATGAATCACATGTGTCACTTGGATAATTCTGCGTTTTTTCGGCTTTGCAGGACTTTCTGCTGCCGAAGTTTTTTGTCCTTCTGAAAAAACTTTGTCAGTTCCGGTGCCAGCGGACTTAGCTTGACAGGCAAAGATTCAGTCATTACCTTCAGAATTTCTTCTACTTCGGCAGCAGAAGGTGTCGCAGGAACTTCCTCATCTCGGACCAATCTCTCTGGTTCTGGAGATGCAGGATTTGGAGATGCAGCTTTTCTTTTTCTTGGAGCAACTACCTTCGGTTCAAACTTTTCTTTCTTCTTTTTTGGTTGATCTTCGTCGTCTTTAATTGAAGTGCTAGCTACTCTTTTCCTTTTATGCCCTTTGGCACTCTTGTCTAGTCGCTCGTAGTCAGGGTATTCAAAGCCTATAGCATCAAGCACTCTGTTTAGCCTTCGTTTCGGCCGGGTGCCGAAGGATGTTGTCATCAATTGATCCTCTTTTTTAGAATAATTCCCAAGAATTTCAGTACTTATTACTTCGATTGTTTCGAGCCATTCTTGGCAGTGTGCTTTAAAATATTTCTTGAACTTATAATGGTAGGGCAAGCGGACAAGCTCGCCCTCCTTCTTCTCTCTTTCGAGCTTCGGCATAGCCCATTCCTTCATAGTTGGAAATATCTTGAAAGCCAAAAATTCCTGCACTAAATCTCTAGTGCCAATGTGCTCTGCAATAATCCTGAATTCAGCCAACGCGATTTGCGTTGGACCTTCTGGTGTCATGCTGCATCGGGGTCTGGTCTCTCCGAAGATCAGTTCAAGCGGACTCTGTACCAGCTTCTCCTTGTCATCGTCAACTTTGACGTAGAACCATTCCGATTTCCAGCCTGCCGGCCACTTGCTTCGGTAGCTGATCATAGGAAATTTTGTACTTTTCCGGTAGGCAAAATTATAACAACCAAAATTTTCATGTAACCCATCTTTTTTGGCTTTGGTTTGGTAATGTAGCTCATGCACCCAGCAGAAACCTTCGGAAAACGGTTCCACCCCCTGGCTTCGGAGAGCCCAAATATAAACACTAAGCCTAACAATAGCGTTAGGAGTTAGTTGATGAAGATAGATCCCAAACTTCTTTAACACATCAGCAATCATCCTATTCAAAGGAAATCTCAAACCAGCTTTGAGGAAACTCTTGGAAATCACTATTTCATCTTTCTGTGGCTTCGGGGTAGTCTCTTCTCCACCAAAGCGAATCAGCTTTTTCTCATCTTCGCTAAAGTAGCCCGACTTCACCATCTTCGCTAAAGTTGACTTTCCGAAGTCTAGGTGGCTAGGCTTGCTTGGTACAGCGATATTGTGATCACCTTCAGAATCAGTCTCTTCAATATCTGCTTGTTCTGCTTCAGCAACAGGGGTGTCTTCCGATGTCACCAACCCAGATCGCCTCATTGCTTCCGAGATGGGAACAGTTTCTGCAGCTTCGGCTTCGTCTCCTTCGCGCTCAGCTCTAGCAGTAGAACACACTCTGGCCATTTGATTTTGAATTTCTTGAAAATTGCTTGGAAATTAATAACCTTTCTTCCGAAGTTCTTCTTCTGATGAAGCAGACACTAAACTGGAGCTTCGTTTGAATGCGAAAGTCAAGCTTCGGCTATGGTTAAAATTTTTGGCAGAAAAACAGTGCAATAGCAATGAATGCTATGGTAACTTTACACCTACCCGTCTGTTTATATAGTGCTGCAGGTAAGAAGGTGAATCGTCAGGATTTTTACACCAGGCAAACAGTTGCTCGTACCCGCTGCATGGTGGGCCGCAAAAACCAAAATAGTGAACCTGCATGGTGGGACCGCTACGCGCTCGAAAACTGTATCGTTTCTCGACAACGAGCTCAGGGAAGGTGTTTTTCGGACCTTCGGCTTCCTGCAGCCTAAGAGACTTTTTTCACGGATCAAGCTCGTTACGAAAAATGATCTAGCACCGCGAAGGGGCTATTGTTGGGACCATGCTTCGTCGCCGAAGGTCCTGCGGAAAGGAAACAGCTTCGGCTGAAGCTGCTTGAACGTAATGACGAAGGTATCATTCATGAAGCTTCGGTATTACAGCATGTCTGAAGATGAGGGATCGAACCGACTTAGAGATAGAATGACCTTTTAGTCCATAAGGGTCTGAGTCAATGTTGTAAACTTTTATGAGGGGCATGATTGTAATTCCTCACAGGATGTGTCCTGTGCCTATAAATAGTGAACAGTATTTCTTTACTGTTCACGCATTCCTGTAATTGCAAACGCATCACTCGGGAATTATTGTTTGTCAAGGCAAAGGTATAAATTTACCTAAACATTATATTGAAACATCTTAGATTTATATAATAAGATATATGAATGATGTCATTTATTTCCGATATATTTATCTTTAATGTTTCACGTTTTACATTACTTTGTATTATCTTTATAAGTTTAATTACGAAGGTGAAACCTTCGTAATATTATGCTCGTGACCTTCGTCCGAAGTTCATTAAATCCTTGTGGAGATAATGCTTCGGCGGACGAAGGGCATTGATATTTAACATTTTATGTTGCCTTGTTCTTAATTCATAGGATTTGAGAACAAGTCCCCAACATCAAGTTTGATTTATAAACAGGTACCTTCGGATTCAGGATTAAAAGGCATATAGGATGAGGACATGATCGTGACGAAGGTTGTCGCCGCTCCGAAGCTATGCACAAAGGAGCTTTGGCTCAATCATGGGAAAAGGAACCGACTTAAAGGGGAAAAGGCTATCTAGTCCTCATAGATTTTTCTATAAGCCAATAGTAAATGTAAAGGGCATGACTGTAATTTCTCATAGGCTATGTCATGTGCCTATAAATAGGTGAACAGTACCCCCGTACTGTTCACGCTGACTTGTATCTGCTTTTGCGTCACGCTTGTGCTTTTTTGTCTTCTAACAAGCCGAAGGTACCTTTGTAATTCAATATTGTTCCTGCTTTTACATGATGATATAATGAATTATAATGAGTTAATAATGTTATATGACAGTTTATGTTGTTCCATATGTCATATGCTCCTTCTTTTATTTAACGTATATTGCGATGATGAGGGTATGTCCTTCATAACCTTCGTCTGAAGATCATTATATCCTAAGGGAAATAATGCTTCGAAGGACGAAGGGCATTAACATTTAACATCTTGTGTTGCCTTGTTCTTAATTCATAGTATTTGAGAACAAGTCCCCAACACCTAGTGGTGGAAAGACATGGAGAAGGCCTAAGGCCGATTTCGTCATCAGCAGGTCCTAGAGGAATAAAGTACTGCAGTGGATCACGATGTTGATGTTCCCTGATGGGTATGCAGCTAACCTGAGTAGGGGGTGAACTTATCTACTCTATGAGTCTTAGGGATGAAGAGTCATGACTTCCACATATGGATTGAACGGATTCTTATGGCGATGGTTCGAGGCTATGTCCTTGAGCATGTCTGGCTAGCGCTTGCAGAGTTGAGCTATTTCTTCTGCCAGCTTTGTGCAAAAGAGTTATCCCGGACCGTGATTGCAGACTTGGAAACATTGACACCCGTTACTGTGTAAGCTTGAGAAGATATTTCCACTCAGCTTCTTCAATCTGATGCAGCATTTGATTCTTTATCTCCCGTATGAGGCACGAATGGGGAGGCCCATGCAGGGACGTTGGTGCTATCCAATCGAGAGATGTCTAATGACTATTCAAAATAAATGCAAAATCGTGGCTTCCATTGCAGAGGCAAATATTCTGGAGGAGGTCTCAAACTTCACAACAACTTACTATGGTGACAAACTACCGAGCGTGCATAATCCACCCCCTCATTACAATGATGGCGAAAATGAATCAAACCTAAGCATATTTCGAGGGCAACTCGGAAGCGCAAGTGGTTCAATCACCAAGACCCTGAGATATAAAGAGTGGCGCCATATCATGCTATATGTATTGAACAACCTTGAAGAGGTGACGCCATACATGGAACAATTTCTTCATGAATTCTAGCCTCAATCAAGGGACCTAGCTCCACATGAATATGATACTCTTCTTAGAAAGGGTGCGAGAAATGGATTGCCTGATTTTATTTTCTGGTTCAAACATAAGGTACATGCTTAGTTTTTCATTTGAAGTTGCTCTTACGTGTGAATACAACAACAATCTTGTGTGTTTGAACTTGCAGGGCCAAAGAGATCCGTCTATGAGTGCCGAGTTGAGACAAGTAACCAATGGATTTTCCTATAGGGTCAGGAAATATTCTGGGTATGACATCAATGGATACTGTTTTCACACAACATGCTATGACCAAAGTCGACCAATCGAAAAATCACGTGTATTGTAGTCTTTACGCCCGGGTTTGACGAGGTCGAGTATTTTGGACGAATCAAAGTAATATATGAACTCAATTTTCATGGTTTCAAACCTCTTACTCCAGTGATATTCAAATGTCATTGGTTTGACCTTGAAGTGACAAGGCGGACACATTCTAATCTTGGGCTAGTCGAAATTCGACAGGATTCTATCTTACAAGGAGACAATGTCTATATCGTGGCCCAACAGGCCACACAAGTGTATTATCTCCCATATGCATGCCAAACAAAAGAACATCTTAAGTGTTGGGATGTTGTGTATAAGGTATCACCGCACGATAAATTACCTATTCCAAATGATGAATATTGTAACTTAGACTCAGACACATATGAAGGAGAGTTCTTCCAAGAAGATAGGTTGGAAGGGCGATTTGAGATAGACTTAACCGAAGCTATCGGAATGGAAGTAGATATTGAAATGGTTGTTGATGAGGAGGATGATGAGGTGCAAAATGAGAATGACTTAGAAATACTTGAAGGCAATGACATTAATGACAAACTTGCACCTTTAGATGGTGTTGATAGTGATGATGAGACTTATGACCCGGCTAACCCGGACACATATGAAGATTATTTTTAATCGATGTAATGCTAAATTTTATTTATTTCACATATGTTTCTAAATAAATCTTTTTTATTTGTGCTTATTTGCTTACTCTTAATTGCAGGATGTTGGACAAAGATGGTGGGCATTGGGATGAGGACGAGGAGGGGGAGGAGGAGCATCCGTAGGACGGTGGAGGAGGCACGGCAGGACGACGAAGCTCAGCAGCAGGTGGAGGAGCAGTTCGTTGTCGATGCTACGCAGGAGGACGACGATGACGCTTAGTAGGACGCCTTAGGTTCTGACGCCTTAGGTTTGACGAACGTCTACTTGCGAGGTCCCGCAAGTCTCCCTCAGCGACCCATACTTTGTGACAGGCGGCCGCTGATTTGACCCCATGGGGAGAGGCATGTATCTTTAGATGTTCTCGCTACTTGTTTATATTATGTGTTGAAATTCATAATAGAAACTAATATTTCTTATTTATTACGTGGACAAGTCTTGAAAGGTTGTGGAGAATGTCGGGGGTCACAGCCACAACCTCAATGGCATCCTCGGCCTTCTATGCAGGGAACGCTTCCCTAGACTAGTTGAGTACGTTAGAGTGATGGGCCCAGCCTACACCTTCGACCACTACACTGTCGCCCCCGATGCAGTAGATCGGAACGACAGGGAATCCAACAACAAGGCAGAGTGGGTGAAGCAAGAGCTGTGGGTAAGACTTCCTATATTGTAAAATATGTCACATTTGTTGGACATTCTTGAAATAATGTATGGATACATCTTTTTTGTATGCATGATTTCTTCAGATGCGAGGCTGGATACGAGGTCAGGGAGGATGTGGTGGCTACCATGAGCTGTAAGAAGCCCGTAAAGCTTCTTTGCTGAGTGTTGTGGCTAGGACACTCGGCAAAGGAACTGGCAAATGGGCCCATGGGGAGCTTCTTTGCCGAGTGCCTATATAGTAGACACTCAGCAAAGAAACAACCTTTGTCGAGTGCCTCCTTATACACTTAGCAAAGGGACTGGCAAAGGGGCTCACGGGGTGCTCCTTTGTTGAGTGCCATTACAGTGGACACTCGGCAAAGGCTCACTCTTTGATGAGTGTCATGGTGGCACTTGGCAAAGTCTCCATCACCGTCACCTGGCACCGTGACGGTGACTTTTCTTTACCGAGTACCAAGTGGCACTCGGTAGAGTCTTTGTCGAAGCCCAACAAAAAGTACTCGGCAAAGAAGTCGTTGCCGATGTACAGTTCATCAAGACTTCTTTGTCGAGTGTCACACTCAGCAAAGACTTCACCGACTATTTTCCAGGCTTTGTCGAGTGCTTCAGGCACTTGGCAAAGCAGTTGTTTCTGGTAGTGCCACTCTTGAGGTGGGACAAGTCGACAAGACCCCTCTGAACATACAAGAGAAATACGTGGTCAAGGCCCCCGCCACACGTTATCGCAAAGGGCTCCCTGCCACATCTTCATTAGACCTCCCTCTGTGATAGCCCACGTCAACCTGTTGGCAGGATCTAGACACGCCACATGTTCCTAGGGTCCTACTAGCGGCACCAGACCTCCCAAAGGAGGGCTCTGGACCCCTAGAGGGCCTTCTTTGCTCGACAACTTTGCAAGATCCTGGATTCCCACTGGGGCTCTAGACCCCTCCTAGATAGTCTCTAGACCCTCAAGTGAGCCCCTTTAGGCTCTTCCTTGGTCGGCCACCATGCGGGGCCCGGGATCCATGCTCCCAAGCCTTGTGAGGCCCCGACCTATGCGGGGTCAGGACACGCCGTGTGTCCTTCGGGCCTCGTGACGACCATGGTCAATGGGGGGGCAGGGTTCTCGACACGTCGTGTAGCCAGTTTCCTATGCTAGTCGGTCAGGGAGTTGGCAGAGTCAGGGGACGTGGCGCACCTATTCGATATGGAACTAGAGCAACTGTAATAGCATCGTGCCCATTTGCTAGCTGTTAGGCCCTGGTAATCTAAGGTGTGCCACCCGTGTGGCAGTTGTGGCAACGTGCGTGGCCTATGCCACATCTTCCCACAACCCTTATGGTAACATGGATGGTACTTGCTATGGCTGTTACGTTCCAGATCACCCTCTTCATCTGCCATGGTGTCTATGACCACGATAATCCAAGATGTGCGTCGTGCCTTCCCACATCTTTTGTAGCATCATGGAGATCTTGCTCCTCCTCTCACGCTCCAAATTTTTAGCAATAGGCCACATGTCCGCACGACGCCCATGATATCCGGTACAGGTAGGGCATGCACTTACAACGCCACTAAAATTCATACAAAACTTCAAACTAACATCGATAGGGCTTCCATTAATGCAGGATGGGACAGATTATTAGGATCAGCTCCACTTGTCACTTGTAACCCTGTCATCCCGTGGTCTATAGAAGGGAGTGGTAGGCCTTTCCTTAGGGGACTCACAGACTACTCTCATGTCTGTTTTCTCAGATATCTCCACACATTTTTACTTTAAGGTCTGGCTAGCCTCCTCTAATAGGACTTAGTCAATTTCCTGCAATCTAATCCATCCAAAAAGGACATAGTTTATTACGCATCGGTGGATCAAACTTTCATAAAACCCTTGTCTCCCTCATCATGCTCGTGGGGTTTATCGTGGTCATCTCCCGGTAACCGAGCTATCAAAACTTTACGGTGGTATTGTTCTTATACCCCAACTGTCAACCGATGACAATATGCATAAGGAAAATTATAGCAATCCATCGACAATTCAAACAGGATCCGACAAAAGACATCAAAGGTGAAGTCAAATAGACATAGAACGGAATTAGACACTGCCACAAAATGGTTATAGATACATTGCGAAACAATTAAATTGTTGTTAGCTACTAAACAAGTACGCTCTCTGTTCTAAAATAATAGTCGTTTTAGCTCTAGGTTTTTATGTCTATATTTAAATACATGAAGATGAACCTAGAGACATATATAAAACACATATATCAAGTACTTTATGAATCTATTAACTAAAGTGAATTTTAGTTTGGGAGGGAGGGAGTACCACAAATATAAATATAATCATTGCCCAGAATATGCCGACGATAATCTTTAAATGGGGCGAAAAAGGTAAAGTAAAACATAAAGTTAGTTGAATCATGATAACATATAAAGTTGTGTATTTGAATATGTTACCCTTTGAACCAAACATTTACTTTGAAGGGGCCCCTTTGAAAAAAAACAAATGGACGTTTTGGACAAAACGTGGTCTACAAAGTAGGTTCCACTGCTACTTTAAGTATAGTTTATCTTAAAAAATTCAATAATTTGTTGTACGAAGATGCACATACACTACCGGAATCAATCGCTTCACCGAGTGCCTGAAGCACTCGGTAAAGCCTTAAAAACACTCGGCAAAGCCTTTGCCGAGTGTTACACTCGGCAAAGAAGGCTCGACAAACAGTGCATCGGCAAAGCCTTCTTTGCCGAGTGTTTTTTCTCGGGCACTCGGCAAAGAAAAGCGGCCGTTACGGCGCCGGGTGACGGAGACGGCGGCTTTGCCGAGTGTCCCCGGTGACACTCGGCAAAGAAGATATCTTTGCTGAGCGTCTTCCAGGCAGCACTCGGCAACGCCGCCCACTTTGCCGAGTGCCAGTTGGGACACTCGGCAAAGAGCCCGCCAGAGAGGGTCCCCATGTCAGGCTCTTTGCCGAGTGTTCTGTGCGGCACTCGGCAAAGCCGACCTCTTTGCCGAGTGCCAGCAACATAACACTCGGCAAAGAAACTAAGCCGATGCCCAGGTCTGTGCTCTTTGCCGAGTGTTATGACCAGGACACTCGACAAAGCGCCTCTTTGCCGAGTGTTACACTCGGCAAAGTGGCCAGTATATACCTTTTTTATTTGTTTTTTGTATTCCATCCACACAAACAGAAGATATCACATATATATCACATATATACATCACAGATATCATCACAGACATAAATAGCCAACACAAACATAAAACCGTCACCACAAACATAAATATCCATCACAAACATAAGTGTTGAACACAAGTATCAAACACAAACATAAGTCTCAAACGTCGCAAGGTCTCACATAAGTCTCAAACATAGACATAAGTACTATACATAAGTTCTGAAGTCTAAAACAATGAAAACACAACACTCATGGAGGTGGGCGGTTTGACCGGGGCTGCGTTGGGCTGAACCCTTCCGAAGGGTTGTTGGATGCCGCTCCAGATTGGCCCTGCACAGAGAAGAGATTGCATGTGTTATACCAGATGCATTACAAACATCTAACTACAATTTTGATACTCACAGGAGTGTGGAAGAGAGCAGGGTCAACTGGAGGGAACAATGGAGGTGGTGGAGCGATGCCCTGTGCGGCGCCAAGGCTCTGCATGTACTGGAACATCTCCGCCATCCTCTGATGATCTGCCACCCTTTTTCAACCAAATGAACCTGAGAGCTTCCTTGCAAACTGGGCATGGGAACTTACTGTGAACACACCAGGCACAGAATAGCCCATACGCCAGTAAGTCATGCATGGAGTACTGGTACCAAACATGCATTCTGAAGTTTGTCTTCGTAGCTCGGTCATACGTCCATACCCCTTCCTCCCAGGCACGTACCAATTCATCGATCAAAGGCTCCATGTACACGCCCATTTTGTTCCCCGGGTGTCCAGGAATTATCAACGACATGAATATATTCTGCCTTTGAAAGCACACACCAGGGGGGAGATTGATTGGGATAACAAACACGGGCCAACATGTGTACGGGGCAGCGCTCATTCCATAGGGATTGAACCCATCTGTGGCCAATGCAACACGTACATTACGAGCCTCTTCGGCTTTCTCATGGTGAATGTCATCAAAGTGTTTCCATGCTTCACCATCTGATGCGTGCACCATCTTGTCAGGATTGTATCGTTTTCCATTTTTGTGCCATGTCATCTGTTTCGCGGATTCCTCTGTCATGTACAGACGCTGGATCCTCGGTATGAACGGAAGGTGTCGTAGGATTGTCAAGGGGATGTCGAGCTGCCTCTTCTGTCCATCACCAGAGTCTACCTCCATAAACCTAGACGAATTACACTTGGGACAGTACTTTGCCTCCGCGTATTCTTTCCTAAATAGCACGCAGCCCTTCGGACAAGCATGAATCTGCTCATACGTCATCTTGAGTGCACGAAGTAGTTTCTGTGCCTCGTACATGCTCTTTGGCAGAACGTGATCATCCGGAAGCAGACTCCCAATAACCGTCAACAAGCCATCGAATGCATCTCTACTCATGCTGTACTGCGACTTGAACGCCATTACACGCCCAATGGCATCCAGTTGAGAAACCTTTGTCTGGCCGTGAAGGGGCTTCTTTGCCGCGTCGAACATGTCGTAGAACGCCTTTGCAGTCGGCTCTGGCTCGTCATCCATACATCCTCCCGTGTACTGTGCCTCCTGATAGTCGTTCAACATATCCGCTACCCCCGCATCCGCGTCATAATCCTCGACACGTTGTCTCAGCACCTCCTCTCTGTACGATGCGCTTCACCATGAAATATCCACCGAGTATAGCCCGGCGTAAATCCATTCTTCCAAATATGTTCTACCATGGTCTTCTTTGGTTTTCTTTTCCGGTTGTCACATTTGCTGCACGGGCATGGGACTAGACTCGCTCCTTTAGCAGCTTCGCCATATGCCCGTTCCACGAAATCATCGGTCTTTCTAATCCATTCAGTGGTGACACCGTTCCTTCCTCTATGGCCCGTGTACATCCACTCACGGTCCTCCATCCTATAACATATTTAACCAAAGCCTATCAACAAAAAAATTCGGCAGCACCTCCCCTGCACGGGGAGGTTTTCAAAGCCTGTAAATATAAGTAGCAGCACGATGGCTGACATCCACACATATACATATCCACACATATACATTAATGCCTAATGCAAGCAAAGTGACCACTAAAAACCTAACTCTATTTCACAATACACAATCACACACAAAAAAACTAACTCTATTTCACAACAATCAAACATTTATTTGACAAAATTTAGCAACTAAAATCTAAAAATAAATTTATACCTAGTTGCTCGGCGTGGACGGTGCACGACGGCGAACGGGCGTGACGGCGTGGAGGTCGCGACGGCGTGGAGGGCGCGACGACGGGCTTGCGAGGGCGTGGAGGGCGCGACGACGGCGAACCGGACGGCGAGGGGCGTGGCGAGGGGCGCGACGGCGGCGAACCGGGCGGGTGCGGCGGCGGCAAACTGGGCGGGCGCGGCGAGGGGCGCGGGCGCGGCGAGCGGCCCCGGCGCGGCGAGGGCGAGGGCAAGGAGCGCGGCGGCGCGGCGAGCAGCGCGCGGCGGCGCGGTGGGGGGGCTGGGCGGCGGCGCGGCGCGACGGCGGCGAACCGGGCGGGCGCGGCGGGCGGCCCCGGCGCGGCGAGGGCGAGGGCAAGGCGCGCGGCGGCGCGGCGAGGGCGAGGGCAAGGCGCGCGGCGGCGCGGCGAGGAGCGCGCGCGCGGCGGCGCGATGGGGGGGCTAGGCAGCGGCGAACCGGGCGGCGAGGGCGCGGCGGCGGCGACGGTGTGAGAGAGTGGGAGTGAGAGAGTGAGGAAGAAAGGGTTAACTGGCGGTTTTTAAACAGTCTTTGCCGAGTGCCCGCGATCTGGCACTCGGCAAAGATTTTTTTTAAATTTTAAAATACACTTTGCCGAGTGCCCTAGATGCGGCACTCGGCAAAGGCGTCTTTGCCGAGTGTCATCCGGGGGACACTCGGCAAAGATTCTGTCATTACACTTTGCTGAGTGTCACCCCTTGGACACTCGGCAAAGCACTCTTTGCCGAGTGTCACCTCTTAACACTCGGCAAAGTATATTTTCATTTTTTTTATTTTGTCTCCCAAACTTTTTGTGGTATGTTCCTACACTATGTAGACCTACATGTATCATTTGTGGACAATTATAACATAGTTTCAATCGTTAGTAGATTTAGTTCGTTTATTTGAATTTCTTCGGAAAATTCAAATTTGAACTGCAGGTCACTCGAAACTTGGAAAACCGTGCATGAAAAAATGATATTCATGTTACTTAGCATAAGTTACGACCGATTCCAGAAGCGTACCGGAAACTTCGAGCAACATGCTCACTAAACATGGCCGTGAACTTGGCATCCACATGTTTAAAAATTGTATAAAACACAAACAAAGTCAGAAAACCATGAAACTTGTCCACGTGTCATGATATCATATGTACAGGCTGTGATAAAAATTTTAGAATGTTTGGAGAAAGTTGTGAGACACTATGTGTAGTCTAGGTTTCTACATGACTTGAACCCAACAAAACTTACTACTTGAAATGGTAAAAAAATATAAGCAACATGACTTGAACCCAACAAAACTTACTACTTGAAATGCAACTACATATCCAACACGCTAGATCTTCTAATGTGAATATAATGTAAGGTATGAATCTTTTAAAAGTTAAGGTATGGATGAAGCTACACTAAGCCACAATGGGTCCTTCGCCACTATTACTATGGGTCGTCACGTTCCAGATCACCCTCTTCATCTGTCATGGTGTCTACGACCACGATCATCCATGATGTACGTCGTTCCTTTCCATATCTTTTGTAGCATCGTGGAGATCCTGCTGCTCCTCTCATGTTCAATAGGCACGCCCTGCACGACGCCTATGATATCCGGTATGGGTAGGGCGTGCACCTACAACGCCAATGGCATTCATATAGAACTTTGGACTGATGTCGATAGGCCGTCCATTAATGCAGGATGGTACATACATTACGATCAGCCCCACCTGTCACTTGTAACCCCTTCTCTCTTGGTCTAGAAAAGGGAGTGGGAGGCCTTCCCTTATGGGACACATATACTACTATCATGTCTGTCTTCTTAGATATCCCCACACATTCTTACTCTAAGGTTTGGCTAGCCTTCTGTAATAGGACTTAGCTAATTTCCTGCAATCTAACCCATTCAAGAAGGACGTAGTTTATTACACATCGGTGGCTCGAACCTCCATAAAACCCTTGTATCCCTCGTCATTCTCGTGGGTTTATCGTGGTCATCTCTCGGTAACTGGGTTGTGAAATCATTATGATGGTATTGTTCTTATACCCCGACTATCAATCAATGATAATATGCATAACAAAAATTATAACAATCCATCGGTAATCCAAACAGGATCCTACAAAAGACATCAAAGGTGAAGTCAAATAGACATGGAACGGAATTAGACATGCCACAAAATGGTTACTGATACATTGCGAAACAATAAAATTGTTTGTCAGCTGCTAAACAAGTACTCTTCGTTTCAAAATAATAGTTGTTTTAGCTCTAGATTTTTTGTCTATATTCAAATAGATGAATCTAGACACATATATAAAACACGTACATCAAGTATTTTATGAATATATTAATTAACTAAAATAAATTTTAATTTGGGATGGAATGAGTACTACATATATAAATATAATCATTACCTAGAAAATTTACTTTGAAGGGACCCCTTTGAAAAAAAACTAATGGGCGTTTTTGGACAAAACGTGGTCTACAAAATAGGTTCCACTGCTACTTTAACTATAGTTTCTCTCAAAAAATTCAATAATTTGTTGTGCGAAGAGGCACATATGAATTCTCATATTTCTATTTTTGCACCAAATTTCAAAGGAACAAAACCGATGAATTATGCATGTATGCAAAGATTAGTGATAACTTTACCAGACTTCACTTTGCAAATACATTCTATAGTACAAAACAATGTTTCGCACACCCGTATACACGTTTTGCTGGAGATGGCCTTGGATCATACACTACCGAACTCAACATCTTTGCGAGTGTTTCAAACACTCGACAAAATGCCTTTTTTGCACTCGGCAAATATTTTATCGGTAAAGGGTTCTTTGTCGTGTGCTTTTCTTTCGGGCACTTGGCAAAGGATTTTTGAATGTCTTGATTGTTAGTAATTTTTTGGATGTATCTTGATTTCTAGAATATATATAGAGAGAGAGCTTAGAAAAGAAAAGAATTAAAAAAATAAATTAAATACCCCACCCACATTGCCTTCTCCTGGCCCACCCCGCACTACCTTTCTCTGTCACTGCTTGTGGGCCCACCTTTCAGTTCTTCTTCTTCCTGTTTCCAACCTCTCCCCTACCTCGCGCGCCACCGCCGCTCCACGACTACACGCCCTGCTTCGAGCCAGCATGCACCTGCTCTTCTTATCCCCCCCCCATAGAGGTCACCTATGTTCCAATCCCCTACCCACTAACATGCCAAAATATGTCCTCCCTCCACCACCATTAATGTCACTCGACACCTCCCCATCTCCACCCGACACCTCGTCTCCCTCCCTTTTACGACCTATAAAGCCTATGGTAGCACCTGAGCCACCTCCCACGCTCTTTATTCCTCCGTGCACTCTCTCCCTTCTCTGTTGCTTGCCACCTCACAGCCACTCATCGTCACCTCGTAGCCACTGCATCATCGCCTGATTTTGGAGCCCCCGCTGTTGACGTCTTCTTTCCTACATGGTGCACCTTCCTCCGCACTACGAGCCACTCCCGTGTCGCCTGTCGCTGCTCTGCCTCCCGCTACCATTTTCGTGAGGTAGCAGAAGGAGTTTTTGCAAGCTACCCCCAATATATGGTTAATATGAAATCTATCCCCTATAGGTGTTTTTTTATAAATTCAATATTTGAGGTACAAATTAAGTGATAAAGAGGGGGAAAGCTACATATAAAGAACCACGTACAAAAGAACAGCAAAGCAAACTATAAATAAATATTTCTAATCCTACGGAACATATTTTTACTAATCTGCATCAAAGGATCCAACTACATATATTGAGATCAAATAACTTGTGAGATCATAGTGGTGGTAGCATGTAAGATCCTAGTGGTCGAAGATCACTAGTCAGAAACACCTTTCACATGAACCCCTAGCTTGATAGTGGTAACCTAAACCCCTAGCCTGATAGTGGTAACATAAACCCCTAGCCTGATAGTGGTTGAAGCGCATAGTTGCAACTAAAATGACACATTGAACATTCATGAGCTCAAACAAGGATGCAACTTAAATGGCACCTTGAAGATCATAGACCTATTTATTATCCATTAAAGCCTCATAGACCAACATTCTATTAGTCATTCTTTTAGACACTAAGGTAGTGTTTGGTTGAGGAGCCAAGTAGAACGGAGCCGTTCCATCCCTGATTCTAGGAACGGAGCCCCTCTGTTCTATGTTTGGTAAGCTAGAACGGAGCGGCTCTGTTTTTTGTTTGGTTGCAGAGTGAACTGGAATAGAGCGGCTCCATCCTTTGTTTGGTTGAAGAGTCACTGAAGTAGAAATTAGCAGGTACGTGAGTCACGTGACTGTGCGAGCGGGGCTAGGAACGGAGCGGCTCCGTCCGGTTGATTTTTTGGAGTCGAATGGTTCCGGATCCGAGGAGAATATTCCCTAATTGGAGACACTCCGTTCTAGTTACTTTGTAACCAAACAACAACAAAACTGGGACAGAACGGCTCCGTTCTACTTGGCTCTTCAACCAAACACTACCTAAAGCACACACTTAGGGAGCAAGGTCCTTCAAACTCCTCCCATGTAGCCACCTTTCCTTCCAAACAAGGTGTTATTGTCATTACCAACCACTAAAAACGACTGTCACCGAGAAAAGGTTTTGGATGGTGGAACAAGCCTTGAAAGAGATGGTCGTGCAAGATCTTCCTAGTTCAGTTATCTATAGCCATAACCACATTACCTAGAAAGCCCAACACAGGAACTGAAGATCTTGGATACCCATGCTTCCCAAATCCTTAGGTCTAGTAACTTTTGGTCAGACCAAAAGGCAGTGTCCTCCCTTGGCTCTTTTCTCCCCTCCAAAGAAAACCTTTCCTCAACTTATCAATGGATTTAAGTGCCCAGACAAGGAGATCAAGAGCCATAGCAGCATAAAGAACTTCAGCAGTCAAGACAAACTCCACATATATAGCTCGACCAACCCGAGACATGAGCTCGGACACTACAGGAATCCTAATGATTCCCGTCGGCCGGTGTAATTCCCGTCGGCCATGGACAAAGCCGACGAGGATAACTTAACTCCCGTCGGCTAAAACTCAGCCGACGGGAGTTAAGTTAATTCCCGTCGGCTAGAGAGTAAGCCGACGGGAGTTAAGTTAACTCCCGTCGGCTAGAGCGTAGGCCGACGTGGATTATGTAACTCCCGTCGGCCATAGCGCAGGCCGACGGGGATTAGCCTTTTATGAGCGCGCGCTCACCCGCACGGACTCATTTTCCCTGTCTTCAACCCGAGTCGCCGCCGTCGCTTCTTCCTCAACCGCCGCCGCGCTGCGCCAAGCACCGCCGCCGTCCCTGCCCCGTGCGCCGCCGCCCCTGCCCCATCCACCGCCGCCGTCGCGCCTCCCCAACCGGCCCCGCGCCACCCCAAACGGCCGGCCGGCCACCGCGCCGCCCCTGCCGGACCCCGCCGCCCGGCCGACGCCTCCCCCGTCGGCCTCCTCCACCGCCGCCAATCGCCCCGACCGGCTCTCCGAGCACCGCCGCAGCCCCAAGTGCGCCGTCGCCTCCGATCGCCTCCCCGAGTGCCGCTGCCGGTCCCGACCGCCTCCCCGAGCGCCGTTGCCGCCTTGTCGTTGAGGTATACATCCTTAATTGTGAATACGAGTGTGATTATAATAGTTAAATATGTGTGTAGATGTTTATTTTCGTCGGTTTTTTGATGGCCGACGGGAGTTAACTTTCATGTGATTAGAGTTAGTTTAAAATTGTTAATTGTTTATTGATTAGCTTTAACTTATAATATTGTTTATTTTCGTCGGTTTATATGGCCGACGGGAGTTAACTGTAATGCGATTACACTTTATGTAATATTGTTATTTGTTGCAAATTTGATGTTCTGAAAATGTTGCAAATATTGTTTATTTAAATTTGGATGTTGCATTATTGTTAATTAATGAATATCATGTTATTGTGTTGAATGTTATGTTATGTATATATATATATATATATATATATATATATATATATAGTTTTACTACTTACCTATAGATGTATGTGTGACGCGTGTAGAAACATGAATGTCTCACACGCACTCTTTACTCGTACACACAGCCGCAATAATGGGTGATAGACGTGATTGGATGTATGAAGGTTTCAAGAAGGGTGGGTGTCACACAAGTGAATGGTTTGCCAAGACGCAGATGTTTCTGGACCATGCAGCTGCTTTATCACAAATAGATAACATTAGGTGTCCATGCAATAAATGTAGAAATATGACGAGCCACACCAAGAGGCAGGTCACACTACACCTGTGTTCGCATGGTTTCGTGCCAGGCTATAAGGTCTGGTATCTCCATGGTGAAGATGTTGAACGAGCAGCAGAAGTAGAAGTTGATGACGGTGAAGATGATGTTGATAGGATGGACCAGATGCTTGAGGATCTGCAGCCTGAACTGGCACCAGATCATCATGATTCACCTACACCGGAGGTTCAGAAGTTCTTTGACCTACTCAAAGCGTCAGAAGAGCCTCTTCACGGGCACACTAACGTGACCGTGCTGGAATTCGTGACCCGGCTGATGTCAATCAAGTCTAAGTTTGCATTCTCAATTAATTGTTACAAGGAGCTTGTGGATTTGATTAGCGAGGTTCTTCCTACGGGTCACAAGATGCCCAAAGACATGTACCAGTCCAAGAAATTGCTTGAAGGTCTTGGTATGGAGTATGAGAAGGTTGATGTTTGCCAAGACAACTGTATGCTTTTTTGGAAGGAACATGGCAGAGAACAGAAATGCTTAAAATGTGGAAAGTCGAGGTACGTGGAGCTTGTAAATGAAGATGGGGAGAAGGTGGTGACAAAGGTTGCACATAAACAGCTTCGGTACATGCCTCTCACTCCTAGAGTGAAACGTTTGTTTCTCTCGAGGAAGACCGCTATGCACATGAGGTGGCATAAAGATTGTACGGACAGACAAGATGGGTTAATGGTGCACCCGTCAGATGGTGATGCATGGAAGGCTCTTGACAAATTTGATCCAGATTTTGCCAGCGATGCAAGAAACGTTCGTATCGGCTTGGCAACTGATGGTTTCACGCCGTTCAATATGACCGCTGCGTCGTATTCATGTTGGCCTGTCATTGCCATACCGTACAACCTTCCACCTGCTCTTTGCATGAAATATGAGTTTATGTTCCTATGTCTTGTTATACCTGGGCCTGAGCATCCTGGCGTACGCCTCAATGTGATGCTTCAACCACTGATTGAAGAGTTAAAGAAGCTATGGCAAGGTGTGGAAGCCTATGACTGCTTCAAGAAGCAGAAATTCAATCTTCGTGTTGCATATCTGTTCTCGGTTCATGATTTTATGGCGTATGGTATTTTCTCTGGATGGAGCGTGCATGGTAGATTGACGTGTCCTTATTGTGCTAAAGATACAGATTGTTTTCGTCTTAGTGCTGGTGGCAAGATATGTTACTTTGATTGCCATAGATGTTTTCTACCCTTCAATCACCCCTTCAGAAGGCAGAGAAAGGAATTTAGGAAGGGCACCATTGTCACGAAGGGACCGCCCAAGCGACGTAGTGGGATAGAAATTACAGAAGAGCATATGAAACTTGTCCTAGACGAGAGTGGGAAAAGGTATCAAGGTTTCGGTGAGGAGCATAACTGGACTCACATATGTGGCTTGTGGGAGCTTCCTTATGCTAAGTCATTGATTTTGATGCACAACATCGATGTCATGCATCAAGAGAGTAACTTTTGCCAAGCCATCATAAATACATGCATGGATTTCCCTGATAAAACGAAAGACAATGACAAGGCACGCATGGACTTAGCAGTGATATGTGATCGTCCAACCCAAGTGCTTAGAGAAAACGGAGGCAAACCAAAAGCTGACTATTGTCTGAAATCTAAGCAACGGAAAGAAGTGATGAAGTGGATGAAGGATATTAAATTCCCCGATGGTTATGCCGCTGGTTTTAGAAGATCTGTGAACTTGAAGACAATGAAGATGAATGGACTGAAGAGCCATGACTTCCACATAATTATGGAGAGGCTCATGCCTGTAATGTTTCGTGGGTACATTTCCGAAGCTGTGTGGAAAACGTTAGCTGAAGTTAGCTATTTCTACAGACAGTTGTGTGCTAAAGAAATCAGAAGAGATGTGATGGAACAGCTGGAGAAAGAGGCACCGGTGCTTTTG
This sequence comes from Zea mays, assembly GCF_902167145.1. Lineage (NCBI taxonomy): Eukaryota > Viridiplantae > Streptophyta > Magnoliopsida > Poales > Poaceae > Zea > Zea mays. The sequence continues at coordinate 45,648,768 of NC_050104.1, forward strand.
TGCAAATTGGAAAAAATATTTCCACCGGGTTTCTTCAATCCTATGCAGCATCTCTTTATACATCTTCCATATGAGGCTAAGGTCGGTGGTCCTGTTCAGTATAGGTGGATGTTTCATATAGAAAGAGCATTAAAGAAGCTTAGAGCAATGGTGGGCAATAAGGCAAGAGTTGAAGGATGTATTGCGGAACAATTTAAACTAAAGGAGGTAGCACACTTCACACGTTGTTACTTTGCAGAAGAACATAATGTATTTGCTCGAAAGAAAAGGTACCATGATGATGAACGAGAGATGCCTCCGTGTAGTGATCTTTCGATTTTTCAGACAAACGGCAAAGCCGTTGGTCCACCCAAGGCATATCACCTCAGTATGGAAGAACGGAAGTCTGCTTTACTGTACATGTTCACGAATATGCCTGAGGTGGAGAAATACTTTGTGTAAGACTTGTTTTCTTAAACTGTTCATATGTGAATTAGTTTATGTTATCAAATATCTCATGTCATACAATAATATTTGACAGCGAGTTTGATGAACAAAACATGAGGTGTCTCGGTAGGCCAACAGCGAGAGACATAGACAAATTGCGACGCGATGGTATGCATGGGCGACCTAATTTCATTATGTGGCTTCGGGACCGTGTAAGTCTTAATTATGTGGCTCCGAGAGCTAATTTCATTTAACTAATATTACAGAATTTGCTAATGCTTTGTGGCATGATTGACAGTTTGGGGAGGAAATGAATTTGAATGATGACTTACGTCAGTTATCTATTGGAAGCGTAACTGCCAAAAGCTATGGACGTTACGACATCAATGGATATCGCTTTCGTTCAAGCATTTTCGAATCAAGTCATCCTATGGCCGCCACTCAAAATTGTGGAGTCGTTACTAGGGCAACCGACATGGAAGGACACGAAGCCTGCTATTACGGGAAAATCAAAAATATAATCGAGATTACATTTGCTGGAAATAAGCCTTTAGCGCTAGTTTTCTTTGAGTGTAAATGGTATGACCCGAAGTATTATAGGACCGAATTTGGGATGACACAGATCCAACCTGAGAAATTGCTTCAAGGACACGACATGTATATCCTTGCCCATCAAGCAGACCAAGTTTATTTCTCGACATATCCATGCAAAAAGTTGTCTAAATGGAGGGTTGTGTACAATGTAAATCCCCGAGAACGCCTATACACTCCTGGTGAGGACGAATATCAAATTGGTCACCTTGAGCAGGTTGATGAGGTGTTTCAAGAAGAAGAGTTGCCAACTAGTTTTCATATTGATCCTGCACCGGCATTAGATTCACTAGTTGCAGACGTTAACGACTTAACTTTTCCCGAGAGACGGAGAAGACAACCTGTTAGGAGAAAAGTTACATGGCGACCTCTGCATAGAAGAGAACAAATAGATCCTGATTTTGATGATATTTAACAAGTAAAGTTGTTTTGTTATTTCATTTGTTTATATTTTAAGTATTATGTCATTTTGATGCACTAATGAATAATTTCTTATTTTTTATGCAGGATGCCGCCAAAATCAAAGAAGTCAGTGAAGGGGTTGTTCAAGGGCCTGGGCCTTTTTCAGGGCAGTTCTTCGAGCAGCAGCAGACGTCGAGAGCTATTGAGCGCGGTACATGGAGATGAGGTAACATATCTTGTACAAATAAATTTGTTTACATATTTACAAATAAATCTTGAGTTGTATGTACCAGGATGAGCAGCACACTGAGGAGCAGCACATTGAGGAGGAGCAGCACAATGAGGCTGAGCAGCACAATGAGGAGGTGGAGCTCAATGAGGAGGTGGAGCACGTGACATGGGACCAGGCCGCACAGCATCACCAGCCATGGGACCAGTGGGACCACCAGAGAGAGCAGCAACAGGCGTGGGACCAGTGGGGCCAACAGGGCGAACCGGCTGACAACCCGATGGATGATGGCTCGGGAGGCTCTTCAGCGACACGCACACGTCGCTCAAGAAAAAGCCACTCAGTAAAGCCTCGTCACGCGATAGAGCGAGAGGCTGATAGGACTTTAATCATGCCACATGGAGATCGGTGAGTGTAATATATTAACTTATCTAATATAACTATTATGTGTATTGTTAATGTTTTTGTGTAATGCAGGAATTGGGAGGACCTGTCCTTTGACGGCAAGGGACACCACACTCAGGTTAACCTTACGTTGGGTTCTCTTTGCCGCCTTCACTACCCTGGTATAGTGAAGGTGTCAAACGGTGATACCGAGGATGAGGTGCTCGTCAGTACCTGGGACGAGTACAAGTTTAAAAAGGAACGAAACCACACCGACAGACAGTGGGTCTGATCCAGCAGGAGGGACTGGATTTGTTGACTCGCTCTTCGCGTTCCCTCCTCCTGGTGGTGAAGGCGGCAGCGGTCAAAGCTCTAACCACCCAAGTGGTGGTTATCTCTAAACACTTAAACTCGTGCTCGTTATGTTTTTAACTCCTGGACGTTATGTTTGTGTAAACACTCTCGTATCTGAAATGTTTGTGATGTGTGAATTATATCAATGTGTTTGTGATGTGTGATGTCAATGATGTGTTTGTGATGTGTGATGTCAATGCGTTTGTGATTTATATGTTTATGTGATACGTTTTGTCATATGTTTGTGATATATATGTTTTGTGTATGTTATGTGTGAGAAATATCTAATTTGGTGTTGCTGTTGCAGAAATATAGGTTAACTCCCGTCGGCCCAGTTAATTCCCGTCGGTTTGACCATAGCCGACGGGAATTGACTATTAACTCCCGTCGGCCCAGATAATTCCCGTCGGCTGACCTGGCCGACGGGGATTAATTAGTAACGCCCGTCGGTTGCAGTGGCCGACGGGAATTAGCCCTTATTCCCGTCGGCTCGATATTGGCCGACGGGGATTACGTATTCCCATCGGCGGCCGACGGGAATAACCGTATCCCCGACAAGGGACGCCTGGCGGCTGACAACCGACGGGAATAAGGGCTAAACCGACGGGAATTACTTATTCCCGTCGGTTTAGTGCTTATTCCCGTCGGTTCCTGGCCGACGGGAATTAACTGTTTTCCTGTAGTGGGATTTCCATCTCGGAAGCATTAAAACAATCTTATCAAAAATAGCTTGAACTTTAGCCTTAGTTATTTATTTTATAGATAGTGAAAGTCTCTGGCCTTTGCAAGGAAAACTAGATACCTCACAAGGGAGCAGCCCCTGGATCGAACCACCTCATCCTAGCTACAACGATAGGAAAACATTACTGTTTTGAATATTGGTTTTAAGTCTAGACGCCTCTCCAAAAGGTTTAAGAATGTTAAGCATAATAGTGATATCATTCTCCTCCAGCCTCAAGAAGGCAACTACATCATCCGCATAAAGGGAGATGTTGTGCTGAAGATTCCGTGTAGACCGAGTCAATTGCATTCGAAAAATCCAATCTCAACAAAATACGATGCAATTCTTGATGGTGCAAACATCGAGCAATCTATTGCACAAGCATTAAATTATCAAGGATAAAACGCTTATTGATTTTCTCATTATGCTTCCAAGTGTTATTAATGCTATTAGAGTCTACAAGAAGGATGTGTTTTCTCCTGCCCGTCTTGCTCATTGTTTTTCAAGCGGTGGTCACAGTTACTGCCATGTTGATGTTGTTTGTGTGCTTTAAAGTCCAAATTATAGCAAAAGTCAAGGAGGACAAAATTCATATCGTTGCTTGTAGGACGTCCATGTGTGGAGGAGGAAGACTAAGGGGAAGGCACTGTTATGAACATGGAGGAGGAGGTCGAGGTGATGAACACAACATCGTGAAAGACCGAAATGGCCATGGAGCTGGGCATTGTCAGTTGTGCCAACGGCAGGGCTATGATAGAGGTTGAAATCGTGGAAGTGGCAATGACACTTTGCTCATTAAAAGTAAAAATGATATAAACTAGGTTTCAAAACTAAATCACAAAATAGTTATTTGTAGTCAAAACTTTATAAGTTTGACTCGAACCTTCTCTAAAACGACAATTAATAAAACACCAGAAGCAGTACATGGTAGGAAACAATAGAACAAAATAGGGTCCCGGAATGCACGAGGATTAAAAGAAGAATCGGCAGGTAAATGCAACCCCCAAAGTGTTGTATAAGGATGAAGAATCTCAACCACCAAGTTGCTTGCACTTTAAATCCTCAAAGAAAGAATGTATATAGCTGACTAAACTTGGAGCAATTATGTCCAAGGCTAAGGCAAGATTAAGAATGATCTAAATCTTGGTGCAGTTCCTATATATCTGAGATCAATACTCGAAAAATCATCTATTCCCTATCTAAGTACGCCCGGCATTCACCAGGACCCGCAGTCCTGCACAAATAAGAGGAAGATCTTAACGAGACAGAAGGCGACTTTGTATACAAGCTGAAGGAAACCATGCATGCAGAATGATGTTGACAGAAATATATATGCTCACCACCAACGAAAAGGTTAGCTGTTAAACCTGGCACCTTGCTGCATGTCCCTCAAGTAGCCCCTTGAGATGTTGATGCTGATCCGCCTTGTTCTGGAATAGTAGTCATATCCTCCACGAGACCTTCAGACAAGCAGTGCTAATGTCAGCAGGACTGAAATTACAAAGAGTGAGCTTAAATGCAGTATACGTTCCTGACAGGATCTGTAACTGAACTTTATCGATCTGTAACAATTACCGTTAGCAATCCAAGATGGCAGGTCCCAAGGGAAGACGGACAAACTGTGAACGGGCGCTTCCAGCTTGTAGCAATCCTCGAGGACGTGCACGAGCCGATGCGAGGGAACGTCAATGCCGAACAACCTATTGTCTCGAAAGAAGTAGACCACATTGTGGTTCCTGGGGCTCACGAGCACGATTTGAGGGACCAGCGCAGGCAGACCAGCCGCCTTGTAGATGGCATCGTCCCAGATGTCCTTGAAGTCCATCTCGTACGATTTGTGCCACTTCCACTCGATGTCACCGTCGCCGCTGGGAACGGGGACCAACGTCCACATGACCACCTTCTGTTCGCCGACAAACATGCCGTCTCGGAAGCTGCCTCGGACCATCTCCACGTACCGCAGCATGTTTTCGCTGACGCAGATGCACCGGATGTAGTGGATGAACGCCATGGGCTCAAGGAAAACGCAGCCCGGGGGAAGCTTGTGGTAGCTCAGGACGGGGTGAACAATGTCGTTAGGGTCGCAGCTGAGGAGCCCCCACGAGAGGTCGAACCACCAGAGCTTGTTGGCGAGGGACACCACGCCCTGAGGAGCCCACTCCCGTTCCATGGTGGGCAAGGGGCAGTGTAGCTCCGTCTCGTACCACCGTTGCCTGTCGCCCTCGAAGAGGCGGCCCGCCTCGGAGCGACGGTCATCGCCTGACATCAGGCGAAAGAGCTTGGCCCGGTTGCTGCGCTTGGTGACCTGGAGCTCGGCGATCACGTAGCCGCCAGATAAACCAGGGATGAGGCCGACGTTCCTGATGTTGTAGGTAACGGGCATGGAGGACGACCCGGTGCGCCGGGGGACGCGGTCGGCGGAGCCCGTGGTTGGCTGGCGCTTTGCGTCCGCGGGCGCGACGAACCGCCGCGCCAGCAAGAGTTCGTCGGTGACGAGGGGGATCACGTCGAAGTAAAAGCAATACAGGAGAGCGGAGGGGCCGGTGGCGACGAGGTAGGGGACCTCGTAGAAACGGACGGGGCGGCCGGGGTGAGCGTTTGGGCCCACGGCCACGGCGAGGTTGGTGACCCGTGGCGGCGACCTCAGTGCAGTGGAGATGGCGGGGGGGTGCCCTGCCTGCTTCGCCTCCGGGTCCTTGCGGACGAGGACGCGACGTAGGATCACCCAAGGCTGTGGCGCCTCCATCGGCGCTTGGTGTGCTTCACTTCGGGGCTCGAACAGGGGGCTCTAGACGAGGGAAAGAAGATCGGTGGGGTTGGTGGGTGGCCACCTCGCCAGATTTGCGTGGTTTGGTTTTGGGAAAGATTGGGGTCGTAGGATGGTAATTATAAAGCATGTGCTGATGACGCTGGTCGATTAACTCGAGTCGAAGAAGATGTTTGGCATGCGGTTTCCAGGGCCACCGTGAAGCCTGCTGCCCTGCGGGAAGGATAGGTCCTGAACCACATGCAAATGTATGGGCGAGAACGGGACGTATATAGCTGAACACAGGATCATCACCTGTCATATCCTAATATATTTCTCTCTATATATGACCGGATACGTGTAGTTAAATTCCAAATGGATACAGAACGAGACCGGTAATAAGGACGATAAGAAATGGATATCGGATATTATTCGGATAGATAACGAATATTTGTCGAGTAGTTCACCCCAATAATATTAATTGCCTAAACATCCAACAAATAAATAAAATAAGAAATACATAATTGTGTACATGGTAGTTCAAATATAAAACCGATAAAATTGACATAGAAGTAGTGGTTTTGAATTAACACGCTCGGATTATGTATTTGTATGAGTTGTCGGGACAGATCTAGTTGTACAAATTCGAATTGCAAAATTTCCTCCAAGTCAACGCCATTCATAGCTTCACTTAAACTTTTAATTTCAATCTCTAAATCTAAAATTAGAAAACATAACGTGAATAAGTGTCTGATGAGATAAATATAATGATGAGGAAACCAAACTTACTATAATACATCCAGAAACCTACGTAAGAGTTTGCTCAATATGCTACTGTTGACCAGCAACAGCAGTGAGTAGCCCAAATTAAAAGAAAATGCATATGTGGGTGGTGCTAGCGGTGAAAACGGTCGAAAACAATCGGTAAACACTGAAATTATTTTCGTTTTTATATTTTTTTTCTCTGAAACGAGATAAAAAACGGTAACTCCAGATACAAAAACGACATCGGTAATTCGGAAACATCACAAACAAAAGTTCCGTACGAAAATTACACCGGTTACGATCGGAATCTAAAATTCGATCTGTAAAAAACTATAACATGTACCCTCAATTGACTTTAAAAATTCATGCAAGTCATACGTTCATATAAAATTAATAATAATATATAAGGTAGGAGGTCACAATAAATATATAAAGTAAGAAGTCATACAATAATAATATCATTATTATGTATTTAAATAAAGTAAAATCAAGATATGTATAATGATATGGCACTTACATTCTATTTGTAGTCCTACTACTTGGCATAGTCAATATAATTAGTGCCCTCTTGGTACTTCTTAAGTTCTCGTACAAACTATGAATATATGTATCAAGAGTAATAACAGGTAAGAAAACATAAATAAGATTTATAAAAGTTTCATTCTAAACTATATACTATTAGATAGATCTTGATTTTAGAAAAATAATAAAATTAGTTTCATATTTTTCTAAGCTAAGATGAATTTATAAAGATCAGTTCAGATTTAGTGTTTTTCTGAAAAATACTGAATTTATTACTGACGATAAAATACCGAATAAAAATGGTAATTTTCGGAAACGTTCGGAAGAGACCCAAAACGTTTCATTTCCAATTCTGAGTTTTTCTACCGATTTTGTTTCCGTATTTTCGGTAATTGTTTCCGTTTTTGTTTAGACCTAAATTTCGGTAAAATTTTGAAAACGATTTTCAGTATCCGAAAATTACCGTTTCTGTTTTTCCCCTAGGTGGTGCTACTGCCCAATTAAGGGAGGTTCTCGGGTTGGACTGCCTGGCATTCCGGACCGGGGATTCCTATGCTTCCTTCTTTCTGAATCCGTAGCGGGTTTTCTCGAACTAGTGGAACTTTGGAAAGGCCTCGTAGTGCTTCCCTGTCTCGTCTCCTCGGTAGAGATGAACGAGAAGTCGCGATCCCTTGGCAAATGGGTAACACGACTTGTGGGTAAACATGTGTAACCTCTGCAGAGTGTAAAACTGGTGTATCAGCCATGCTCACGGTCATGAGCGGCTCAGACACTCACATGATTAATTTATGGAAGTTAATTTAATTTGTCATTTGCATCGCATTATGATTTATTATTAATTTTGATCTACTATTACTTTGGGTTGGTATACACTTACATTTAGTAACTGCTAATAAAATTTGACCAACTTATTAAAAGCAATGCTCATCTTCAACCATTATTTATTTGATCAGCCTTACACTTCACATGGGCTCCCACCTTTGATGAGTTCATGCACATTATTCCCCACAACTTGTTGAGCTATGATCTTTTGTGAGCTCACCCTTGCGATATATAAGCCCCCCCACAGGAGAAGAATAGGTGGTCCAAGAGGAGACCTACAACGAGGAATACGTGTTGATCTAGGTGGCGTCTCTCAGTCAGCTTGATGGCGCCAAGGAATAGTACTTAGTTCGCTTTATTGTTCTCATTTATTTATGTAAGACTTCCGCTATGTAATAATGATACTTGTGACATTTATCTCTATACACTTTGTCATTATATGTGGTGTTCTTCTTTGGCGCACATATGACACGCACCAAACTTTATCCCTTAAATCCGGGTGTGACATTCAAGGAATTCAAACGAATTAGAAAGTAATATAATAATGAGACAAGAAGATTTTCTAGATATCGTTTTCAATTCATAGGATACAAACATGTTCTAAATTTATTTGTTAACTGCAGAGAGCACCAACTTAGTCAAAAGCAGTGACATCTTCTACCAAGTCTGTTCTCATGAAAAGAAAGAAAAAAAGAGAAGTGTTTTACATTTCGAGTGCATAAGAACCCACGGGGCTTTCGGAGACAACTCCAGATGTAGAAGCCATGGCCAAATCCAAATCTTTAGCCTGCATAGGGATGTAAAATTGTAAACGATGAACAGAGTCCCTTTCTCTACGAGAAACCAATAGAAGATAAATCAGAGTACAAGGTAGCCTAAAGTAGCATATAAATTGTACATAGTACAATAACCGTGCGTTGTGACATCACACCAATTAGCTGAGGTGGCAACATGGGAGGGGATACTTGAAGGGTTTGACTCAAAAGCATGTCTACATTAGTGGACCATAATGCAGATATGAATTCATATATGATGAATTTAAATGCACCACAACAATATAAGATCATTAATGTTCACCATACCTGATGAAGATGGTTTTCAATGAAACAGTCAGAAACACACAAATCTGGGGCCTTCTATTATCGAAAAAGGCATTGTTGCATATAGCATTCTTAAGATCAATGACTACTATTAAAAAAGATGCCATAACAGTAGTAGTTCCTTTTGGATGAAACTAGATTTTGATGTGAATGAGTATTATACTTGTAAAGGTTGGCCACAATACCAAGAATGACAAATAGAAGGATGATGTCGATGCAAAAGTTGCGACTTGATCTAAGCTAGTCAACAAGATAATACAAAAAACAATGGTATGAGGTCACCAAACAATCCAAGCATTTTTAGTGAAGTTCTAGGTCTTACCTGAAGAACAACCTCCTTCAAGTTCATGAATTTGCTTCAACATGCAATTGGGAAACACATGCGAAACCTTCTCGTTCATGAAGCATATATTTCATATATTTTTTCACGAATACACTTTGAGCACATGTTTCATTAAAGAAGAGTAAGTGCGACTACACATGTATCCGAATCAGGCAGAATAGTTAACTGGAAGATAAAGCTTAGAGAACTGGAAGATGAGCTAACTGAAGTTAATGGTAACAATGAAAAATTACAAAGGACGTACAATGAGCTATTAGAGTACCATACTGTTCTCCAAAAGGTATAAGTTTATGAAAGTAATATATTGGATCGAATATACCTTTTATGCATATTTTTGCATCATGATAATGTCTATCAAGAGGAGTTGATCAGACCCATTTGATATTTTATTTCTTTACAGAAATACCTTTTCAGCAGCAATTACCCTATCCTATTCGTAGCAGCAGCACTAATGGAAAGAACAATCTATAATCCTAGGAAAACAGACCTGCATCCAAAGAAGATTCCAATTTATATCCATAAAAAAGCAAGCTATATCCTGACAGTAGTTATAACTATCATATTAAAGCAGGTGCTCTATAACAAATTTGTATTCATTTGTTAGCAGCCATGGTAAAGCAAAGGTACATGTATTGACCTCATGAGGCCATAGAACTGAACATATGGCTTTTTAAATAGCAGATCAGTCAGTACATTATCCATATGAGGAATGACAAGATCTATAATTACCATATCTAAGCAAGTTCAATCAGTAGATTGTCTCTACACTTAATATGACTGTTTCACTTAAAAATGCATTATTCACGATCTCTAATTGGCTGACAGTAGTTCTAAACAATAAGAATAGTGCAATCAGTCTCACAAGCAAACATCTTGTGTGCATGAATTTAAACAGGGAAATCTGTCCGAAAGTGCATCATTAATAGAAACAAAAAAAGAAAAGAGAAGTATTTATCTCCATCTAACCAAAAGAACTAAAAACTACTTGTGCATTTCTCTAATTGGATCTGAAAGGAGTGAAAGGTTATTCCTTGTTCTACGTGTCAGTTACTAAGTGTATAAACTATGGCCTATGTGATCAATGGTATATCTATTAGTTGACACTACACAGTGAACTGAACTTTGGCCTCATGTGCAGATTTAATAAAAAGCCATGCATAGCCTCATGTGCAGATTTAAAGAACACAACCTTAGTCATGATAAAGCACACCTACACTAAGCCTTTTGATCGTGTAATTCTTTTTTCTGCGTTGTAGATATGCATACAAGCCTAAACACGACGCCTAAGGAGAAAAATCTACTGTTGAAAGGGGAAACTGAGAAACCGCTTGTGTGTTATTTTTACTGCTGAGTTAGAAACTGGCTCTGTTTCCCCTATGTAGAAAATTAGCCTGAGGAACGGAATCAAGTGTGTAGTGTAGCAGGTACAATCTTCTCTTATTGCTGCTGGGCAAAGTCTTCAGCATTTTCCTTTCTTAGTATCGAATGCCATTTTGGAATGAGTATAAGGCTGCTCATAATTTACAAAGGACAACATGTATGTATATGAGTAGTGTGTTTGTCAACACAGTCATGCAGATGGTGCCTAATGTTCATTAATTATAGCTGTAACACCCTAGTGTTACCCAGGGTTTTTCCCGCAATGCCCACCTTGTGACCATTATCACATGTGAAGTAAACTAAGGAAAAGGCACCAAAATTTAGAGGAAAGAACTTCATCAAGTATTTTTCACACTAGGAACCATGCCTTAACCATATGAAGTGTAAGAAAGAAGAAAATGCCAAAAACCCTAATAACCCTTCCTAGAGGGCAATGGAGCACTGTTAAGAAAACTCAATAAAGACTAAGAAAACTACATTATCATGACTTGAGTCAATTATGAAAGTTGAAATACACTAAATAAGGTACAAAACATAGTAAGAGAGTTTGCCCAAAAGAAGTTTTCAAAACCCCCAAACAGGCCATTCAAATGGAGGCTCTCTATAGAAATCTGAAATTCAGATTTCTGAATTTCAGCCCCTCACCCAAAACTCGAGCGCGTTCACCTTGATCCCTAATCCAAAATCGTGGGCTTCCATTAACAAAATTGTGCTAAACTAACCCCTCTATCACATATCCGAAGATGGCATTGGGATTCAGACCCTAGACATGACAAAACCAAAGATTTACCTCGGGCTCGGGCTGTGAGATAGACTCTACTTGAGAGATCCATATCTTTGGAACCAGTAGGCCAAATCCTTTTACCCCCCACACATAATCGGTAGCTTATAGGAAGGAGAAGAGGTTTTGTGAACTGACCAAGGCAAGAGCAAGCTTGGATGAGTGACTACTCGCGCCAGAACTCGGGCAGAAGAAACGCACACAAGTATTAGACCCTGGTCGGCACGCCGGCGTTCGCCTACCCCCCCCCCCCCCCCCCCCGACCCCCGCGTGCGCACGCTCGCCCCCGCGCATGGTCAAGTCCGCCGCGTGCCCTCCTCGCGCTCGCGCCTATAAAGGCCAATATCCTCTGCACATCCTCGCCTCAGCTTCACACACTCACCACGCTCAGTCACCAGAGTTTTGGCCGTGAACCGAGAGCTCTTCCACCCGCCAAGCCGCCCGAGCTCCAGCCACCGCGGCCAGCTCACGCCAGCCATCCCTAGTCCACGCCAGTAGTCCGGTTAGCTTCACCAGAGACCTGTGAAGCTCCCCAAGCCCTCAGACCCAGCGCAACCTCACCGGAAACCCTGAATCACCCTTGCCGGACTTCTTCCGCTCACCGGTGAGCGTGGACCGGGTAAATCACTTGTAACACCCCGAGATCCACAAACACCCCGAAATGCTACTAAACTACACAACTAACATTCATATATAAAATTTCGAAAGTATCTCCTTTGAAAATTTGCATAAACGTGGAAGCAACAGAGTATAAACAGATATCTTGATAAGAAAACATACTAGACATTAATAATCTGCTAGCAATGGGAAGATAACCATAACGACATAAACTGAATTAACTAGTGTGCACTACTAGTTAAAAACAAACATCCTTAACAAGAAGTTTCTAATTAAATCATGGTTGTGCCTGGGCAGCGTTATTATGAGAGTGAAGGTGGACGTGCTGCTACTTCCCTCATTCCCAACATGAATCAAGTACCTGCATTGAGTAATGCAAGAGCGAGATGAAAACATCTCAGCAAGTAAATTGTTTTGATGAGATATTTAAACCAAAAAAATTGAATTAATCAACATTTTAAAGGGATCACAATTGAGATCAGAAATACTTGTAGATATAGAACTCAATAGTCCCAAAATAACCAATGCCATCTTATTTCCTCGAACAACCACAATAGGTTGTATAACACTTCCCTGCATCAACAATACCTGCAAATATCACTTCAATGTATGTGTAGGAATGCAATGTGTAAGTCCACTGCCTTCATACCTCTTAGAGTATAAAACCACACCATCTGCAAATATCACTTCAATGAATGCATATGAATGCAATGCATATGTCCTCTGCCTTCATACCTCTAAGGGTATGAAGCCGCATCGTACCCCTCCTCGGGCAACGTACGATGCTAAGTTGTACTGGTACGGTCGGACCATAGGTCACGACAAAACTTCAGATGCAAGTGAATCATGCAATGTGTATGATATGCTGCATTTATCAATATACTTCACTTCCTTCATATACAATATAAACCTCAAACAATACTTCGTTTACCTTCAGATACAATACAAACCTCAAATAATACTTCGTTTACCTTAAGATACAATACAAACCTCAAATAATACTTCGTTCACCTTCAGGGGTGTGAATTAATCTCGTGGGTCATACTCGAATCATCATCATCATCAATATATGATTAAGCATCAATATAATACAATCAAGTAAAGCATCACCATAGAGTTCAATTATGAAAGAATTCGATGATTCTGAATATTAGAGTGTAGGCGATGAAACAACAAGTCAAAACGGTAGCAACCACCGCTACATTCACTTGCCTTCATCGAAGAAGAAAAATATACTAGGCATGATCCGGAGTGTAGACACCTGCTGCGGGGCATAAAACTTAGTACAAATATTTCATAAACATTTGCCAACAATCAACAAATCGCAACTACACTTGAAACCAAGACCCGGTGGAATGACTCCCACCATGATCCACATGCCAAACAGCAGCAGCGCTGTTTGTTAATTTTGTATCTTTAAAATTATAACAGTGGTGATATCAAACAAATACTTTAGGAGTTTCTACACAAAATACTCTACAACTTCGGTATTCAATGGATAATTAAATTTTGCCATCTATAAGTTCTAAAACATCTGACAAGATAACTGACTGAATCTGTTTCAGACAGCAGCATAGTTAACTTCAAAATTCGATATCTCCCAAACTAATCTACCAAAAATTATGAAATTCTACTGGCAGTAAGAACGATTATCCCTATACAAAAGTCTCCATAGTTGGAAGAGCCAATTCGGCAATTTACTAGATGAAACCTACCAGTGAACAGACCCGCTCATTTTTGTCAGGCAAACAGGAACAACAATAGTAAAACAAACACAACTGGAGTTTCAAAATTCATATAAATGCACTCTTTAACAATCTGGAAAGCTTATGAAATTATCTAAAACTTCTTTTACCAACCTAAAGTTTAATTCTGTTGATAAAGTTGCCTAAACCTTAAGAGAACAGATTCTGAACAGAATTGTGAGACTGAAAAACTGTTATAATCAAACTGCAATAACTTTCTGATCTGATGTCCGATTTAGGTGTTCTTCGCGGCCACGGAAAGATATACAAATTATCTACGACTTATATATAGACTTTTTTATTTTTTTGAGGCCACTAAGACTACGGAAAACTGGCATGAACAGAAACTGTCGAATCTGTCATTCTGCAGAAAACTAAATTCGAGATCAAAACCTAACCCCACATCTAATCCAACCTCTAATCCTTTAATCCCCATGATCCACATCCTCCAAAAGCATATAATTACAGGGAGGAACAATGATTTCATCCATACCTAGGGTTTTCCCCAAGAAAATCTTCAAGAAGAGATGGGGAAGAATATCTCCTTGATCCTCTCTCCCTCTTCAATTCAACGTGCTCCTCTTCTCGATCCTTGCTGCGTGGGGGGAGATCTAGAGGGAGGAGGAAGTCGTGGAGAGGGTAGAGGGCGGCTGCCCAAGGGGAGGAGAGGGAGAGGGCGGCTGCCCCAAGGGGAGGAGAGGGTGGGGGTGGCTGCAACCAATTGGGAGAAGGGGAGGGGGTCGGCTAGGGTTGGGAAGGGGGCTCCCATCTATCGGATCGAGATCAAAGGCCCGAACACGCTCTCCCATCTGAGCTCCCGACCCTAGCGGAAAAAATGCCAAAAGATCTACTGTTTCCCCGAGGAATGCCTCATAAAACTCCAAACCCCAATGCCACAGAACATGAAAGAAAAGAGAAAAAAAATTTAACTTTTTTCAGAAAATTGGGATATCACACTCTACCCCCCTGAAAAAGAATTCGTCCTCGAATTCGACCACTCCATGCAAAGCATCCAAGGTACCCCATATAGCACCACCATTCAAAACATGGGTCCATTATTGGTCTTAATTAACACAAGAACTTCTACCTCAGACTAATTGCCTAAGGAAACTACACAACCTGATATCCAACATGAATCAATATGCAATGAAGCTCAAAGCAAGTCATAGATGCAATCTACACTACGATTTCACGCCATCGAATTTGGATGCAGCTATACATCAACATCAATGTCTTCAAACAACACTCTTTTATGAAGGGGTAATATGCACTAAGCACAACCCTTACCAGCTTCAACAATTCATTTTAATTCAATGGTGAAACATCCACACCAGAAGAATGTATAAGAAGATCAAACACCTCACCTCAAAGCACCACAAAACAAGTGGTTCTATTGAAACAAACTCCTAATCTTCCTAAACCTTGTTCTTGCCATCATGAAAAGATAATCATGTAATCTCACATTATTTGCACCTCACAAAAGGGAGAAAGTCTACAGAACTAATGGAGCAATAAAGCCGACAAGAAGCCAATAACATTCTGCGCGGCACAGTTCATCGAAGAAATGCCAAAACTCCACAAAGAGCACTGACGGCACAACAACAACACAATACTTGCTTAATCAATGTCACTATACTTCATCCAAAACTCAACTAAGAAAAATATCCAAACTAGTAAGGTTAACCTACACATAATATAAGTCTTCATCTACTGTAGTTCAGAAACTTACATTTCATTCTATCATACGATGCACTCAAAGTATCAGACATATATACAGGGTCAATAATAACCCCGTAATCCTTCACACATTTGACAAACATCTCAAGCTGATGTAAAAACCACATCATTTAGGAATAGGTGACTAACCACACCCAACCAACTCTAGGCTAGGCAATGACTTCATTCAAACCAATAGATAAGTGGTCCAACAATGGCTCCACAAGCATGCATCAGGGAGATAACCATCAGATCCTGAACATATTAATATATAATCAATGGATCAAGAAAATCAAAGATTTATTCTACAATTAGCATGACTAAAATGCAACCACTTTAAACCACATCTAGGCTTTCTGGCTACTAAAACACAAGATAGAAGGAGACATGTAAGCCACTCTGGCTAGCTATATAAAGACTTCCCCCAAAATCCATATAAAAGTACCAATATTCATTTCTTTTAGAATTGGTTTCTTGGCATAACCAATCATTCCTTGCGAAGATAATTGGAGCTATCCACCAACCGCCCAACAACTTAAATCCAAATCGATGGTTACCTTGTAACCCAAAACATGCAATTCACACTCCTCTTAGAAACATCCTCAATCAAACATATATAACAATATTATTGTAATAAAACTCAACCATGAAAAACATGTTGACAACAACATAGGCATACATGTATATCACAAGCATAATAACAACTTCAATCTCACAAAAGACCAGCGATATCAATCGTATTAATAAAACAATATCAAAATTTAGAAATGAATTATATCAGGCATTAAGTCATAACAACTTACCACATCACCGTAAAGGAATAGAGAGGGTGAAATTATTTCATCTGCACTTCAAAGACATTAACATATATCAAAGATATTTGAACCCATACCCTTCCTATATGTGCAAGTGTGTCAAATTTATCTTCAAATTGCCAAGAATCTAAAGCCTATGCTCTGATACCAACTGTAACACTCCGAGATCCACAAACACTCTGAAATGCTACAAAACTACACAACTAACATTCATATATAAAATTTCGACAACATCTTCTTTGAAAATTTGCATAAACGTGGAAGCAACAGAGTATAAACAGATATCATGATAAGAAAACATACTAAACATTAATAATCTGCTAGCAATGGGAAGATAACCATAACGACATAAATTGAATTAACTAGTGTGCACGACTAGTTAAAAACAAACATCCTTAACAAGAAGTTTCTAATTAAATCATGGTTGTGCCTGGGCAGCGTTATTATGAGAGTGAAGGTGGACGTGCTGCTACTTCCCTCATTCCCAACATGAATCAAGTACCTGCATTGAGTAATGCAAGAGTGAGATGAAAACATCTCAGTAAGTAAATTGTTTTGACGAGATATTTAAACCAAAAAAAATTGAATTAATCAACATTTTAAAGGGATCACAATTGAGATCAGAAATACTTGTAGATATAGAACTCAATAGTCCTAAAATAACCAATGCCATCTTATTTCCTCGAACAACCACAATAGGTTGTATAACACTTCCCTACGTCAACAATACCTGCAAATATCACTTCAATGTATGCGTAGGAATGCAATGTGTAAGTCCACTGCCTTTATACCTCTTAGAGTATAAAATCACA
This sequence comes from Zea mays, assembly GCF_902167145.1. NCBI lineage: Eukaryota > Viridiplantae > Streptophyta > Magnoliopsida > Poales > Poaceae > Zea > Zea mays. The sequence goes on from NC_050104.1 coordinate 45,666,040, forward strand.
CCATCTGCAAATATCACTTCAATGAATGCATATGAATGCAATACATATGTCCTCTGCCTTCATACCTCTAAGGGTATGAAGCCGCATCTTACCCCTCATCGGGCAACGTACGATGCTAAGTTGTACCAGTACGGTCGGACCATAGGTCACGACAAAACTTCAGATGCAAGTGAATCATGCAATGTATATGGCATGCTGTATTTATCAATATACTTCACTTCCTTCATATACAACACAAACCTCAAACAATACTTCGTTTACCTTCAGATACAATACAAACCTCAAATAATACTTCGTTTACCTTCAGATACAATACAAACCTCAAATAATACTTCGTTCTCCTTCAGGGGTGTGAATTAATCTCGTGGGTCATACTCGAATCATCATCATCATCAATATATTATTAAGAATCAATATAATACAATCAAGTAAAGCATCACCATAGAGTTCAATTATGAAAGAATTCAATGATTCTGAATATTAGAGTGTAGGCGATGAAACAACAAGTCAAAACGGTAGCAACCACCGCTACATTCACTTGCCTTCATCGAAGAAGAAAAATGTACTAGGCATGATCCGGAGTGTAGACACCTGCTGCAGGGCATAAAACATAGTACAAATATTTCACAAACATTTGCCAACAATCAACAAATCGCTCCTACACTTGAAACCAAGACCCGGTGGAATGACTCCCACCCTGAACCACATGCCAAACAGCAGCAGCGCTGTTTGTTAATTTTGTATCTTTAAAATTATAACAGTGGTGATATCAAACAAATACTCTAGGAGTTTCTACACAAAATACTCTATAACTTCGGTATTCAATGGATAATTAAATTTTGCCATCTATAAGTTCGAAAACATCTGACAAGATAACTGACTGAATCTGTTTCAGACAGCAGCATAGTTAAATTCAAAATTCGATATCTCCCAAACTAATCTACCAAAAATTATGAAATTCTGCTGGCAGTAAGAACTTCGATCCCTATACAAAAGTCTCCATAGTTAGAAGAGCCAATTCGGCCATTTACTAGATGAAACCTACCAGTGAACAGACCCGCTCATTTTTGTCAGGCAAACAGGAACAACCACAGTAAAACAAACATAACTGGAGTTTCAAAATTCATATGAATGCACTCTTTAACAATCTGGAAAGATTATGAAATTATCTAAAACTATTTTTACCAACCTAAAGTTTAATTCTGTGGATAAAATTGCCTAAATCTTAAGAGAACAGATTCTGCACAGAATTGTGAGACTAAAAAACTGCTATAATCAAACTGCAATAACTTTCTGATCTGATGTCTGATTTAGGTGTTCTTCCCGGCCACGGAAAGATCTACAAATTATCTACGACTCATATATAGGGTTTTTATTTTTTTGAGGCCACTAAGATTACGGAAAACTGGCATGAACAGAAATTATCGAATCTATCATTTTGCAGAAAACTAAATTCGAGATCAAAACCTAACCCCACATCTAATCCAACCTCCAATCCTTTAATCCCCATGATCCACAACCTCCAAAAGCAAATAATTACAGGGAGGAACAAGGATTTCATCCATATCTAGGGTTTTCCCCAAGAAAATCTCCAAGAAGAGATGGGGAAGAACATCTCCTTGATCCTCTCTCCCTCTTCAATTCAACGTGCTCCTCCTCTTCTCGGTCCTTGCTGCGTGGGGGGAGATCTAGAGGGAGGAGGAAGCCATGGAGAGGGTAGAGGGCGGCTGCCCAAGGGGAGGAGAGGGAGAGGGCGGCTGACCCAAGGGGAGGAGAGGGTGGGGGGCGGCTGCAACCAATTGGGAGAAGGGGAGGGGGTCGGCTAGGGTTGGGAAGGGGGCTCCCATCCATCGGATCGAGATCAAAGGCCCGAACACGCTCTCCCATCTGAGCTCCCGACCCCAGATTTGGAGCCTGTTAAAAACTTTTATTCTCGGCGTGAATGCAAACTCGTTAATCAATCTCGATTTGTAAATCTTGTCTAAAGCTCATTTAATCAAATGCTCGATAGTTGCTAGTCGAGGTGTGTCCGAATCCAATTTTTCGATGTTCGATCTATGTCCAAAAATTAATCCGAGTCCGTACGCTCAAATGAAATGCTCTGTCGTGTCGGTATCTAATTAGTTATTATCTGACTCGGCCAAATATCTCTATATCCGAACCGAACACAAAACCCGCATCGACAATGCTTTTTAAAATGTCACGATTCGCCTTCTCCGACTAAAAATCCAAAGCCGATCAAAAGTTTGAGAGAAACATTTGTTTCTAAAATAGTGCGAGAGACTATTTCAAAGCGGAATTTCCAATGCGTTGTCCTCCAATAAATTCTTATCCGACTCAGCTTAATACCTCTGTGTTTGATCCGAATTCAAAAATCAACATCGACGATGATTTTTAAATGTCGCGATTTGTCTCTTTCAATCATAAATCCGAAAGCTGGTCATATCTCAAGACGATTTATTTTCAAATCATGCGTAGGGAATTATTGCCGAGCGAAGTCAAATCGGACTCTTGGTCGAGTTAATCGCCCGATCTTCCGAACTCTATTTCTCTCTGTTCTCCGTAGAGACGAATTCCGCAGGAGCATTTTTACTCCGGAAAATAATTAGTGCAGCCGGTTTAGGATTTTGGGCTAAGTCCATTGCAGCCCAATTGGGCCATTTGAAACCCTAACCCTAGGACTCCTCTATAAATATGGACCCCTTCCCTTGCACTTGGAGACATTTTTGCACTCCTACCCCTAGCCCCCAAGCAGCCACCACAGCCTTCTTCCTCCTCTCTTCTTTCTCTGTTCATGGCGCAGGAAACTTCCTCCCTGCCCATGGCGTCTTCCCCTCCTACCCTTGGCTCCACCTCCCTACGCCCTCTCTCCCATGGCGAGCAGCAAGCAGGGAGCTCGGCTCCTCCTCTCCTCCAGGGCGCCACATCTCCAGGCCGCTGCTCCATTTCTTTTTTTCTCTCTCTGCTCTCTAGGTCGTTGGCCATGGCGCCACCCTACAATCTTCCCCACGCTGCCTTCTTCCTCCCTCCCCCATCTGAGCTCCATCGATGGAGAGAGGTCAATGCCGCCCAGCTCTAGGCCCCTGCTCCTCCTCTCTTCCCCACAAAATAGCAGCTGCAATAGCTCTTTCTCCATGGACGCCCCTTGCTGCTAGTTCCCCATGGCGTTTTTTTCTTTTTCCCTTTGGACTGCACGCCCAGCAGAGGACTCCTCTCCCATGGCAGCACCCCCTCCCCACGGCAGCACCCCCTCCATGGACGCCCACACCCCCACTGTTTTCCCTCCTTTCCCCATCGCTGCACAGCTCCACCGCGGCTAACGCCGCTGTTCCCGTAGCCCCGACACCTTCCCTTGCTTCCTCGCTGCCAGCGCTGCGCATGTGCCAAGTGTTCGGCGAACTGTTCAGGTGAGGTGTTGCGCAGTGGACAACACGTCGTGATGCCCGCCGAGTGTTTGATGTATTGTGCAGCCCATCCGCGACGTCGTAAGTCCTCGGTGAGAACCCCTGCTGTCCTTGCTGTTTATTTTTCCGATGCGTGTGATGTCCGATGAACTGCCGCCAACAAATTTGTGTGTTTTCGCGGCTAGTGGTCGACGTCGCGCTTCACGCTTTTCACGTTCGACGAAATGCCAAGCCATGTGAACATCCCATGCGGCTAGTCCCGACTCATTCAGGTTGAATCCATGTGATTGATTTACTTGCAAAATTTGTCATTGTCATATATACATATATGTGCGTGAATATGTGTATGCGAATCAAAATTCATGGAGGAGAAAGTGGTACGCGTAGGTGTGTTGCGATTGGAAAGCCAACAAGTGTATGTGTGGCTTCGATGGTCCATTTATGTGTCGCGAGGATGGTTCGCGGATGTATTAATTGTTTGCTAAAATGCTTCATCGTAAAATGGTGTGTTAGTGCGGCAAAAATTTGATAAATCCTAAAGCATGCTTAGTGTCTTCCGCACTCGGCTAATGAGTCAGTCTACGGTAATTATATTTATGTATTCATCGTTGATGTAGGTTAGAGTGGGTTGAAAATATAAATTATGCAACATGTGATTGGTGTTTTGACGACGAGATGTGCGACTAATCAGTTGGTGTTTCACTCGTCTAGTCGATAAATGTTGACATAAATAATTATGCTAAAATTTGGTCATAAGAATGCAGTGGGCGCGTGGTGTTGGTTGGATGTGACAAATAGATTGGATGTGTGGTTTGCTGTGTGGATTAATCTTAAAATGCAGGTTATGTTGTCAGAAAGGCGTCGATAGAAATTTATGTGATGAGTAAGTTTGGAAATACAAGTTATGTGAGGATTGAATTAGTACACGTATGTGTGTGTGCCGTGGTGTATTATAGTAGTGGTGGCGTAAGAAAGTCATAGTTTGCTATTTTTGGATAAATATTTGAAGAGTTATGATTAAAACAAGTAACTGTTGTGTTGCTGTCCAAAAATCTGCAAGTGCTTATTTGATTGTTGAGTTCACCCTTTTTGCTAAAAATGTTTGGTTAGCTCTTAATTATTGTAGACTTGCCATGGCTAAGTTTGAGATAACATACGTGTCCTGTTTTATATGTTTCTTTCTCTATTTGATTGTGATGTCGTATTTGTGTTGCGTAAATATCTAAAATGTTGTCGTCTTTTTAATGGTGTTAATGATGAACGCCGATAACGTACGAATAGCTAGCGCTTGCGTATAGTCGTATGGTGTCTTACAATTTAATGTTAGTTCGCTACCGTGTCTTTGTATATCTTGTGATATTTTCATTATATTCATACATATGCATCTTGCATCTCATTTAGGACCGAGAGATGATGATCGTGCAAGTGATGTGGTGTCAACAACAAGATGTAGTTAGTGGACAACCCAAAGAAGGATGGACTTAACCAATGGATGCTCGCCAAGCGAGTATCCCCCAACAAACACTATCTAAGTGTTAAATTCCAGGCAAGCCCCGGTTTTATGCATAACCGTTATATATATATATATATGCTATTTTACTGCACTTAATGTTTAAAGGCTTGTACTGTGCACTTAAGTGTAGGAGTTGCCTGAAACCCTAGTTGCATGAACTCAGAATTCCTTTTGAGATGGGTACTAGTATGCTATGTCGAATAGCTGCTTGCTAATTAGGGATCTCGGTAGAAGTCGAGTGATTTTTCTAGCACTCGCGCGAAGTCAGGAATTGGTTGTATCCATTTTTATATCGGAATGATGATGGTCTGTGGACAACGGTCCATGAAGATGCGTTGTCTACCAGGCGAAAATTGGAATAAGGATTAATGTGTGGTACCGTGTGTCAAACGTTTGAACGTACTAAACACATGCCGAAAAATATGATAAATCGGTAAGCCTAGTACCTGAGTGAACCTGCCCGCAGATTGCCCTTCTCACGTGACCTGAGATGTAGTCTCGCATTTCGGTTATGGTGGGTACAAGTGCGGTCACGGCACGACGGCAGTCGGGGTCAGTGAGGCATTGTACGCCGAGGCGGTGAGCCCCTTTCTGTTGCCAGGGAATCGATGGGGACGGTTGATGTGTGTGGGGACGGAGTGCCTCGCTACGTCGTGTGTTTAGGTTTACCTTGCAAGGTTAAAACTCGATTCGAATCGTGTGCTTCTCGCATCTAATGAGACGGCTTGATCCATGCTGCTGCATCGAGTAAGAAGTGAAATGAGGTTACTGGCAAAATATGTTGAATGACTAAATTGCTTGATACCATGTATGGTTAGTCAGGTGCTCATCTAGTCTAAATTATTATCCTAGAACTTGAAAAGATAAAACTTGATTTTAGACTCAGCTAGTGCTTTTGGCAAACCAAATCCCTCAGCCAAACAACTTCATTGTCTAGAGGTAGAGGAGTAGACTCCTCACACCGGGTAAGTCTAGCTGAGTATTAGTATACTCAGCCTTGCTTTTGGCATAATTTTTGCAGGTACCTCCTTGATTTGGTTGATGGTGTGACTTGGCCTCCATCCCTGCCACCGGGATAGATGGTCGAGTGGGTTACTGCTTGAGCAGGAGAGGACCAGGAGGAGTTGCATGGCCAGGCTTCGCCATGTTACTCAGTTTTCTCCGTTAGTTATTTCCGTTGCATTAAAATTTATGGTTATTATTTTTGAAACTTCGATAATGTAATCACTAATGATACTTTCTTAATTTATGGTATTATGCTTTATTGTATTTCTCTGTGCCTCACCTTCAAGTGAGCTAGTGGTATTCGATCTTGGTAAGTGGCCCGACTAGATCCGAGGGACTGACGAATTATTCCGGTTTAAGTGTGCTGCTGCCTTTAAGGGTGCGACTTGGGCACTTAAGCTAGAATAATTCGGACAGTTCTGCCACAACACCTATGTTAGCGCAACCTGACAACAATAAGCCGTTTGATGTGTACTGTGATGCCTCGGGCACTGGACTGGGTTGTGTTTTAATGCAAGACAACCGAGTCATTGCCTACGCGTCAAGAGCACTCAGGCCTCATGAGCAAAATTATCCTACTCATGATTTAGAGTTGGCAGCCGTGGTTCATGCATTGAAAATGTGGAGGCACTACTTGATGGGAACCCACTGTGACATCTATACTGATCACAAGAGCCTCAAGTATATCTTTACTCAGCTTGATCTCAACATGAGGCAGAGAAGATGGCTAAAATTGATCAAGGACTACGACTTAGAAGTGCACTACCACCCGGGGAAGGCCAATGTGGTTGCAGATGCCTTAAGTCGGAAGTCACAATGCAACTGTATGATGATGGATTCTCGCATCACTACCCTACGCGACGAGTTGAGTAAGATGAGGATTGAGGTAATTCCTTCAGGTACCTTGTCTCACATCTTCGTCGAGCCAACCTTGCTAGACCAGATTGTTTTGGCCCAACTCAGTGACAAGGGAGTGCAAATCATCATAGAGAATCTTAATCAGAAAGTGGAGAAGTATAAGTGTTTTTGCCAAGACCGCAAGGGGATACTATGGTTTGAAGACAGATTGGTGGTCCCTAAAAATAGAGGCCTCAAGATGAGAATCTTGGATGAGGCTCATCTCTCCAAATTCTCCATGCACCCAGGAAGCACCAAGATGTACCATGATCTGAAGCCCCTATATTGCTGGACCAGGATGAAAAGGGAGATATCCCAATATGTATCGGAATGTGACACATGTTAGAGGATAAAGGCAAGCCACTTGAAATTAGCTGGTGCCTTGCAACCCCTATCGATACCTTCATGGAAATGGGATGACATCAGCATAGATTTCATTGTAGGTCTGCCCAACACCTCTCGACATCATGATTCAATCTGGGTCATTGTGGACCAATTGACGAAAGTGGCACATTTTCTTCCCGTGCACACCACCGATAAGGCTCATAAGTATGCCGAGTTGTACATTGACCGAATTGTGTGTTTGCACGGATTACCCCGGACAATTGTCTCTGACCGAGGAGCCCAATTTATGGCAAGATTTTGGGAGCAATTGCAAGAGTCCTTGGGAACCAAGTCGATAAGAAGTTCAGCTTACCACCCCCAGACTGATGGTCAGACCGAAAGGGTAAATCAGATTCTTGAAGATATGCTAAGGGCCTGTGCGATCGATTACGACAAGAACTGGGATAAGTGTCTCTCTTTGGCAGAGTTTGTTTATAACAATAGTTATCAATCCAGTCTGGAGATGGCACCTTTTGAAGCCATATATGGAAGAAGGTGTCGAACACCGCTCAACTGGTCACAGCCTGCAGAAAGAGAAATCTTTGGGCCCGACCTGGTGTTGGAAGCCAAAAGAAAAGTCAAACTAACCAGGAAGAACCTAGAAGCCGCTCAGACCAGGCAAAAGAGTTACCATGACAAGAGAAGGAAACCCCTTCAGTTTGAAGTGGGAGATTTTGTACATCTGAAAGTATCGCCCAGAAAAGGGGTACAAAGGTTTGGGATCAAAGGCAAGTTAGCCCCTCGCTACATTGGACCTTATGAGATCATAGAAGCATGTGGACCTGTGGCATACAAATTTAAGCTACCTCCAAAAATGTCTGCCATCCATAATGTATTCCATGTATCCCAATTGAAGAAGTGTGTTCGTTTGCCAATAGAGGTCATAATAGAACCAGATGTGGAGATAGAGCCAGATCTATCATATCAAAAGTACCCTTCCAAGGTTCTGGATTGCAAGGAAAGATCAACTCGTGCGAGGTCGATCAAAATGTATAAGATCCAATGGATCAACCATTTAGAGGAAGAGGCTACCTGGGAGACTGAGAATTCTGCACTCAAACTACCCCGATTGTCTACCTAAGGAAATCGGTATGTAACCATACCCCAGCCCCCTGCCCTTTGAATCCAAATATAAGAAAGGTGATCTTAACATAAACCGAGTTAAGCTATAAAACGAAAACAAGAAGGACTTCCTTCTGAAGTTGCAAAGAAGATGACATTCAAAGAGAAGGTTTTCTGAAGAACCTTAATAAGCAAACCCACACAATGAAAGCAAGCTATAGACCTCTCACGAACTTGTCACAACATCCTCCATGTGCCTCATCCTGCGGTACCTGTCCTTGACCTATGGGGGGTGTGAGACAGCAAGAGTGAGCTCATATACGTTGATCGCTCAACAAGTTGTGGGGAATAATGTGCATGAACTCGCCAAAGGTGGCAGCTCATATGAAGTGTAAGGCTTACCAAGAGGATGGTTGAAGCTGAGCATTGCTTTAAAACTTGGTCAAAATTTTATTAGCAATTACTAAGTATAAGTAAATACCAACCCAATTAAGTAGTAGAACAAAAGTAATAACAATACCTGCGATGCAATGCATATGACAATTTGAATTTAGTTCCATAAATTAATCATGTGAGGGTCCGAGCAGCTCATGACCATGAGCACGACTGATATACCAGTTTTACACTCTGCAGAGGTTGTGCATCTTTACCCACAAGTCATGTTACCCATCTGCATGGGGTTGTACGGGCCCCATACACCTCTACCAAGGAAGTGAGGCAGGGTAACACTACGAGGCCTTTACAAAGTTCCACTAGCTTCAGAAACCCCGCTATAGTTTATAGGAAGCTCCAATGCAGGGACCCCTCGCCTGACCGCCATCGCAGCAAAATCAACCCAAGGGCCTCCCTACACTGACCACTCCCCTACTGCCCTTGCCCCTTTCGGGTAAGGTAGGCCTCCACTAGCTTTCCTAATTAGTCAGCCAAGGGCGTCCCATACCACCCTTGTGGCAGCACTATTTTCCCGGGTGGTCGCTCCATGTTCCAGTTAACATAATGATCTTATCATGGACAATAAATAACAACTGATAATAAAAGTATATTCATGAATAGTATGTATCTCTATACCCAAATCCGCATATGGCAATAGCAGGTACTAACCCAAAAATTCAGTGGTAAACAAGGTATAAAGATAGTCAAACTAGGGTAACCTATTAGGTCCCATCAAAGTTAACCTATACAGATCATTATGATTAATTAGAACATGACTAGGTAAAAAGAAGTGATCAAGGGCACAACTTGCCTAGGACTTGAGATTCTAGGTACCAACTTGCTCTTCAGGTGACTCGTGACCTCATGCTAGTCGTAGCAATACAAACAAACAGTGTATACGCAAAATTAACATCACACCAAACATATATGCAAAATACATATTAAGAATCTACATATTAAAATAAGATCACAGGAACAAGAATTATTAATTTTGGAGATATAGATTTTAAGTTATGGATTTCCAAAGATTCTATGTGTTTTGTACAAGATTAATTAGGATATCAATTTTAATGTGGCTTTCATGTCAAAATATTGACACTAAATGATAAACAATAATATTACAAAATTATAGGAACTAGAATGGACTCACATTATAGGAACTATAAATGACAACGGGAGCTCGATTTCCAGGGAGGCGATCATTGTACGAGGGAAGACAAGGGGTTCGGACACGTGATGGCCAGACTTGGGTTGGATTTCGACACAGACACGAAGGACAGGGCTCATGGGGCGATCGAAGGCCACAAACATGCCCTAGACAAGCTGACCATCATGGAGGAGGACACGCACGGTGAGCCCGTCGAAAGGGGTGAAGCCATGGGAGAGCGGAGAAGTGAATGGCAAATGGAGCAGCAGAGGGATGCACGGCGTCCAGCGACAAGGGACACACGCGCTGAAGAGAAGGAGGGGCAGACACCGCAGCGTTGAGGTGCTCCACGAAGGCGTGGAGGACTACGTGCATGCAGTCATGCTGCGGGGAGTAGTCCCACTGTGACCAGAAGGTGCCGTAGAAGACAAAACACTAGCGACACGGATGAGGATGGCGGCCGGGAGCAGGCGCGCATGATGGCAGTGGCGTTGGCCTCGGCCTCCGGCGTGATGACGCAGCACTGCCTTGTGGTACTCATCGCCGGCGAAGTGCCCTAATACGACCTGGCCACCTGACGTAGGGCGGCAGCGACGACCCCCAGACGTTTCCACTTCACGAGAGGGGGTGGGGACTGGGGAGCCCGGCTCCCATCGCCGCACGCTGGGCCGACGCAGACCGGCGGCGCGGTGCGAGATGGTGGTGCGACGCGGATCCCTGGGGCCACGGTGGGCGTGCCGTTCGGCGGCATGGCGCGACCGTCTGGCGTAGGATGGCGGTGCGCCGTCCATGAGCAGGGGGTGGGAGTGATGGCCGGCGGCCAGGATTGGTTGGGGGAGGGAGGGAGAGGGAGAGAGGAAAAACTATTGTGGCTCTAGTACCATGTAGAATGGGGAAAACCCTAACCCTACACTAGGGTGGTTCTGTATATTAATAGACTGAGAGTTGGGCCTGGCCCATTACAAATAGAGGGGTGAGATGGTAAATATATAGGGAAGACCCCCTAAACCCTAGTACAGTTCTAACAAGATCTACTGATAAAGTAAATAGAACATGCTTGCATGTGGCACAATGGATAAAAAATAAGAAATTGATGATGAACTGAGAAGTTTATTGTTACCTAGGTGAATCCAGTTAGTCGTTTATCTAGATCCTTTCGACTGCAGAGCTTCAGGTTCCTTTTGACGATGTTTTCTATATATAGATGGACACAGTTAAATGGTTGTAAGCATATAGTTGTTACCTAGGACAATGGTAAAAATATGTAAATAAGTAGGCACTAACCATACCACACATCTTTCGTAGATAAATTTATAGTAATGAGAGAGGTTGGTCCTACATAAATACTCTGTAATTGAAGCTCTATCATGGTTGATCCCAACCTGTGGCCATATTGCTGCAGCTTTGGACTTGAAGCCAGAATGCAGCCGTTCTAAAATTTATTCGGAAGCAACATGGTTTAAGAGAAACTGCTTCTACAACAATCAGTCATGTTGCTGTAAGCTGTCCATGGTCAAACTAATCTTAATATTATCCATGAGTTAGATGCCTTAATATGAATTATGCATTGCTGAGTACCCTCAGTCCATCCAACACCAAAAGAAGAATTTAGGGGCGATGACCTCAAGCAAGCAGTTTGGAAACCAAATACTAACAACGTGTTGGAAACAAGTAGCTACAGACGCCGCAATTTGGTTAGGGTTGCAGGTCTACAATTGGGAGCCATGATTAGAATACTTTCTTTTGCAATTCTGTGTTTGCAGTCTCACTAAGATAATGAGATGAGACTGCATATATAGAAAACCAGATAACAAGAAAATTCACACCGAAAATCTTGTAACAAAATACCAAAATAGCAAAGATCCTTAGCAGGGATTGTCCTATTCACTATCTGGTGGTGGAATCCACAAACATTTGCAGATTTGCTGCCATGCACCCAGAAGGAAGAGACGCTAGAGTCACATGGCCACATGTGGAGGACAAATCATATTTGTGGACATGACTTTTTTGTCTCGTTTGCTGCTTACACTGTCACACCCGGTTCTAGGGGCAAAATCGAATGCATAGCATATGTGGGCCAGGATCCATTTCCGACGCATATGTTGACGTCACAAGTGTAATATATCAAAAGACAATGCAATAAAGGCGTAAAGAGAGTAGAGTACTTTATTACATCATCTGAATCATTGTGTCTTTAACAAGTATCAACATCAAAGTAGGGCGGAATTAAATATGGGCACTCTTCCACAGGAAGGTGACTGGCGCATCGTTAGACTTCAAACTCATCATCGTCATCAGCGAATTCTTCAGCATCACCCTCTGATCAAAATATTAGCAAGGGTCAGCTCACTTATGGTTGGGGCTCAGCAAGTGGGGGAAAATTAATGTAAGTTAACAAGGTAGGTTATGGATGCGCGGTAAGCATTTTAGTTGGTCAATATTTTATTAGCAACACCTGTCTTACTAATAAGTGTCTATCCCAAGTATCCCAATTAAACAAAGGTATAAGATTATATCAAAAGCACTTATGTGAAACCACTTAAGCAAACCATTGGTAGATCATCAGATCTCGATTTATTGTCCATCTTTAAGTTCAATTATCATGTGAGGGTCTAGGTTGCTCTGCAGAGGTGGTACAACTTTACACACAAGCCATGTATCCCATCTAGCCTGGGTTGATCGGACCCGTAAACACTGCCAAGGTGAATGTCTAGGGATCCATTATGAGGCTTTCACAAAATATCCTTAGTACAAAGCCACCCGCTAAGGTTTCCACGTCAGTATTGATGGCCCTCTGGGTGAGGTAACTTAGCCAAGACTACCACCCCATGTTAACATGAGCTACCACCAAACCACTGCCCCCCCTCTTTCCCATCTTTTAGGTAGGGTTGCTAAGCACTAAGTCTATAGAGCTAATTACCAAAGCCAGAGCCATGATAGCACTCGTGGTTGCACTGTTAGCCTGGGTGGTCACTCCATGTTCCATTTAACACAAAATGTTCTTGTTTAACCATCGGGTTAACAACATAAATAAACTTCATTTCCGGAACATAGTATCATTAAAAGAGTGACATCATATTCATTAAGTTGAGCAATAGCAAAAGTTGCTAAGCATAGCATTTATCCTAGGGTAATTCAAGGAATATGGTTGGTAATTCTAGGAAATCATTAATTAGGAAAATCACATCAAATTATGCAATATATCCAAAAAGTAAACATTATTATATGCATTACTTGGGTACAAATAGAATATGCAGAGGGAGAATCCACTTGCCTTGCTCAAAAGTGTTCTATGGGTCGTCCTCGAACGAGTTTGGTTCGTCTACCTCACACTCAACTTGTAGCATCGATTTGCGTATCGTACATACAAAAAGAATACGTACGCCAAATAAATAAACATACATCATTACAGGGGTAATCATTCACCATTACATTCACATTGATACATCACACATTTATACTCATAAATACGTCTTAAAGCGTAAATATTTATTTATCCATTATGACTACTACTGTGAGTTATTATTGGTGAAAATATGAATAAGTGACTATGACACTAGTTTTATCTAGTATAACATGTATTAACAATCTTTATGGAAAATAATTGCTAATTATTTTCTTTATTACTAATTATAGACTTTTGAGTTTTATCCCTTTTATTTCTACATAGAAATTATACGTATAGCTAAAAGTTGTTTATTTATAATTCTTCTAACATTAATATTCTAAGAATTAATGTAAATTACTAATTGTACTTTCAATAACATAATCATGATTATTATGACATAAATAAGTGTTTTACTAATTCTAAGTAAATAAGTGCTATACTTATGAATACCTTTATTATGACTAGTAAAAACCTATTTTCATCTGACCCAAAATACGTGGTTTAGTATTTTCTTCTACTTTCTTATTTCAATAAAATTATACTTAAAACACTACTAACAATTATTGTTCAAGTGCTAAAGTGAAACTAATCGTAAACGTCTCTATTATAAAAATCACCAAGTTAGTGACTAATGACAAAATTTGTTTTTGAAATATAAATACGTACACCTGTCAAAATATCGTTGCGAGGCTTGTTTACGACTACACTTATACATCGGAGAGTAGCACATAAGGTTTTTGAATCACTTTTACATACATTTGTGATGCATAAAATACAGAAATAATTCTCGGAATTTTGGAGGGCCAAAACGCAAAACTGTCATCTTCTACCTTGAGCACTTGCTCGTGTGCAGGGAGGTCGGCGAGCAGGGGGGTTCGGGCTAGCAGGGCGTGGACGGTCCGGTGGCTTGGGGCGCGGCCGGGTGGACGGTCGTGCGAGGGCGGAGCTCCGGCGAGCAGGCGCGGACGGCGGGGCGGATGGTCCGGTCGACAGCGAGCGTGGCTCCGGTCGGCGGTGAGCTTCGGGAGCGAGGAGAGATAGAGGGCGAGCTTGGGGTGGGAGAGAAGTAGCTCGGATCAGTCCTATTTATAGAGAGAGGAGGAGAGGGAGAGAGAGGGAGGGAGTAACGGTGCCGCCGGCTTCAAACTCCATTAATGGCGGCTTCAATGGGGAGAGAACGTGGGGGAGTGGGGAGGGGAGGAGACAGCGGTTTTCGGCGCGAGGAGAGGAGGGGTCACAGGGTCGGGCACGGGCGTGGGCTGCCGAGCACAGGCGCGGCGCGCGCGCGCTCCTGGCGGCGGCGGCTGGGAAGGGGAAGGAGAGGAGGCACGCGGGTGGGCCCCACATGCCATAGAGAGGGGAGGGGATAGGGGGCGCGGCCGCTTGGGCTGCTAATGGGCCGAACGGCTAGGGTTTGGCTAGGGTTTTGGTTTTGGTTTTTTTCTTTTCTTTTATATTTAAAATTATAAATAAATATATTTTAAAATAATTGAAAAATCATAATAATTATACCAAAATTATTTATAACTAAAATATTTATTTTTGGACCATTATTTCTATATTAATCAATCGGATTTTCTTTAAGAAAGAAATTCTACTAAACATTCAAAATCAAATATGAGCAAACAAAAATTATTCTAGATGCAAATAAAAATCAAACATTAGTAAGAAAATTTATTACCATAATTACTATTAATAAACTAAATGCATTACTTTTGTTGATGGTTTTTATAGTGTTACAAACCTACCCCCTTAAAAGAATCTCGTCCTCGAGATTAAGGAACTTCTGAGAATAACTGGGGAAATTCTGCTCTGAGTTCATCTTCTCTTCCCCAAGTGGCCTCATCTTCCGAATGATGACTCCACTGAACTTTGCACATGTTGATAACTTTACTTCGTGTAATTCCGCGAGATGTTTCCAAAATTCTGATAGGGTACTCTGAATAAGTCAAATCTTCCTTAACATTGACTTTTTCCATAGGTAATTGTTCCTCCGTTACTCTTAAGGATTTCTTAAGTTGTGACACATGAAATACGTCATGCACATCCGACAAACTATCGGGTAGCTCTAACTGGTATGCTACTTCACCTTTTCTTTCCAAAATCTTGATCGGGCCAATGTAGCTCTAACTGGTATGAACATATGTGAGCTCACCCTTGCTGTCTCACACCCCCACAGGTCAAGAATAGGTACCACAGGATGAGGCGCATGGAGGATGCTGCGATGTGTTTGTGAGAGATCTAGGTCGTCGTCTCCCAGTCAACTTTGGGTTGCTGGATCGTTGTCTCCTTTTGATGTAATTATTTATTTATTTTGTACAGAAACTCCTATGATATAGTAAAGTTGTAACATTCGATCATGTACCATGATTCATCATATGTGTGAGACTTGGTCCCTGCACACCTAGTGATTATGTTCATGCCTGGGTCTCTAAAACCCGGGTGTGACACTCTAGCATCGCCGACTTGCCCATGTTGGGATGAAGAATCTTCACAAGCTTCTAAAGGGAGAGCATATTTTAGGACTAACAAATGTTCATTTTAAGAAAGACAGGATTTGTAGCGCATGTCAAGCAGCGAAGCAAGTTGGAACTCATCATCCACACAAGAACATCATGATGACCGACAGACCGCTTGAGCTGCTCTACATGGATCCATTCGACTCGATCGCTTACATAAGCCTCGGCGGGAGTAAGTATTGTCTTGTGATTGTGGATGATTATTCTCGCTTCACTTGGGTATTCTTTTTGCAGGAAAAATCTCAAACCCTAGAGACCTTAAAGAGATTCTAAAGACGGGCTCAAAATGAGTTCGGATTGAGAATCAAGAAGTTTAGGAGCGACATGTAATACGCAAATTGTAAGGAAGAATAAAAGGAGAAATTGCTTTCCTTTATATATGTGTGTGTATCTCTATTTATCATCACATGTGACTGACCATGTTTAAAAATGAGTAAAACTTTACTAAAACACAAATAAACCATTGCATCATATGATTTTTGTTGTGCATTTAAAACAATAATCATATAAATAAAAATAAAATAATAATGAGAAGAAGATTTGAGGAAAAAGAGAGTATATAAAATATAAAGAAAATTTCTATATTTCCCAAATTGGCACTTCTTAAGTTCACAATATAATCTGAGGACAAATTCTGCATAAGGTTTGAATTTAAAATTTGAATTCAAATTGAAGTTGGGAATAGAGAGAAGAAAAATAGAAATGAAAAACTAGAACTGTGCGCTGAATGGGCCTGAGCCAACCATAAGGCCCATTTTCCCTTTTTAACCGTGCGGCCCAAGTTGCTCTCCTCTCCGCGCGCGCACTCTAATGGGCAAGACCCCTTGAGAGACGGCCGCTCTCACCCGTGCAGCTGTTTCACGGGGCCCATCGGTCATCCCGCCGTGGCGTCAACGGACCGAGCGCCATGCACGGTCCTCTCCATGGTTTGGCGCGGGTTGGGCCATGTCTCCAACTTCGTGAACCCGGGAGATAAAAACGGACCTCGCCCACGACCTCCTCTCCTCCAGCCGCGTCGTCGTTGGCGTCGTCTTCTCATCCGCGTCGCCTGAATTTGTGAGGGAGAGAAAAGTGCCGCCGCCAGTGCATTCTGTTTTCCGCGCCGCGCCTCGTCGAGTGAAGTGGTCTGGGGTCCTTGCGGACTTGTACTGGACCTGCGGAAACCGGGAATTCGGCCGGCGAGGGCCTGGTGAGGACCTAATTGCTCGCCAGTGGAAAGTATCCCGGTGCCGTCGGTGTGCTTCGTCTCCACTGTGTGTCTCCACACCATCCTTGGTGAGTACGGCCCCCTCGTCTCTATTTGGTTGGAACAGCGCGTTGCGACCGGGGATTAGAGTAGAGGCATTAGTTTGGGAGGATCGTGATCACCGGTAATGGAGCGCCGCCGTGCAGCACCCGTCTCGCCGCCAACGGAGCTCGGGATAATGATGACCGTGTTGTGTCGTAGATCTGAGAGCGAATGGTCCTGATTAAACGGGGCGTACCGGTTGAGGAGATCGAATCTGCGTCGTTGACCAGGCATCGGACGACCAGGGGGAATCCGTAGGGTTTTAAGGCTCCACCATTTATTTTAGATCATGCAGCCGTGAGTGAAGGTGTGCGTATCGTGCACGGTGAGACGTCGATCTTAGATCGGACGGTTCCTGTCTCATTCCAGTGCACGGAAATGCAGATCTAATCTATGCCGACTGAATCAAATCCAGTGGCCGGTACCCCTTCGCGGGTACACTTTGCTAAAGAGACCCCACACTTCACATGAATAAATCCGCAGCCCACTTGGGTGTCTCCCTGAGTCTTAGTTTCTTTTACGCTAGAGCCCCTGCGTTTTCCAGAAATTGGCGCCCAATTCAGAGACTAAAGAAAATAGGAAATTAATAACAAAAATTAATTTTTAATATATAAATAAATGTTAGAACTTGTTTAAATTGTAGAAAATTCATGCTAAGTCCAAATTAATCCATTCCAGTTCCTATAATTTGTAATATTATTGTCTATCAATTAGTGCCACTGTTTTGACATGAAAGACACATTAAAATTTATCTCTTACTTAATCTTTTATTGAATACATAAAACCTTGAGAAATTCATAACTTAAAATCCATAACTCCAAATTTAATGATTTCTATTCCTACGATGTTATTTTAATGTGTAGATTTTTATTATGCATTTTGTTTACATATTTGGTGTGATGTTAATTCTTTGTTATACTATGTATGTTTGTATTGATGCAAGTAGACGAACAAGCTACTGAGGATCCTGGTGCCTAGTAGATAGAAGTTGCTGAGCAGGAGCTCATTGAAGGCAAGTAGTTTGTGCCCTTGATCACTTCCTTTTTACCCAGTCATATTCTTATTAATCATAATGATCTGCATAGGTTAATTTTGATGGGATCTAATAAGTTACCCTAGTTTTGGCTATCTTTATACCTTGTTTTACCACTGAATATTTTTGGGTAGTATATGCTATTGCTCTATGTGGTTTTGCGTATGGAGATATACATCACTCATTGTTACACTTTTATTATCTGTTATTATTTACTGTTCATGATAAGATCATTATGTTAATGGGAACATCGAGAACCACCCGGGAAAACAGTGCTACCACAAGAGTGGTATGGGACGCCCTTGGCTGATTAACTAGGAAAGCTAGTGGATGACTACCTTACCCGAAAGGGGCAAGGGCAGTAGGGGAGTGGTCAGTGTAGGGAGGTCCTTGGGTTGATTTTGCTGCGATGGCGGTCAGGCGAGGGATTCTTGCACTAGAGCTTCCTAGAAGCGAGTTTTTTAAAGCTAGTGGAACTTTGTAAAGGCCTCGTAGTGGTACCCTGCCTCGCTTCCTTGGTAGAGGTGTATGGGGTCCGATCAACCCCATGGCAAATGGGTAACATGTCTTGTGGGTAAAGATGTGCAACCTCTGCAGAGTGTAAAACTGGTATACTAGCCATGCTCACGGTCATGAGCGGCTCGAACACTCACATGATTAATGTATGGAATTAAATTCAATTTGTCATTTGCATCGCATTGGGATTATTTTTATTATTACTTTTATTCATTATTACTAAGGTTTGGTATTTACTTACACTTAGTAATTGCTATTAAAATGTTGACCAACCTATAAAAGCAATGCTCAGTTGAAACCTTTATTATATTGATCAGCCTTACACTTCACATGAACTCCCACCTTTGGTGAGTTCATGCACATTATTCCCCACAACTTGTTGAGCGATGAACATGTGTGAGCTCACTCTTGCTGTCTCACACCCCCCACAGGAGAAGAACAGGTGGTCGAAGAGGAGCCGCCTAGCACTGAGGCTTTCGACTTGATCTAGGTGGCATTTCCCAGTCAGCTTTGTGGCGTCAGGGAATAATATTTAGTTCTCTTTATGTTATCATTTATTTTTGTAAGACTTCCGCTATGTAATAAGTACATTTATGATATTTATGAAATTTATCTTTATGCACTCTGTTATTATATGTGTTGTCTTCTCTGGTGCATATATGAGATGCACTTGGCTTTGTTCCTTAAATCCGAGTGTGACAGAAGTGGTATCAGAGGAAATGTTGATTGTACGACGAAACCTAGATAGAAATGGACAAAACAATTACCTACTTACTTTACTCTGATTCATTCTATACTTACCTCATCTTGATCCTATCTCACCTTTTGCTGTCATACTCTAATTACTTTTATCTTTTCCACTCTAAGACAAGATTGGTTTCACACCTTGGAATCCTACATTTATGACATTCTTAAGAGATAGGGAACTGAAAGTCGCCTTGAGGGGGGGGTGAATAGGCGGATCCTGAAAATTAAAACTTTATCCCCCAACTACATCCCTTGATTAGTGGTTAGAACAAGATATACAAATATAGGAGTATATAAACTAAGTTCTTGCTTGGAAAGAGTATTGCTAAATAATGCGGGAGTGATAAATCAATACAACTAATAAGTTATAGGATAACAAAGCAAGAAGCCTTTAGATGAGAAGAGCACTAGGACAAGTTCTTTCTTGCAACGTGTTGCTTCACTAAATGGGAATTTAACTTGAAGCAACACCAAATGATATTAGCAAATAATGGTGCAAGAAAACTTAGAGCAAGGGAAAACAAACAAATCACAAGTAATAAACACAAAGGACACGGGTGATTTGTTTTACCGAGGTTTGGCCCTCGAAGGCCTAGTCCCCGTTGAGGAGTCCACTTAAGGACGGGTCTTTTTCAACCCTTTCCCTCTCTCCCCCGATCACACAAGGATCGACGAGCTCTTCTTCTTCTCAAGGATCACTCTCGATCCCACAAGGACCACCACACTCTTTGGTGTCTCTTGCTAGCTTTTACAAGCCTCCAAAACTTTGGAGGAAGTTCGATGGGAGTCAATACTCCACGCACAAATGAACACAAAGATGTAGCACACACTATCTCTTAATGAATCTCACAAGGCGCTAGGGCTAAACTCAATTGAGTAGCTCTCAATTGCTTGCTCTCTCTCTTTTGTGGCACTTGTGTTGGTTGCAGTGGACTAAATCTTGTGTATAGGATGGATCAATGAATATATGTAGTTGGGAGGGCTTGAGTATGTCAACTAGATGACTTGGAATGTTGCTTGGGCTCCCACACCATGAAGTGGCCGGTTGGGGTGGTATTTATAGCCACCAACCAAAATGTAGCCGTTGGAGAAGGCTGCTGGCGATGGGCGCACCGGACAGTCCGGTGCACACCGGACAGTGTCCGGTGCGCCAACCACGTCATCCTATCCGTTGGGGTTGGAGCTGGTCGACCGTTGGAGGCTTTGTCCTCATGTGGCACCGGACAGTCTGGTGCACACCGGACAGTCCGGTGCCCCTCTGTCCTTCTGCTCTGACTTCTGCCGCGTGTACTGTTGCGCACTGTTCGCTGTCAGAGTCGACCGTTGGCGTGGAGTAGCCGTTGCTCCGCTGGCGCACCGGACAGTCCGGTGTACACCGGATAGTCCGGTGAATTTTAGCGGAGCGGCCTTCCATTTTCCCGAAGCTGGCCAGTTCAGAGCCGCTTCACTCTGGAGCACCGGACACTGTCCGGTGGTGCACCAGACAGTCCGGTGAATTATAGTGGGCTGCACCTGAGAAACCCGAAGGTGAAGAGTTTGAAGGCAATCCTCCCTGGTGCACCAGACATTGTCCGGTGGTGCACCGGACACTGTCCGGTGCCACACCGGACAGTCCGGTGTGCCAGGCCAGGGAGCACTTCGGTTTCTTTTTGCTCCTTTGTTTTGAACCCTGTCTTGTTCTTTCTATTGGTTTTTGTTGAATCTTTGACACCTGTAGAACATGCAATCTAGAGCAAACTAGTTAGTCCAATTATTTGTGTTGGACATTCAACCACCAAAATCATTTAGGAAAAGGTTTAAAGCCTATTTCCCTTTCAATCTCCCCCTTTTTGGTGATTGATGCCAACACAAACCAAAGCAAATATATAAGAGCATAATTGAACTAGTTTGCCTAAGGTAAGTGCAAGGATTGCTTGGAATTAAACCAATATTGATTTCATAAGATATGCATGAATGGTTTCTTTATATTTTTGACATTTTGGACCATGCTTGCACCACATGTTTTGTTTTTGCAAACGTTTTGGAATTTTTTTTTCAAAGTCTTTTGCAAATAGTCAAAGGTAGATGAATAAGAATTTTGAGAAACATTTACAAGATTTGAGATTTTCTCCCCCTGTTTCAAATGCTTTTCCTTTGACTTAAACAAAACTCCCCCTTAATGAAATCCTCCTCTTAGTGTTTAAGAGGGTTTTGATATTAATTTTGAAGAGGGTAAAAGACTATACCAATTGAAAATTCATCATTTCAAGACCTTTTAAATTTTGAAAATTGGTGGTGGTGCGGTCCTTTTGCTTTGGTGGTGGTGCGGTCCTTTTGCTTTGGGCTAATACTTTCTCCCCCTTTGGCATGAATCGCCAAAAACGGATACTTTGAGTGAAATATAAGCCCTTTTGTAAGTTGTCTCCCCCTTTGGCAAATAATATATGAGTGAAAGATTATACCAATGTGGAGAGCTAGTGTGGAGTGATGACGAAGGATAAATGGTACCGATAGAGTTGAGTGGAAGCCTTGTCTTCGCCGAAGACTCCATTTCCCTTTCAATCTACGACTTAGTATAGAAATATACTTGGAAACATATTAGTCGTAGTCATGGTACGAGAATAATAAGATATATGCATTTGTACCAAAATGAAAGAGATATGATCAAAAGATATGTCAATTAAGCATGATCAGAGTTCTATATAATATAGATTGCTCCCCCTAAATATGTGCCTTGATAGGAATACATATTTTGGCCTTGAAATGCCAATTGCACATAATGAGGTTAAGGAGAACATATCTATACCATACAGAATGTGAAGTGCATTGTGTCCTAGTATAAGTGTGATGCTCATGACAGTTTATGCACTTATGAAAGCATGTTATAAGTGTCTTAAGCATTTTCCCTTAAGGATTTCAAAGAGGCTTAAGGACCATCCACCTTTGGAACAAAGGCAGCTTATCCTCGTTACAAGGTTAAGCTTTAAGCACTTTGACAATAAGATTACTTCATCCAGTTTTAACAAAGATGCATAAATGCAGGAATGAAATGTTTGAGAGGTTAAACTAGGTATGAAGCAGGGAAAAATGCATGGACATGCTTTCTCTTCCTTTTATACAAGATATGTAAAGAAAGTATAGAAAAGGAAGATTTAGATACAAGTTTGAATGAAATGAAGTAGTTTTACCCTTTTGTACCTTCACATAGAGACGCTATCTTCAATGTGCATTGTCCTTAGTCTTAGTTGCTTAAGACCTATACTCAAGACAATATATGGAGATATTTTGCACAAGAGAGAGCTCTACAACTAGTGATCCTTTTCCAAGTCATGATAAACATATATCAAGTGGATCTCAAATTGCATAAATGAAACATGAATTCTCCTTTTAACTTAGTGCATATCTTAGAGAGATATCGATTTGAAGGAATGAGGCACTAAGTGTCATTTGATGTTATTCTATGATCAAACAAACAATGGATGCGATCAAGAGAGTAACATATTGGAATATGAATTAAGCTTAAAATAGGAGAATCCAATAAGCAAGCTACTTTTAGCAATGAAAGCAACAATCCTTGATAAAAGCGACATTATTTTAACAAGTTGGATTGATGTGAAGTAGCATACTTTATGAGAAACATTATTCTCATGAAAGAGACTATATGAAATTACTAAGATAAAGCAATAGTCTCAACATAATCAAAATATAGGAATGAACTCCCCCTAAAGATATGCCTCAAGTAATTGAAAGAATTGATTTCGATGCATTCACTTTTAAAGACATAAAGGGAGACCCATTATACATCTTGATCAAGGCTTATAAAATTTGCAATAAACAACTTAAGCCTTGTATTCTCACAATGAAAAAGATTTAGAATGCTTACAACTACACCATTGATTGTTGTGAAGACCTTATTGTCCAAGTAGGTGTTGTTGTTCTTGATGTTCTTCCTTTTTCATTTGAGTGTCTTCCCTTTGTAGTTGTCTCTTTTTCCTTCCAAACTTATTGAAAATACTCAAGAGAGATGTCAATAGCGCAAGGGAGTATATGATGAATGATGATTTTTTTTTGAAAATAAATATGAACAATTTATCATCCATAAGTCACATAGACATGAAGTAAAATCCCTAGCATTAGTGCACATCAAAGGAAAAGAGGAATATGCACTATTTAACCATTTGACCAATCATAGGAATTTACTTCTTCAAATTGAGTTTATTAATCATTACTTTTAAAACAAGTCAATATGAGAACATTTATAGCAAAGGTATGAAATAGATTCTAATGGACAAGTGCATTAAAGAGATTGAGGTTGAATGCACGTCTTAGCCAATTTAAATTCAATAAAGAATCTATTTCTTCACAAAGATATAATTAGTAAACAGTCATTGATGGGAACCACATTTGGTTAAGGAGATGAGTTCCTATACCTTTGCTTTTACCTATGGGTGAAGATCAACCCTTTGAGGCTTGTGTCTATAAACTTGCACATACTCTCTTGTTGATTTTCATAAGTAAGCTCAAGCGAGAGGTTAATGGCAACACAAGCACTAGTTTCCCCTTTTTTTTGTAATCATTTTGATAAGGAATGAAAAACTAGATTACTAAAAGCATGGAAACTTCATAGCATGAACTAGATTATCCATAGAAGATGTTATGCTAATTTTAACTCATAAAACAAGCATAACCAATCTTTTAAGATCATGGGAATAAATTTAATTCATGATATGGAAAGCGATGAATGTAGAGGAATCAAATCCAATTTAAGCAATAAGACATACAACATAAATTATTGGATTGATTTTCCTTGACATGATGGATTGCACATTTCCATAGAGAAACTTATTCTCTAAATATGAGACTACTTGGGTTACTTAGATAAAAACATTAGTCTCACAATTCTAGACATAAAGAAAGATTCCCTTTTATAAGTGTCCTAAAGATTTGAATTCCTTACATGACACCTTATTCCTTTAAGAACATGGAATCTCTATCTATATCTAGATCATGGCAATAATAGGATAATTAAAGTAAAAACATGCCATGGGAACTTTGCAACAGTTTAAAGCATGTAGATTGCCATAATATGAAAATGATGAATATGCAATCTACCATATGAGAGGAATTTCTTCAAAGAATGGTGACATAATTTTTTAAAAAAAAACATCTTAAGTGCTTCTAATTTCAATGTGACTACACAAGTCATATGATGATTTTAAGATAATTGTACTTAAGAACATAAGTGTTACCATCCTTTGACTTTCCTCCATGTTGTAGGCCTTGGTCTTTCCGCACATGATAATTCTTTAATTCCTACAGCATCAATATCTTTCCCGAGATGATATGGGTTTTGAATGTAATAAATTGAAGTAACCTTGGGTCAATCTTGAATATGTAGATCATTTGAAGCTTGAGTTGATAAGAATTGAATTAGCTTCCTCAAGTACCCCAAAGCTTCATATCATCTCCTCCTCCTACAAAGCTTGTCAAGCACATTTTGGTACCCATCGCTTGATGGGTCCATCACGGTTAGTCAACAAAGATCTAGGAACCCAAAAGTCCTTTGTGTTAGCACTAGGTAGGCTCATTACCTTTCTAGCACAAGTTGCAATTTTGGGTTGCCTAGTTACATGAAAATTAATTGACAAGTTAGGAGTGGGATTGTTACCAATGAGACAATCCTTGCATTGATGTCCCTTCTTTCGGCATGTGTAGCATATGCGTTTTTCAAGTTTTGAAGCTTTCTTCTTTCCTTGTTTGTTGCTTGCTACATGGTCAGTAAAAACTTTCTTTTCTAACCCTATGCCTCTTTGTTTTATATGGGGACAAGATCTAAGTAAGTGTCCCTTCTTGGAGCATTTAAAACAAAGTCTATCATCCTTGTTAATAATCAAGACACTTTTAATGTAGGGACATGATCTAATCAAGTGCCCCTTTTCAAAACATTCACTACACTTCTTATTTTCATTTGTATGAAGTGTAACTTGATTATTACCTTGGATGTTACCTTTTATGGAGACATGGTTGAGGCTTTTGGAAGAGGTGTTGATTTTCTTCTTTTGCTTCCTCTTCTTGGCAATCCTCAAGTCCTTGACATTTTCTTCAAGGGATGTAGTGCATGCCACGGTTGTTCCTGTCTCAAGCTTCTTCACCATGTGATTACGGTTATCTTGAGAAGGTTGAGCAATGCACTTCCCATTAAGTTGTGTCAAGCTCTTCTTTAGCCTCTCATTCTCTTCTTTGAGCTTTTGATATGTGTCTTCTTTTGTTCCTGTGAATTCTAGCTCAAAAGAAGATTTGCTTGTCGACGGACAACAAGCATTAGCACATGGTAATGTAGTATCAATATGAACACATGTGCATGAGTGAGGTTGTTGGAATTTTAAGTTTTCTATCACAACCTCATGAGCAATGTTTAATATGATATGATCATCTCTAAGATTTTCATGAGAGCATAGGAGCATATCATATTTTTCTTGAAAAGCTAGATTTTCAATTTTTAGCTTTTCTACTTGGTCCTTAAGCAAGGTATTCTTATTTACTAATTGAGCTATACAATGTAAAGCGTTATCTTGCTCAATTGAAATAGTTTCATACCTTTGGACCAAATCAACATGAGAGCACTTTAGCTCCTCATGTTCTTTAGTCAACTCGTCAAAGCATTGCATCTTTATGGAGAGAATACTTTCTAGCCTTTGACGAGCTTCGCCTTGCTCTCTCGCTCTTTCTAGAAGTTTGAGCATGACCGCCTTATCTTCTTGGCTTAGGCGAGCGTAGAGTTGCACAAAGCTCCTTTCTTCCTCCTCATCCTCATTTGTGCTTCCGCTATCTTTTGCATTAGCCACACAACACATGTGGGAATCGAAATGGGAAGACAAACCTTTTGGAGAGGTGGATTCATCGTTTGGTCTCCATCGATCATTTTCTTCTTCTTTCTTGCAAGGGTTAGTACCACAAATACTAAAGGAAGTAGAAGCACAAAATGGACTATCATAATAGGACTCATCAAATTTGCTTCTAATTCTAGTCCAAATATCATGCGCATCATGGATTGATTCGTCATAATTTGATATGAAGGTACGATAATCTTCTTTACTAAGAGAATTAGTTAAGATGTCAAAAGCTAGATAGTTTAAGCGATAACATCTTTGATCCTCCTCGGAATTAATTTTTCCATTGAAATTAGAGGGAAAAATACTCTTGTTTATAATTTGTTCTAATCGTGGATCTATGGTTCTAAAAGCATTTATCACACTAGAGGACCATGAGTCATAATTAGAACAATCATCAAATAATATTCCAAGAGTTACCTCCTTTTGAGTTGTGTTCGATGGAGGAGTCTTCTTGTTCTTTTGGGATCTTCTATGAGCCATCACTTCGAGTTGTTAGACTCAAGATGAAGTGCCTAGCTTTGATACCAATTGAAAGTCGCCTTGAGGGGGGGTGAATAGGCGGATCCTGAAAATTAAAACTTTATCCCCCAACTAGATCCCTTGATTAGTGGTTAGAACAAGATATACAAATATAGGAGTATATAAACTAAGTTCTTGCTTGGAAAGAGTATTGCTAAATAATGCGGGAGTGATAAATCAATACAACTAATAAGTTATAGGATAACAAAGCAAGAAGCCTTTAGATGAGAAGAGCACTAGGACAAGTTCTTTCTTGCAACGTGTTGCTTCACTAAATGGGAATTTAACTTGAAGCAACACCAAATGATATTAGCAAATAATGGTGCAAGAAAACTTAGAGCAAGGGAAAACAAACAAATCACAAGTAATAAACACAAAGGACACGGGTGATTTGTTTTACCGAGGTTCGGCCCTCGAAGGCCTAGTCCCCGTTGAGGAGTCCACTTAAGGACGGGTCTTTTTCAACCCTTTCCCTCTCTCCCCCGATCACACAAGGATCGGCGAGCTCTTCTTCTTCTCAAGGATCACTCTCGATCCCACAAGGACCACCACACTCTTTGGTGTCTCTTGCTAGCTTTTACAAGCCTCCAAAACTTTGGAGGAAGTTCGGTGGGAGTCAATACTCCATGCACAAATGAACACAAAGATGTAGCACACACTATCTCTTAATGAATCTCACAAGGCGCTAGGGCTAAACTCAATTGAGTAGCTCTCAATTGCTTGCTCTCTCTCTTTTGTGGCACTTGTGTTGGTTGCAGTGGACTAAATCTTTTGTATAGGATGGATCAATGAATATATGTAGTTGGGAGGGCTTGAGTATGTCAACTAGATGACTTGGAATGTTGCTTGGGCTCCCACACCATGAAGTGGCCGGTTGGGGTGGTATTTATAGCCACCAACCAAAATGTAGTCGTTGGAGAAGGCTGCTGGCGATGGGCGCACCGGACAGTCCGGTGCACACCGGACAGTGTCCGGTGCGCCAGCCACGTCATCCTATCCGTTGGGGTTGGAGCTGGTCGACCGTTGGAGGCTTTGTCCTCATGTGGCACCGGACAGTCCGGTGCACACCGGACAGTCCGGTGCCCCTCTGTCCTTCTGCTCTGACTTCTGCCGCGTGTACTGTTGCGCACCGTTCGCTGTCAGAGTCGACCGTTGGCGCGGGGTAGCCGTTGCTCCGCTGGCGCACCGGACAGTCCGGTGTACACCGGACAGTCCGGTGAATTTTAGCGGAGCGGCCTTCCATTTTCCCGAAGCTGGCCAGTTCAGAGCCGCTTCACTCTGGAGCACCGGACACTGTCCGGTGGTGCACCAGACAGTCCGGTGAATTATAGTGGGCTGCACCTGAGAAACCCGAAGGTGAAGAGTTCGAAGGCAATCCTCCCTGGTGCACCGGACATTGTCCGGTGGTGCACCGGACACTGTCCGGTGCCACACCGGACAGTCCGGTGTGCCAGGCCAGGGAGCACTTTGGTTTCTTTTTGCTCCTTTGTTTTGAACCCTGTCTTGTTCTTTCTATTGGTTTTTGTTGAATCTTTGACACCTGTAGAACATGCAATCTAGAGCAAACTAGTTAGTCCAATTATTTGTGTTGGACATTCAACCACCAAAATCATTTAGGAAAAGGTTTAAAGCCTATTTCCCTTTCAGGAACGTAAGACGAAATAAAAACTATTTTCTCTATTTAAAAATGTTGGTTGATTGTTCTGATGATAAATGTCTAATTTGCTTCTTTGATTGATTGAAATATTATAGATGGACATCTTAGCATGTACCACCATATGGTAATGAAATAGCTTTAGTAGGTAAAACACCAGTCTGCTTAGCTAATAAATTCCCCAAAGTAACATGATTCATAATTACCTGCCTTGTCTACTATTCTTTCTTACCATATGTTTCTAACTCAAATGGTCAATACTAAGAAGGGTGGTGGAATTGATCTACCTCCCAATCGACACATTCGGAGGATATTTAGACAACCACAACAACAACAACCTGAGATGGATCCTCCACAGCCTCCACCAGCCGAAGTTGATCCCATAGTTGCAGCCCAGATGCGGATAATGCAACAGATGGCAGACACCATGGCAGATATGCACATGCAGATGCGACTGGAACGCCAGGAGATGCGCCAAGAGCGAGAGGATATACGCCAGGTGATGCGCCAAGAGCGAGAGGAGATACGCCAGGAGAGAAGGGCGCAACGGCAGCAGCAACAACAACAGCAGCAAGCACCACTTCCTCCACCACCACCTCCACTTCCACCCCGGGACAAGCACCGGGAATTTATGAGCCACAAGCCTCCAACCTTCGTCAGTTCGCTAGATCCACTAGATGTTGATGATTGGCTGAAGTCAATTGAGAAGATGCTCAACATTGCCCAATGCTCTGACCGGGAGAAGGTTCTTTATGCTTCTGGTCATCTGACAGGTCCTGCTGCTGACTGGTGGGATTCTTATGTTGCTACCCATGATGCTTCTGACACTATTACTTGGGCGGAATTCACAACTTAGTTCAGAAACTACCACATTCTTGCTAGATTGATGAAGATCAAGAAGGAGTTTCTGTCATTGAAGCAAGGCAACATGTCTGTCAGTGAGTACCGTGACAAATTCATCCAGTTGTCAAGATATGCTCCTGATGAGGTGGCAGATGATGAAAGGAAGCAAGAGCACTTCAAAGAAGAACTCAATGGGCCCCTACAGTATGCACTGATTGCTCACACATTTCCATCATTTCATAAGCTGTTGATAAGGCTCTTGCTATTGAACACAAGCGTGTTCAATTGGGAGATTTGAAGAGGAAGGACATTACCGAGGGGCAGGGTAGCAGTAGTGTTCGTCCTCGCTACGTGCCGCCCCAGGGCACACCAACTCGTCCAGGAGGAGGACCACGCCTAGCTCAGTACACTCCACAGGGGTCTCCACGGACACCTCCCACTCGTCAGGCTGCCCCCACTGGCACCCCGACGAGGCCTACAGGACAGAAGACAGGCCCTACATGCTTCACGTGCAGTCATGTTGGGCATTATGCTAATGCTTGTCCAGCAGGGAATTCTAGTGCATCAACTCAAAACAAGCAACAGAATCCTGACAAGGGATTTAGCATTGCCAGGGTTAATCAAGTCAGTGTTGAGGCCACTACTAACGGTGCATACATCGCTATTGGTATGTTTTACATTAATGCAATTCCTGCAACATTATTTTTTGATTCTAGAGCTACGCATTCGTTTATGCCTGCTCGATTTGCCACCACTAATGAATTACCACTGCAAAACAGGAAAACGCCTATGGTAGTAATTACACCTAAAGGGCTTGTTGAAGCAAACTATATGACACAAAGATTGACACTGACAATTATGGGAAGGGAATTCTAGTCTACACCCATAGTACTAGAAGAAAGCAGTATAGATCTGATACTCGGGATGTCCTGGTTAAGGAAAGCTAAGGCAGTTATACACTATGATAAGGGAACCGTAGAACTTACCAGTTCCAAAGGGGAAAGGTTTGAAGTTGAGATTACTATAACCGCTTCTACTAGACCAACCATATTTCTAGTATATGGAAAATTTGTCGGTAGAAACATCTGAGTTGTTAGAGACTTTCCATATGTCTTTCCTGAAGAGTTACCCGGAATGCCACCAGATAGGGAAGTCGAATTCGTTATTGATCTCTTACCTGGTACTGCCCCCATTTCAAAAAGGTCATATAGGATGTCAGTGGAAGAGTTAAAAGAACTTAAGAAACAGTTAACAGAGTTACAGGAAGCAGGGTACATTCGCCCAAGTTCCTCACCTTGGGGAGCACCGGTACTGTTTGTACAAAAGAAGGATGGTTCGCAACAGATGTGTGTGGACTATAGATCACTTAATGTTGTTACTATGAAGAACAAGTATCTGTTACCTCGCATTGAGGATTTATTTGATCAGATGAGAGGTGCAAGGGTGTTCTCGAAGATTGATCTCCGATCAGGTTACCATCAAATGAAGATTAGGCCATCAGATATTCCCAAGACAGCTTTCTCAACCCGATATGGTTTATATGAATTCACAGTTATGTCATTTGGACTCACTAATGCACCATCCTATTTTATGAATCTGATGAATAAGGTGTTTATGGAGTATCTAGACAGATTCATCGTGGTATTCATCGACGATATTCTTATTCATTCCAAGAGTGATAGTGATCATGAGGAACATCTGAGATTGGTGCTACAGAAGCTACGGGATAACCAACTCTACGCCAAGTATAGTAAATGTGAGTTTTGGATTGATGAGGTGCCATTCCTTGGACATATCATTTCTAATGGTGGGATATCGGTGGATCCTACTAAAGTTAAGGAGATAGTGGCGTGGAGCATACCCAGTATAGTTACTGAAGTCTGGAGTTTCTTAGGAGTTGCAGGATATTATCGACGATTTATTGAAGGGTTCTCTAAGATTGCTAAGCCTATGTCTTCACTTCTGGAGAAGGGAAGAGAGTTTAAGTGGGACTCGAAGTGACAAGATAGCTTTAATCAACTGAAGTTTAGATTGATGTCACCCCCAGTGTTGGTTATGCCAGATCTACAGAAGGGATTTGACATTTATTGTGATGCATGTGACCAAGGCTTGGGATGTGTGCTTATGCAAGAAGGACACGTAATCGCCTACGTGTCACGTCAGTTGTGGAAACATGAGTTGAACTACCCCACTCATGACTTAAAACTGGCAGCCATAGTGCATGCGCTCAAGATATGGAGACACTATATTATGGGAACCAAGTGTCAAGTGTACACCAATCACAAGAGTTTGAAGTACATATTCACTCAGAAGGATCTCAACCTTAGGCAACACCGATGGTTGGAGCCCATTAAGGATTATGACTTGGAGATTCATTATCATCTGGGCAAGGCAAATCTGGTTGTCGATGCCTTGAGTCGAAAGGAACATGTCCATTCAGCTATTGTGGCCTAGCTACCTGATGAGATTGTTGAAGATTTTAGGAGACTCCTGGGAATTGTTGCACATACTGAAGGAGTCACCATTGAATTGGAACCCACCTTGGAGCAAGAAACCCGTAAGGGTTAGGTTGGTGATGCTAAAATTCAAGAGATCAAGGATCTTATTACTGAAGGAAGAGGTCTAGAATTTACGGAGGATGAGCAAGGCACAGTATGGTTCAAGGATCAGATATGTGTTCCTGATATAGATAGCCTTCATGAGACTATGTTGAAGGAAGCCCATGATTCTGATTACTCTATCCACCCTGGTAGCACTAAGATGTATCAAGATTTGAAGCAGAAGTACTGGTGGTATGGGCTGAAAAGAGATATTGCTGCACATGTGGCAAAGTGTGATGTGTGTCAAAGAGTCAAGGTCGAACATCAAAGACCAGCTGGACTATTGCACCCGCTGAAGATACCTGAGTGGAAATGGGAAGAAATTGGCATGGATTTCATTGTTGAACTTCCCCGCACTCCTGTAGGGTATGACTCTATTTGGGTGATTGTGGACAGACTGACAAAAGTGGCTCACTTCATACCTGTGAGGACTAATTACATGGGAGCCAAGCTAGCAAAATTGTATATGACTCGGATAGTTTGTCTACATGGGGTGCCTAAGAAGATCGTGTCAGACCAAGGATCATAATTTACTTCTCAGTTATGGAAGAAGTTGCATGAGTGCATGGACACAGAGTTGAATTTCAGTTCGGCCTACCATACTCAAACTGATGGGCAGACCGAGAGGACTAACCAAGCGCTGGAGGATATGTTAAGAGCTTGTTCTCTTAAACATGGTGGTAGTTGGGATAAGAGCTTACCATATGCGGAGTTCTCTTATAATAATAGTTACTAGGCCAGTCTGAAGATGTCGCCATTTGAGGCTTTATATGGCAGGAAGTCCAGGACTACTCCATATTGGGATCAGACTGGAGAAAGATAGCTCTTTGGGCCTGAACTTATTCAAGAGGCAGAAGAACAAGTCCGTATAATTCGGGAGAATTTAAGGGTAGCTCAAACCAGGCAAAAGACCTACACTGATAATATAAGAAGACTGCTAGAGTTTAAGGAGGGTGATCACGTGTATCTGAAGGTGTCACCGATCCGAGGTACGAGGAGATTTAAAGTTAAAGGAAAGCTATCCCCTCGCTTTATTGGACCTTTCTTGATTTTAAAGCGAGTTGAAGAAGTTGCATATCTACTAGAACTACCCGACCATCTTGCGGATGTACATGATGTCTTCCACGTGTCACAACTGAAGAAGTGCCTCTGGGTACCAGAAGGGCAGCTACCGATGGTGGATCTTAGTGTTCAAGATGTCTGACTTATACGGAATATCCTATCAAGATTCTTGACACTTTGACTCGAGTTACAAGAAATAAAGTTATTAAGATGTGCAAAGTGCAATGGAGCCATCATGGAGAAGATGAAGCTACTTGGGAGAGAGAAGAAGAGCTTCACATAGATTTTCCCCATCTTTTTCCTAGTCCTTCCCAAATCTCGAGGATGAGATTCTTGTTAAGGGGGGTAGGATTTGTAATACCCAAATTGTAAGGAAGAATAAAAGGAGAAATTGCTTTCCTTTATATATGTGTGTGTATCTCTATTTATCATCACATGTGACTGACCATGTTTAAAAATGAGTAAAACTTTACTAAAACACAAATAAATAATTGCATCATATTGGATTTTTGTTGTGCATTTAAAACAATAATCATATGAATAAAAATAAAATAATAATGAGAAGAAGATTTGAGGAAAAAGAGAGTATATAAAATATAAAGAAAATTTATATATTTCCCAAATTGGCACTTCTTAAGTTCACAATATAATTTGGGGACAAATTCTGCACAAGGTTTGAATTTAAAATTTGAATTCAAATTGAAGTTGGGAATAGAGAAAAGAAAAATAGAAATGAAAAAATGGAACTGTGCGCTGAATGGGTCGAAGCCAAACATTCGGCCCATTTTCCCTTTTTAACCGCGCGGCCCAAGTTGCTCTCCTCTCCACGCGCGCACTCTGACAGGTGGGACCCCTTGATAGACGGCCGCTCTCACTCGTGCGGCTGTTTCGCGGGGCCCACCGGTCATCCCACCGCGGCGTCAACGGACCGAGCGCCATGCGCGGACCTCTCCCTGGTTTCGCGCGGGTTGGGCCATGTCTCCAAGTTCGTGAACCCGGGAGATAAAAGCGGACCTCGTCCACGACCTCCTCTCCTCCAGCCACATCATCGTTGGTGTCGTCTTCTCATCAACGTTGCCTAAATTTGTGAGGGAGAGAAAAGTGCCGCCGTCGGTGCATTCCATTTTCCGCGCCGCACCCCATCGAGTGAAGTGGTCTGGGGTCCTTGGGGGACTTGTACTGGACCTGCGGAAACCGGGAATTCGGCCGGTGAGGACCTGGTGAGGACCCAATTGCTCGCCGGTGGAAAGTATCTCGTCGCCGTCGGTGTGCTTCGTCGCCATCGTGTGTCTCCGCGCCATCCTTGGTGAGTACGGCCCCCTCGTCTCTATTTGGTTGGAATGGCGCGTTGTGACCGGGGATTAGAGTAGAGGGCATTAGTTTAGGAGGATCGTGATCGTCGGTAATGGAGCTTCGTCATGCCACACCGGTCTCGCCATCGACGAAGCTCGGGATAATGATGACCGCGTTGTGTCGTAGATCTGAGAGCGGACAACCCTGATTAAACGGGGTGTACCGGTTGAGGAGATCGAATCTGCATCGTTGACCAGGCTTCGGACGACCAAGGGGAATCTGTAGGGTTTTAAGGCTCCACCGTTTATTTTAGATCGTGCGGCCGTGAGTGAAGGTCGTGAGTGAAGGTGCACGGTGAACCGTCGATCTCAGATCGGGCGGTTCCTATCTCATTCCAGTGCTCGGAAATGCAGATCTAATTTGTGCCGACCGAATCAAATCCAACGGCCAGAAATGGCCGGTACCCCTTCGTGGGTACACTTTGCTAAAGAGACGCCGCACTTCACATGAATAAATCCGTAACCCACTCGGGTGTCTCCCTGAGTCTTAGTTTCTTTTACGTCAGAGCCCCTACGTTTTCCAGAAATTGGCGTCCAATCCAGAGACTAAAGAAAAAAGGAAATTAATAACAGAAATTAATTTTTAATGTATAAATAAATGTTAGAACTTGTTTAAATTGTAGAAAATTCATGCTAAGTCCAAATTAATCCATTTCAGTTCCTATAATTTTGTAATATTATTGTCTATCAAATAGTGCTACTGTCTTGACATGAAAGACACATTAAAATTTATCTCTTACTTAATCTTGTATTGAATACATAAAACCTTGGGAAAATCATAACTTAAAATCCATAACTCCAAATTTAATGATTTCTGTTCCTATGATCTTATTTTAATGTGTAGATTTTTATTATTCATTTTGTTTACATGTTTGGTGTGATGTTAATTCTTTGCTATACTATGTATGTTTGTATTGATGCGAGTAGACGAACAAGCTACTAAGGATCCTGGTGCCCAGCAGATAGAAGTTGCTGAGCAGGAGCTCATTGAAGGCAAGTTGTTTGTGCCCTTAATCACTTCCTTTTTACCCAGTCATATTCTTATTAATCATAATGATCTACATAGGTTAATTTTTATGGGATCCAATAGGTTACCCTAGTTTTGGCTATCTTTATACCTTGTTTTACCACTGCATATTTTTGGGTACTATATGCTATTGCTCTATGTGGTTTTGGGTATGGAGATATACATCACTCATTGTTACACTTTTATTATCAGTTATTATTTATTGTTCATGATAAGATCATTATGTTAATGGGAACATGGAGAACCACCCGAGAAAACAGTGCTACCACAAGGGTGGTATGGGACACCTTTGGCTGATTAACTAGGAAAGCTAGTGGATGGCTACCTTACCCAAAAGGGGCAAGGGTAGTAGGGGACTAGTCAGTGTAGGGAGGTCCTTGGGTTGATTTTGCTGCGATGGCGGTCATGCGAGGGATTCCTGGACTGGAGCTTCCTAGAAACTGTAGCGGGTTTTCTGAAGCTAGTGGAGCTTTGTAAAGCCTCGTAGTGGTACCCTGCCTCGCTTCCTTGGTAGAGGTGTATGGGGTCCTATCAACCCCGTGGCAAATGGGTAACACGACTTGTGGGTAAAGATGCGCAACCTCTGCAGAGTGTAAAACTGGTATACTAGCCGTGCCCACGATCATGAGCGGCTCGGACACTCACATGATTAATGTATGGAATTAAATTCAATTTGTCATTTGCATCGCATTGGGATTATTTTATTATTACTTTTTATTTATTATTACTAAGGTTTGGTATTTACTTACACTTAGTAATTGCTATTAAAATGTTGACCAACTTATAAAAACAATGCTTAGCTAAAACCTTTATTTTATTGATCAGCCTTACACTTCACATGAACTCCCACCTTTGGTGAGTTCATGCACATTATTCCCCACAACTTGTTGAGCGATGAACATGTGTGAGCTCACTCTTGTTGTCTCACACCCCCAAAGGAGAAGAACAGGTGGTCGAAGAGGAGCCGCCTAGCACTGAGGCTTTCGAGTTGATCTAGGTGGCGTTTCCCAGTCAGCTTTGTGGCGCCAGGGAATAATATTTAGTTCGCTTTATGTTATCATTTATTTTTGTAAGACTTCCGCTATGTAATAAGTACATTTATGATATTTATGACATTTATCTCTATGCACTCTGTTATTATATGTGTTGTTTCCCTGGCGCATATATGTGATGCACCCGACTTTGTTCCTTAAATCCGGGTGCGACACGACAATGGAATGGAGTTAAAGAACTCTCAAATTGAAGGATTTCTTAAGGAGGAGGGCATCAAGCATGAGTTCTCTTCTCCCTACACACCTCAACAAAATGGTGTAGTGGAGAGGAAGAATAGAACTCTATTGGATATGGCAAGGACCATGCTAGATGAGTACAAGACATCGGATCGGTTTTGGGCGGAAGCGATTAACACCGCTTGCTACTCCATCAACCGACTCTACCTTCACTGAATCCTCAAGAAAACATCGTATGAACTCCTCACCGATAAAAAGCCCAATGTTTCTTATTTTATAGTTTTTGGGAGCAAATGTTTTATTCTTATTAAAAGAGGTAGAAATTCTAAATTTGCTCCTAAAGCATTAGAAGGTTTTTACTTGGTTATGACTCAAACACAAGGGCATATAGAGTCTTCAACAAGTCCACTGGATTAGTTGAAGTTTCTTGTGACATTTTGTTTGATGAGACTAATGGCTCTAAAGTAGAGCAAGTTGATCTTGATGAACTAGATGATGAAGAGGCTCCATGTGTTGCGCTAAGAAACATGTTCATTGGGGATGTGTGTCCAAAAGAATTCGAAGAACCTCCATAAGCACAAGATCAACCATCATCTTCCATACAAGCATCTCCACCAACTCAATATGAGGAAATGGCTCAAGAGGACGAGGATCAAGATCAAGGCGATGAGCCACCTCATGAGGAGGACATTGATCAAGGGGGAGATGAAGATCAAGACAAGGAAGATGATCATGAAATTCAAGATCAAAGACTGCCACACCCAAGAGTCCACCAAGCAATTCAAAGAGATCACCCCGTCAACTCCATTCTTGGTGACATTCACAAGGGGGTAACCACTCAAATCTCGAGTTGCTCATTTTTGTGAACATTACTCTTTTGTGTCTTCTATTGAGCCATATAGGATAGAGGATGCACTTAGAGATCCGGACAGGGTGGTGTCAATGCAAGAGGAGCTCAACAATTTCATAAGGAATGAGGTATGGCATTTAGTTCCACGTCCTAACCAAAATATTGTAGGTACTAAGTGGATATTCCGCAACAAACAAGATGAGCATGGTGTGGTGACTAGGAACAAAGCCTGACTTGTTGCCAAAGGTTATTCACAAGTCGAAGGTTTAGATTTTGATGAAACCTATGCACCCGTAGCTAGGCTTGAATCAATTCATATATTACCTGCCTATGCTACTTACCATGGCTTTAAGTTATATCAAATGGACATGAAGAGTGGCTTCCTCA
The DNA here is from genome assembly GCF_902167145.1 of Zea mays. Lineage (NCBI taxonomy): Eukaryota > Viridiplantae > Streptophyta > Magnoliopsida > Poales > Poaceae > Zea > Zea mays. The sequence continues at coordinate 45,703,770 of NC_050104.1, forward strand.
ATGGTCCTATCAAGGAAGAGGTATATGTTGAGCAACCTCCTAGTTTTGAAGATAGTGAGTATCCTTCCCATGTCTATAAGCTCTCAAAGGCGCTTTATGGGCTTAAGCAAGCCCCAAGAGCATGGTATGAATGCCTAAGAGACTTTCTTATCACTAATGGCTTCAAAGTTGGAAAAAGTTGATCCTACTCTCTTCACTAAAACAATTGCTAAAGACTTGTTTATATGCCAAATTTGTGTTGATGATATTATATTTGGGTCTACTAACAAGTCAACTTGTGAAGAATTTAGTAGGATTATGATACAGAAATTCGAGATGTCTATGATGGGGGAGTTGAAGTATTTCCTTGGATTTCAAATCAAGCAACTCCAAGAGGGCACTGTCACACCCGGTTTTAGAAGGCAAACCGAATGCGAACCATGTACGTGCCAGGATCAGCAATTCATGTACACAGCAGTTACATAACATGGACATCATAACATAGTGCTCAAATAGTATTAAAAAGGGAAATAATAGTCGATTACATCATATGTCTGAGACATCCACATAGTCTTTACAATAATCAAAGTGCGGAAAAGAAACGTAGATAAACACGGCCTTCACAGGCAACCGACTGGGGGTTGCCGCTAACCCACTCCTAGAACTCGTAGTCATGGAACTCCTGGAAGTCTCCTTCCACGACTCCATCTTCTCCTGAGCAGTGGTTGCAATACTAACAACCTGGGATGGGGGGGAGTTTGGTGTGTAGAGCAAGGGTGAGTACACATCAACATACTCAGCAAGTATCCTGTTTGGCTGTAGTGGACTAACTTTATGTGGGGGTAAGTCAAGCAGTTGCTTTTAGTTGGTCAGATTATTATTACTAGTAGAGAAAGCCAAGTTTTAGAATTAACCCACGTTATTAACCCAAACGTACTCCTTTCCAAATGGAAAGAGTACCACTTACCATTACCAGAGTCAATACCAAGAACCATCAATCTCATTGCCACCTGCAAACCGAACATCTCTGATCAAGTACCACTAATCACTGGAGCTCCCTTGGCCGCTCATAACCGCAAGCACGTCTGATATATAAGTTTTCAAACACTCTGCAGAGGTTGCGCACATTACCCACAAGTCATGATTCCCTTTCTGCCCGGAGAGAGCTACTCCCCATTGGCCACTACCTAGGTGGCCCAGCAGGGCATCACTACGTAGCCTTTACAAAGATTCCCCAAGGCTGTAGTCGCCCGTTAGGTTTCCTAAATGCACCGCACTCCTCTCCAAGGAGCGAACCCAAGCTTGGAAGAGCGAGCCGCATACACCGAGCCCCATTAACGGCACGACGGCTAAGCGATCTACACCCCGGTTCCTCTAATTATTCAGCTAAGGGCACCCCATTCCACCCTCATGGTTGCACTGTTTTTCCGGGCGGTCATCCAACGAACAGGTCCTTACGGAGAGGCACTCGAGAAACCGCTCGAGCCCCCTTGAATGCCACAAGTATAACATCATAATAAAGGAGGAAAACAGTGTATCATCGATAAATCTCATCATGTTCGTTGATTAGAGTTAAGCAATAGCATAAAGCTAAACAATAATAATCCAACCCAAATAGGTAAACAAGGACATGGATAACAAAAGCTAGTCAATCCTTAGGTATAAATGTGTAATGCGGGAGGTGAATTAAAGTATGTATAGGACAGAGATAGGTCAAGGGACACTTGCCTCCACCAACCGACTGCTGCTGAGGGGTTTCTCCTGCGAGTTCTTCGGGCTCCTCAACCAGATCGTTCTCTATGCGAGCGCAAACATACATACATCCATCCATTCGAATTAGGAAACAAACAGTACATCATACAAGAGAACAGATAGATTAAATATGCATAGAGTATGACATACGATATTGCATTTGCCATGGCTAGAAAGAGAAGGAAGGTCTCGTAGTGGTTAAAGCTATACTCAAGGCGTAATACGGGTAGACGCATAACTAGCCATTACGTGCTCTAGTTCCACTTAGTTCCAATAACAAGGATTAGTCGCATGCACTAATAGAATCATAACCATTTTCAGTTGATCAACATTAAATAAGGTAGATGATTAACTACATGAATTAACTAACGTAACCGATTTCTAAATTGAGTTTCCATTTATTGAATTAAATAATGCGATCACTACGCATGGATTACACGGGGGGGGGGGGGGGTAGACGGGCACGTCTAGGGGGTAGACGAGCGCGTCGCGAACGTGGTAGGGCGCTACGCGTCGCGCCGAGGGCACGACGAGCCACGCCAAAGCACCGTGCACCACGCGAGCACGCACGCGCATGGCCGCACTGACGCGTCGCGGACGGGTCGCTCACGCGCCGGGGCCGAGCTGCGCACACGCCGCGCTACGCAGGGGCATCACGGCCGCGCGAGCCGAAGCCGCGCTGGGCCGGGGCCGCGCTGCGCAAGGGCGGGCGAGCCGAGCGCCACGGCCGCGAGCCGTGGGTGCGGCGAGCTCGCTGGGGGCACCGCGCGCTACACGGGCCGCGCCGGGGCTCCGCGCGCACCGCCGAGGCCACGTCGGGGCCGCGCCGGGGACGGGCGGGGGCGAGCGCCGCGTGAAAGCATCTAGGCCCCTGGTTGGTTTTAGTGATTAATGACAACGTAATGTTATATGTGACTAACGTGTGTTTTGCAGAGACAGATGGTAAGTTAGGTCGCATTACAGGTAGAAGTATTACAATGGTGAAAACAATCCCAGAGATAAGAACTCGAAGCGACGGCTAAAATGACGAAACAAAAGGTGAAGGACTACGGAGTCCGAGTGTCAAGGAGATGTGGACACTCGTGATTTAGTTAGGTCTTTTATTCTCTTTTAGCCGTACTATAAAGAGGGGTTGTCGATGAGTAGTTTGACCAACAGAGTTCTAGTGTAGTGTTGGTGCACAATCACACTCACATTCAGTGTTAGGTGTCACTCTAGAACTCACCCACAAGTTAGAACGAAAACCGATTTGAAAAACAGCTGAAAAACAAGAAGTAGGGTTTCTGGCCCAGTGGCACCGGACAGTCCGGTGCACCCTCTGCCAGGTGGGGCCAGGCTGGCCCGGGGAAGAACCTTCCCCACACAGAAACCCGAGAGCGCAGGTTTTCAGAGTTGAATTATAGTGGCGCACCGGACAGTGCACCGGACTGTCCGGTGTGCACCGGACAGTGCCTGTTCACTGTCCGGTGCCATGAGTCCAACGGCTAACTGTCAGAACTAGCCGTTGGAAACGACCGTTGTCGCACCGGTGGCGCACCGGACTGTTCGGTGCGCCATTGCGCAGTGAGATGCCTGCAACAGCTAGTTGGTGGGTGAGGGCTATTTATACCCCCTCCACCCATCATATTCAATGTCTTGCACCCCACATTTATTCTAGCACATTGCTAGAGCATTGCAAGCACCAAAAGCCTAGTGAGGAGATTAGAGAATCTTAATCCGCGTTTGTTCCTCATTAGCGCTAGCGAGAGCCACCTAGAGCACACACCACTTGCATTAGGCTTCTCTTGGTCAAGCGAAAGTCTACGACTTGTTACTCTTGGTGATCGGCATCACCTAGACGGCTTGGTGGCGTTGGGAGCTCGGTGATCACCGTGAAGATCTTGTTGGTGACCCGACTCAATTTTGTAAGCGGTCTCGAGGGATCCATCGCGCCGGAGTGGCAAAGGATCATCTAGTAGTGAGCACTTGGTTCTTGCGAGGACCAAGGGGGAGCGATACCCTTGCGTGGGTGCTCCAACGAGGACTAGTGGAGAGTGCCGACTCTTCGATACCTCGGAAAAAATTGGAGGAGTCTTCTAAACCTTGCTTTACATTCCGCACTTAATTCAAGCACTTTACATTGTGTATTTGTTTAGCAAGTATTTGAAGTATTGTCTTAGCATTATTGTGTTTCTAGTATTATTATCTTAGTGCTAGTTGTTGGGGTGAAGTTGGGCTCTTGCTTAGCTCTTGCTTAGCTTTTAATTAGTGTTGATTTTTAGAAAAGCCCAATTCACCCCCCTCTTGGGCATCGTGATCCTTTCAATTAGTATCAAAGCCTTGTTGCTCTTAGATTAGCTTAACCGCTAAGAGTTACGATGTCCGGTGGGGATGGACCTCCTCCCGTTTTTGATGGTGACAATTTTCCTTATTGGAAAATTCGTATGGAACCATATTTAGAGGCTATAGACAATGGTGTCTATAAAGCCGCCACACAAGGATTCCCCGAACCTAGAGATCCCACAAATCTTGTAGGTGATGAGTTCAATTATGAGAAATGGAATGCTAAGGCCAAAAACACCCTTTTTAGAGGCCTTTGCAAAGATGTGTTCAATAGAGTAAGAAATCATAAAATGCTCATGATTTGTGGATGGACATTTGTGCTCTACATGAAGGAACTAGAAGTGAGCGTGAGGAGAGATATCACATAGCCATGAGAAAGTTAAATTCTTTTGAAATGCTTGCTAATGAAAATGCCAATGCTATGTACTCACGTCTCAATATTCTTGTAGAGGAAGTTAATGGATTGGGGCTTACTCAAATCTCACAACCGGATGTTGTGAGGAAGATTCTCATTGTCCTCCCAATAGACAAATATGGACACATTGTCACTGTGCTACATCAAATGGATCTTTCAATTACCACACCTACACAGATTTTGGGAAAGATCAATGCTCATGAGATGTACATGCACATCAACGACAAAGAAGAGTCATCTTCCAAAAGAAAGGATTTGGCTCTCAAAGCAAATCAAGAAAGAAAAGGGAAAGCAAAAATACAAGTTGAGGAAGAATCCTCAAGTGATGATGACCTTGATGCTAACATTGCCTTGATGGTAAGGAAGACCACCAAGATGTTGAAGAAGCTCAATAGAGAAGGCATCAAATTTGATTCAAGAAAGAAGAAGTTCTTTTCCAACAAAAGAAAGTCCATTTCTGAGATGGATTGCTACAACTGTGGTGAGCTCGGTCATCTTGCTCATCAATGTAACAAGCCCAAGAAGAACAAGTTCAAGGGCAAGAAAGAAGATGACAGCGATGATGAAAAGAAGGAAAAGAAATTCTTCAAGAGGAAAGATGGGAAGCAGAAGAGGTTCCACAAGAAGAAGAATGGAAAGGCATATATTGTTGGTGACTGGCTCACTGACATTGAGTCATCAAGTGGATCTTCTTCAAGTGAAGAAGAGAATGATGAAAAAGTTGCCGCCATCGCCGGGGACTTCTCTTCACCACCACCATCGCCATCATCGACTTCTCACCTATGCCTCATGGCTAGGGGTGAACGGAAGGTGAACTACAAGACCGGTGGGAACCATTGGGTTATTGACAGTGGATGCACACAACATATGACAGGCAACCCATAGATGTTCACCTCACTTGATGAGAATGTTGATGGACAAGATAAAATCACATTTGGAGACAATTCAAAAGGAAAAGTGCAAGGACTTGGCAAGGTGGCAATTTCAAATGATTTATCAATATCAAATGTTCTCTTAGTTGCACCTTTGAGCTTCAATTTATTATCAGTGGGTCAACTCTGTGATCTTGGACTTCAATGCTTATTCAGTCCAACGGAGGTTATTGTAACAAAGATGGATGATGAATCAATGGTGTTCAAGGGATTTAGATACAACAACCTCTACTTAGGGGATTTCACTTCAGAAGATGCAGACTTAAGAACTTGCCTCTTCACCAAAGCTTCACTTGGATGACGTTGGCATAAGAGGCTTGCACATGTTGGGATGAGCACACTCAAGAAGGTATTAAAGAAAGACATGTTTAGAGGATTAAAGGATGTGGTGTTTGAAAAAGACAAGCCATGTAGTGCATGTCAAGCTGGAAAGCAAGATGCTAATACACATCCTACTAAAGCTTTCATGTCAACATCAAGGCCACTGGAACTACTTCATATGGATTTATTTGGACCTACAAATTATGTAAGTGCCGGTGGCAACCTCTACTGTCTAGTGATTGTTGATGACTTCTCAAGATACACTTGGGTGTTCTTTCTCCATGACAAATCTTAAGTTGCATCTATATTCAAGAAGTTTGCCAAGAAAGCACAAAATGAATTTGATTGCAAGATCAAGAAGATTAGAAGTGATAATGGCAAAGAATTTGACAACACCAACATTCATGAGTACTGTGATGAAATTGGGATCAAACATGAAGTATCTGCAACATACACACCTCAACAAAATGGAGTTGTTGAAAGAAAAAATGGGACCTTGATCACTCTTGCAAGAACAATGATTGATGAGTATAACACACCAGAGAGGTTTTGGGCCGAAGCTGTCAATACTGCATGTTATGCATCAAATAGGCTATTTCCTCATCGACTACTTGCGAAGACTCCCTATGAACTGCTAAATAGGAAAAATCCAGACGTCTCCTTCTTCTGGGTGTTTGGGTGCAAATGCTACATCTACAAGAAACGCCATCACCTAGGGAAGTTTCAAAGACGTTGTGATATTGGTTTTCTTTTGGGTTATTCATTAAAGTCCAAAGCATATCGAGTATTCAACCATGCCACTGGCGTGGTAGAAGAAACATATGATGTGGAATTTGATGAGACTAATGGCTCCCAAGGAGCACTTGAAAATCTTGATGATGTAGGTGATGAGCCACTTAGGGAAGCAATGAAGAACATGCCTATTGGAGCTATCAAACCAAAAGAAGATGAAGAAAAGGTGCAAAACATTGACAGGCCTTCTTCATCAAATGTACCACAAGATGATGAAAAAGATGAGAGGCATGCAAATGAAGATACATTTGTCTCTCATGAACAAGCAAGGGTACAAGCCGAAGATGTTGATGCTCCAGGATCTTCTTTCCAAGTGGTTGACAGGAGAAACTCATCACTACTTCAAGCTCATCCTCCAAATCAAATCATCGGGAGTCCTTCACAAGGGGTTATTACTCGATCACAGAGACATGCTTCTTTTATTGAACATCACTCTTTTGTTTCTTGTGTTGAGCCTACTTGTATAGATGAGGCACTACATGATCTGGACTGGGTGAATGCCATGCATGAAGAACTTAACAACTTCACCCGTAACGAAGTTTGGACCCTGGAGAAGCCCCCACAAGATGCAAGAATCATTGGAACAAAGTGGGTGTTCAGAATCAAACAAGATGATCAAGGTGTGATTGTAAGGAACAAGGCAAGACTTGTTGCAAAGGGATTCTCTCAAGTTGAAGGCTTAGATTTTAGAGAGACCTTTGCACCGGTTGCTCGACTGGAAGCCATCCGTATCCTACTTGCATATGCATCATGCTATGATATAAAACTTTATCAAATGGATGTAAAAAGTGCATTTTTAAATGGCTTCATAAATGAACTTGTATATGTTGAGCAACCGCCTGGATTTGAAGACCCTAGATATCCTAACCATGCTTACAGGTTGTCCAAGGCGCTATATGGGCTAAAGCAAGCTCCAAGGGCTTGGTATGAGCGCCTTCGCGACTTCCTCATCGAAAAGGGATTCAAGATCGGGACTGTCGACACAACTCTATTCACAAAGAAACATAATGGTGATATTTTCATTTGTCAAGTATATGTTGATGATATAATCTTTGGCTCGACAAATGACTATCATTGCAAGGAATTTGGTGAGTTGATGTCGAAGGAGTTTGAGATGTCAATGATTGGTGAGCTAACGTACTTCCTCGGCTTTCAAGTCAAGCAATTGAAAGATGGTAACTTTCTCTCACAAGAGAAGTATACCAAAGACTTGTTGAAAAGGTTCAACATGGAGAAGTGCAAACCAATCAAGACCGCCATGCCAACAAATGGAAATCTCGACTTAGATGAGGGAGGTAACCCGGTTAATCAAACTCTCTACCGTTCTATGATTGGTAGTTTATTGTACCTTACCACATCTAGGCCCGATATTATGTTTAGTGTCTGCATGTGTGCTAGATTTCAATCTAATCCTAAGAAAGCTCATCTTCGTGCCGTTAAGAGAATTCTTAGGTATCTCAGGCACACCACAATCATTGGTCTGTGGTATCCCAAAGGAGCTACTTTTGACTTAATTGGCTATTCCGATTCGGATTATGCCGGTTGCAAAATTGATAGGAAAAGTACTTCTGGGGGATGCCATCTGTTTGGTAGATCACTAGTTTCATGGACATCCAAAAATCAAAACAGTGTTGCCTTGTCAACTGCCGAAGCGGAATACATTGCCGCAGGTGCTTGTTGCACACAAATTTTATATATGAAACAAACTCTTCTAGACTATGGCGTAGTTCTAGAAAAGGTACCTTTGTTGTGTGATAATGAGAGTGCTGTTAAAATTGCCAATAACCCTGTACAACACTCTCGCACCAAGCACATTGATATCCATCATCACTTCCTTAGAGATCATGTTGCTAAAGGAGATATCATTTTAGAAGGAGTGAGGTCGGAAGATCAATTAGCGGATATTTTCACTAAGCCACTTGATAAGACCCGCTTTTGCATGTTGAGGAATGAACTAAATATTCTTGATCTCAGAAATTTTATGTAAAATGTCAAATGGTGTTGTCAAGCTTGCATTGCATGTTTAAATTTCTTGTATTGCTTCTAGGGCTTGTCTAACCTAGTTGAGATAACCGCCAACAAAGCGAGTGAAAAAGCTTAACTCGGATCAAACTTGACAAGTCTTAGTTTTAAGCTTTTAGCACTTAAATTCTTACTTTTTATGCAATTGTTGGTTCTTGAAATATGCATGAGGTACTGCACTTAGGGGGAGTATTCAAAACTCAAATCACTCATGAAAACCCCTAGTGCAAGCCAAAATGCAAATTTCACCATTTGCCTATTTTTCTCTAAAACTTTTCTAGCCTATGGCAAAATATTTTGAAAAATATGAGAAAATACATGAGGGTGCCAATACCTATCCCAACAAGTGTTATTTTGTGTGTTTATAAGTTGGGATTTGGTTTGGTTGGGAACTAGATAGAAAAATTCAAAAAACCCAAATTTTCCCTATGTCTGGGCTCACCGGACAGTCCGATGTGCACCAGACACTGCACTGTGCAATGTCCGGTGCACCGGCAGCCGCGCGCTAAAATACCTTTCTCCTGTGCGCTGTCCGGTGTGCACCGGACAGGCACTGTAGACTGTCCGGTGCGCCCATATCGTGTTTTAAAAAACGGCCTCCAGCCCGAGACCGAGCCAGAGGCTCTTTTCTCCCTCTGTGCTCTCTGCTCTCTGTTCTCTGTGAATTGCTCCCTCTCACCGGCGATCTCCCCTCACCGGCGTCCTTTGTGCTCCGGCGACCTCCAGCTGTTGCGCCCGTCCCTTCTCCCTCTGGTGAGCAGCCTTGTCTTCTCCTCTCTCTTCTCTCTGTTCATGCCACCAGTAAAGCACCCCTCTTCCACCCCTTGTGAGTCAATTCAAATTTCCTGTGAAATCTAGTGAAACCAAGTGGTCATATGTGTTCCTCTGTGTGCCTTGAGTATCCTTGCAGGTTCCTAGCTCCTTTGGGAGGGTTTTCCCACCTCAAATAGCCATTTCCCCAAAACCCTAAAACTCCGCCGTCCACGTGTTCGGTGAAATGCCCAAACCAGCCAAAAATGCCCCGATTGAACCCAAATTTTTCAGGCACCTTCACAACACCTCCAGTAACATATTCGCCAAATTTCACGCCCATCCGATATTCCAGGCTTTAATTTCACCCAATTCCCCGTTTCGAGCGATCGTTTCCGAGCCGAGTGCCCAAATCTCTTTTTCTTCTCCTAATTTCAAACCAAGCACACACTTCACTCATAATCACCCATATAAACCTACTCGTGAAGTATCGGCTCAATTCCACGTCATTTCGTGCCTCAATTCGAATTCCAAACCTCCTATGGCACTTTTTATCGTTCAAACGCCGTTTTCACGTCGTTTGACCTCTCAATCGTCTCATCCCTTGTTTTCTGTGCCATCTTTCTCTGTGTATGTATTTATTCACATTTCATATACTTATGACTATGTGACTAATACGTGCTCACCTCTTCTGTCATTTCAGTGACCTTGATTGCTTGTGTGCCGTCTCCTGTCCTGCCTGGATCGTCAACTCTCGTGTGAGCTTTCTCGGTAGTCATCTCATCCTTTGATATTCTATCGGATATTATCGATCTGTGCTAAGTCTCTCTCTCTCATTTGCAGTCATCAGGTCGGGATGCCGCGCATGAAGAATGTGTCGGTGCTAGGGGGAGGCGATGATGAGGATCCTCGTCGTCCCTTCAGGCAGGTCAAGGGTAAGACAGTTCACTTAGAGCAGCAGGAAGGCCGCAAGAAGCGGCGTATGGACAGAGCAGCCCGTGCAGCGGCAGCAGCAGCAGCAGCAGCCGCTGCGTAGGCCGAGCTTGGAGATCAGCCACAGACTCCGTCAGATCAGATTGCGTACCGTGTTCGTCGCCTCGCCTCCCGGCCTCGCTCCTCCACTCACACCACTGCTTCCACTCCACCACCCACTCTGTCTGCTCCCGTCACCCCTGTTGCACCATCCACCACCTCAGCCATACCCGCTACCTCCACTACACCAACTTCCATTGCTCCTCCTCTCGCTCCCGCTTCCGCTCCTCCTATCCCTCCACCTCGATTTCGGGAGCGCGATGAGACTGAGGTACGACCCCTTGCTGCGGATCCCAGACTTTTTGACCTTCAGCGTGCTACAGCGGCACAGATACGTAGGTTCAGATACGTACCCGTGGAGTCTTGGTTACCGGCTCAGAGGGATCCTGCTGCATTTGACCTTTTCAGCACCCGTATTCAGGAGTCCTTTTCAGAGCTCAGATGTCTTCACAGATTGCTTTGCGAGTGCACCGGCTTTTGGATCTTCCAGCGTTTCTGCTTGCCGCCGGTGCTGACTCTGAGGTGCACCTCACATATCTGCCTGGCCTTCTGACTCTGTTGACTACCAGTGGCAGGTATGTTGAGGAGTGGGTCCGAGTTTTCTATGCTACTGTAGGATAGACCCCAATCATCACTGGATGAGGTTTCATTTTGAGCGAGAGGATATCACCATTACTGCCAGTCAGATTCGCCAGCTCTTTGGATTTCCCGAGTCGTCGACTCGACTTCACAGCTTATGCTACGGCACCTCTGACCCTCCTCGTCGCCCTCACGACGGTGTGGCTCCGGGTACAGCTCACGTCGCGGCTCTGTTCTGCCCGCCCTTTTCAGATGGGTCGCGATGTTCACCGGCTGATTTTACTACAGCAGCCAAGTACTTATTTAAGCTTATCAGACGGACTCTTCTGCCGAGGTGGGATACAGGGAGGCTACCACACATATCCAGCTCTGGCTCCTTGGTGCCCTGGTTTCTCACTCTGAGTTTGGCGTCGTGGATTTTCTTATTTGTGAGATCGAGGACACCGTTTTGGATGACATACGTGCTCATCGATAGTTGACATATGCTCACTACTTGTGCCACATTTTTGCGCAGCTGATTCGGCCTCCACAGTTTCAGGGCACACTTGAGGCCTCACGCCTTGTCTTTGGGTCCTACCGTCCTGCGCCTGAGGCTCCTGTGCCTGCTTCTGCTCCAGTTTTTGACTCTCAGGCAGAGGATGCTGCTATTCATCAGTTCAAAGCTCAGGATGCAGCAGTTGATGATGATGATGATGATTTTGGGATTCCGCCTCCGCCTCCTATGCCTCCACGCTCACATGATCATGAGGCTGGGAGTTCTAGTGCTACCCCTGCTGCCCCTCCTGCTATTGACCCTGTACTTGCTTCGATTCTTCAGACACTCACTCAGCAGCAGGCTCACTTGGCAGCCGAGCAGTCCCGCCAGGCAGCAGCCCATCAACAGTTATCCGAGAGGATGCTCTCGATGTTTCAGACCATACAGGACAGACAGGATTCCCTTCAGCAGCAGCTTCTCCAGGATCAGGCTGAGAGCAGGGCATTCATGGCTCTTATGCTGCAACATTCTGGTGTCTCAGTTTTCCCAATTCAGTCTTCTCCACCTCCTCCGCTTCAGGCTCCTGTTGTGCCAGCGATTTAGACAGGACCCCCTCTTCCTTCTGTTGGTCCTTCTTCCTCTCCGCTCCGGTCGGTCACTCTGGCTTTCACGTCACCGGTTCTCAGCTCTGTCTGCCCTCAGCCTCCAGTGCCACCAGCTTCTGCTGTTACCACTTCTTTTGTGGCAGTATCTGTGACCACTTCAGTTCCGGCAGCTTCTGCAGCGCGGCCTTAGTCCGAGTCAGTACCAGCTCCAGCTTCTACCGCAGATCCTGGATCCGAGACTGACTCTGACCCCCACCGGCGTTCGCTCTGCTGCCTCGATCGCGACCGGATGCGCCCCCGCCGCCTCCTCCTGCTTCAGATGTTTAGGTTTGGGTACCCTTTTGGTGTTTGACGCCAAAGGGGGAGAGATATGAGTTCTGAGAGCTAGGGGGAGTTAGAGAGTTAGTAGAGAGTCATTTTGATGTAATATATGTGCTTGTTACTCTCTATACTAGCTTGGTGCTTTTGGCTCACAAACTCTTTATATACTCTCGTTGCTTATGAGTGACTGTGTGTATTATGTTTTCACCTTATATTTTATCACCAGTCTTCTAGTTCTTGATTCATTGATTTAACTTCACTTTTATATGAACAAGAATCTTACGATGTGTATGCGCTCACTCTTATTATTATGGTACACATTCTTTCTGTCAAAGAATACTGAGTATAACTAACCATCCTTTCTATTGACAGAAACTTCAAAACAAACTACTCTCACAAATCTTGTAGGGTTGTCATCAATCACCAAAAAGGGGGAGATTGAAAGCATCTAGGCCCCTGGTTGGTTTTAGTGATTAATGACAACGTAATGTTATATGTGACTAACGTGTGTTTTGCAGAGACAGATGGTAAGTTAGGTCGCATTACAGGTAGAAGTACTACAATGGTGAAAACAATCCCAGAGATAAGAACTCGAAGCGATGGCTAAAACGACAAAACAAAAGGTGAAGGACTACGGAGTCTGAGTGTCAAGGAGATGTGGACACTCGTGATTTAGTTAGGTCTTTTATTCTCTTTTAGCCGTACTATAAAGAGGGGTTGTCGATGAGTAGTTTGACCAAGAGAGTTCTAGTGTAGTATTGGTGCACAATCACACTCACATTCAGTGCTAGGTGTCACTCTAGAACTCACTCACAAGTTAGAAACGAAAACCGATTTGAAAAACAGCTAAAAACAAGAAGTAGGGTTTCTGGCCCAGGGGCACCGGACTATCCGGTGTGCACTGGACTGTCCGGTGCACCCTCTGCCAGGTAGGGCTAGGCTGGCCCGGGGAAGAACCTTCCCCACGCAGAAACCCGAGAGCGCAGGTTTTCAGAGTTGAATTATAGTGGCGCACCGGACATTGCACCGGACAGTGCACCGGACTGTCCGGTGTGCACCGGACAGTGACTGTTCACCGTCCGGTGTGCCATGAGTCCAACGGCTAACTGTCAGAACTAGCCGTTGGAAACGACCGTTGGCGCACCGGTGGCGCACCGTTGTCGCACCAGTGGCGCACCGTTGTCGCACCAGTGGCGCACCGGACTGTCCGGTGCGCCATTGCGCAGTGAGATGCCTGTAACGGCTAGTTAGTGGGTGAGGGCTATTTATACCCCCTCCACCCACCATATTCAATGTCTTGCACCCCACATTTATTCCAGCACATTACTAGAGCATTGCAAGCACCAAAAGCCTAGTGAGGAGATTAGAGAATCTTAATCCGCGTTGTTCCTCATTAGCGCTAGCGAGAGCCACCTAGAGCACACACCACTTGCATTAGGCTTCTCTTGGTCAAGCAAAAGTCTACGGCTTGTTACTCTTGGTGATCGGCATCACCTAGACGGCTTGGTGGCATTGGGAGCTCGGTGATCACCGTGAAGATCTTGTTGGTGACCCGACTCAATTTTCTAAGCGGTCTCGAGGGATCCACCTCGCCGGAGTGGCAAAGGATCATCTAGTAGTGAGCACTTGGTTCTTGCGAGGACCAAGGGGGAGCGATACCCTTGCGCGGGTGCTCCAACGAGGACTAGTGGAGAGTGCCGACTCTTCGATACCTCGGAAAAAATTGGAGGAGTCTTCTAAACCTTGCTTTACATTCCGCACTTAATTCAAGCACTTTACATTGTGTATTTGTTTAGCAAGTATTTGAAGTATTGTCTTAGCATTATTGTGTTTCTAGTATTATTAACTTAGTGCTAGTTGTTGGGGTGAAGTTGGGCTCTTGCTTAGCTTTTAATTAGTGTTGATTTTTAGAAAAGCCCAATTCACCCCCCCTCTTGGGCATCGTGATCCTTTCACCGTGCCAGGCAAAGAGCCGCGCCGAGCCGCCGTGGGCAGGCCGAGCGAGCAGGCCACCGGGGCGAGTGAGCGCGAGGGGGAGGGCGTGTCGGGGCCGGGCGGGGGCGAGCGCGCCGCGCCGCGGGGAGGGTGGCTGGGCACGCCACGGCCACGTGCCATGGCCGAGCTCCGCCCCCGCGCCAAGGTCGGGCTGCCGCGGGGACGGGCGTCGAGGGCGCGCCGAGGGCGGGGACGCCGGGCGGGGGCGCTGCGCCAGGGCAGGGACGGGACGCTGGGACGCCGGGACGGCAAGCCCGGGCCGCCTCGCCATGGCTACGAGCGCCGATGGGCGGACGGGGCCGCGCCGGGCAGCGCGTGAGGGAGGGAAGGGGGCCAGGGCCGGCCGGACGGCGCCATGGCCGGGAAGTGGAGGGAGGGGAGAGGAGAGAGGAGGGGGAGGGGCTTACCGCGCGGGGGGGGGGGGGCGAGGGCGAGCGGCGGTTTCGGCGTCAGGCAGGGGAGCGAGGGCGAGCGGGCGCGGGGGGGGAGATTTTGGGGAAGGGGGAGGGGTGCCAGGTGGGACCCATGGGCAGGGGGGTGTGGCGGCGGCGGTTTCCAACCGCCCGCGTGCAGGGCGCGGCGGGGGGAGCGGCTGGGCCGCGCTGGCTGGGCCGCACGGGGCCCACAACGGGGAAGGGAGGAGGGGGAGGCCGGTTGGGCCGTGAGGCCAGCTGGGCCGCGCGCGAGGGGAGGGGGGAGCTGGGCTGAAAAGGGGAGGAAGGGGGGAAAGAGAGAAAAAAAGGAAAAGGTTTTCCCCTTTTAAAATCTATTTTCTAGATGAATGATTTCATAGTTTTCACTCAATCAAAATAAATGCATGGTTCGGCATGGTGCGACAAACAAAATAAAAATATTTCTAGGGTCTTGCTTTACATGAGATCTCAAGCCGAATCCCGCTATAACTTTGGAAAAGATCAAGGCTTAGTGAGGGGAAAAGGAAAAAGGAAAGGGTAACGCCCAAATTTGGCGAGTGAAGAAAAGAAAAAATTCAACTCCAAAATTCGGGGCGTTACAAACCTATCCCCCTTAAAAGAATCTCGCCCTCGAGATTCAGGGTTGGCTAGCAAAGAGCTCAGGGTATTTAGCCATCAGATCATCTTCACGCTCCCAGGTTGCTTCTTCCTCAAAGTGGTGTTTCCATCTGACTTTGCACATTCTGATGGTCTTCCTTCGGGTGACTCTGTCTGCAGTCTTAAGGATTTGCGTTGGCTTCTCAATGTAGGTCAAGTCCTCCTGGACTTCAAGACCTTCCACTAGCAACTGCTCTTCTGGCATACACAGACATTTCTTCAACTGAGACACATGGAAGACATCATGCACATCAGACAAATTCTCTGGCAGACTGAGCTGATAGGCCACATCTCCACGCCTTGTGAGAATCTGATACGGACCAATGTAGCGGGGTGCTAGCTTGCCTTTGACTCCGAATCTTCTGACTCCTCTGATCGGTGACACTTTCAGATCGACGAAATCTCCAACTTCGAAACTCAGATCTCTTCTTCTTCTGTCTGCATAGCTTTGCTGCCTTGATTGCACTATCTTCAGATTCTTTCGAACCATCTTGATGTTCTCTTCGGCTTCAAGCAGAATGTCTGGCCCAAACACTTGCTTTTCTCCAGGCTGATCCCATTGCAACGGAGTTCTACAACTTCTCCCATAAAGCGCCTGAAATGGTGACATCTTCAAGCTGGCCTGGTAACTGTTGTTATAGGAGAACTCTGCATAAGATAATCTCTTGTCCCATCCAGACTGATCTTGCAACGCACAGGCTCTCAACATGTCTTCAAGGATTTGATTGGTCCTTTCGGTCTAACCATCTGTCTGCGGATGATAGGCGGAACTGAAATTCAGATGTGTACCCAAGACTTCATGCAGCTGCTGCCAAAAATGAGAGGTGAACTGAGTTCCTCTGTCTGACACTATCTTCTTTGGCACACCGTGAAGACAAATGATCCGAGACATGTACAATTCTGCCAACACTGCACTGTTGTAGTTGGTCTTGACAGGTATGAAGTGGGCTGACTTGGTTAAGCGGTCCACTACTACCCAAATGGAATCGTAGCTGGCTTGAGTGCGAGGCAATCCGACTATGAAATCCATACCAATTTCATCCCATTTCCACTGAGGAATTTGCAACGGTTGCAACAATCCAGCCGGTCTCTGGTGCTCTGCCTTGATCCGCCGACAACTATCACACATAGCCACATGCTCTGCGATTTCCCTCTTCATTCCGTACCACCAGAATTTCTTCTTCAGATCCCGATACATCTTCTCACTTCCAGGGTGAATCGAATAAGATGTCTCATGAGCTTCCTTGAGGATCAACTCCCGAATAGACTGGACATTGGGAACACACAAGCAGTCTTTGAACCATATCACACCTTCTGCATCTTCCCGAAAATCTTTGCCTCTGCCATCTAGAATCAATCACCGGATCTCACTGATCTTCTCATCATTCTTCTGCGCTTCTTTGATTTCCCGCTCCAGGGTAGGTTCCAACTCAATTGTGACTCCTCGCGTGTTGTTCAGAAATCCGAGACTCAACCTGTCAAACTCTTTGGCCAACTCATAAGGCATCGGACGAGCGACCATCAGATTGACTTGACTCTTACTGCTCAAAGCATCTACCACTACGTTCGCTTTGCCTGGATGGTAATGAATTTCCAATTCATAGTCTTTGATCAGCTCTACCATCTTTGTTGCCTCATATTCAGCTCTGACTGAGTGAATATGTACTTCTGAAAGGGAAATGAGCCCTTGGGCCGTTTCTAAGTATTTTGGTGATTTAGTGTCCAACACAAGTGCCTAAGTGTAAAATGGTGGACAAAGTACGATTCAAGGATAAAGGTATGTTTCTAAGACTTAGTACATTGTTTTATGGACTAATGTATTGTGTCTAAGTGCTGGAAACAGGAAAAATCCAATTGGAAATGTCTTGGCTCGAGCAGCCAAGACTCTGCTCAGTTTGGGAGCACCGGACTGTCCGGTGGTGCACCGGACAGTGTTCGGTGCGCCAGGCTGGCTCGAGCGAACTGGCCGCTCTCGTGAATTCATCGGCGACGTACGGCTATAATTCACCGGACTGTCCGGTGTGCACCGGACTGTCCGGTGAGCCAACGGTCAGCCGGGCCAACGGTCGGCCGCGCGATCTGCGTGGGACACGTGGCCGAGCCAACGGCTAGAAGGAGGCACCGGACATGTCTGGTGTGCCAACGGCTCTCAGGCTACCAACGGTCGACTGCGCCACTTTTGGAAGGAAATCGGGCACCGGACAGTGTCCGGTGTGCACCGGACTGTCCGGTGCGCCAGTCGACAGAAGGCAAGATCAGCCTTCCTAGAATGCTCTCAACGGCTCCTAGCTGCCTTGGGGCTATAAAAGGGACCCCTAGGCGCATGGAGGAAGATACCAAGCATCCTTTGAGCATTGTTGATCACTCACACATCATTCTTGCGCACTTGTTCGACATTCTAGTGATTTGAGCTCCGTTCTAGTGTGATAGTCATTTGAGCTTAAGTCTGGGTCTTGTGTGTGCGTATTTGCTGTGATCTTAGTGTCTTGTGTGAGTTGCTAATCCCTCCCTTGCTCCGTGATTCTTTGTGAACTTCAAGTGTAAAGGCGAGAGGCTCCGAGTTGTGGAGATTCCTCGCAAACGAGATTAAGAAAAGCAAAGCAAAACACCGTGGTATTCAAGTGGGTCTTTGGACCGCTTGAAAGGGGTTGATTGCAACCCTCGTCCGTTGGGATGCCACAACGTGGAGTAGGCAAGCGTTGGTCTTGGCCGAACCACGGGATAACCACCGTGCCATCTCTGTGATTGATATCTTTTTGGTTATTGTGTTTTGTTGAAACTCTTTTCTTGCCACTTGGCAATTAGTGTGCTAACGCTTAACCAAGTTTTGTGGCATTAAGTTTAAGTTTCACAGGATCACCTATTCAGCCCCCCCTCTAGGTGCACTCAATTGGTATCGGAGCCGTTCTCTTCAAGAAGGGACTAATCGCCCGAAGAGATGGATCCTAAGGGAAAGGGGATGGTGGTCAACAACAACGAGAAGGAGTCTATCTTCAACGAGCCGAAGGATGACAAGCCTACCGACTCGTGCTCGGGCCACAAGCGCAAAGATGGGAAGAAGAAGAAGACAAGACGCATCAAGGAGATCGTCTACTACGACGACAGCGATGAGTCCTCTTCTTCCCAAAAGGACGACAACGACTACGAGAAAAAGAAAACGGTCAATTCGAACTTTTCTTTTGATTACTCTCGTATTCCTCAAAGTACAAATGCTCATTTATTATCTATTCCACTTGGTAAACCTCCTCATTTTGATGGAGAGGACTATGGATTTTGGAGTCACAAAATGCGTAGTCACTTGTTCTCTCTCCATCCTAGTATATGGGAGATTGTAGAGAGTGGAATGCACTTTGATAGTACGGATAGTCCCATGTTCATTAATGAGCAAATTCATAAAAATGCACAAGCTACTACTGTTCTTCTAGCTTCATTGTGCAGGGATGAATACCACAAAGTGAGTGGCTTGGATAACGCCAAGCAAATTTGGGACACTCTCAAGATCTCTCATGAGGGGAACGACGTCACAATGCTCACCAAGATGGAGTTGGTGGAGGGCGAACTCGGGAGATTCGCAATGATAAGGGGAGAAGAGCCAACCCAAACGTACAACCGGCTCAAGACCCTTGTCAACAAGATAAGAAGCTATGGAAGCACGCGATGGACGGACCACGACGTCGTCCGCCTAATGCTAAGGTCTTTTACTGTCCTTGATCCTCATCTTGTGAACAATATTCGTGAGAATCCTAGGTACACCAAGATGACGCCCGAGGAGATACTTGGAAAGTTCGTGAGCGGGCGAATGATGATCAAGGAAGCAAGATACGTGGATGACGCATTGAATGGTCCAATCAATGAGCCTCAACCTCTTGCTCTCAAGGCAACAAGAGGCAAGGAGACGCTACCTAGCAAGGTGGCACAAACTGAGGCAGCCGAACTTAATGATGAAGAGATGGCCCTCATCATCAAGAGATTCAAGACGACGCTAAAAGGTCGCAAGGAACACCCCAACAAGAACAAGATGAAGGGGAAGCGCTCCTGCTTCAAATGTGGTAAGATTGGTCATTTTATAGCTAATTGTCCCGACAATGATAGTGACCAGGAAAAGAAGAATGGAAAGTGGGAAAAGAAGAAAAACTACAAGAAGGCGAAGGGCGAGGCACAACTTGGAAAGGAGTTGGATTCGGATTGCTCCTTGTCCGACTCCGACAATGAAGGACTCGCCGCCACCGCCTTCAACAAATCATCCCTCTTCCCCAATGAGCGTCACACATGCCTTATGGCAAGGGAGAAGAAGGTATGTACTCGAAACTCTACTTATGCTTCTTCAAGTGAGGACGAATCTAGTGATGAGGATGAAATAGATTATTCATGTTTATTTAAGGGCCTAGATAGAACCAAGGTAGATAAAATTAATGAATTGATTGATGCCTTGAATGATAAGAATAGGCTTTTAGAAAAACAAGAGGATTTGTTGTATGAAGAACATGACAAATTTGTAGAAGCACAAAAATCTCATGCTTTAGAAGTTAAAAGAAATGAAATGCTTTCTTGTGAATTATCTTCTTGCCATGAGACAATTTCTAGCTTAAGGAGCATTCATGATGATCTAAATTGCTAAGTTAGAAAAAGCTAGTAAATCAACAACCTGTGTAAAAAATGTTGTAATTTGCAATAGATGTAAAGGTATTGATATTTATGCTTGTAGTGAACACATAGCTTCTATTGTTAAATTAAGTGACGAAGTGGCTAGTCTTAATGCCCAACTTAAGACTAGCAAGAGTGATTTTGACAAACTAAAATTTGCTAGGGATGCCTACACGGTTGGTAGACACCCCTCAATTAAGGATGGGCTTGGTTTCAAGAGGGAAGCCAAGAACTTGACAAGCCATAAGGCTCCCATCTCCGCCAAGGAGAAAGGGAAGGCCCCTATGGCAAGTAGTACTAAAAAGAACCATGCTTTTATGTACAATGATAGAAGACAGTCTCATAGGAGTTGTAATGCTTTTGATTCACATGCCTATGATTCTTATACTATGTTTGCTTCTAGTTCTTCCTATATGCATGGTAGAGATATGCCTAAGAAAAATATTCATCATGTGCCTAGAAAGAATATTGTTCATGTTCCTAGGAAAGTTATGAATGGACCCTCTACAATTTATCATGCTTTAAATGCCTCATTTGCTATTTGTAGAAAGGATAGGAAGATAGTTGCTAGGAAATTAGGGGCAAAATGCAAGGGTGATAAAACCTGCATTTGGGTCCCTAAGACAATTGTGACTAACCTTGTAGGACCCAACAAGAGTTGGGTACCTAAGACCCAAGCCTAAATTTGCCTTGCAGGTTTATGCATCCGGGGGTTCAAGCTGGATTATCGACAGCTAATGCACAAACCATATGACGGGGGAGAAGAAGATGTTCACCTCCTACGTCAAGAATAAGGATTCCCAAGATTCAATCATATTCGGTGATGGGAACCAAGGCAAGGTGAAAGGTTTAGGCAAGATTGCAATATCAAATGAGCACTCTATCTCTAATGTGTTTTTAGTTGAGTCTCTTGGATATAATTTACTATCTGTTAGTCAATTATGTAATATGGGATATAATTGTCTATTTACAAATATAGATGTGTCTGTCTTTAGAAGAAGTGATGGTTCATTAGCTTTTAAGGGTGTATTAGACGGCAAACTTTATTTAGTTGATTTTGCAAAAGAGGAGGTCGGTCTAGATGCATGCTTAATTGCTAAGACTAGCATGGGCTGGCTGTGGCATCGCTGCTTAGCATATGTGGGGATGAAGAACCTTCACAAGCTTCTAAAGGGAGAACACGTGATAGGTTTGACTAACGTGCAATTCGAAAAAGATAGACCTTGTGTAGCTTGTCAAGAAGGTAAACAAGTGGGAGGAGCGCATCACAACAAGAATGTGATGATCACATCAAGACCCCTGGAGCTGCTACATATGGACCTCTTCGGACCCGTCGCCTATCTGAGCATAGGAGGAAGTAAGTATGGACTAGTTATTGTTGATGACTTTTCCCGCTTCACTTGGGTATTCTTTTTGCAGGATAAGTCTGAAACCCAAGGGACCCTCAAGCGCTTCCTAAGGAGAGCTCAAAATGAGTTTGAGCTCAAGGTGAAGAAGATAAGGAGCGACAACGGGTCCGAATTCAAGAATCTTCAAGTGGAGGAGTTCCTTGAGGAGGAGGGGATCAAGCACGAGTTCTCCGCTCCCTACACACCTCAGCAAAATGGTGTGGTAGAGAGGAAGAACAGGACGCTCATTGATATGGCGAGGACTATGCTTGGAGAGTTCATGACCCTCGAGTGCTTTTGGTCGGAAGCCGTGAACACGGCTTGCCACGCCATCAATAGGGTCTACCTTCATCGCCTCCTCAAGAAGACGTCGTATGAGCTACTAACCGGTAACAAACCAAATGTTTCGTATTTTCGAGTTTTTGGGAGTAAATGCTACATTCTAGTGAAGAAGGGTAGGAATTCCAAATTTGCTCCCAAAGCCGTAGAAGGTTTTTTGTTAGGTTATGACTCAAATACAAAGGCGTATAGGGTCTTAAACAAATCATCGTGTTTGATTGAAGTCTCTAGCGACGTTGTATTTGATGAGACTAATGGCTCTCCAAGAGAGCAAGTTGTTGATCTTGATGATATAGATGAAGAAGACGTTCCAACGGCCGCAATGCGCACCATGGCGATTGGAGATGTGAGGCCACTGGAACAAAAGGAGCAAGATCAGCCGTCTTCCTCAACGATGGTGCATCCCCCAACTCAAGATGATAAACAAGTTCATCAAAAGGAGGCGTGTGATCAAGGGGGAGCACAAGATGATCATGTGATGGAGGAAGAAGCGCAACCGGCACCTCCAACCCAAGTTCGAGCGACGATTCAAAGGGATCATCCCGTCGACCAAATTCTGGGTGATATCAGCAAGGGAGTAACTACTCGATCTCGATTAGTTAATTTTTGTGAGCATTACTCTTTTGTCTCTTCTATTGAGCCTTTCAGGGTAGAAGAGGCCTTGCTAGATCCGGACTGGGTGTTGGCCATGCAGGAGGAGCTCAACAACTTCAAGAGGAATGAAGTTTGGACGTTGGTGCCTCGTCCTAAGCAAAATGTTGTGGGAACCAAGTGGGTGTTCCACAACAAACAAGACGAGCACGGGGTGGTGACAAGAAACAAGGTTCGACTTGTGGCAAAAGGTTATGCCCAAGTCACAGGTTTGGACTTTGAGGAGACTTTTGCTCCTGTGGCTAGGCTAGAGTCCATTCGTATCTTGCTAGCATATGCCGCTCACCATTCTTTCAGGTTGTTCCAAATGGATGTGAAGAGCGCCTTCCTCAACGGACCAATCAAGGAGGAGGTGTACGTTGAGCAACCCCCTGGCTTCGAGGATGAACGGTACCCCGACCACGTGTGTAAGCTCTCTAAGGCGCTCTATGGACTTAAGCAAGCCCCAAGAGCATGGTATGAAAGCCTTAGAGATTTTTTAATTGATAATGCTTTCAAGGTTGGGAAAGCCGATCCAACTCTTTTCACTAAGACTTGCGATGGTGATTTGTTTGTGTGCCAAATTTATGTCGATGACAAAATATTTGGTTCTACTAACCAAAAGTCTTGTGAAGAGTTTAGCAGGGTCATGACGCAGAAATTCGAGATGTCGATGATGGGCGAGTTGAACTACTTCCTTGGGTTCCAAGTGAAGCAACTCAAGGACGACATCTTCATCTCCCAAACGAAGTACACACAAGACTTTCTAAAGCGGTTTGGGATGAAGGACGCCAAGCCCGCAAAGACTCCGATGGGGACCGACGGACACACCGACCTCAACAAAGGAGGTAAGTCCGTTGATCAAAAGGCATACCGGTCCATGATAGGGTCTTTACTTTATTTATGTGCTAGTAGACCGGATATTATGCTTAGCGTATGCATGTGTGCTAGATTTCAATCCGATCCTAAGGAATGTCACTTAGTGGCGGTGAAGCGAATTCTTAGATATTTAGTGGCTACGCCTTGCTTCGGGATCTTGTATCCAAAGGGGTCTACCTTTGACCTGATTGGATATTCAGATTCCGACTATGCTAGATGTAAGGTCGATAGGAAGAGTACATCGGGGACGTGCCAATTCTTAGGAAGGTCCCTGGTGTCATGGAATTCTAAGAAACAAACTTCTGTTGCCCTATCCACCGCTGAGGCCGAGTATGTTGCCGCAGGACAGTGCTGCGCGCAAGTACTTTGGATGAGGCAAACCCTCAGGGACTTTGGCTATAATCTAAGCAAAGTCCCACTCCTATGTGATAATGAGAGTGCTATCCGCATGGCGGAAAATCCTGTTGAGCACAGCCGCACAAAGCTCATAGACATCCAACATCACTTTTTGAGAGACCACCAGCAAAAGGGAGATATCGAAGTGTTTCATGTTAGCACCGAGAACCAGCTAGCCGATATCTTTACCAAGCCTCTAGATGAGAAGACCTTTTGCAGGCTGCGTAGTGAGCTAAATGTCTTAGATTCGCGGAACTTGGAGTGAATTGTAGCATACATGTGTTTATGCCTTTGATCATGTTCCTTCTGCATTTTGTTGCTTATTGTGGTGCTCAAGTTGTACAAGCACTCCCCGGATCTCACAAGTCCTTGTGCAAGTGATGCACATATTTAGGGGGAGGTGTGTTACAACTTGACCCTTTTGAGACTAACCATGTGCTTGAGTTTGTTTTAGCCTCAAAGGAGGATTGAAAGGGAAAAGGTGGACTTGGACCATGCAAGACTTCCACTGCACTCCGATGAAAAGAGTAACTTCTCCAAGTTCATCTTTATACTCTTATTGCCTATTTGCTCTTAGTTGAAGATTTTGGTGAGGCAATGGGGTTAAAGGGCCAAGATTGATCCCGTTTTGGTGCTTGATGCCAAAGGGGGAGAAAATAAAGGCCAAAGTGATAAATGGATCAGCTACCACTTGAGAGATTTTGAAAATAGTAGAATAGAGCTTTTGGTTTGTCAAAACTCTTTTATTGTCTCCCTTGTCAAAAGTTGGCTTCTTGTGGGGAGAAATGTTGATTATGGGAAAAAGGAGAGTTTTTCAAATCTTGCATCAATTTCTCTAGTAATGACTCTCTTCATGTTTTAACAAGTATGTTTGACTTAGAGATAGAAATTTGAGTTTGATTTGCAAAAAACAAACCAAGTGGTGGCAAAGGATGATCCATATATGTCAAAATTGAATCACAACAATTTTGAGTTCTTATTTGAATTGATTTTGTACTTGTTCTACTTGCTTTATATTGTGTTGGCATAAATCACCAAAAAGGGGGAGATTGAAAGGGAAATGAGCCCTTGGGCCATTTCTAAGTATTTTGGTGATTTAGTGTCCAACACAAGTGCCTAAGTGTAAAATGGTGGACAAAGTACGAATCAAGGATAAAGGTATGTTTCTCAGACTTAGTACATTGTTTTATGGACTAATGTATTGTGTCTAAGTGCTGGAAACAGGAAAAATCCAATTGGAAATGTCTTGGCTCGAGCAGCCAAGACTCTGCTCAGTCTGGGAGCACCGGACTGTCTGGTGTGCACCGGACTGTCCGGTGAGCCAACGGTCAGCCGGGCCAACGGTCGGCCGCGCGATCTACGCGGGACACGTGGTCGAGCCAACGGCTAGAAGGAGGCACTGGACTGTCCGGTGTGCCAACGGCTCTCAGGCTGCCAACGGTCGACTGCGCCACTTTTGGAAGGAAATCGGGCACCGGACAGTGTCCGGTGTGCACCGGACTGTCCGGTGCGCCAGTCGACAGAAGGCAAGATCAGCCTTCCTAGAATGCTCTCAACGGCTCCTAGCTGCCTTGGGGCTATAAAAGGGACCCCTAGGCGCATGGAGGAAGATACCAAGCATCCTTTGAGCATTGTTGATCACTCACACATCATTCTTGCGCACTTGTTCGACATTCTAGTGATTTGAGCTCCGTTCTAGTGTGATAGTCATTTGAGCTTAAGTCTGGGTCTTGTGTGTGCGTATTTGCTGTGATCTTAGTGTCTTGTGTGAGTTGCTAATCCCTCCCTTGCTCCGTGATTCTTTGTGAACTTCAAGTGTAAGGGCGAGAGGCTCCGAGTTGTGGAGATTCCTCGCAAACGGGATTAAGAAAAGCAAAGCAAAACACCGTGGTATTCAAGTGGGTCTTTGGACCGCTTGAAAGGGGTTGATTGCAACCCTCGTCCGTTGGGACGCCACAACATGGAGTAGGCAAGCGTTGGTCTTGGCCGAACCACGGGATAACCACCGTGCCATCTCTGTGATTGATATCTTTTTGGTTATTGTGTTTTGTTGAAACTCTTTTCTTGCCACTTGGCAATTAGTGTGCTAACGCTTAACCAAGTTTTGTGGCATTAAGTTTAAGTTTCACAGGATCACCTATTCACCCCCCCTCTAGGTGCTCTCAACTTCAGACTCTTGTGGTCTATGTAAACATCACCATTTCTGTCCATACAGGTAGTGCCTCCATGTCTTCAATGCGTGAACCACTGCTGCCAACTCTAGGTCATGGATTGGGTAATTCTTCTCATGAACCTTCAGCTGTCGGGACGAGTAAGCCACAACTCTTCCCTCTTGCATCAACACACATCCCAAGCCTGTGTAACAAGCATCACAATACACTGAGAAGGGCTTGTGCACATCAGGCAAGACTAAGACAGACGCTGTAGTCAACTTCTCTTTCAGCGCTTCGAAGGCCTCTTGACATTTCTGGGTCCACTTGAACTCAACCTTGTTGCCTAGCAAAGCTGTCATTGGTTTCGCAATCTTCGGAAACCCTTCAATGAATCACCGACAATATCCGGCCATTACATTAAAGCTCTTGATCCCTCGAGCATCTGTTGGCGCTTTCCAGTTCAGAATGTCTGCCACTTTCTTCGGATCCACAGCCAATCCTTCTTTGTTGATTATATGACCCAAGAACAGGACTTCACTGATCCAGAACTCGCACTTGCTCAACTTTGCATACAACTGGTGCTCTCGCAATCTCTGCAATACCATCCTCAAATGATTTGCATGCTCTTATTCGCTTTGAGAATATATCAGAATGTCATCAATGAATACCACCACAAACTTGTCAAGATAATCCATGAATACATTGTTCATCAAGTTCATGAAGAAGGCCGGTGCATTTGTTAGACCGAAAGACATCACAATGAACTCATACAACCCATACTTGGTAATGAATGCCATCTTCGGTATGTCTGAAGGTCGAATCCTTAGCTGATGATAACCTGACCTCAGATCTATCTTGGAGAACACGCTGGCTCCTCTCAACTGGTCGAACAGATCCTCTATTCTGGGCAAGGGGTACTTGTACTTGATGGTGACCTCATTCAGAGCTCGGTAATCGATACACATCCTTTTGGTCCCATCTTTCTTCTCCACAAATAGGACAGGGGCGGCCCAAGGTGAGGTGCTTGGCCGGATGTAACCTTTCTCTGACAGCTCATCAATCTGCTTCTTAAGCTCAACCAACTCTGGTCTGGATATTCTGTAAGCTCTCTTAAAGATGGGGACGGTTCCAGGAAGAAGC
The DNA here is from genome assembly GCF_902167145.1 of Zea mays. Classification (NCBI taxonomy): domain Eukaryota; kingdom Viridiplantae; phylum Streptophyta; class Magnoliopsida; order Poales; family Poaceae; genus Zea; species Zea mays. The sequence goes on from NC_050104.1 coordinate 45,730,701, forward strand.
TCTATAGCAAACTCAACTTTCCGCTCTGGTGGCATACCTGGTAAGTCCTTTGGAAACACATCTGGGAACTCGGACACCACCTTGATACTCTCAATTGGGTCTGCTTCACTGCTATCAACAGCCATCTGATAACAACTTTTTTCTTCGGCTCAGGCGGGACTAACTCGGTCACCACTTCCTCTCCTAGTGGGGACACCAACTTGATTGTCCTCTTATCACAACTGATAACTGCCTGATACTTATCTATCCAATTCATCCCTAGGATGACATCTATTCCCTAAGTACCCATTACTATGAGGTTAGCGGGAAATGCTATCCCCCTTATTTCCACACTTACATTCAAACAAATGCTATCAGCTCGAATTCTACCACCGGCTGAGTCAATTTGAATGGGGGTTGACATGGTAGTAATTGGAAGATTATGTGCTTCTACCCATGATGCAGTAATGAATGAATGTGTTGCTCCAGTATCAAATAACACTTCTGCAATATGGGAGTCGACTAGGAACATACCTACTATCATGTCGGGGGGTCTCCTGAACTGCTTCAGCCTCCAAGTGGTTCAGTCTTCCGTGATTATAGCGCGGCTGAGAGCGGTTACCTGCTCCAGGCTGAGACACATTCTGCTTTGCTGGGGCATTGGGGCCTGACTGCTGCTGGGCTACCTTCTTCGGACATTGCATCACCCAATGGCCTTGCTCTCCACAGTGGAAACATGCTCTGTTTCCAACCTGAGCTGGTGCTGCCTGATTGTTCTGCTGGTTTGCTGGGGCAGGAAGATTAGGTGCCTACTGATTCTGCCTCTGGAACTGACCTCCTCCTGACTGATTGTTCTGATGATTCTGATACTGGTGCTGAGGATACTGCCTTTGGAACTGCTGCTGCTAAGGTGGACGCTGGTTCTGCCTGAACTGCTGAGGTTGATTGCCTGAGAAACGAGGACGATTGCTGCTTCCAGGCTGGGGTCCACTGATCTTGCGTTTGTGATCCTCCATCTCTTTACGCTTCCTCTCTGTCATGATTGCTCTATCAATCAGGTGCCGAAACGTCAGGAAGGTATGATTCATTAGTTGATATTGCAGGGAGTCAACCAAGCCTCGTAGGAAACGATACTGTCACTTGGCGTCGGTGTTGACATCTTCAGGAGCATAGCGGGACAACTGTAGAAATCTGTCCCGGTACTCACTGACAGACGATGACCCTTACTTGAGGGCCAGGAACTCCTCCTTCTTCACTGTCATCAGACCTGCAGGAACATGGTACTGACGAAAGCTACCTCTGAATTCTTCCCAGGTGATGGTATCGGGGTTGGCATGGGTGGCGAGATAAGACTCCCACCATGACTGGGCTGCTCCTCTCAACAAACGGGGACCATACAGGACTTTCTCCCTGTCGTCACACTGAGCGGTATGCAACTCCCGCTCCACAGTGCACAACCAGTCTTCAGCATCCATGAGGTCAGAAGAATGAGCAAACGTTGGGGGATGACCTCTCATGAATTTAGCACGCTTGTCCCTGGGCATCTGAGGCATCTGAGGCTGAGGTGGTGGCTGTTGCTGCTGCTGCTGCTGAATGGTGGCCAGAGTCTGACCAATGGCTTGAACTGCCTGAGTCTGCATCAGGAACATCTGCTCGATGGACATCGGGGGCGGGGCGGCAGATGCTGTTGCTGGGGTACCTCATCCTGTTGAGCTGCCTACTCCTACTGAGCACGCCTTCCTCCTCTACGCCTGTTTTCTGACGTCTGCAGAATGCAACCACACATCAGAACTGATCTTGTAAACCTTGCAGCATAAGAAAAGAGTATAGAATTCTTCAACAACACTGAACAGATGAGCATCTTCACTGATCTCCAGCACAGACCAACACAGCTTCTCAAATAAAGAGGAAAGTAGAATAAAAGGCTTCCCAACTAGATAACTAACTTAACAAGTAAACCAAAATGCAGGGGATACCCACACTCTAGTGACAGTCATTACAAAGATCCAAATCAAGCATAGTTCATCATGACAAACATAAATGCACATGATATAGCAAACTACCCTGTCTAACTAAGACTAACTAAGAGCGAGACTAACGCTAGGACTAAGACTAAGACTAAGACTAAAACTTCTATATTAAGCATTTATTACAAGACTCAGCACTGATGATCTATGGTTCTAAGTCTATCTTGGTCTTGCAGTCGGGATTGCCATAAGGCTAGTGTCCACGCCTAGGTGAGCGGTACGAGTGCTAAGTCCCGACGGGAGCGGGGGAGCCATCATCCAGGTGACGACGCTCCGCGCGCTCAGCCCACAGCTGGGCAATCTCAGCACGAGCCCTACTCAGCTCGTCTAGTGCATGGTCCAGCTCCATGTTTAGCACGGCGGCTAGGTTGACTGTGCTGCTCAACCTAGGATTGTCCTCACCGACAGGTGAAACAATCACGCCTCCTGTGCTGCCAGATGGACGGCGGGGGTAATACTTCAGGTTGAGACCGTCAGCTACCCCAACGAGCACTGAGCAGTAGTGCAAAAGCGCACGTCGTGCGGCATCTTGCATAGCCGCCTCAGCTGAGTCCCGCTCAAAGATGGAATAGTGCTCTGAGTAGACCTCCGCACCCCAGAGACTGTTCTCCGGACGGTGCACCAAGCAGGTCGCCTCCTAGCGGTCCGGGTAGACCCCGCGACTATGCTGGAAGACCACACAACGATAATCGATAGACCAAGTACGTCGGTCAAGTGCCCGACGTAGCAGGGTGTCGAGCGCATCATTGAAGTGACACCCGCGAGCAGCGTCGCGAGTGATGGGTCGAGCAACCCATCCTTCCGGCTCCTGGTCAGCAGAAAGGTCGGTGTCGTGGCTCGAGCTGCTGTCGCCACCTCTGTCATCTGGGTCTCCTCTAGTAGCTACTCTAGGGGCTGGGGCGCCCAGTGGTGGTGCAGGGGGCGCCTCCAAGGGAAGCACGGGGGAGCAGCTCCTCACGGACTCTATCTCTTGCTGGAGCGAGAAGGAAGAGCCCTGCTGCTCCTGTCGTCGACGCTCCTGCTCCTCATGCAGGCGGTGGTGCAACCTCTCCAAGTGGCTGGACTGACCGGTCACGGGACGGCAAAGCGGATGCTCCGCGAGACGAGAGGGTAATAAGGGGATGACAAACTTCTGTGCGGTGTGTCTAAGACGAGCCATCTACAAAAGACACCGCAAGCATAAGAGTGAGAACAGAACTAATATGACCAGCAAGTAATGAACCATAAATAAATGAAGGGTTAGAATAAAACACAATTTTCAGCAAGGTATAATATATAGTAGAACATAGGTTTGGTCGATGTGACCAACTTTTGAAGGGATACCAAAGTCAAGGCAGGGATAGAGGTCTATAATCCTTAGAATGACCATTCTACTCTTGGTTAGCGGTCCTACAGTCAGCATGGCTTTGATACCACTTATGTCACACCCGGTTTTAGAAGGCAAACCGAATGCGAACCATGTACGTGCCAGGATCAGCAATTCACATACACAGCAGTTACATAACATGGACATCATCACACAGTGCTCAAATAGTATTAAAAAGGGAAATAATAGTCGATTACATCATATGTCTGAGACATCCACATAGTCTTTACAATAATCAAAGTGCGGAAAAGAAACGTAGATAAACGTGGCCTTCACAGGCAGCCGACTGGGGGTTGCCGCTAACCCACGCCTAGAACTCGTCGTAGTCTTGGAACTCCTAGAAGTCTCCTTCCACGGCTTCATCTTCTCCTGAGCAGTGGTTACAATTCTGATAACCTGGGATGGGGGGAGTTTGGTGTGTAGAGCAAGGGTGAGTACACATCAACATACTCAGCAAGTATCCTATTTGGCTTAGTGGACTAGCTTTATGTGGGGGTAAGTCAAGCAGTTGCTTTTAGTTGGTCAGATTATTATTACTAGTAGAGAAAGCCAAGTTTTAGAATTAACCCATGTTATTAACCCAAACGTACTCCTTTCCAAATGGAAAGAGTACCACTTACCATTACCAGAGTCAATACCAAGAACCATCAATCTCATTGCCACCTGCAAACCGAACATCTCTGATCAAGTACCACTAATCACTAGAGCTCCCTTGGCCGCTCATAACTGCAAGCACGACTGATATATCAGTTTTCAAACACTCTGCAGAGGTTGCGCACTTTACCCACAAGTCATGATTCCCTTTCTGCCCGGAGAGAGCTAATCCCCATTGGCCACTACCTAGGTGGCCCAGTAGGGCATCACTATGTAGCCTTTATAAAGATTCCCCGAGGCTGTAGTCGCCCGTTAGGTTTCCTAAATGCACCGCACTCCTTCCCAAGGGGGCGAACCCAAGCTTGGCAGAGCGAGCCGCATACACCAAGCCCCATTAACGGCACGACGGCTAAGCGATCTACACCCCGGTTCCTCTAATTATTCAGCTAAGGGCACCCCATTCCACCCTTATGGTTGCACTGTTTTCCTGGGCGGTCATCCAACGAACAGGTCCTTACAGAGAGGCACTCGAGAAACCGCTCAAGCCCCCTTGAATGCCACAAGTATAACATCATAATAAAGGAGGAAAACAGTGTATCATCGATAAATCTCATCATGTTCGTTGATTAGAGTTAAGCAATAGCATAAAGCTAAACAATAATAATCCAACCCAAATAGGTAAACAAGGACATGGATAACAAAAACTAGTCAATCCTTAGGTATAAATGTGTAATGCGGGAGGTGAATTAAAGTATGTATAGGACAGAGATAGGTCAAGGGACACTTGCCTCCACCAACCGACTGCTGCTCAGGGGTTTCTCCTACGAGTTCTTCGGGCTCCTCAACCAGATCGTTCTCTATGCGAGCGCAAACATACATATACCCATCCATTCGAATTAGGAAACAAACAGTACATCATACAAGAGAACAAATAGATTAAATATGCATAAAGTATGACATACGATATTGCATTTGCCATGGATAGAAACAGAAGAAGGAAGGTCTCGCAGTGGTTAAAGCTATACTCAAGGCGTAATACGTGTAGACGCATAACTAGCCATTACGTGCTCTAGTTCCACTTAGTTCCAATAACAAGGATTAGTCACATGCACTAATAGAATCATAACCATTTTCAGTTGATCAACATTAAATAAGGTAGATGATTAACTACATAAATTAACTAACGTAACCGATTTCTAAATTGAGTTTCCATTTATTGAATTAAATAATGCGATTACTACGCATGGATTACACACGGGGGGTAGACGGGCATGTCTAGGGGGTAGACGAGCGCGTCGTGAACGTGGCAGGGCGCTACGCGTCGCGCCGAGGGCACGGCGAGCCACGCCAAAGCACCGTGCACCACGCGAGCACGCACGCGCAAGGCTGCGCTGACGCGTCGCGAACGGGTCGCGCACGCGCCGGGGCCGAGCTGCGCACGCGCTGCGCTACGCAGGGGCACCACAGCCGTGCGAGCCAAAGCCGTGGTGGGGCGGGGCCACGCTGCGTAGGGGCGGGCGAGCCGAGGACGCCGGGCCAAGCGCCACGGCCGCGAGCCGTAGGTGCGGCGAGCTCGCCGGGGGCACCGTGCGCTGCACGGGCCGCGCCGGGGGCCGGGGCTGGGCGAGCGTCGCCGGGGCCGCGCCGGGGATGGGCGGGGGTGAGCGCCGCGCCAAGCAGAGAGCCATGCCGGGCCGCCGCGGGCAGGCCGCCGAGGCGAGCGAGCGCGAGGGGGAGGGCGCGTCGGGGTCGGGCGGGGGCGATCGCACCGCGCCGCGGGGAGGGGGGCTGGGCGCGCCACGGCCACACGCCATGGCTGCCATGGCCGAGCTCCGGCCGCGCACCAAGGCCGGGCCGCCACGGAGACGGGCATCGCGGGTGTGCCGAGGGTGGGGACGCCGGGCGGGGGTGCCGCGCCGGGGCAGGGACGGGACGCCGGGACGGCAAGGCCGGGCCGCCGCGCCATGGCCGCGAGGGCCGAGGGGCGGACAGGGCCGCGCCGAGCAGCGCACGAGGGAGGGAAGGGGGCCAGGGCCGGCCGGACGGCGCCATGGCCGGGAAGTGGAGGGAGGGGATAGGAGAGAGGAGGGGGAGGGGCTTACCGCGCGGGGGGGGAGGGGGGCCGAGCGGCGGTTTCGGCGTCGGGCAAGTGAGCGAGGGCGAGCAGGCACGGGGGGGGAAGATTTTGGGGAAGGGGGAGGGGGTGACAGGTGGGACCCACGGGCAGGGGGTGTGGCGGCGGCGGTTTCCAACCGCCCGCGCGCAGGGCGTGGCGGGGGGAGCGGCTGGGGCGGCTGGGCTTCGAGGCCGGCTGGGCCGCGCGAGGCCCACAGTGGGGAAGGGAGGAGGGGGGAGGCCGATTGGGCCGCGAGGCCAGCTGGGCCGCGCGCGAGGGGAGGGGGAGCTAGGCTGAAAAGGAGAGGAAGGGGGGAAAGAGAGAAAAAAAGGAAAAGGTTTTCCCCTTTTAAAATCTATTTTCTAGATGAATGATTTCATAGTTTTCACTCAATCAAAATAAATGCATGGTTCGGCATGGTGCGACAAACAAAAGAAAAATATTTCTAGGGTCTTGCTTTACACGAGATCTCAAGCTGAATCCCGGTATAACTTTGGAAAAGATCAAGGCTTAGCGAGGGGAAAAGGAAAAAGGAAAGGGTAACACCCGAATTTGGCGAGTGAAGAAAAGAAAAAATTCAACTCCAAAATTCGGGGTGTTGCAGGCACCTTCATCAGCCAAACTAAGTACATTCAAGATATACTTAAGAAGTTTGGAATGAAGAATGCCAAACCCATCAAGAAACCCATGGGAACAAATGGGCATCTGGACCTCGACACAGGAGGTAAATCCGTAGATCAAAAGGTATATTGGTCGATGATAGGTTCTTTACTATATTCATGTGCTTCACGACCAGATATTATGCTTTCTGTATGCATGTGTGCAAGGTTTCAGGCAAATCCTAAGGAAGTTCACCTTAGAGCCGTGAAAAGAATCATGAGATATTTAGTTTACACTCCTAAGTTTGGGCTTTGGTACCCTAAGGGATCTACCTTTGATTTAATTGGGTATTCCAAAGCCGATTATGCTAGATGTAAAATTGACAGGAAGAGCACATCAGGGACTTGTTAGTTTCTAGGAAGATCCCTGGTGTCTTGGGCTTCAAAGAAACAAAACTCAGTAGCTCAATCCACTGTCGAAGCCGAGTATATTGCTGCAGGCCATTGATGTGCACAATTACTTTGGATGAGTCAAACCCTCAGGGACTATGGCTACAAGTTAAGCGAAGTCCCTCTCCTATGTGATAATGAGAGTGCAATCTGTATGGCGGATAATCTCGTTGAACACAGCCGCACTAAACACATAGACATCCGATATCACTTTTTGAGATATCACCAACATAAGGGGGATATCGAAATTGCTTATATTAGCACCCACAACCAATTAGCCAATATCTTTACCAAGCCTCTAGATGAAAAAACTTTTAGCAAACTAAGGAATGAGCTAAATATACTTGATTCTCAGAACTTTGATTGAAATCTTGTACAGATTGCTCATTTATATACCTTTGATCATATCTCTTTCATTTGGTACAAATGCGTATTTCTTATTATTCTTGTGCCAAGGCTAAGACTAATATGCTTCTATGAGTATTTCTGTGATTAGTCTTAGATTAAAAGGAAAAAAGGAGTATTCGGCAAAGACAAGGCTTCCTCTCCAACTCTAACGGTATTAATTATCCTTTGCCTTACTCATAAAAATCTCAATTGGTATGACTTTTCACTCATATCCTTTAGTTACCAAAGGGGAGAAAGTAGGCCCCAACAGGGTGAAGAATTCTAAAGGCCTCTCAAGCTTCTTTATTTTTGGCGCTTAATGCCAAAGGGGGAGAAAGTATTAGGCCCAAAGCAAAAAGACCGCACTACTATTTTAAAATTCAAAAATTTCAATTGGTATAATTTCATTTAGTATCTGTTTCAAATATGGGAATCATTTTAATTACAAAAACCCTCTTGACAGGTAAGGGGAGAACTTTTCTAGGGGGAGTTTTTGTTTAGTCAAAGGAAAAGCATTTGAAATAGAGAGTAGGACTTCTTGGTTGCTGTAACACTACCAAAACCATCAACTAAAAATAATGCATTTAGATTATTAATGATAAATATGGTAATGAATTTATCTTTCAAGTGTTTGATTTTTATTTTCCTTTAGAGTAATTTTGTTTGCTCATATTTGATTTTCGGATGTTTAGTACAAATTCTTTCATATTGAAAATCTAATTAATTAATATAAAAATATTGGTCAAAAATAAATACTTTAGTTATAAATAATTTTGGAATATTTATTATAATTTTTTAGAATTATTTAAAAATATAGAAAAGAAAAAGAAAAAAACCGAAAACCCTAAACCCTAGCCGGCCGATTTGGCCCACCAACGCCCATCAGCCGCACGCCCCCTCCCCTCCCCTCTCTCTATGGCATGTGGGCCCGCCCTGGCCCCGTGGCCTTTCTTCACCCTGGTGCCGTCGCCGCCGCCTAGCCCGTGCGCGCGCCACGCTGCGCGCTCGCGCCATGCCCGCGCCTGATCACGTGCCCCCACGGCGTCCACGCCCGCTCATCTCCTAGCCAACGGAAACCGTCCGGTCGTTTCCCTCTCTCCCTCCCCCACTTCCCTCAATGCCGAGTTATGGCCAACACCATCAATGGTGTTGATGGCCTGCCATCACGCTCTCTCTCCCCTCGGCTCTCCCTCTCCTCCCATCTCTCTATAAAAGCCGCCAAGCTCCCCCCTCTCTCCCTACCCGAGCTCTCTCCCTCACTCCTCGCGCGCTCTCTCTCCCTTGCCGTCGCGCCAAGCCACCGTCCACCGGAGCTTCGCTATCAAGCCTCGCCGTCGAGCCTCGCCGTCCGCGCCCGTCCCCGGCCGGACCGTCCGCGTCCCACTGATCTTCCTCTGCTCGGTCGAGCCCCTCCCCTGCTCGCCGACCCCCCTGCGCGTGAGCACAAGCTCAATGTAGAAGAAGCACATTTTTCATTTAAGCCCCGAGTTTTGTATAAAATGAATTCCGAGATTTTTAGTTTAGAAACTATTGGAAAGAGACCCCAAAGTATACGTGTAATCGTGAACTAGCCCCTACAACAATATTTTGGACAGGTGTATTATTTTATATTTCAAAAAATAAATAATGTCACTATTCACTAACTTGGTGATTTATATACTAGAAACGTTTACGATTAACCTCGCTTAGGCACATGGAACGATATTTGTTAGTAGTAATTTAAGTATAATCTTATTGATATAAGAAAGTGTAAGAAATAATAGGCCACATATTTTTGGTCAGATTCAAATATAGGTTTTACTAGTCATGATAAATGTATTCATAAGTATAGCACTTAAATACTTAGAATTAGTAAAAATCTATTTATGTCATAATAACCATGATTATGTTACTGAAGTCCAATTAGTAATCTACATTAACTCTTGGAATATTAATGTTAGGTGATTTAGAAATAAACATTTTAGCTATACGTATAATTTATATTTAGAAATAAAAGGATAAAACCCAAAAGCCTATTATTAGTAATAAAGAAAATAATATTTTCCATAAAGTTTGTTAACACATTTTTATTTATATTATACTAGATAAACTAGTGTCATAGTCACCTACTCATATTTTCACCGATGATAACTCAAAGTAGAAGATATAGTGGATTAATAAATACTTAAGTTGTAGACATATTTATGAGTACAGTTGTGTGATGTATGAATGTGTATGTAATGGTGAATGATTACCCATGTAATGGTGTATGTTTATTTATTTGGCGTACATATTATTTTGTATGTACGATACGCAACTCGATGCTAGAAGTTGACTGTGAGGTAGACGAACCAAACACGTTCGAGGACGACCCACAGGACACTTTCATGCAAGGCAAGTGGATTCTCCCTCTATATTACTATTTGTACCCAAAAATTGCATACAATAATGTTTACTTTTGGATATATATTGCATAATTTGATGGGATTTGCCTAAATAAGGATTTCCTAGAATTACCAACCCTATTCCTTGATTACCCTGGGATAAATGCTATGCTTAACAATTTTTGCTATTGCTCAACTTGATAAACATGATGTCACTCTTTTAATGATACTATGTTTTAGAAATGAAGTTTTATTTATGATGTTAACCCGATGGTTAAACAAGAACATTTTGTATTAAATGGAACATGGAGTGACCACCCAGGATAACAGTGCAACCACGAGTGCTATAATGGCTCTGGCTTTGGTAATTATCTCTATAGACTTAGTGCTTAGCAACCCTACCTGAAAGATGGGCAGGAGGGGCGGCAGTGGTTTGGTGGCAGCTCATGTTAATATGGGTGGTAGTCTTGGCTAAGTTACCTCACCCAGAGGGCCATCAATACTGACGTGGAAACCTTAGCGGGTGGCTTTGTACTAAGGATATTTTGTGAAAGCCTCATAATGGACTCCTAGCCATTCACCTCGGCAGTGTTTACGGGTCTGATCAACCTAGGCTAGATGGGATACATGGCTTGTGGGTAAAGTTGTACCACCTCTGCAGAGTGTAAAACTGATATATCAGTCGTGCTCACGGTTAAGAGCAACCTAGACCCTCACATGATAATTGAACTTAAAGATGGAAAATAAATCGTGATATGATGATCTACCAGTGGTTTGCTTAAGTGATTTCACTTAAGTGCTTTTGATATAATCGTATACCTTTGATTAATTGGGATATTTGGGATACACACTTATTAGTAAGATAGGTGTTGCTAATAAAATATTGACCAACTAAAATGCTTACCGCTTATCCATAGCCTACCTTGTTAACTTGCATTAATTTCCCCCACTTGCTGAGCCCCGGCCATAAGCGAGCTCACCCTTGCTAATATTTTGATCATGACGTTGATGAGTTTTGAGTCTAACGATGCGCCAGTCACCTTCCTGTGGAAGAGTGTCCATAATTAATTCCACGGACTTTGATTATGATACTTGTTAAAGATATAGTGTTCTGGATGATGTAATAAAGCTACTCTACTCCCTTTTACGCCTTTATTGCATTGTCTTTTGATATATTACACTTGTGACGTCAACATATGTGTGGAAAATGGATCCTAGCCCACAAATGTTATGCATTCGGTTTTGCCCCTAGAACCGGGTGCGATAGAAGTGGTATCAAAGCATGCTGACTCTAGGTCGTTAGACTAGTTAGAAATGGAAAGCCTAGTCTATTCAAAACATGCTACTTTTGTTCTTACAAAATTATTTTATTAACCTTACCTATTTAAAATTCAACTAAGTTGACATGCTACTTGGTATTATTCAAACCACTCGGATCAACACCAACTACATCCCTCCGCCACGATAAGTTCCTATCTACCCAGTGGTAGTCGAAGAAATCCCTATGGATCTCCCTCACATTCGTGTGGAGAACGAAGTCATTCTGGAGGACAGCTCGGAGGAGTTTCTGCCTACGCTCACCCCGTTGGCAAAATCACTAGCCTTCATAGCTGGATCGTGAGCTTTAGTACTGCCAACACCAGCAGTCCAAGCCCCTGCTCTCGGAGGCGACGACCCGGACGACTCTGGTGACGATGAGGAAGACGACGAAGAAGAAGAAGAAGAAGATGATGAAGAAAACAACAACGAGGAAGCCAACGAAGAACAGCAGGACAACTACGTGGGGTTATGGCATGTCACTGAACATTATACTTCAATGTTCGAGACAGGACACTTCCCTAACCTGCTGCAGGATGTTCTGCATGTGTTGGGAACCTACGTCCGACCCCTGTATGAGACAAGGTGAGTGTACTAGCCTCCTCGGGCTTGCTACTACATCACTCGCATTCATGTCAGGGTGATGGATGCAGGTGATAGAGGGTTCAAGACTCTGTTAGCTCATGTGTCTCTGACGCCGCTATCCACCTACGCTGCTTCGGTCAGTGATGCTGCTAGGCAAACTCTGTGGTCCCTCAGCCACACCTACTGGCAGCAGCTGCACAACATGAAGTAAAGACATCTTCCTCTGCGTATTCGTGGAGAAAGCTAGACCAACGTTGTTCCAGGTGGAACTGGAGAAGATCGCCTCAACACCCTAGTTGGTGTGGTGGCAGGTCTTAACACCGACCTGGATAGTGCTACCATCGACCTCTCTAGGGTACACTTGGAGCTGGAGGATGCACATGCAAGGATCGCAGCCCTAGAAGCTCAGCTTGATGGAAGGAATCCCCTAAAGTACAAGTCCCTGCCATGGCGTTATCCCTTCCCCACAAGAGGATCTGCTATGGAGAACCAGGATCCATCACCAGGCTGCTATAGAATTTTTCCATTTATGTTGTAATAAGTTAGTTTCCATGTTAGACGTAGAACACTTTTCTATTACTACACTATTAATAATAACAACCATGTGATGGTGTTGTTTGAAATGTTTGATTTGGATTTTTGCTTGAATGCAATGGTCTTATGGAATGATGGCCATAAGAGCATATATATATATAACATTAATAATAAGCCATTCCCCCTAGAATCTTTTCTACTCCTCACTTACCTCGGGATTGCACTTTCTAACCAACCAGATGGTGAACACTCGATCAGGTCCCAATAACCATCTGAACTAGCGTGGTCAGCAGTTGCCACCACCACCACCCAACCCCACTATGGATCAATTCATCGTAGCGCAGATGCAACTTCTGCAAGGACTCACAGCTTCGGTGCAGTAGATTCAGCAAAATCAACAGAACCAACAGTACCAACAGCAACAACATGCAACCCAAGCTAGAGACAAGCACCGAGACTTCATGAGTCATCACCCGCCTGCTTTCTCTCATGCAGTAGACCCTTTGGATGCCGATGACTGGCTTAAGGTAATTGGAAAGAAGTTAGACATCACCCAGTGCAATGACTAAGAGAAGGTCTTGTACGCTTCAGGAAGACTCGAAGGAGCCGCGTCCGATTGGTGGGATGCCTTCACCGTGGCACACGCCAATGCTGATGCCATAACCTGGCAAGAGTTCCAAGTGAACTTCCGTGCTCATCATATTCCCTCGAGAATAATGAAGCTCAAGAAGAAGTAGTTCCTTTCCCTCACACAAGGGAACATGTCCGTTAGTGAGTACCATGATCGGTTCACCTGGCTTTCATGTTACGCCCGAGAGGAAGTGGACACTAACAAGAAGCGCCAAGAACCTTTCTTGGAAGGCTTGATTGGACCCTTGAACAACCAGTTACAGAGCCACAACTATTCCAACTTTCAGACTTTGCTGAACAAGGCAATTGGCCTTGAAAGCAAAAGGAAAGAGCTGTTGGATCACAAGAGAAAGTACCAAGGGCATATCAGTAGGAATACTCGGCAAAACAACTCCCAAGGTTCTCAGTTCCGCTCCGAAAATCAGAGTGGAAACAACAACTACCAAGTACAACGCTCTGGACAACAAGGTCAGAGAGGCAACCAATACCAGAACCAATAGAAAAGCAGCACTCAGACCGATCACAGGTCTAATGATCAGCAACAGAATCGTCAAGGAAGCGCCACAAACACACTGGCCAAGAACAACAACACAACTACCCCAGTTCAACCTAATGGTTGTTTCAAGTGTGGTGAACTTGGCCACTATGCTAACAACTGCCCAAGGCGTAACCAACAGACACCCCAGAAGAACAGCAACCAGAGGACTGACCAGAACACACTTGCTCGTGGATCTGCACAGAACAAGACTCCACAGAACCAAAGTAGGGGAAGAGTCAATCACGTGATAGCAGAATCAGTTCCTAAGGATTTCGGCGTGGTGTATGGTATGTTTCTTATTGACTCCATACCTGCATCAGTTTTATTTGATTCTGGAGCATCTCACTCCTTTGTAACAAAGTCATTCGTGGAAAAACATAATATACCAAACTATCCCTTGAAGAAGAAACTATTAATTCGATCACCAGGAGGTGAACTTAGAGCCACTCACTCATGCCCTTAGACTAAGATTGAAATAAGAGGCCTAAGCTTTCTAGTAGAGCTAATAATTTTGGAACCAAGTGGAATCGATGTGATACTCGGAATAGACTACTTGACCAAGTATGATGGAGTAATATCTTGTGCCAAAAGGATGGTTACATTAACCAGTCCGCAAGGTGAAAGAATTGAAGTCAATGTCAGTATGCCAACAAAAGTAGAGGCAATGGTAAATCAGTTGGATGAGAAATCTTTAGAGCACATCAGAATAGTGTGTGAACACCTAGACGTATTTTCGGAAGAATTACCAGGTATGCCACCTGATCGTGATACAGAGTTTTCTATTGAACTATTACCCAGAACCGCACCAATTTCAAAAAGAGCTTACCGAATGGATGTCAAAAATTTAATTGAACTGAAGAAACAAATAGAAGAATTACTAGAAAAAGGTTTTATTCGCCCCAGTTCATCATCTTGGGAAGCCCCAGTTCTATTTGTGAACAAGAAAGATGGTTCAAGGAGAATGTGTGTGGACTATAGAAGCTTGAACGAAGTAACGATTAAGAATAAGTACCTGTTACCTCGAATTGAAGATCTGTTTGATCAGATGAGAGGAGCTAAAGTATTCTCAAAGATAGATCTAATATAATCCTATCATCAGTTGAAGATTCAGACTAAAGATATACCTAAAACAGCTTTCACCACAAGATATGGATTATATGAATTTTTAGTCATGTCTTTTGGACTGACTAATGCACTAGCTTACTATATGAACTTGATGAATAAAATATTCATGGAATACCTTGACTAGTTTGTGGTGGTATTCATCGACGGCATACTAGTATACTCTCAGGATGAAGAAGCACATGAAGATCATCTGAGATTAGTTCTACAGAAACTTCATGACAATCAGTTGTATGCGAAAATTTTGAAGTGTGATTTTTGGCTGAAGGAAGTTGCTTTCCTAGGTCATATTATCACCAATGGAGGAAGAGATTCGTAAAGGACAAGAGTCTGATGAGAAAATCAAAGAAATTAAGACACAAATTAGTTTGGGTAAAGCCCCATATTTCACAGAAGATGATCAAGGCACAATATGGTTTAAAAAGAGAATCTATGTACCAGAAATCGAGCACCTACGCTAACTTATTTTAAGAGAAGCCCGTGATTCAGCTTATTCTATTCACCCTTGAAGTACTAAAATGTACCAGGACCTAAGAGAAAAGTATTGGTGGTACGGTTTGAAAATAGATGTGGCTATTCATGTTGCACTATGTGACGTGTGTCAACGAGTTAAAGCCGAACACCAAAGACCAGCAGGATTGCTACAACCTCTCAAGGTACCGGAATGGAAATGGGAAGAAATCAGTATGGATTTCATAGTTGGACTACCCCGTACTCGGGATGGCTATGATTCAATATAGGTTATAGTGGACAGGTTGACTAAAGTGGCACACTTTATACATGTGAAGACAACTTACTCAGGAGCCCAGTTAGCAGAGTTATACATGTCAAAAATTGTTTTGTCTACATGGAGTACCAAAGAAGATCATATTAGATCGAGGAACCCAATTTACCTCGCGCTTTTGGAAAAGACTACATGAGTCCATGGATGCCAAGCTAAACTTCAGTTCAGCTTATCATCCGCAAACGGATGGGCAAACAGAAAGAACAAACCAAGTGTTGGAAGATATGTTAACAGCTTGCGCTCTAAAGCATGGTAGAAGCTGGGATAAGAGTTTGCCTTATGCAGAATTCTCGTACAACAACAGTTACCAGGCAAGTCTAAAAATGGCACCATTTGAAGCACTTTATGGACGAAAGTGTAGGACACCGCTTTATTGGAATCAGATCGGAGAAAGTCAAGTATTTGGTCTAGAAATTCTCCAAGAAGCAGAAAAGCAAGTACAGATTATCAGAGAGAATTTGAAAATAGCACAGTCAAGTCAGAAAAGCTATGCTGACAATAGAAGAAGAGAGTTGATATTTGAAGTAGGAGACTTCGTATACCTTAAAGTTTCACCGATGAGAGGCATGAAAAGATTTAAGGTTAAGGGTAAACTATCTCCTCGCTACATTGGCCCATTCAAGATTTTGGAAAGAAAAGGTGAAGTAGCATACCAGTTAGAGCTACCCGATAGTTTATCGGATGTGCATGATGTATTTCATGTGTCACAACTTAAGAAATGCTTAAGAGTACCTAAAGAACAATTACCTATGGAAGAACTCAATGTTAAGGATGATTTGACTTATTCGGAGTACCCTATCAAAATTTTCGAAACATCTCGCAGAATTACACGGAGTAAAGTTATCAACATGTGTAAAGTTCAGTGGAGTCATCATTTGGAAGATGAGGCCACATGGGAAAGAGAAGATGAACTCAGAGCAGAATTCCCCCAGTTATTCTCAGAAGTTCCTTAATATCGAGAACGAGATTCTTTTAAGGGGGTAGGTTTGTAACACTACCAAAACCATCAACTAAAAATAATACATTTAGAATATTAATGGTAAATATGGTAATGAATTTTTCTTTCAAGTGTTTGATTTTTATTTGCCTTCAGAGTAATTTTGTTTGCTCATATTTGATTTTTGGATGTTTAGTAGAATTTCTTTCATATTGAAAATCCAATTAATTAATATAGAAATATTTGTAAAAAAATAAATATTTTAGTTATAAATAATTTTTGGAATAATTATTATGATTTTTTAGAATTATTTAAAAATATATTTATTTATATTTTTAAATAGAAAGAAAAGAAAAGAAATAGAAAAAAAAGAAAAATCGAAAACCCTAAACCCTAGCCGGCCGATTCGGCCCACTACAACCCATCAGCCACGCGCCCCCATCTCCCCTCCACTCTCTCTATGGCGCGTGGGCCCGCCCTAGCCCCACGGCGTTTCTTCTCCCTGGTGCCGCCTGAGAGCACCTAAAGGTGGGGGGGTGAATAGGTGATCCTGTAAAAACTTAAACTTAAAGCCACAAAACTTGATTAAGAGTTAGCACAATGAAATCAAGTGGCTAAGGAGAGCTCTTGTGAAACACAATAGACACAGTGAGAACAAGCACAAGAGACACGAGGATTTATCCCCTAGTTCGGCCAAGTATAACACTTGCCTATTCCACGTTGTGGCGTCCTAATGGACGAGAGTTGCACTCAACTCCTCTCAAGTGATCCAATGATCAACTTGAATACCACAGTGTTCTTCTTTCTTTACTCTTTCCCGTTTGCGAGGAATCTCCACAACTTGGAGTCTCTCGCCCTTACAATAAGGATCAAAATGAAAACACTGGAGTAAGGGAGGGAGGCAACACACACAAATCCACAGCAATACGCACACACACAGCCAAGATTTGAGCTCAAATGAATAGCACAAAGTTCACCACTAGAACGGAGCTCAAATCACTAAGAATGTCAATCGAGTGCGCAAAGACGGAGTGTGAATGATTAAGAATATTCAAAGTATGCTTGGTGTCCTCCTCCATGCGCCTAGGGGTCCCTTTTATAGCCCTAAGGCAGCTAGGAGCCATTGAGAGCATTCCAGGAAGGCAATCCTTGCCTTCTGTCGGGTGGTGCACCAGACAGTCCGGTGCACCACCGGACACTGTCCCGTGCTGATTTCTTTCCTATTCTGGCGCAGCCGACCGTTGAAGATTTGGAGCCGTTGGCGCACCGGACACTGTCCGGTGCACACCGGACAGTCCGGTGCCCCCATCAGACCATTGGCTCGGCCACGCGTCACGCGCGGATTGCACGGCCGACCGTTGGCGAAGTTGACCATTGGCTCACCGGACAGTCCGGTGATTTTTAGCCGTACGCCGCCGACGAAATCCCGAGAGTGGCCAGTTTGACCAAAGCCAGCCTGGCGCACCGGACACTGTCCCTTTCAATCTCCCCCTTTTTGGTGATTTATGCCAACACAACATAAAGCAACACATAGAAGTGCAATATCAATGCAAATGAGAACAAGATTTGTTTTGATTCAAATTTGGCATATTTGGATCATCCTTTGCCACCACTTGGTTTGTTTTTGCAAATCAAACTCAATTTTCTATCTCTAAGTCAAACACACTTGTTGAGGCATAAAGAGAGGTATTCCAAGAGAAATTGATCAAATATTCAAAAACTCCCCCTTTTTCCGATAATCAAACATTCTCCCCATAAGAGACCAATTTTTGACAATAAGAGACAATAAGAGTATTTTGACAAAACAAAAGCTCTAACTCTACTATTTTCAAATTTCTCAAGTGTCTCATGTGGTAGCTGATCCATTTGCTTTAGCCTTATTTTCTCCCCCTTTGGCATCAAGCACCAAAACGGGATCATTGTTGGCCCGTTTAACCCCATTGCCTCACCAAAATCTTTAAATAAGAGTAAAAAGGCAAAAAGAGTATGGAGATGAACTTGGAGTAAGTTACCCTCTCATCGGAGTGCAGTGGAAGTCTTTCATGGTCCAAGTCCACCTTTCCCTTTCAATCTACTTTTGAGACTAAACAAGTAAACTCAACACAAGGTTAGTCTTAAGGTGTCAAGTTGTAGCATGCCTCCCCCTAAATAAATGCATCACTTGCAAATGGACTTGTGAGGTCCGGGGATCGTGTGTACAACTTGAGCACCATAATTAGGCTACAATATGCATAAAAGAACATGATCAAAGGCATAAGACACATGTATGCTATAGATCAATCCAAGTTCCACGAATCTAAGACATTTAGCTCACTACGCAGCTTGCAAAAGGTCTTCTCATCTAAAGGCTTGGTAAAGATATCGGCTAGCTGGTTCTCGGTGCTAACATAAAACACTTCGATATCTCCATTTTTCTGGTGGTCTCTCAAAAAGTGATGCCGGATGTCTATGTGCTTAGTGCGGTTGTGTTCAACAGGATTATCCGCCATGTGGATTGCACTCTCATTGTCACATAGGAGTGGGACTTTGCTCAGATTGTAGCCAAAGTCCCTAAGGGTTTGCCTCATCCAAAGTAGTTGCGCGCAACACTATCCTGCGGCAACATACTCGGCCTCAGCGGTGGATAGGGCAACAGAAGTTTGTTTCTTAGAACTCCAAGACACCAGGGACCTTCCTAAGAATTGGCACGTCCCTGATGTACTCTTCCTATCAACCTTGCGTCCAGCATAATCGGAGTCTGAGTATCCAATCAAGTCAAAGGTAGACCCTTTTGGATACCAGATCCCGAAGCAAGGCGTAGCAACTAAATATCTAAGTATTCGCTTAACGGCCACAAGGTGACACTCCCTTGGATCGGATTGAAATCTAGCACACATGCATATGCTTAGCATAATATCCGGTCTACTAGCACATAAATAAAGTAAAGACCCTATCATAGACCGGTATGCCTTTTGATCAACGGACTTACCTCCTTTGTTGAGGTCGACATGTCTGTCGGTTCCCATAGGAGTCTTTGCGGGCTTGGTGTCCTTCATCCCAAACCGCTTGATCAAATTCTTGCGTGTACTTCGTTTGGGAGATGAAAGTGTCGTCCTTGAGTTGCTTCACTTGGAACACAAGGAAGTAGTTCAACTCGCCCATCATTGACATCTCAAACTTTTGAGTCATCACCCTGCTAAACTCTTCACAAGACTTTTGATTAGTAGAACCAATATTATGCCATCGACATAAATTTGGCACACGAATAAGTCACCATCACAAGTCTTAGTGAATAAAGTTGGATCAGCTTTCCCAACCTTGAAAGCATTAGCAATTAAAAAGTCTCTAGGGCATTCATACCATGCTCTTGGGGCTTGCTTAAGTCCATAGAGCGCCTTAGAGAGCTTACACACGTGGTCGGGGTACCGTTCATCCTCAAAGCTAGGGGGTTGCTCTACGTACACCTCCTCCTTAATTGGCCCGTTGAGGAAAGCACTCTTCACATCCATTTGGAACAACCTGAAAGAATGGTGAGCGGCATAGGCTAACAAAATGCGAATAGACTCTAGCCTAGCCACAGGAGCAAAAGTCTCCTCGAAGTCCAAACCTGCGACTTGGGCATAACCTTTTGCCACAAGTCTAGCTTTGTTCCTTGTCACCACTCCGTGCTCATCTTGTTTGTTGCGGAACACCCACTTGGTTCCCACAACGTTTTGCTTTGGACGTGGCACCAGGGTCCAAACTTCATTTCGCTTGAAGTTGTTGAGCTCTTCCTTCATGGCCAACACCCAGTCCGGATCTAGCAAGGCCTCTTCTACCCTGAAAGGCTCAATAGAAGAGACAAAAGAGTAGTGTTCACAAAAATTAACTAATCTAGAGCGAGTAGTTACTCCCTTGCTTATATCACCCAAAATCTGGTCGACGGGATGATTCCTTTGAATCGTCGCTCGGACTTGAGTTGGAGGGGCTTGAGGTGCTTCTTCCTCCATAGCATGATCATCTTGTGCTCCCCCTTGATTGCACGCCTCTTGATGAACCTGTTCATCAGTTTGAGTTGGGGGTTGCACCATTGTTGAGGAAGAAGGTTGATCTTGCTCCTTTTGTTCCTGTGGTCGCACATCTCCAATCGCCATGGTGCGTATGGCGGCCGTTGGAACATCTTCTTCATCTACATCATCAAGATCAACTTGCTCTCTTGGAGAGCCATTAGTCTCATCAAATACAACGTCACTAGAGCCTTCAACCAAACCCGATGATTTGTTGAAGACTCTATACGCCTTTGTATTTGAGTCATAACCTAACAAAAATCCTTCTACAGCTTTGGGAGCAAATTTAGAATTCCTACCTTTCTTCACTAGAATGTAGCATTTACTCCCAAATACACGAAAATATGAAACGTTGGGTTTGTTACCGGTTAGGAGTTCGTATGACGTCTTCTTGAGGAGGCGATGAAGGTAGACCCGGTTTATGGCGTGGCAAGCCGTGTTCACGGCTTCCGACCAAAACCGCTCAGGCGTCTTGAACTCTCCAAGCATCATCCTCGTCATGTCTATGAGTGTCCTATTCTTCCTCTCTACCACACCATTTTGCTGAGGTGTGTAGGGAGCGGAGAACTCGTGCTTGATTCCTTCCTCCTCAAGGTACTCCTCCACTTGAAGGTTCTTGAATTCGGACCCGTTGTTGCTCCTTATCTTCTTCACCTTGAGCTCAAACTCATTTTGAGCTCTCCTTAGGAAGCGTTTAAGGGTCCCTTGGGTTTCAGATTTATCCTGCAAAAAGAATACCTAAGTGAAGCGAGAAAAATCATCAACTATAACAAGACCATACTTACTTCCCCCGATGCTGAGGTAGGCGACGGGTCCGAAGAGGTCCATATGCAGCAGCTCCAGGGGTCTTGATGTGGTCATCACGTTCTTGCTATGATGAGTACCTCCCACCTGTTTACCTGCTTGACAAGCTGCACAAGGTCTATCTTTTTCGAAAGTCACATTTGTTAGACCTAACACATGTTCTCCCTTTAGAAGTTTGTGAAGGTTCTTCATCCCCACATGTGTTAAACGGCGATGCCACAGCCAGCCCATGCTAGTCTTAGCAATTAAGCATGCATCTAGACCGGCCTCTTCCTTTGCAAAATCAACTAAATAGAGTTTGTCGTATAGTACACCCTTAAAAGCTAATGAACCATCACTCCTTCTAAAGACAGACACATCTACATTAGTAAATAAGCAATTATAACACATATTACAAAGTTGACTAACAGAAAACAAGTTATACTCGAGCGATTCAACAAAAAACACATTAGAGATGGAATGCTCGGATGAAATATCTATTTTTCTTAGTCCTTTAACCTTGCCTTGATTCCCATCACCGAATATGATTGAATATTGGGAATCTTTGTTCTTGACGTAGGAGGTGAACATCTTCTTCTCCCCCGTCATGTGGTTTGTGCATCCGCTATCGATAATCCAGCTTGAGCCCCCGGATGCATAAACCTGCAAGGCAATTTAGGCTTGGGTTTTAGGTACCCAACTCTTGTTGGGTCCTACAAGGTTAGTAACAATAGCCTTAGGGACCCAAATGCAAGTTTTATCTCCTTTGCATTTTGCCCCTAATTTCTTAGCAATTACTTTCTTATTCTTCCTATAAATTGTAAAAGAAGCATTGCAAGCATGTTAAATTGTAGAAGGTTCATTACTTGCTTTCCTAGGTACATGAACAACATTTCTCCTAGGCATATCTCTAACATGGCATTTGAATCATAAGCATTACAACTCCTATCATGATGAACATTTCTAGAAAATTTTCTATCATAAATAAATGCATGATTCTTTTGACTACTATTAGCCATAGGAGCCTTCCCGTTTTCCTTGTTGAAAACGGGAGCTCTTTGGCTTGTTAAGTTCTTGGCTTCTCTCTTGAAGCCAAGCCCATCCTTAATTGAGGGGTGTCTACCAATGGTGTAGGCATCCCTTGCAAATTTTAGTTTATCAAAATCATTCTTGCTAGTCTTAAGTTGGGCATTAAGACTAGCCACTTCACCATTTAATTTTGAGATGGAAATTAAGTGTTCACTGCAAGCATCAACATTAAAATCCTTACACCTATTGCAAATCACAACATGTTCTACACAAGAGCTTGATTTATTAGCTATTTCTAACTTAGTATTTAAATCATCATTAATACTCTTTAAGCTAGAAATAGATTCATGGCATGTAGATAATTCACATGAAAGCATTTCATTTCTTTTAACCTCTAAAGCAAGAGAATTTTGCGCACTAACAAATTTATCATGCTCTTCATATAAAAGATCCTCTTGCTTCTCTAACAATCTATTCTTCTCATTCAAAGCATCAATTAATTCATTGATCTTGTCAATTTTAGTTCTATCTAAACCTTTGAATAAGCTTGTGTAGTCTACTTCATCATCACTAGACTCATCATCACTTGAAGAAGCATACGTAATAGTACTTCGAGTATTTACCTTCTTCTCCTTTGCCATGAGGCAGGTGTGATGCTCGTTGGGGAAGAGAGATGATTTGTTGAAGGCTGTGGCGGCGAGTCCTTCGTCGTTGGAGTCGGACGAAGAACAATCCAAGTCCCATTCTTTTCCAAGGTGTGCCTCGCCCTTAGCCTTCTTGTAAACCTTCTTGTTCTCTCTCTTCCCATTCTTTCCTTGTTCCTGGTCACTATCATTGTCGGGACAGTTAGCAATAAAGTGACCAATCTTACCACACTTGAAGCAGGAGCGCTTTCCCTTTGTCTTGCTCTTGTTGGGATGCTCCTTGCAACCTTTGAGCGCCGTCTTGAAGCGCTTGATGATGAGGGCCATTTCATTCTCATTTAGCCCAGCCGCCTCAACTTGCGCCACCTTGCTAGGTAGCATCTCCCTGCTACTTGTTGCTTTAAGAGCAACGGTTTGAGGCTCGTGGATCGGCAATGGGCCATTCAACGCCTCATCAACATATCTTGCCTCCTTGATCATCATTCGCCCGCTTACGAACTTTCCGAGTATTTCCTCGGGCGTCATCTTGATGTACCTAGGATTCTCACGAATAGAATTTACAAGATGAGGATCAAGGACAGTGAAGGACCTTAGCATAAGTCAGACGACATCGTGGTCCGTCCATCTCGTGCTCCCATAGCTCCTTATCTTGTTGACCAGGGTCTTGAGCTTATTGTACGTTTGAGTTGGCTCCTCTCCCCTGATCATCGCGAACCTTCCTAGTTCGCCTTCCACCAACTCCATCTTGGTGAGCATGGTGGCGTCATTCCCCTCATACGAGATCTTGAGGGTGTCCCAAATCTGCTTGGCGTTATCCAAGCCGCTCACCTTATTGTACTCTTTCCTGCACAAGGATGCTAAAAGAACAGTAGTAGCTTGTGCATTTTTATGGATTTGATCGTTGATAAACATGGAGTTATCCGAACTATCAAATTGCATTCCATTTTCTACTATCTCCCATATACTTGGATGAAGAGAGAACAAGTGGCTACGCATTTTGTGACTCCAAAATCCGTAGTCCTCTCCATCAAAGTGTGGTGGTTTACCAAGTGGAATGGAAAGCAAATGAGCATTGGAATTATGTGGAATACGAGAATAATCGAAAGAAAAGTTCGAATTAACCGTTTTCTTTTTCTCCTCGTATTCGTCGTCCTTTTGAGAAGAGGAAGATTCGTCGCTGTTGTAGTAGACAATCTTCTTGATGCGCCTCTTCTTCTTTCCATCCTTCTTCTTTTGACTCGAGCCGGAGTCATTGGCTTTGTCGTCCCTTGGCTCGTTGAAGATAGACTCCTTCTCATTGTCATTGACCACCATCCCCTTTCCCTTAGGATCCATCCCTTGGGCGGTTAGTCCCTTTCTTGAAGAGAACGACTCTGATACCAATTGAGAGCACCTAGAGGGGGGGTGAATAGGTGATCCTGTAAAAACTTAAACTTAAAGCCACAAAACTTGATTAAGAGTTAGCACAATGAAATCAAGTGGCTAAGGAGAGCTCTTGTGAAACACAATAGACACAGTGAGAACAAGCACAAGAGACACGAGAATTTATCCCGTGGTTCAGCCAAGTATAACACTTGCCTATTCCACGTTGTGGCATCCCAATGGACGAGAGTTGCACTCAACTCCTCTCAAGTGATCCAATGATCAACTTGAATACCACGGTGTTCTTCTTTCTTTACTCTTTCCTGTTTGCGAGGAATCGCCACAACTTGGAGTCTCTCGCCCTTACAATAAGGATCAAAGTGAAAACACTGGAGTAAGGGAGGGAGGCAACACACACAAATCCACAGCAATACGCACACACACAGCCAAGATTTGAGCTCAAATGAATAGCACAAAGTTCACCACTAGAACGGAGCTCAAATCACTAAGAATGTCAATCGAGTGCACAAAGACGGAGTGTGAATGATTAAGAATACTCAAAGTATGCTTGGTGTCCTCCTCCATGCGCCTAGGGGTCCCTTTTATAGCCCCAAGGCAGCTAGGAGCCGTTGAGAGCAATCCAGGAAGGCTATCCTTGCCTTCTGTCGGGTGGTGCACCGGACAGTCCGGTGCACCACCAGACACTGTCCGGTGCTGATTTCTTTCCTATTCTGGCGCAGTCGACCGTTGAAGATTTGGAGCCGTTGGCGCACCGGACACTGTCCGGTGCACACCGGACACTGTCCGGTGCACACCGGACAGTCCGGTGCCCCCATCAGACCGTTGGCTCGGCCACGCGTCACGCGCGGATTGCACGACCGACCGTTGGCGCAGTTGTCCGTTGGCTCACCGGACAGTCTGGTGCACCACCGGACAGTCCGGTGATTTTTAGCCGTACGCCGCCGACGAAATCCCGAGAGCGGCCAGTTTGACCAAAGCTAGCCTGGCGCACCGGACACTGTCCGGTGCACCCAGACTGTGTTGAGTCTTGACTGCTTCAGCCAAGTCTTTTTCTTTTTCTGTTTTCCCTGATTCTAGCACTTAGACAAAATATGTTAGTACACAAAAACCAATGTACTAAGTCTATAATCATACCTTTGTGTTGATTTGCACTTCATCCACCAATTTGCACAGTTTAACACTTAAACCACTTGTGTTGGCACTTAATCACCAAAATACTTAGAAATGGCCCAAGGGCACATTTCCCTTTCACAGCCACCGCCTGGCCCGTGCGCGCGCCGCGCTGCACGCTCGGTTGAGCCGCGCCTGACCCCGCGTCCCCTCAGCGTCTGCGTCCGCTCGTCTCCCAGCCGCCAGAAACCGACTGACCGTTTCCCTCTCTCCCTCCCCCACTTCCCTCACTCATTGTCGAGTTATGGCTAACGCCATCAATGGCGTTGATGGCCGGCCATCGCGCTCTCTCTCCCCTCGGCTCTCCCTCTCCTCCCCTCTCTCTATAAAAGCCACCGAGCTCCCTCCTCTCTCCCTACCCGAGCTCTCACCCTCACTCCTCGCGCTCTCTCTCCCTCACCGTCGCGCCAAGCCACCGTTCGTCGGAGCTTCGCCGTCGAGTCACGCCGTCTGCGCCCGTCCCCGGTCGCACCGTCCGCGTCCCCCCTTCTCTTCGACTGCCCGGCCGAGCCCCTCCCCTGCTCGCCGACCCTCCTGCGCGTGAGCACAATCTCAAGGTAGAAGAAGCACATTTTTCATTTAAGCCCTTGGTTTTGTATAAAATTAATTCTGAGATTTTCAGTTTAGAAACTATTGGAAAGAGACCCCAAAGTATACATGTAATCGTGAACTAGCCCCTGCAACAATATTTTGGACAGGTGTATTATTTTATATTTCAAAAAATAAAGAATGTCACTATTCACTAACTTGGTGATTTACATACTAGAAACGTTTACGATTAACCTCGCTTAGGCACATGGAACGATATTTGTTAGAAGTAATTTAAGTATAATCTTATTGATATAAGAAAGTGTAAGAAATAATAGGCCACGTATTTTCGGTCAGAATAAAATATAGGTTTTACTAGTCATGATAAATGTATTGATAAATATAGCACTTAATTACTTAGAATTAGTAAAAATCTATTTATGTCATAATAACCATGATTATGTTACTAAAGTCCAATTAGAAATCTACATTAACTCTTGGAATATTAATGTTAGGTGATTTAGAAATAAACATTTTTAGCTATACGTATAATTTCTATTTAGAAAAAGGATAAAACCCAAAAGTCTATTATTAGTAATAAAGAAAATAATTAACAATTATTTTCTGTAAAGTTTGTTAACACATTTTTATCTATATTATACTTGATAAACTAGCATCATAGTCACCTACTCATATTTTCACCGATGATAACTCAAAGTAGAAGATATGGTGGATTAATAAATATTTATGTTGTAGACATATTTATGAGTACAGTTGTGTGATGTACGAATGTATATGTAATGGTGAATGATTACCCATGTAATGGTGTATGTTTATTTATTTGGCGTACATATTCTTTTGTATGTACGATACACAACTCGATGCTAGAAGTTGACTGTAAGGTAGACGAACCAAACACGTTCAAGGACGACCCACAGGACACTTTCGTGTAAGGCAAGTGGTTTCTCCCTCTGCATTTCTATTTGTATCCAAATAATGCATACAATAATGTTTACTTTTGGATATATATTGCATAATTTGACGGGATTTGCCTAAATAAGGATTTCTTAGAATTACCAACCCTATTCCTTGATTACCCTGGGATAAATGTTGTGCTTAGAAATTTTTGCTATTGCTCAACTTGATAAACATGATGTCACTCTTTTAATGATACTATGTTCTAGAAATGAAGTTTTATTTATGATGTTAACCCGATGGTTAAACAAGACCAGTTTGTATTAAATGGAACATGGAGTGACCACCTAGGATAACAGTGCAACCACGAGTGCTATAATGGCTCTGGCTTTGGTAATTAGCTCTATAGACTTAGTGCTTAGCAACCCTACCTAAAAGATGGGCAAGAGGGGGCAGCAGTGGTTTGGTGGCAGCTCATGTTAACATGGGGTGGTAGTCTTGGCTAAGTTACCTCACCTAGAGGGCCATCAATACTGACATGGAAACCTTAGCAGGTGGCTTTGTACTAAGGATATTTTGTGAAAGCCTCATAATGGATCCCTAGCCATTCACCTCGACAGTGTTTACGAGTTGGATTAACCTAGGCTAGATGGAATACATGGCTTGTGGGTAAAGTTGTACCACCTCTGCAGAGTGTAAAACTTATATATCAGCCGTGCTCACGGTTAAGAGCAACCTGGACCCTCACATGATAATTGAACTTAAAGATAGAAAATAAATCGTGATCTGATGATCTACCAGTGGTTTGCTTCAGTGATATCACTTAAGTGCTTTTGATATAATCTTATACCTTTGATTAATTGGGATATTTGGGATACACACTTATTAGTAAGACAGGTGTTGCTAATAAAATATTGACCAACTAAAATGCTTACCGCTTATCCATAGCCTACCTTGTTAACTTGCATTAATTTCCCCCACATGCTGAGCCCCGACCATAAGTGACCTAACCCTTACTAATATTTTGATAAGAGAGTGATGATGAAGACTTCGCAGATGACGTTGATGAGTTTTGAGTCTAACGATGCGCCAGTCACCTTCCTATGGAAGAGTGTCCATAATTAATTCCGTCGTACTTTGATTATGATACTTGTTAAAGATACAATGTTCTGGATGATGTAATAAAGCTACTTTACTCCCTTTTATGCCTTTATTGCATTGTCTTTTGATATATTACACTTGTGACGTCAACATATGTGTGGAAAATGGATCCTAGCCCACAAATGCTATGCATTCGGTTTTGCCCCTAGAACCGGGTGTAATAGTTGCGAGCTGAATCTTCCTCTGAAGCTTCGTCCTTCTCTGCCTCTTCGGGCTGGTGGCCTAAAGGAACTTTGTTGTGTTTCTGAAGATTGGGAGCTGTGTTGATGCCCTTCAGTATGACTTCCCCTATCTTCGCTTGAACTGGGATTATTGATCGTCATGACATGACTTGGGTGGAGTCTTCCTCCGAAGCCCCTGGTCATCTCAGATTATCTGTAGGCTTCTTCCCTTCTTTGCCGAAAGTCATTGTCGGCTCTGATGTGCTCATCCATCTTCTGTAGAAGCTTCTCTAGAGTTTGTGGGGGATTTCTGGCGAAATATTGCATTGTTGGTCCTGGTCGAAGTCCCTTGATCATGGCTTCAATAACAATCTCATTTAGCACCGTTAGGGCCTAAGCTCTGAGACATAGAAACCTTCGGACATATGTGTGCAATTATTCCTCATGGTCCTGCGTGCATTGGAATAGAGCTTGAGCAGTCATTGGTGTAACACCCCAGGTGTTACTTAGAGTTTTCACTCAAGGCTACACAAGTAAGACCATCATAACATGTGACTTAAGCTAGGAAAAGTACACCAAATTTGGAACTCAAGATCTTAAGTAAGTGCAATCCATCTTAGAAGTCATACCTTGGCTTGTCATGCACATATAATGGGGAGAGTTGCCCAAACCCTAATGCAAACCCCTATGGACAATTGGAGCACTAGAAGTAAGTATGACCAAAAGGCTATGAAAACCACATGATCATGACTTGGGCCAATTATAAAAGATGTAGTACACTTGATACCCTACAAATGATAGTAAGAAAGTGACCCCAAAAAGATTTCAGAAAAACCCCAAAAGGTTCACCAAAGGGTTGAGCATAAAGGAAAAATCAGAATTTTTCTAAGTCCAAAACCAACCCTTTTCCAAAGATCAAACTTGTTCAACCTCTTTCAAACTTCAAAACCACTTGGCCCAATTGACAATGTGGCGCCAAAATACCCCTAGAACACCCTGGAAAAGTTTGAACCCAACTCTAAGTCGTTTGACATGACTTGGCACAAGATTTGTCTCGGTTTGGACAGCTAGGACAAAGACAACTTGCCACCCCCATATCTCTCTAACTCGACCACATCTCCCCTTGGAACTCACATGAACTAGGTAGCCCTAGGTGCAGGGAAGAGATCTCTCACAGGTCTTAGGGCAAGATTCACACGTTTTGGCCGCTCAGCAGAGGGTAGAACAAGAACAGAAGCAAAGAGCCACATGTTCGATGCGCTCTGAGCTCGCCAGAGCACTCCCGACGCCCGCCCCCGCGTGCCCCGTGTCGCGCCAAAGCTGAGCCGGTGCCGTTGCCCGCGCCCGCGCCTATAAAGCCCCCAGGGACTTCGAACGTACTGCCCCCGCGCGCTCGACCTCACCGGAGCACCAAATCACCGGCGTAGCCCCGAGCACGGCGTGCCCGCGGCCACCCGAACACCCGCCACCGTAGACCAGCCAGCAGAGCCTCTCCCAGCCGCATCCGACCCTCGGAGTAGACCGTGCTTGCCTTGGTGAAGCTCCCCGAGCAAGGAATCAAACTTTGCCTCGCCGGAGAAGCCAGTCCACGGTCATCGGACTTCACCCGACCGCCGGTGAACGTAGACCGAGCTCCACGGTGAGTTGTTCTTCAATTCCTTGCACGTGTTGACTCATCAACACCCTATGAAGCTCCCCGTGCACTTGGATTGACCTATGTCGCCATGGTTAGGCCGGAGCACTCGCCGCCGACGAGTTCACCCGCCTGCGCACGTGGACCGGCTGATTCCGGCCACGACCGCCGTCGAGTCGTACCTCGCTGTGACCGCCAGAACCTCCCGGAGCCAACCCCGCCGCTCGCCGGACCTCCCTCGCCGCCGGTAAGCCACACCGCCCTAATTACTTCCGCGGGTACTATTTAAATCAGGGGAGGGACCTCGGGGGAGAAGAAGTAAAGGCCAGGGGGTTTTGTGCACTGTCAGCAATTCAAGGGAATAGTGGCGCAGGGGTATAACTGAAGGGATTGTTTTAGAAAGAACCCAGGGTCTTCGATGCAAAGTGGATTTCCAGAAAACCTTTTTAATATTCTGATTTAAATACAAACAGAACTTGAAAAATTCATAACTTCAGTTTGGTTCATCCAAATTGAGTCAAACCAATTTTGCCAGATCCTAAATATTGTAAACTACTTAGGAAAAATATAAAACCCCTAAGTGTTGCAAAAAACTTCAAAGTTATGATTTAATTGACTATCTGGTCAAAAGCAAAAGAAAATATGGAAAAATAGCTACACTATTAGACTGGGATTAAGAAAATTCAGAGAAGTACTTAATCACTTCCTAACCTGTTTAAAAATAATAAACACCTCTATACACCCAATTAAAATAGAGTTTGCCATTTAAATCATTTTCAGCTTAAAGTTAAAGAAAATATAATATGTAGTTTAGATTAAGAACCAGGGGCACCCACATTTTTGTTAGCTCCCTTATTTAGTGTAGTTCACTAGAAAATTTTATTATACCCTTGTTTAGTACAAAAGAAATGAGATACCTTTTATTTTAGGCAAACAAGGAAAACTTAGAAAAACCCTAGAAAATAACCCTGAGGAGAAAACACCCCAAACCTTGGGATAACTAATGTATTGTTATTATAAACATAGAGAAATTATGATTTCTGTTGTTTGACATTTTTCAAATAACTAGTTAGTTGTAAGTGTCTTTTTAGCATTTGTCGGGGACCATAATTAGGGGTACCCTCAAGACTCCTAATTCTCAGCTGGTAACCCCCATCAGCATAAAGCTGCAAAGGCCTGATGGGTGCGATTAAGTCAGGGATCAGTCCATTCGAGCGACTCGATCACGCCTCGAGCCTAGCCTCGGACAAGGGCAGCCGACCCCGGAGGATTTCCGTCTCGCCCGAGGCCCCCCTCCAACGGCGGACACATCTTCGGCTCGCCCAAGGCCCTGCCTTCGCTAAGAAGCAACCCTGACTAAATCGCCGCACCTACCGACCAAATCGCAGGAGCATTTAACGCAAAGGTGGCCAGACACCTTTATCCTGACGCGCGCCCTCCGGCAGAGCCGAAGTGACCGCTGTCACTTCGCCGCTCCACTGACCGGTCTGACAGAAGGACAGCGCCGCCTGCGCCACTCCGACTGCAGCGCCACTTGACAGAGTGATGCTGACAAGAAGCCAGGCCCTGCCAAAGGCACCATAGGAAGCTCCGCCCGTACCAGGGCTCGGACTCGGGCTCAGCCCCGAAAGACGGCGAACTCCGCTTCGCCCGACCCAGGGCTCGGACTCGGGCTCAGCCCCAGAAGACGGCGAACTCCGCTCCACCCGACCCAGGGCTCGGACTCGGGCTAAGACCCGGAAGACGACGAACTCCGCTCCGCCCGACCCAGGGCTCGGACTCGGGCTCGGCCCCGGAAGACGGCGAACTCCGCTCCGCCCGACCCAGGGCTCGGACTCGGGCTAAGACCCGGAAGACGACGAACTCCGCTCCGCCCAACCCAGGGCTCGGACTCGGGCTCAGCCCCGGAAGACGGCGAACTCCGCTACGCTCGACCCAGGGCTCGGACTCGGGCTAAGACCCGGAAGACGGTGAACTCCGCTCCGCCCGACCCAGGACTCGGACTCGGGCTAAGACCCAGAAGACGACGAACTCCGCTTCGCCCGACCCCAGGGCTCGGGCTCGGGCTCAGCTCCAGAAGACGACGAACTCCGCTTCGCCCGACCCCAGGGCTCGGACACCGCCCTGGCCTCTGCCGACGACCTCCGCCTCGCCCGACCCAGGGGCTCGGACTCGGCCTCGGCCATGGAAGACAGACTTGACCTCGGCTTCGGAGGAGCCTCCACGTCGCCCAACCTAGGGCGCAGGCCAGCCACGTCAACAGGAAGCGCCATCATCACCCTACCCCGAGCTGACTCGGGCCGCAGAGAACGAGACCGGTGTCCCATCTCGCTGTCTCCACCAGATAGGCAATAATGGCGCCCTGCATGCCCTGTGACGACGGCGGCTCTCAGCTCTCTTACGGAAGCAGGAGGGCGTCAGCAAGGACACAACCGCTCCGACAGCTGTCCCTCCGCCAGGCTCCGCCGCTCCTCCGACGGCCACGACATCACACTAGTTGGGTTCCAAGATCTCTCCGGCTGCCACATTGGCATGTACTCAGGGCACTAGCTCTCCCTTGCTAGACACGTAGCACTCTGCTACACCCCCATTGTACACCTGGATCCTCTCCTTGCGTCTATAAAAGGAAGGACCGGGGCCCTCTTAGAAAAGGTTGGCCGTGCGGGACGAGGACGGGACAGGCGCTCTCTTGGGGCCGCTCGCTTCCCTCACCTGCGTGGACGCTTGTAACCCCCTACTGCAAGCGCACCCGACCTGGGCGCGGGACGAACACGAAGGCCGCGGGATTCCCACCTCTCTCGCGCCGGTCTCCGGCCGCCTCGCTCCTTTCCCCCCTTTGCGCTCGCCCACGCGCTCGACCCATCTGGGCTGGGGCACGCGGCACTCACTCGTCGGCCTGAGGGACCCCCCGGTCTCGAAACGCCGACAGTTGGCGCGCCAGATAGGGGCCTGCTGCGTGTTGACGAACAGCTTCCCGTCAAGCTCTAGATGGGCAGTCTCCAACAACCTCTCCAACCCGGGACGGTGCTCCGTTTCGGGAGTCTTGAGTTCATGTCCCTCGACAGCAGCTACGACATGATACTCCTTCCACCGCCGCGCGACAACAACAATGGCGGCCGACAGCCCGCCCGCCGGCGACGGAATCGACGACGTCTTCCCCGCGTGGCGGAAGAACAACATTCGAGCTCGCCCCGTCCTCTCCCCCGCCAACGGAGGAGGAGGCGGGGCAACCAAGGCCAAGCAGGAGGCCGCGCCTCGTCGGCTGTCGAGCGAGTCGACGTCCCTAGCACCCCAACGGGGGGCGCGTTGGGCGTCGACCTCGCGTTTGAGACGAAGGCGAGCGCCATCTCCCCGCGACACGCCAATCCCGAGCAAGTGGACGACGCCAGCGCGCTTGCGAAAAGCTTGCAGGACGTCGCCCTCGTACCGGAGGCGACGATGCAGTCAGTCCTCGACGTGACTTCATCGCCGCTCGACGACCAAAAGGTACCAACCGATTCCCATCCTACGTCATTTGTACCCAGCCTCAACCCGCCTAGCAATCTCGCTTTGGCGGGCGCCCTCGTAGAGGTGAGTACAAACCCTCTGGGGTTTCGCTTGCGGTCGCCTTGGGACCGGCTGACGGACGTCTCGACCTACGAGCCCTCTGGGTCCGAGGAAGATGACGACCCCAACATCTGTTGGGATTTCTCTGGATTTGGCAACCCCAGTGCCATGCGGAACTTCATGACCGCATGTGACTACTGCCTCTCCGACTGTTCCGACGGTAGCCGCAGCCTCGACGACGAGGACTGCGGCCCAAGCCGCGAATGTTTCCACGTCGATCTAGGGGTCCCTCCGAGGGCAACCATCTCGGCATGCCGGAGGACGGTGCTCCCCCTGGGCCGGTGCCTCGCGCTGACATCCCGCGGGAGCTAGCTGTGGTCCCCGTTCCGGCGGGGGGTTACGACCCACAGCTTGAGCAAGTCCGCGGGGCGCAGGCCAGGATCAACGAGGGAGCAGGAGAGCTTGAGCCGATCCGCCGGGACGTCGGGCAGGCATGGGCGAGCCAACCCCCGGCCGGAGAAATACGTCACCTGCCCCAGGGTCTCCAGCACCGCGTCGCCGATGTCGTCAGGGTCAGGCCACCACATGCATCCAGTGGGGTCGATCAGAACCTGGCCACAGCAGCGATGCTCCTCCGCGCGATGCCGGAGCCATCCACCACCGAGGGTCGGCGAATCCAGGGAGAACTCAAAAATCTCCTGGAAGGTGCCGCGGTCCGACAGGCCGAGAGCACTGCCTCCCGAAGGCAAGGATACCCCTCGGAACCTCATGCCGCGACCTCCCGATTCATGCGGGAAGCCTCAGTCTACACTGGGCGCACGCGCAACACCGCGCCTGCGGCCCCGGGCCACCTCGGCAACGAGCGCCATCACCGCGACCGTCGAGCCCACCTCGACGAGAGGGTGCGCCGAGGCTATCACCCCAGGCGTGGGGGACGCTACGACAGCGGGGAGGATCGGAGTCCCTCGCCCGAACCACCCGGTCCGCAGGCCTTCAGCCGGGCCATCCGGCGGGCACCGTTCCCGACCCGGTTCCGACCCCCGACTACTATCACAAAGTACTCGGGGGAAACGAGGCCGGAATTGTGGCTCGCGGACTACCGCCTGGCCTGCCAACTGGGTGGAACAGACGACGACAACCTCATCATCCGCAACCTCCCCCTGTTCCTCTCCGACACCGCTCGCGCCTGGTTGGAGCACCTGCCTCCGGGGCAGATCTCCAACTGGGATGACCTGGTCCAAGCCTTCGCCGGAAATTTCCAGGGCATGTATGTGCGCCCTGGGAATTCCTGGGACCTCCGAAGCTGCCGACAGCAGCCGGGAGAGTCTCTTCGGGACTACATCCGGCGATTCTCGAAGCAGCGCACCGAGCTGCCCAACATCACCGACTCAGATGTCATCGGCGCGTTCCTTGCCGGCACCACCTGCTGCGACCTGGTGAGCAAGTTGGGTCGCAAGACCCCCACCAGGGCGAGCGAGCTGATGGACATCGCCACCAAGTTCGCCTCTGGCCAGGAGGCGGTCGAGGCTATCTTCCAAAAGGACAAGCAGCCCCAGGGCCGCCCGTCGGAAGATGCTCCCGAGGCGTCTACTCCGTGCGGCGCCAAGAAGAAAGGCAAGAAGAGGTCGCAAGCGAAACGCGACGCCACCGACGCGGACCTTGACGCCGCCGCCGAGTACAAGAACCCTCGGAAGCCCCCCGGAGGTGCCAACCTCTTTGACAAGATGCTCAAGGAGCCGTGCCCCTATCATCAGGGGCCCGTCAAGCACACCCTTGAGGTGTGCGTCATGCTTCGGCGCCACTTCCACAGGGCCGGGCCACCCGCGGAGGGTGGCAGGGCCCGCGACAACGACAAGAAGGTAGATCACCAAGCAGGAGAGTTCCCCAAGGTCCGCGACTGCTTCATGATCTACGGCGGGCACGAGGCGAATGCCTCGGCTCGGCATCGCAAGCGAGAGCGCCGGGAGGTCTGCTCGGTCAAGGTGGCGGCGCCAGCCTACCTAGACTGGTCCGACAAGCCCATCACCTTCGACCAAGCTGATCACCCCGACCACGTGCCGAGCCTGGGGAAATACCCGCTCGTCGTCGACCCTGTCATCGGTGACGTCAGGCTCACCAAGGTCCTTATGGACGGGGGCAGCAGCCTCAACATCATCTACGCCGAGACCCTCGGGCTCCTGCGCGTCGATCTGTCCTCCGTCCGAGCGGGTGCTACGCCCTTCCACGGGATCATTCCCGGGAAGCGCGTCCAGCCCCTCGGACGACTCGACCTCCCCGTCTGTTTCGTAACACCCTCCAACTTCCGAAGGGAGACTCTGACGTTCGAGGTGGTTGGGTTCCGAGGAACCTACCACGCGGTGCTGGGGAGGCCATGCTATGCGAAGTTCATGGCCGTCCCCAACTACACCTACCTGAAGCTCAAGATGTCGGGCCCCAACGGGGTCATCACCATCGGCCCCACGTACAAACACGCGTTCGAATGCGACGTGGAGTGCGTGGAGTACGCCGAGGCCCTCGCCGAGTCCGAGGCCCTCATCGCCGACCTGGAAATCCTCTCCAAAGAGGTGCCAGACGTGAAGCGTCATGCCGGCAACTTCGAGCCAGTGGAGACGGCTAAGACCGTCCCCCTCGACCCCAGTGGCGATGCCTCCAAGCAGATCCGGATCGGTTCCGGGCTCGAGCCCAAATAGGAAGCAGTGCTCGTCGACTTTCTCCGCGCGAACACCGACGTCTTCGCGTGGAGTCCCTCGGACATGCCTGGCATACCGAGGGATGTCGCCGAGCACTCGCTGGATATTCGGGCCGGAGCCCGACCGGTCAAGCAGCCTCTCCGCCGATTCGACGAGGAGAAGCGCAGAGCGATAGGCGAGGAGATCCACAAGCTAATGGCAGCCGGGTTCATCAAAGAGGTATTCCATCCCGAATGGCTCGCCAACCCTGTGCTTGTGAGAAAGAAAGGGGGGAAATGGCGGATGTGTGTAGACTACACTGGTCTCAACAAAGCATGTCTGAAGGTTCCCTACCCTCTGCCTCGCATCGATCAAATCGTGGATTCCACTGCTGGGTGCGAAACCCTGTCTTTCCTCGATGCCTACTCAGGGTATCATCAAATCAGGATGAAAGAGTCCGACCAGCTCGCGACTTCTTTCATCACGCCCTTCGGCATGTACTGCTATGCCACCATGCCGTTTGGTTTGAGGAATGCGGGTGCGACATACCAGCGGTGCATGAACCATGTGTTCGGCGAACACATCGGTCGCACGGTCGAGGCCTACATCGATGACATCGTAGTCAAGACAAGGAAAGCTTCCGACCTTCTCTGCGACCTTGAAGTGACATTACGGTGTCTCAAGGCAAAAGGCGTCAAGCTCAATCCCGAGAAGTGTGTCTTCGGGGTGCCCCGGGGCATGCTCTTAGGGTTCATCGTCTCCGAGCGGGGCATCGAAGCCAACCCGGAGAAGATCGCAGCCATCACCAGCATGGAGCCCATCAAGGACTTAAAAGGTGTACAGAGGGTCATGGGATTTCTCGCGGCCCTGAGCCACTTCATCTCGCGCCTCGGCGAAAGAGGCCTGCCTCTGTACCGCCTCTTAAGGAAGGCCGAGTGCTTCACTTGGACCCCTGAGGCCGAGGAAGCTCTCAGGGACCTGAAGGCGCTCCTCACCAAGGCGCCTATCTTGGTGCCCCCAGCCGATGGAGAAGCCCTCTTGGTCTACGTC
Organism: Zea mays; assembly: GCF_902167145.1. NCBI lineage: Eukaryota > Viridiplantae > Streptophyta > Magnoliopsida > Poales > Poaceae > Zea > Zea mays. Next base: position 45,767,726 of record NC_050104.1, read on the forward strand.
GCCGCGACCACTCAGGTGGTTAGCGCCGCGATTGTGGTCGAGAGGCAAGAAGAGGGGCATGCATTGCCCGTTCAGAGGCCGGTTTACTTCGTCAGCGAGGTACTGTCCGAAACCAAGATCCGCTACCCACAAGTTCAGAAGCTGCTGTATGCAGTGATCCTGACGAGGCGGAAGTTGCGACACTACTTCGAGTCTCACCCGGTAACTGTGGTGTCATCCTTCCCCCTGGGGGAGATCATCCAGTGCCGAGAGGCCTCGGGCAGGATTGCGAAGTGGGCGGTGGAAATCATGGGCGAGACCATCTCGTTCGCGCCTCGGAAGGCCATCAAGTCCCAGGTCTTGGCGGACTTCGTAGCCGAATGGGTCGACACCCAGCTACCGACGGCTCCGATCCAACCGGAGCTCTGGACCATGTTTTTCGACGGGTCATTGATGAAGACGGGAGCCGGCGCGGGCCTACTCTTCGTCTCACCCCTCGGGAAACACCTACGCTATGTGCTACGCCTCCATTTCCCGGCGTCCAACAATGTGGCTGAGTACGAAGCTCTGATCAACGGATTGCGAATCGCCATCGAGCTAGGGGTCCGACGCCTCGACGCTCGCGGCAACTCGCAGCTCGTCATCGACCAAGTCATGAAGAACTCCCACTGCCGCGACTCGAAGATGGAGGCCTACTGCGATGAGGTTCGGCGCCTGGAAGACAAGTTCTACGGGCTCGAGTTTAACCACATCGCTCGGCGCTACAACGAGACTGCGGACGAGCTGGCAAAAATAGCCTCGGGGCGAACAACGGTTCCCCCGGACGTCTTCTCCCGGGATCTGCATCAGCCCTCCGTCAAGATCGACGACCCTCCCGAGCCCGAGGCGCCCTCGGTCCAGCCCGAGGTACCCTCGGCACGGCCCGAGGTACCCTCAGCTCAACCCGAGGTACCCTCGGTCCCCGAGGGCGAGGCATTGCGCATCGAGGAGGAGCGAAGCGGGGCCGCGCCTGATCGAAATTGGCAGACCCCGTACCTGCAATATCTCCGCCAAGGAGAGCTACCCCTCGACCGAGCCAAGGCTCGGAGAATAGCGCGACGTGCCAAGTCGTTCGTCCTACTGGGCGATGAGAAGGAGCTCTACCACCGCAGTCCCTCAGGCATCCTCCAGCGATGCATCTCCATCGCCAAAGGTCAGGAACTCCTGCAAGAGATACACTCAGGGGCTTGCGGCCATCACGCAGCGCCTCGAGCCCTCGTCGGGAATGCTTTCCGGCAAGGCTTCTACTGTTCAACGGCGGTGGGTGACGCCACTAGAATTGTCCGCACCTGCGAAGGGTGTCAATTCTATGCGAAGCACACCCACCTGCCCGCTCAGGCTCTGCAGACGATACCCATCACCTGGCCCTTCGCTGTGTGGGGTCTGGACCTCGTCGGCCCTTTGCCGAAGGCGCCCGGGGGCTACACGCACCTGCTGGTCGCCATCGACAAATTCTCCAAGTGGGTCGAGGTCCGACCTCTGAACAGCATCAGGTCCGAGCAGGCGGTGACGTTCTTCACCAACATCATCCATCGCTTCGGGGTCCCGAACTCCATCATCACCGACAACGGCACCCAGTTCACCGGCAGAAAATTCTTGGACTTCTGCGAGGATCACCACATCCGGGTGGACTGGGCCGCCGTAGCTCATCCCATGTCGAATGGGCAAGTAGAGCGTGCCAACGGCATGATTCTACAAGGGCTCAAGCCTCGGATTTACAACGACCTCAACAAGTTCGGCAAGCGATGGATGAAGAAACTCCCCTCGGTGGTCTGGAGCCTGAGGACGACGCCAAGCCGGGCCACGGGTTTCACGCCGTTCTTCCTGGTCTACGGGGCCGAGGCCGTCTTGCCCACTGACCTGGAATATGGCTCCCCGAGAACGAGGGCCTACGACGATCAAAGCAACCAAGCTAGCCGAGAAGACTCGCTGGACCAGCTGGAAGAGGCTCGGGACAAGGCCTTACTACACTCGGCGCGGTATCAGCAGTCCCTGCGGCGCTACCACGCCCGAGGGGTCCGACCCCGAGACCTCCAGGTGGGCGAACTGGTGCTTCGGCTGCGACAAGACGCCCGAGGGAGGCACAAGCTCACGCCCCCTTGGGAGGGGCCATTCGTCATCGCCAAAGTTCTGAAGCCCGGAACGTACAAGCTGGCCAACAGTCAAGGCGAGGTCTACGGCAACGCTTGGAACATCCAACAGCTACGTCGCTTCTACCCTTAAGATGTTTTCAAGTCGTTCATATACCTCGCACCCACGCAAAGTTTAGTCATCAAGGAAGGGTCGGCCTCGCCTCGGCAAAGCCCGACCCTCCCTCGGGGGCTAAAAGGGGGGGGAACCCCCTCTGCGTCGAAATTTTCTTCGAAAAAGGGTCTCTTCTGCCAGAATATCTTTCGTGCTTTTTGACTACTTCGAAAAGTGGATCCTGAAAACGACGGAGTACACGTAAGCAGCCAAGGCTGACCGAGCCGAGGGACTCCTACGCCTCCGGGATACGGATACCTCACTCATCACCTTCTGCGATAAGTAACTCGCGTTCGGATAAAGTGATTCCGCGGACCGAACAAGTCTTCATGTTCGGAAGTTCTTCTGCCGAAGCAATCCTTCGAGCCTTCTCGACTGAGTCGGTGGCAGGGCCTCATGGACGGGTGAAAGTACGCGTAAGCAGCAAGGCCGACTGAGCCGAGGGACTCCCACGCCTCCGGGATACGGATACCTCACTCATCACCTTCCGCGAGAAGCAACTCCCACTCACACAAACATCCCTGTTACCGACAAAAAAGTCCAGATACTCAAAACGAGAGGAAAGGAGACGCAGCTTTACAACACAGCGAGGGCGTGTATTCTGGCCTCGGCGGCTGCAGAAGGCACACGCTACAAGACACTCTGACCCTGCAGGCTTGGGTCTTGACGCTGGAAGGGGGCAGCAACACCCTCGGCATCGACGACACCTTCGGCGAGGCCCGACCTAGCCTCGGACGGTGACGCGGTCCGAGGATCTCCGCTCCGAAGGACGACGTCATCACCACGCCCAGGCAATCGCTGCCAGGGACTTCTCCGGGAATCCGGCCCGAGCAGGCGGCTCGACCGGTTTCCCCTGGGGCCTCGGCCGACCATCTCCCAAGGGCGCCAGCCCGACCTGAGGCCTCGGCTGATCAACTCCGACGTCGGTCCCGCCAACGGACAACCCGGCTAGGCTCCGGCCAACCAGGTTTCATTCTCGAGCCGACTCCGCCTCTGTTCATACTGATATCGCTACCCCTGGCCTCGGCTCGTCGAAGAGCGGCCGAGGGGTCCCTTCAACTAAGCTAGAGGAGCCTCGGACAGCAAGGCCGACCGAGCCGAGGGACTCCTACGCCTCCGGGATACGGATACCTCACTCGTCACCTTGACACGGGGCGACTCATGCTTGGTGAAGCGGTTCAGATAATCAACAGACGAGTCTTAGCGCTCAAAAATGAGGAAAAAACACGGCTCCGTGCCGAAATTACATACATGTTCAGGCCCCGAAAGCCGTAATGAACAAAAACACTGGCATTCGGAGTGCCATTTCAAACGGAACTCCGGTTCCGTCTCCGCGGGTATGGACAACCTCCACGCCGGGGAAGCCCGTGGAGCGACAAGCTCTGGGCGAATCACCAGCAAAACGCGGGTCGCCCCCAAGCACACCGGCAGATCCTCGCTGCCGTCCTCGCCGCGAATGCGAGGGAGAGGGCGGAATGTTGCATCCTAGCTGGGCGGCAACAGTTCGCCTTCCCCGGCATGGCTGGAGGACGTCTCCGCCGTAAGGCTAGAGGGCGATTGCCACCACCAGAAGCTGGAAGAAGAGGTGGTCCGCCGACCCGCGCAGGAGGTGGAGGCCCGGCTCGCCTCGCTCCCCGCCCCAGCGAGGATGACGAACACCCTCAACACTGAGGGCGGGATCGGGATCACAGCCCGGTTTGCCTCTCCCCATCCAGGAGCTGGAGGTCACCGTCTTGGGTGACCACCAGCGGAGAGGAGCAACCGGGCTGAGTGATGAAAATCCTTGAAGCCGAACGATGGCTGAAAGGTACCAACTCCCACGGAGTTTCTTTCCTCCAACGATGAGGCGAAAAGACGGTGGGTATCCCCCATCCGGGGGCTTGGAAGCTAGAAAGACGCAGTGCATAAGGGAGCGAGAAGACATGGTCGCCTTTCGAAAGGGGTCACCCTCCTTTTAAAGGCAACTCTCCCTGCTCGCACCCCCAACCGTCACGGGCCGAGCCTTCTCCAACACGCTCCAAGGCCCTCCCCTACGGCGCGGGGGCTAGGTCCCTCATGTCATGCAGACCAGCTCCGAGCAGAAGAAGCCAAACCGCCGCGCGTGGTGCACGCAACCGCCCAGCGGTTACAAGTGACCCTCCACTTTCGCCCAGACCAACGGGCGAAAGAGGCGGGCAGCCATGCAGGCGGCATGCAACCGCGCCAAGTGAACGCGCTTCTCCGATTCCCGACACGCCAGCATGGAGACCCAGGCCCACGCGTCGCGCAACCGGCGCGCCGGATGCTGCACGAAAGCAACTGCACCGCCACTTGCGCCGCCACCGCGCCTCCTCGATTGCGGAACCAATACCGCGACTCGAGGCGACCCAGCGCGCGACCCAGCAGCGCCAGCCTGACGTGGCGGTCAACGCGGCCAAAAGTGGGCCGGCAGTAATGACGGTGGCAGGCGCGCGGGAGCAGCGGTCACGTCGTCAGCCAAGCTCACGTCCCATCCGGGGCAGCAAGAGAACCCCCTCTCACGGCGTGAAGACAACGCGCCCGTGATCCGTTCCTCGAACGGCTCGCGCACGCGCAACGGCCGCCCTGCCAACTACTTGCCCCGTCGCATTAACTCCGCGGCTGGACAGGCGGCGCTTCTGGCAGGAGCAGCGGGCGACGCTTCGCCTTCGCCGAAATAACCGCGCCAAAAAAAGGTACGCCGCGTCGTTCGGTTTCGTATCCTTTTCCCTTTTTCCTCTTTCTCTATGTCTTGCGACAGGGATCGGGAAAGGGGGATACCCCGAAAGGGGTCCTTCCCCGTGAAGGAACCAGGCTCCGAGCCTCCTTACTGATCAGAGGTTCGAAGGCTGGCCCCCCGAAGGGTTCAACAGCCGCCTCAGATCGCGTGGGCCCTACACCCACTACTGGTCAGAGGTTCGAAGGCCGGCCCCCCGAAGGGTTTCACGGCCACCTCAGGCTACTCGGGCTCCGCGCCCATTACTGATCAGGGGTTCGAAGGCTGGCCCCCGAAGGGTTCACAGCCGCCTCAGACGCCGAGCGAGGGATGACCAGGGGTACGTTCGATACATAACCAAGGCTCGGGCTGCGCTCCCGAGGTACCCTAGGACATTTCCGAGACCAGCAGGAGCGATCTTGTAACAGAATCCCATCGGAGGGAGGCATCGAGCCCTCGGACCCCGTCGCTAGGGGACCGGGTCCGGCAGATCACCCGCAGGTACTTTTGGGCGTGCCTCTGGGCCCCTAGCCGACCCCTAACGAACGGGGCACGGACGTCCACTCGGATTACCCGCTTGCAGCTCACCGGAGACACCATGTTCGGCGCCCATCGAGGGTAACATGGCGCTCTCCCCCCTCCTCCTTGCGGAAAGGCGACGCAGGGGCGTATGTAAAAAAGCCGAGTCTGTCCCTGATCGCCCTCTTGCCCTGTGCAGAGGCTCGGGGGCTGCTCTCGCAAACCCAGCTCCGGCCAAACCGTTGACAGCGTCAACATACCAGCCCGAGAACTTGGGCCCCGACCGTACACCCGGGCTACGGCCAGCTCGCATGAGGGAACAACCAGACCAGCCGAAGCATTACGCAAGGCATTAAGACCTCGAAGGAGTGAAACCACTCCTCCGAGGCCTCGGGGGCTACACCCGGCGGGTGCGCTCGCGCGCACCCACCGGAACAAAATACAACCGAGAAAGGCTGGTCCCCTTGCAAAAAAGTGCGACGAAAGCCTCCAAGCGAGTGCAAACACTCCCTTCGAGGCTCGGGGGCTACTGTCGGGGACCATAATTAGGGGTACCCTCAAGACTCCTAATTCTCAGCTGGTAACCCCCATCAGCATAAAGCTGCAAAGGCCTGATGGGTGCGATTAAGTCAGGGATCAGTCCATTCGAGCGACTCGATCACGCCTCGAGCCTAGCCTCGGACAAGGGCAGCCGACCCCGGAGGATTTCCGTCTCGCCCGAGGCCCCCCTCCAACGGCGGACACATCTTCGGCTCGCCCGAGGCCCTGCCTTCGCTAAGAAGCAACCCTGACTAAATCGCTGCACCTACCGACCAAATCGCAGGAGCATTTAACGCAAAGGTGGCCAGACACCTTTATCCTGACGCGCGCCCTCCGGCAGAGCCGAAGTGACCGCCGTCACTTTGCCGCTCCACTGACCGGTCTGACAGAAGGACAGCGCCGCCTGCGCCACTACGACTGCAGCGCCACTTGACAGAGTGATGCTGACAGGAAGCCAGGCCCTGCCAAAGGCACCATAGGAAGCTCCGCCCGACCCAGGGCTCGGACTCGGGCTCAGCCCCGGAAGACGGCGAACTCCGCTCCGCCCGACCCAGGGCTCGGACTCGGGCTCAGCCCCGGAAGACGGCGAACTCCGCTCCGCCCGACCCAGGGCTCGGACTCGGGCTAAGACCCGGAAGACGACGAACTCCGCTCCGCCCGACCCAGGGCTCGGACTCGGGCTCGGCCCCGGAAGACGGCGAACTCCGCTCCGCCCGACCCAGGGCTCGGACTCGGGCTAAGACCCGGAAGACGACGAACTCCGCTCCGCCCGACCCAGGGCTCGGACTCGGGCTCAGCCCCGGAAGACGGTGAACTCCGCTCCGCCCGACCCAGGGCTCGTTCTCGGGCTAAGACCCGGAAGACGGCGAACTCCGCTCCGCCCGACCCAGGACTCGGACTCGGGCTATGACCCGGAAGACGACGAACTCCGCTTCGCCCGACCCCAGGGCTCGGGCTCGGGCTCGGGCTTAGCTCCAGAAGACGACGAACTCCGCTTCGCCCGACCCCAGGGCTCGGACACCGCCCTGGCCTCTGCCGACGACCTCCGCCTCGCCCGACCCAGGGGCTCGGACTCGGCCTCAGCCATGGAAGACAGACTCGACCTCGGCTTCGGAGGAGCCTCCACGTCGCCCAACCTAGGGCGCAGGCCAGCCACGTCAACAGGAAGCGCCATCATCACCCTACCCCGAGCTGACTCGGGCCGCAGAGAACGAGACCGGTGTCCCATCTGGCTGTCTCCACCAGATAGGCAATAATGGCGCCCCGCATGCCCTGTGACGACGGCGGCTCTCAGCTCTCTTACGGAAGCAGGAGGGCGTCAGCAAGGACACAACCGCTTCGACAGCTGTCCCTCCGCCAGGCTCCGCCGCTCCTCCGACGGCCACGACATCACACTAGTTGGGTTCCAAGATCTCTCCGGCTGCCACATTGGCATGTACTCAGGGCACTAGCTCTCCCTCGCTAGACACGTAGCACTCTGCTACACCCCCATTGTACACCTGGATCCTCTCCTTGCGTCTATAAAAGGAAGGACCGGGGCCCTCTTAGAAAAGGTTGGCCGCGCGGGACGAGGACGGGACAGGCGCTCTCTTGGGGCCGCTCGCTTCCCTCACCCGCGTGGACGCTTGTAACCCCCTACTGCAAGCGCACCCGACCTGGGCGCGGGACGAACACGAAGGCCGCGGGATTCCCACCTCTCTCGCGCCGGTCTCCGGCCGCCTCGCTCCTTTCCCCCCTTCGCGCTCGCCCACGCGCTCGACCCATCTGGGCTGGGGCACGCGGCACTCACTCGTCGGCCTGAGGGACCCCCCCGGTCTCGAAACGCCGACAGCATTAATCTTTAGAAAAGCATAACTAAATAACCACTAAGTAACCTTCTGTGATTTTTGGCACAGAAGCATATAATTACCTATAGATACCAGCAAAAATGACTCAGTACAGAACCCACCCCTAGATAAGCATTGTAGTGCAAAGTGACCCCTTTGCCCCAACTTTTGTTATTTTTGTCCAGGGCATATTCTAATTTTTCTGGACCTCAAACTTATAGGACAAACTACAGTTACAAATAGTAACCCACTGAATTTTTACAGAATTTTTGGAAAAAGTGAAATCACTGTTGTAGTTCAAACCCACACTAAAATTCATAAATAGAAAATGAAAAGGGAAATTAATAGTGGAGACTAATGTTACCCTAACCAAACCAGCAAAATGCCTTGAGTGCCTACTAAAATATTTAAAAGGCAATCCAAGTCTTAATCCATTATGCTTAGGCAAAATCTCAAACCTAAATTGGTAAGCATAAACCACTAAGAGCCTCGTATGACAAGGAAACCCTATGTTATTATTAACTTGGTTTTTCTTCACTAGGAATAATTGTTAATAAATTTTACATATCACAGCATGCATATATCTTATTCATTGCATTCGATAGATTGTAACCTCGCGGACGGAGAATACATCCTCGTGTCGGAGCAAGGAGTTGATCAGGAGGTAGCCCCGGATCCAGCACCAGAGCCTGCCCCAGAGGATCTGCCTGCCTCAGCTTTGGAAGGCAAGCCCCGGTTTTATGCATAACCTATTTATTATGCTATTTTACTACACTTAATGATTGTAGGATTGAATGTGCACTTAAGTGTAGGAGTTGTTTGAAACACTAGTTGCATGATCTCAGGAATCCTTTTGTGATGAATACTAGTATGCTAGGTCGAGTAGCTGCTTTATTAATTAGGGATCTCAGTAGAAGTCGAGTGATTTTTCTAGCACTCGCGCGAGGTCAGGAATTGGTTGTATTCATTTTTTATATCGTAATGATGGTGGTCTGTGGACAACGGTCCATGGGGATGCGTTGTCTACGAGGCGGAAATTGGAATAAGGATTAAGGTGTGGTACCGTGTGTCAAGCATTTGAACGTACTAAACACATGCTGAGAAATATGGTAAATCGGTAAGCCTAGTACCTGAGTGAACCTGCCCACAGAGTTTACTCCTCACGCGACCTGAAACGTGGTCTCCCATTCCAGTTATGGTGGGTACAAGTGTGGTCACTGCACGACGGCAGTCGGGGTCAGTGAGGCATTGTACGCCAAGGAGGTGAGCCCTGATCTGTTACTAGGGAATCAATGGGGACGGTTGATGTGTGTTGGGATGGAGTGCCTCGCCACGTCGTGTGTTTAGGCTTACCTTGCAAGGATAAAAACTCGATTTGAATCGTCTGCTTCTCGCAGGTAATGAGACTACTTGATCCATGCTGCTACATTGAGTAACAAGTGGAAATGTGTTGACTTGACAAAAGTTGTTGATTGCTAAACGTTTGATACCATGTATGATTAGATAGGTATACATTTAGTCTTAAGAGAGTCACACTAAAACTTGACAAAGCTAAAACTTGATTTATAGACTCAGCTAGTGCTTTTGGCAACCAAACCCCTCAGCCAAACAGCTGCATGTCTAGAGGTAGATGAGTAGACTCCTCACACCGAGTAAGTCTAGCTGAGTATTAGTATACTCAGCCTTGCTTGTGGCATAAATTTTCAGGTTCTCTGGAGGACATGGTTGCTGGAGTGACTTGGTCGTCCATCTTGCCACCGGGTTGGACAGTCGAGTGGGACCCTACTTCGGCTGAGGAGGAGCATGAGGAGTGATGGGACAGGCTTCCCCATCTCTCTGTTTATTTTCGTTAGTGTTATTCCGCTGCATTCCGAATAATGATGACTACTTTTACTAAAACTCCAATGATGATGTAATAAATTTAATACTCCTTAATGAATGGTTTTATGCTTTATTGTATTTGCTCTGTGCCTCACCATCGAGTGAGTACGTGGTACTTGATCCTGTTAGTGGCCTCGTCGGACTAGATCCGAGGGACTGACGAGTTATTCCCATTTAAGTGTGGTCTAGCCTCTAAGGCGGGACTTAGGCACTTAAGTTGGAATAATTTGGGCGGTTCCGCCACAGCTGGTATCGGAGCTCGTACCACCACAGAGGGATCAATAAACTATAAATACCATCCTTTTTCAAAGTAAAACTTGGTAGAAACAAATGTTGGATAGATCATAGGACGATCAGGATAGACCTAGGACGTGGAGCCTTAGGATGATAGAGGGGTAGGTAGGTGGCTATTTGAGTAAGCCCTACAGGCTACTATAAGGGATGGGAGTTCTTCCCTAATCCCTATAAATTGAAATGAGGCCATTTAGGACGAGCATGCATGCATCCTTAATTAAACTATTATATGATTGGGTAAGAACTTTAATACACAATGATGACAAATTAAGTACACCCAGTGCCATTGCCGTAGTTATTAAGAGGCTAAGTTGCGATCCCTTTTATTTTATAATTCTTTTTCTTTTACTTACGCTTAACCGTACACAGATGACTTCTCACGGATCCTCGGGCGAAGGGAATGCACAGTCCCACACAGACGGGCTTGCACGAGAGGGTTTCCACCGTATCTTGTGGGAGGTACTTCAGGGAGCTGGTTACACGACGCCTCCCCAGTATGCGGTGCAGCTGTTTGAGAAGCACTGAGTGCCCCGCTATAGGGTGAGGATGACCCTAGAGCCTCATCCCCTACAGCCAGGCTGGCGTTCGCTGGACTCTAAGTCTTTTGGATACAGGGCTGAGGATACTATCGAGGCGATTGCTCTTCATGGACTGACCACCTTCTGTGGTTTCCACCCCTTGGAGCTATCCACTCACCCCATTGGTTTGTTCCCCACGGAGAAGGAGGACGACCCAATGTGGAAGGACCGAGTGGAGCACGCCAAGGATATATGGGCTATCTACCCATGTCAGGCTGCTCACTTGACGGTGCGGTGCATGAATGCCCTGTATCGTCTGCAAGTGATGCGAGGAGAGGCAATGTCTCATCTGATGGCATTGTTGGAGGCTACCAACATCACCTTGGATAATAGAGAGGAACTTGTGGTGGACTTGTCCACTGAGATGGTGGACAAAGACTTACAAGTGGAACAATTGTCAAATGAGATTCAAGAGCTTGAGGAGCTAGTGGGAACCAGGGAGAACACCATCGAGGTTCTCAAGGATCAGCTAATCAACACTCAGCAGCAGCTTGTGGAGGCTAACCAGCATCTGGATATGCACCACCAGGAGATCCAAGACATGGAGGCCAACGAGGATGTCGACATCGAGGGAGGAGAGGAGCCTGCCTCCAGCTTGGACACTGCTGGCTCAGGGAGACCACCTTCCCCCGAGTCGAGCGTTGCCTCGTTTGCTCACTAGGTCGCAGAGATAGAGTTAGAAGTCAGTGGCGGTAGAACTCCTCGAAGCTAGCTTAGCTTTTGCACCCTTGGGGTACTAGGCTAGATAGAGTTGAGTCTTTTGAGTTACTGATGTAATCGTGACAAACTCTTTTGGAAATAGGGATGATGAATGATGTCAGCTTTAAGTTAAGAAGAAAAGTTTATTCCATGTGGAATCTTTTATAAATTATGCAAAAATATATATATTGGTTTTACCCCTTTGACTCTTTCACCACGATTGAACATTGAACCTCAGGAATATGATATTGAGAATATCCATGATTTTTCAGATGGCAGGAAGAGCGCGTCATGGACAGAATGAGCGCATTCCTCCACCACCGCCACTGCCTCCTACTCTGCAAGAGTTGATGGCTCAGCAGAATGAGATTCTGCGACAGTTGGCGCAGCGTCAGCCGCCACCTCAACATTATGGTGGTGGTCATCATTAGCGTCACCCCGCAGCAGCCACTTATCAGGAGTTCCTTAGTACCCAGCCACCGTTGTTTACCAGGGCAGAGGACCCACTTGATGCTGATGTATGGCTGAGAGTAGTGGAATCCAAATTTCTGCTACTCCATGGAGTTTGTTCAGAGGTGACTAAGGTCAGGTTCGCCACCCAACAGCTTCGCGGACGTGGTGGGACCACTTTCTTGCTATGCAGCCAGTTGACCATGAGGTGGAATGGAGAGAGTTCAAGGCAGCTTTCAGGGGGCATCATATACCAGCAGGCATCATGGACCGCAAGCTCAATGAGTTTCTGGCACTCACTCAGGGGAACTGGACAGTGTTGCAGTACACTCAGGCCTTCAATGACCTGTGCCAGTATGCCGGATATCATGCAGACACTAACGAGAAGAAGAGGGATAGGTTCAGGAGGGGGCTCAGCACTAAGCTCCGCGACCGTCTCAACACAGTCAGGGCCAACAGCTATAATGAGTTAGTCAACATCGCCATTTCTCAGGAGGACTGTATCACAGCTCGTCAAGCAGAGAAGAAGAGGAAGACCCCTGTGGCAGGACCTTCAGCTCAGCCACAACGCTTCAGGATTGTCTCTGACACTCAGAACAGGGGACCCCAGCAGCAGCAAGGACGTTGGGTGATTCAACCCCAACAGCAGCAGCAGGCACCCAACCGCTCTCAGCCCCTAATGTAGAGGAACAATCAGTAGCAGCAGCAGTACCGTCAGGCCAATGACAACAGGTGTTTCACTTGTGGTAACACCGGACATTATGCCAAGAATTGCCCCAGAAACCAGTAGAGGCAGGGACAGAATGCCAACTAGAACCAAGGCAAGAGGCAGAAGGTGCAAGTAAGGCAAGGCAGGCTGAACTTCACCACCATGGCTGACATTCCAGAGGGAGCACCCATCATGACTGGTATCTTTTCAGTTTTGAATTATCCTGCAATTATTCTTTTTGATTTTGGTGCATCACATAGTTTTATCAGTGCAAAATTTAGTGCCAAATGTCAGCTACCTTTCCATCACACAAATGGGGGTATTACAATTTCAACACCAGGAGGCCGGGTTGCCACCTATCAAATCAACAAGAATGTGCCTATAAAGTTTGGTAGTTTGATAATCAAAACCAACCTCCTCATTTTGTGTTTGGATAGCGTGGATATCATATTGGGAACTGATTGGTTATCCAGGCATCAGGCAGTACTTGATATTGCAGCAAGGGCCATTGAGATTCACTCCCCTACTTGTGGCGAGACTACTTTATATTTGCCTGAGCAGGGTTGTACCCGCTCTTGTGCATTCACCATGATAGAATCCCCGGTTGAGAAAATCCCTATGGTCTGTGACTACCCAGATGTCTTTCCTAACGAATTGCCAGGCATGCCACCCGACAGAGACATAGAGTTCACGATTGAATTGCAACCCGGGACTGCTCCTATATCCAAGAGACCCTATAGGATGCCTCCCGTGGAATTAGCGGAGTTGAAAAAGCAGCTACAAGAGTTGTTGGACAGGGGTTCATTCGCCCAAGTACTTCACCATGGGGATGCCCAGCCTTGTTTGTAAAGAAGAAGGATGAAAGTCTGAGAATGTGTGTCGATTACCGCCCTCTCAATGCGGTGACCATCAAGAACAAATACACACTGCCCCGCATTGATGTTTTGTTTGATCAGTTGGTGGGAGCCAAAGTGTTCTCCAATATAGACCTTCGCTCGGGCTACCATCAGATCAAGATCAGTGCCAGCGATATTCCTAAGACGGCTTTCTCTACCATATATGGGCTTTATGAGTTTTTGGTGATGTCTTTTAGGCTGACCAATGCCTCGGCTTATTTCATGTACCTGATGAACTCAGTATTCATGCCAGAGCTGGACAAATTTGTGGTGGTTTTCATTGATGATATTCTGGTCTATTCCAAGAATGAAGCCGAGCACACTAAGCATTTGCATACCGTACTTCAGAGACTGCGTGACCATCAGTTGTATGCTAAGTTGTCTAAATGTGATTTCTAGCTGAGGGAAATTAAATTTTTGGGTCACACAATTTCTCGGGATGGGATATCAGTTGATCCTGAGAAGGTACAAGAAGTAATGGATTGGAAACCTCCTACCACAGTGCGGCAGATTCGGAGTTTTCTGGGATTGGCAGGGTATTATCGACGATTTATTTCGGATTTCTCTAGAATTGCCAAGCCAATGACTGAACTGTTGAAGAAGGGAGTCAAGTATGAATGGAGCTAGAAGTGTGAGGATGCCTTTCATGCACTGAGGCAGCACTTGACAACAGCACCAGTGCTAGCTCAACCTGACAACACCAAGCCCTTTGAGGTTTATTGCGATGCTTCCAGCACTGGTTTGGGATGTGTCTTGATGCAAGACAACAGAGTCATTGCTTATGCCTCCCGAGCACTCAGGCCCCATGAGCAGAACTACCCCACACATGATCTGGAGTTAGCAGCTGTGGTTCATGCTCTCAAGATTTGGAGGCATTACTTGATGGGAGCTCACTGTAATATTTACACTGATCATAAGAGTCTCAAATATATCTTCACCCAGGCTGATCTTAATATGAGGCAGAGAAGATGGTTAGAGCTAATCAAGGACTATGATTTGGAGGTGCATTACCATCCTGGCAAAGCCAATGTTGTGGCAGACGCCTTAAGCAGGAAGGCCCAGTGCAATTGTATGAATATGGATGCAAGAATCACCACCCTATGTGATGAGTTGTGCAAGTTGAAAATAGAAGTCATTTCCTCCGGTGCCTTGAGTTAAATTTCAGTGGAGCCCACATTACAAGAGCAAATAGTCAGGGCACAGATTGGAACAAGGGTGTTCAATTCATTAATGAAATGGTCAAACAAAGGGTGGACAAATACAAATGCTTCTGTCAGGATAGCAAAGGAATCCTATGGTTTGGAGACCGATTGGTTGTTCCCAAGAACCCTGAGCTCAGAAAGAAGATATTGGATGAAGCTCACCTTTCAAAATTCTCCATGCACCCCGGCAGTAACAAGATGTATCATGATCTCAGATACTTATACTGGTGGACCAGAATGAAGAGGGAAATTGCGAAGTATATATCTGAATGTGACACCTGCCAGAGAGTCAAGGCCAGTCATTTGAAGGTAGCAGGCACTTTGCAACCCCTTCCCATACCATCTTGGAAATGGGTGGATATTTGCATGGATTTTATCGTGGGATTGCCCAATACCTCCCGGCACCATGATTCCATTTGGGTCATTGTGGACAAATTGACTAAGACAGCTCATTTCTTGCCGGTACACACCACCCACAGGACGGAAAAAAGTATGCCGAAATTTACATTGACCAGATAATTCGCTTGCATGGAATACCAAGGACTATAGTATCTGACAGAGGAGCACCGTTCGTGGCACGATTTTGGGAGCAATTGCAAGAGTCACTTGGGACCCATGTAATAAGAATCTCAGCATACTATCCCCAAACAGATGGTCACATAGAAAGGGTGAATCAGATTTTGGAAGACATGTTGAGGGCATGTGTGCTACACTATGGAAAGGATTGGGACAAGTGTCTTTCATTGGCAGAGTTCTCTTATAATAACAGCTACTAGTCCAGTTTGAAGATGGCACCTTTCAAGGCCTTGTATGGAAGGTGTAGGACACCGCTAAATTGGTCTCAAGCAGGAGAGAGGGAAATATTTGGACCAGACTTGGTACTTGAAGCAGAGGAAAAGGTCAGAGTTATTAAGAGGAACCTAGAAGCTGCTCAGGCCAGGCAAAAGAGCTATCATGACAAGAGAAGGAAGCCTCTACAGTTTGGAGTGGGAGATCATGTTTATCTTAAGGTGTCACCCACCAAAGGTGTCTAGAGATTTGGAATCAAGGGCAAGTTAGCTCCTCGCTACATTGGACCCTATGAGATCAAGGAAACTTGTGGGCCTGTAGTATATCAATTGAAGTTGCCACCCCACATGTCAGCAGTTCATGATGTGTTTCATGTATCCCAGCTACAGAAATGTGTCCGCTTACCCACTGAAGTGCTACCTAAACCAGAAATTGAGATAGAACCAGACTTGTCCTGCCAGGAGCAACCCGTCAAGGTATTGGATCAAAAGGAGAGATCAACACGGGCAAGGTCGATCAGAATGTATAAGGTTCAGTGGAGTCACCATTCAGTAGAAGAGGCTACATGGGAGACGTAGGATTTTCTACGTTCTCGCTTCCCCGACTTTCTGCCCAAAGGAGTCAGTGAGTAATCCAAACCCCACCCCACCTGCCCTTTGAATTCAAATATAAGAAAAAACTTAGATGTTAAGGGTGTTGTAAGCTTTGGAAATGACTCAAAAAGGACTTCCTTCTAAAGTCGCAAAGAGAATGACATTCGAAGAGCATTTAACTAGAGAAACTTGGATAAAGGAAGGAGCCACACACCAGCACACCTTCTTGGCACCCCTCCAAAGGACTCTACCTAAAATCTCGGGACGAGATTCCTTTAAGGGGGAGGGCTGTAACACCCCAGGTGTTACTTAGAGTTTTCACTCAAGGCTACACAAGTAAGCCCATCATCACATGTGACTTAAGCTAGGAAAAGTACACCAAATTTGGAACTCAAGATCTTAAGTAAGTGCAACCCATCTTAGAAGTCATACCTTGGCTTGTCATGCACATATAATGGGGAGAGTTGCCCAAACCCTAATGCAAACCCCTGTGGACAATTGGAGCACTAGAAGTAAGTATGACCAAAAGGCTATGAAAACCACATGATCATGACTTGGGCCAATTATAAAAGATGTAGTACACTTGATACCCTACAAATGATAGTAAAAAAGTGACCCCAAAAAGATTTCAGAAAAACCCCAAAAGGTTCACCAAAGGGTTGAGCATAAAGGAAAAATCAAAAATTTTCTAAGTCCAAAACCAACCCTTTTCCAAAGATCAAACTTGTTCAACCTCTTTTAAACTTCAAAACCACTTGGCCCAATTGACAAAGTGGCGCCAAAATACCCCTAGAACACCCTGGAAAAGTTTGAACCCAACCCTAAGTCGTTTGACACGACTTGGCACAAAATTTGTCTCGGTTTGGACAGCTAGGACAAAGACAACTTCCCACCCCCATATCTCTCTAGCCCGACCACATCTCCCCTTGGAACTCACATGAACTAGGTAGCCCTAGGTGCAGGGAAGAGATCTCTCACAGGTCTTAGGGCAAGATTCGCACGTTTTGGCCGCTCAGCAGAGGGTAGAACAAGAACAGAAGCAAAGAGTCATGTGTTCGACGCGCTCTGATCTCACCAGAGCACGCCCGACGCCCGCCCCCGCGTGCCCCGCGTCGTGCCAAAGCCGAGCCGGCGCTGTTTCCCGCGCCCGTGCCTATAAAGCCCCCAGGGACTTCGATCGTACTCCCCCCGCGCGCGCTCGACCTCACCGGAGCACCAAATCACCGGCGTAGCCCCGAGCACGGCGTGCCCGCGGCCACCCGAACACCCGCCACCGTAGACCGGCCAGCAGAGCCTCTCCCAGCCGCGTCCGACCCTCGGAGTAGACCGTGCATGCCTCGGTGAAGCTCCCCGAGCAAGGAATCAAACTTTGCCTCGCCGGAGAAGCCAGTCCACGGTCGCCGGACTTCACCCGACCGCTGGTGAACGTATACCGAGCTCCACGGTGAGTTGTTCTTCAATTCCTTGCACGTGTCGACTCAACAACACCCTGTGAAGCTCCCCGTGCACTTGGATTGACCTATGTCGCCGTGGTTAGGCCGGAGCACTCGCCGCCGACGAGTTCACCCGCCTGCGCACGTGGACCGGCTGATTCCGGCCACCACCGCCGTCGAGTCATACCTCGTTGTGACCGCCAGAACCTCCTGGAGCCAACCCCGCCACTCGTCGGACCTCCCTCGCCGCCGGTAAGCCGCGCCGCCCTAATTACTTCTGCGGGTACTATTTAAATCAGGGGAGGGACCTCGGGGGAGAAGAAGTAAAGGCCAGGGGGTTTTGTGCACTAACAGCGACTCAAAGGAATAGTGGCGCAGGGGTATAACTGAGGGGATTGTTTTAGAAAGAACCCAGGGTCTTCGATGCAAAGTGGATTTCCAGAAAACCTTTTTAATATTCTCATTTAAATATAAACAGAACTTGAAAAATTCATAACTTCAGTTTGGTTCATCCAAATCGAGTCAAACCAATTTTGCCAGATCCTAAATATTGTAAACTACTTAGAAAAAATATAAAACCCCTAAGTGTTGCAGAAAACTTCAAAGTTATGATTTAATTGACTATCTGGTCAAAAGCTAAAGAAAATAAGGAAAAATAGCTACACTATTAGACTGGGATTAAGAAAATTCGGAGAAGTACTTAATCACTTCCTAACCTGTTTAAAAATAATAAACCCCTCTGTACAGCCAATTAAAATAGAGTTTGCCATTTAAATCATTTTTAGCTTAAAGTTAAAGAAAATATAATATGTAGTTTAGAATAAGAACCAGGGGCACCGACATTTTTGTTAGCTCCCTTATTCAGTGTAGTTCACTAGAAAATTTTATTATACTTTTTATTTTAGGCAAACAAAGAAAACTCAGAAAAACCCTAGAAAAATAACCCTGACAAGAAAACATCCCAAACCTTGGGATAACTAATGTTTTGTTATTATAAACATAGAGAAATTATGAGTTTTGTTGTTTGACATTTTTTAAATAACAAGTTAGTTGTAAGTGTCTTTTTAGCATTAAACTTTAGAAAAGCATAACTAAATAACCACTAAGTAACCTTCTGTGATTTTTCGCACAGAAGCATGTTATTACCTATAGATACCAGCAAAAATGACTCTTAGTACAGAACCCACCCCTAGATAAGAGTTGTAGTGCAAAGTGACCCCTTTGCCCCAAGTTTTGTTATTTTTTTCCAGGGCATATTCTAATTTTTCTGGACCTCAAACTTATAGGACAAACTACAGTGACAAATAGTAACCCACTGTAATTTTTACAGAATTTTTGGAAAAAGTTAAATCACTGTTGTAGTTCAAACCCACACAAAAATTCATAAATAGAAAATGAAAAGGGAAATTAATAGTGGAGACTAATGTTACCCTAACCAAACCAGCAAAACCCCTTGAGAGCCTACTAAAATATTTAAAAGGCAATCCAAGTCTTAATCCATTATGTTTAGGCAAAATCTCAAACCTAAATTGGTAAGCATAAACCACTAAGAGCCTCGTATGACAAGGAAACCCTAAGTTATTACTAACTTGGTTTTTCTTCACTAGGCATAATTGGTAATAAATTTTACATGTCATAGCATGCATATATCTTATTCATTGCATTCAATAGAATGTAACCTCGCGGACGGAGAATACATCCTCGTGCCGGAGCAAGGAGTTGCTCAGGAGGTAGCCCCGGATCCAGCACCAGAGCCTGCCCCAGAGGATCTGCGTGCCTCAGCTTTGGAAGGCAAGCCCCAGTTTTATGCATAACCTATTTATTATGCTATTTTACTACACTTAATGATTATAGGATTGAATGTGCACTTAAGTGTAGGAGTTGTTTGAAACCCTTGTTGCATGATCTCAGGAATCCTTTTGTGATGGATACTAGTATGCTAGGTCGAGTAGCTGCTTTATTAATTAGGGATCTCGGTAGAAGTCGAGTGATTTTTCTAGCACTCGCACGAGGTCAGGAATTGGTTATATCCATTTTTGATATCGTAATGATGGTGGTATGTGGACAACGGTCCATGGGGATGCGTTGTCTACGAGAAGGAAATTGGAATAAGGATTAAGGTGTGGTACCGTGTGTCAAGCGTTTGAACGTACTAAACACATGCCGAGAAATATGGTAAATCGGTAAGCCTAGTACCTGAGTGAACCTGCCCACAGACTTTACTCCTCACGCGACCTGAGACGTGGTCTCCCATTCCGGTTATGGTGGGTACAAGTGCGGTCACTGCACGACGGCAGTCGGGGTCAGTGAGGCATTGTATGCCAAGGCGGTGAGCCCTGATCTGTTGCCAGGGAATCAATGGGGACGGTTGATGTGTGTGGGGACGGAGTGCCTTGCCACGTTGTCTGTTTAGGCTTACCTTGCAAGGATAAAAACTCGATTCGAATCGTCTGCTTCTCGCAGCTAATGAGACTGCTTGATCCATGCTGCTACATTGAGTAACAAGTGGAAATGTGATGACTTGGCAAAGGTTGTTGATTGCTAAACGTTTGATACCATGTATGATTAGATAGGTATACATTGAGTCTTAAGAGAGTCACACTAAAACTTGACAAAGCTAAAACTTGATTTATAGACTCAGCTAGTGCTTTTGGCAACCAAACCCCTCAGCCAAACAGCTACATGTCTAGAGGTAGAGGAGTAGACTCCTCACACCGGGTAAGTCTAGCTGAGTATTAGTATGCTCAGCCTTGCTTGTGGCATAAATTTTTAGGTTCTCTGGAGGACATGGTTGTTGTAGTGACTTGGCTGTCCATCTTGCCACCGGGTTGGATAGTCGAGTGGGACCCTACCTCGGCTGAGGAGGAGCATGAGGAGTGATGGGACAGGGTTCCCCATCTCTCTGTTTATTTTCGTTAGTGTTATTCCGCTGCATTCCGAATAATGATGACTACTTTTGCTAAAACTCCGATGATGATGTAATAAATTTAATACTCCTTAATGTATGGTTTTATGCTTTATTGTATTTGCTCTGTGCCTCACCATCGAGTGAGTACGTGGTACTTGATCCTGTTAGTGGCCTCGTCGGACTAGATCCGAGGGACTGACGAGTTATTTCCATTTAAGTGTGGTCTAGCCTCTAAGGCGGGACTTAGGCACTTAATTTGGAATAAATTGGGCGGTTCCGCCACAATTGGCTTTGTCTGAAAACCCTGAAAGCTGGTGACTAGCATATCCTTCAGCTTCTGCCACGACGTGATTGTTCCTGGCCGAAGAGAAGAATACCATGTTTGAGCCACACTCCTGACTGCCATGACAAAGGACTTCACCATGACAGTGGTGTTGCCACCATATGATGATATGGTTGCTTCGTAACTTATGTGGAACTGCTTTGGTCAGAATGCCCGTCATACATGGGAAGCTATGGTGGTTTGTACAAAGGTGGCCATGAGGTAGCCTTCAACTCTGCTGCTAGGGGGGAGCATCATCAAAAGCAATGTTACCATGATTGAAATCGTCATACCATACATCATCATAACTTGGGCTTTCCTAACGAAGCTCTCTCTGTTGTGGCCTTTGTCCTTGCTCGTTGTCTTGTGTGATATGGCGCATCTCTTCAGCAACTTCATCAATCTTCTTCTGTAGTTCAGACAGCCGAAGCATTTTCTCCCTTCTTCTCTCCACTTGTTGGTGGATAGCCTCTAGATCTCTGATCTCTTGATCCAACTCCTCTTCCAGTGGTGTTGGGCTAATGGCCTTTCTTTTCTGGTTTTGGGCCTCTCTCAGAGGGAGCCCCTCTTGGTTGATGTCCAGCAGTGCAAGGGCAGCCCCTGGCACTATTGCCTTCTTCGGCGGCATGGCAAAGGTGGTCGTTCGAGTTCTTGGTGTCGAAGGTGGTCGTTTGAGTTCACTGGAGGTCTGCGCCAATGTTGATCACTTGTTCTCAAATGTTGTGAATCAAGAACAAGGCAACACAATTGTGAAACATTAAGGACCTTCGTCCTTCGAAGCATTATCTCCTTTCGGATATAATGATCTTCAGACGAAGGTCATGAAGTAGACACCTTCATGATTCATAAGAAATAAGAGTTTATACACACAAGATGTGTTATTGAAAGGGAAATGGCCTTAATCATTTCCTATAATCGATTTGGTGTTTGACATCCATCACAAACCACGTGGACTAACTAGTTTGCCTAGTCATCATTTATCTCAGGTGCATAAAGTTCAACACAAACCATGAAATAAGTTAAGTTGGGGAATCAACAAAGTTTGGAGCAAAGACTTGAAATTGTGCTGCCAGTGGCGCACCGAACAGTGTCCGGTGTGCACCGGACACTATTCGGTGCCCCAGGTCGAGCACCACTCAAACAGGCCACTCTCGGGTTTTTCCAAGGGACGCTCCACTATAATTCACTGGACTGCCCGGTGTGCACCGGACATGTCCGGTGAGCCAACGGAGCAACGGTCAACAGAGGGCAACGGTCGACTACGATGTCAGATCAACAGTGCACAGTACAGAAGTCAGATGTCAGGCTGCGAAGTCAGAACACACCGGACTGTCCGGTGCAGCTACAAGACAAAGGACTTCAATGGTCAACCGCTCCAAACCCAATGGGTAGCTGACGTGGCATGCACCGGACACTGAACAGTGTCCTATCCTGTGCACCACCGGACTGTCTGGTGCGCCATCGTCAGCAACGGCTAGAATAGTGGTTGGGGCTATAAATACCCCCCCAACCACCACCATTCAAGCCATCCAAGTTTTTGAACATCACATTCATTGCAAGAGCAAAAGACTACACTCCAAGACACAATTAATAGATCAAATCCTCTTCAAGCCTCCAAATCAACTCAATTGCTTAGTGACTTGAGAGAGGGTGTTTTGTGTTCTTTTGTTGCTCTTGTTGCTTGGATTGCTTTCTCCTTCTCACTCTTATTTCTCTAAGTCCTTTGTAAAGCTAGCAATAGACACCTAAGTGTGTGTGATTCTTGCGGGGTCTTAGTGACCCAAGTAATTAAGGAGAAGCCTCGAGCGGTCTGTGTGACCGATTGAGAGTGGGAAAGGGTTGGAATAGACCCGGTCTTTGTGGCCTCCTCAACGGGGACTAGGTTCTTTGGAACCGAACCTTGGTAAACAAATCACCGTGTTCATTTGTGTTGATCTACACTTGATTTGATTCCCTTTCTTTCCTCTCTCCAAAAAGTTCTCTTGCTCACATTAATTTGAGTTTGCTCCCAAACGTTATCCGCATTGATTGAGCAACTCTACGCAAGGAGAACTATCTTCCACACTCCGAATTATTTCTAACACTAAGCATAGTGTGTGTTTAAAGTTTATAAATTTCAGGTTTCGCCTATTCACCCCCCCCTCTAGGCGACTTTCAGTTATCCATTCATATATTTATTCCATGATAAACATATAAACATTATTAGAATTTATATTACATTGATACCTTTGGCTTGTTTGAAGGTGATGACGAGAGAGCAATTACAATCCAACATGAACAGTATGGGGGTACTGTTCATCTATTTATAGGCAACCGTAAGGGTTCGCACACTATTACATTTATGCCCTCAACAATTACATATAGAGTTTACAAGATGTCACAAGGGCAATATCGCCATTTGTATTTAATAACTTGAGCAACACCTTCTCCTTGCATCGTCTCATTGTTTCGTCGTGATGAAGCCTGCTTAACGAAGCGTGCTTCGTTGTACTTCCTTTGCGTTATGTCGAAGCCACGTTGTCTACCCGTTTCACCGTGTTGAGGCATGTTGGGCAAAGCTTGCTTCGCTCCTCTTGTGTTATATCGAAGCTTTTTTGGTGACAAAGCTCCTATAATATTCAGTAGTATGCTGAAAGCAAATAGTTAGCTGTGTTTTTGAGGACCTTAGGAAGAGGAAGGCCCCAACACCTGTTGAGAAGCAGTTGAGTTTCTTCAGCTGTAGTTGAGCTTCTTCAGCTGCAGTTGAGATTTTTCAGCTGAGTTGAACTTCTTATGCTATAGTTGAGCTTTTCATCTGAGTTGAGCTTCTTCAGCTGAGTTGGGCTTTTTCAGCTGAGTTGAACTTCTTCAGCTGGAGTTGAGCTTTCTCATCTGAGTTGAACTTCAACTTCAACTATGAACCTCTCTAACCATACACCAGTTGAACTTGCCTCTGGGCCAGTTGAACTGGGTTTTTTCTCTCCTAAACTTTCTGGTCAATACCAGTTGAACTGCTCCCCAGTGGCAGTTCAACTGGTCTCTAGGACATCTGCTCAGACTATCCAACAATCTGTCAGTCAGACTGGCAGACTGGCTGACAGGTCAGATAGGGGCGATTGAACCGCCCCTAGGGCCGGTTCAACCGGTCTCAGTCTGTTTGACCAGAGTCTAGCAGTCCGCCAGTCAGACTGGTAGATAGGCTGACAGTTAAACTAGGGGCGGTTCAACTGCCCCCTAGGGTGGTTCAACCGGTCTCCACTCGAAAAATCCATTCAAACAACTACTTTTGAAGAGAGCCTATATATATAGCCCCCACACCTCTCTCTTCATAACTACTGTTCACCCACACATTCATTGCACACCTAACTCGAGACAAAGGCACACTTCTTCCTCTCTCACCCAAACTTTCTCTCGATTCAACTCGATTGAAGGAGCCCTTTGGTGTGAGGTTTGTGCTTGTGCTCACAGATTTGGTTTTCCTCTCCCGTCTCACTTTAATCTCTTGATCTTGTTGCAAACACCTCTTGTGCGATTTGGTGTTGTTGAAACCCTAGGGTTTTGTTGGCCCTTGTTCTTGAATGCTATACACCAAGAACAAAGCAACACAATTGTTAACAATTAGAGACCTTCGTCCTTCAAAGCATTATCTCCCCTGGGATATAATGATCTTCAGACAAAGGTCATGAAGGGCATACCTTCATCATTTCAGTGGACAAATATAAATAGAGACATATGAAAACACAAAACAATATGAACAATCATTACAAATCATTAGATTATTTATATTCTTATTTTATAAACATGGATAAACATCAATGATATTTATATTACATTTATACCTTTGGCTTGCTAGAAGATGGAAAAGCGAGAGTGACGCGAGAATGATTACAATTCAGCATGAACAGTACGGTGTTACTGTTCATCTATTTATAGGAACAGGACGTAGCCTGGACAAAATTACATTCATGTCCCTGACATTTACTGTTGACCATAAAACAAACTATCAAGGACTAGGTGGTCTTTTCTCCTTTATGTCGGCTCCATCCTTCACCATCGTTATCATGCAAAGTCAAAGGTCCTTCAGCCACAGCTTCGATGTCCGTTCACCCTTCCTTCAAACTGCACCTTTATATTACGCACACCTTCATCTCAAAGGCAAAACCTCGTGTAACAGTCTGTTAAACTAAGGAACATGTTACTTAAGTTTTTGAGGACCTTTGGTTGAAGAGAAGAAGGTTGTTGATCCTGCTCTAGCTAGTTTTTACGAGGCTATGGAGAAGACAAACACAAAGAAGATTACAAATGAAATGCTAGCTGGTTTGTCCGAAGATTCTGGTGATAGTGAAAACTTTGATGTGGAAAGTGGGGACGAAGATGCCGAAGATCGGCTCTGGCGGCCGAGCCACACTATCTTCAGAAAATCATCCATCAAACAGAGTCAGATTGATGCTATGAAAGGAAGATATTTTCATGATATGTCCATTGTGAGAGCTGGAGGAGACAGCGCCGCCCCTGCACCCGAGGTGGACGAAGTTGTTGTTTACAGGAGCTTCATGAAGGCAGGGCTTCGGTTTCCGTTGAGTAAATTTCTAGTTGAAGTGCTAAAGACCTTTGAGATTTTTCTTCATCAGATTACCCCCGAAGCTATAATCAGGATGGGGATTTTTATTTGGGCCATGAGGAGCCAAGGACTAGAGCCAAGTGCAAAATGCTTCTGCAACATGCACGAGTTGCTGTATGAGACGAAGGCTACTAGCAAGGAGCAGTATCACAATAATTTTGGTTGTTATGGCTTCGTGCCTCGTTCTGATGTAAGTTATCCAGTTCCAACGTTTCAAAAGAGGTGGCCAGGGGCTTGGATGGAAGAATGGTTTTACGTAAAGAATAACTCAGCTGAAAGGGAAGATATAAAGAGGATTATCCAACGCCCTATTTGGTCTCGCTTCGGCATCAAAAGGCCGATTATTGCTCTTGGAAACGATATCGAAGCATGCCAGAAGGCTTTCAACAATGTATTCACCTTTATTGGCACACGAGACCTAGTCTAGGAGCACATAGCCTATAGAGTGTGGCCTCTTGTGAATGACTGGGAAATGCCGAAGGAGACCGCTGCCGGGTCCAGTCAAGGTGGTTTGGTTTATCTAAAATACACCTTTAGATACAGAGATCAGTTTGACGAGTCGAGTGATGACTGGCTGAACTGTGTTGAGGCGACTAGCGATTAGTTGCTTGGGGCTTACACGAGAGCCGAAGATGATGACATGACCTTAGCCTTCGGAAGGCGAGGCAAGAAAATACTAAATATGTTATTGGTTTTGTATACCCAGATTATAGCTATCCCTCGCAAAAGCAGGGAAAAAAGAGAAAAACTGCTACTTCGGCCATATCTGCTGTGACGAAGGGAAAAAACATCAAGGTGTTGACGCACCGGTCTAGATACATTGAAACGGCCAGGGTGCCGAAGCTTGTTGAAGGAACACCTTCCACCGCTGAGCCAGGACAGCCTGCTCCTACCGGCTCCAAGGAAGGATCGGCTGAAATGCAGGAAATAATAGGGCAGGAGAAAATCGAATCGGCCGGAGCATCGAAGCATTCTGCCGAAGCCACTGGAAAGGCGGCCGAAGTGCCAGAGTTAGGAGAATCGGTAGGATTACAAAAAAAATCCTGAGCCCGCCACAAGAGACGGAGTTGCCAAAGGTGCTCAGAGCTCCTGCAATAACTCCCAAGAGGAGGAGGATGGCTAGTCTGCTGGACGCTGTCTTAGAGTCAACAAGGGCGTAAACTCCTTCTCCTGCAAAAGAGACTGCCGAAGCTGCTACAGCTCACGCTGAAGTTAAAGTTGGGCCCTCAGTGCCCATTGAAACAGAGCCTATTGAAACTGGGCAGAGTATTGAACAAGGACCTTCAGACATCGGTCTAGTTTTGGAGAAGGAAGACGCGCCAGAGAAGATTAAATCTCCTACTCCCGAAGCGTCTACTGAAGAGCTTAACTTTATTATTCGACACGCTTCGGGTAAAAAGTTATCAGAAGATGAAATTGCGGAAGCCAAACACTATGCCCAGGAACTGAAGTACCCGAAAGGGGCCTTGGTGTATAATGGCACCAACGAAGATGACTTTCTATAATGTCTCCCGGATAACAAGGAAATATCTGTTTGCCGGGAGATGGCAAAAAACATAGGATTTTCGAAGCTTGAAGTTGGCCTTTCTGCTATGTCGAAGGATGACCTCGCAGACAACCTTGCGTACAATAGTCTGAAGGTACAGAAGTTATGGACTTATAAGCAGATTATTTTTGCGTACAATTATTCTTGTGCTGATCCTTTGTCTCCCCCTTTTTGTAGGGCTTAATTCTGAGCAACGCTTTGAGAGCACAGAAGAATGCTAAGGATGAAAGCTGCCGAGTAGCCCTTGGTAACCTTCATTCGGAGGTTATCAAACTGAGGAATGAAGTCGCAGAGAAGGATAGAATTTTGCTTTCCTTGGTAGACATGATAAAGATTAACGAGGCCAATCTTGCTACACAGTCCAAAGCTCATAGAGCTGAGATTGAAGATTTAAAGAAAAAGCTTACAGAAAAGAACGAGGATTTTGAAGTCGCTAAAGCAAAACAAGAAATAAGTGAATGAACTAGCACAAGACTACAAAAAAAATGTAGATGAGCTTCGGGAATCGAAGGAGAGATACTACGAAAAATCTTTGAATTGTGCTAAAAAACTGAAAGATAGTTTTACAAAGGTGGGTGCCTACTCATCTGAGCAGAAATTTATCAGAGGTGATCCCGAAGGAGTCATCGAATGGATCGGTGAAGAAGCTGAAGCCTTTGATGAGATACTTAGCGATCGTGGCGATTTTTGCGCCTTCGCCGGTGCTAAAGGGGTTGCAGCAATTTTAGAAAAATATGGTTGTGAACATGTTAAAGCTGCAACCCAGACGGAGACCGTCTTCTCTGTAGAAAACACGAAGGATCCTTCGGCTGAGGCTACTTTGATGGGCGGAAAATTCTACTCCAACGTTTGGATGAAAGGCGGCCGAGAGTTAGCCGACGAAGCCATAAAGAAGAATGAGAAAGAATCCCGCGAAGCCCGAGAAGAAGCCAAGCGAGCCGAAGAGGCTGCCGAGCGCGCAAGGCACATAGGTATTTTAATTGTTTCGTTGCTTCAGCATTTTTTCTGGCTTCGGATTAACAAATTACTTTTGTTGTAGCTGAACTTTTGCCGCCACCTGAGCCCTATGATCCCGAAGCTGATCCAGCCATGAAGGCGGCATTAGAAACTATAAGAATTGCTGAAGAAGCTGTTGACGAAGCTGTCAACAAACTTCTGAATGAAGTTGCTGAGAAAATTTTGAAGGGAGACTAGATTTTTCTGTAGCTAGGAAATGTAACATTTGTGTGATGTAATATTCGTACGAGTCAAACATTGTATACATATGTGTATATTAGTGTAATATATTTCTTTGCAATGCATGAAATTTGCGTGCATACCGTTTTTGAGCCTTCGGTGAAAAAACACCTTCCCTTCTTTTCATGCTTTGTAAAGAAAAAGCCCTTCTATAGCACAACTGTTGCATGATATTGTTGTCGACAAAAAAATTCCTGGCGTATAATATTGTAATTGTCGAAGGGTTGCTATGTGCTCCGGCACATTGTTTCATTCATCATATATTTTGAAAGAAACAACTTTCCTTCTGCTCAATTTTGCTACTGATGTGACATGATGTATGATGTAATGTTATGTTGAATGATGCAATGATATGATGCAGCATGATGTTTATGCCAAAGACACCTGCCCACACGGAAACAATCTGACTGCATCCCCTTAGGGACGTCTTTTGGGTCTTTTTACTTTATATCTCGGTGACATTTAAGCTCTGCATCCCCTTAGGAATGACTTTGGAGCTTCTTCACCTTCTATTTCGATGGCATTTAAGCTCTGCATCCTATTAGGGACGACTTTGGAGCTTCTTCACCTTCTATTTCGGTGGTATTTAAGCTCTGCATCCCCTTAGGGACGACTTTGGAACTTCTTCACCTTCTATTTCGGTGGTATTTAAGCTCTGCATCCCCTTAGGGACGACTTTGGAGCTTCTTCACCTTCTATTTCGGTGGTATTTAAGCTCTGCATCCTCTTAGGGACGACTTTGGAGCTTCTTCACCTACTATTTCGGTGGTATTTAAGCTCTGCATCCCCTTAGGGACGACTTTGGAGCTTCTTCACCTTCTATTTTGGTGGTATTTAAGCTCTGCATCCCCTTAGGGATGACTTTGGAGCTTCTTCACCTTCTATTTCGGTGGTATTTTGGCTCTGCATTCCCTTGGGAACAACTTTTGAGCTTCGGAACTTACTTAGCGCTCCCTTAGTAACGACTTTTGTAGCTTCAGAACTTACTCTGCGCTCCCTTAGGAACGACTTTTGTAGCTTCGGAACTTACTCTGTGCTCCCTTAGGAACGACTTTTGTAGCTTCGGAACTTACTCTGCACTCCCTTAGGAACGACTTTTGTAGGTTCATAATTTTGTTAAGAGGATGCATCCCACTCGATGATATGAGTATAATATTATTACATCAATTTGGAATTCAATCCTTCATAAATTGTTTTTCATACAAGAAAATAAAATGGAAGAAAAAACAAAGATACACCTGGGGTAGGATATTCTTTTAGTAGATGTGCTTTGATTCAGGCACAGTGCTATTGACTGTGTGAGCTTCGGACTCCTCCTGAAAATCGCGCTGCTGCTGAGCGTGTTGGTGCCCTTCTAGCTGCTGGCCTCGGGCTAGAGTAGGTGCTAGCGGTGGTGGTGGTGGGAGCTGGGCCCAGGTAGCCTGAGGATGGCTTGCCGAAGCGATAGAGGTCATAGGCTGTTGATTACCTACGTACTCTGGAACGTAGGGAGAATAGCATGAAGCAGTATGTAGGACCTGCTTCGGCTGATTCTGTCGTGCTTCAGCTTCGGCAATCTCTTTCTGCTTCTGAATCGTGACTTGGCATGTTCTTGTGGTGTGGCCTTTGTCTTCGCCGCAGAACAGACAAAACAGTCTCGCTGATCTCCGTATCTTCCTCTAAAGCTTCTGCCCCCTCTGCCTCTTCGAGCTGGTGGCCTGAAGGAACTTTGTTGTGGCCCTGATGGTTGGGAGCTATGTTGTTGCCTTTGGGATTGGCTTCCCCTGTCATCACTTGGGCTGGCATTATATATTTACCTAACATGGCTGGGGTGGAATCTTCCTCCGAAGCCCCTGGCCATCTCAGAGTATTTGTAAGCTTCTTTCCTTCTCTGCTGGAAATCATTATCAGCTCTGATGTATTCATCCATTTTCTGGAGAAGCTTCTCCAAAGTTTGTGGCGGCTTCCTTGCAAAATATTGTGTTGTTGGTCCTGGTCTGAGCCCCTTGATCATGGACTCAATGACAATCTCATTGGGCACTGTAGGCGCCTGGGCTCTCAGCCGTAGGAACCTTCGGACATACGCATGGAGGTACTCATCTTGATCCTGTGTGCACTGGAACAGAGCTTGAGCAGTGACTGGCTTCATTTGAAAGCCCTTGAAGCTAGTGACCAGCATGTCCTTTAGCTTCTACCAAGACGTAATTGTCCCTGGCCGAAGAGAAGAGTACCAAGTTTGCGCTACGCTTTTGACTGCCATGGCGAAGGATTTTGCCATGACTACAGTATTGCCCACATATGAAGATATGGTTGCTTTGTAGCTCATCAGGAACTACTTCGGGTCTGAGTGCCCATCGTACATAGGAAGCTGAGGTGGCTTGTATGACGGGGGCCACGGGGTAGCCTACAATTCTGCTGCCAAGGGAGAAGCATCGTCAAAAGCAAAATTGCCATGATGAAAGTCACCGTACCATTCATCATCATTGAATGAATTTTCTTGACGAAGCTCCCTTTGTTGGGGTCTTTAGTCTTGG
The DNA here is from genome assembly GCF_902167145.1 of Zea mays. Taxonomy (NCBI): domain Eukaryota; kingdom Viridiplantae; phylum Streptophyta; class Magnoliopsida; order Poales; family Poaceae; genus Zea; species Zea mays. The sequence goes on from NC_050104.1 coordinate 45,798,235, forward strand.
TCGTCCTAAATGAGGTGACGCATTTCCTCGGCGGCTTCGTCAATCTTCCTCTAAAGGTCAGCGAGTCGAAGCATCTTCTCTCTCTTCTTTTGGACCTATTGATGGATAGCTTCCATATCTCTGATTTCTTGGTCCAGTTCCTCCTCCTGAGGTGTTGGGCTAGTAGCCTTCCTCTTCTGGCTCCTAGCTTCACGTAGCGTCTCCTGGTTAGTGTCCAGTGGCTGCAATGCAGCACCTGGCGCTGCTATCTTCTTTGGCGGCATGACGAAGGTTGATGCTTACCGAAGGTGGTCGAATGAGTTCATCGGAGGTGGGTGCCAATGTTGGTCCTTGTTCTTGAATGCTATACACCAAGAACAAAGCAACACAATTGTTAACAATTAGAGACCTTCCTCCTTCGAAGCATTATCTCCCCTGGGATATAATGATCTTCAGGCGAAGGTCATGAAGGGCATACCTTCATCATTTCAGTGGACAAATATAAATAGAGACATGAAAACACAAAAGAATATGAACAATCATTACAAATCATTAGATTATTTATATTCTTATTTTATACACATGGATAAACATCAATGATATTTATATTACATTTATACCTTCGGCTTGCTAGAATATGGAAAAGCGAGAGTGACGCGAGAGTGATTACAATTCAGCATGAACAGTACGTGTTACTGTTCATCTATTTATAGGAAAAGGACACAGCCTGGACAAAATTACATTCATGTCCCTGACATTTACTGTTGACCATAAAACATACTATGAAGGACTAGGTGGTCTTTTCTCCTTTAAGTCGGTTTCATCCTTCACCATCGTTATCATGCAAAGCCGAAGGTTCTTCAGCCACAGCTTCGGCGTCCGTTCACCCTTCCTTCAAACTACACCTTCATATTACGCACACCTTCATCTCAAAGCCGAAACCTCCTGTAACAGTCTGTTAAACTGAGCAACATGTTAGTTAAGTTTTTGAGGACCTTCGGAAGAGGAAGGCCCCCAACAGGTTTCAAGATGGATTGAGGTTGCTTGGGAGTCTTCAAATTTGTGGATGACCCCAAGAAGTTTGTATTCCCCGCTCTTGTGTGCAAGTTTGAGAAAAAGAATCCCTTGACCTTGGTGGTCGGATTGTGGAGGATTAGGGTTGAAAAAGACCTGGCCCTTTGTGGGCTCCTCAATAGGGAGTAGGACACCTTTGTGGTGTGGCCGAACCTTGGGAAAAATCTTGTGTCTTGTGTTCTTGCTTGATCTGTGATTTTGCTTTTATTTGGCAAGATAAACATATAGGTTTACTCACTGTGTGGATCTTGTGGTGAATTAACAACAGTATTTTCACCATCCACACTTAGCTTATCTCTCGCGTTTTCCACTATAAAAGATCCATCTTCTATTTTCCGCATAGTTCATAGTCTAGATTTATTCTAGCAGTTGGACTGGTTCAGAGTAGTTCAACTTGCCTTTAAAGCAGTTGAACTGGCCTGCACCAATTGAACTGTAGATTTAATATTATCTCAAAGTTTGTGGTGATAATTTTCTGGTTTAGCCTATTCACCCCCTCTAGGCTACTTTCAAGTACAGGTCCGATGCACATTGACCTCTCCCATTCCTGTAGGATCAATGACCATTTTGATGGAAAGTTGTCTTATCATGTAGCATCAGAATGGTCTAGTGCACAACTAGACCTTGCCACATGTATTGCCATGTCATCTAGCCATTAGATCCTGAAGCCGATCATTGAACTTTGATAGGTCCGGTGCTCACTAAACTAAGTCTAGTGTGCCATAGTATTTAGCTCTTTAAAAATAGCCTTTCTACATAAGTTGTCCGTTGCACCACCAGACTGGTCCTGTGCACCAATCCACACAAGCCCAGAAATAATTCCTCTCTGTGTAACAGGTCCAATGACCCACTAGACTGGTTCGGTGTGTCGTAGAGCATCATAGTTAAGTCCTTTTTGGGCTTTTCTTCTTTGTCTTCGTTTGGGTGTTTTCTTGAGCATTCCTATGACTTAGACAAACATATCTTGAGTCTATCCAACTAGTATAAGTCATAGTTCTTTATCTTTTTGAATTCTCTAACTTAGATTCTTATTCTAGCTTAAACTTAGCTCCAATGCACCTTTTTGAAAGTCTAAACTTTCCAATCCCTCTAATGTGCTCATATATATACTACTCTATTAAGAACCTAATGTGGGCACCCGGTGCTACCAAAGCTTCACCCTCTGCGCTGACACTCTGGGCCCGCCCTACGTGCCCCACTCTCAACTACTGTCCGTGCAACCAGCTACTACGCGTGCCCATCACCCGACCGGACCCGCGCAAAAAATGGTGTAAAGCGAGTACTCGAACCCACGCCCTCCGGCTCTAGAAATTTGGGACTAACCACTAAACCACACATACCTTAGTGTTTAGAAATAAACAATAATAATATTTTAATAAATATCTCAATACCTATATATATATATATATATATATATATATATATATATATATATATATAAACCGTAACAAAGCACGGGCAATTGACTTACCTTCTTATGGACATTTAGAACTTATCGAGACACATGAACTACTCATAGTTCACCTTTCCCAAATTATGCCCTTTCTAGCCTTGTTTTGAGTTATTGTTCATATTGAATTCTTCAATTTCATTCTTGTCAACCTGCAATCATTCACTTAGCAAACTAGTTAGTTCATAATGTTGTGATGGTCATCAAACACCAAAACCAATATAGAAATGGTTCAAAGCTTATTTCCCTTTCAGAATCGAGCAAACAGATGAGGAATGTATTGAGCCCGGCAGATCAGCAGAGGAAGGACTGATGTAATGATACCACTTTTGATACATGCACGTGGCAACGGCAGTGAGGACCGGGGTGTGAGGGTGTTCAACGATGCTCACCTTCTCATCAACTTGAGAAACAAGTAAATGAAATTTACGTTTACTTTCTATTTCTTATCCGTGTCTCCCCGAACACCAGGGTTCAATATAATTTATACATGGCTTCAACAGAGAGTCTCGTACCACTAACGATGGGACCAACTAGGCCTATTACGAAATACGTAAATGATAAAATAAAATGTATCTCATCTATGTTGTTACTCGGTGATGGTGGGTGCCGGTGCAATCGGGGCGTAATGTTTAGATCTTTAGTTCTGGATATAGATGGCCAAAAAGCACGAGGCACGTGAGCCCAGCACGGAGCCCGCTTTTTGGGCCCGGTTCGAGCCCGGCACGGTAGAATAAGCGGGCGGGCTTGAACAGGAAACTAGGCACGGCGGGCTAGCCCGGCACGGCCCGTTTACCTCTAAGCCTGTTAAGCCCGTTTTTTTACACTAAAATGTGCTTACCGACCCGTTTAGCCCGCTTTTCGGCCCGTTTTTTCGTGCTAAACGGGCCGGCCCGGCCCGTTTAGGCCCGCTGCGGGCCGGGCTTGGACAGAAAATTAAGCCCGCTGGCTCAGCAGGCCCGGCCCGGTTTTTGGCCGGGCTTCACCGGGCCCGGGCCGGGCCGGGCCGGGCGGCCCGTTTGGCCATCTCTGGTTCTGGATGTCCAACAGGGGCGGAGCCACGTTGGTCCAAGTGATGTCCATGGACAGCAATGCTTGTAACAGAAGTCCATAATATTTATTAGTATTCACCATAGATGACAGCAGCCCATAGTGTACTTGACATCAATCCGGCCCCTTTCAGTCCAGGCCCACATGCCATTTTTTTACTACCCCATCCGTAAAGGCGTAAAGTTCAAGCCTGCTGCGTTTCAAACACTAAAGAGACTAGCCCATTGCCCATCGGTGACGCTTGAGCAGCCAGACCTGCCCGCCGCCTGCCGTTTCATTTTCTTTCTCCTATATCTCACACCAGCAAGGCAACAACTATAGATGGGACTGTTTAAACTCAGTTATTGACTTGCTACTCATTGAGTTCAATGAATTGGTGAAACAAATTCTAATTTGCTAACTTATATGGCTGCTCTTAGCCCGAAGGATTCTTTTGGCAACTTCAATTTGGAGAGCTTAATGGAATTAGCTAAGCACTATTTCGATGATTTCAGTCCAGAGCAATTGAAGGATCTTGCTCATGAACTTCCAATTTACATTGACAATATACAAGCTGATGAAAGATTCTCTAATCTGAATACTATTACTGAACTTACTAAATTGATGGTGGGCACAAAGAAGCATCTTGCTTTTCCTCTGGTGTATCGTCTTCTAAAGCTAGCACTTGTTTTGCCGGTTGCTACTGTATCTGTTGAAAGGTGCTTCTCTGCAATGAAAATTATGAAGACGATACTACGTAATCGCATTGGTAATCAGTTTATGAATGACTGCATCATTTGCTTTGTTGAGCCTACAATGATAGCTACAATTTCCGATGCTATTATAATTGACCGCTTTCAAAAGATGAAGAATCGCAACCGCAGAATGCTTCTATGAGAGGTAAATACTTGACTTTGTTTAAATAATGTTATTTTGACTTAATGTTACATTATATGGTAGTACATACTGAATTGAAATTGGAACATTTTTTACACATCAATTGCACTGTGACATCATTAGTAAAAAAATCTACATCCGCCCCTGATGTCCAATGATGGTTGGAAATCCGGTACCGTGCCGGTTTCCAACCTGCACAAATGTCCTTTCTCTAGTTGTGCTAGTGCAAATAGAGTGACGTACATGGGTCACAATTAGAGATTAGCAAATTAGCAATGGTTAACACTAGTGAAAAATGATCGTGGTTTTATCGAGAGGATACAGCACACCCATCTGATCGATCTTTCCATAGCTAGAAAATAAAAAATTGCAGATGAATCTGATGACGGCCGGTCATGTGATGGGAGTTTTGATGATCATATATATATATATATATATATATATATATATATATATATATATATATATATATATATATATATATATATATATATATATATATATATATATATATATATATATATATATATCATTGCCGATGGGTGGTATTATTTAGCACTTTGACTGACAAAACAATACGTTAGTTGTCAAACCTTTATTATTTGTTACTTACAAGGACAAACGGTCGTACATGACGGAGAGTGGCAACATTTACATAGACAACGTATGGGAAATTTCGTACGTACTAATACGTAGGACTATATATTATGAAATTGATCTTAGCAATCTTCGCCCCCTCCTCTCGTGTCTACAGCTCCTCGTCGGTGAATCCAAAATTTAGACGTGCGTATATAAATTTTTGCCCATCGCATCCTCTTTTTTCACACAGCTCCTCATTTTGCATCATGGCCTCACTGCCTCTGCTCGTGTGTTTCATCCTTTGCACCTACAACTCCCTCGCTCATGGAGGCAACGAGGAGGAGCACGTGCTTGTAGCGGTGCCAACCAGCAGGTACTCTGAGCCAGCAGCAACATGCTCCACGTCGCGAGGTACATGCATGATCTGAATATAGTACGGTTGACCTGTACATACATAACAGTAAAACCACAGAGTTTCGACGCTCTGTTGTATCCGATGGTATTCTATGCGGCTGTCGGATATAACGTTATATCTAACGGTCCAGAACAGCTGTCGGATATAATATTTTATGTCCGACGGCTTTCAGACGGACTGTCAGACATAACGTTATGTCCGACGACGCTCAGATAAGCCTTCGGAAATAAGGGTATTTCCGACCTTTTATCGTTGAAGGACGGGTACTGTCGAAAATAGCTTATGTCCTACAGCTTAGAACTTATGTCACACGGCTTTGGCAGTTAGAAATGTCCTGTTTTACTGTAGTGATAGCGCTGCATGTACAAATCAAATTAATGTATGCCTGAGTTTTCAGTGAGGTGGCTGGACGAGGGAAGCAACACTGTGTCCGTGCCACTGGTGCACCGCCACGGCCCGTGCGCGCCGTCGACGCGGAGCTCCGACGAGCCGTCCTTGAGCGAAAGACTCCGCCGAAGCCGTGCCCGCTCCAAGTACATCATGAGCAGAGCGTCCAAGTCCAACGTGAGCATCCCGACACACCTGGGCGGCTCCGTGGACTCGCTGGAGTACGTGGTCACCGTGGGCTTAGGCACGCCGGCCGTGTCGCAGGTCCTCCTCATCGACACAGGCAGCGACCTGTCGTGGGTGCAGTGCGCGCCCTGCAACTCAACCACGTGCTACCCGCAGAAGGACCCCCTGTTTGATCCGAGCAGGTCTTCCACGTACGCTCCCATCCCCTGCAACACCGACGCGTGCAGGGACCTCACCCGCGACGGCTACGGCAGCGACTGCACCAGTGGCAGCGGCGGCGGCGCCCAATGTGGATACGCTATCACGTACGGAGACGGCTCGCAGACGACGGGCGTTTACAGCAACGAGACACTGACGATGGCGCCTGGGGTCACCGTCAAGGATTTCCACTTCGGGTGTGGCCACGACCAGGACGGTCCCAACGACAAGTACGACGGCCTCCTGGGTCTCGGAGGCGCACCGGAGTCGCTCGTCGTGCAGACATCCTCGGTCTACGGCGGCGCCTTCTCCTACTGTCTCCCCGCTGCAAACGACCAAGCGGGGTTCCTTGCCCTCGGCGCCCCGGTCAACGACGCATCCGGCTTCGTGTTCACGCCGATGGTCCGAGAACAGCAGACATTCTACGTGGTGAATATGACCGGCATCACCGTAGGTGGGGAGCCGATCGACGTCCCGCCGTCGGCGTTCTCTGGGGGCATGATCATAGACTCCGGCACGGTCGTCACCGAGCTCCAGCACACTGCGTACGCCGCGCTGCAGGCCGCGTTCCGGAAGGCCATGGCGGCGTACCCGCTGTTGCCGAACGGAGAACTGGACACCTGCTACAACTTCACCGGTCACAGCAACGTCACCGTGCCGAGGGTTGCACTCACGTTCAGCGGTGGCGCCACCGTCGACCTCGACGTCCCCGATGGCATTTTATTGGATAACTGTCTGGCTTTCCAGGAGGCAGGACCGGACAACCAACCTGGAATCCTTGGCAACGTGAATCAGCGCACACTGGAGGTGTTGTACGACGTCGGTCATGGTAGAGTCGGATTCGGGGCTGATGCGTGCTGAAGTTCTTGTGCCGCATCATCGGTGTTACTTTGGTTTTGGTACACCTGCTTTATTAATATAATAATGGTAATGCTGTAAGTTCTGCAAAGTTATTAGGCTCTGTTTGAGACAGCTCTACAAACTGCAGATTAAAAAAAATAAGTTAGTTAAACGGTCTAGATCTAGCAATATGGTGAATCCAAAGGCTAGATCGACTGTTTTGGTATAGCTTCTTTTCTATCAATTTATGTTTTGTGAAGTTGGGAAAAAAATGCGAACCAGTACATTGAGTACACATGTAACAGTTTGTTTGTTTGTCTTTTTCTTTGTCATTGATTTGGTGACAAAACGATCATGGAGGGATTGAAAGTAATTAAGGGAGAAATGTACTAATTTTTCCCTCAATCTCCTCCAACACCACCGTGATTCCTGGTCACCAAATCAATGCCTCTTCTTCACCGACCGGCCATGGCTCTGTGTCCCTTCTTCCTCAATTGTACCCTTTCCCTAGCTACCCTAGCTCAGCCCTAGGCACGTGTGGCCGTGTCGTGGCTTGCCGTGGATCTCCATGGTTGTGCCATGCCTAGGCCATGTCTATGCCACAGTTGTGTGCCTGTGTTGTCCCTTAGTCATGCCATGCGCTCAGACCTGATCTTCTTCAGCCCATGCTGCCTCCCCTGCTCATCCTTGTGCATGTGTGACTGGATGTTTGACTGTGTAGTCGTGCCTTGAGCCCACGCTAGGGTCACACCCTCTAACATGTTGTTGCCGCCAAATCTTAGCCAAATTGGTGCAACAATGCGCTCAATATTTCATCGCTTAGAATCTACAAACAATAAAAATGTACATTTCCTATTATCATAATTAGAAGATAAATGTTTCCAAGTAGCATGTGTTTCTCATCTGTTCGACATATTGCCACCCCTTTCTAAGGGTTCCAAGATTAGCTTCATGTTGCCCTAATGTAGTCTCTACTAGATCACATTAGGGTTGTGCGGTGCTCCGCCTTATTTTGGTAGATCTTGTACTAAGCGTTGTTGTTGGCAAGGTCTGCTAGTTATCTTGTGTCGCATCAATTTACTATTTCTTTTTAAGCTTCATGCTATAGATCAATTTTACATGACCAGATTTGTATCGATCGCCTGGTTGCTACATTCCACAAAAATGCAGCTGCAACATGTGCATACTACAACCCAAGAGTCCAATATGCATCTAGCATCCTGCATTACATGTCTTAGTCACGTCATTCATTCTACATGGACCTTCTTGGAGGTCCTAATCCGTGTTCGCGCACATGGGCTTCTACTCGTGGTTATGGATGTTCCTATGGTCATAGGTTTGATACATACTGTAGATTTGATCTGGAATATTCCTATGAATGTGTCGGGGAAATGGGCCCCTAAGGCCCACTAGTCAGAGAGAGCATTGGGGAAAAGGTCTCCGGACTACCAGGGCCCACTAGTCAATAGGAGGGTAACAAAACCGTCTACATTGGAAGCACCTGCCCTCGAATAAACGTCAAGGCACCGAGCCCGGGGTCGGGCGAGGCAGAGCCAAAAAGGGGGGCTGATGAACCGAGAGGAAGTCACCCGAGTGAATTCCTCGCCTGGCCCAAAACTGACCCACCATAAATGACCGGTCGCATTAACTACAATTGGTGTCGAGCCACAGTAGGAGAGTCGGTCTGCCTACCACTCATAACCTACGAGCCCCTCGGTCTGCGACACACTCATGACCTTTGAGCCCCTCGGCTGTCATAGAACCTTCCAAGTTATCGGGCCCACATGCACCTATCATTGTCCCAAGGACCTCATACGGCTATGTACGTGTACCAAACAACTTAACAGGATCTGTTCGAGTGTCCCAAGGACCTCGGATAAACCACTTATCGCCAAGATCACATGATTAAGTAAACACAAATCACACACCAACATTTGCAGCAGAAATTCTTTATTACAAAATTGCTACAAGTTACAACATTTACAAGTTATAGCAAGATTACAATATATATCATCGGAGTTGATTACAAAAGAAATTGATTCAAAAAAATTACAATTTGAATGTATAAAACATTTATAAGTTTTAAAATACATGCTAGCTTAAGTGACAATCCTCAATAAAGAAGCTAAAGATGGGATACACTTATATAAGAAGGTCGAGCCCACCGGCACTTAGCACCATCCACAACAGAACGAAATTATAACCTAAAAACAACAGGGAATAAAACCTTGAGTACGCAATTACTCAGCAAGACTTATCCGACTAAGAAAAGACTCTCAAGGGTATGCTGGGAATCAAGATAAAACTTATCAAATTTTAAAGACTCATTTTTGTAGAAACCCTTATTAGTAGTGGATCCTTATGCTAAACTTTTACTTCATAAGTTAAGTACTTTTCCTGAATCTAGATTTGCCTAATCTAGAGCATTCACTTGTCCTACACTAGCTTCATTTTAGCAGCTTTAGTTTCACTTCACTACACCAAAATAGTAAACTTCCTAGAGCCTAAACCCTAGGAAGTTAGGTCTAAACTCTAGGAAGTTAGCGAAACTCTCGGAAGTTAAGCCATCCCGTCGGAAGTTTGGCTCTCGAAAATTTTTTGTCGGAAGTTAACTTAACTTCCTAGAGCCCTCTAGGAAGTTACCTAACTTCCTACGGCTTAATAAACCTCTCGGAAGTTAGTAGATTCTCGGAAGTTAGTAGTTTCACGCCGTCAGCGCCGTCAGCTGACTAACTTCCTACGGCTTACTGTAGCCCCTAGGAAGTTATCTGGCTACCTTCCTACGGCTTACTGCAGCCACCCTTCCTACGGCTTATTGCAGCCCCTAGGAAGTTAGCTGGCTAACTTCCTACAGCTTACTGTAACCCCTAGGAAGTTAGCTGGCTAACTTCCTACGGCTTACTGTAGCCTCTAGGAAGTTAATTTGACCAGCATTACAAATGTTGTTTATATTTTACACCACATTCCAGAAAATAACAAATATATCAACAGCTATATAGCACAACATATTATCGCATAAAACATCTCACACACAATCACATAACAATATTTAAATCCATAGTCTCATCAATTATTACATCACAAAAGTCTCATCCATAGTCTTATCATCACAAAAGTCTCACACATATCATCATCCAGAGACAATATCTCATACATAGTCATAATAAAAGTCTCAAGTATCAGAATGCAATAACATGGAAGCTCACGGTCGCTGATCACCATCGAAACCTCCACTATTCAAGAGGGTTTCGACAAAGTCTAACCCATCCTCTTGTTCATGCGTCGACAAGGTAGCTGGAGGGGTCTAATATACATGTACAAATGACATTTGTTGAGTTACATCATAATATAACTAACAACAACTAAATGATGATAAATATGCATACCTGATGTTCGGTAGATGGAGATGTAGGTACAGGTGGAGGTGAAGACCAAGGATAATGAACGAGAGGTGGTGGGGGGGGGCACCGGGACGTGTATCCCTTGGGCCTGTGCTAGTTGCTACAAATTTGTTGAACTCATTCACATCAGCGTTTTAAATCAATACATATCTTAAAGTGAAAGCTATTATCTTTTGAACTTACTTGTATGAGTGTTTGTTGTTGCTGAATCTGTGTAGCATAATATTCATGTTGCGCAGCTTGTTGCTTCAGGTAATCCTGATGTCGCCTAAGTTCTTCTCGCAGTTGCTCCACTTCTGCTGGATCTTGAGTGGAGCGACGGGAGCTACGAGCAGCAGACCTCGATGAACCTCCACGCTGAACCCTAACCTGGCTCGAGTCGATGACGTTAGCAAACATTGTGTACCTACAAAACAAGTAACATCACGACAGGATTAAGAATACATGTATTACACTCAACCAATGAAACAATATAAGATATGTAGAATCCTCACCTTCCATGAGCTTTTCCACCACTTGCATACACAGCCTGAGGATCAATAGGTGAGGTCCTCCAGTCATAGTCTGGTCCGTGCTGACTAGTCATCACCTCGCCATATGCAGCCTCATACAAAAGAACAATGCAATCTTACATACAAAAATCCATATAAACAGAATCTACCAAACATTTCCAAACACTCACCACACGATCTGTTGCCTTTTGGCTGCACAACACATCTGGATTTGCAGGATCTGGTCCTCTGTGCCCCCTAAGGTATATTTGAACATCACTGGGCACTGCACCAGTGCTAGCTTCCTGTATGTACATTTGACAAACACTATAACCAGAAATTACAGCAAGTCAACTACAATCAACGAAAATGGCTTAAAATGTACTTACCATTCGTTTTGCCAAACGAAAGTGATCATCACCTCCATACCTGTGATACGACTCGGTTCCACGATTGGAACTGTGTCGCACAGACTTTGCCTTGAATTCAGCCGAAGCCCAGTAACGACATAATGCATGCCAAGCAGCATCATTGGCAGCTATCCATGGAATCGAATGCTGCATGAACATAATTCATTTATAAGTAACTGTAATATCTAGAAGCAATGGAAATTTTTCAACACAAGCAAAAACATCCATTACCTCAAGATATTGTTGCTCAGTCATATCGAGTCCATACTGTGTCACCTCGTTCTTACTCTCTGGACGCCGCCCTTCACTACCAAACATGGCTTGACTAATCACTTGGATTCGAGCATAGTACATCATATCCCCAACAACACTTGCCGCATTCCTATGGAACACGGAGTGTGCGTGTTCCGTATGAGTATCTCCTTCAGGCAACTTGTAATGTTTCTAAAAAAAGAAGCATAGTCAAAATCAATAATATGATAGCTTAACAAAAAATTACAACTTGCCGCATTCCTATCGAGATTACAACTTAACAAAAAAATTTAACATACCCAGAAGTCGTGCCAAACTGCAGCTTGTGCATTCCCATGTTGCGCATTTATTGCAAGGGCATATTGATCCCATCTTGTGACAGGGACCTCCTTACCATCCTCTATCACCAATCCAGGCCATTTCATACGACATATGTTGCCCAACACTTTCTTTACTTGCCTTCGACGACCTGTGCCAGTGAAACTACTATCCACCCAAGTCCTAACAGCACAAGAACAATTGTCAAATACAAAATGTATTCACGTAATAGTGTAAGACATAAGAACAAAGCAAGGATACTCTTACCCATCTCCAGTTGGTATTATCTCAACCCTATCAACTGGTTCTTTAGGAGGGGGGACCCAACTAGTTCTCCGCGGCTTCCGGACCCGAGAAGACCCTCCAACTCCCCCACTTCCAAAACCACAAGCTTCTCCTTCCCTTGACCCACTAGCTCCCCCAACTCCTGACCCTCCATCTCTTGGCCATCCACTTGCATCCTCAGGCCATTCACGCCATCCACTATGGCTATCATGTCCAAAACCACCAGTATCATGGCATCCCCACCCTGTCTCCGCCTCCTCTGTCTCTACCTCATCATCATCTCCCACCTGTCTCCCCTCCTCTGTCTCTACCTCATCATCATCTCCCACCTGTCTCCCCTCCTCTGTCTCTACCCCATCTTCAGACTCATCCTACAAACATTACATTGCATTGCAAAACAAATATTATATTAATAATTTAGTTATACGAACTCATACAAATATTACATTGCAAAACAAATATTGGTTACCTCATTCCTCTGAACGCCAACTGTCTGACCCTGCAACTCTGGAACATGCTCCAACAAAGCTCTACGCCTACTCGAGCTGGAACTAGTGCCCTTAAACACTAAGTCCTCCTTTCTCATAACATAGGACGCTCTCTTCGCAAGTTATTAAGCATAGCCTCAATCTCAAGTCCGCTCAGACGCCTGGGCGGTCCCTTTGTCACGATAGTGCCCTTCTTAAAGGTGTTAACCTCAAACCTATACGGGTGAGTTTGGGGTAAGAAGCATCTGTGGCAATCAAAGTAACAGATCTTCCCCCCAAACTCAAGGCGGAAACAATCTGTATCCTTGCCACATATTGGACATGTTAGAATTCCATATTAGCTCCATCCAGCAAATAAACTGTATGCCATGAAATCATGAATGGACCACAAATATGCAACTCGGAGTGTGAATCTCTCCTTTTTGTAGCAATCGTATGCTTCAACACCTTCCCATAACTTTTTGAGATCATCGATCAAGGGTTGCATCATCACATTCAGCCCTTTCCCAGGATGGTCTGGTCTAGGAATAATTAGGGAAAGAAACATGTAATCATATTTCATGCACAGATGAGGTGGAAGGTTGTATGGAATAACAAATACAGGCCAACAAGAATATGATGCTGCATTTGTATTGAAAGGTGTAAACCCATCTGTTGCCAACCCAATTCGAATATTTCTCGCTTCACTAGCAAATTCTGGATCAAAGTCATCTAGAGCCTTCCACGCATCACTGTCAGATGGGTGTGTCATCACATGAGTGTCCTCTCGTTCATGTTCTTTGTGCCATCTCATGTGCCTAGCTGTGTTTCTCGAAAGAAACAAACGCTTAAGACGAGGCGCAAGAGGCATGTAACGAAGTTGCTTTTGAGCTATCGTTGATGTGACCATTTCACCATCATCGTTTTTTACCTCTACATATCTCGACTTGCCACACTGACACTTCTTATCATTCTGATGATCCTTCCAGAAAAGCATACAATTATCTGGACAAACATCGATTTTTTGATAGTCCATACCTAGACCAGAGAGCAGTTTCCTGCATTGATACACGTCTTTCGGCATCTTGTGATTTGGTGGAAACACTTCGCTGATTAAGATCAAGAGCTCGTTGTAACAATTGTTCGAGAACACGTACTTAGACTTAATAGCCATAAGTCGAGTCACGAAAGCAAGGATGGAAACTTTTGTGTGTTCATGCAATGGTTCTTCTGCAGCCTTAAGGAGGTCAAAGAACTTTTTAACATCTGGAGGTAGCTCCTTACTATGTGGTGGAAACACAAAATCAGGATCCTCCCTTAAATCTTGAAGCATCTCTTCCATTCTATCATATTCCACGTCATCATTGTTGTGGGCTTCAAACACATTTTCACGGGGCAACTCCTCGCCGTGATACACCCAGACTTCATAGTTAGGCATGTAGCCATATTTGCAAAGGTGCCCCGACAGAGTTCTCTTGTCTTGGCATCTACAAACCCGACACATACTACATGGACATCGCACATCCATGCCTCTTGACAAAGCAAAAGCACGATCAATAAAATTCTCTGTCTTTCTTATCCACTCCATCGAGGGATGATTCATACGCCAACCTTCATACATCCATCGACGGTCCTCACCCACCATATTTTATGCTAAAATAAAATAACACGTGATTTATAAATTGTCACGATAAGCTTAATTAACCTAACTATATGCAGCGGTTAGCCACCATATTATTAATCAAACATAAACTTAATTTTAGCCATAACATACAAGATTAATTTTAGCCATAACATACAAGATTAATTTTAGCCATAACATACAAGATTAATTTTCATCGAAGGTCCTCACCCATCATATTATTAATCAAACATAAACTTAATTTTAGCCATAACATACAAGATTAATTTTAGCCATAACATACAAGATTAATTTTCATCGAAGGTCCTCACCCACCATATTATTAATCAAACATAAACTTAATTTTAGCCATAAAATACAAGATTAATTTTAGCCATAACATACAAGATTAATTTTCATCAAAGGTCCTCACCCATCATATTATTAATCAAACATAAACTTAATTTTATCCATAACATACAACATTAATTTTAGCCATAACATACAAGATTAATTTTCATCGAAGGTCCTCATCCACCATATTATTAATCAAACATAAACTTAATTTTAGCCATAACATACAAGAGTTTAGCATAGCCAAACTATATGCAGCGGTTAGCCAATCAAGTTAATTAACCTAACTACCTACGGCATTATTTGAGTAAACTCTCGGAAGTTAGCACATTAAATAAAAAAAATAAAAAACGTATAAACACGGTACCTGACGGTTGCAGCGGGCTCCTCGTGGACGGGCGCTGCCGGGGGTGGGAGAGACGGTCGCGGGGTGGAAGCTACCGGGGGCGGGCGCTGCCGGAACGAGCTCCTCGGGGGCGGACGCGGTTGGGAGACCGGCGGGCGGCGAGTACTCGAGGCCGGGACGGCGGCCGCGGTTGGGAGACCGGCGAGCGGCGGCTCCTCGCGGCAAGCAGGCGGGCAGCTCCTCGCGGCAAGCAGGCGGGCGGCGGGCGGCCGCTCCTCGCGGCTCCTCGGGCGGCTCCTCGAGGCCGGGACGCGCGGCTCCTCGGGCGGCTCCTCGAGGCCGGGACGCACGGTCTGGACGGCGGGCGCGCCGACAGCGGCCGGGGCGGGCGGCGGGCACGGCCGGCAGCGGCCGGGGCGGGCGGCGGCCGGGGGCGGGCGGCGGCCGGGGGCGGCCGGGGCGGGCGGCCGGGGCGGGCGGCGGCAGGGCAGTGGCGGCGCGAAGGTTATTGCGGGCGCGCGGGCGTCTGACTGTGAGAGAAGATATTTTGTGAAAGGTGAGAGAAGAGGGAGGTAAAAGCTAAAACCATAACTTCCTAGAGTAAAGCCGTAGGAAGTTAGGCAACTTCCTAGGGTTTATTCTTTGCTCTAGGAAGTTAATTAACTTCCTACAGCCGGCTGTAGGAAGTTAGATTTTCGTTTGACCGGTCAACAGATGAATCCTAACTTCCTAGAGTAAAGCCGTAGGAAGTTAGGTAAGCAGCTAACTTCCTACAGCCAGCCGTAGGAAGTTATATTTTTGGTGTACTGGTCAACAGCTAAAAGCTAACTTCCTAGAGGAGGCCGTAGGAAGTTATTTGGGCAGCTAACTTCCTAGAGCCAGCCGTAGGAAGTTAGCTATTCTATTGGCTTGTGAACGGATAAAACCTAACTTCCTAGAGCCAGCCGTAGGAAGTTAGTTAAGTTCCTACGGTTTTGTAACTTCCGACAGCTTTTATAAAAAACTGTAGGAAGTTATGTTTATTTCCTAGAGGTATCAGTTGCCTCTCGGAAGTTATTTATTTCCTACAGTTTTATATAAAAGCTGTAGGAAGTTAAAAAACCGTAGGAAGTGTATGATTTTGGTGTAGTGCTTGTTACATACGATGCAGGGCAGTGATCCAGTCTTTATATCTGAGAAGTAACGACGATCCGAATCGATTAATACCCAGCTGGGGATCTCCAACCACACGACATATGCAACACTTAACCCTTGCATATGTCAACTCTTACCCGGGTTTCTCAAAACCAGAACGGGTTCACGCGACCCGAGAGCACAGCACCTCACCATTCAGCCACTTGCCAGGTGGGCACACATTAATCCTACCATCTCTCCACTCCCAATGCGTGCGAGTTGTTCTGGTATTGGTCCAACCGAGGCTAAACTTACCCATGATGAGGCATGTGTCCAGTTAAAGGGTCCTAGATCAGGAGGCCAACAATCGTTGCGGTCCTTAATCAACACAGACGGGCGACCTTTCCTACTCAACGTCTAGTTTAAAAATATTATTTCCTTCCCAAAACCATGTACCTGACAAAGGTACCATACTTGAATGATGAATTCATCACCTCTCGCCATTACAGGTCCCTTTTTCATAAAAACAAACCCATACACAGTGTTATACCACATTATTTAAAAAAGAAACAAGTTTTAATTCTCTAGGCAGGGCTAAGCATCATTAGTTCTCTTGATAAAACAGGTATCAAGAAAGATTATCAAATTCCAAGGAATGGTAATGCATCAATTGTTTCATCACTCAACTCCTATCACCTAATGCAGCATATAAGTGATAAAAGTTTTAAAACAGAAGGAGGTGACAAATGCACCGGGGCTTGCCTGGGATAAACACTACGTTAGTGTTGTTAAATGACGACCACTTGGTGAGCATCTCCCATCCTGGTACTCTATCAGATCGTCCACACTTCATGTTCATTCATCAGCTTCACTTGAGGTTAATCTGTCCTTTGTCTTCCAAATCACATGCCCAATTAACGTATCTAAATGATATGCATAATGCACATGAATGAGAACAAGTATGACTAGCACAAGATAGATACCCTACAATGAATAGGATAAAACAATTATAGCAAAGCATTACAACTCTTATGTGGAAACACTAGATGTCGAGATATCATAAGTAAAGTATGCTTCTCCAATTTAAATGAATTTAACTCGTGCAGAATTTTTTGGACAGCAGCACAGTAGTCACTTATTTTACTCATAACTCACAAGATATTCATCCAAAAATAGTAAGCTAGGACTTTTTAAAAAGCTTATAAAGTCCTCTACATCTTTGGTATAACCATCAAAACAAGATTCGACATTTAGAAATGTCAAACAGTGCTAAACGTAAATTCTGTCTAGATTTGGATAGAATTCGACTACTCACTTCAAAAATCCATAACTGGAGTCTTAGGCATCCAAAACAGGTGATCCAAGAATTTTTAGAAATCTAATAGGATTGTCTACAATTCATTTATGAATATCTCAAGTTAATTCAATGCCTAGCAAGGTCAGTTAACACAAACAGTCTCTTCTGTCCAGATTTGGACAGATTCAGACTCTATAGTTCAACCAGCTGTAACTTGGTCTCTAGACCACCAAAGAGGGTGATCTAAAACTTTTTGGAAAGCTTAAGGAAAATACTACAATTCTTCTATAATTACTAAGGGCTGATTCTTAGTTTAGCTTAGCCAAACAATCCAATTTTCGAAACCTGTACAGAATTTGGACAGATTCTGAGACTGGACTTGAGAAAATCATAACTCCCAAACTACTATACCTATGGTCATGAAATGTTTACACAAGTAAGATAAAGAAGTGTTCTACAATTTTCCTATATAACATTTCTACAGAAAACATGGTTTACTTCATTGAACTAGTTGCATAACTAAAACTGGTCATGCAGCCTCAAATAGCAAGAATTCAATTTAGCTCCTAGTTAACTTCTACAATTTTCATGTGCTTGATAGTTCAAATATTCTAATACCTTATCTTAAAGTAGATCTATAATCACCCACTTAATCACATATATGGACTAGTCCACCTCATAATCGTGCACAAAATCATTTCAAATAAACTCATAATTTAGACCTAAACTTCAAAAATAAACACAATCAGCACAACGACACTGCTAGGACCCGTCAGATAACCGATAAAAATTCTGAACTCATCCTACGCAATATTAGTTCACCACACAAGCTAAATACAAGATCACACTTTTGAGCTAGCAGATAGAGCATTCATGCTACTACTTAAACCAAAATCAACGTATCACAAGTGATATCAGCGGAACCTACTAAATCCTCCTATCACATTGCTAATACAATCACAATGCATACATCTAATTGATTTCAGAATATTAAATATACATATTCACCTTATAAAACAAGTATTTCAACAAGCCCACCTACACCATCCTAACTCCATCGCACACCACATAACATGTCTACTCTCCAATCGTAATGGCAACCATATTGTTACATACAACGATGCACTTCATCAAGTACCTAATACCTTCATACGACTTGAACATAAACAAGATACTATCCCGACCAATATGTCTATCCCTTCCCACCATACAAGGTTAATAATATGGATTGCGAAGGAGCTTACCATAATTAAATCAAACTCAAAATCACGAGATTGATGACGATTTTGGTTCGGGCCTTCTACCGAACATTAGCAAGCGTCGCACGAGCTTCACTTCTTCACCATCGGTCCCAAGGGTATCTCTCCTCACAAGAACACACAAATATACACACAATTAATAGTTTATAATCGACGCCGAGAGATAAAACACCCAAAAACATGACCTCATCGGCGTGCAAAGGCGGGCGGGGTCACAGATGAAGGACAATGATAAACTCCGGTTCAAGCCTCTCGTCGAACACCTGGCGTGCGTTGTGGACATTGGACTGCTTCGTTGTGCTGCTGCTGTACGCCTGTACCGCGGCCGGCTTGAGGACAATCGGCACATGACCAACATCAAGATTCGAGCAGGGAGAGATGGAGCAGACGTAGCGCTTGACAGACCTAGGGCTTCACCGGCGTGGGGAGGATTGGCGAGCTGGGCGGGATCCGGTGGAGGCCGAGTGTGGCCTGGCGAGGGAGATGACGCGCTGGCCATCAGCAAACCCCGGCGAGGACCTCACCAGCGGGGAAGACACAGAGCACGCACGCGTCGGACGACCAGAGGAAGAAGGGCGTGGGCGAACTCGTCCGACGGTGTCCATATGGGCAGGGGCGGACCCAGGCCTATGGCCGCCTGGGCCACGGCCCGGGGCGCGGGTTCAAAAAAATTTTAGAAGAGCTCGTGTTCGAGTATGGCTGGACTGTGCTGAAAAGCTGCAAGCCTGCATCTACTGTCGCGCCGCCTCTGCTGGTCTGCCCTCTGGCCTCTGCCAGTCTGCCCTCTGGCCTCGCTGAGTCATAGTTATATGTATGTATATTCATCTGGCACAGTACAAGCTTCGCAAGCACAGGATAACACACATGCAAGCAAGAGCAGGCTACGACCACCTACATGTGTCCTGCAGATTTACAAACTAGGCTAGTAGCAAGACCTCGGTCAGCACATGCTAGGCTCCTGCTAGTCTAGAGAGATGGAGAAGGGAGAGACTAGAGAGTACACCATCGAGCTAGGATAAGCAAAAAATCCAAGTTGGCAAATGATTATAAATCGAAGAGGCAAAAAAAATTACAAGCCACAGGGCTTAGAAACTACTACCTCCATTTTCTTTTATTTGATGCATGATAGTTCAAGTTTACACTAGCAAACGTCAAATCCATTTTCTTTTATTTGATGCATGATAGTTCAATTTTACATTGCCAAACATCAAATAAAAAAGATCGGAGAGAGTATGAAACAAGATATTCCATACAGCCATCTAATACCATAATCACCAAATAAAAGATCAAAAAGTTGCGACCAAATAAATAAGATCACATGACTAGAAATTAAGTTTGAGATTGAGCCTATGTGGAGAGAGCTTTCTCATCTATGAATATCATTAAAATTGAGTTGCGGAATAAGACAGTAGACGAATGGCTTAACTATCGTATGATGTGTTATATTGAGAAGGATATATTTACAAGCATTGATGATGCAAATATATTGGATTATTTTCAAGGCATGAGAACCCGCAGGAATCTACTTCGTACTAGTGGTATGTACCAATTACTAATATTAGTAAATTTATTCAACATTACATTTAAAGTCGCGTTCTTAATATGATTTCCTTCAAGGTTCTCGAGCAAAAAGCATTGATGTTGATGTTGACATAATACATTTGGAAAGAGCTACATCATAGATTGTATGTTATCTTTAACATCTATGACAATGTTGTTTTGCCGTACAATTTTTCTTTATATACTATTATTACAAGTTATGGTCGCGTCGGCCCGAGCCTTAGCCAATTTCTGGGTCCACCACTGCATATGGGGTGGAGCAGAGGGGCACGTCCGGCGTTGGGGGCTAGGGCGAGCTCGGCCATGGGAGAGGCAGAGAGCAGCGCTGGGCGAATCCAATCTAGGGAGGGGAAGGTGCCAAGTACCACAAGCTTGGGCGCCGGGAGCCATGGGTGAGGGGTGAGCTGTAGGAGGGAGCAGGGAGAGCGCCGTGGAGAAGTAGCTGATGGAGGCTGAGCAGCATCCATTCTGGAAGACGATGGGTGACGAGAAAAAAAAATCAGGTGAGGCGGCGCTGAAGCATCTGACGTCTGGAGAGAAGGATGCGTGGGAATGTAGCTGGCGTGAGGAAGAAAAATCTTCCTGGTGAGCGGCTACAAGATAATGAAGAGAGGGATTTTGTTTCTTTTTTTTATCACAGAATACATCACTAACCGAGTTTAGGAGTTAAACATGACTAAAATGGATCGAATTAAATGATATTTTGATTTTAGAACTAAGATTTGAGGGATCTAAAAGATGTATAAAAGGGTCAAACCAAAAATGAAATCGACAACAATATTTAGAATGACTTGATATGGTGAATACTCTCGGAGTCAGACGAACTTTTACCAGTTAGGTATATCCAAAGATTTAGAACTGGCGAGAAACATACGGACCGAATCAAACGAGATCGACTTTGGTATTTTATACTGTATTTAACCCAGTCAAATTTTTGCGAGTCTCACCTGCTATCGGTCATTTGACTAAAGAACAATTTGATTATTGAGTTGGCGCATTGTTTTTCTCGGACAACATGTGGGCTCTATATTTTACATTAAATCCAATGTTTTCTGATTTTCATATTCACTTGCACGCGTGATCCGAACATATCAAAATTCGCCAACAAATGAGATTAGGTAACCCCAAAGTTCATAAAACATTTTTAATTGTTTAAATTATGGAGATGAATACGACACCGAATTTGAACTTTTGTGAGATGGTTGAATTCCAAATTCGTATTCGCTTAATCGATAAATTTTAATTAGGCACACGACTCAATAATTCAAAAGATTAACTAAAGTCTGAATTTCGCGAAAATTGTTGGGTAGTATAGATTCATGGAGACAGATACGATATCAAAATCGTGATAGACAAAAATAATTAGAACTTAGTGACCTTTATATTCACCGACATCTCATGATTAAATCCATACTCATTGTCGCACGGGAAATAAACACCTGAGGTGTTACAAACCCTCCCCACTTAAAATAATCTCGTCCCGAGATTCGGAACGAAAGACTTTTAAGAGTAGAGAGATATGTAACCTTGTCCATAATAGCGATAGCATAAGGCTGTTTAGGCGAAGACGAATATCTCAAGAGGTTGTCTCTCTAGTGGACATAGCATGTATCATTTTAAGTTAATGAAAGATGTGAACAACAGAGATGATATCTGACAGAAGAACACATAAGGTTCCATGTGTGCAGTTTGTTTTTTCTGATAACACTGTACTATCTGAGTCTGTTGAGAACGGTGGACAAATGGATAGCAATTACACAAACCATGTTAGATGCAACCTCTTGGGTAAAACACATAGAAAGAGGTTTACCAACAAGTGATCATTGGAAATTCCTAGCACATAAGACGAGGATGGATGTCGGATAACATCACAGTTAACTCGTGGTTAGCCAGGGAATCCAAATCCAAGAAAAATGATAGAGAATCAAGGAATACATTAGTGAAGGCAATCAACATGCGTGTGCCGAGCAGCACAACCATGTGTGTACATTCACAGGAGGCCCTCGGTCTCGTCGCAACACCGTCGATTTTAGTCATAACACCATTGCCAGACGCAATCAATAAGAAATCTCACGTGGCACTAATATACTGGGCAAGAATGACAATATGCAAAAAGAGACTTCACCAGTAAGAATAATTACAAGTAGAGAGCTAAATAGATCATGGCCCGATGAAACAAACAAGATATGGCCATAATTAAACTTGATGAAAGGAGTATGATGGGAGGCTGTTATTTCAGCCCCAAGCATATTTCTATGCCCATCATAGAGATTACAAGGTTAATGATTATCGTCAAACTAAATATATATAGAAAACAATCAAGATTAAATTGATAAGCCTTTGAGAGAGATGAGAAAATCAAGGGCATTAAATTCAAGAAAATGATTGGTTATGCCTTTCCAAGGTTAGGTTGATAAAACAACAAGTTGATCTTCGAGAACAGGCAAGCAAAATAGAGACATCAGATTACACCAATCCGAACAAGGGTATGATTTTGGATGAAAATACGATCATAAGAGAGCTACAATTGGATTGTCAAGATCACAGACTCGAGATTCTTGTTTAAACTCGTGTGCATATTATGTCCAACAAAGAGATTACCTCAACAACCATTTGCATGATTTTGGTCATGGATTAGGAATGGATAATCTTAACTTATCCATGTTTTGAAGAATTGGAGGAATAACAAAATTACTGATCAGATCCCATACAACTTCAAGGATTGAAATGTTAAGGATACCATCTAGTCTATCGGATAAAATTCCAATTACCTTGTGAAAAAGAAAAAGCTTCACACAAGATGATACCTAGGATAAGCATTTGAGAGATTAATATAGATTAGGGCCAAGTTTCACTAATTAAGAGCACGACCTAGTTTTGGGTTTATACAAACAAGCCACCAACACTTTGTTGGCATAACAAGCATGCAAACAAACATAGGCTGGACTAATGGTCAAACTAAGAAGAACCATAGGCCACATAAACACATGTCTAAAGGACACAACAAACAAAGCTAGAAATTGCTTATAGGACAGTAATGCTTCACACATTTTCCAATTAATTATTATCGAAATAAAGATGAGGGAAAGCACGTTCGTTCAGAATCACCAATTATTAGAATAAAGGTGAGAGAAGCATTTTGGTGAGCAAACAACAAACACAATGCAACAATTAGGATGCATGCTCGTCCTATTCGTCCTTACGAATTTCGCCAACATAATATGGCAATAGCATTCTACATCGGTGGCATACATACGTTCTCTCTCGATATATTGCTAGCCGGCAGCTACACATATGGGTTCGAAGTTTGTGTACCTGCAGAAAATTTCCATCATAGCCCATTTCCCAATGATGCAATTCACATATGACGGTTTCTCACATTTATACTACATATATTTCTATATGGAGGCGAGCTCCTCATTAAGCGTCGAGCCACGCATAGGCGCCGCTGCCACACTTTAACCACAGGGCAGCCCATTGTGTACATTACACTTTTCATTATTCCCATGTCTGTATGCCCATACACATCCATAGGGTACTGAATCCCAAAAAGTAATTACACCACTTCGTAGCCCTCCTATATACATATGTAGAACATGTATATAGTCAAGCGCTTTTTATGCTCTCCCCTAGACCGACGTTTGTTCGATCATGCTCTCACATCTCACGTTACCTTGGTCGTCGATCCATTCAAAACTAAATGGCCTCTAAAATAACATTACACATGTATGCAATTTCCCCCCAGTTGTGGGTTAGTGTTTTAATCTAAGCCACTTGATAGTCCTTAATTTAGGGCTTAACAGAGGATGTCGCTAGCATTATAGTTTTTAAAATCTATTTTTCAAAACCAAACAATGCGTTTAGTTGAAAATAGGTTTTCCAAAACCAAAATTTTGTTTTGAAAATACGTATGTGACCGTATTATACTTAATCCTGCTCCGATACTAGATATCATAGAACCTCCCATGTTATCGGGCCCACATGCACCGTCGTCTCCCAGTCAACTTTGGTTGTTGGATCGTTGTCTTCGTATGATGTAACTATTTAACAATTTTATACAGAACTTCGTTATAAATTAAATATGTGACATTCATCTCTGTACCATGAGTCATTATATGTGTGCGACTTGATCCTAGCTTACATTTGATTATTCGCGCCCGGGTTTGGTGCCCTAAAACCTGGGTGTGACTGAAGTGGTATGAGAGCAATGTTGACTGTAGGACGTAACCTAGATAGAATTCAACAAAACCCTTACCTACTGACATTTGCTACTCTGATTCTTTCTAAACTTTCCTTAATCTTTTCTCATCTATTGCTGCTTTACTCTGATTACTCTTACCTTTTCTCTTCTAAAAGACAAAATTGGATTTCACACTTTGAAGTTCTGTACCAAAAGTGGCCAATAGGAATAGAAAACCTAATCCTAGGAATAAAAATAAAATTATTTTTGTAGGTATCTATACACTTGAATGTTTGTTCTTATGATGTATGTTTGATTTGGTTCTTTGATTGAGTGTGATGGGTTGTAGAGTAATATCCACAATTGCATCTGCATAGACAATTAGGCAAAAAGAATCTAGCAAGACATCTATTCAACTTAGATTATCCATTAAAATATATTTAGCCTAATAATAGATCCATCTTATCTTAAAAGATTCTATTTTAACTTAATAAATTCCAACTTATCCTAATCCCAACCTAGAAGGGTAACCATAATCTATAATCTCATCTAGTAAGACCTAGTCATACCAATCTAATCTAGATCCCATCTAATCTAATATGCTCTAATCAGATTAGGTCCAATCACATCTAATCTAAATAAGGCATAGTCTAATCGGCTCATATTTCTTGCACCTATCTAAAGGGTAGAGCAAATTAACTTAGATTAATTAATAGATTAAGCTTTACACATAGAACTTATTTTCACACCTACTTCACTTAAACCTAAGTTGGTGTATTAGACTAGTTCGGCCATAAATAACAACTTGACCAGCATAATAGATTAACTGATCAAGAAGCAAAATAACTAAACTTGATTTTACCTATTCTTATTTAGGATAAACCACCTACTAAGTCATCTGCTCTAAGTACAAAAAATTTGGTTATCTACCTGTTGGTGACTTGTTCTCAGATGCTTCGAGTTAAGAACAAGGCAACATAAAAAGTGTTAAATATTAAAGTCCTTCGTCCTTCAAGACATTATGTCCCTTCGGATATAATGAATTTCGGACGAAGGCTATGAAGGAAAAAACCTTCGTAAGCACAATAGATGATAAGGAAGAATTCATATGCGAAATACGAAGAATAATATAAATATTATCATCAACTTAATTTTATTTGCATTATCATATCCAAAATAACAAATTATGAATGTACCTTCGGTTTGACGGAAAGTAAAGATATAGACGTGATGCGAAAAGCGAATGCCAAGTCAGCGTGAACAGTACGAGAGTACTGTTCATCTATTTATAGGTAAGGGACGCAGCCCGTGTAGAATTACATTAATGCCCTTTACATTTATCAATAACTCTATAGTAATTCTTCGAGGTCTAATTTGCCTTTTCATCTTTAAGTCGGTTCCCCTTCTCTGCTATCATGCCGAAGCTTTTCTGCGCACAGCTTCGTGATCATCTTATCCTTCGTCATAATCGCCTTTCGTCTCACTCAGGCTTCGTCCTGACCATACTCTTGTATACTCATAACCCGATTCCGAAGATACCTGTTCACATATTTCACTTGGAAAATATTGTCAAATCATGTTTTTGAGGACCTTTGGAGGCCGAAGGCCCCCAACAGTAGCCACTCACAATATTAATCTCCTAGAATAATAAATTCATATTGCGACATGGACGAAGGCCTTAAGCTGAAGGTCCGAAAAAGCACCTTCCCTTTGCTAGAATAGCAACAGTCATTGACAGGCGGGACCCTCCAGTTTTCAACGCACTAGGTGTATAAATAAGAGCTCACCACGAGTTTATTTGGCACGCTTTCTTGCCATCTGCTCTTGCTCACTCGACTTTTAGCCTGTGCGCAACAACACTTGCTTGGCTTTTTAAATTTTTAAGCTTCGGTTTCGAAAGCACTTTCTCAGCATTTGCGAAGATGTCTGAAGATAAGAAAGATGTTGCTGAATCGAAGCTGAGCCTTTCTGAGGAGATGCATCTCGGCTTTCTTCAATCAATAGCAAAGACCAATACAAAGAAGATCACTAGGGAGATTTTGGAGGGTTTATCTGAAGACACTGGTGACAGTGACAGTTATGATGTGGATAGTGGTGGTGAAGATTCCGAAGATCGACCTTGGCGACCAAGCCATGCGGTTTTTGGTAAATCAAGTATTAAACAAAGCCATCTTGTCAATATGAGGGGTAGATATTTTCGGGACTTGACTATTGTGAGGGCTGACGAAGGAGAGAAAACTTGTCCGACTCCCGAGGAGAATGAAGTCATGATATTCTGAAGCTTCTTAAAGGTTGGACTGTGGTTTCCCTTGAGCAGTTTTGTCGTGGAAGTACTGAAGATATTTGAAATCTGCCTTCATCAACTTACTCCCGAAGCAATCATAAGGATGGGCATCTTCGTCTGGGCCGTGAGGAGCCAAGGTTTAGAACCAAATGCAAAAAGTTTCTGCAACATACATGAGCTATTGTATGAGACAAAACCCTGGGGTAAAGAGCAGTATCACAACAATTTTGGCTGCTACAGCTTCGGTGCCTGGTCTGGGTCAAGCTGTCCCGTGCCAACCTTTCGAAAGAGGTGGCCCGGCGACTGGATGACGGAATGGTTTTATGTGAAGAGTGACTTGAAAACACGGGAAGATATTAAAGATATCATTATGCGCCCTATCTAGCAACGCTTCGGCCTCCGGAGGCCGAAGGTGGAAATGAATGAAGCAGCCGAAAAATGCCAGAGAGCCTTCGGCGTGGTTTGCTCTTTTATTGGGACAAGGGATTTGGTCCAAGAACACATTGCCTTCAGAATATGGCCACTTGTAGAAAAGTGGGAAATGCCGAAGGAGACCTTTAGAGAAACTGACGAAGGTGGATTAGTTAGGCTGAAATACACATTCCAATATGGAGATAAATTCGTCGAGCCAGATGATGACTGGCTAAAAAGTATTGAGGCCATAAGTGATGAATTGCTTGGATTATACTCGAAGGCCGAAGACACTGCACTATCAGCGGCCTTCGGAGGCCGAAAGAAGAAGAGACTCAACCGAGTATTTGATGCAATTGGGTTTGTCTACCCCGACTACCGTTATCCAACGCGGGGTCAAAAAAGAAGGAATACATCTTCTGCGAAGGAGGTTGCTTCAGCCGCTCCTAGCGAGCCGGCGCCAAAGAGGAAAAGGGTAAATGTTCTCACACACCGGCCACGTTATATTTAACCGGCCACAGTGCCTGAGTTTGTCGGTGAGACCTCTTCGGCCACCGAAGCTAAAGAACCAACCCCCTGCCGAATATTGAAGGGCTGGCCAAAGTGCCGGTGACGGAAAAAATAGAAGAACCGAGGGCTGAAGAAACAAAGACATCGGAAATTCTAAGTCCTTCAGCAAAAATTGAGGTGCCAATGCCAATGCCAATGATGACCCCAAAGAGAAAAAGAATGGTTAATGTACTGGATGTATTGGAGACAATAAAGTCTTCAAACACTACTCCGAAGAAATTTGGCGAGACTTCCGAAGTGCAAATCGAAGCATTTGATGCCGAAGCTTCAAAGCATCAATCTGAGACTGAAGCTGGGCCTTCAGAGCCCACCAAGGTGAAATCCTTGGAAGCCGAAGAAACAGAAATAGCAGAAGAAATTTCGGCTAAAAAAACTGGCACTGCCGCCCCCAAAGCATCTTCCGAAGCCTTCGATTATATTTTACGTCATGCTTTGGGGAAAAAATTGACTGAAAAAGAAAAGCAAGAGGCCCAATTTTACGCCCAAAAACTGAAATATCCAAAGGGGGCATTGATATTCAACGGCAGTGGAGAAGAAGACTTTTTGTATTGTCTCCCTGACAGCAAGGAGATTTCTGTCTGTCGGGAGATGAGCAAGAGCTTCGGATTCCCAACACTAGAAAACGGGCTCTCGGTGTTATCAAAAGACGAGCTAGCCGACAGCTTGGCGTACAATAGCTTAAAGGTGCAAAAATGAAGTTTTGTATTATTTGTTGAAATCAAAATTTTTCATTTGTTTAAACTTATTAAAACCAAACTTTTTACAGGGTCTTATACTTAGCAATGCCCTCAGGGCTCAAAAAGATGCTGAAGACGAAGGGTGCGTTATGGCCCTGAGCAACCTTCATTCCGAAGTAATTGAACTAAGGAACGAAGGTCTCAAAAAAGATAAAATATTATATTCATTGATAAATAAAATAAAAGAAGACGAAGCTACTTTTAAAGCTCAAGCTGAGGCTTAGAAGCGTGAAATTGAAGATCTTCGAAAACAACTAGCCAGAGCTAAAGAGGAGCGCACACTTGAAGAAACAAAACGAGAAATCAGTGAACAATGGGCAAATCATTTGGAGAAAAATGTTGAAGAGCTTCGTGCATCTAAGAAAAGATGCTATGAAAAATATATGGAATGTGTTAAGACAATAAAAACCAGCTTCGCCAGCGTTGGCGCATTCTCAAGTGAGGAGAACTTCGTAAGGGGTGACCCCGAAGGCCCAATTGGATGGATCAGCCACGAAGCTGAAGCTTTTGAAGAAATTTTAAGTAGTCGAGGAGACATATGCGCCTTTTCGGGTGCCAGGGGGATTGCTACCATTTTGGAGAGGAAAGGCTGTGACCACGTGAAATTCTTGGCACAATCCGAAGCCGCCTTATCCTCCAAAGATATAAAAGACCCCTCGGCCGAAGCGAGCCTGGTCCGTGGAAAAATTTTCACCGACATCTAGGACAATGGTGACCGGGAAATGGCCCAAGAAATTATACGAAAAAGCGAAAAAGGCATTCATGACGCTAGAAAAGTAGCAGAGGCCGCTGAGAAAAGTGCAGAGCCCGAAGTGCAAATAGGTATTGACTAGAGGTTTTTGACTCTGTTGTAATTTTTTGATTTCGAACTTTGTTCACGGTTTGTAATAGTAATATAGCCATATCTTCTCCCCCAGAACCTGCCGAGCCATCTGCGGACCCCCACGCGAAGGGGACGACGAAATTAAGAAAATGGCTGAAGCCATCATGGATAAAGTTGTTGATCAGCTACTAAACGAAGTTGCAGAAATAGTTCTAAGGGAAGATTAGCTGTTATGGTAAAAAGATTTAGAATGTAACATTTGTTGAGAAACATGTGTAATATTTTGTAACTTTGAATGTAATATATTAGCTGTTTACAGTTCTATTCTTTACGATGCATGAAACTTCATATACATACTGTTTTTGAGCCTTCGGCGAAAAAACACCTTCCCTTCTTTTCATGCTTCGTAAATAATATCCGTGTTCTCATAAAATCAGTAACCAATCCTCGTAAAATCAATAATCAATAGATCTTTTCATTTCAGAATTTGACGAAGGTATAATTCCTCGATAGTTATTTTTGTGCCCTGTCACTGTTTCTTCGAAACAATCTTCGAATATCGATACTGAGACCCCCTTCTTGCGTTGTTCATGCAATATGATGTATGATGTTATGCTGTGCAAATGATGTAATGATGTGATGTTGTGCAAAATGATATTTGCCGAAGATCGACATTTTTTTCACTGCAAGCCTCCCTTAGGAGCTTCTTCGCCTTTTACTTCAGCGGAATCAACATTTATTTTTCGTTGTAAGCCTCCCTTAGGAGCTTCTTCGCTTTTACTTTAAGCGGAATCAGCGTTTATTTTTCGCTGTAAGCCTCCCTTAGGAGCTTCTTCACCTTTTACTTTCAGCGGAATCAGCGTTTATTTTTCGCTGTAAGCTCTGCATTCCCTTCGGAACGACTTTTGAGCAGAAAACTTACACTGCGCTCCCTTAGGAACGACTTTTTGCTGCTTCGAAGAAATTACGCTGCGTTCCTTAGAACAAAATTTTTGATAATTCGAAGGTCCTCCTTGCCACCATAAATTCTTATGCTTCGACAACTTAAGCCTATGGAGAAGATATATTTTCATTATAGTAAAAAGCGAAACTGTTACAAGAGATTAAAAACGACAAAAAGCACTTAAGCCCCCCATAATTGTTCCTTATTAAAAAGAAAATAATACTGAATGCGAAAAACTGCTGTCGGGGTAGGATATTTGTCAGTAAATATGCTTCGACTCTGGCACAGTGCTATTGACTGTGCGAGCTTCGGACTCTTCTCTGAAGTCCCGTTGAAGGTGAGTGTGCTGACTCCCTTCTGGCTGCTGGCCTCGTTGCATTGGTGGTGGAGATGGAGGCTGTTGCCAAGATGCTTGAGGTTGGCTTGCCGAAGCAACAGAAGCTGCAGGGTGGTTGCCTACATATTCTAGAATGTAAGGTGAATGGTACGAAGCAGTATGCATGACTTGCTTCGGCTGACTCTGTTGTGTTGCAGCTTCTGCTATCTCTTTTTGCTTCTGGATGGTAACATGGCACATCCTGGTGGTATGACCCTTGTCCTTACCACAGAATAAACAATAAATTTTCCTTGGCTGATCCCCAAATCTTCCTCCGAAGCCCCTGGCGCCTCTACCCCTTGGAGCTGGCGGCCGGAAAGAGCTTTGCTGCTTCCCCGAAGCTTGCGAGGAGTACTGTGGCATTTGCTGTTGATTCCCTCTATCATCACTCTGAGTAGAGTTGTGAATTGACCTGACGTGCCTCGGATGGAATCTTCCTCCGAAGCCCCTGGTCATTTCAGAGAACCTGTATGCTTCCTCCCTTCTTTGGCGGAAGTCATTGTCAGCTCAAATATACTCGTCCATCTTCTGGAGCAGCTTCTCCAAAGTTTGAGGAGGCTTCCTGGCAAAGTATTGAGCTGAAGGTCCCGGCCGAAGCCCCTTAATCATGGCCTCAATGACAATTTCATTGGGCAGTGTTGGTGCCTGTGCCCTTAGACGCAGGAACCTTCGGACATACGCCTGAAGATATTCTTCGTGGTCCTAGGTACACTGGAATAAAGCTTGAGCAGTGACCAGCTTCGTTTGAAACCCTTGGAAGCTGGTTATCAACATGTCCTTCAGCTTTTGCCATGAGGTGATTGTTCCTGGCCGAAGAGAGGAGTACCAGGTTTGTGCAACACTCTTGACAGCCATGACGAAAGATTTTGCCATGACTGCAGTATTGTCACCATACGAAGATATGGTTGCTTCACAACTCATCAAGAATTGCTTCGGGTCTGAATGACCGTCGTACATGGGGAGCTGGGGTGGCTTGTAAGACTGGAGCCATGGTGTAGCCTGCAGTTCTGTTGACAGAGGAGAAGTATCATCAAAAGCAAAATTTCCATGATGGAAATCTTCATACCAGTCGTCCTTATTGTAGAAGCCCTCCTGATGAAGCTCTCTATGCGGAGGCCTTCGGTTCTGGTCATCTTGAGCAAGATGACGAACTTCTTCAGAGGCTTCGTCTATCTGCCTTTGCAGGTCAGCTAGACGCGCCATCTTTTCCTTCTTCCGTTGGACCTGTTGATGGAGCATTTCCAAGTTTTGGATTTCTTGATCCAAGTCATCCTCCGGAGACGTTGGGCTGGTGGCCTTCCTCTTCTGGCTTTGGGCCTCCCTAAGAGAAAGGACATCCTGATTGGGATCCAGCGGCTGCAGAGCGGCAGCCCCTGTTGCTGAAGCTTTCTTCGGCGGCATGACGAAGGTGATGCTTGCCGAATGTGTTCAAAACTCAAAAAATGGAAGTGAGTTCACCGGAGGTGGGCGCCAATGTTGATGACTTGTTCTCAGATGCTTCGAGTTAAGAACAAGGCAACATAAAAAGTGTTAAATATTAAAGTCCTTCGTCCTTCAAGACATTATGTCCCTTCGGATATAATGAATTCCGGACGAAGGTTATGAAGGAAAAAACCTTCGTAAGCACAATAGATGATAAGGAAGAATTCATATGCGAAATAGGAAGAATAATATAGATATTATCATCAACTTATTTTTATTTGCATTATCATATCCAAAATAACAAATTATGAATGTACCTTCGGTTTGACGAAAAGTAAAGATACAGGCGTGATGCGAAAAGCGAATGCCAAGTCAGCGTGAACAGTACGGGAGTACTGTTCATCTATTTATAGGCAAGGGACGCAGCCCGTGTAGAATTACATTAATGCCCTTTACAGTTATCAATAACTCTATAGTAATTCTTCGAGGTCTAATTTGCCTTTTCATCTTTAAGTCGGTTCCCCTTCTCTGCTATCATGCCGAAGCTTTTCTACGCACAGCTTCGTGATCATCTTATCCTTCGTCATAATCGCCTTTCGTCTCGCTCAGGCTTCGTCCTGACCATACTCTTGTATACTCATAACCCGATTCCGAAGATACCTGTTCACATATTTCACTTGGAAAATATTGTCAAATCATGTTTTTGAGGACCTTCGGAGGCCGAAGGCCCCCAACACTACCAAACACAACTTCATACACCCCTTTTTATTACCAATCTCGAGGACGAGATTATTTTTAAGGGGGGAGGAATTGTAACGCTCAAAATCATATTTTGATGATTAAATGAATTTTCTAAAATATTTGAGATAAAATGTCTTCTAATAATGATTTTATTTCTTTATAAAGTATATTCCCCTAAAGCAAAAAAGTACTATTAAAAGTTGGATAGTTCAAAACCTAGATTCAAATCTTGAAACTGAAGATTAAGCTGAAATTAATAACTATAAGAAATATTTTCCATCTATTCATTATTTTCTTTATAAACTATAGCACTCATTAAAAGTATTTTTTAAGTAAAATGATTCCTAGTAAAGATTATATATTACTTACCCCTAAATAAGTGAAATAATGGAACTTCATTTTTCAGTTAGCTTGAAATTTGATCACACACTCAAAAGTAATTTTTTCCTAAAAAAATAATATGTGTGCGTGACAAACTTTGAGCCTTTTAACTAAACAAAGGAATGAAATAATTAATATAAATATATAAGCTTATAAAAATATATACTTTACATTCATGCCGCTACTTTGGATGTTGCATTTAGATTAGAATTTTAAACTCATATTTGGATTTGAATTTGGAATGTGGAAATTAAAATGGAAAATAAATCATAAATAAAAATAAGAAAAAGAAAAAACTCACCTGAACTTACCTGGGTCGTTTGCTTCTCTCGGCCCAGCTTCTTGCCCCCACCTGGGCCAACTTCTTCTCGGTCCGTGCGGCCCAACCAGCCAAACTCGTGCTCGGTCTCTGCCTGGTGGGGCCAGGTGGCCAGATTTCCCATCACCCGTCGCACGTGCTTGGTGTTGTGGATGGCGTGGGCCACACCGGTCGGGCTCGTCCCTAACCCGCGCCCGCGTTCGATGCGGAACGGCCCCCAGCAACCAGGAGGATCTCCACCGAGATCGGATCTCTCTAGTGGGATTTCCGGCCAGGAGTATATAACCCAACCCTGCGTACCCCCTTTAGGCCATCCAATCCGGTACCCAGCGTAAGATCGCATCCACCGTCGAGCTCGCGTCGGGAGGGAGAGCCCCATCGCCGCTGTAGTCAATCCCGCGCATCCGTCGTAGCTTCAACCTCGGCACATGGTGCATCGCCTGTGGGTACCGCACCCATCCATGGTCTCGCCGTGTCCGGATGGCGTGAAGTGTGACCTGAAGTCCTCGCCGGGGCAAGGAAATCACCATCGTGTCGCACCGCAATGTGGGCAGCAACACAGACGCCACCGTTTCGGGTAAGGGCATCCTGTTATGTTTCTCTGTGTCACTAGTGTGGTGTAGAATCGGTTGTTCATGAGTTTGGGGTGCGGGGTCGCGGGTTGGCCATGCGCCGGCGAGCTTACCACCGTGGGGTGGGGTCGTGGGGAGCTCGACGCCGCCTTTGCTGGCCGCCATGGAGGTAGCCGCGGTGAGAAGGATAAAGGAGAGGCAGTCCTGGCTATCGATATGAAAATAGATGGTCTCGATTACATCGGGCAAGTACCGGTTGAGATTTTTGATCCAGGCCGTCGTTCCAGGATCGAAGCGTTGTGAGTCGATTGATGCGTGGGTGGTGTACGGACCATGGATCGCGGATCCGTTGGACAGAATGGCTTACCGTTTCGTTTACAAGATCAGACGGATATGCGCCGTGGGCTTCTGATCCAATGGCCGGTGATCACTCATACCCCTTCGCCGTGTCCTTTTTGCTAAAGAGCCCCTGTCCTTTCTCCATATAAACCCGCCATCCACGCATATGTAAAGACCATTGCATCCTGACCCTGATTTTTGCAAGTTAGACCCTGAGGAATTTATAAATAGTGGTCGCCATCCACATCACATGAATATCTGTAAAATTAAAATCCGAAAATGATTTTAAGGATAAAAGTAATCCTAGAAGCTTAGATCTGTACTACTTCTTAAGCACATAACGTAGGCGTCCATAGCCGTCCGTGGCGCACGTTCTGCCTCCCTCCCGTGCTCACAGCCGCGCCCTGCCAGCCCCGCGCAGTCAACGCCGAAAAATCCGCATCCCTTCGCCTCACGTCTCCTCCTCCATCCGCAGCCCTCCTTCTCCGCCTCCCGATCTCCCGCATCTGCGACTTCTACATGGAGATCTCCTTCCACTTGAAGTCCTCCGTCATCCCGTTCACGGTTCATCGGCCGCTCGCGCCCTCCAACACCTACCGCATCTGGAAGCGCGGCGCCCCCTCCCCCACCCTGCGACTCGCCCCTCCCCCACCCATGGCGGCGGTGAAAGGCATCGGTGAAGATGCCAGACGCGATTCCCACCATCCCCGCGAGGTAAAGTGCAGCTGCAAGAGCACGCCCCCGCCCCTACGACTCGCCCCCTCCCCCACCCATGGCAGCGATGAAAGGCACCGACGAAGACACCAGACGCGATTCCCGATGAGGTGTCGGTGAAAATGCAGGCAAAGACGCCAGACGCGACTCGTGACGACGTGGTAAGATGTCCTAAGGCATGGCGCAATCGCGGTGAATGTCGTACATCCCGGTGACAGCCGCTCAACCATGTCGCCGGCGCAAGTGGATGAGCGACAGAGCGCAACAGTGCCCCTAAGTTCATCCACGACAAGATCTTTTCACCCCGCGAAGTTATCCGTGTGCTACTAGGCGTGAATCGTAGCGCCGGCGCGAATTCGAGCGTGGGGTTTCCAGCAGCGAGGTGCACTGCACCTGAGATCTTATTCAGTTCACTGTTGAAAGTGCATTAATCCCTTTTGTGAGTTTTGGTGATTTGGATAACAACACATTTAAAGGTCTAACAAGTTTGCTAAGTGTTGATCAGGAAATTCAGTATGATGAACATACTTGAATAGTGTATAATGATCAGTGAACAAGGTTCAACACAAGGTCAAATAACCAGTGAGACAATGCAAATGGATATAATATGGTCTCTATATTGGTTTGAATATATGGACAAGTCCTAAGAAATCACTATGCATAAATATGATCATAATAGAGGTTGAAGTGATTAAGAGGATTGGTCAAGCCAAAGTGAATAAGATATGAGGAATCGTGAATTGGCTTGACCATATTACTATTAGTCCATATATGAATATATGAGAATCAAACTAGAGCTTGATTGATCTTAGCAGTTATATCTAGATGACATTCAAGCAAGGTTCACAATATTGAAGAAATGATTCTCTCAATGGATGCTCAATAGGATGTGACTCAAAAATGGCTTGATAGGGTGAAGATAGCAAGGAAAGGGCTTCGAGGAACTAAGCGAAGGTGAAGGCCAAGCGACGGCTTGTAGACCGAGGTACCATGGCTAAGGTGAAGAAGAGAGTACTTGCACTAAGTCGATGAACTAATCAGCTATGAAGAGTTATAATATGTTGATGCATCAGTAAAGTGACTTGAAGCCATGATTTGAACTCATATATGGTGAAATGGTACAAGTCACAAGGTTTGCTTTGTGTTTGCTTCAAAAGGTGAGACAAGGATGTTTGTGATCCTTATGAAGCAACACCATGGAGAAATCACACATGAGACACCAATTACTCAAGGAGTTTACTTAATTATATTTTATTTAACTTGAGTATAGGAATCGTCGTACTATCAAGGAGGGTCCAAAAAGAAGGTTGGTGTTGGTACTAAAGCTCAAAATCCTTGATCTAAAACTTCCATTTTACCCTGGTTTCACTTCGGTTTTCTCAAAATCTGTGCAACAGTTCAAAAACCGGTTCAACCAGACCTAAAACCGGTTCAACCGGTTTCTGCACTGTTCCCCTCTGTCACTGCCAGTCTGCCAGTCAGTCCTGTCAGAAAAAGTCATGAGCAGATTTTTGGAAAATCGGTTCAACAGAGTTTCGAATCCGGTTCAACCGAATTTGAAACCGGTTGAACCGAATTTGAAACCGGTTCAACCGAATTTGGGACCGGTTCTGTCTCCGACTGAGTCCGCCAGTGAACCGAAAACCGACTGGTGGAATCCGGTTCAACCGGTTTTAGAACCGGTTCAACCGAATTTCAGTCAGATTTCCCTAACGGCCACCAGCTTTTGGTGCACCTTTATATACACCTCCCACACTCTTCCCCATGCCAGAGCACGCACAAAACTCCATTTCTAACCTGAGAAACACCTCCCACTCTCTCTCACACACCTCTTGCCTCTCCCATTTCAAATCTTTGGAGAGAAATCTTTGAGTGAGTTTGAGAGCTGCGGTTTTTGTGCTTCATCTCCAAATCTCTCTTGCTCTTCTTGATTCGAGCTTTGGTACTACATCGAGTTCTTTGTGGATTCATTACTCTTGGAGCTTCTAGCTCCTAGACGACTAGGTGTCTCTTGTGAGTCTCCAAATCTTGTGGAAGACCACAAGAAAGTTTGTATTACCCACTCGTTTGAGCAAACATTATTGTGTGGGCTTGACCTTTGTGGTCGACAAAGGGAGGATTAGGGTTGAAAGAGACCCGGCTCTTTGTGGGCGCCTCAACGAGGAAGTAGGGCACCTTGGTGGTGTGACCGAACCTCGGGATAAATCTTGTGTCTCTTGTGTTCTTGCTCATTGTGTTTGTTTGTGTTCTTCGTTCTCTCACCATTGCGTGGAAGATTTGTTTATATCTTTTTGGTGTGTGGATTTTGAGAAGTGCCCTTCTCAGATCTACTACTTTGAACCCCGTGGATCATTTAGAACATCTCATTTCCAAAGTTAACTGGGTGAATTTCGAGATCAATTCAGTTTTACCCAGTTTGCTTCTAGTTTTTGTTGAAAAAGTTTTAACTTGCCTATTCACCCCCCTCTAGGCAACTTTCAATTGGTATCAGAACCTAATCCTCGTTCTAACGCTTAACCGCGTGAGGAAAAGATCATGTCGGGGGGACTAAGAAACGAAAGTGCTTCTAAGCTTGAAAAAGTTGAGGTTGCCTCGACTTCATCTATTGTTGCAGATGTTGATCCTAGGGCCATAGATCTTGCCATGTGAATCGCCGAAAGGATGTTCCTCAAAATGAAGGAAGATGAGGCGAAGAACAAAATTGAAGAAGAAAATGATCGATGGAGACCAAACGACGAATCCACCTCTTCACAAGGTTCGTATTTCAAATCCACTTCTCATATGTGCTTTATTGCTAATGGGAGTGATAGTGAAAGTGAAAGTGAGGATGAGGAGGAGCAAGAAAGTGATAGTGAAGATGAGGATGATCTTCAACAATTCTTCGCTCAGCTAAGCAAGAAACATCGGATGAGCTTGCTCAAACTCATGAAAAGAGCGGAAGAACAAAAAGAAATGCTTCATAAGCAAGAAGACTTCCTCATCAGAAAAATTGAAGACTTAGAGAAGTTGACCAAAGAGCATGAGAAGCTAAAGTGCTCTCATGATGATTTGGTCCAAAGGTATGAAGACATTTCAATTGAGCAAATTAAAGTTGTTAATCATTCATCATATATTGCTCAATTAGAAAATAAAAATGCTATGTTCAAGAACACGATAGAAAGGCTAAATATTGAAAATCTAGCTTTGCAAGAAAAACATGATATGCTTGTGTGCTCTCATAATAAATTTATGGATTCACATATCATGTTAGAAATGGCTCATGAGGTTGTGTTAACTAATTTGAAATCATACCAACCTCACATATGCACATGTACTCAAGTAGAAACTATATTATCATGTGCTAACAAATGTTGCTCTCAAGAAAGCCAATCTTCCATTGAGCTAGAAATTTCAGGAATTAGTGATATTTCTATGACACAAGAAAATAAAGAGCTCAAGGAAGAAGTTGGAAGGCTAAGAAGGAGCTTAACTCTTTTGAAGGGAAAGTGTCATGCTCAACCTTCTCAAGATAACCGTGATAATATGGTGAAAAAGCTTGAGAAGGGGACAACCGTAGCATGCACAAAACCCCTTCAAAAGAATACCAAGCTTTCCAAGAAGGGCATGAGCAAAATCTATGGTGAGAAAATTAATGCTCATATGATTTGCTCTAACAATGTACCTATGTGCTTCAACAAAGAAAGATCAAAGAGAAGCGATAGGAGGTGCTATGGATGCAAGGAGAAGGGCCATGAAATTGATTCATGCCCCCACATGAAGAATCAAGACCTTGCACGATCAAGAAAGATGACCATCAAAAAGGATGAAAGCAAAAGGCAAATGCATTGCAAGGACAAGCATCGCATTTGCTACAATTGCCGTGAAAAAGGTCATCTATTCAAGGTTTGTCCAAAGGGTAAAACTCCTAAGCCTAACTTGTCAATACATTCAAATATGCTTAGGAGACCCAAATTTGACTCTTGTGCTAGAAAGGTGATGAGTTCACCACATTCTAGGACCAAGGCTATTTGGGTGCCTAAGTCCTTATTGGCTAACCTTGATAGACCTATCATGAGATGGGTACCAAAATGTACTTAATAAGTTTTGCAGGTACCCAGAGATGATATGAAGCTTTGGGGTGCTTGAGCGGTTCAACTCAATTCTTATCTCAAGCTATCAATCTTACATTGTTTATCCTTTAAGATTGAGCCAAAGATGAATTGAGTTGTTATATCACTAACTTCATATTCATCTCTAGCAAGAACTTGTGTTGTAGGGAATAAGGATTAACCTTTGTGGGAATCAAGCAAAAGGCCTACAACCAAGTGATATCCAAAGGATGGTAACAATTAATTCTTAAGTGCACATTGCTTTTAATTGGTATATTCCTTTGTGTCTTTTGTAGCCACATAGGAAAAATGAAGCACTTGAGAATGAACTTAAAAGATTTTACCTTGCTTTGGAAAGGATCTAATTATATGGTAGATTGCAAGTTCATATTTTTATATTGTGACAATCTACATGCTTTAAATTGATTGTATGTATCTTGTGGCATATTTCAAGTTAATCATCATATTATTGCCATGACCTAGACATAAAGAGTATTATCCCATGTTCTTAAATGAATAGAGTGCTAAGTAAGAAATTCAAATTCTTATAGCACTTACCAAATGGGGAATTCTCTATATGACTAGAGTTGTGAGACTAATGTTTC
Organism: Zea mays; assembly: GCF_902167145.1. Lineage (NCBI taxonomy): Eukaryota > Viridiplantae > Streptophyta > Magnoliopsida > Poales > Poaceae > Zea > Zea mays. The sequence continues at coordinate 45,837,948 of NC_050104.1, forward strand.
TATCTAAGTGTTTATGTAGTCTCACAACATGAAAATGTGTTTCCCAAATGGAGTGTGCCATTCAACATTCAAAGAAGATCGAACCAATACTATGTGATGTATTCATTCTTGTTTAAATTGGTTTTGAGTCTTCTACATTAATCACTCACCATGCTATGAATTAAACTTGCCATGTAAACTTAATTAAATAATCATGCTACTTTCATCTTTTTTACAATTGATGTTATGCATGATGCTTGTAAGGGTAATTTAGTTCATATCATGAGGTTTCCTTGTTTTAGTAACCTTCTTGTCATTCATATACTAGAGGTTGCTAAATAGGAAACTATCGCTTGTGTTACTAATACAATCTCTTAAGATATTTCATGGAAATTCATAAGTAGAGATTGTGCTCTTTCAATTGGTAAAATCACAAGTTTTAAAGGTTAATCTTCGCCTAAAATAAAGATTAGGAATGCTCAAGGCAAAGGTATGGAACTAGTTGTTTTATTTGGTATGTGACCAATAATAGTTCCTTTCAAGTGACATTATTTCAATTGGTAATAATCTATTCTATGGAAAGTAATGTCAATATGAAGGTTAAATTCCTTTGGCTTACATTTGTAAATTGGTGCATATTGTTGATTCACTCCTCCATGTGCATTAACTTAAAAGGAATTTAATTTATGCCTTTATGCCTCATAAATGATGATTTGTTTGCCATTCATATATAGATATCATCATTCATTAAATACTTCCTTGTACTACTAATACCTCTTTTCAAAGTGTTTTATCGACTTGTTTTAAAAGTTAAAGAGATAACAGAGAAGGAAGTCTCCACAAATGATGAAAAGAAGAATACTAAGGTGACACCACCACAGATAGTAAGATCTGTCAAATTGGTATAACAAATGGTACATTTTATATGGTGGTAAGTATTCTTAGGCATAAGTTAATTCATTGCAAATTTGTCATGCCTTGACCATGATATGTAATGTACTCCTCATGAGACTCTTAACTGAATTGAAAGTGCATGTGGTAAGTCATTCAAATACTTGATGCACATATCTAGTGGGAGAACATTATATATCTTGTGTCATAGAGAATAAGTTTCACTTGAGTAAGCTATACTAATACAATCCAAAATGATAAATTTGTATCTCATTCATATGGATTGTAATCTTTGTTTTCTAAATAGCTACTCTTGATGCAGTTTAAAATTCCCTTATCGTTAATTCTAAAAGTGCATAAGAATCTTTTTTTGTTGATATTCATCTCATACATATGCACAAACATGGATATGATTTTTAAACTGTAAAAGGTACAATTAGTGATCCATACTCTCTAAATTTTGGAAACCCATATTTTGATATCTTAGAAATCTACTTCAATCGGTATCCATATGCTTCACATTGAATTGGATCACTAAGTTGTAAATTACATGCATAACTTGTCTTTATGATATGAATGCTTGTGCGATTAACCTTAATAAGATAGGTGCACCCAAGGTCAAGCTAGGTTCATCATCAAGAAGGCAACACAATGATGTATTAATAAAAGGAGAAAAGGCTCCTATTCTTAACTCTAGTTTTTATCTATGTGATTAAATATTGACTTGAAACCATGTAAGATGGTTGTCAAGTATATGTGGGTGCCTACATAAAGAGAAAGGCCACAATAAGGATTGTGTGGGTACTCAAGGCTCTTACTACTAATCTCAAAGGACCCAATTCAAATTGGGTACCAAAATACGAAGCTTAAACTTGTTTTGCAGGATCACTTCTTCAATGAATCAAGTTGGGTGCTCGATAATGAATGTATAAATCATATTTGGAGATAGTAGCAAGGGTGATAACAACTGAATCTCAAATGCATATTATTTTCAAATCTTATCTTTTTGTGACTTGTGTAGCCACTAAGGAAAAAGAAGCATTTGAGGATATACATCAGTTGTTGATTATGAAATAAAGGTCTAATTGGAAGTTGAATGAATATTATCATATGGTGAACAATCCAAAATTATGTGACATATTCTCTATCTAGTTAATTTGAATTTGATTCTTCTTTATTAGACACTCACCATAATATGGATTAAGTCAGCCCTTTAGACTTCATTGAATAACCATGCATATTATCCATGTCATTCAAAATATATTGTGCATGAGGGCTCAAGGGAAATTTAGTCCATATTATGATGTTTCTCTATTTTAGCAACTCGTTTGCCCTTCACATATAAAGAGTTGATAAATAAGAAACTAGTGCTTGTGCTACTAATGCCATCTCTTGTGTTGAGTTTATCCATAGAAAATCTATGTTAAGAGATGGTGCTTGTTTTAAATTGTATAAATCACAAGCTTAAAGGATTCTATTCAACTAAAGTAAGAAGAAGTTGATAAGAGGCCAAGGTATGAAAACTTCCTCTCCTTCAATTGTTTTAGTATTCTATGCTTAGTGGGATGTACCATAGTATAGGTTAAATTTCCTTGCAATATAAAATGTTCAATAGTGCATATAACTTTGACATCAACTATATGTGTGCACTAATTTAAAGGAATTTAATCTATCCTTTTGGGTTTCAAGAATGATTATTCATTTTCCATCCACATATAAGGATTATCATTTGTGAAACCCTCCCTTGTGTTTCTAATGCTCTCTTTTCTAAGTGTTTCAATAAGGTCTTTCCAAGTGCTTTCAAGATGGATTTAAAATCTACGGATATAAGAGTCTTGGTTCTTTCAATCATTGAGTTTCAATGGGTCTCATATCAAGTATGATCGAACCAAGCAAAGATGAATAAAGTTCAAGATCACTTGGTTGGATGAAATCATAAAAGAAAAGAAAGCACAGTCATTCAAGAAGGGAGTTACACTTTTTGTCAACCAAATAATGAAGATGTAGTGACATATTTATATGATATCCTTCATTATGAGGTTTGAGGTTCATCTTAGCATGCTTTACCCTTTAGGATTTCAATTGATATACTTTTAGTTCTTAAACTTTCAATTGGTTTAATTTTCATCATCTATGTAAAGCATGTTATGTCAAACCAAGATATAGTACAAACATCTCCTTTAACCTCGTATTGTTGATGTGCATAAGTGTACTTTGTGTACTCTTGCATGCACAAATTGAGGGAGAGTTTAGCCTATATCTTGTGAGACTAATGATTTCTTTCAAGTTCATGTTGTGTAGTCTCACACCTTGGTGAAAGAAGAACATCAAATGAGGATGAGTGGTTCCAAAGAAATGATCAAATAATTACCACATGTCACCCCATGGATTAGTTCTTTTGGGGAACGATATGTGTTCTCTAGCATGATTTCAATTGTTGCAATTTTATTATGCCCTGGCCAAGATATATGATGAACCCCTCTAAGAATCTTAATTGAATCAAGTGCATGTTACAAGTAATTCGAGTACTTGATGCACACATTTAGGGGGGAGCTCATTCTATATCATGTGTCCATAAATACTAACATTTTCTTTTAGTGAACTTGTGTAGTTCTTTGAAAAGAATGGGTTTCTCTTGATTTTTTTGAAGAGGATATGTTTGTCCTTGGCATGCTAAATTTACTCAATACATGTCGTAATGAAGACTGATGGGCATGAATGAAAATCATCTTGCTTTGTGCAAAAATAATGTCAAGCCTATCAAAAGCTAAGATGGAAATTCATGATTATAATGGAGACCATGTGGCGTAGAACAAAGGTGTGTCACTCCATAAACTATTGTATTACATTTTTTGTATCTAGGCTCTTACATGCTAGTGTGTGCATGTATATGCAATATCTTAAGTCTCACCATAAGGTTGCACTAGTGGTGATGATTATAGAATCTCTAGATATTTGATTAATACCTCTTGTGGTGATGTCATAAGTTTGTCTTAAGTCATCTTAGTGAGGTATGAGTCAAACATGCTAACTTCTCAAGAATCTTGGCTTAAAATATTGCATATCATGTCTATTAGTATACCTTTTGATTATGAGTAATTCCTTCAACTGGTGCAATTTCATATTTTCATACTTTATTTGTACCAAGGTTCAAATTGTAGAACTTAATCCCCTGACCTCACAATTCCAAGTGCATAAGGTAAAACAAGTATTCATCACTTGTATGCACACATTTAGGGGGAGAATGGTCTATAATTTGAATCTTTGAGACTAACTTCATTTTCAAGTCTATTATGTGTGTAGTCTCAAATTAGAAAGGAATCTTCGGGCAAAGACAATCGCTTCCACTGCAAATTTTGATGGGTATCAAAAATTCTTTGCTCCAATAAATGTATCTTTTATACATTTCATAAGAGAATGAGTTTCTCTTGTATATGCTACTCCAACATCATCTAAAACTGGTAAACATGTATCATATTCTTTTGGATTGCAAATGTCTAAAGTAGCATAGCTTATAAATTCTCCTGTCTAGAACTTAATTGATTAAATAGTGCACATGTTTCTTATGTTGCATGATTATGTTCAATTGATACTCATTTTATGCCAATGGTACTTTAAATTACAAATAAGTACTCTCAACTGGTATCAATTGAATTCTTATATATGTGCGCTCTAAAACTTGAGGAGAACTTAGTGTAATATGCAATTAGTGATCTGCTTATCTAACAAATTGTATCAATTGGTGTTTTTCAATTGATATTTTCATACATAGTCACTAGTTGTATAATCCATACTTGTGCAATTTTCATGTTGTCTCTTGTTGTGATAAGAAAAATGCTAGATGACATCTAGACTCTAGGTATTAAGATTCACCTTCGATTTAGTATGACGATCTTCATTTGATATCTTGGACCTATGTCACAATTATGCCAACAAGAGCTTGCAAATGAATTCTAAATCCAACACAAGTCTGGAAACCCCTTGAAAAGGTAAAATGCAAAGGTACATCACTTATGACACTTATCCATTACCTTTGTGCCATCTAAGGATCATTTTCATGATAGTGTGTTCACATCTTGCTTAATCATAATTTCTATCCTTTATATTCTTTATATCTTTTTTTTTTGGAGATTTATGACAAAGGGGGAGAAATTGTGCATTAAAGCTTACCTTTAGTCTTATGTAACTAAGTGTAAGAAGACTTTTGAAAAGGGGGAGAAATAATTGACAAAAGGGGGTTGAATCATAAGTAAAACATAAGATGAAGGAAATTGATGAGTGCATAATATGTCATGAGCATCACGTTTATTTATGACACAGCACCCTATGAATAGTATGATATAAGTTGTCTTCACTCTTTGACCCAAATATGTGGTTTTGGCATTTTGGCATTTGAGTACAAAATTGGTATTTTCTGAAATTCACATATTTAGGGGGAGGAAACTATATCATAGGATTCAAAATCTTATTTATCAAATCTTATATAAGCTTTAAATGTGTTGTCATCAATCACCAAAAAGGGGGAGATTGAAAGTGCATTCATCCCTTTTGTGAGTTTTGGTGATTTGGATAACAACACATTTAAAGGTCTAACAAGTTTGCTAAGTGTTGAACAGGAAATTCAGTATGATGAACATACTTGAATAGTGTATAATGATCAGTGAACAAGGTTCAACACAAGGTCAAATAACCAGTGAGACAATGCAAATGGATATAATATGGTCTCTATATTGGTTTGAATATATGGACAAGTCCTAAGAAATCACTATGCATAAATATGATCATAATAGAGGTTGAAGTGATTAAGAGGATTGGTCAAGCCAAAGTGAATAAGATATGAGGAATCGTGAATTGGCTTGACCATATTACTATTAGTCCATATATGAATATATGAGAATCAAACTAGAGCTTGATTGATCTTAGCAGTTATATCTAGATGACATTCAAGCAAGGTTCACAATATTGAAGAAATGATTCTCTCAATGGATGCTCAATAGGATGTGACTCAAGAATGGCTTGATAGGGTGAAGATAGCAAGGAAAGGGCTTCGAGGAACTAAGCGAAGGTGAAGGCCAAGCGACGGCTTGTAGACCGAGGTACCATGGCTAAGGTGAAGAAGAGAGTACTTGCACTAAGTCGATGAACTAATCAGCTATGAAGAGTTATAATATGTTGATGCATCAGTAAAATGACTTGAAGCCATGATTTGAACTCATATATGGTGAAATGGTACAAGTCACAAGGTTTGCTTTGTGTTTGCTTCAAAAGGTGAGACAAGGATGTTTGTGATCCTTATGAAGCAACACCATGGAGAAATCACACATGAGACACCAATTACTCAAGGAGTTTACTTAATTATATTTTATTTAACTTGAGTATAGGAATCGTCGTACTATCAAGGGGGTCCAAAAAGAAGGTTGGTGTTGGTACTAAAGCTCAAAATCCTTGATCTAAAACTTCCATTTTACCCTGGTTTCACTTCGGTTTTCTCAAAATCTGTGCAACAGTTCAAAAACCGGTTCAACCAGACCTAAAACCGGTTCAACCGGTTTCTGCACTGTTCCCCTCTGTCACTGCCAGTCTGCCAGTCAGTCCTATCAGAAAAAGTCATGTGCAGATTTTTGGAAAATCGGTTCAACAGAGTTTCGAATCCGGTTCAACCGAATTTGAAACCGGTTGAACCGAATTTGAAACCGGTTCAACCGAATTTGGGACCGGTTCTGTCTCCGACTGAGTCCGCCAGTGAACCGAAAACCGACTGGTGGAATCCGGTTCAACCGGTTTCAGAACCGGTTCAACCGAATTTCAGTGAGATTTCCCTAACGGCCACCAGCTTTTGGTGCACCTTTATATACACCTCCCACAATCGTCCCCATGCCAGAGCACGCACAAAACTCCATTTCTAACCTGAGAAACACCTCCCACTCTCTCTCACACACCTCTTGCCTCTCCCATTTCAAATCTTTGGAGAGAAATCTTTGAGTGAGTTTGAGAGCTGCGGTTTTTGTGCTTCATCTCCAAATCTCTCTTGCTCTTCTTGATTCGAGCTTTGGTACTACATCGAGTTCTTTGTGGATTCATTACTCTTGGAGCTTCTAGCTCCTAGACGACTAGGTGTCTCTTGTGAGTCTCCAAATCTTGTGGAAGACCACAAGAAAGTTTGTATTACCCGCTCGTTTGAGCAAAGATTATTGTGTGGGCTTGACCTTTGTGGTCGACAAAGGGAGGATTAGGGTTGAAAGAGACCCAGCTCTTTGTGGGCGCCTCAATGAGGAAGTAGGGCACCTTGGTGGTGTGACCGAACCTCGGGATAAATCTTGTGTCTCTTGTGTTCTTGCTCATTGTGTTTGTTTGTGTTCTTCGTTCTCTCACCAATGCGTGGAAGATTTGTTTATATCTTTTTGGTGTGTGGATTTTGAGAAGTGCCCTTCTCAGATCTACTACTTTAAACCATGTGGATCATTTAGAACATCTCATTTCCAAAGTTAACTGGGTGAATTTCGAGATCAATTCAGTTTTACCCAGTTTGCTTCTAGTTTTTGTTGAAAAAGTTTTAACTTGCCTATTCACCCCCCTCTAGGCAACTTTCAACTGTACCATCAGAATCCTCATTAGAGCGCCTGGCAGAGCAACTTCAGAGATGTTTTTCATAAATTTTTGTGTGGCAACTCCCTAATCCGTCTTTAACAAAGTTAATCTCCAATACCAGCTCTAATTCTACTATAGAAACTTGGGTCATTTACTCACTCGATTGGGCTTAAATCAACTTCAAAGTTTTTCAGAACTCACTCGTAGCCCAGATTCAGTCTCAAGACTGACTAACAGCCAGACTTTAGGTCCATTTTACTCTAAATTTTGTATGTCACCAAGGCTTAGTCACTTAAGCAAAATTGTACTCTTATCATAGCTCTACAAATTTGATGTGTTGACCTAGGGCAAAATCTTTGTAGATTTAGAGATATAGAGCTCCAAAGTTGACCCCATTGTAATGAAATTCAGACTTAACCTTATAAAGCTCATGGGGTACTTTTGCAAGGAAGTCCAAATTCCTCTACATTACATGAAAATCCTCCAATGTAAAAGTTACTTGGTTTGTGATGCTCTATCACTTTGCTACTTGCACTTTTGTCCAAAAGTGCCTAGAATTTACAATTACCCCCCTAGGATTTCAATTAGGGGTTTTAGAGTTCTTTTTAGGGTTTTGAGGACTTTAGGGTTTTTGTGCCACTAAAGTACATCAAATGTGCTACCTTATGAACATTTCTCATGGCTTATGAGATTATTACTTATTTGGGCTTCACTTTCATCGAATAGCCCCAATTCAGGGTTAAGTACCCTACCCTAGGGTTAATCACACATCAAGTCACCTCATCACAACTTCTTTGAAATTTTTACCTAGTGAATTCATTCTAGGTGTGACAAACAATATGAAATGTCAATGCACATGATGTCATGCTCAAGTTTTAGTGCCAGTAACACCAGGGGCGTTACATCCTTCCCCCATAAAAGTATATCGTCCCGAGATTTAAGGTCCTAGGGTAAGTAATGGAAAAGGAAATGTGTCATATTTTTATTTCCTTACTTCTCATACAAAGCAGGGGTGGTTTGGGGTTTACTCCATCTTTACAAACAAATGTACATATCTTACAGCTTACATGAAGCTAAAAACCTAGGAAAATTCTTTTCTAAGAAGTCTTGAGTCTCCCAGGTAGCTTCATCTTCCTTATGCTGGTTCCATTGTACCTTATAGAATTTAAGAGTCCTTTTTCGGGTAATCCTGTCCTTCTGATCCAAAACTCGAATGGGATGTTCTGAATAAGTTAAGTCTGGTTCCAAGGCAACATCCACCACATCGATGGTTCGATCAGGAACTCGAAGGCACTTCTTTAATTGAGATACATGGAACACATTATGCACTGCAGACAATGTTTCTGGCAGTTGGAGTTGGTAAGCCACTGATCCGTATCGTTCAAGAATGAGAAATGGGCCAATATATCGGGGTGCCAGTTTCCCTTTTACACCGAAACGGTTTACACCCTTCATTGGTGATACTTTCAGATACACATGGTCATTAACTTGAAAGACCAAAGGTTGACGTCGCTTATCCGCATAATTATTTTGCCGAGCTTGTTCCTCTTTCAAGTTGTGTATGATCCGTCGGACTTTTTCTTCTGTCTCTTTTACCATGTCGGGCCTAAAAAACCATCTTTCTCTGGGCTCAGACCAATTTAAGGGTGTCCGGCACCGTCGTCCATACAGTGCTTCGAATGGTGCCATATTAATGCTTTCTTGATAGCTATTATTATAGGAAAATTCTGCCAATGGCAGACATTCATCCCATTTCTGTGGGAATTCCAGGACACATGCTCGCAACATATCTTCAAGTATCTGATTTACTCTTTCAGTTTGTCCACTTGTTTGAGGATGATATGCCGAACTGTGGAGCAACTTAGTACCCAGAGACTTATGGAGCTCTTTCCAAAATTTGGATACAAACTAAGGTCCACAGTCCGACACTATTGTTTTTGGAACCCTGTGCAAACTGAGAATACGAGCAATATATAGCTGGGCATAGACAACAACTGGGTGATCTATTTTGACGGGCAGAAACTGGGATATCTTGGTAAGACGATCACCTATAACCTAGATGGAATCAAATCCTTTTGTTGTCCTAGGCAACCCTACAATGAAATCCATGCTAATATCCTCCCACTTCCAGGTTGGGATGGGCAAGGATTGTAATGGTCCAGCGGTCTTCATATGTATTGCCTTGACACGTCTGCACTGTGTCACAACTTGCCACATAGCGTGCAATCTGAATCTTAATTTTTGTCCACCAATAATGTTGCTTTAAGTCTTGATACATCTTAGTGCTTCTAGGATGAATGGAATATTGACTAAGATGAGCTTCATCCAAAATTTGTTGGCGGACCTTAGTATCTTTAGGCACAACTATGCGACTATTGAACCATACTATTCCTTGATCATCTTTTCTGAAGCAATTTGCTTTGTCGGCTTCTATTTTCTCATGAATATGCTTCATACCCTTTGAAAGGGAATTAGGCTTACACCTAGTTCCTAAATAATTTTGGTGGTTGAATTGCCCAACACAAATAATTGGACTAACTAGTTTGCCCAAGTGTATAGATTATACAGGTGTAAAAGGTTCACACTCAGCCAATAAAAAGATCAAGTTTTGGATTCAACGAAGGAGCATACAGGCAACCGAAGGCACCTCTGGTCTGGCGCACCGGACTGTCCGGTGTGCCACCGGACAGTGTCCGGTGCACCACCGGACATGTCCGGTGCACCAGAGGACTCCAACTCAAACTTGCCACCTTCGGGAATTTCCAGAGGCACTCGCGCTATAATTCACCGGACTGTCCGGTGTACACCGGACAGTGTCCGGTGCGCCAAGGAGGAGCGACCTCAGGAACTCGCCAGATTCAGGAAGCTCCAACGGTGTAACACCCTGAATTTGGGGGTATAAATTTTTTCTAATATCCACCAAATTCGGGTGTTACTCTCTCTTTTCTTACTTTCCTTTCTTTTTCCTAAATAGTGAAGAATTATTTTATTTTATTTTATATCAATTTGTAAGCTCAGTAAAGTAAAACCCTAGGGGACGCTTTGATTGTCGCATCATGCTGGAGTGCATTTATTTTCTGTTTAACGTATTGTCTTGGTGTGTATCCATTTAATTGGTTGCTCTTTCTTGTGTATAATTATGAATAGAAATAAAAGAAAAGAATAAAAAGAAGAAAATAGAAAAAGGGCCTTGCTTCCTCAATTTTCTTAGCCAGCCCAGCCCCTTACCCCCGGCCGGCCTGCGCGCGCGGACCAGCTCCACCTCCTCGCCAGCCCGCCAGCAGCAGCGCGCGCTTCGCGCCCGGCCCATGCCGCGTTGCTTCCCCTAGCCCATCCCGCGCCTAGCATCACGCTGCTCCAGGCTGTTGGCTGCGCAGAGGGTCCCGCACGTCAGTTCCTTCCCCTCCTAGTATTCCTCTTCTCCAACTGCCCGCCCATGTCCCGCCCACTCCTCCACTTCTCTCAGACAAAGCAGGCGCCCCTTCGGTTACCGATCGTCATGACCGGGGTGAGTCCTCTTCTTCTCCCCTCCTCCTTCGTTGATCCTACCGGTGCCCATCACTGAAGTCCCTCGCACGCCTAGGCACGGCAGCAGCCCCTCCGCGTGCTGCCTGAAGTCTCCCCGCAACCTCACCATGGTCGTAGCCAAGCCCCTTCCTGCAACCCCTCACCGTGTCCCTACCGGCTACCGTGCAGGTCGGTCGGGCGTGGCTCTCCTGTAGCCTGCACAACACCTATGGCGGCTTACCCCTCACGCCCTGTACGCGCACTCTGGCTAGAGGCTGAGCTCCCACCCTTGCCCCGGCCGACGGCTTAGCATCCTAGGCATGGGGCCTGGCCACCACGTGCAACGCAAAGATATCCCACGCGCAGTATGGCTGGTGCCTGGTGGGCAGCCAATGAATGGCGAGCAGCCCCTCCATTCCTATTCTTTGCAAGAAAGAAATTCAAAATGAAAGAGAACTCTTATGTAAACCTTGTGATCCTCGTGTAGCTCCATACAACTAATCAAATTATGTCACGTTATCTATTCCGCATAACACTAATAGTTTTTTTAAGTATGTGATATTTTTGTGTTAAATACTTGTTTTAATTCATTCAAATTGTGTTAGATTCATATTAATTTTGTCTGCACAGTAAAAACATTGTTTTAATCGTATCGCATGTTTTCAAAATTATTTATTTATTTGATCTATGTTATTCAGATTAGTTCTTCCAATCAAATTAGTATGGTTAGTGCCAACGTGGATGTTTCTAACTAATATTTATTTATGTAAATGTGATATTTGTTTAGCTTTTCTCGTGTATCGCGAGCGTTGTTTCGCACGTGGTCATGTGCTGATTCGCGTGTTGCCACACGTCGTTCTGTTCGCGTGGCACGTTTAAGTCAGCGCGTGCCGTTCGCACGCATCGTGCGTGTCGTTCACACGTGTCGACGCACGCTGTCGCGTACGCCGTTCCACGCACCTTGTTTAGTGTGTTGCGTGCCATGTCGCGCAGCAATAAACTATTTCGTCTAGAATCGCTCATGTTAATTAATCTACGTAATTAAACGATGATTAACCGAGTAGTAAATCAATCAGAACTAAGTGTTAATTCTATCGGTGCATGCGATAAATACCTCTAATTGTGGTTATGTCAACTTAAGTGTTGCATTTAATTTATGTGCAGAATAAATATGACACAGTTTAGTAGTAGTTCGCGCGTCGCGCCGTTTTCGCGGGTCGCGTGCTGTTTGCGTGACGTGCACGCTGTTCCCACATGTGGCGCTCGTTGTCGTCGGGTCGTATGTTTTAGTTGTATAATTAATTATTGGTTTATTCTAGGGTTAATAAAATAACAATTTATTTAGAACGAGTATATAGTTTTAACTCGTGCTTTTATAAATATAAATATTAGTTAACTTGATTAACACCAGCTTAAATGCTTTTAACTAATTATTTATTTGTTCGTTGTTGGCGCACGACATCGTTTGCGCGTCATCGTGCTGTTTGCGCGCATAGTCGCGTTGACTCGTGCGTGTCGCGCACGGTCGTGCGCGTTGTTTTGCGGATGTCGTGCGTGCCATTCACACGCGTTGTCGCACGCCGTACGCGTGCCGCAGTGTTGTTTCGTGTGTCGTACGGCGTCAACGTGTGATAATAAATTATTTTCGCTTATAAACACTCATGTTAATAAGGTTAATTCGCCAGGTCATATATTTTAGATAATCAACCTAAGGTTTGCTCGACTAATATTTATTAGATTAATATCTCAGTTAGATTAAATGTGTAATGTTCAATTTGCGCTTTTATAATAAATATTAACATGGTAAATATTAACTTAACTACTTTCTATTTATTTATTATTTGTTTAGTATAAACGTGTCACTTATTTAGTTTTCCTCGTCTGTTGTTCCGCATGTGATGGCATGCTCGTTCGCGCTCGTCTCGCGCGCTATTTCGTGTGTCGTCAGCGTGCGATGTCGCGTCTGTCCGCGCGTCGTTCGCACGCTGTTGTGCTGTTTCGTGTATCGTCAATTCGCATCGCTTAGAATCTCTTGTGTTAATTAAATTACTTATTTATTTGACAGCTGTTAGCGTAACAGATTTAATCAGAACTAAATAGCAGTTATAATTTATATTTGATAATATCGAATTAAATGTTTTACTTAATATTTATTTAGCGTAAACGCGATATCTTCCAGATCGACGCTTCGAGTTCGACACTTCTTTTTCCTCGCGTGACTGTAGTAGCGCGCTCTATTTCGTTTTGCATGTTTTATTATGTTTGTATTTGTATGGTGTAATGTTCTTATGCATATATGTGTTTGCTTGCTTGTGTCTGTTCGTCTTCGCTCCGCGTTGCGATTAGAATGCGATCCATCTCCAAGTTTCGAGGGATCGAAGATCAAGCGTTGGCGACCATGTGATCAAGCTCTCTGCGTTCTATGAGGCTGAAGTCCCTGAGCAGCAGCAGCTTGGTGAAGGCAAGTGTCCTTTGACCTATTATGTCCCATTTACTTTATAATTCATCAACCCGCATACCATGATCAACCTAAGGATTGACTAGCTTTGTATTTACCTTGTCCTTGCTTACCTTTTGGGTTATTATGGTTAGCATTTTGCTATTGCCTTAACTTAATCAATGAACATGATGTGACTATTTATGATACGATACTGTTATCCTGATTATACTGTTGATCTTGTGATACTCTAGGGGGCTCAGGCTGTTTCCTGAGTACCTCTCCGTAAGGACCTGTTCGTTGAGAGACCACCCGGGATAACAGTGCAACCATGAGGGTGGAATGGGGTGCCCTTAGCTAATTAATTAGAGGAACTAGAAGTGTAGTTGCTTCGCCGTCGTGCCGTCAATGGGGTCCAGGCACAGTGCTTGCTCTGCCAAGGCTGAGTGCCGAGGTTCTTTCGTTTTGTTTTTTAGTCACCCTCCTGCGGGGAGAGGTACTGTGTTTATCAAACTGGAGAAACCTAACGGGCAGCTATGACCTCTAGGGAATCTTTGTAAAGGCTTCGTAGTGAATCCCTGGCCATTCACCTTGGGAGTGAATAAGGGTCTTGCAAGCCCGGGCTAGAGAGGGAATCACGGCTCATGGGTAAAGTGTGCGACCTCTGCAGAGGGTAGTGAAACTGATATATCAGCCGTGCTCACGGTTAAGAGCGGCCTTGGGATCCTCTTTGATTAGAGACACGAATGGTTCGAGATACAATGGTTCTATTTATGATTTTGGTTCGATGATGATAATGATGTTCCTCGATGAGGAAATGATTCACGGGTTAGTTATTGCTAAAACCTGGCTTCACTAATAATAAATACCTGACCAACTAAAAGCAACTGCTTGAGCCTAACCCCACATAAAGCTAGTCCACTTCAGCCAAACGGGGCATTTGCTGAGTACGTTGATGTGTACTCATCCTTGCTTTACCACAAAACACCAGGTTGTCCACATTGCAACCATTGCTCAGGAGAAGACGAAGTCGTGGAAGGAGACTTCCAGGAATTCCAAGACTACGACGAGTTTTAGGTGTGGGTTGGCGGCAACTCCCAGTCAGCTGCCTGTGAAGGCCTTATCTTTACTGCGTTTCGCTTAGCACTTTGATTTATCCGTTAAGTTGATGACTATGTGGATGTCTCTGACTCTATGATGTAATAAGTTAATACTCTTTTATGTTATTATTCGAGCACTGTGCGATGATGTTCATTTATGTAATCGCTGTGTACGTGAGTTCTGATCCTGGCACGTACATAGTTCGCATTCGGTTTACCTTCCAAAAACCGGGTGTGACATAAGTGGTATCAAAGCCGTGCTGACTGTAGGACCGCTGACCTAGAGTAGCATTGGCCGTTTTAAGGACTTATTGGCTATTACTTCACCTCATCCTTGATGCTGCTTCAAAATATTAGCCACATCGACTAATTCTATGTTGTGCTCCTATATATCCCCTTGCCAAAAGTATTTTATTCTAGTATGGTCTATACTTTCCTCAATCCATTAGATCTGATCTCACTCTTGTGCTTGCGACATCTTCGTAGATGCCCCTGACCATAACCTTCTTGCCTTTTTGGGATTCTTTCCTCTTTCGTCATTAAATTGCTACCATCTGGCAAACTCTAGTCCTTTGATATTGACATGCTCGTATCCCTTCAATACTCTTGTTTCAAATACTTGCCTCTAAATTTCTACCGACTACTTAAACATTTCAGTTTATATGTCCATGACCTTTCTGTATTTGAGACCCTTTCCTTTTCTGTTGTTAAGTTGCTATCTTTCGGCAATTTCTTGTCTCTTGGTATTGGTATGCTCATCTCCTTGAAACCTTACATACTCTCATCTTTTTATATGCTTACCTTTATATCCAATGTCTATTTAAAACATTTCAGTTAACATGTCCTTGACCACCCTTGTTTCTTAATGGTCCATGAGCGGTCATTTTATTTTTGCACATCCGTGGTAACCTCATTGTTTCCTTGTAACTTCCTTCGGTTATGGATTTTTACTTCAACTCTTCTATTGGAACCCTACCTATCTTACCCTTGATTGTTTCCTCTACATTGCCATTCCACGAGTCTTAGCCTAATTCGATCCTTTGTCATGCTTTCATTGATATCATCTTTACCTTTGTCGTCTCTACATATCACCCTGTTGCTTATTGTATACCTGCCCTATAAAAAAACCATCCCTTTTCCATCTCAAATCAAGAGTTGTATTTCACCCATTTTCCCTTGTATTTATCCTATTCTTTGCCGCATGAACTTTCAACCCCTTCGTTTAATGTGTTTTGTTTGCTATCATCTTTACCCTTGTGATCCTACCTTGATGTTGTCATATGTGTGCCACTAAAACCTCCCTTCTCCCCTCTCATTTCGAGAGTGGTGTTTTACTTACCTCGCCCTCAGCTATATTCTCTTATTTACCACATGTAATCTTGTGCGCAACTCCATTCTTTGTTGACTCATACCACTAGCTCTTCAAAGCCTTCATCTTTTCTCTCATACCGTTGTCTGTTGTCGCCTTTGACCCTTGTGATATTGAGGTCTTCTACCTAAATGCTCACCTTGAACTTATCCTTTAAAAGCCTCCCTTTTCTTTCAACCTAGTTTGAGAGTTGCGAGGTACCTATCTCACCCTTGATTTCTTTTCACTTCTTGTCGCCTTATAGGTTTTGTGTTAATTCCATCCTTTGCTGTGTTTTTATTTGCTATCACCCTCACCTTGTCGTCCATCGATCTTGCCTTGATACTCATCTTTATTCCTACTCTTTAAAAATCCCCTCTCTTCCACCTCAATTTGAGAGTGGCAACTTACCTATCTAGCCCTTGGATGTACCCCCTCTTTTTCCATTTGCAGGTCCTGTCTTAACTCCATACTTGGTGGTACTTATATCCTTTGTTCTTATGCCCATTACCTCTCCTCTTACATTTTTTCTGTTATCACCTTTAACCCTTGTAATATCTATGCCCTTACCTTCACGCTTATCTTGAACCTACCCTTTAAAACCTCCTCTTTTCCGTCCCTGTTCGAGGATAATGTCTCACCTACTTCACCATTGATTGCTCCCCCTTCTTGGACGCCTTGCAAGCTTTGCCTAAAATACATCCTTTGTTGTGTGTTTGACGGTTATCACCTTAACCATTGTCATCCCTCGATCTTTACCTTGATGCTTATCATGTACCTGCATTTTAAAGCCGCCTCTCCCATTTCATTCCAAGAGTGATGTCTTGCCCATCTCGCTCTTGTCCATTCCCTATTCCTCTATCTCGTTGCAAGTCTTGTCTTAACTCGATCTTTTGGTGTGCCTTTGTCTGTTACCTCCTTTACCTTTGTCATCACTGGATCTTTCCATGATGCTTATCTTATGCCTACCTTTTGAATTATCATCTTTCCCATCTCGATTTGAGAATGGTGTTTACCTACCCTGCCCTTGGTTGCATTTTCTCCCTTGTCGATTACAATCCCTGCTTAAACTCCATCCTTAATTGTGCTCATGACCCTATCCTACACGTCTTGTTCTTCTCCTCGTCCTTCGACAACCTTAGAGAGTAGTTATTCCCTTTTCAAGAAAGACCACCACTTAATTAGAAAGAACGTGTAGCAACGAAATGTTTATTGTTGTATGCTTGTGATGTTTGTCTTTGTGTGATGACTGATTTGCTTCTTTGTGATGAGTGTTGATGTGTTGTGGCCCTTGGTCCGCAATGACATCAGTTTACTAGCTGAGTGCCATAGAGTTAGGTAGTTGGGTGCTCTCCCTTTTCTCTCTTTAATCCATCTATGCTTACCTTTTCTATCTGTAGCCTTTCCTCTTGTACCTGCCCAGTTGGCAACCTCCAGCTCCTCTTAATTAATTAAGATCAGAATCGACAGCATCTTCACCAAGTGCATATCAACGCTTCTGTTAAGAGGGTTAGCCGCAAACCACAATGAAGACAATGCGATCGACATCAACTAACAAGATCAAGTGGCACAACGAAAGTGTGTGTGGGTCCAACCCACAGGTCCAAGAGATCCTCATGAATTGCATCAATCGGTCTCAAGCATCTAAAGGTCAAAGCAACCAGTCCGCAAGTTAAAGCTCACAGAGCCAAAGCTGAGTTAGAAGAAGTTATGAAAGATCAATGAACCAATCTCATTTTCTTGCTAGCCTCTTCTTGAATCTCGAGGGCGAGATTCCTGTTAAGGGGGTTAGATTTGTAACACCCTGAATTTGGGGGTATAAATTTTTTCTAATATCCACCAAATTCGGGTGTTACTCTCTCTTTTCTTACTTTCCTTTCTTTTTCCTAAATAGTGAAGAATTATTTTATTTTATTTTATATCAATTTGTAAGCCCAGTAAAGTAAAACCCTAGGGGACGCTTTGATTGTCGCATCATGCTGGAGTGCATTTATTTTCTGTTTAACGTATTGTCTTGGTGTGTATCCATTTAATTGGTTGCTCTTTCTTGTGTATAATTATGAATAGAAATAAAAGAAAAGAATAAAAAGAAGAAAATAGAAAAAGGGCCTTGCTTCCTCAATTTTCTTAGCCAGCCCAGCCCCTTACCCCCGGCCGGCCTGCGCGCGCGGACCAGCTCCACCTCCTCGCCAGCCCGCCAGCAGCAGCGCGCGCTTCGCGCCCGGCCCATGCCGCGTTGCTTCCCCTAGCCCATCTCGCGCCTAGCATCACGCTGCTCCAGGCTGCTGGCTGCGCAGAGGGTCCCACACGTCAGTTCCTTCCCCTCCTAGTATTCCTCTTCTCCAACTGCCCGCCCATGTCCCGCCCACTCCTCCACTTCTCTCAAACAAAGCAGGCGCCCCTTCGGTTACCGATCGTCATGACCGGGGTGAGTCCTCTTCTTCTCCCCTCCTCCTTCGTTGATCCTACCGGTGCCCATCACTGAAGTCCCTCGCACGCCTAGGCACGACAGCAGCCCCTCCGCATGCTGCCTTAAGTCTCCCCGCAACCTCACCATGGTCGTAGCCAAGCCCCTTCCTGCAACCCCTCACCGTGTCCCTACCGGCTACCGTGCAGGTCGGTCGGGCGTGGCTCTCCTGTAGCCTGCACAGCACCTATGGCGGCTTACCCCTCACGCCCTGTACGCGCACTCTGGCTAGAGGCTGAGCTCCCACCCTTGCCCCGGCCGACGGCTTAGCATCCTAGGCATGGGGCCTGGCCACCACGTGCAACGCAAAGATATCCCACGCGCAGTATGGCTGGTGCCTAGTGGGCAGCCAATGAATGGCGAGCAGCCCCTCCATTCCTATTCTTTGCAAGAAAGAAATTCAAAATGAAAGAGAACTCTTATGTAAACCTTGTGATCCTCGTGTAGCTCCATACAACTAATCAAATTATGTCACGTTATCTATTCCGCATAACACTAATAGTTTTTTTAAGTATGTGATATTTTTGTGTTAAATACTTGTTTTAATTCATTCAAATTGTGTTAGATTCATATTAATTTTGTCTGCACAAAAACATTGTTTTAATCGTATCACATTTTTTCAAAATTATTTATTTATTTGATCTATGTTATTCAGATTAGTTCTTCCAATCAAATTAGTATGGTTAGTGCCAACGTGGATGTTTCTAACTAATATTTATTTATGTAAATGTGATATTTGTTTAGCTTTTCTTGTGTATCGCGAGCGTTGTTTCGCACGTGGTCATGTGCTGATTCGCGTGTTGCCACACGTCGTTCTATTCGCGTGGCACGTTTAAGTCAGCGCGTGCCGTTTGCACGCATCGTGCGTGTCGTTCACACGTGTCGACGCACGCTGTCGCGTACGCCGTTCCACGCACCTTGTTTAGTGTGTTGCGTGCCATGTCGCGCAGCAATAAACTATTTCGTCTAGAATCGCTCATGTTAATTAATCTACGTAATTAAACGATGATTAACCGAGTAGTAAATCAATCAGAACTAAGTGTTAATTCTATCGGTGCATGCGATAAATACCTCTAATTGTGGTTATGTCAACTTAAGTGTTGCATTTAATTTATGTGCAGAATAAATATGACACAGTTTAGTAGTAGTTCGCGCGTCGCGCCGTTTTCGCGGGTCGAGTGCTGTTTGCGTGACGTGCACGCTGTTCCCACATGTGGCGCTCGTTGTCGTCGGGTCGTATGTTTTAGTTGTATAATTAATTATTGGTTTATTCTAGGGTTAATAAAATAACAATTTATTTAGAACGAGTATATAGTTTTAACTCGTGCTTTTATAAATATAAATATTAGTTAACTTGATTAACACCAGCTTAAATGCTTTTAACTAATTATTTATTTGTTCGTTGTTGGCGCACGACATCGTTTGCGCGTCATCGTGCTGTTTGCGCGCATAGTCGCGTTGACTCGTGCGTGTCGCGCACGGTCGTGCGCGTTGTTTTGCGGATGTCGTGCGTGCCATTCACACGCGTTGTCGCACGCCGTACGCGTGCCGCAGTGTTGTTTCGTGTGTCGTACGGCGTCAACGTGTGATAATAAATTATTTTCGCTTATAAACACTCATGTTAATAAGGTTAATTCGCCAGGTCATATATTTTAGATAATCAACCTAAGGTTTGCTCGACTAATATTTATTAGATTAATATCTCAGTTAGATTAAATGTGTAATGTTCAATTTGCGCTTTTATAATAAATATTAACATGGTAAATATTAACTTAACTACTTTCTATTTATTTATTATTTGTTTAGTATAAATGTGTCACTTATTTAGTTTTCCTCGTCTGTTGTTCCGCATGTGATGGCATGCTCGTTCGCGCTCGTCTCGCGCGCTATTTCGTGTGTCGTCAGCGTGCGATGTCGCGTCTGTCCGCGCGTCGTTCGCACGCTGTTGTGCTGTTTCGTGTATCGTCAATTCGCATCGCTTAGAATCTCTTGTGTTAATTAAATTACTTATTTATTTGACAGCTGTTAGCGTAATAGATTTAATCAGAACTAAATAGCAGTTATAATTTATATTTGATAATATCGAATTAAATGTTTTACTTAATATTTATTTAGCGTAAACGCGATATCTTCCAGATCGACGCTTCGAGTTCGACACTTCTTTTTCCTCGCGTGACTGTAGTAGCGCGCTCTATTTCGTTTTGCATGTTTTATTATGTTTGTATTTGTATGGTGTAATGTTCTTATGCATATATGTGTTTGCTTGCTTGTGTCTGTTCGTCTTCGCTCCGCGTTGCGATTAGAATGCGATCCATCTCCAAGTTTCGAGGGATCGAAGATCAAGCGTTGGCGACCATGTGATCAAGCTCTCTGCGTTCTATGAGGCTGAAGTCCCTGAGCAGCAGCAGCTTGGTGAAGGCAAGTGTCCTTTGACCTATTATGTCCCATTTACTTTATAATTCATCAACCCGCATACCATGATCAACCTAAGGATTGACTAGCTTTGTATTTACCTTGTCCTTGCTTACCTTTTGGGTTATTATGGTTAGCATTTTGCTATTGCCTTAACTTAATCAATGAACATGATGTGACTATTTATGATACGATACTTTTATCCTGATTATACTGTTGATCTTGTGATACTCTAGGGGGCTCAGTCTGTTTCCTGAGTACCTCTCCGTAAGGACCTGTTCGTTGAGAGACCACCCGGGATAACAGTGCAACCATGAGGGTGGAATGGGGTGCCCTTAGCTAATTAATTAGAGGAACTAGAAGTGTAGTTGCTTCGCCGTCGTGCCGTCAATGGGGTCCAGGCACAGTGCTTGCTCTGCCGAGGCTGAGTGCCGAGGTTCTTTCGTTTTGTTTTTTAGTCACCCTCCTGCGGGGAGAGGTACTGTGTTTATCAAACTGGAGAAACCTAACAGGCAGCTATGACCTCTAGGGAATCTTTGTAAAGGCTTCGTAGTGAATCCCTGGCCATTCACCTTGGGAGTGAATAAGGGTCTTGCAAGCCCGGGCTAGAGAGGGAATCACGGCTCATGGGTAAAGTGTGCGACCTCTGCAGAGGGTAGTGAAACTGATATATCAGCCGTGCTCACGGTTAAGAGCGGCCTTGGGATCCTCTTTGATTAGAGACACGAATGGTTCGAGATACAATGGTTCTATTTATGATTTTGGTTCGATGATGATAATGATGTTCCTCGATGAGGAAATGATTCACGGGTTAGTTATTGCTAAAACCTGGCTTCACTAATAATAAATACCTGACCAACTAAAAGCAACTGCTTGAGCCTAACCCCACATAAAGCTAGTCCACTTCAGCCAAACGGGGCATTTGCTGAGTACGTTGATGTGTACTCATCCTTGCTTTACCACAAAACACCAGGTTGTCCACATTGCAACCATTGCTCAGGAGAAGACGAAGTCGTGGAAGGAGACT
The DNA here is from genome assembly GCF_902167145.1 of Zea mays. Lineage (NCBI taxonomy): Eukaryota > Viridiplantae > Streptophyta > Magnoliopsida > Poales > Poaceae > Zea > Zea mays. Next base: position 45,859,704 of record NC_050104.1, read on the forward strand.
TCCAGGAGTCCCAAGACTACGACGAGTTTTAGGTGTGGGTTGGCGGCAACCCCCAGTCAGCTGCCTGTGAAGGCCTTATCTTTACTGCGTTTCGCTTAGCACTTTGATTTATCCGTTAAGTTGATGACTATGTGGATGTCTCTGACTCTATGATGTAATAAGTTAATACTCTTTTATGTTATTATTCGAGCACTGTGCGATGATGTTCATTTATGTAATCGCTGTGTACGTGAGTTCTGATCCTGGCACGTACATAGTTCGCATTCGGTTTACCTTCCAAAAACCGGGTGTGACAAACGACTAGTCCGCTATAATTCACCGGACATGTCCGGTGTGCACCGGACTGTCCGGTGAACCAGCAGAGCAACGGCTAGTCGGCGCCAACGGCTACCTGCAGCACATTAAATGCGCGCGCAGCGCGCGCAGGAGTCAGGCGCGCCCATACTGGCGCACCGGACAAGGAACAGTGCATGTCCGGTGTGCACCGGACATCCAGGCGGGCCCACAAGTCAGAAGCTCCAACGGTCAGAATCCAACGGCAGTGATGACGTGGCGGGGGCACCGGACATGTCCGGTGTGCACCGGACTGTCCGGTGCGCCATCGAACAGACAGCCTCCCAACGGCCACTTTTGGTGGTTGGGGCTATAAATACCCCAACCACCCCACCATTCATTGCATTCAAGTTTTCCACTTCCCAACTATTACAAGAGCTCTAGCATTCAATTCTAGACACACCAAAGAGATCAAATCCTCTCCAAATTCCACACAACGCCATAGTGACTAGAGAGAGTGATTTGCTTGTGTTCTTTCGAGCTCTTGCGCTTGGATTGCTTTCTTCTCTCTTAATTCTTTCATTGCGATCAACTCACTTGTAATTGAGGCAAGAGACACCAAACTTGTGGTGGTCCTTGTGGGAACTTTGTGTTCCAAGTAATTGAGAAGAGAAAGCTCACTCGATCCGTGGGATCGTTTGAGAGAGGGAAGGGTTGAAAGAGACCCGGCATTTGTGGCCTCCTCAACGGGGAGTAGGTTTGCAAGAACCGAACCTCGGTAAAACAAATCCGCGTGTCACACTCTTCATTTGCTTGCGATTTGTTTTGCGCCCTCTCTCGCGGACTCGTTTATATTTCTAACGCTAACCCGGCTTGTAGTTGTGTTTATATTTGTAAATTTTAGTTTCGCCCTATTCACCCCCCCTCTAGGCGACTATCAATTGGTATCAGAGACCGGTGCTTCATTAGAGCCTAACCGCTCGAAGTGATGTCGGGAGATCACGCCAAGAAGGAGATGGAGACCGGCGAAAAGCCCACTACAAGCCACGGGAGCACTTCATCGGAAGAGTCCCGCACCAAGAGGACGGAGAAAAAGAAGAGCTCCTCCAACAAAGGGAAGGAGAAGAAATCTTCTTCTCACCACAAAGAGAAGAAGGAAAAATCTTCTTCCCACAAGCCGCATCGGAGGGGGGACAAGCAAAAGAGGATGAGGAAAGTGGTCTACTACGAGACCGACACTTCATCAACATCGACCTCCGGCTCCGATGCGCCCTCCGTAACTTCTAAACGCCAAGAGCGTAAGAAGTTTAGTAAGATCCCCCTACACTATTCTCGCATTTCTAAACATGCACCTTTACTTTCCGTCCCATTAGGCAAACCACCAACTTTTGATGGTGAAGATTATGCTAGGTGGAGTGATTTAATGCGATTTCATCTAACCTCACTCCACAAAAGTATATGGGATGTCGTTGAGTTTGGTGCACAGGTACCATCCGTAGGGGATAAGGATTATGATGAGGATGAGGTAGCCCAAATCGAGCACTTCAACTCTCAAGCAACAACGATACTCCTCGCCTCTTTAAGTAGAGAGGAGTATAACAAAGTTCAAGGGTTGAAGAGCGCCAAGGAGGTTTGGGATGTGCTCAAAACCGCGCACGAGGGAGATGAGCTCACAAAGATCACCAAGCGGGAAACGATCGAGGGGGAGCTCGGTCGGTTCCGGCTTCGCAAGGGAGAAGAGCCACAACACATGTACAACCAGCTCAAGACCTTGGTAAACCAAGTGCGCAACCTCGGGAGCAAGAAGTGGGACGACCACGAAATGGTTAAGGTTATTCTAAGATCTCTCATTTTCCTTAACCCCACTCAAGTTCAATTAATTCGTGGTAATCCTAGATATACTAAAATGACCCCCGAGGAAGTTATCGGGAATTTTGTAAGTTTTGAGTGCATGATCAAAGGCTCGAGGAAGATCAACGAGCTTGATGATCCATCCACATCCGAAGCTCAACCCGTCGCATTCAAGGCGACGGAGGAAAAGAAGGAGGAGTCTACACCAAGTAGACAACCAATCGACGCCTCCAAGCTCGACAATGAGGAAATGACGCTCGTCATCAAGAGCTTCCGCCAAATCCTCAAGCAAAGGAGAGGGAAAGACTACAAGTCCCGCTCCAAGAAGGTTTGCTACAAGTGTGGTAAGCCCGGTCACTTCATAGCTAAATGTCCATTATCAAGTGACAGTGACAGGGGCGACGACAAGAAGGGGAGAAGAAAGGAGAAGAAGAGGTACTACAAGAAGAAGGGCAGCGATGCCCATGTTTGTCGGGAGTGGGATTCCGACGAAAGCTCAAGCGACTCCTCCGACGACGAGGACGCCGCCAACATCGCCGTCACCAAAGGGCTTCTCTTCCCCAACGTCGGCCACAAGTGCCTCATGGCAAAGGACGGCAAAAAGAAGGTTAAATCTAAATCCTCCACTAGATATGAATCCTCTAGTGATGATAATGCTAGTGATGAGGAAAATAATTTGCGTACTCTTTTTGCCAACCTCAACATGCAACAAAAGGAAAAACTTAATGAATTGATTAGTGCCATCCATGAAAAGGATGATCTCTTGGACACCCAAGAGGACTTCCTAATCAAGGAAAATAAAAAGCATGTTAAGGTTAAAAATGCTTACGCTCTAGAAGTAGAAAAATGTCAAAAACTATATAGTGAGCTAAGCACTTGCCATGAAACAATAGACAACCTTAGAAATGAAAATGCTAATTTGTTAGCTAAGGTTGATTCTCATGTTTGCAATGTTTCAATTCCCAACCCTAGAGATAATAATGATGACTTGCTTGCTAGGATTGAAGAATTGAACATTTCTCTTGCTAGTCTTAGATTAGAAAATGAAAATTTGATTGCTAAGGCTAAAGATTTTGATGTTTGCAAAGTTACAATTTCCGATCTTAGAGATAAAAACGATATTCTACATGCTAAGATTGTTGAACTTAATTCTTACAAACCATCTACATCTACTATTGAGCATGTCACTATTTGTACTAGATGTAGAGATGTTGATATCAATGCTATTCATGATCATATGGCCTTAATTAAACAACAAAATGATCATATAGCAAAATTAGATGCTAAAATTGCCGAGCATAACTTAGAAAATGAAAAATTTAAATTTGCTAGAAGTATGCTCTATAGTGGGAGACGCCCTGACATCAAGGATGGCATTGGCTTCCAAAGGGGAGACAATGTCAAACTTAATACCCCTCCTAAGAGATTGTCTAACTTTGTTAAGGGCAAGGCTCCCATGCCTCGGGATAACGAGGGTTACATTTTATACCCTGCCGGTTATCCCGAGGACAAGATTAGGAAAATTCATTCTAGGAAGTCTCACTCTGGTTCTAATCATGCTTTTATGTATAAGAGTGAGACATCTAGCTCTAGGCAACCAACCCGTGCTAAGTTGCCTAAGAAGAGAATTCCTAATGCATCAAATGAACATAGTCTTTCATTTAAAACTTTTGATGCATCTTATGTGTTGACTAACAAATCAGGCAAAGTAGTTGCCAAATATGTTGGGGGCAAGCACAAGGGGTCAAAGGCTTGTGTTTGGGTACCCAAAGTTCTTGTGTCTAATGCCAAAGGACCCAAAACCATTTGGGTACCTAAAGTCAAGAACTAAACTTGTTTTGTAGGTTTATGCATCCGGGGGCTCAAGTTGGATCATCGATAGCGGGTGCACAAACCACATGACAGGGGAGAAGAAGATGTTCTCCTCCTACGAGAAAAACCAAGATCCCCAACGAGCTATCACATTCGGGGATGGAAATCAAGGTTTGGTCAAAGGTCTTGGTAAAATAGCTATATCTCCTGACCATTCTATTTCCAATGTTTTTCTTGTAGATTCTTTAGATTACAATTTGCTTTCTGTATCTCAACTATGCAAAATGGGCTACAACTGTCTCTTTACTGATGTAGGTGTCACTGTCTTTAGAAGAAGTGATGATTCAATAGCATTTAAGGGTGTGTTAGAGGGTCAGCTATACTTAGTAGATTTTGATAGAGCTGAACTCGACACATGCTTAATTGCTAAGACTAACATGGGCTGGCTCTGGCATCGCCGACTAGCACATGTTGGGATGAAGAATCTTCACAAGCTTCTAAAGGGAGAACACATTTTAGGATTAACCAATGTTCATTTTGAGAAAGACAGGATTTGTAGCGCATGCCAGGCAGGAAAGCAAGTTGGCACTCATCATCCGCATAAGAACATAATGACGACCGACAGGCCACTGGAGCTTCTACACATGGATCTATTCGGCCCGATCGCTTACATAAGCATCGGCGGGAGTAAGTACTGTCTAGTTATTGTGGATGATTATTCTCGCTTCACTTGGGTATTCTTTTTGCAGGAAAAATCTCAAACCCAAGAAACCTTAAAGGGATTCTTGAGACGGGCTCAAAACGAGTTCGGCTTAAGGATCAAGAAAATTAGAAGCGACAACGGGACGGAGTTCAAGAACTCTCAAATCAAAGGCTTCCTTGAGGAGGAGGGCATCAAGCATGAGTTCTCTTCTCCCTACACGCCACAACAAAATGGTGTAGTGGAGAGGAAGAATCGAACTCTATTGGACATGACAAGAACCATGCTTGATGAATACAAGACTTCGGATCGGTTTTGGGCCGAGGCGGTCAACACCGCTTGCTACGCCATCAACCGGTTATATCTACACCGAATCCTCAAGAAGACATCATATGAACTCCTAACCGGTAAAAAGCCCAATATTTCATATTTTAGAGTCTTTGGTAGCAAATGTTTTATTCTTGTCAAAAGAGGTAGAAAATCTAAATTTGCTCCTAAAACTGTAGAAGGCTTTTTACTAGGATATGACTCAAACACAAGGGCATATATAGTCTTTAACAAGTCCTCAGGACTAGTTGAAGTTTCTTGTGACGTTGTGTTTGATGAAACTAACGGCTCTCAAGTAGAGCAAGTTGATCTTGATGAGATAGGTATTGAAGAGGCTCCGCACATCGCGCTAAGGAACATGTCCATTGGGGATGTGTGTCCTAAGGAATCCGAAGAGCCTCCAAATGCACAAGATCAACCGTCCTCCTCCATGCAAGCATCTCCACCAACTCAAAATGAGGATAAGGTTCAAGATGTTGAACAAGAAGATCAAGCAAATGAGCCACCTCAAGACGACGGCAATGATCAAGGGGGAGATGCAAATGATCAAGAAAAGGAGGATGAGCAAGAACCAAGGCCGCCACACCCAAGAGTCCACCAAGCAATCCAGCGAGATCACCCCGTCGACACCATCCTCGGCGACATTCATAAGGGGGTAACTACTAGATCTCGGGTTGCACATTTTTGTGAGCATTACTCGTTTGTTTCCTCTATTGAGCCACACAGGGTAGAGGAAGCACTTCAAGATTCGGATTGGGTGGTGGCAATGCAAGAGGAGCTCAACAACTTCACTAGGAATGAGGTATGGCATTTAGTTCCACGTCCTAATCAAAATGTTGTAGGAACCAAATGGGTCTTCCGCAACAAGCAAGATGAGCATGGTGTGGTGACAAGGAACAAAGCTCGACTTGTGGCCAAGGGATACTCTCAAGTCAAAGGTTTGGATTTCGGTGAAACCTATGCACCCGTAGCTAGGCTTGAGTCAATTCGCATACTATTGGCCTATGCTACTTACCATGGCTTTAAGCTTTATCAAATGGACGTGAAAAGTGCCTTCCTCAATGGACCAATCAAGGAAGAGGTCTATGTTGAGCAACCTCCCGGCTTTGAAGACAGTGAGTACCCTAACCATGTCTATAAGCTCTCTAAGGCGCTTTATGGGCTCAAGCAAGCCCCAAGAGCATGGTATGAATGCCTTAGAGATTTCCTTATAGCTAATGGCTTCAAAGTCGGAAAGGCCGATCCTACACTCTTTACTAAAACTCTTGAAAATGACTTGTTTGTATGCCAAATTTATGTTGATGATATTATATTTGGGTCTACTAACGAGTCTACATGTGAAGAGTTTAGTAGGATCATGACACAAAAGTTCGAGATGTCTATGATGGGGGAGTTGAAGTATTTCTTAGGATTTCAAGTGAAGCAACTCCAAGAGGGCACCTTCATTAGCCAAACAAAGTACACTCAAGACATTCTAAACAAGTTTGGGATGAAGGATGCCAAGCCCATCAAAACACCCATGGGAACTAATGGGCATCTCGACCTCGACACGGGAGGTAAGTCCGTGGATCAAAAGGTATACCGGTCGATGATTGGTTCTTTGCTCTATTTATGTGCATCTCGACCGGATATTATGCTTTCCGTATGCATGTGTGCAAGATTCCAAGCCGACCCTAAGGAAGCTCACCTTACGGCCGTGAAACGAATCTTGAGATATTTGGCTTATACTCCTAAGTTTGGGCTTTGGTATCCTAGGGGATCCACTTTTTGATTTGATTGGTTATTCGGATGCCGATTGGGCGGGGTGCAAAATCAATAGGAAGAGCACATCGGGGACTTGCCAGTTCTTGGGAAGATCCTTGGTGTCTTGGGCTTCAAAGAAGCAAAATTCGGTCGCTCTTTCCACCGCCGAAGCCGAGTACATTGCCGCAGGCCATTGTTGCGCGCAATTGCTTTGGATGAGGCAAACCCTGCGGGACTACGGTTACAAATTAACCAAAGTCCCTTTGCTATGTGATAATGAGAGTGCAATCAAGATGGCCGACAATCCCGTCGAGCATAGCCGCACTAAGCACATAGCCATTCGGTATCACTTTTTGAGGGATCACCAACAAAAGGGAGATATCGAGATTTCTTACATTAATACTAAAGACCAATTAGCCGATATCTTTACCAAGCCTCTTGATGAACAATCTTTTAACAAACTTAGGCATGAGCTCAATATTCTTGATTCTAGGAACTTCTTTTGTTAAATTGCACACATTGCTCTACTATATACCTTTGATCATGTCTCTTTTATATGCTATGACTAATGTGCTTTCAAGTCTATTTCAAACCAAGTCATAGGTATATTGAAAGGGAATTGGAGTCTTCGGCGAAGACAAAGGCTTCCACTACGTAACTCATACTTCGCCGTCACTCCAAGCAACTCTCCATTCTTGGGGAAGAAAAGTATGAGCATCAAAGAAAAGGACTTTGTCTTTGGGGGAGAAAGTAAGAGCCCAAGGCAAAAGGACCGGACTCCATTTTTGGTATAAACTTCACTCATTTATTTATGACCAAAGGGGAGAAAGTAGTTAACAAAAGGGCTCTAATGATTCCGTTTTTGGCGATTCATGCCAAAGGGGGAGAAAGGGAGAGCCCAAAGCAAAAGGACCGCACCACCACCTATTTCAAAAACTTCGTGTTTCCAAGAATATTATCAATTTGTTTTCCTATTGTGCTTAAAAGGGGGAGAAAGTAGTATTTCAAAATGATATATCAAAACCCTCTTGAACACTAAGAGGAGGATCTCATTTAGGGGGAGTTTTGTTTAGTCAAAGGAAAAGCGTTTGAAACAGGGGGAGAAAATTTCAAATCTTGAAAATGCTTCTCAAAATCTTATTCATTTGCCTATTGACTATTTGCAAAAGAACTTTGAAAAGGATTTACAAAGGAGTTTGCAAAAACAAAACGTGTGGTGCAAGCGTGATCCAAAATGTTAAATAAGAAAGAAACAATCCATGCATATCTTGTAAGTAGTTATAATTGGCTTAATTCCAAGCAACCGTTGCACTTACATTATGCAAACTAGTTCAATTATGCACTTCTATATTTGCTTTGGTTTGTGTTGGCATCAATCACCAAAAAGGGGGAGATTGAAAGGGAATTAGGCTTACACCTAGTTCCTAAATAATTTTGGTGGTTGAATTGCCCAACACAAATAATTGGACTAACTAGTTTGCCCAAGTGTATAGATTATACAGGTGTAAAAGGTTCACACTCAGCCAATAAAAAGATCAAGTTTTGGATTCAACGAAGGAGCATACAGGCAACCGAAGGCACCTCTGGTCTGGCGCACCGGACTGTCCGGTGCACCACCAGACATGTCCGGTGCACCAGAGGACTCCAACTCAAACTTGCCACCTACGGGAATTTCCAGAGGCACTCGCGCTATAATTCACCGGACTGTCCGGTGTACACCGGACAGTGTCCGGTGCGCCAAGGAGGAGCGACCTCAGGAACTCGCCAGATTCGGGAAGCTCCAATGGCTAGTCCGCTATAATTCACCGGACATGTCCGGTGTGCACCGGACTGTCCGGTGAACTAGCAGAGCAACGGCTAGTCGGCGCCAACGGCTACCTGCAGCACATTAAATGTGCGCGCAGCGCGCGCAGGAGTCAGGCGCGCCCATACTGGCGCACCGGACGAGGAACAGTGCATGTCCGGTGTGCACCGGACATCCAGGCGGGCCCACAAGTCAGAAGCTCCAACGGCAGTGATGACGTGGCGGGGGCACCGGACTGTTCGGTGCGCCATCGAACAGACAGCCTCCCAACGACCACTTTTGGTGGTTGGGGCTATAAATACCCCAACCACCCCACCATTCATTGCATCCAAGTTTTCCACTTCCCAACTATTACAAGAGCTCTAGCATTCAATTCTAGACACACCAAAGAGATCAAATCCTCTCCAAATTCCACACAACGCCATAGTGACTAGAGAGAGTGATTTGCTTGTGTTCTTTCGAGCTCTTGCGCTTGGATTGCTTTCTTCTCTCTTGATTCTTTCATTGCGATCAACTCACTTGTAATTGAGGCAAGAGACACCAAACTTGTGGTGGTCCTTGTGGGAACTTTGTGTTCCAAGTAATTGAGAAGAGAAAGCTCACTCGATCCGTGGGATCGTTTGAGAGAGGGAAGGGTTGAAAGAGACCCGGCCTTTGTGGCCTCCTCAACGGGGAGTAGGTTTGCAAGAACCGAACCTCGGTAAAACAAATCCGCGTGCCACACTCTTCATTTGCTTGCGATTTGTTTTGCGCCCTCTCTCACGGACTCGTTTATATTTCTAACGCTAACCCGGCTTGTAGTTGTGTTTATATTTGTAAATTTCAGTTTCGCCCTATTCACCCCCCCTCTAGGCGACTATCACCCTTGTCACTTCTTTGGGCATCAATAATTTTCTGTAGAAGAACTGACTCAAGCTTTAATTGGGTCAAAGTTTCGTGTTGTATCATTCCCAGGTTCAACTTTTCCATTTTCTTGACATAGGGTGGTGCAGAGGTCCTTACTGTAAGACAATGACAGGAAGCTTTGCGACTCAGTGCATTTGCCACCACATTTGCTTTTCCTGGGTGATAGTGGATTTCCAAATCATAATCTTTAATCAGCTCAAGCCATCTCCTCTGCCTCATGTTCAGTTCTGACTGGGTAAAAATATATTTTAGACTTTTATGATCTGTATATAAATGGCAAGTATTTCCCAGCAAATAATGACGCCATATCTTAAGGGCATGAACAACTGCATCTAATTCCAAATCATGAGTTGGATAGTGCTCCTCATGCCGACGTAGTTGTCTTGAAGCATAGGCTATGACTCGGCCCTCTTGCATTAGGACACATCCGAGTCCACTTCCTGATGCGTCACAATGCACATCAAAAGGCTTCTCTATGTCCGGTTGAGCCAATACCGGAGCAGTGGTCAATAACACCTTCAGCTGCTCGAAAGCGTCATTGCATTTCGAGGACCAGTCAAACTTGGTGTCATTCTTCAATAAACCTGTAATAGGTTTAACAATCTTGGAGAAATCTGGAATAAACCTGTGGTAATATCCGGCCAGTCCAAGGAAGCTTCAAATTTGATGTATAGTGGTTGGTGGTTTCCATTCTAGAATATCTTTAACATTACTGGGATCGACCACAATTCCTTTTGTAGACAATACATGTCCCAGAAACTGTATTTCTTCGAACTAAAACACGCATTTACTAAACTTAGCATATAACTGATTCTCTCTTAAGCGTGTTAGCATGATCTGTAAGTGCTTAGCATGCTCCTCTTCATTCTTGGAATAGATAAGAATGTCATCAATGAAGACCACCACAAATTTATCTAACTCGGGCATAAACACCGAGTTCATTAAGTATGTGAAGTGGGCTGGAGCATTTGTTAATCCGAAAGACATGACCAAATATTCAAATAATCCATACTGCGTAGTGAATGCGGTCTTGGGTATATCTTCGGGTCGAATGCGGATCTGATGATAACCTGACCTGAGGTCAATCTTGGAGAATACCCAAGCTCCAGTAAGTTGATCGAATAGAATATCGATCCGGGGAAGAGGGTACTTGTTCTTGATAGTGACCTCATCAAGGGGTCTGTTGTAACACCCCAGGTGTTTATATTCCGCTCGACAACGAGTATGGATTTAAGCACGTAATATCAGTGGATAAAACAGATTTTTAAATTTCAATCATCTTCGTTAATCTCGATTTTAGAATCGCATCTGTTCCGTCTGTCGCGAATGCGACATTATTTTTATTTTTATTTATCCGGGCTCATCCTAAATTTTTGTGATGTTCGGAACATCGTGTTCCGAAAATTGGTGTGTCCGATGATTAATTAAAATTCGTCGCTCGCGCGAACACGACTTCGGAAGCCCGACTGACTCTGATGATTTTTATCGTGACTAAATTTATTTGAACTCGACGACAAAAATGTTCGAGGTAAAATAATTCAAATCGCGTGAAATCTTACGCGAGGTTATGACCCAATTTATCCTTCAGCACGCTGTTTTGGCGACGAAAACGAGTGTGCATTAGCGGATTGGGTTTTGGCTAATTTTCGGTCGAATCACGCAGAGCAAGTTATCAGTGCCGAAATCAGTTTATTTCGGTTTATCGTTTTCCGTACAGATCCGAATCTTCGGATATAAGTATCTAACATCATAATTATCTGAATCTGTGAATGTTTACCAAATCAAACATCATCCAAATATTATCGTTGATTTTGTTTTGGTCCAATTCATTTGTATTTTTTTAAACGCTAATCCAAACATCCGTAGTATTCACAAAAATTTTGCTGGAGAAAAATATTTTATTTTTTTCTCTCAGATTTTTCCTCTACCGTCTTGGATTGCTCCCGGCGTTGATATTTCTGTGACATAATCGCGCAGAGGTCTGTCTTCTACCTTCGTCGCTATCCCCTGCGCCGCTCATCGGAGGAAAAATCCCACCGCTCGACATCACTCTCTCTCTTATCCTCTGCCGCCGTAGTCTTCATCCATCGTGGATCTTTTTTTCCTCTGCTCAGATTTTTCAGCTCACGTTCGGCTGGGAATACAAAACACAGGCCGTCATCTCCACGCTGAGCAGCCCACGGCAGCTCGCCTCCACACAGCGCTTTTCTTCCTCCCCATCGCGGCGGTCCTCCCTGCCCCGAGCTCGCCCCTGGCTCAGATGGCGCCCATCTCCCTGTGCTCTGTACGCCCTCGTCATGAAGCCGCTCCCATCGCCGCGCACACTGCTTCCTGTTGGCCGCGACAAGCTCGCCCCTGATTCTTCCCCACCCGCGCGCAGCTTCTTCCCTGGCGCGCCCCTGCTTTCCCATGCCGTGCCCCAGCTCTCAATCGCAGCGCTCCTCCAAGCTGCTCTCAAGCCGCGCCCTTCCTGCTTCCCCTGCTCGGATCTCTAGTTTCCTCCATGGCGAGCGTCCTCTTCATTTCCCTGGTGCTCGCCCCTCTCCAGCCGAGCTTCTTCCTGCTCACGCCCAGTCGCTCCCTCTTTGTTGCCGCGCGCCCTGGTTCTTTCCCCTGCGCGCAACCCGCCAAGCTCCCTCCATTCCTCCTTGCGTCTTCTGCTGAGCAGCTTCCCTGCTTTTCTCCCTCCCTCCTCGGTCTCTGCTCATCCAGCGATGTGGAGGCTGCGCACGTGTCGCGCGCTCTGGCAGCTGCACCTTACCGTGCTCCTTTGCGTGTCGCTCGTCCCTCCTATGGCCGCTTTGGGACCTACTGTCGACCCTCCGGCGTGGTCTCCTCTGGCGACTCGCGCTTAAAAATTTCGCTGTACGCCACGATAAGCTTGCCGTAGAACCTGTCTAGTCGCTGCGTGTGTTTGTGTCCCAGCTCGTCTGGCTGCAACCCCGCTTTCCTCTTCGCGTCGCTGTTCGCCGGGTCAAGCCCTATGTTGCCGTATCCCTGTTTCAGTTTGTCGTGTCGCGCCATCATTGCTCTGTCGCAAGCTTGCTAGCCACCATTATCTTGACCGCGTCAGCACGCGACTGTGGTCGTGTTCATCGAATTCGCCAACGCTTTGTTGCCGATTCGACTGTCGTCGCTTCGCGTGTTGTCGAGCCCGTCGTTTTCCATATCTTGTACTCCCGTGGTTTCCTGCTCGCCGGTGCGCCCTCTCGGCTCGCTCGGCTTTAATTCCCAATCGCGTCGTCGATTCCGTCGGTTAACGTCGTTCGTCGTCGCGTCGCGAGTACAGCTCTATATACGTCACCCTCCTGATCGTCGTCGATCCGTGTGTCATTAAGAAATCCCAAGAATCAGGTGAAGACGAAATAACAACGCGATATTTCCCAAACGCTCAACAAATTGCTTGGATCGGAAAATCGATACCGATCTCGTGGATTCATGTCAGCTGTGAAAACGGTAAGCTGATAAATTATTCAGTATAGTTCGATCGTTGAATGAATTAATGTGTTAGTGCGAGGCTCATTAGGGTGCTCGATAAATTGCGTGAGTCACGAAACTCTCGTCGACTTCGCAGTTCTTGCGAATATCGAGCCAGATTCAGCTATGGCGAATTATTTCGCTATTCTAGTTAGTTAGCTGAATTAGTGGACCGAGTAGAATTTTGGTAGGCATGTGTGAGGTTAAAATATTTTAATCACTTATAAAGATGTAGTATAATTTATAAAACAAGGGATAAAGTTAGCATTTAATCAATTAGCTGGTGAGTTGTGTAGGCTAATTGTATTTAATGTGTATAGTTGTTGTTCGTGATGTTTGCAATAGGTTCGAGAAGCGTAATTATTACGCTTAGTCATACGCTGATAACTAGTGTTTCCGAATAAAACGGTACAACTCCTCGCCGCTAGGTGTTTTATTCGCTATCGCGTAGCACTATTTAGGTGTGTGATTTTCTTATCGATATGCATTCATGTGCATAATGCATTTCATTCAGGTACGTTAATTAATCGCGTGATGCGGAAGATGACCCAAGTCGACCCCAAGCGCGGGCTAATCTGCAAGCTGAAGCTGATGAATCAACCTGAAGATGGTTAAATCAAGCAAGTGCTCGGTCGAAGAATACTCGTCAAGCGGACGTCACCTAACAACACTAACCTAGTGTTACTCAGGCAAGCCCCGGTGCATTTGCCACCTCCCTTGATATTTTTAAAATCTTTCTCACTTGCTTGATGCATTAGGTGATAGGAGTTGATTGCTAAAACAATTCCTGCATTACCTTCCTTGAATTTGATTACCTTCCTTGATCACCCGTTTTACAAAAGATTTTGATGCTTAGCCTTGCTTTAGAAAACAAAATGTTTTGTTTTTACAAAATATGATGTGGCAAAAGTGGGTGGGATGTTTTCGAAAATAAAACTTGATGATGGATCTATCAAAGGCCTTGATAGGTTCAACATCGGAAAAGATGTACCTCTGCCAGGTACCAAACTTTGGGTTTGAAATAATTAAGCTGAGACCGGGCGGGTGACTTGCACGAGAAAGGAGTCTCGGTGTAGTGTCTCCGTCTGAGTCGATTAAGGACCTTGTCGATGTAGGCCTGCTGACCGAGGACCCTTTAACTGGTCACATGCCTCGTCATGGGTAAGCTTTGCCTCGGGCGGACTAAGGCCAGAATAAGATAACACGAAATGGGCGTGGAGCGGTGGCGAGAGTAGCGTGTACCCTCCGTGGCAAGAGGCTGGACGGTGGTGTATCTGTGCTCTCGGTTTGCGTGAACCTGATCTGGTCTTAAGAACCCCGGTGGCGGGTTGACATATGCAAGGGTTAAGTGCTACATATGTCGTGTGATTGGAGATCCTCAGCTGAGTATAATCGATTCGGATCGCCGTACCTTCGCGGTTATGAAGACTTGGTCACTGACTTACACGTAGCAATCCACTAAAGATGATGGTTTTGTTAAGAAATTGGCTAGTGCAGGACAAGTGATTGAACTAGGGTAGAAAGAACTCTAGCTGCAGGTAATTTTACTTAACCTGACAATAAAATTGGATTTTAAGGATCCACTCGTAGTAAGCTTTTCTGCAAAACAAAGTCTTTGATTCCTGATAAGCCATACCTTGACTCCCTTAAGCCAGCATACCCTTGAGAGTCTTTTCTTTAGTCGGGTAAGTCTTGCTGAGTAATTCCATACTCAGGGTTTTATTCCCTGTTGTTTTTCAGGTTCTAACTTTGTGCTATTGTTGATGGTGTTAAGTGCCGGTGGGCTCGGCCTTCTTATAAGTCTAAGTAACCCTTCTATACTTCTTATTGAGGATGATCCCTTGAGCTAGCATATATTTCAAACTTATACTTTTGTAATCACTCCGATAAAATAATGTAAAATTTTTGTAACTTGTAAAATTTGGTAGTAAGAATTCCGCTGCAAAAATGTTGGTGTGTGTGATTTGTGTTACTTAATCTCGCGGTTCTGGTTGAAAGTGGTTTATCCGATGTCCTTGGGGCAATCGGACAGATCCTGTTGAGTTATCTGGTGCACATGCATGGCCGTCTGAGGTCTTTGGGACAAGGACAGGTGCATGTGGGCCCAATAACTTGGAGGTTCTGCCACAGCTGGTATCGGAGGTGGATTAAGTATATACGGTCACATACGTATTTTCAAAACAAAAGTTTTGGTTTTGAAAAACCTATTTTCAACTAAACACATTGTTTGGCTTTGAAAAACAGTTTTAAAAACTATAATGCTAGCGACATCCTCTATTAAGCCCTAAGTTAAGGACTATCAGGTGGCTTAGTTGAAAACCATAACCCACAACCGGGTGGGTATTGCATACATGTGTATTGTTATTTTTGAGGCCATTCAGTTTTGAATGGATCGACGCTCAGGTAAGGTGAGTTGTGAGAGCATGACCGAACAACCGTCGGTCTAGGGAAGTGCTTAATTGTAGCGCCTGATTATATACATGTTCTACATATGTATATATGAAGGCTGCGATGTGGAGTATTTACTTTTCCGGGAATTCAGTACCCCATGGATGTGTATGGGTATACAGACATGGGAATACTGAAAAGTGTAATATACTCGCAACGACGCACCTACGCTCAGGTAAGAAGGTGAGTTACCATAATGAGTTGCCCTATGGTTAAAGTGTGGCAACGGCGCCTATGCGTGGCTCGGCGCTTAATAATGAGCTAGCCTCCGTATAGCAATATATGGAGTATAAACTGTGATAAACTGTCATGTGTGAACTGCATCATTGGAAATTGGGCTGTGATGGATTTTTCTGCAGGTACACTAACCTCGAAAACGTATGTGTAGCTGACGACTAGAAAAATACCGTGAGAGTCGTAAGTATGCCACCGAGATAGAACGTTATTGCCACATTATGTTGGCAAAAACTCAGTGAGGACGAATAAGACGAGCATGCATCCTGATTGTTGCATTATGTTTGTCACCTCACCCAAAATGCTTCTCTCATCTTTATTCCAGTAACCATTGATTGTAGATAATCTGGTGTAATGTTGAATTATGAACTTCGATAAAATAGTTGTTCTCCGTTCCTTAGGTATTATGTTTAGATGCTATATGTGTGCTCTTGTGCTTAATGTGTCGATAGAAGGTTAGTGACTTGTTTGCCTAAACCCAAAATTAGGCCATGTTCTTATCTGGTAAACCTAGACCCCAGAGTTGAATTCTCCATTATCACTCCATGACTAAACCCATGCAAATAAATGCGTAGATAATTTCTTTGTTGGACATAAATTGTGCCTAGGCTTAAACAAGAATCTCGAGTCATGTTTCCTTCTAAAACCATTCCCTTGTTTATTGGTGCAAGCTGATGTACCTTAACTAGTTCGCCTGTTCTTAAGGATCGCCATGTTGAATTATCAACCCAACCTAGGAAAAGTATGTCCGACCATTTTCTTGAATTTGATGCCTTTGATTTCCCCCATACCTATCGAAGGCATACCAACTTAATCTTATGATTGTTTCCCCTCTGTATCTAATCAGATACTAATCCTTGACCCTTGTACTCTCTGCGATGGGCATAGAGATATGCTTGGGGCTGAACTTACAGTCTCCCATCGTACTCCCTCACCACACAGTTTAGGTTATGGCCATACCTTGTTCATTTCCTCGGGCCATGATCTATTTGGCTCTCTACCTGTAACTATTCATACAGGAGGAGTATCTCTTTGTATATGGTCACCCTTGCTCAACCTATTAGTGTGGCACGGGATTTCTTATTGGTTACGTCTAGTAAGGGTGTTATGACTAAAACCGATGGTGCCGTGATGAAACCGAGGGCCTCCTGTGAATGTACACACATGGTCGTGCTGCTCGGCACGCGCTGGTATCACTGTTAGTAGTTGTAATCCATTATGAGACTATGTCAATGTGTTATCTTGATACAATCTGTTTTTGCTACGTGAGATTCATTATTGGTGCCAGTTCGGTGATGGTGTCATGATTAAGGACTTATGGTGCCGCAGCGAAACTGAGAGCCCCTTGTGAATGTACACGCAAGGTTATGCTGCTTGGCGCATGCTGGTATCGAGGTCTCTGGTCATGATCCATTGTGGAACTACACTTATGTATGATCTTTCGTGGACTCCTTCCTTGAAACAATTTTTATATTGTTTGTGAAGTGATCAAGCAACATCTGTCATCTCCGTTGGATCAAAAGGGCATACCACTTTCATGTGTGGCCTTATTTCTTTTGATCTTGGTAAAGACTACTCATACAAGTTCCCTTTACGTCCTTTGTGTAAAGGTGAAACCTTGGAGCTTTTAGTGTTGGAAAACAACTAATTAGCTCTCAAATTGGAGATTAACTTTCCCCTGCTGCTGAGATGCAGGAGTTGTTCATTTGCTCCCCTATTTAATCCATGTATTTCCGAACCCTGTCCGTTCATCTCGCATGAAGAAACGGATGAACAACATGACCAAATGGATTTCTACCCAAATGCATGACCTTTTGCTAGCAAATGTGAACTCTCAACCCTTGGCTTACCGATGGTACTGAGAGGACCTACTCAATGTCAATGGTAGTTCAACAAGTTGGTTTTACTAACTTGTAACTGCATTATGAACAAAGGTCGAGTTTAGAGATCGTTTCATCGAATTGTCTAAACTCACTTTGGTTCAACCCATCCTAAGGAAGTATTTATAAGAATCGAGATTAAGTCGGTCAGTAGCCATCTAATCATCGCTCTAGTCGTGTCTCGATTGCCTCACGTGTGCTTTTCCAGCATGTGTGATCAAGTCGATCCATGATTAGTGCTCGACAAAATGGACTGGTTACAAAGACCGCATCTACAGATCCCTCCACTGGTGATTTTCTCGAATCTATATCACCTTTCAGGGACTTGGATTTTCTGGCTAGCCACGGGTCAACTGTGATGTTATTCGACATTCACACCCGTCTCGTGTGCTATGAACTTACTGTGACCGCTTGTTGGTAAACCTCTTTCTGTGTGTTTTACCCAAGAGGTTGCATCTGGTTCTGTTTGGGTAAAATCGCGTATTTGTTGCCTGCTCAACAGACTCAGATAGTACAGTGTCATCAGAAAAAGCAAACTGCACACATGGAACCTTATGTGTTCCTCTGGCAAACATCGCCTCTATTGTTGGACATCTCTAATTAGCCTAAGGCGATACATGTTATGTCCACTAGAGAAACGACATTCTGAGACACCCGCCTTTGCTTGGTACTGTCTTATGATTTTCGCTGATATGGACGTGGGTTATATGCTTCTCTACTCTTGAAAGTCTTTCGCTCCGAATCTCGAGACGAGATTCTTTTAAGGGGGGAGGGCTGTAACACCCCAGGTGATTATATTCCGCTCGACAACGAGTATGGATTTAAGCACGTAATATCAGTGGATAAAACGGATTTTTAAATTTCAATCATCTTCGTTAATCGTGATTTTAGAATCGCATCTGTTCCGTCTGTCGCGAATGCGACATCATTTTTATTTTTATTTATCCGGGCTCATCCTAAATTTTTGTGATGTTCGGAACATCGTGTTCCGAAAATTGGTGTGTCCGATGATTAATTAAAATTCGTCGCTCGCGCGAACACGACTTCGGAAGCCCGACTGACTTTGATGATTTTTATCGTGACTAAATTTATTTGAACTCGACGACAAAAATGTTCGAGGTAAAATAATTCAAATCGCGTGAAATCTTACGCGAGGTTATGACCCAATTTATCCTTCATCACGCTGTTTTGGCGACGAAAACGAGTGTGCATTAGCGGATTGGGTTTTGGCTAATTTTCGGTCGAATCACGCAGAGCAAGTTATCAGTGCCGAAATCAGTTTATTTCGGTTTATCGTTTTCCGTACAGATCCGAATCTTCGGATATAAGTATCTAACATCATAATTATCTGAATCTGTGAATGTTTACCAAATCAAACATCATCCAAATATTATCGTTGATTTTGTTTTGGTCCAATTCATTTGTATTTTTTTAAACGCTAATCCAAACATCCGTAGTATTCACAAAAATTTTGCTGGAGAAAAATATTTTATTTTTTTTCTCTCAGATTTTTCCTCTACCGTCTTGGATTGCTCCCGGCGTTGATATTTCTGTGACATAATCGCGCAGAGGTCTGTCTTCTACCTTCGTCGCTATCCCCTGCGCCGCTCATCGGAGGAAAAATCCCACCGCTCGACATCACTCTCTCTCTTATCCTCTGCCGCCGTAGTCTTCATCCATCGTGGATCTTTTTTTCCTCTGCTCAGATTTTTCTGCTCACGTTCGGCTGGGAATACAAAACACAGGCCGTCATCTCCACGCTGAGCAGCCCACGGCAGCTCGCCTCCACACCGCGCTTTTCTTCCTCCCCATCGCGGCGGTCCTCCCTGCCCCGAGCTCGCCCCTGGCTCGGATGGTGCCCATCTCCCTGTGCTCTGTATGCCCTCGTCATGAAGCCGCTCCCATCGCCGCGCACACTGCTTCCTGTTGGCCGCGACAAGCTCGCCCCTGATTCTTCCCCACCCCCGCGCAGCTTCTTCCCTGGCGCGCCCCTGCTTTCCCATGCCGTGCCCCAGCTCTCAATCGCAGCGCTCCTCCAAGCTGCTCTCAAGCCGCGCCCTTCCTGCTTCCCCTGCTCGGATCTCTAGTTTCCTCCATGGCCGAGCGTCCTCTTCATTTCCCTGGTGCTCGCCCCTCTCCAGCCGAGCTTCTTCCTGCTCACGCCCAGTCGCTCCCTCTTTGTTGCCGCGCGCCCTGGTTCTTTCCCCTGCGCGCAGCCCGCCAAGCTCCCTCCATTCCTCCTTGCGTCTTCTGCTGAGCAGCTTCCCTGCTTTTCTCCCTCCCTCCTCGGTATCTGCTCATCCAGCGATGTGGAGGCTGCGCACGTGTCGCGCGCTCTGGCAGCTGCACCTTACCGTGCTCCTTTGCGTGCCGCTCGTCCCTCCTATGGCCGCTTTGGGACCTACTGTCGACCCTCCGGCGTGGTCTCCTCTGGCGACTCGCGCTTAAAAATTTCGCTGTACGCCACGATAAGCTTGTCGTAGAACCTGTCTAGTCGCTGCGTGTGTTTGTGTCCCAGCTCGTCTGGCTGCAACCCCGCTTTCCTCTTCGCGTCGTTGTTCGCCGGGTCAAGCCCTATGTTGCCGTATCCCTGTTTCAGTTTGTCGTGTCGCGCCATCATTGCTCTGTCGCAAGCTTGCTAGCCACCATTATCTTGACCGCGTCAGCATGCGACTGTGGTCGTGTTCATCGAATTCGCTAACGCTTTGTTGCCGATTCGACTGTCGTCGCTTCGCGTGTTGTCGAGCCCATCGTTTTCCATATCTTGTACTCCCGTGGTTTCCTGCTCGCCGGTGCGCCCTCTCGGCTCGCTCGGCTTTAATTCCCAATCGCGTCGTCGATTCCGTCGGTTAACGTCGTTCGTCATCGCGTCGCGAGTACAGCTCTGTATACGTCACCCTCCTGATCGTCGTCGATCCGTGTGTCATTAAGAAATCCCAAGAATCAGGTGAAGACGAAATAACAATGCGATATTTCCCAAACGCTCAACAAATTGCTTGGATCGGAAAATCGATACCGATCTCGTGGATTCATGTCAGCTGTGAAAACGGTAAGCTGATAAATTATTCAGTATAGTTCGATCGTTGAATAAATTAATGTGTTAGTGCGAGGCTCATTAGGGTGCTCGATAAATTGCGTGAGTCACGAAACTCTCGTCGACTTCGCAGTTCTTGCGAATATCGAGCCAGATTCAGCTATGGCGAATTATTTCGCTATTCTAGTTACTTAGCTGAATTAGTGGACCGAGTAGAATTTTGGTAGGCATGTGTGAGGTTAAAATATTTTAATCACTTATAAAGATGTAGTATAATTTATAAAACAAGGGATAAAGTTAGCATTTAATGAATTAGCTGGTGAGTTGTGTAGGCTAATTGTATTTAATGTGTATAGTTGTTGTTCGTGATGTTTGCAATAGGTTCGAGAAGCGTAATTATTACGCTTAGTCATACGCTGATAACTAGTGTTTCCGAATAAAACGGTACAACTCCTCGCCGCTAGGTGTTTTATTCGCTATCGCGTAGCACTATTTAGGTGTGTGATATTCTTATCGATATGCATTCATGTGCATAATGCATTTCATTCAGGTACGTTAATTAATCGCGTGATGCGGAAGATGACCCAAGTCGACCCCAAGCGCGGGCTAATCTGCAAGCTGAAGCTGATGAATCAACCTGAAGATGGTTAAATCAAGCAAGTGCTCGGTCGAAGAATACTCGTCAAGCGGACGTCACCTAACAACACTAACCTAGTGTTACTCAGGCAAGCCCCGGTGCATTTGCCACCTCCCTTGATATTTTTAAAATCTTTCTCACTTGCTTGATGCATTAGGTGATAGGAGTTGATTGCTAAAACAATTCCTGCATTACCTTCCTTGAATTTGATTACCTTCCTTGATCACCCGTTTTACAAAAGATTTTGATGCTTAGCCTTGCTTTAGAAAACAAAATGTTTTGTTTTTACAAAATATGATGTGGCAAAAGTGGGTGGGATGTTTTCGAAAATAAAACTTGATGATGGATCTATCAAAGGCCTTGATAGGTTCAACATCGGAAAAGATGTACCTCTGCCAGGTACCAAACTTTGGGTTTGAAATAATTAAGCTGAGACCGGGCGGGTGACTTGCACGAGAAAGGAGTCTCGGTGTAGTGTCTCCGTCTGAGTCGATTAAGGACCTTGTCGATGTAGGCCTGCTGACCGAGGACCCTTTAACTGGTCACATGCCTCATCATGGGTAAGCTTTGCCTCGGGCGGACTAAGGCCAGAATAAGATAACAAGAAATGGGCGTGGAGCGGTGGCGAGAGTAGCGTGTACCCTCCGTGGCAAGAGGCTGGACGGTGGTGTATCTGTGCTCTCGGTTTGCGTGAACCTGATCTGGTCTTAAGAACCCCGGTGGCGGGTTGACATATGCAAGGGTTAAGTGCTACATATGTCGTGTGATTGGAGATCCTCAGCTGAGTATAATCGATTCGGATCGCCGTACCTTCGTGGTTATGAAGACTTGGTCACTGACTTACACGTAGCAATCCACTAAAGATGATGGTTTTGTTAAGAAATTGGCTAGTGCAGGACAAGTGATTGAACTAGGGTAGAAAGAACTCTAGCTGCAGGTAATTTTACTTAACCTGACAATAAAATTGGATTTTAAGGATCCACTCGTAGTAAGCTTTTCTGCAAAACAGAGTCTTTGATTCCTGATAAGCCATACCTTGACTCCCTTAAGCCAGCATACCCTTGAGAGTCTTTTCTTTAGTCGGGTAAGTCTTGCTGAGTAATTCCATACTCAGGGTTTTATTCCCTGTTGTTTTTCAGGTTCTAACTTTGTGCTATTGTTGATGGTGTTAAGTGCCGGTGGGCTCGGCCTTCTTATAAGTCTAAGTAACCCTTCTATACTTCTTATTGAGGATGATCCCTTGAGCTAGCATATATTTCAAACTTATACTTTTGTAATCACTCCGATAAAATAATGTAAAATTTTTGTAACTTGTAAAATTTGGTAGTAAGAATTCCGCTGCAAAAATGTTGGTGTGTGTGATTTGTGTTACTTAATCTTGAAAGGGAAATGTGCCCTTGGGCCATTTCTAAGTATTGTGGTGATTGAGTGCCAACACAAGTGCTTAAATGTGAATTTATGCTCATGGATGGACAAAGTGCAAATCGAGAGTAAAGGTATGTTTCTAAGCCTTAGTACATTGGTTTTGTGTACTAATATACTTGTCTAAGTGTTAGAAACAGAAAGAAGAAGAAAAGAAAAGAGGTGAAAAAGGCTTGGCTGTGTACAGCCAAGACTCAGCTCAGTCTGGCACACCGGACTGTCCGGTGGTGCACCGGACAGTGTCCGGTGCGCCAGGCTGACTCGGCGTGAAGTGGCCGCTCTCGGGAATTCGCCGACGGCGTACGGCTAAAATTCACCGGACTGTCCGGTGTGCACCGGACTGTCCGGTGAGCCAACGGTCGGCCGGGCCAACGGTCGGCAGCGGAATCTGCGCGCGACACGTGGCCGGGCCAACGGTCGGAAGGGGGCACCGGACTGTCCGGTGTGCACCGGACATGTCCGGTGCGCCAACGGCTCCCAGATCTGCAACGGTCGGCCGCGCCATTTTAGGAAGGAAATCGGGCACCGGACAGTGTCCGGTGTGCACCGGACTGTCCGGTGCACCCGACGACAGAAGGCAAGATTGGCCTTCCAGATTTGCTCTCAACGGCTCCTAGCTGCCTTGGGACTATAAAAGGGACCCCTAGGCGCATGGAGGAGAACACCAAGCAACCTTAGAGCATTCTTGATCATCCACACTCAGTCTTTGCGCATTCGTTTGTCATTCTCAGTGATTCGAGCTCCGTTCTAGTGAGAACTTTGAGATAGTTTCTTGAGCTCGATTCTCGGCCGTGTGTGTGCACATTTTGCTGTGGATTTGTGTGTGTTGCTAATCCCTCCCTTACTCCGTATTTCTTTGTGAATCTCAAGTGTAAGGGCGAGAGGCTCCAAGTTGTGGAGATTCCTCGCAAACGGGATATTGAAAGGCAAAGCAAAACACCGTGGTATTCAAGTTGGTCTTTGGACCACTTGAGAGGGGTTGATTGCAACCCTCGTCCGTTGGGACGCCACAACGTGGAGTAGGCAAGCGTTGGTCTTGGCCGAACCACGTGATAAACCACTGTGTCATCTCTCTGATTGATCTCTTGTGGTATTGTGTCTTGTTGAGACTTCTCTCTAGCCACTTGGCGATTATTGTGCTAACACTTAACAAGTTTTTGTGGCTATAAGTTTAACTTTCACAGGATCACCTATTCACCCCCCCTCTAGGTGCTCTCAATTGGTATCGGAGCCGTTCTCTTCACAAAGGGACTAACCGCCCGAAGAGATGGATCCTAAAGGGAAAGGAATCGTGATCAACAACAAGGAGAAGGAGTCCTTCGTCAACGAGCCAAGGGATGACAAGTCAAACGACTCGGGCTCGGGCCACAGACGCAAAGATGGGAAGAAGAAGAAGACAAGACGCATCAAGGAGATCGTCTACTACGACAGCGATGAGTCTACTTCCTCCCATAAGGACGACGACCACAACGAATACGAGAGAAAGAAACCGGTCAATTCGAACTTTTCTTTTGATTACTCTCGTATTCCTCAAAGTACTAATGCTCATTTATTATCTATTCCACTTGGTAAACCTCCTCATTTTGATGGAGAGGACTACAGATTTTGGAGTCACAAAATGCGTAGTCACTTGTTCTCTCTCCATCCTAGCATATGGGAGATTGTAGAAAGTGGAATGCACTTTGATAGTACGGATAGTCCCATGTTTATTAATGAACAGATTCATAAAAATGCACAAGCTACTACTGTGTTGCTAGCCTCTTTGTGCAGGGACGAGTACCATAAGGTGAGCGGATTGGACAATGCCAAGCAGATCTGGGACACCCTCAATATCTCTCATGAGGGGAATGATGTCACCTTGCTTACCAAGATGGAGTTGGTGGAGGGCGAGCTTGGACGATTCGCGATGATAAGGGGAGAGGAGCCAACCCAAACATACAACCGGCTCAAGACCCTTATCAACAAAATAAGGAGCTACGGAAGCACGCGATGGACGGACCACGATGTCGTCCGCCTAATGCTAAGGTCCTTTACCGTTCTTGATCCTCATTTGGTGAACAATATTCGTGAAAATCCTAGGTACACCAAGATGTCGCCCGAAGAAGTTCTTGGGAAGTTCGTAAGCGGGCGAATGATGATCAAGGAGGCAAGATACGTGGACGACGCGTTGAACGGTCCTATTCATGAGCCTCAACCCATTGCTCTCAAGGCAACGAGGAGCAAGGAGGCGCTACCAAGCAAGGTGGCGCAAATTGAGGCGGCCGGACTTAATGATGAAGAGATGGCCCTCATCATCAAAAGATTCAAGACGGCGCTAAAGGGTCGCAAGGGACAGCCAAGCAAGACCAAGACCAAGGAAAAGCGTTCATGCTTCAAATGCGGTAAGCTTGGTCATTTTATTGCTAACTGTCCCGACAATGATAGTGATCAGGATCAAGGGAACAAGAGGGAGAAGAAGAAGAACTATAAGAAGGCAAAAGGCGAGGCGCATCTAGGCAAGGAGTGGGATTCGGATTGCTCCTCTTCCGACTCCGACAATGAGGGACTCGCCGCCACCGCCTTCAACAAATCAGCCCTCTTTCCCAACGAGCGTCACACATGCCTTATGGCAAGGGAGAAGAAGGTATGTACTCAAAACTCTACTTATGCTTGTTCAAGTGAGGACGAATCTAGTGATGAGGATGAAATTGATTATTCATGTTTGTTTAAGGGCCTAGATAGAACCAAGGTAGACAAAATTAATGAATTGATTGATGCCTTGAATGATAAGAATAGGCTTTTAGAAAAGCAAGAGGATTTGTTGTATGAAGAACATGATAAATTTGTAGAGGCACAAAAATCCTATGCCTTAGAAGTTAAAAGAAATGAAATGCTTTCTTATGAACTGTCTACTTGTCATGAAACCATTTCTACTTTACAAGGTGTTAACAATGATTTAAATGCAAAATTAGAAGTAGCAAATAAATCTAATTCTTGTGAAGAACACGTTATGATTTGCACTAGGTGTAAGGATTTTGATATTGATGCCTGTAGTGAACACCTAGTTTCAATTTCGAGATTGAATGATGAAGTAGCTAGTCTTAATGCCCAACTTAAGACTAGCAAAAGTGATTTCGATAAGCTAAAATTTGCTAGGGATGCCTACACGGTTGGTAGACACCCCTCAATTAAGGATGGACTTGGCTACAAGAGGGAAGCCAAGGACTTGACAAGCCATAAGGTTCCTATCTCCGCCAAGGAGAAAGGGAAGGCTCCTATGGCTAGTAGTACTAAAAGGAACCATGCTTTTATGTATCATGATAGGAGACAAACTAGAAATGCTTATAGGAGTTATAATGCTTATGATGATTTTGACTCTCATGCCATGTTTGCTTCTAGTTTTTCCTATATGCATGGTAGAAATATGTCTAGGAGAAATGCTATTCATCATGTGCCTAGAAAGAATATTATTCACACTTCTAGGAAAGTAGTGAATGAACCTTCTACAATTTATCATGCTTTAAATGCTTCCTTTGCTATTTGTAGAAAGGATAAGAAAATAGTTGCTAGGAAGTTAGGGGCAAAATGCAAGGGAGACAAAACTTGCATTTGGGTCCCTAAGGATATTTGCACTAACCTTGTAGGACCCAACATGAGTTGGGTACCTAAGACCCAAGCCTAAATTTGCCTTGCAGGTTTATGCATCCGGGGGTTCAAGCTGGATTATCGACAGCGGATGCACAAACCATATGACGGGGGAGAAGAAGATGTTCACCTCCTACGTCAAGAATAAGGATTCCCAAGATTCAATTATATTCGGTGATGGGAATCAAGGCAAGGTAAAAGGGTTAGGTAAAATTGCAATTTCTAATGAGCACTCTATCTCCAATGTGTTTTTAGTTGAGTCTCTTGGTTACAATTTGTTGTCTGTTAGTCAACTATGCAATATGGGATACAATTGTTTATTCACAAACATAGATGTGTCTGTCTTTAGAAGAAGTGATGGGTTATTAGCTTTTAAAGGTGTATTAGACGGCAAGCTTTACTTAGTTGATTTTGCAAAAGAAGAGGCCGGTCTAGATGCATGTTTAATTGCTAAGACTAGCATGGGCTGGCTATGGCATCATCGCTTAGCACATGTAGGGATGAAGAACCTTCACAAGCTTCTAAAGGGAGAACACGTGATAGGTTTAACTAACGTGCAATTCGAAAAAGATAGACCTTGTGCAGCTTGTCAAGCAGGTAAACAGGTGGGAGGAGCACATCACAGCAAGAATGTGATGACCACATCAAGACCCCTGGAGCTGCTACATATGGACCTCTTCGGACCCGTCGCTTATCTAAGCATAGGGGGAAGTAAGTATGGTTTAGTTATTGTGGATGACTTTTCCCGCTTCACTTGGGTATTCTTTCTGCAGG
This sequence comes from Zea mays, assembly GCF_902167145.1. NCBI lineage: Eukaryota > Viridiplantae > Streptophyta > Magnoliopsida > Poales > Poaceae > Zea > Zea mays. The sequence goes on from NC_050104.1 coordinate 45,886,650, forward strand.
ATAAGTCTGAGACCCAAGGAACCCTCAAGCGCTTCCTAAGGAGAGCTCAAAACGAGTTTGAGCTCAAGGTGAAGAAGATAAGGAGCGACAACGGGTCCGAATTCAAGAACCTTCAAGTGGAGGAGTTCCTTGAGGAAGAAGGAATCAAGCACGAGTTCTCCGCTCCCTACACACCACAACAAAATGGTGTGGTAGAGAGGAAGAACAGGACGCTCATCGATATGGCAAGGACGATGCTAGGAGAGTTCAAGACCCCTGAGTACTTTTGGACGGAAGCCGTGAACACAGCTTGCCACGCCATCAACAGGGTCTACCTTCATCGCCTCCTCAAGAAGACGTCATATGAGCTACTAACCGGTAACAAACCCAATGTATCTTACTTTCGTGTATTTGGGAGCAAGTGCTACATTCTAGTGAAGAAGGGTAGAAATTCTAAGTTTACTCCCAAAGTTGTAGAAGGGTTTTTGTTAGGTTATGACTCAAATACAAAGGCGTATAGAGTCTTCAACAAATCATCGGGTTTGGTTGAAGTTTCTAGCGACGTTGTATTTGATGAAACTAATGGCTCTCCTAGAGAGCAAGTTGTTGATCTTGATGATGTAGACGAAGAAGGTGTTCCGACGGCTGCTATACGAACCATGGCGATTGGTAATGTGCGACCACAGGAACAAGATGAGCAAGATCAACCTTCTTCCTCAACTATGGTGCATCCCCCAACTCAAGACGATGAACAGGTTCATCAACAGGAGGCGTGTGATCAAGGGGGAGCACAAGATGATCATGTGATGGAGGAAGAAGCGGAACCGGCACCTCCAACCCACGTTCGAGCGATGATTCAAAGGGGTCATCCCGTCGACCAAATTCTGGGTGACATTAGCAAGGGAGTAACTACTCGGTCTCGATTAGTTAATTTTTGTGAACACTACTCTTTTGTCTCTTCTATTGAGCCTTTCAGGGTAGAAGAGGCCTTGCTAGATCCGGACTGGGTGTTGGCCATGCAAGAGGAGCTCAACAACTTCAAGCACAATGAAGTTTGGACACTGGTGCCTCGTCCCAAGCAAAATGTTGTGGGAACCAAGTGGGTGTTCCGCAACAAACAAGACGAGCACGGGGTGGTGACGAGAAACAAGGCTCGACTTGTGGCAAAAGGTTATGCCCAAGTCGCAGGTTTGGACTTTGAGGAGACGTTTGCTCCTGTGGCTAGGCTAGAATCAATTCGTATCTTGCTAGCATATGCCACTCACCATTCTTTCAGGTTGTACCAAATGGATGTGAAGAGCGCTTTCCTCAACGGGCCAATAAAGGAGGAGGTGTACGTGGAGCAACCCCCTGGCTTCGAGGATGAACGGTACCCCGACCACGTGTGTAAGCTCTCTAAGGCGCTCTATGGACTTAAGCAAGCCCCAAGAGCATGGTATGAATGCCTTAGAGATTTCTTAATTGCTAATGCTTTCAAGGTTGGGAAAGCCGATCCAACTCTTTTCACTAAGACATGTGATGGTGACTTGTTTGTGTGCCAAATTTATGTCGATGACATAATATTTGGTTCTACTAATAAAAAGTCTTGTGAAGAGTTTAGCAGGGTGATGACGCAGAAATTCGAGATGTCAATGATGGGCGAGTTGAACTACTTCCTTGGGTTCCAAGTGAAGCAACTCAAGGACGGCACCTTCATCTCTCAAACGAAGTACACGCAAGACCTGCTGAAGCGATTTGGGATGAAGGACGCCAAGCCCGCAAAGACTCCAATGGGGACCGACGGACACACTGATCTCAACAAAGGAGGTAAGTCCGTTGATCAAAAGGCATACCGGTCAATGATAGGGTCATTACTTTACTTATGTGCTAGTAGACCGGATATTATGCTTAGCGTATGTATGTGTGCTAGATTTCAATCCGATCCTAAGGAGTGTCACTTAGTGGCAGTGAAGCGAATCCTTAGATATTTAGTTGCTACGCCTTGCTTCGGGCTCTGGTATCCAAAGGGGTCTACCTTTGACTTAATTGGATATTCAGATTCCGACTATGCTGGATGCGTAAGATCGATAGGAAGAGTACATCGGGGACGTGCCAATTCTTAGGAAGGTCCCTGGTGTCATGGAACTCTAAGAAACAAACTTCCGTTGCCCTATCCACCGCTGAGGCCGAGTATGTTGCCGCAGGACAGTGTTGCGCGCAACTACTTTGGATGAGGCAAACCCTCAGGGACTTTGGCTACAATCTGAGCAAAGTCCCACTCCTATGTGATAATGAGAGTGCTATCCGCATGGTGGAAAATCCTGTTGAGCACAACCGAACAAAGCACATAGACATTCGACATCACTTTTTGAGAGACCACCAGCAAAAGGGAGATATCGAAGTGTTTCATGTTAGCACCGAGAACCAGCTAGCCGATATCTTTACCAAGCCTCTAGATGAGAAGACCTTTTGCAGGCTGCGTAGTGAGCTAAATGTCTTAGATTCGCGGAACTTGGATTGAATTGTAGCATACATGTGTGTATGCTTTTGATCATGTTCATTCTGCATTTTGTTGCTTATTGTGGTGCTCAAGTTGTACAAACATTCCCTGGACCTCACAAGTCCTTGTGTAAGTGATGCACATATTTAGGGGGAGTTGTGTTACAACTTGAACCTTTGAGACTAACCATATGCTTGAGTTTGCTTTAGTCTCGAAGGAGAATTGAAAGGGAAAAGGTGGACTTGGACCATGAAAGACTTCCACTGCACTCCGATGAGAGGGTAACTTATTCCAAGTTCATCTCATGAACTCTTATTGCCATTTGCTCTTAATTGAAGATTTTGGTGAGGCAATGGGGTTATAAGGCCAAGATTGATCCCGTTTTGGTGCTTGATGCCAAAGGGGGAGAAAATAAAGGCCAAAGCAATAAATGGATCAGCTACCACTTGAGAAATATTGAAAATAGTAAAATAGAGCTTTTGTTTTGTCAAAACTCTTGCATTATCTCTTTTGTCAAAAGTTGGCCTCTTGTGGGGAGAAGTGTTGATTTTGGGAAATAGGGGGAGTTTTTGAAATCTTTGATCAATCTCTTTTGGAATGACTCTCTTTATGCTTCAACATGTGTGTTTGACTTAGAGATAGAGATTTGAGTTTGATTTGCAAAAACAAACCAAGTGGTGGCAAAGGATGATCCATATATGCCAAAATTGAATCAAAATAAATTTGAGTTTTATTTGAAGTGATATTGCACTTGTTCTAGTTGCTTTATGTTGTGTTGGCATAAATCACCAAAAAGGGGGACATTGAAAGGGAAATGTGCCCTTGGGCCATTTCTAAGTATTGTGGTGATTGAGTGCCAACACAAGTGCTTAAATGTGAATTTATGCTCATGGATGGACAAAGTGCAAATCGAGAGTAAAGGTATGTTTCTAAGCCTTAGTACATTGGTTTTGTGTACTAATATACTTGTCTAAGTGTTAGAAACAGAAAGAAGAAGAAAAGAAAAGAGGTGAAAAAGGCTTGGCTGTGTACAGCCAAGACTCAGCTCAGTCTGGCACACCGGACTGTCTGGTGGTGCACCGGACAGTGTCCGGTGCGCCAGGCTGACTCGGCGTGAAGTGGCCGCTCTCGGGAATTCGCCGACGGCGTACGGCTAAAATTCACCGGACTGTCCGGTGTGCACCGGACTGTCCGGTGAGCCAACGGTCGGCCGGGCCAACGGTCGGCAGCGGAATCTGCGTGCGACACGTGGCCGGGCCAACGGTCGGAAGGGGGCACCGGACTGTCCGGTGTGCACCGGACATGTCCGGTGCGCCAACGGCTCCCAGATCTGCAACGGTCGGCCGCGCCATTTTAGGAAGGAAATCGGGCACCGGACAGTGTCCGGTGTGCACCGGACTGTCCGGTGCACCCGACGACAGAAGGCAAGATTGGCCTTCTAGATTTGCTCTCAACGGCTCCTAGCTGCCTTGGGACTATAAAAGGGACCCCTAGGCGCATGGAGGAGAACACCAAGCAACCTTAGAGCATTCTTGATCATCCACACTCAGTCTTTGCGCATTCGTTTTTCATTCTCAGTGATTCGAGCTCCGTTCTAGTGAGAACTTTGAGATAGTTTCTTGAGCTCGATTCTCGGCCGTGTGTGTGCACATTTTGCTGTGGATTTGTGTGTGTTGCTAATCCCTCCCTTACTCCGTATTTCTTTGTGAATCTCAAGTGTAAGGGCGAGAGGCTCCAAGTTGTGGAGATTCCTCGCAAACGGGATATTGAAAGGCAAAGCAAAACACCGTGGTATTCAAGTTGGTCTTTGGACCACTTGAGAGGGGTTGATTGCAACCCTCGTCCGTTGGGACGCCACAACGTGGAGTAGGCAAGCGTTGGTCTTGGCCGAACCACGGGATAAACCACTGTGTCATCTCTCTGATTGATCTCTTGTGGTATTGTGTCTTGTTGAGACTTCTCTCTAGCCACTTGGCGATTATTGTGCTAACACTTAACAAGTTTTTGTGGCTATAAGTTTAACTTTCACAGGATCACCTATTCACCCCCCTCTAGGTGCTCTCAAATCTCGCGGTTCTGGTTGAAAGTGGTTTATCCGATGTCCTTGGGGCAATCGGACAGATCCTGTTGAGTTATCTGGTGCACATGCATGGCCGTCTGAGGTCTTTGGGACAAGGACAGGTGCATGTGGGCCCAATAACTTGGAGGTTCTGCCACATCTGTAGTCCACGCACATTCAAAGTGTCTGATCCTTCTTCTTAACGAAAATTGCTGGGCATCCCCATGGCGATGAACTTGTCCTAATGAATCCCTTCTCAAGCAGGTCTTGGAGCTGAGTCTTGAGTTTTGCCAATTCATTAGGTGGCATTCGGTACGACCTTCTAGAAATAGGAGTCGTACCGGGCTTTAGTTCAATCACAAACTCTACATCCCTTTCTGGAGGCAACTCAGGCAAATCTTCAGGAAAAACATCCTGGAATTCACACACCACCGGAATGTTCTCGATTTCTGGTATGATGGCTTCATAAACTTGCCCAGATGGTTTGGCTGGGACAGCTACAGGGATGGACAATTGAATCTCTTCATGGCCATGGCTCAATTTAATAGTCCTTAAGTCTGTGTTGATGATGGCCTTATGCTGGTCTAACCAGTTCATGCCTAGAATTACATCTATATCTTGGCCCTTTAAAACAATCATGTTGGTTGGAAATTCCCGTCCGGCCAACACTACTGGTATGTGGAAGGCTACTTCCTTAGTAAATATTCGCCCCCCAGGTGAATGGATAATAAATCCTTCCCTTGATTCAGTGCAAGGAATGCAATGTTTTTTCACAAAATTCTTGCTTATGAAGGTGTGTGATGCACCAAAATCGAAGAGAATAACTGCTGGGTAATTGGCAACAAGGAACGTACCCATCATTATCGGCTCTCCCTCTAGTGTTGTAGCCACTTGAGTATAATAAATCTGTCCAGTTTTCTTGAAGTTTTTGCCTGCTGAAGTATTAGCCATATTTCCCTTTCCTTGGATGGAGTTCCCAGAGTTCTGTTGGAAATTGGTTTTGTTTTGCTTCGGGTAAGGGCAGTCCTTGATAAAGTGTCTGGACATTCCACAGTTGAAGCAACCAGTAGAAGAAATAGGGAGACCAGGGAAACGAGTACCAGGGGCACTCGACTGATTGGTAGGAGCGGGGGCAGTATTGGGACGAATGAAAACAGTCTGCTTGAAGGGATAGGAAGGTGGGCGATGCGAAGGACGATTCTGATTAAAAGGTCGGATCACCAACCTGGTTCTCTTCTCAGGCCCTTGATTTGACCTTTCACCTCCAAACCCCTTTGATTTTCCATGCCCGACATTTTGGCTTCCACTGCCAGTGCTGTACTGACAACCCTACTGTAGGTAAGATCCAGACATGTTGCCATTTTCTGTTGAAGCCTATCATTAAGTCCCCTCATGAAACAAATCTTTTTCTTCAGATCAGTATTCACTTGGTCGATGGCATACTGGGACAAATGATTGAACTTATTGAGATACTACATTACAGTATCTCCCCCTTGCTTTAATCAGATGAACTCTTCTTGCTTCATATGGAGCATTCCCTCTAGAACATAATGTTCACGGAATGCTAGCTTGAATTCCTCCCAAGTAATCTGATGCCCAGCCGGTTGGACTGCTACAAAATTTGCCCACCAAGTACTGGCAGGCCCTCTTAGTTGCTGGGCAGCAAATATTGGCTTATGCGTCTCTGTGCAGCGAATCAATTCAAACTTTTGTTCCATGACTCTTACCCACTCATCCGCTTCTAAAGGTTCTTCAGCTTTAATAAAGAGCGGGGGTCGGGTCTTAGAGAATTCCTGGTATGTACTTTCACGAGGTCCTTGCTGAGGAGCTCTGCCTCCATGCTGTTGGAACTGATTGCCCGCCATCTCATGCAAGAAGCGTGTATTATCTATGGTGGCATTGACCAAGGCAGCGATAGCCTCGGCCAAAGTCGGTGGTACTGGTGGCGGGTTGGGAGTATCTTCCCGACCACGGGAAGTCCCCACACCATCATGTGCGCGAGTCCGTGATGGCATCTGAGGCAAAGAAACATTTGGAAAAAATATAACATGCCAGCACACACCATCATATTACATTACCAAAATGTAATAATTATACAGACTCCAGCGTACAACTTGACTTTATTACTTATTTTACATAAGTATAATATCTAAACTCTCTTATTCTATTCTTCGTCATCCTTGGTTTCTTCATTTCCTGCTGCAGGAGACCGTTCGTCAGCAAGGTTCATGGAAGGAGGGGGCCTAAAAAGGTCCAACTCCTCATTAGGTCCTTCATTTGCTGTCCCCGATGGTCCGGCTCCCATTGCAATAGCGTCAGCAGGCACGTCCGGGTGCAGTCAAGCATACAATACATGTACTTCCTCATGTAAAGTATTACAGTACACTTGCAGGCTGTCGAGGGCCGCACTAAGCTTTGCTGCACGGGCTCTAGCTTTTGCTTCGCGGTCCTAAGCGATCGAACGCGAGTTGATGGCCCAATCAATGGTTGAATCCCGTTCAGATATCTCGTACTGCAAGCGGCTGACGTCAGCTGACAATTCAGCTATACGTTGGCTGTCCTGCGCCCATATCCTATTGCGGTGACGTAGCTCTGTCCGAAGTTGTCCCACCTTGGCCTCCAAGTCTCTGATTGGGTCATTGCTGCCACTACTACTCCCTTCATGTCTGGGGGCTAGCTGATGACGAGGCACGCCAAGAGGTCCAGTAGATTTGTGTGCAGTTTTCCTTGTACGCGCCATGTCTCTATAAGAGGGGAAGATTTATTAGTATATTTTTAATCATGATTCATGCATAAACCTAATAACTATGAAATCAACCTTCGTTGATCCCCAACTTCCTATATACTGCACTCGATTACCCTGACTTTACAAGGTGAGAGACTACCAAAAAGTGATAGGGTAAGAATGAAAGAATCTTTCTATATAAGGGTTTAAAAATTCTTTTGAAATACTCATTAATATCCGAAGAGATGGGTTTCGCTCCGATACCAGCTGTGACGGAACCTCCCAAGGTATTAGGCCCACCTACAGTTGTCCTTGTCCTACGGACCTTGAACAACCTTGTAGATGCACTTAATCACTTGACAAGTTCTGTAACTGTATCATCCTTAATTCGCCCAAGAGCGCTTCACCCGTCACGCATATATTACATCACATTGGAGGAAAGAATAAGCGGAAGCAAATTACAATAACTTAATTTACATTCATTCAATATATAGAGAGAGTATTATTATTACAATACTATGGTACTTAAGAGTGCATAAAGTATTATTATTACAGACCCAGGAGGCAAAACACCCTCCCGCTCAAAAGAGTATTGTTTTTAAAGTGGGAGGCCAACATCCTCCCACGACGGATTTCACTGTTGGGGCTCATCCTTGGGTACCACCTTTGAACAAAAACAGCAAAAGTCTGTTGTTTCCTCACCTACAACAACATGGGTTCGAAAACCCTGAGTACGGAGTGTACTTTCGCAAGTCTTAACCGACACAAGAAAAGACTCTCAAGGATATGCTGGCTTGAGGGAGTCAAGGTAAGGCTATTCAAGAATCAAAGACTTTGTTTGCAGAAATGCTTACTAATAGTGGATCCTTAAAAATCCAATTTTATTATCAAGTTGAGTCATTACCTGCAACTAGAGTTCTTTCTACCCTAGTTCAAGCACATGGCCTATACTAGTCGTCTTTTATCACCCCTTTCAGTTCATTGGAATGCTACGTGTAAGTCAGTGACCAAGTCTTCATGTTCGAGAAGTAACGGCGATCCGAATCGATTAATACCCAGCTGAGGATCTCCAATCACACGACATATGTAGCACTTAACCCTTGCATATGTCAACTCGCCACCGGGTTTCTTAAGACCAGACCGGGTTCACGCCAACCGAGAGCACAGATACACCACCGTCCAGCCTCTTGCCACGGAGGGTACATGCTACTCTCACCATCTCTCCACTCCCATTGCGTGTTGGCCTTTCTGGTATTATTCTGCCCAAGGCAAAGCTTACCCATGACAAGGCATGTGACCAGTTAAAGGGTCCTCGGTCAGCAGGCCCACATCGGTACGGTCCTTAAGCGACGCAGACGGAGACACTACACTGGGACTTCCTTCTCGTGCAAGTCACCCGCCCGGTCTCGTCTTTATTATTTTCAATCCCAAAATTTGGTACCTAGTAGAGGTACATCTTTTTCGATGTTGAACCCATCATGGCCATGATGGATCCACCATCAAGTTTTATTTTCGAAAACATCCCATTCCATCTAAAGCATCATCTTTTGTTAAAAACAAAACATTTTTGTTTTCTAAAGCAAGACTAAGCATCAGAAAACCTTTTAATAAAACAGGTAATCAAGGAATGGTAAATAGTTCCAACGAAGGAAATGCAGCAATTGGTTTTAACACTCAATTCCTATGACCTAATGCATCATTCAAGTGATAAAAGTTTAAAACAGCAAGGAGGTGGCAAATGCACCGGGGCTTGCCTTGTGTTGTAGGGGAGTCGAGATCTATTCCACAGATATAAAAATAATAACAGTTCCTCGCAGGTGGAGCTTCAGTTGGTGGTGCAGTCTCTTCTTCTTCAACACTTCTTCGTTTTCTATACATAACCATATATAAACATGACTGCTCATGTGATGCTATGAATATGCTATTATAATAGAGATACATCAAGTTGTATCTTGAATACAACTTTCCTTCACGGTACACCAGGGATACTAGGGCTTTCTGAGTTATTATTCTACTAGGATAAGGCAATTATTACTTATAAAGCTAGGGTTTTGGGCTTTGGGCATCAAACAATGTCTAAAACATTTCAAACTTCACCCATGGGTTCTAATTATCAAATTAAGTTTACCCAAAAAGTTTTATGATTTTTGGAGTTATTTAGTAATTTCTAAAATTCCAAAAGTCTAGGTTTAGGCCTTTTTAAATACTAAATAATTCATGGATGGGGCTAAAAATCTTGGAACTATTTTTATTAAATATTAGAGAAATTTAGGAGTCTAGTAAAATTGGTCTCATATTTTTATCATTTTTCTAGAATTGTCTACAATTTCATTAAGCCTGGTAGAAAAAGAAAAAGAGAAAGAATGAATAGTAACGGGCTCAAACCAGCCCGAACCGGCCCATGAACAGGGAAACACGCCAGCGGTGTCCGTTTTGCACAGAGGACCCTGACTGTTTCAGTAACTAATTAAGAATCATGCGCACTATTTACATGTGTCTCTGACACTTACACCGAGGCCCCTCCCTTTTTGTTTCTTCGCAAGGTTAGGTCCCCGACCATGGACGGCGGAGCAGTGGCTCCGGTGAGGTTGTACCGGCCGGAAAACACAACGACTAGGCCCCTCCGTTGCTCAACACCTAATTCCACCCTCGGCGACACTAATCCCTTAACTAATTGCCAAGTTCTAGCACAAAATCTCTCTGTCCACAGTGATGGCGCAAACTGAGGACAACCCGAGGTGTTCCCGGCGATCTAACGTGGTCTAGTTCAATTGGCTGGACTGATAAGCATCCATAGCACACAAGGGTGCTGAAACGAGGGCAAGGAGGGTATGAACGAACCTGTAGACGTCTGGCCACGGTGAGCTCTCTCACGGCGCCGTTCTGACCGATTTGGGGGAAATGAAAAATTGAGGGGCTCTGGTGGATGATCTGAGACAAGAGCTGGTGCGTTGGATGAGTAAATACCTAGTGGAACTCACGGGGGCAGCGATTTATAGAGTTCTACGGCGGTGGCGTCCAATTTGAAGAAATCGCGCTGGTGGCCGAGAGAGAGGGGTGAGTCATCATGGCGATCTACCGTGGCGGTCACTGGGTAATGAGCTACGGTGGGCAGTCACTATGACTCACAACGACGTGGTAAGATGTCCTAAGGCGTGGCGCAAACGCGGTGAATGGCGTACATCCCGGTGATGGCCGCTCAGCCACGTTGCCGGCGCAAGTGGATGAGCGACAGAGCGCAACAATGCTTAGGGTTTAGGGTTTACGGCGAGATCTTTTCACCCCGTGAAGTTATCAGTGTGCTACTTGGCACGAATCGCAGCGCCGACACGAATCCGAGCGCGGGGTTGCCGGCGGCGAGGTGCACTGCACCTGAGATCTTATTCAGTTCACTATACCATCAGAATCCTCATCAGAGCGCCTGACAGAGCAACTTCAGAGATGTTTTTTATAAATTTTTGTGTGGCAACTCCCTAATCCATATATAACAAAGTTAATCTCCAATATACCAGCTCTAATTCTACTATAGAATCTTGGGTCATTTACTCACTCAATTGGGCTTAAATCAACTTCAAGTTTCTCAGAACTCACTGGTAGCCGAGATTCAGTCTCAAGACTAACTGACAGCCAGACTTTAGGTCCATTTTACTCCAAATTTTGTATGTCACCAAGGCTTAGTCACTTAAGCAAAATTGTACTCTTATCATAGCTCTACAAATTTGATATGTTGACCTAGGGCAAAATCTTTGTAGATTTATAGATATAGAGCTCCAAAGTTGACCCCATTGTACTGAAATTCAGACTTAACCTTATAAAGCTCATGGGGTACTTTTGCAAAGAAGTCCAAATTCCTCTACATTACTTGAAAATCCTCCAATGTAAAAAAGTTACTTGGTTTGTGATGCTCTATAACTTTGCTACTTGCACTTTGGTCCAAAAGTGCCTAGAATTTACAATTACCCCCCTAGGGTTTCAATTAGGGTTTTTAGAGTTCTTTTTAGGGTTTTGAGGACTTTAGGGTTTTTGTGCCACTAAAGTACATCAAATGTGCTACCTTATGAACATTTCTCATGGCTTATGAGATTATTACTTATTTGGGCTTCACTTTCATCCAATAGCCCCAATTCAGGGTTAAGTACCCTACCCTAGGGTTAATCACACATCAAGTCACCTCATCACATCTTCTTTGAAATTTTTACCTAGTGAATGCATTCTAAGTGTGAAAAACAATATGAGATGTCAATGCACATGATGTCATGCTCAAGTTTTAGTGCCAGTAACACCACGGGTGTTACAGAACTCATGTCCGACCAATCTTATGGGTACGTGGAAGACTACTTCCTTATTAAAGATTTGACCCCCAGGTGATTGAATAACAAATCCCTCCCTTGATTCGATACTATGTATGCAATTCTTCTCAACATAAGTCTTGCTCATAAAACTATGTGATGCAACAGAATCAAAAAGGATGGTTGGCAACGAAAAACGTAGCCATCATTAGCGGTTCTCCTTCCGGGGTGGTCGCCACTTGTGTGTAGTAGACTCGCCCAGTTTTCCTTCTATTTTTTCCCACTGGAGTGTTGGCCACATTTCCCTTGCCTTGAGACGTGTTCCCAGAAGTATGTTGAAAATTTCATCTATTTTGCTTTGGATAGGGACAGTCCTTGATGAAGTGTCTAGACTTCCCACAATTAAAGTAGCCATTAGAGGAACTGGGTAGGGCGGGGAAACGAGCAATAGGTGCACTCGGCTGATTGTTTTGAGCAGGGGCAGGAGTGGGGCGGATAAAAATTGGTTGCTTGAAAGGATATGCGGGTGGACGAGGAGAAGAGCGATTTGGGTTGAAAGGACAAATCACCAACCTTGACCGCTTCTCGGACCCTTGAGACGATCCTTCACCCCCATATCTCTTTGTTTTTCCATGTCCCGAATTCTTGGCTTCCACCGAAAGCGTTGTCCTCATGGCCCTGCTATAAGTGAGGTCCAGGCATGTGGCCATCTTTCGCTGGAGTCAATCATTTAGACCTCTCATGAAGCAATTCTTCTTCTTGAGATTCGTGTCCACTTGGTCTATAGCATACTAGGAGAGATGATTGAATTTGGCAAGATATTGCATCACTGAGTCTCCTCCTTGCTTTAAACGTATAAACTCCTCCAGTTTCATTTGTAAAACCCCTTCTAGAATATAGTGCTCCCTAAACGCTTGCTTGAATTCTGCCCATGTGACAAGATGTCCTGCAGGCTGAATAGCTGCAAAATTTGCCCACCAGGTGCTTGTAGGACCTCTCAATTGTTGGGCAGCGAACATGGGCTTCTGGGTCTCTATACACCGAATCAATCTGAATTTTTGTTGTATGACCCAAATCCATTCATCCCCTTCCAAAGGTTCTTTTGCTTTAACAAAAAGCGATGGACGAGTTTCGGAAAACTCCAAATACATGGTGTCTCGGGGGCCTTATGGTTGACCTCTGCCTCCCTGCTGATGAAACTGATTCCCAACCATTTCACGTAAGAAACGGGTGTCATCAGCAGTGGCATTGACTAAGGCAGTGATAGCCTCAGCCAACATGGGAGGTACAGGCGGTGGGTTCAGAGTTTCCTCCCCACCGCGGGAAGTTCCCGCCCCGTCTTGAGCACGAGTTCTTGATGGCATCTAAGGAAGAAAAACATACTTGGTTATTACACTCCATAAGTACACCACCTTTATTACATTATGCCAGACTGGTACTAATTATACATACTCACTGGTACAACTCAACTTTCCTTATTTAATTTACATAAGGATACCACCTACTACTATACTACTCTAGTTATCTTCATCCTTGACTGCTTTCGCTCCACTACCAGCTTTGGGAGAACGTTCATCTGCAAGGTTCATGGAAGGAGGGGCTCCAAAGAGATCCAACTCCCCATAAGGTCCTCCACCAGCTGCTCCAGATGTTTCGGCTCCCATTGCTGCAACCTCCGGTGGCACGTTTGGGTGCAGCTGGTCGTATAGCATGTGCGCTTCCTCATGTAGAGTGTTATTGTACACTTGCAGATTCTCTAGGGCTACACTTAGCTCCATCACCCGGGCTCGGGCATTCACCTCGCAATCCCAGACTATAGAGCGTGAATTTACGACCTAGTCTATAGCCCTATCTCGTTCCACTATCTCCCATTACAAGAGATCAACCTCCACCGACAGTTTAGCAATACGGCGACTATATCGCGCACGCTCCCTGCTTCCATGGCACAGTTCCGATGTGAATCGTTCAACTCTGACCTCCAGATCCCTTATGGGATCATTACTTCCGCTACTGCTCCCCTCATTTCGAGGAGCCATCTAGTGCCGAGGCACGCCTTGGGGTCTGGTTGCCTTCTGTTGGGTAGTCTTGGTACGTGTCATACCTCCATAAGAGTGGAAGAATTATTTAGTATGGTTTAAACATGATGCATGCATGACCTATGATTATGGAATCAACTTTTTCATTGATCCCCTACCTCCTATGTATACTATTATTTGGCACTCTATTACCTGACTTCAAAAGATAAGTTACTACAAGAAAGGATCAAGGTAAGAATGAAAGAATATTTCAAGGTAAGTATTTTAAAACCCATTTGAAGCACTAAGTAATGTCCGAAGAGACGGGCTTCACTCTGATACCAGCTGTCACGGAAGCTCCCAAGGTATTAGGCCCACCTATAGATGTCCTTGTCCTAAGGATCCCAGACAGTCATGCAGGTGTGCATAATGACCCGACAAGTTTGGTAATCTGTACCTCCATCATATCGCCCAAGAGCGCTTAACCCATCATGCAGACATTACACATCATCGAAGTAGAGAGTATGCAGAAAAGATTACAATAACATAATTTACATTCATATGAAAATATAGAAATATTAGTTATTACATATCTGGGTACTTGAGTGCGTAACTTATTATTACATCACCGATGTCACACCCGGATTTAAGGGACAAAGCCGGGTGCATCTCATACATGCGTCAAAGAAAACAACATATATAATAACAGAGTGTATAGAGATAAATGTCACAATATAATCAGAGTACTTATACATAGCAGAAGTCTTACAAAAATAAAAGATAAATATAACATGAACTAAGGATCATCCTTGGCGCAAGTCAACTGGGAGACACCACCTAGATCGAATCGAACTCCTCGTTGTGTGGCTCCTCTTGAATCACCTATTCTTCTCCTGTGGGGGGTGTGAGACAGCAAGGGTGAGCTCACACATGTTCATCGCTCAACAAGTTGTGGGGAATAATCTGGCATGAACTCACCAAAAAGTGGGAGTTCATGTGATGTGTAAGGCCGATCAACAATAGAGGTTAAAGCTGAGCATTGCTTTTAATAAGTTGGTCAAGTTTTATTAGCAGTTACTAAATGTAAGTAAATACCAAACCATAATGATAATAGAACAAAAGTAATAACAAATTATATGCTATGCAAATGACAAATTGAATTTAAGTTCCATAATTTAATCATGCGAGAGTCCTGAGCTGCTCATGACCGTGAGCTCGACTAGTATACCAGTTTTACACTCTGCAGAGGTTGTACCTTGTACCCACAAGTCATGTATCCCATGTCGCCAGGGTTTGCAAGGCCCTTAGACACTACCTAGGTGAATGGCTAGGGATCCACTACGAGGCCTTTACAAAGTTGCACTAGCTTTCGAAAACTCGCTATAGTTTATGGGAAGAGCACTTGCAAGAATCCATCATCTGACCGCCATCGTAGCAAAATCAACCCGAGAACCTCCTTGCATGCAACTCCCCTACTGCCCTTGCCCCTTTCGGGTAAGGTAGTCTTCCACTAGCTTTCCTAATTAGTTAGCCAAGGGCGTCCCATTCCACCCTTGTGGTGGCACGTATTTCTCAAGTTAAGCTCCATGTTCTAATTAAAATACAATGATCTTGACATGAACATAAATAACATAACAAAATAATTGAAACATGGATATAATGAAATATTAACCCAAAACCAAATAATTCAATATCATAATTACCCAAATGATTCAGGGGTAAACAAGGTAAACAGGATACAGAGACTAGGGTGACCATTTGGGTCCCATCAAAATTAAACCTATGCATTGAATAGTGATAATAGAGAACATTATTGGGCAACAAAAGTGGATCAAGGGCACAACTTGCCTGGCACTTGAGATTCCAGTTACCAGGGTGATTCTTTAGATCCTCGTGACCTCACTGCTAGTCGTAGCAATACAAACAAACATTGTATAGACAAAATTAACATCACACCAAACATAAGTACAAACTGAATAATAATGATCTACGTGAAGCTACGATATCGTGGGAACGAGAACCACTAAAATCGGAGTTACGGTTAAGGAGTTATGATTTTATAGATGATTGATGTAATTAAAATACTAAACTATATTATAAATTGGTTAATGTAAATCATATGAGAGATTACTCTATGAATAATTAATCTCAACTTTAGTTTTACTTATAACTTGACTAGAGCTCATATTTTAATCAAATTATAACTATGGATAGGTTAAATTTGATTTAGAAGAGGTATTCTAGTAGACATAGGATAAATAAATATAAAAGTATGTGACCTGGTATAATTAATGTTGTTACTGCGTAGTAAATATTTATACGAAGCTAACGCAACTGAAACGAGTTAAATCAGAGTTAAAGTGGAGGAGTTATGAATTTGTAAATATTTTATGGGTTTAATGCAAGATTAATTAAGAGGGAAATTCTATTATGGGTTTCATGCTAAAACAGTGGTACTGAGTGAAGAACAATATTAAAACAAAATTATAGGAACTGAAATGGTTCAATTTGGAATTAAAATGAGAAAGTTATGAATTTTCTAAGATTAATCTATATTATAAATCACTTTCTAAAATTCTATTTACTAAAAACAAGGGCTAAGGACTGCTGGTACAAATTCTTCAGAGCACAGGGGCTATTCCATAAATGGCTAGGGCACAGATTAAATTATTTAGCACAGGATGGGGATGGCGGGTTGATTTATGAAAAGTCTAGGGGCTCTTATGCTATTCTGCCATGGCGAAGGGGTATCTTGCCACGCGAGCCATACGATCTAACACAGACGGCCCGGATTAAAAGATCTATCTCACAAACCCGCATGCGCTAATAACCGTTGATTCAGAGACCAGCGGCCAAGATTTTAAATACCGAGGCCAATTCTTGCGCGCACGATCGCATCGGACGGCCGAGGATCGCACCTGACCACTACCCAATCTAGACCACAGGATTACCGATCAATGGCCAGAATTAACTCCAAGCGCAGTGGAATCTCATGGTTTAATCCGTGCCATCCACACACAGATCTACGATCCTGGCACATCCTCCTACCTCCAACTCTAACAGAGAGCGGCGCCCAGGTGACCACCACGGCGGAGTACGCCGGTGAGCACCCAACCCGACGCATACACGGATCTACGTGTCGTTGGACGGGTGCTAACCCAAATCGAGGGTACGACGGACACAGGGGAGGGCTTATTACCGACAATGGCGATGAGGAGGAGCCGCGCCATGGTGAGAAGCGGAAGGACTGCACGCGCGCTGCTCCGACGAGCAATTCACCGAGAACCGTTTGACCGCAAGGTCCGGACTTCCACCAGAGGTTCCCGCCACGCCCCAACGAGGCCGCCCAGGCACTCAGCAAGCCCCGATACGCTCTACTACCGAGGTCCGACCACGGCGACAATACTAGCACAGCGGCGGCGGCACAATGGCTATTATCCGGTTGTAGAGGTGGCTGCGATTTTGTTTAAAGGGTTCCAGGGAAGGCCGACTACGTTTATATTCTCACCCATGAGGGCGCGCTCGGTTCAACACTGAGGCCTCGAACCATGGCCAGCGGCGCCATTTCCACGAAGTCGTTGCAGCATCTGCGCGGCCACGATGAAGGGAGAGAACGCGCTGACATTGCGGTCCATGCGCCAGCGAAAAGAAAGAGTATCACGCGTCTGCGGGGAGACAAAGTAGAAATGGGCCGAGCAGCCAAGAAGGAAAGGTGGGCTGCGCGCGATGGGGAATGAGGGAAGATGGGCCGAAACACTCTCATTCCAGCCCAACGGACTCCACTCCCATTTTCTTTTTCTTTTACATTTTCCCTTTTCTATTTTCAATTTGAAAAACTCAAACCAAATTCAAACTCTTGCTCTGAATATAATCCAAATCCTACTATTTTCAATATTTTGTTCTCCTTCCAGTAATTAATTCTAGCAATAAATAGATGATTATTACAATTTCCTTCCTCACTTTCTATTTTATATTTTTTATTTATAATTTGAGGTCGAATTTAAGTTATGATTTCAATAAAATGCCTCACAATAATATTATCAGAAATGGATGTTCATTTATTTATTTATTTATTGGTCACTCAATTAATTTAATGCCATTGATTGATTATGAAAAGGAAGGGTCCCAATAATTTTTTTTCAAAGGTCTCATCAATTTCCAAAACACTATCATAAATCTATCTATTTATTTATTATTTTTCCTTTCTACCAATTTTAGGCTTTACAAATCCTACCCCCTTAACAGAAATCTCAGCATGATGCATTATTTATTAGCAACACATGGGATCAATTAGACCCTATTATTCCTCCTAAAGTAGTATCATACCATCTACAAACTAAAGTAACATTTAGATCTTACAAATAGTAGTAATTTATATATATGTTTATGTAGCTTGGTGGACCTGGTGGTGGTGGTGGAGGTTGTTGTTGTCGTTGTCTTTCCAACTGTGCTTGCCTTATTTCTTGACGTATCTCCAGCCAATCCTGACGTATTTCCTCGCGTTCTTGTCTTATCTAGTTTTGCAATTCGGTCACCATGTTTGCCTTTTGTTGTATTACCATCATTTGGGTGGTAATCACTTGATCGATTCCAACTGGTGGAGGATTCATTTCTGTTCGTTGTTGCTTGATAATCTTTCCTTCTTGGCATTAGCCATCTGAGTTAGAAGCATATGGTAGGATAGTTTTGCAATGGAAAATATTTGTAAGAAGAATAAATAGACCAGTAGCTGGTTATGATCCGAAGATTCTTTAGCAGGGCTTATTATTTATTTTATGTCCAGATTGGGGTAATTAGTCGTATAAGGTGAATTTTCAAAGGTAAGATATAATTTGTCAATATAACATAGTCTACATGATGTAGGTTAATAGTTTGTTTGATGTTAGGTGGGGATGGATAGGTTATACCATTCATCATGACTCTATGGGTTGGGTTAGCTCTTATGCTCCTGGTTGTGTTGGTCTAATGTGCTAAGTTATGTTATCACCTAGCCAGTAGGGTTCAAGTACCATTAATCTATCTAAGTATATCACATTAGATTTGATCACATTAGATTCTATAATCCTATTTAAGAATGTCATTTAGTTAAGCATCTCAAGCTGACCTTATCTTTATGAAATTCCAGTATATATATATTTTTTGAACACATGAAGTTCTTTTTATGCAATTAGGAGGTGTGGTATAAAAACAAGTGTACATCATGTTTTAGCTATTTGGTGAGTGTTTACATAGAATGTGTGTACTATGGCATAATCGAGCTTCCTTTAGATTAGATCATGTCAGATTAGGTAGGGTCAAGGTTGGATTGGATACAACTAGACTAGACTAGTTTGAGTTAGGTAGATCTACCAGGGTAGAAGATATATTATTAGAATATGTTAGAATCTTTTGAGATAGGAGTGATTATATGGTGTAGGTAAGTCAAAATCTCTGTCGGTTAAACAGAGGGGTTATGCAACCATCGAATGGTTAAGGTAGTTGTATATGGTCAGGTTGAACTAAGGCTCCAATTTAGATTAAAACAAATTTGTCAGAGTAGGATCCAGTCTTATTTTACCAGTATTATCTAACATGTTTGTCCATTAGATTAGATTTGACCAAATTAGATGGGATCAGAATTAAATTGGTGTAACTGAATTAGACTAGATAAGATCTACTTAATTTATTTTACAATAGATCATGTTTGTTATACTATTAGGAGATAAGCAAAGTGGTGGGGATAAGTAAGTATGCTTATTAGGACAAGATTAGTCTCTAAGAATAAGATAGAGTCTTTTGAGATTAGTTAGATCTATTAGGATAAGATAAAATCCTTTCGAGATGAGATGAGTCTATTAAAGTAAGAGAGTATCTTTTAGGATAAGATGGATCTATTAAGATAAGAGAGTATCTTGTAATATAAGAGGGATCCATTAAAGTAAGAAAGAATATATTAAGGTAAGAAAAATCCATTTAAAATAGATACACTTTAATGGAGGATAATCTAAGTTGTTTGGTTATCTCATGAATTTTATGTATTTATATTTATACCTACATGTACATGCAGATGTAATTGTGGACATTACGCCACGACTAATCACACTCAATCAAAGATCCAAATCAGGCAGGTATCATAAGAACAAACATTCAAGCGTATAGATACCTATAAAAATAGTTTTATTTTTGTTCCTAAGAGTAGGTCTCCTATTCCTAAAGTCACTTTAGGCACAGGATTTCAAAGTGTGAAATCCACATTTGTCTTTAGAAATAAAAGGTAAGAATAATCAGAGTAAAGAAGAAATAGATGAGAAAAGATTAAGATAAGTTTAGAAAAGAATCAGAGTAAGGTAAGTAGGTAATGGTTTTGTCCATTTTTATCTAGGTTTCGTCCTACAGTCAACATTCCTCTGATACCACTTCTGTCACACCCGGATTTAAGGGACAAAGCCGGGTGCATCTCTCATACATGCGCCAAAGAAAACAACATATATAATAACAAAGTGTATAGAGATAAATGTCATAATATAATCAGAGTACTTATACATATCGGAAGTCTTACAAAAATAAAAGATAAATATAGCACGAACTAAGGATCATCCTTGGCACAAGTCAACTGGGAGACGCCACCTAGATCGAATCGAACTCCTCGTTGTGTGGCTCCTCTTGAACCACCTATTCTTCTCCTGTGGGGGGTGTGAGATAGCAAGGGTGAGCTCACACATGTTCATCGCTCAACAAGTTGTGGGGAATAATGTGGCATGAACTCACCAAAAAGTGGAAATTCATGTGATGTGTAAGGCTGATCAACAATAGAGGTTAAAGCTGAGCATTGCTTTTAATAAGTTGGTCAAGTTTTATTAGCAGTTACTAAATGTAAGTAAATACCGAACCATAATAATAATAGAACAAAATTAATAACAAATCTCATGCAATGCAAATGACAAATTTAATTCAATTTCCATAATTTAATCATGCGAGAGTCCTGAGCTGCTCATGACCGTGAGCTCGGCTAGAGTACCAGTTTTACAGTCTGCAGAGGTTGTACCATGTACCCACAAGTCGTGTATCCCATGTCGCCAGGGTTTTCAAGGCCCTTAGACACTACCAAGGTGAATGGCTAGGGATCCACTACGAGGCCTTTATAAAGTTCCACTAGCTTCCGAAAACATGCTACAGTTTATGGGAAGAGCACTTGCAAGAATCCCTCGTCTGACCGCCATCACAGCAAAATCAACCCGAGAACCTCCTTGCATGCAACTCCCCTACTGCCCTTGCCCCTTTCGGGTAAGGTAGTCTTCCACTAGCTTTCCTAATTAGTTAGCCAAGGGCGTCCCATTCCACCCTTGTGGTGGCACGTGTTTCTCAAGTTAAGCTCTATGTTCCAATTAAAATATAATGATCTTGACATGAACATAAATCACATAATAGAGTAATTGAAATATGGATATAATGAAATATTAACCCAAAACCAAATAATGCAATAGCATAACTACCCAAATGATTCAGGGGTAAACAAGGTAAACAGGATATACAGACTAGGGTGATCTATTGGGTACCATCAAAATTAAACCTATGCATTGAATAGTGATAATGGAGAATATTATTGGGTAACAAAAGTGGATCAAGGGCACAACTTGCCTAGCACTTGAGATTCCAGTTACCAGGGTGATTCTTTAGATCCTCGTGACCTCACTGTTGGGGGCCTTCGGCTTACGAAGGTCCTCAAAAACAGGATTTAACAGTATTTCTGGAGCATAATATGTGAACAGGTACCTTCGGATTCGAGTCGGAATCACAGTAGGAGAAGCCTAAAATGATACGAAGGTTGATACAACGCCGAAGATGTGAGCGGGAAAGCTTCGGCGTGCTAGCAGAAAATGAAACCGACTTAAAGATGAAAAGGCTATTCAGACCTCGGCGGATTACTATAGAATTATTACCAAATGTAAAGGGCATGAATGTAATTTTGTATGAGCCGTATCCCGTGTCTATAAATAGGTGAACAGTACCCCCGTACTATTCACGCTGATCTGGCATTTGCTTTTGCGTCACACCTGTATTTTCATCTCCTTCCAAGCTGAAGGTACATTTGTAATTCAATGTTATTTCTGTTCCTTCACAATAATAATAATAAGTTGATAATAATGTATAATTGCCTATGTTATCCCTTATATTTCTTATGATCCATTCTTCGTCATTGTATGCTGTGTTTATGAAGGTAAGTCCTTCATAACCTTCGTCCGAAAATCATTATATCCTAAGGGAAATAATGCTTCGAAGGACGAAGGACTTTATAGATTAACATTTTCTGTGTTGCCTTGTTCTTAACTCATAGCATTTGAGAACAAGTCCCCAACACTCACTGCTAGTCGTAGCAATATAAACAAACATTGTATAGACAAAATTAACATCACACCAAACATAAGTACAAACTGAATAATAATGATCTACGTGAAGCTACGAGATCGCGGGAACGAGAACCACTAAAATCGGAGTTACGGTTAAGGAGTTATGATTTTATAGATCATTTATGCAATTAAAATACTAAACTATATTATAAATTGGATAATGTAAATCATATGAGAGATTACTCTATGAATAATTAATCTCAACTTTGGTTTTACTTATAACTTGACTAGAGCTCATATTTTAATCAAATTATAATTATGGATAGGTTATGTTGGGGGCCTTCGCCTTGAGAAGGTCCTCAAAAACATGACTAACATGCTTTCCAAGTATAATATATTGTCACAGGAACCTTCGACTTTGAGATGAAGGTGTGCACGGTATGAAAGGCGCGGTCTGGGAGAAGGATGAACCAGTTCCGAAGCTACGAATGAAGAAGCTTCGGCTTAGCACAAGGACAGCGATGGAGAATGGAACCGACCTAAAGGGGAATATACTGCCCAGTCCTCGACAGATTACTCCTTAGTCAATAGTAAGTGTTAGGGATATGGATGTAATTTTACTCACGCTGCGTCATGTGCCTATAAATAGATGAACAGTAACACCGTACTGTTCAGGCTAACTTGTACTCACTTGCACATCATTTCTGGATTTTTACCTTCTGCCGAGCCGAAGGTACAAATGTAATTCAATATCATTAATGTTTGTTCATGTTTATTTAATGAGAATATGAAAAATATAATGATTTATTATTATTATTCACATTCTTTTCCATATTTCATATGTTCCTGCCCTTATTATTACATGTTGTGATTATGAAGGTATGCCCTTCATAACCTTCGTCTGAAGATCATTATATCCTAAAGGAGATAATGCTTCGAAGGACGAAGGTCTTTAACCATTGTTGTGGTCGTGTGTCATGTTGTCCCCGTGCGCGTCGTCGCGTGGCCAACAACCGCAATGGCTGGGTGCTGCCTGGACCTGTACGAGCGCCTTCAACACTCACGTTCCCTGCCCCGGTCTCCGCATGTGCTCGGGCCATGCCACTGGAACCCCATCGAGGAGCTGCTCATCGCCATGCTCAGCAAGCGCTAGCCGCGCCGGTCGACCACGCCTCGGCCATCATCGTCGATGCGGCGCTTGCCGGCGGCCAGCCAACCGTCTCCTAGTCGTCGGGCTGCCAGCGCTCGCCTAGCGCCCGTGCCTCAACGTCTGCCAGCTTTCAGCCTCAAGTGCATTTCCTACCTCGCCAAAGCTCGTCAGTCGCCCATGCCTTCGATATAGCTCACGCTCAGGACGTTGGACGTCGTCCTCGTGTTTGCTTTGCTCAGCGTCAACCTCCCGGTCGTACGTCATCGTCATGGCGCTCAACCCTCTCCAGCTAGCGCTCTGATATCGAGCCACGCCCCTGCAGCAGCATGTCTTCCGAGTCATCGTCGTGGGTCTCTACCTCGTCGTGCTACGTCACGCATCGTCGAACCCTCCGGTCTCCAATCGCA
Organism: Zea mays; assembly: GCF_902167145.1. Lineage (NCBI taxonomy): Eukaryota > Viridiplantae > Streptophyta > Magnoliopsida > Poales > Poaceae > Zea > Zea mays. The sequence continues at coordinate 45,910,080 of NC_050104.1, forward strand.
GCACACCTGTCTACGTCGTCATCTCTAACTCTGCCTACACCTTGCATCGTCAAGTCGCCCGCAACTGTGATATCAGTGTTCGTCTGCCGGTGGTCGCAGTCTCCTCGTTGCTCGTTGTGAGTGTCATTATGTGACCGCGTATGCATTTGCAGTGTTGATGGTGATGTCCACGCAGTGCCGCTTGGTGCTCGGTGAAAGGCCTCATGGGTTGTCGTCGGGTTCGGGGATTTCTATTCGACTTGGTAATAATGCTTTGACTCACTATTTCTACTAGTTAGTTTAATGAATGGATTGAATAGGTATTGTGTTATGATAAATCTTTTTATATATAACGCATATGTGACGGATGTGCTTGTTAACTGCATATTGTAGCTTTGGTGCTGTAAATAGTTTGAAATGTTAATTCGTAGACTTGTATGGTGGTTGATGCCTGGTTAGTATTTTTAGTGTTTTATTGATAAGTAATATCCATATTGCTTTGGTGAATTTTGTTGATATGGTGATGTTAATGCCTGGTCTTAGCAAATGACATTTTAAGCATGTCTAATGTTTCGAACGGGTAATTAGGAAATTCTACTAGACCTGTGTAATTAAATTGGGTGATGCTCTAATTAGTTGGCGTGTTATTTAGGTTAGATTATAATATTGGGTTAGAAAGTTAATAGAACCTATGCCTGGCTATAGTTTCTTGCTTGAGTTAGATATGGTTAATCTAGAAAAGTGTAATTGTTATACTTAGTGCTATATCGAATCTAGTGATTATTTATAAGTGTTGTATTGCGCCTCGCTATTAAGTGTTTAGTTCCCTCCCGTATATCATTATTTAGTCTTGCTATTCCTCCTTATGTTCATACATGCACATTATGTATTTTATTTAGGTACGTTAAATAATTACGAGATGTGGAGGACAAGAGCCGAGTCGACCCCAAGATGATGCAATGGGTGGGCTACTCCATGAGGTGATGCCGGTGGATCAACCTGAAGATGGACAGACTTGTAACACACTGAATTTGGGGGTATAAAATTTCTTTCTCATTATCATCCAAATTCAGGTGTTACTCTTCTCTATCTCACTCTAGTTTCTCTCTCTCTAGTTTTTCTCCCTCTCATCCTCTTTTGATTAGGGTTAGTTTAATTAGTGAAGGATTATTTATTTTATTTTGCCCAAAACATATGAGTCATGAAATGTTGCATCATATTGAGCCTAAATATTCTTTGAATTGTTGCACATATTTGATTTGGTTTGAATTTGAAACTTGATTTGAATTTGAATTGAAAACCCTAGAGAAAATAAATAGAAAAGCAATTAGAAATTCCCTGGAAAATGGAAAACCTATTTCATCCCAAACTGGCCCACTAAGCCCAGCCCACGCGCGTGCGCCGGCGCGCCCTCGGTGCCTGACAGGCCGGCCCCGCCTCTCAGCGCCAACTCCCACGCGCCCTCTCTCCCCCTCTCTCTCTCGCTGCCCCGTGGACCAGGTCTGTTAGTGCCGTTTCTCTCGCCCACGCGCTCGCTTCCCTCTCTGTCCCGCCGACCCCACCTGTCAGCCGTCCCTAACCTCTCGCCCACGATCCCCCGCCTTGGACGCACCCACGTCCTCATGTTCTCCGGCCACGTCCCCTCGCCCGCACCCCTTTTGAGCCCCACGCCCTGCTTGCCCACCTCCCCTCGCTCACTTGCGCCCTCAACCAAACCCCCTCGCCCTCTCTCGCTCTGCACGCGCGACCAGAGCCCCGCCACCGCCTACCGACGTCCGCCGCCCGTTCTACGATCGCCGTGGAACTCCCCGCCGCGTCTGTTGCCCCGGTAAGCTCCGCCCTATCGGCCGCCACCTGGAACACCCCTTGATTCGCCCCTAATCACTCCAGTCCGCCCAGTCCGCGCTCACCTGAGTTCCTCCTGTGCAGCCGGAGCTCCACCACTGACACCCCGTCTCCTCCCTGCGTCACCGTCGTTGCCCCGTGACTCCAGCGCTTCTCCTCGAGGTGAGCAACCTGCCCGTGCCCTTAATTTGGTTGTTGCTGCCTTGGTTAGCGCGCGATTGTTTGCCATACTTGATCTGCGCCGCTGTTAGCCCGCCTCGCCGTGGTCTGCGCCCTCTGGTGCCCTCGCGCCGACATGATGCCCATGGCCTAGCCCGCCAGACCACCCTGAACGCACCCGAGCTAGCCCCAAGCCTCTGGAGCCCCGCCATGGCCAGCCCCCTCGTCTCCGGCGAGATCTCGCCGCGGGACCGAGCGGTGCCACCGAGCCTGTGTCCGCCCCCAGCCGATAAATCTCGAGCGTCCGTCCGAGATCGAGCGGTTTAGATTTAACTAGAGCGGATCTGATCGCAGCCCTCCGATCTGGATCCGGCCGCTCTCCCCTCTTCCCTTCACCCGCGCCCATACCCCTGGGCTCGGCTGGTCAGCTCGCCCTGGCCCGCTGATGCCCTATCCTCGCCTGTCAGTCGCGTCCGTGTGCCCGCGCCCACACGATCTAATCCAGACCGTTGATCTCTGATTCGACGGTTGAAGTTACCCTGTACCCCTTCACGTGTGAGTTTTACTTAAGAGACCCTCGGTTTTTAGGAAATCAACCCGCCGTCCTCTGTTTTAACGCGCAGGCCCCTGGTTTATTTTAAATAGCCCCCTGTACTTTTATTTAATCACAGATTTAGCCCCAATTTCATATTTTAAACTTCAAAACTTGTTTATTTCATATCTTTTTCATATGAACTCCAAATTTAGTCGTTCAAATTGCAAAATGTTCATAAAATTATTCTCTGTTCAAATAAATTATGATCAGCTATAGTCTGTATACTTTAATTTTACACATAGGAAACAAGATTAATGTATATGTTAATTTATTTATTTAATGAAATAAATAAAATGAAAGGCCTAGGAGTTAAAAATATATTTAATCTTGTGAGATTAGTGTCATGCATACATGAATTCATTTTTGGTTTAACTTTTATGTCTCAATGAAATGTATAGAATTAGGTTATGTAATTATGGACCACACTTAAAGAATAATCAATTCCTAAATGAGATTAGTCCATCTTATAATTTAATCCCTTTCTTTGTTTAAATTACTATTTTATCTTTTTGAGATATGTTCCAAACACTCAGAGAGTAATCAACTCCTAATTAAGATTAGTTCATTTTATAATTTGATCTCATTCTCCTTTATTTAATACTATACCTTTTGAGATGTGTTCCAATGTTTGTACATGCTTGATGTGTTGTTCATTTGTACTTTCCAAATGTATTGAATGTACGATCGCTTTATTTAGACAACGAGCAGGTCGTGGTTCCTGAGTGTGTTGCCAAAGATCCCTCTGAGCAACAACATGGTGAAGGCAAGTGTCCTCAGACCTATCATGTCCTACGTTACTTTATAATTCACTGTCCCGCATTACATTATTGAAACTTAAGGATTGACTACTCTATATTTACCTTACCCTTGTTTACCTTTTTGGGTTAATCATGGTTAGCTTATGCTATTGCTTTAACTTAATCAATGAACATGATGTGATTATTTATGATACGATGATGTTATCCTGATGAGGTTCTTGTGATTACTTTAGGGGGCTCAGGCTGTTTCCTGAGTACCTCTCCGTAAGGACCTGTTTGGGGAGTGACAACCCGGGATAATAGTGCAACCATGAGGGTGGAATGGGATGCCCTTAGCTGATTAATTAGAGGAACCAGAGGAGTAGTTTGCTTCGCGTAGGGCCGTCAATGGGGTCCGGGCACAGAACTTGCTCTACCGAGGCTGGTTGCAGAGGTTCTTTGATTTGGTTTTGTTAGTCACCCTTCCTCTGGGAGATGTACTGTGTTTATCAAACTAGAGAAACCTAACGGGCGGCTATGACCTCTGGGAAATCTTTGTAAAGGCTATGTAGTGAGACCCAACTGGGTCACCTTGGTAGTGATTAATGGGGAGGCTAGAACCCCGGGTAGAATGGGAATCACGGCTTGTGGCTAAAGTGTGCAACCTCTGTAGAGTGTTAGAAACTGATATATTAGCCGTGCTCACAGTTATGAGCAACCTTGGGATCCTCTTTGATTAGAAAAACTTTGGTTACTTTTATGATGATGATTAGCAATGATGATTATAATTCTGATCTCTGGTATTTCCTCTTTGAGGAAGTACCTTTGGGTAATAACTGGGTTTATTACTAAAATTTGGCTCTACTTATAGTAATAAAACTTGATCAACTATAAGAAACTGCTTAACCTTAACTCCACATACAGCTAGTCCACTTTAGCCAAACGAGACATTTGCTAAGTACGTTGATGTGTACTCACCCTTGCTTTACAAACCACCCCACCCCAGGTTGTCCCCACTGTACTCAGTGCTCAGGATGTGATGTTGGTAACATGGAGGACTTTGAGGAATTCCAGGACTACGACGAGTTCTAGTTTACTTTAGTGGCAAACCCCCAGTCAGCTGCCTATATAGGCTTATCTTCTACGTTTCGTTACTCCGCACTTTGATATTATTGTTGAACCCTATGGATATGTATTGTACTCTATGGATGTCTTGGACATCTTGATGTAATTAAAGTACCTTTCCGTTATTTAATTCGAGCATTGTGTGATGATGTCCAATTATGTAATCGCTGTGTATGTGAGTTTTGATCCTGGCACGTACATGGTTCACATTCGGTTTACCTTCCAAAACTGGGTGTGACAAGACTGAACAAGTGCCAACATAAAAGGCTGGTCGCCAAGTGGTCATCGTCTAACAAACACTAATCTAGTGTTATTCCAGGCAAGACCCGGTGCATGCAACCCCTTCCTTGTGTTTTTAAATGATTTTCACACTTAAAGTCTAGTGAAATGTGCATTAGGTTTATAGGAGTTGCTCAGAAACCCTTCGATGCATTGGCTACCTTGAAATCCATTCCTTTCATAGATACTTCTGGTGAAGTATCAAATATGACTTACAAAATTTCTTAGCCCTGCTTAGATCTTGTGGATAGAGGTTGTCTTTTGCAATAATGCCTAGCTAAGGGGTTATCCTGAGGAACGATGGCTTCTACCTGCAAGAATATTTTCATTGGGAGCATGGTGGGATCTTACTGCAAAGTTCCCTATAATGCTCTTTTCATCCTAAGGAACACAAAACAATCCTAAGGATGGAAGTACTTAAATCGAGACTTGGGCTAGGAATAGGTGATGCTCCACCCAGGTTAATTAAGGATCGAATGCGTATGTAGGCCTGTATGGTCAAGGACTATCTTAACTGGCCACATGCCCTGGATATGGGACAGGGTAAGCTTGAACCTGACTATTCCATACATGAAAAGACAATAGCGAACAGGGAGTGGAGAGATGGCGAGAGTGGCACGTACCCTCCTAGCAAAGGACCGCCTAAAAGGGGTGGTGTGCTCTCGGGTGGCGCGGACATGTTCATGCAGTGGAGGATCCGTGGGAATGGTAGACATATGCAAGAGTTACGAGAAACATATGTCGTTTGGTTAGAGATCCTCAGTCGAGTAAATCGATTCGGATCGCCGTTATATCCACGGACAGTGGAGACTTGATCTCTGCCCTGCAACCTAGGTCAGGATGTGAACATTATGAATAAAAATGATGTTCTATTGATGAGATGGTGAAATTAGACTAGGTGCAACCAGAGTCTATTAATATTTAATCCGGCATTAAAATATTGAAAGTAAGGACTCACATTAGTAAGCTATTTCTGCAAAAGTATCTAAGTTAATTCTTGCTAAAGCCTTTTCCTTGATTCCTATTTAACCATCATATCCTTGAGAGTCATTTTTCCTTAGTCGGGTAAGACTTGTGAAAGTACACTTCGTACTCAGGGTTTTTGAACCCATGTTGTTGTAGGTACTAGATTTGTGCTGCTTTGGATGGTGTTAAGCGCCGGTGGGCACGATCTTCTTATAAGTCTAAGTACCTCTCCTATACTTCTTATTGAGGATTTTCATTGAGCTAGCATATATTTCAAACTTATAAATAATTTATAACCTTTCAAAGTTTATGTCGGGGACCATAATTAGGGGTACCCTCAAGACGCCTAATTCTCAGCTGGTAACCCCCATCAGCATAAAGCTGCAAAGGCCTGATGGGTACGATTAAGTCAGGGATCAGTCCACACGAGTGACTCGATCACGCTTCACCCGAGCCTAGCCTCGGCCAAGGGCAGCCGACCTCGAGAGTCTTCCGTCTCGCCCGAGGCCCCCTTTTTATGGCGGACACATCACCGGCTCGCCCGAGGCCTTGGCTTCGCTCAGAAGCAACCTTGACTAAATCGCCACACCGACTGACCAAATTGCAGGGGCATTTAACGCAAAGGTGGCCTGACACCTTTATCCTGACACGCGCCCCCGGCAGAGCCGAAGTGACCGCCGTCACTCCACCGCTCCACTGGCCAGTCTGACAGAAGGACAGCGCCGCCTGCGCCACTCCGACTGCAGTGCCACTCGACAGAGTGAGTCTGACAGGCAGTCAGGCCTTGCCAAAGGCGCCACGGCGAACTCCGCTCCGCCCGACCCCAGGGCTCGGACTCGGGCTAAGACCCGGAAGACGGCGAACTCCGCTCCGCCCGACCCCAGGGCTCGGACTCGGGCTAAGACCCGGAAGACGGCGAACTCCGCTCCGCCCGACCCCAGGGCTCGGACTCGGGCTAAGACCCGGAAGACGGCGAACTCCGCTCCGCCCGACCCCAAGGCTCGGACTCGGGCTAAGACCCGGAAGACGGCGAACTCCGCTCTGCCCGACCCCAGGGCTCGGACTCGGGCTAAGACCCGGAAGACGGCGAACTCCGCTCCGCCCGACCCCAGGGCTCGGACTCGGGCTAAGACCCGGAAGACGGCGAACTCCGCTCCGCCCGACTCCAGGGCTCGGACTCGGGCTAAGACCCGGAAGACGGCGAACTCCGCTCCGCCCGACCCCAGGGCTCGGACTCGGGCTAAGACCCGGAAGACGGCGAACTCCGCTCCGCCCGACCCCAGGGCTCGGACTCGGGCTAAGACCCGGAAGACGGCGAACTCCGCTCCGCCCGACCCCAGGGCTCAGACTCGGGCTAACACCCGGAAGACGACGAAACTCCGCTTCGCCCGACCCCAGGGCTCGGACTCCGCCCTGGCCTCGGCCGAACGACTTCCGCCTCGCCCGACCCCTTGGTTCGGGCTCGGCCACGGCAACGGAAGACAGACTCAACCTCGGCTTCGGAGGAACCCCCACGTCGCCCTGCCTAGGGCACAGACCGCCACGTCAACAGGAAGCGCCATCATCATCCTACCCCGAATCGACTCGGGTCACGAAGAACAAGACCGGCGTCCCATCCGGCCAGCTCCGCCGGAGGGGCAATGATGGCGCTCCACAAGCTCTATGACGACGGCGGCCCCCAGCTCTCTTACGGAAGCAGGACGACGTCAGCAGGGACTCAACCGCTCCAACAGCTGTCCCTCCGACAGGCTCCGCCGCACCTCCGACAGCCACGACATCACGCCAGCAGGGTGCCCAGATCTCTCCGGCTGCCACATTGGCATGTACCTAGGGCGCTAGCTCTCCCTCCGCTAGACACGTAGCACTCTGCTACACCCCCCATTGTACACCTGGATCCTCTCCTTACGACTATAAAAGGGAGGACCAGGGCCTTCTTAAAAAAGGTTGGCCGCGCGGGACCGAGGACGGGACAGGCGCTCTCTTGGGGCCGCTCGCTTCCCTCACCCGCGTGGACGCTTGTAACCCCCCTACTGCAAGCGCACCTAACCTGGGCGCGGGACGAACACGAAGGCCGCGGGACTTCCACCTCTCTCACACTCGACTCCGGCCACCTCGCCTCTCCCCCCTTCGCGCTCGCCCACGCGCTCGACCCATCTGGGCTGGGGCACGCAGCACACTCACTCGTCGGCTTAGGGACCCCCCTGTCTTGAAACGCCGACAGTTGGCGCGCCAGGTAGGGGCCTGCTGCGTGCTGACGAACAGCTCCCCGTCAAGCTCCAGATGGGCAGTCTCCAGCAACCTCTCCGGCCCGGGACGGTGCTTCGTTTCGGGACTCTTGAGTTCATGTCCTTCGACGGCAGCTACGACATGATACTTCTTCCACCGCCGCGCGACTACGATAATGGCGGCCGACAACCCGCCCGCCGGCGGCGGAATCGACGACGTCTTCCCCGCGTGGTGGAAGGGCAACATTCGGGCTCGCTCCGTTCTCTCCCCCGCCAACGGAGGAGGAGGCGGGGCCGTCAAGGCCAGGTGGGAGGCCGCGCTTCGTCGGCCGTCGAGCGAATCGACGCCCCCGACGCCCCGACGGAAGGCACGCCGGACGTCGACCTCGCGTTCAAGACGGAGGCAAGCGCCGTCCCCCCGCGGCACGCTGACCCCGAGCAAGAAGACGACGCCGGCGCGCTCGCGGAAAGCCTGCAGGACGTCGCCCTCGAACCAGAGATGACGGTGCAACCAGTCCCCGATGTGACTACGTCGCTCCTCGTCGACCAAAAGGTACCGACTAACTCCCATCTTGCGTCATTTCGACTCGGCCTCAACCCGCCAAACGACCTCGTTTTGGCGGGCGCTCTCATTGAGGCGAGTGCAACCCCATTGAGGTTCCGTATGCGGTCGCCTTGGGACCGACTGACGGACGTCTCGACCTACGGGCCCTCTGGGTCCGAGGAAGATGACGATCCCAGCATCGGATGGGATTTCTCCGGACTTGGCAACCCCAGTGCCGTGCGGGACTTCATGACCGCATGTGACTACTGCCTATCCGACTGTTCTGATGGAAGCCGCAGCCTTGGCGACGAGAGCTGCGGCCCACGCCGCGAATGTTTCCACATCGAGCTAGGGGATCCCTCCGAAGGCAACCATCTTGGCATGCCGGAGGACGGTGATCTCCCTAGGCCGGTGCCTCACGCCGACATCCCACGGGAGCTAGCTGTGGTCCCCGCTCCGGCGGGGGGTTACGACCCACAACTCGAGCAAGTCCGCGAGGCGCAGGCCAGGCTCAACGAGGGAACAGGAGCGCTTGAGCCGATCCGTCGGGACGTCGGACAGGCATGGGTGGGCCAACCCCTGGCCGGAGAAATACGTCACCTGCCCCAAGGTCTCCAGCACCGCGTCGCCAACGATGTCAGGATCAGGCCGCCGCCCGCATCCAGCGGGGTTGGTCAGAACCTGGCAACCGCAGCAATGCTCATCCGCGCGATGCCGGAGCCGTCAACCACCGAGGGTCGGCGAATCCAGGGGGAACTCAAGAATCTCCTGGAAGGCGCTGCGGCCCGGCGGGCCGAGAGCACTGCCTCCCGAAGGCAAGGATATCCCTCGGAACCTCATGCCGCGACTTCCCGATTCATGCGGGAAGCCTCGGTCTACACCGGGCGCACGCGCAACACCGCGCCTGCGGCCCCGGGCCACCTCGGCAACGAGCACCATCGACGCGACCGTCGGGCTCACCTCGACGAAAGGGTGCGCCGAGGCTACCACCCCAGGCGTGGGGGGCGCTACGACAGCGGGGAGGATCGGAGTCCCTCGCCCGAACCACCCGGTCCGCAGGCCTTTAGTCGGGCCATCCGACGGGCGCCATTCCCGACCCGGTTCCGACCCCCGACTACTATCACGAAGTACTCGGGGGAAACGAGACCGGAACTGTGGCTCGCGGACTACCGCCTTGCCTGCCAACTGGGTGGAACGGACGACGACAACCTCATCATCCGTAACCTCCCCCTGTTCCTCTCCGACACTGCTCGCGCCTGGTTGGAGCACCTGCCTCCGGGGCAGATCTCCAACTGGGACGACTTGGTCCAAGCCTTCGCTGGCAATTTCCAGGGCACATACGTGCGCCCCGGGAATTCCTGGGACCTTCGAAGCTGCCGGCAACAGCCGAGGGAGTCGCTCCGGGACTACATCCGGCGATTCTCGAAGCAGCGCACCGAGCTGCCCAACATCACCGACTCGGATGTCATCGGCGCGTTCCTCGCCGGCACCACTTGCCGCGACCTGGTGAGCAAGCTGGGTCGCAAAACCCCCACCAGGGCGAGCGAGCTGATGGACATCGCCACCAAGTTCGCCTCTGGCCAGGAGGCGGTCGAGGCTATCTTCCGAAAGGACAAGCAGCCCCAGGGCCGCCCATCGGAAGGAGCTCCCGAGGCGTCTGCTCCGCGCGGCGCCAAGAAGAAAGGCAAGAAGAAGTCGCAATCGAAACGCGACGCCGCTGACGCGGACCTTGTCGCCGCCGCCGAGTATAAGAACCCTCGGAAGCCCCCCGGAGGTGCAAACCTCTTCGACAAGATGCTCAAGGAGCCGTGCCCCTACCATCAGGGGCCCGTCAAGCACACCCTCGAGGAGTGCGTTATGCTTCGGCGTCACTTCCACAGGGCCGGGCCACCCGCCGAGGGTGGCAGGGCCCGCGACGATGACAAGAACGAAGATCACCTAGCAGGAGAGTTCCCCGAGGTCCGCGACTGCTTCATGATCTATGGAGGGCATGCGGCGAATACCTCGGCTCGGCACCGCAAGCAAGAGCGCCGGGAGGTCTGCTCGGTGAAGGTGGCGGCGCCAGTCTACCTAGACTGGTCCGACAAGCCCATCACTTTCGACCAGGCCGACCACCCCGACCATGTGCCGAGCCCGGGGAAATACCCGCTCGTCGTCGACCCCGTTGTCGGCGATGTCAGGCTCACCAAGGTCCTGATGGATGGGGGCAGCTGCCTCAACATCATCTACGCCGAGACCCTCAAGCTCCTGCGCGTCGATCTGTCCTCCGTCCGAGCAGGCGCTGCGCCCTTCCACGGGATCATCCCTGGGAAGCGCGTCCAGCCCCTCGGGCGACTCGACCTCCCCGTCTGCTTCGGGACACCCTCCAACTTCCGAAGGGAGACCCTGACGTTCGAAGTGGTCGGGTTCCGAGGAACCTACCACACCGTGCTAGGGAGGCCATGCTACACGAAGTTCATGGCCGTCCCCAACTACACCTACCTGAAGCTCAAGATGCCGGGCCCCAACGGGGTCATCACCGTCGGCCCCACGTACAAACACGCGTTCGAATGCGACGTGGAGTGCGTGGAGTACGCCGAGGCCCTCGCCGAGTCCGAGGCCCTCATCGCCGACCTGGAGAACCTCTCCAAGGAGGTGCCAGACGTGAAGCGCCATGCCGGCAACTTCGAGCCAGCGGAGACGGTCAAGGCCGTCCCTCTCGACCCCAGTGGCGACACCACCAAGCAGGTCCGGATCGGTTCCGGGCTCGACCCCAAATAGGAAGCAGTGCTCGTCGACTTTGTCCGCGCAAACGCCGACGTCTTTGCGTGGAGTCCCTCGGACATGCCCGGCATACCGAGGGATGTCGCCGAGCACTCGCTGGATATTCGGGCCGGAGCCCGACCCGTCAGGCAGCCTCTGCGCCGATTCGACGAGGAGAAGCGCAGAGTGATTGGCGAAGAGATCCACAAGCTAATGGCAGCAGGGTTCATCAAAGAGGTATTCCATCCCGAATGGCTTGCCAACCCTGTGCTTGTGAGGAAGAAAGGGGGGAAATGGCGGATGTGTGTAGACTACACTAGTCTCAACAAAGCATGTCCGAAGGTTCCCTACCCTCTGCCTCGCATCGACCAAATCGTGGATTCCACCGCTGGGTGCGAAACCCTGTCCTTCCTCGATGCCTACTCAGGGTATCACCAGATCCGGATGAAAGAGTCCGACCAGCTCGCGACTTCTTTCATCACGCCGTTCGGCATGTACTGCTATGTCACCATGCCGTTCGGTTTGAGGAATGCGGGCGCGACGTACCAGCGGTGCATGAACCATGTGTTCGGCGAACACATCGGTCGCACAGTCGAGGCCTACGTCGATGACATCGTAGTCAAGACAAGGAAGGCTTCCGACCTCCTCTCCGACCTTGAAGTGACATTCCGGTGTCTCAAGGCGAAAGGAGTCAAGCTTAATCCTGAGAAGTGTGTCTTCGGGGTGCCCCGAGGCATGCTCCTAGGGTTCATCGTCTCCGAGCGAGGCATCGAAGCCAACCCGGAGAAGATCGCGGCCATCACCAGCATGAGACCCATCAAGGACTTAAAAGGGGTACAGAGGGTCATGGGATGCCTCGCGGCCCTGAGCCGCTTCATCTCACGCCTCGGCGAAAGAGGTCTGCCTCTGTACCGCCTCTTAAGGAAGGCCGAGTGTTTCGCTTGGACCCCTGAGGCCGAGGAAGCCCTCGGCAACCTGAAGGCGCTCCTTACAAAGGCGCCTGTCTTGGTGCCCCCGGCGGACGGAGAAGCCCTCTTGGTCTACGTCGCCGCGACCACTCAGGTGGTTAGCGCCGCGATTGTGGTCGAAAGGCAAGAGGAAGGGCATGCATTGCCCGTTCAGAGGCCTGTCTACTTCATCAGCGAAGTGCTGTCCGAGACTAAGATCCGCTACCCACAAGTTCAAAAGCTGCTGTATGCTGTGATCCTGACAAGGCGGAAGCTGCGACACTACTTCGAGTCTCATCCGGTAACTGTGGTGTCATCCTTCCCCCTGGGGGAGATCATCCAGTGCCGAGAGGCCACGGGCAGGATCGCAAAGTGGGCGGTGGAAATCATGGGCGAAACGATCTCGTTCGCCCCTCGGAAGGCCATCAAGTCCCAGGTGTTGGCGGATTTCGTGGCCGAATGGGTCGACACCCAGCTGCCAATGACTCCGATCCAACCGGAGCTCTGGACCATGTTTTTCGACGGGTCGCTGATGAAGACGGGGGCCGGCGCGGGCCTGCTCTTCATCTCGCCCCTCGGAAAGCACTTGCGCTACGTGCTGCGCCTCCATTTCCCGGCGTCCAACAATGTGGCCGAGTACGAAGCTCTGGTCAACGGATTGCGGATCGCCATCGAGCTAGGGGTCAGACGCCTCGATGCCCGTGGTGATTTGCAGCTCGTCATCGACCAAGTCATGAAGAACTCCCACTGCCGCGACCCGAAGATGGAGGCCTACTGCGACGAGGTTCGGCGCCTGGAAGACAAGTTCTTCGGGCTCGAGCTCAACCACATCGCTCGGCGCTACAACGAAACCGCAGACGAGCTGGCTAAGATAGCCTCGGGGCGAACGACAGTCCCCCCGGACGTCTTCTCCCGGGATCTGCATCAACCCTCCGTCAAGCTCGACGACACGCCCGAGCCCGAGGTACCCTCGGCTCAGCCCGAGGTACCCTCGGCACAGCCCGAGGTACCCTCGGCCCCCGAGGGCGAGGCGCTGAACGTCGAGGAAGGGCAGAGCGGGGCCACGCCAGATCAAGATTGGCAGGCCCCGTACCTGCAATATCTCCGTCGAGGAGAGCTACCCCTCGGCCAAGTCGAGGCTCGGCGGGTAGCGCGACGCGCCAAGTCATTCGTCTTGCTGGGCGACGAAGAGGAGCTCTACCATCGCAGCCCCTCGGGCATCCTCCAGCGATGCATCTCCATCGCCGAAGGTCGGGAACTGCTGCAAGAAATACACTCGGGGGCTTGCGGCCACCACGCAGCGCCCCGAGCCCTTGTCGGAAATGCTTTCCGGCAAGGCTTCTACTGGCCAACGGCGGTGGCTGACGCCACTAGAATTGTCCGCACCTGCGAAGGGTGCCAATTCTATGCGAAGCGGACACACCTGCCCGCTCAGGCTCTGCAGACAATACCCATCACCTGGCCCTTCGCTGTATGGGGTCTGGACCTCGTCGGTCCCTTGCAGAAGGCGCCCGGGAGCTACACGCACCTGCTGGTCGCCATCGACAAATTCTCCAAGTGGATCGAGGTCCGACCTCTGAACAGCATCAGGTCCGAGCAGGCGGTGGCGTTCTTCACCAACATCATCCATCGCTTCGGGGTCCCGAACTCCATCATCACCGACAACGGCACCCAGTTCACCAGCAAAAAATTCTTGGATTTTTGCGAGGATCACCATATCCGGGTGGACTGGGCCACCGTGGCTCATCCCATGTCGAATGGGCAAGTAGAGCGTGCCAACGGCATGATTCTACAAGGGCTCAAGCCTCGGATCTACAACGACCTCAACAAGTTCGGCAAGCGATGGATGAAGGAACTCCCCTCGGTGGTCTGGAGCCTAAGGACGACGCCGAGTCGTGCCACGGGCTTCACGCCGTTTTTCCTGGTCTACGGGGCTGAAGCTATCTTGCCCACCGACCTGGAATACGGCTCCCCGAGGGCGAGGGCCTACACCGAACAAAGCAACCAAGCTAGCCGAGAGGAATCGCTGGACCAGCTGGAGGAAGCTCGGGACAGGGCCTTACTACACTCGGCGCGGTACCAACAGTCCCTGCGACGCTACCACGCCCGAGGGGTCCGGTCCCGAGAACTCCAGGTGGGCGATCTGGTGCTTCGGCTGCGGCAAGACGCCCGAGGGAGGCACAAGCTCACGCCCCCCTGGGAAGGGCCATTCGTCATCGCCAAAGTTCTGAAGCCCGGAACATACAAGCTGGCCAACAATCAAGGCGAGATCTACGACAACGCTTGGAACATCAAACAGCTACGTCGCTTCTACCCTTAAGATGTTTTCAAGTTGTTCATATACCTCGCACCTACGCAAAGTTTAGTCGTCAAGGAAGGGTCGGCCTAGCCTCGGCAAAGCCCGACCCTCCCTCGGGGGCTAAAATGGGGGAGACCCCCTCTGCGTCGAATTTTTCCTCGAAAAAGGATCTCTTTTTAGCAGGATTTCTTTCGTGCTTCTTGACTACTTCGGAAAGCGGATCCTGGAAACGACGGAGTACACGTAAGCAGCCAAGGCTGACCGAGCCGAGGGACTCCTACGCCTCCGGGATACGGATACCTCACTCATCACCTTCTGCGATAAGTAACTTGCGCTCGGATAAAGCGACTCCGTGGACCGAACAAGTCTTCACGTTCGGAAGCTCTCCTGCCGAAGCAGTCCTTCAAGCTTTCTCGACTAAGTCGGGGACAGGGCCTCATGGACGGATGAAAGTACGCGTAAGCGGCAAGGCCGACCGAGCCGAGGGATTCCCACGCCTCTGGGATACGGATACCTCACTCGTCCCTTCCGCGAAAAGCAACTCTCGCTCACACAAACATCCCTGTTACCAACAGAGTCCAGATGCTCGAAACAAGAGGAAAAAAGACGCAGCTTCGCAAGCGCGGCGAGGGTGTGTTTTTCTGGCCTCGGCGGCCGCAGAAAGCACACGCTACAAGATGGTCTGATCCTGCAGGCTCGGGTCTTCATGCTGAAGGGAGCCGTAGCACCCTCGGCATCGACGACGTCTTCAGCAAAGTCCGACCCAGCCTCGGGCGGCGACGCGGTCCAGGGACTCCTCCGGGAATCCGGCCCGAGCAGGCGGCTCGACCGGTTACCCCTGGGGCCTCGGTCAACCGGCTTCCAAGGGCGCCAGCCCGACCCGAGGCCTCGACCGATCGACTTTGGCGTCGGCTCCGCTGACGGACAACACGGCTAGGCTCCGGCCAACCAGGTTCCCATTCTCGAGCCAACTCCGCCTCTATTCATACTGATATCGCTACCCCTGGCCTCGGTCCACCGAAGGGCGGCCGAGGGGTCTCTTTAACTAAGCTAGAGGAGCCCCAGACAACAAGGCCGAACGGGCCGAGGGATTCCTACGCCTCCGGGATACGGATACCTCACCCGTCACCTTGACACGGGGCGACTCATGCTTGGTAAAGCGGTTCAGATAATCAACAGGCGAGACCTAGTGCTCGAAAATGAGGAAAAAACACGGCTCCGTGCCGAAATTACATACATGTTCAGGCCCCGACAGCCGCAATGAACAAAAAAACACTGGCATTCGAGATGCCATTACCAACGGAACTCCGGTTCCCCCCTCCGCAGGTACGAACAACCCCCCTCCAAGGGGGAAGGCCTGCGGAGCAACTGAAGGCCGACGAATGGTGCGCCGTCACCTGCTCCAGCAGCGGCGACGACGACGCCTTCTGCTCCGAGGGACCAAGCAGCGGCAACGCCGACCTCAGGATAGATGCCGCTGCCAGGAGGCCCCCGCCCATGCCGAAACTCGTAAGGCAAGGACGGGCAGAAGGCCGTAGAGTTGGAGGTCAGCCCGTGGCCAGCCCCGGCTATCTCGCCGGCAGCAGAACCTCTTCAAGCTGCCGTGGCGGATGCCGGCACCGCGAGCGGCTCCGAAGCCACTCGCGCCTGAAAGCCAGGCACGCTGCAGCTGCCAGCGCCACGGATGACGGCCGCCTTTCCCTCCGATCACTGAGTGAAGGAGCGGGCCGCCGCCCACGCGGGGGCCGACCTCAACTCAGCGCACTCCCCTCCCCAGCCCTGGTGATGAAAATCCTTGAGGCTGAGGGAGGGGAAGAGGCCGCAGCCCGGCTCGCTTTCCCCCACCATCAAGCCGGAGGTCGCCATCTCAGGTGACCGCCGGCGGAGGGGAGCAGCCGGGCAGCATGATGAAAATCCTTGAAGCCGAACGATGGCTGAGAGGTACCAACTCCCATGGAGTTGCGTTCCTCCAACAAGGAGGCGGAAAGGCGGCGGATACCCCCCATCCGGGGGCTTGGAAGATGGGAAGACACGACGCTTAAGGGAGGAAGAAGACATGGTTGCCTTCCGAAAGGAGTCTCCCTCCTTTTAAAGGCAACTCTCCCTACGTGCGCCCCCAGGCGCCGCGGGCTGAGTCTTCTCCAACACGCTCCAAGGCCCTCCCCTGCGACTCGGAGGCTGGGTCCCGCATGTCATACAAACCAGCTCAGGCCAGAAGAAGCCAAACCGCCGCGCGTGGTGCGCACGACCGTCCAGCGGTTACAAGCGACCCCCCATTTTCGCCCAGACCAACGGGCAGAAGGGGCGGGCAGCCATGCAGGCGGCATGCAACCGCGCCAGATGGACGCGCTTCTCCGACTTCTGACACGCCAGCTTGGGAGCCCAGGCCCACGCGTCGAGCAACCGGCGCGCCAGTTGCTGCATGCAAGCAACCGCACCGCCACTTGTGCCACCATCGCGCCTCTTCGGTTGCGGAGCCTATGCCGCGACTCGAGGCGACCCAACAGCGCCAGCCTGGCGCGTCGGTCAAAGCGACCGAAAGTGGGCTGGCTGTAATAGCGGTGGCAGGCGGCCGGGCGCAGCGGTCACGTCGTCAGCCAGGCTCACGTCCCATCCTGGGACAGCAAGAGAGCCTCCTCTCACGACGTGGAGACGGTGTACCCGTGACCCGTTCCTCGAACGGATCGCACGCGCGCAACGGCCGCCCCGCCAACCACTCGCCCCGTCGCATTAACTCCGCGGCGGGACAGGCGGCGTCTCTGACGGGAGGAGCGCGCGACGCTTCACCTTCACCATAATAACCGCGTCAGAAAAGGTACGCCACGTCGTCCGATTTCGTATCCTTTTCCGTTTTCCTCTTTCTCTATCTCTTGCAACAGGGACCGGGAAAGGGGGATACCCCGAAAGGGATCCTTCTCCGCGAAGGAACCGGGCTCCGAGCCCCCCACTACTGATCAGGGGTTCGAAGGCTGGCCCTCCGAAGGGTTCAACAGCCGCCTCAGATCGCGTGGGCCCGACACCCACTACTGGTCAGGGGTTCGAAGGCCAGCCCCCCGAAGGGTTCCATGGCCGCCTCAGGCTACTCGGGCTCCGCGCCCATTACTGATCAGGGGTTCGAAGGCTGGCCCCCGAAGGGTTCACAGTCGCCTCAGACACCGAGCGAGGGATGACCAGGGGTACGTTCGATACATAACCAAGGCTCGGGCTGCGCTCCCGAGGTACCCTAGGACATTTCCGAGACCAGCGGGAACGATCTTGTAACGGAATCCCATCGGAGGGAGGCATCGAGCCCTCGGACCCCGTCGCCAGGGGACCGGGTCCGGCAAATCACCCGCAGGTACTTTTGGGCGTGCCTCTGGGCCCCTAGCCGACCCCCAACGAACGGGGCACGGACGTCCACTCGGATTACCCGCTTGCAGCTCACCGGAGACACCATGTTCGGTGCCCATCGAGGGTAACATGGCGCACTCCCCCCCTCCTCCTTGCGGAAAGGCGACGTAGGGGCGTATGTAAAAAGTCGAGTCTGTCCCTGATCGTCCTCTCGCCCTGTGCAGAGGCTCGGGGGCTGCTCTCGCAAAAACCGGCTCCGGCCAAATCGTTGACAGCGTCAACATACCAGCCCGAGAGCTTGGGCCCCGACCGTGCACCCGAGCTACCGCCAGTTCGCATGAGGGAACGACCAGACCAGCCGAAGCGTTACGCGAGGTATTAAGACCTCGAAGGAGTGTAACCACTCCTCCGAGGCCTCGGGGGCTACACCCGGCGGGTGCGCTCGCGCGCACCCACCGGAACGAAATGCAACCGAGAAAGGCTGGTCCCCTTGCAAAAAAGTGCGACAAAAGCCTCCAAGCGAGTGCTAACACTCCCTTCGAGGCTCGGGGGCTACTATCGGGGACCATAATTAGGGGTACCCTCAAGACGCCTAATTCTCAGCTGGTAACCCCCATCAGCATAAAGCTGCAAAGGCCTGATGGGTACGATTAAGTCAGGGATCAGTCCACACGAGTGACTCAATCACGCTTCACCCGAGCCTAGCCTCGGCCAAGGGCAGCCGACCTCGAGAGTCTTCCGTCTCGCCCGAGGCCCCCTTTTTATGGCGGACACATCACCGGCTCGCCCGAGGCCTTGGCTTCGCTCAGAAGCAACCTTGACTAAATCGCCACACCGACTGACCAAATTGCAGGGGCATTTAACGCAAAGGTGGCCTGACACCTTTATCCTGACACGCGCCCCCGGCAGAGCCGAAGTGACCGCCGTCACTCCACCGCTCCACTGGCCAGTCTGACAGAAGGACAGCGCCGCCTGCGCCACTCCGACTGCAGTGCCACTCGACAGAGTGAGTCTGACAGGCAGTCAGGCCTTGCCAAAGGCGCCACGGCGAACTCCGCTCCGCCCGACCCCAGGGCTCGGACTCGGGCTAAGACCCGGAAGACGGCGAACTCCGCTCCGCCCGACCCCAGGGCTCGGACTCGGGCTAAGACCCGGAAGACGGCGAACTCCGCTCCGCCCGACCCCAGGGCTCGGACTCGGGCTAAGACCCGGAAGACGGCGAACTCCGCTCCGCCCGACCCCAGGGCTCGGACTCGGGCTAAGACCCGGAAGACGGCGAACTCCGCTCCGCCCGACCCCAGGGCTCGGACTCGGGCTAAGACCCGGAAGACGGCGAACTCCACTCCGCCCGACCCCAGGGCTCGGACTCGGGCTAAGACCCGGAAGACGGCGAACTCCGCTCCGCCCGACCCCAGGGCTCGGACTCGGGCTAAGACCCGGAAGACGGCGAACTCCGCTCCGCCCGACCCCAGGGCTCGGACTCGGGCTAAGACCCGGAAGACGGCGAACTCCGCTCCGCCCGACCCCAGGGCTCAGACTCGGGCTAACACCCGGAAGACGACGAAACTCCGCTTCGCCCGACCCCAGGGCTCGGACTCCGCCTTGGCCTCGGCCGAACGACTTCCGCCTCGCCCGACCCCTTGGCTCGGGCTCGGCCACGGCAACGGAAGACAGACTCAACCTCGGCTTCGGAGGAACCCCCACGTCGCCCTGCCTAGGGCACAGACCGCCACGTCAACAGGAAGCGCCATCATCATCCTACCCCGAATCGACTCGGGTCACGAAGAACAAGACCGGCGTCCCATCCGGCCAGCTCCGCCGGAGGGGCAATGATGGCGCTCCACAAGCTCTATGACGACGGCGGCCCCCAGCTCTCTTACGGAAGCAGGACGACGTCAGCAGGGACTCAACCGCTCCAACAGTTGTCCCTCCGCCAGGCTCCGCCGCACCTCCGACAGCCACGACATCACGCCAGCAGGGTGCCCAGATCTCTCCGGCTGCCACATTGGCATGTACCTAGGGCGCTAGCTCTCCCTCCGCTAGACACGTAGCACTCTGCTACACCCCCCATTGTACACCTGGATCCTCTCCTTACGACTATAAAAGGGAGGACCAGGGCCTTCTTAAAAAAGGTTGGCCGCGCGGGACCGAGGACGGGACAGGCGCTCTCTTGGGGCCGCTCGCTTCCCTCACCCGCGTGGACGCTTGTAACCCCCCTACTGCAAGCGCACCTGACCTGGGCGCGGGACGAACACGAAGGCCGCGGGACTTCCACCTCTCTCACACTCGACTCCGGCCACCTCGCCTCTCCCCCCTTCGCGCTCGCCCACGCGCTCGACCCATCTAGGCTGGGGCACGCAGCACACTCACTCGTCGGCTTAGGGACCCCCCTGTCTCGAAACGCCGACAGTTTATTTCTTTGAATCACTTTGTAATCACTCCGATAAATATAATGTAAATTTGTTGTAACTTGTAACTTTTTGTAATAAAGAAAATTCCACTACAAAACGTGGGTGTGTGATTTGTGTTTACTTAATCTTCTGATCCTGGTTGTAAGTGGTTTATCCGGGGTCCTTGGGACACTCGAACGGATCCTGTTAAGTTATCTTGTGCACATGCATAGTCGTTTGAGGTCTTTGAGACAAGGTCAGGTGCATGTGGGCCTAATGACTTGGGAGGTTCTGCCACATGACATCTTCAGGTGCATAATGAGATAGCTAAAGAAATCTGTACCTGTACTCACTGACCGACATGAGTCCCTGCTTCAGTGCCAAAAATTCCTCCTTCACTATCATTAGGACTTCTAGAACATAGTACTGGTGGAACATAGAACCACATGAGCATTTCTCAACTCGTCTAGAGTGTGGTACAGCTCGGTGTTAAGCACAATGTCCAGGTTGACAATGCTACTCAACCTAGGATTGTCTTCACCAACAGGTGAGACAATCACACTACATGTACTGCCAATCGAACGACGGGGATAATATATCTGAGGTTAAGACCATCAGCCACCCCATTGAACAAAGAGTAATACTGCGAGAGCGCACGCTGTGCAGCATCCTGCAGGGCTGTCTCAGCAGTGTCCCTCTCAGAGATGGCATAGTGCTCTGAGCGGGCCTCTGCACCCCGGAGGTCATCCTCCGGATGGCCGCCAGACAAGTAGCCTCCTAACGGTCTGGGTACGTTCCACGACTATGCTCGTAATCTACACAATGGTACTCGATCAACTAGGTGTGTTAGTCAAAAGCCCGATGCATTAGGTGTTGAGAGCATCGTGGAAGTGACAACAGCGAGTTGTGTCATGAGTGATGGGTTAGGAGACCCATCCTTCTGGTTCCTCCTCCAAAAGCTCCATGCTGTGGTTTGAGCTACCACCATCGTCGTCTCTGTTAGGGTCTCCTCCAGTAGATGGAGTGCCCTGTGGTGATGGAGGGGGCGCCTCCAGCTAGGGCACAGAGGAGGGGTGCCTCACAGACTCCACCTCCTGCTGAGGGCACCTCGCAGACTCCACCTCCTGACGTTGGCGTTCCTGCTCCTCGCGCAGGCGGTGGTATAGCCTCTCCAGGTGACTCGACTGTCCGGACACTGTGCGGCAAAGTGGGCGTTCCACAAGGCAAGAGGACAGGAAAGGGATCACCGACATATGAGCAGTGTGCCTAAGGCGGGCCATCTACAAAAGATGTCGTAAGCATAAGAGTAAGAATAGAACTAATATGACCAGCAAGTAAACAATAAGAAGAACAAAATAAAGTTTTAGCAAGGTGTAGGATTTACATAGTAATATAACATTGGGTTGGTCAAGATGACCAACTTTTGAAGTAACACCAAAGGTCAAGGTGAGAATGATGGTCTATAGTCCTTAGGACAGCCATTACTATTCTAGGTTAGTGGTCCTACAGTCAGCACGACTCTGGTACCACTTATGTCACTCCCGGTTTTGGAAAGCAAACCAAATGCGAACCATGTACATGCCAGGATCAGAAATTCACGTACACAACGATTACATAATTGGACATCATGACACAGTGTGGCAGAACCACCCGAATTATTCTAGCTTAAGTGCCCGAGTCACGCCTTGGAAGCAGCAACACACTTAAATCGGAATAACCCGTCAGTCCCTCGGATCTGGTCCGATAAAGCCACTTACCAAGGATCGAATACCATTAGCCCACACGATGGTGAGGCTCAGAGAGAATATAATAAGCATGAAACCACAATTTAAAGTACTGAAGTTATTACATAAATCGTAGTTTTAATAAAAGATAACAAGTTCGTAATTCAATGCAGCAAATAATCGATAATGACGATACTGAGGAATAGGGCAAGGCCTAGCCCACTACTCCTCCTGGTCCTCTCCTCACGAAGCAGCATCCCACTCGAACGTCCAACCCGGTGGAAGGGTGGAAGGCCATGTCACACCATCAACCATATCCTATAGCGTACTTGAAAAAATATGCCACAAGCAAGGCTGAGTATACTAATACTCAGCTAGACTTACCCTGTGTGAGGAGTCTACTCCTCTACCTCTAGACCATGAAGCTATTTGGCCGAGGGGTTTGGTTTGCCAAAAGCACTAGTTGAGTCTAAAAACCGTTTTAGCTTTTCCAGTTCTAACATATTTAATCAAGCTAGGTTTGCTCCTCGCTAAGCATACAGGGTAGCAATCATTTAGTACAATCAACATGTTATCTCAAGTAAAACCTCATTTCACTTTTTACTCGATGCAGTACAATGGGTCAAGCAGTCTCATTAGCTGCGAGAAGCAGACGATTCGAATCGAGTTTTAACCTTGCAAGGTAAACCTAAACGCACGACGTGTCAGGGCACTCCATCCCCACACACGTCAACCGTCCCCATCGATTCCCTAGCAACAGAACAGGGCTCACGGCCTTGACGTACAATGATCCAATTGTCCCCGGCTGCCGCCGTGCAACGACCGCACTTGTACCCACCATGGCTAGCATAGGAGACCCTGTCTCAGGTCCAGTGAGGAGTGAAGTCTACAGGCAGGTTCAATCATGTACTAGGCTTATCGGTTACCATATTTCCCGACATGTGTCTAATACGTTCAAATGCTTGACTCAAGTATCCACACATTAATCCTTAATTCCATTTCCGGTTCATAGATAAGGCATCCACCCTAGATCCAAGTCTATAGACCATCATTGATCCCGTTATCAAGATGAATACAATCAATTCCTGACCCCGCGCGACTGCTAGAAAAATCACTCGACTTCTACCAAGATCCCTAATTAGGAAAGCAGCTACTCGACCTAGCATGCTAGTATCCATCTCAAAAGGAATCCTGAGTTCATGCAACTAGGGTTTTAGGCAACTCCTACACTTAAGTGCACATTACAAACCTACAAACATTAAGTGTAGCAAAATAGCGTATATAAATGGTTATGCATAAAACCGGGGCTTGCCTTCAAAAGCTGGGGGTGCGGGGAGATCCTCGGTTGCAGGCTCTTGAGCTGGTTCCTGGAATTCCTCTTAGGCAACTCCTTGTTCGGGGATGAGCCTGTACTCTCCATCAGCGAGATTGCAATCTAATGAATGCAATTAATAAGATACATGTATGCTACGATATGTAAATTTAATGACTATGATGCAACGTGAAGAAATCAAGTTAGCAAGACGGGTCTTAGTTCCACTATTTAAGATTTTAGTGGTATACCAGGTATTTAGGAGTAGGTGTGGCTAGTCTAGGAAGTTGGATTAATGTTGTACTTAACAATCCTTCAATGTCTTAGTGAAGACTTAATAAGGTTTTTGGATGAAGTTATTATGGCTTAATTTAGTACTTCATTAATCCTTTCTTTTCCCTTTCCTACTTAGGCTTTTAGAGTGGAATTGAACTACAACATTGATTTAAAAATTCAAAAAATACAGTAAAAAATACAGTGGCTTTTCACTAGTTTATATAATTCAATCTCAAAAATTGAGGTTTAAAATGGGAATGGTTTTCTCTACACAAAAATATTAAAATTTAGGGTAGAGGGAGTGCTTTGAAGTACAACTCTCATTTAGGAGTGAATTCTACCTTAAACGTTATTTTTACTGGTATTAGGTGTAATAACATGACTATATGCCAAGTTTTAGCCAAAGATACCTAATAGTTAATAAATGGTGATTTTCTAAAGTTTTAGAGCTTAGTAGTGCTTTCTACTACCACTCTGTTTGAAAAATGTCAAACAACAGATTTCCTAATTTTTCTAGTTTCTTCTTTGCGTAAGAGCAATCATTCCTAAAGTTTGTTAATTTTACTTATAGGGGATGGGTTGTATGATTTCTTAGAATATATGTTCTTTTTCATGTGGCAGGGGGTGAGGTGTATTCCATTACATTTTTAGCTTAGTCTTATATTTTTCTCTTGTAGTATACATCATAAGTACTTAGGGAAAAATAGGGTTGCTCATTGTTTCCCATTTTTAGTCTTTATTTTGATTTATTTAAAGTATTGGCAAAATCCAAGTTTTATTTGTTTAACCCACTTACTGTGATGGTTTGGGGTGGTTACCATTTTTGCAGTGGTACATTAGTGGTCAGGGATCTACTAATTTTTTCTTGCTATTATTGCATGTGTCCTTATATTTTTAATTATGGTCTTTATTAACTTCCTTGCACCTAAATAAAATTATAAACCCAGATCAGTACTGAACTAGGGTTCCATATATTTTTCCTATGAACTACATCACTTAGGCGTACTTGGAAAAATGTGGTCACCCTCTAGTTTCTATTTTCTATCCCCTTTTTTATTTTCCTAAAGTTTGGGCAGAAATAGGCTTTATTGGATATATCTGGTTTAGCCTTGTATACTGTGGTGTTTATTATTTTTAAACAGTGTAACTACTAGGTGAGTGTCTCCACAATTTTTCTCAAGCCTAGTCTAGAAGCATTTCTATTTTTCTCTGTATTATTAAGATTTGGGTAGTTTTCTATTTTACTTCAAAACTCTAAAAAATAGTACAGAAAACATGAGGTTTACTATTTGTGTTTGATAGTTCATATTTTACAGAGTCCAGCAAAATTAATTTGACCAAATTTGGATGAATACTCTTTAAGTTATACATTTATCAAGTTTGCTGCAGATTTAATAACTGAGAAATTCGAAAAGGAAAAAGAAAATCTTATTTGCGCTAAAGTCCCTGGTTCTATTTTCCCCTTTCTCTCACAAATCAGTCATCGGTATACTATTCCTGTGAGTCGCTGACCTTACGCATAACCCCCTAGATTAACCTAAATCTAACGCGCGCTTCTAACCTTACTGGAACAGTAACCGCGGAGGAGGAAAGGGCGGCGGGGCTTACTGACGGCGATCTAGCTCCGGTGAAGCATCCACAAAGGTTGGGGAGATCACGGCGGTCATGTCGATGGTCTGCTCGTTGCTGGCGATGGTCGGAGTCGGTCGGACCTCGTGCCACGTGTGCCGGCGTGTGCCGGCGAGGGAAACAACTCCAGCGAGGGTGGAACGACGTCTCTGGTGAGGTAGCATTCGGTTTCTTGCTTCGGGGAGCTCTGCAGGGCTCTGGGGAAGCTAGCCGAGGCACTGGATCGATTGGTGGTTGGCGTGAAAAGGTGTGGCCACGGTGGCCGAGCTCTGGCGGTGGTAGCGGGTCATGGCGAGGTCGTCGGAGCTACGAGCTGGCTCTGGGGAGTTGGGCGCAGTGCGGAGGGAGTACGACCGAGGCCATGCTGCTCTTATAGGCGCGGACGTGGTGCACGATCGAGCGTGGACCGGTGCGGGCGGGCGGGTAGGTGTGCACCGGCGCGTCAGCCGCGGTCGAGCACGTGGCACATTGCTTCTACTCCTGTTCCAATGCCCATAGGCTCCAAATCTTCACGAATTTGGGCAAGATCATATTCTAAGATATGTTCCCGAGGTATGCTTTGTCGTTTTTGTGTGGGAGCCAAGAGGTTTTCGGCCGTGCACAGAGAGTTGTCACGTCGCCAAGTCGTGAGTGTCTGGCTGCTGCGTCCTGAGGAAAATCCATGCCAAGATCATGTCAAACGGCTGGGGTTTGTCTCCAAATTTTGCCAGGGCGTGTCCAAGGTAATTTGGCGCCAATTTGTTATTTGGACCTTGCAGATTTGAGCCTTGGAACTAGGTGAACATGGTTGATTTGGATGAGAAGGTCAGATTTCAGAATTCAGAATTTCTGATTTTCATTTGAAGTCTCCACTTAAGTGGTTGTTTTGAGAATTTTGCAGAACCCTTTTGATTAAACTTCCTTACTATATTTTGTAGCTTATTTAGTTTACTACAACTTTGTTAATTGGTCCAAATCATGATTTTATGTTTTTCATAGCCTTTTCACTAAATTTCTTAGTGGTACTTAAAAAGGCTTAATAGGGTAGTTTTAGGGTTTGAGAATTTTGCTCACTTTGGGCTGCATGATGTGGTTAGGGTATGATACTTGGGATGAAAAGACTTGATTTAGTTTTAGCATTTCAAGTTTGGTGTCTTTTGCTCAACTTAATTCACATGTGATAATGTTCACAAATGTGGGTGTGGAGGGAAAATCCTGAGTAACACCTAGGGTGTTACACACAGTGCTCAAATAATAGCGGAAAGAAGTATTACTTTATTACATCATGATGTCCGAAACATCCACATAGTCATTAACTTAAATAGAAATCAAAGTGCTAAACAAAACGTAGTAAGATAAGGACTTCACAGGAAGTTGACTAGGGGGTTTGCCGCTAATCTACTCTAGAACTCTTCGAAGTCCTGAAACTCCTGAATATCCTCCACATGGCCTTCATCTTCTCCTGAGCAGCGGTTGCAATGAGGACAACCTGGTGTTTGGTGTTTAAGCAAGGGTGAGTACACATCAAATGTCCCGTTTGGCTAAAGTGGACTAGCTGTATGTGGGGTGAAGCCGAATGTAGATGCTTTTAGTTTGTCAGGTATTTATTATTAGTCAAAGCCAAGTTTTAGGAATAACCCCAAGTTATTATCCCAAAAGGTACTCCCTCCGAGAGGAAATACAAGTATCCATAGTTATAATCATCATCATCAAACCATTATCATAAAGCTATCCAAAATATCTCTAATCAAAGGAGCTCCTAAGGATGCTCATAACTGTGAGAATGGCTAAAATACCGGTTTCTAACCCTCTGCAGAGGTTGCACACTTTACCCATGAGTTGTGATTCCCGTTCTGCCTAGGGATCATGACTCCCCATTGATCACTTCCTAGGTGGTCCAGCAGGTATCAGTACGTAGCCTTTACAAAGATTCCCTAGAAGTCATAGCCGCCCGTTAGGTTTCTCTAGTTTGATAAGCACAGTACCTCTCCCCGCAGGATGGCTGACTAACAAAAACAAAGCGGACGAACATCGGCACCCAACCTCGGTAGAGCAAGTACTGTGCACTAACCCCATTTACGGAACAACGGAGAAGCCGACTACACCTCAAGTTCCTCTAATTAGTCACCTAAGGGTGTCCCATACCACCCTCATGGTTGTACTATTTTCCCGGGTGATGATCCAATGAACAAGTCCTTAAAGAGAGGTACTTAGGGAAACAGCCCGAGTCCCCTTTAGTGCCACAAGTTCATCATCATAACTAGAATAACATCATCGTATCATAAAGTATTCTCATCATGTTCATTTATTAAAGTAAAGCACTACCATGATAATAACCATAATAGCCAAATCCCAAAAGGGTAATCAAGGACAGGATAAACAGAAAACTTGTCAATCCTTATGTTGATCATGGTATGCGAGACAATGAATTGTAAAGTAAGTAGGACATAATGGGTCAGAGGACACATGCCTTCACCAAGTTGTTGCTCAGGAAAATCTCCTGTAACTCCCACGGAAACCACGGACTGCTCGTTGTCTATGCTAAGCAATCATTCATTCAGCGCACTTGGGGAATAACAAAAGAACAGTACACCAAACATATGCAACAGAGTAAATATAGGTTCAATAGAAAGGTAAAAACAATGAGGTGCTTCCTAAGTTGGGGTAGGTTACTATGCCAGATGATTTATTGCTCCCTAACCAAGTCTATCTTGTTATAACACTTGTTCAAATATAATTATCTCAAGGATGGCATTACTCATTAAATAGTGTTAGTTCTATAAAGTTAAGTATTTGAACATTTATTATAGGTTCCTATCTTTATTTTATTTCTATTAGGGTTCCTATAGCATCAAATCCAAAATAGAGATCAACTATAAATTGTGACATGAAAACAATAGATGAACATTATTTTAATAGGTAGACAAAACATGATGAACATTTTACATTTGGAATCACCTAATTTGTAGTTCCTAGGACAAAGTTATGAATTTTGGAAATTTTAGAATTCAAACCCCTATTTTAAACACATTTCTCTAATTAAATAAAGATCCGGAGGCCTTACTGCAAGATTCCAGGGGCACGGGTAAAAAGAAAAAGGATGATGGCTTCTATTCTTCTAAACACTGGGGGCTTTTTAATAGAAGTGCCACGCGAAGGGGTATCAGACTCCCTCGGCCATCGTATCTCGGATCCACGACCGAGATTAGAATCGGCGGGGCGAGCGCGCGTCATGGGTGGGGCCAGGG
Source organism: Zea mays (assembly GCF_902167145.1). NCBI lineage: Eukaryota > Viridiplantae > Streptophyta > Magnoliopsida > Poales > Poaceae > Zea > Zea mays. The sequence continues at coordinate 45,938,410 of NC_050104.1, forward strand.
GGTCAACGGCTCGGGGCTGGTAGGCGGGGACTGACTGGATAGGCCCAACGATAGGGGACCAGGTATGGGGGCGGTCCTAGGCTGTGAAATTTCAAACGGACGATAAGAATTAGGTACGGTTTATTTAAGAAGGGACCATGTAACACCCCGTCCACTCCCAGACCAATGGTACTTACTCCTGGCAGCTCTTTAGGATCATATATTATCCCCCAGACCAACACAAGTCTTTTGTGCGCACTTTGTCCTCACTCATGTGCACCCAAGAAAACTTCCTGATCAGTCACCCATCCCAACTTGCTCCAAGCCAAGCACGCTTAACTTGGAGGTTCTTTCAAGATAGGCTTCCGAAAAAGAAGATGCACCATGTTGGTATGAGTACTCCATTAATTCTATTAACCCTAGGCCAGGATATCACCATCCATTAGGGTTAGGATATCACAATCCACCCCCCTTAGAAGATTGACGTCCTCATCTGTCAACCCCATTCTAGGAACCTCCTCTCTTAGCCACGTCTGTGTGTCTAGTGTCGTCATATGCCATGCCATATGACCACTCTAGGCCCACATGCGCCATGTGCCATATACCCGAACCCCTAACCTACACACGCCCGTGAAACCGCGAGGGTAGGCTCTCATACCACTTGTAACACCATGTCCACTCCCGGACCTATGGTACTTACTCCTGATAGCTCTCTAGGATCATATATTATTCACCAGACCAACATGAGTCTTTTGTGCGCACTTTGTCCTCACTCATGCGCACCCAAGAAAACTTCCCGCTTGGTCACCCATCCCAAATTACTCCAAGCCAAGCACACTTAACTTGGAGGTTCTTTCGAGATAGGCTTCCAAAAAAGAAGATGCACCTTATTGGTATGAGTACTCTATTAATTCTATTAAGCCATGGGCCAGGATATCACCATCCATTAGGGTTAGAATATCACAAACCGTCCGATCAAAGATGGATGCTAGGGATGGAATGGCTCATCCTAGTCGGCTTTCCATGGCCGCCCAGGGCAGTGTCGCCCAAGTCCGTGGTGGGGGCTCATAGAAGACGAGGGGTGTGGGCGCCCTAGGTGTCCCAGGGTGATGGGGATGGCTCAAGGAGGTCAGGGGAAGTGCGAGGAACGTGAAGGTGAGGATAACATCGGGGTAGGGGCACCAGAGGGTGGTGGCCCGCGTTGAGGCGGCTCGGCGGCGGCGGTGCCACTCAACTTCGGTGAAGAATTGCGCGCAACAGAGAGCAAGGAAGGGAAAAGGAGAGGGCAGGGTGGTTTTTTACCTCAAGGGAACATCAGGGACCTCTAGATGGCAGTAGGGGCCCGGCGACGGCACCATCGCTGCATGGAGGAGGGCGGGTGAGCGCGTGTAGGGGATATCAGAGGGGCAGAGAACGAATTGGGGTGTGTTCCGAGCTACGGATATCAAGGCGAAACTTACCGTGGCAAAGGGCATGGCGGGGCCTCAACATTAGCGGTGGAACGAGCTTGGGTCGGCGGTGAAAGGTGGCAGAACGAGCTCGGGTCGGCGGTGAACGGTGGCGGCTCCTCTCTGGCGTGCGCACGACGCTGGCTGGGGGTTCTCACGGATGTGCGAATGAGGGAGGGAGAGTGAGTGGGGTTCTAGGAGCTTCAAGTGACCGAGGGCGGGGTGATTGCGGGCTCGACGCGCGATGTGGGCACGTAGTCCCCGGCGTGGGTTAAGGGCATGCGAGCGAAGGGGACAGGGCTGACAGGCGGGGCCCACGGGTTAGCGGGAGGGGACACGCGTGCGAGCGATCGCGCCGAGAAGCTGGACTGGGCTGGCAGAGAGAGAGAAGAGGAAAACGGACGCACGAGCGAGTAAGACAGTGCCGACAGGTGTGACCCACCGTGTAGAGAGAGATAGGGCAAGGCGCGAGGGCACGCGCGGGTGGGCATTTGGGCCGAAAGGCTGAAGGAGAGGGGGTTGTGGGCTCGTTTATGTTTTTCTTTTATTCTAAATTTTAGATTCCCTTTTATTTTTATTTTATCATTTGAATTCAAATGCAAATGTGCCACAAACTCAAATTTGAACACCTCAAGCATACACATTAAAAAAGAATAAAGTTTGGGGTTCAGCATGATGCAACATTCCATACCTCCTTGGAGTTTTGCCTACTAGAGTATAATTACATTTCCAAATAAAATGACCACTCCTCTACTATAGGAAAGAGAAAAATGAAATGGGGAGAGAGGAGAAGACAGGTAACACCTGAATTTGGTGGATATTAGAGAAGAAATTTTATACCCCCAAATTCAGGATGTTACAGCTTGGAGTAGATGTTATCTGAGAGAGAAAAGATCGGCGGGGGAAGGAACTTGGGCACTAAGCCAACTGATCTGCAGTGCCCACTTGTTCGGCGTCGTGGCTAAATTCCCGCTGTCATGATCCAACGATCACCCTTGTCGTGCCATGCGTAGTCTCACCTCACCCCGTCATAGTGAGTGTGGCAGGTGGTGAAACAATTTCTCTGAGCCACGGTGAACACGCTCTAGTGAAATATCTCCTCACCGTCGTAAGTCAACTTATCCCAAATTCATGAAGCATGCGGTCGACCCCTTTAAATGAGTGCCCTCCCTTCTTCGCCCACTTGTTATGGACCCAGCGCACTCCCAACCACCACTTATCATCCACCATAGTTGCAAACTTCAGAATTCCCTGAAATTAGTCTTCGTTGCCATTGTGGGGTTCTCCACCGTGGTTCGAGCTCCTCAGGTGAGCTTGATCATCATTGTCTCATGTTTTAGTATCCCCTGGTGTAGTGAAGCTCACCAAACTTCCCATTTGAACTCTACTGCAGTATATCCCGGTGAACGTTGTCTTGTTGTTAGAAGACACTGCCGCAGACCGCCTCCATGTCGACCACGACTCTCTCCCTTCGCTTGTCTTCCCGACCGTCGTTCTTGAGTCTCAGTGAGTTTCTTAGGCTCACTGCGCCTTCAATTTGAATGCTACTGCAGTGTGCTCGCGGGAACGAACCCACCAGAGCTTTGGTTCCGTTGGTGCTCGTGGACCGAGTTCTGCAATAGAAATCATGCCCGATCCTTGATCTATTGATTAGCACCAAGAGTTTAATTAAGTGTAAGAACATTTTTTAGCTCAGGTTATGGTGTGTGGTGACCTAAACAGATTCATCGGGGCTTTTGCGTCGTCGTCCGTGGTCGGGGACCCAATCGTGTGAAGAAGAAAGAAAGGGGAGGATTTCTTTGTGAGTGTCAGTGACTCAGAGAACAGCGCATAGGATCAATTTCTGGTTATTCAAATACCTTGGGAGCTCAATGCAAAGTAGTACGTGGGCGCGGGTGTGCGCGCGATCTGCGTGGATTTGGGCCGACTCGGGCCGGTTTCGGCCTAGTTCCGTTTACGGTTTTTTATTTTAATTTTTTGCTGATAACTTGCAAAATGCAGCACAAATTGTAGAAAATGATAAAATAGTGAAACCAATTTTACTAGACTCATAAAATTAGATAATATTTAATAAAAATAATTTCAAGATTTTTATTACAAATAACAAATTATCTAGAATTTAAAGGTGCTTATGCAAAGCCTATTAGAATTTTAGAAATATATTAGGAGTTTGTTCTAGCCCTTTTGGGTAGGCTTGGTATGTTTGTTCTAGCCCTTGAGTGAAATTTGTGTCTAATTGGACACTATTTGACCATAGAACCAAATATAACCCAAAAATAATAACCCTTTTAATAGGGAATAGGAGTAGCATTTAATTCTTAAAATAATAAAAAGGTTAAAGCCTATTAATACATGAGAACTCAAGTGGGTTAGTTAAGCTAGTCTTAAAAGAACATCTACCTAGGTAGTTTCCATGGTTGTCAAGCACCGTGAAGGAAAATTGTATTCAAGAGAGTGTTTCTAATTCTTGTTTACAAACTTGCATATTTATGGCATATCATAAGCACCCATATATGTATTATTGCGTGTAGAACACGAAGAAGATTCTATAGTAGAAGAAGAAGTTGTCCCTCCGATAAAGAACCCTCCTGTGGAGAACAATTTCGATTTTGACATTTGTGGTGAAGAAGTAGCTAATCCTACAACACAAGGCAAGCCCCGGTGCATTTACCTTTTCCTTGTATTTTAAAGTTTTATCACCCTTGAGTGATGCATTAGGTAATAGGAATTGTGTGACAAACTATTGATGCATTTCCTTCCTTGAGAAATTGAGTATCATTCCTTGTTACCTGATTTACACAAACATGTTTTAATGATACTTAGCTCTGCTTAGAAAACAAAATGTTTTGTTTTAAAAAGGTGATGCTTCACAATACAATGGGAATGTTTACACAGAAAAACTTACGATGGTGAATCCATCATGACTGTGATGGATTCAACATATGAAAAGAGTACCTCTGACAGGTACCAAGCTTTGGGTTATAAATTATAAGATGAGACGGGGTAGGTGACTTGCACGAGAAGAGAGTCTCGGTGTAGTGTCTCCGTCTGAGTCATTTAAGGACCTTGCTGATGTAGGATTGATGATCGAGCAACTTTCTAACTGGCCACATGCCTCATCATGGGTAAGCTTTCTTTCAGATGGACCAATACCACAACAACTCGCCCGCCCTGGGAGTGGAGATGGTGAGAGTAGTGTGTACCCTCTATGGCAAGAAGTTGGACGGTGGAGTAACTGTACTCTCGGGTAGCAGGAACCCGTTCTAGTCTTGAGAAACCTGGATGCGAGTTGACATATTCTAGGGTTAAGTTCTACATATGTCGTGTGGTTGTAGATCCCCCCCTGGATTTTAATCGATTCAGATCGCAGTTACTTCTCGGATATGAAGACTTGGTCACTGACCTACACCGTAGTGATAAGTAAACTCAGGGTTTGATAAAAGATGACAAGTGTAGGCCATGTGTGTCACAGAACCTCCCAAGGTATTAGGCCCACCTACCGATTTCCTTGTCCTAAGGACCTCGGACAACCATGTAGATGTGCATAATCACTCGACAAGTTCGGTCATCTGTATCATCGTCATATCGCCCAAGAGCGCTTCACCCATCACACAGACATTACACACATAATCGGAGTAAGAATAAGCGGAAGGATTACAATAACATAATTTACATTCATATATAAAATATAGAGAGAGTATTTATTACAACACCGGGTGTCTGAGTGCATAACATAATATTACATATCAGGGAGGTAAAACATCCTCCCACCAACATGTTCACTGATTTGCCTCCTCCTTTGGCACCACCTTGGAGCAGAAACAACAAAACTCGGCTGTTTCATCACCTACAACAACATGGGTTCGAAAACCCTAAGTACGGAGTGTACTTTCGCAAGTCTTACCCGACAAAGGAAAAGACTCTCAATGATATGTTGGCTTGTGGGATTCAAGGTAAGCTTATCAAGAATCAATGACTCTGTTTGCAGAAATGTTTACTAACAGTGGATCCTTAAAAATCCAGTTTTATTATCAGGTTAAGTCATTACCTATATCTAGAGTTCTTTCTATCCTAGTTCAGGCACTTAGCCTATACTAGCCATCTTTTATCACCCCTTGAGTTCACTGGATTGCTACGTGTAAGTCAGTGACCAAGTCTTCATGTCTGAGAAGTAACGGCGATCCGAATTGATTAATACCTAGCTGGGGATCTCCAACCACACGACATATGTAGCACTTAACCCTTGCATATGTCATCTCGCCATCGGGTTTCTCAAGACTAGAATGGGTTCACGCCAACCGAGAGCAAAGATACACCACCGTCCAGCCTCTTGCCACCGTCCATCTCTCCACTCCCATTGGGTGGTGGCCTTTTTGATATTGGTCCGACCGAGGCAAAGCTTACCCATGACGAGGCATGTGGCCAGTTAAAGGGTCCTCGGTCAGCAGGCCCACATCGACATAGTCCTTAATCGACTCAGACGGAGACACTCACCGAGACTTCCTTCTCGTGCAAGTCACCCGCCCGGTCTCATCTTTAACATTTATAACCCAAAAATTTAGTACCTGACAGAGGTACATCTTTTCAGATGCTGAACCCATCATGGCCATGATGGATTCACCATCAAGTATTTTCTTTGAAAACTTCCCATCCCATATGAGGCATCATCTTTTTGTTTAAAACAAAACATTTTGTTTTCAAAACCAAGACTAAGCATCAGAAAACTTTTTAGTAAAATAGGTATCAAGGGATGGTAATCAGTTCCAAGGAAGGAAATGCAGCAACTGTTTAGCACACAACTCCTATCACCTAATGCATCACTTCAAGTGATAAAGAGTTTAAAACAACAAGGAAAGGGGTAAATGCACCGAGGCTTGCCTTGTGTTGTAGGAGGCTCTGGGTCTGTCCCACAGATATCAAAGTAGAAGTTGTTCTCGATAGGTGGAATTTCAGCTTGCAGGGCATATTCTTCTTCGACTACCACTTCTTCATTTTCTATACATAACAACACATATACATGAATGCTTATGTGATGCTACGATTATGCAGTTATCATAGGAACACACTAAGTTGTATCTTGAATACAACTTTCCTTCATGGTACAAACTAGTCACAAGAGTTTCCTGGGTTAGTACTCTATTAGGGTTACACACTTATATCCTAAGAAGCTAGTGTCTTAGGTTTGGGATCAAACAATGTCCAAAGCATGTCAAACTTTACCCAAGGGCTTTAATCGTCAAACCAAGCTTACCCAAAAAATTTATTATTTTTGGAGCTACCAAATTAATTCTAAAATTCTAAAAGGCTAGGTTTAGGCATCTTTAAATGCCAAATAAATCCAGGTTTGGACTAAAATCCTAGAACTATTTTTATTAAATACTAGATGAATTTAGGAGTCTAGAAAAATTAGTTTCATAATTTTATCATTTTTCTAGAATTTCTTATAAATTTCCAAGACTGGCAGAAAAAAGTAAAGGAAAAAGGAGGAACAGTACTGGGCTCAAGCTAACCCAATCCGACCCACGTCCAGGCAAAACGCGCCCGCGGGCGCCCACGCTGATGATTTTGCGCAGGGGCCCTCGGTCATTTGAACAAATGGTAAAGAACCCCTGAGCACTATTCAATCGTCTCACTGAAATGTGCACTTAGACCACTAGGTTTCTATTTCTTCACCCGACAAGTCCCTGGCGACGGCGCGCTCACCCGTCGGCCATCTCCTTGTGGGGACCGGCCATGAATGGCGACGACTAACTAAACCAAGCGCTGGACTAGTGTCCCAGATCCCAGACGACCCTAGTCCATCCCTTAATTGAGCTAGTCCGACCTAGAGTTCTTCTATCCACGACAGCGGCGAGACCCAAGGGTGAACCGAGGTGTTCTCGACGACTAGGCGCGGTAGCGTTCAAATTCTAAGTACGGGGAGCACCACTATACCCTAAGGAAGCTAGAACAGACGGTAATTGGTTGGAACTACCTCAGGCGATGCTGGCCACAGAAGAGCTCTCCACGGCGGCGATGGCGACCGATTTGGGGAAAAAACAAAATTCAGGCACTATGGTGGCTAATTGGAGACGAGGGTTGATGCTCTTGCTTCGTAAGAACCTAGCAGAGCTAGCTGTGCACTCAAATTATAGTATCTGTGAGCGGTGGCTCCGAATTTGGAAGAGGGAAGCTGGCAGCCGAAGAGGGGGGGTGAGTCACCGACGCGAACTACCATGGCGTTCACCGGGGCAGTGTCTCAGGCGATGGACAGTCTACCTACGACGGTCTATTATGACGTGGTAACTCTTCTTAGTATGTGGCATGGCTACGAAGGGCGGCGAACTCCGGCGAGGACACCTCGATCAATCGCGCGGCAAGTGGCACGGTGAACAGTCCGGTGATAAGGCTCCAACTCTTCCTAGCATTGAGATCTTTCACCGTCAGCCGTTATCCGCACACGAGGGCGCACGAATTGCGACGACCGGCGTACATCATGGTGTAAGTTCACCGGTGGCAAGATACACTGAACCTAAAGATCTTTTCGCTACTGTACCATCAGGATCTTCTTTAGTCGTTCTGACAGAGCATCTTCAGGGGTGTTTTTCTTCGATTTCTATGTGATAAGCTAACAACCAGATTACAACAAAGTTATTCACCTATATACCAGCTCCAATTCGACCATAGGAACCTTGGTCATTTGCTCACTTGATCAAGCTCAAATCGGCTCCAAAGTTCATCAGAGTTCACTGCCAGCCAAGTTCAGTCTTCAATGGTGACTGACAGTCCAACCCGATGCCCATTTTTCTCCATTTTTTGTACAGCACCAATGCTTAGTCACTTAATCAAACTTGTTCCCCTAACATAGCTCTACAATTTCATTGTAATAACTTGGGGAAAAATCTTCATGGGTTAGGAAATACAAGGTTCCAAAGTTAGCTTAATCTCACTAATTTCAGAGTTAGCCCTATGGATGACCTTGTGGCTTTTCACAATTTAGTCCAATTTGTTCCACATTACTTGAAAATCCTTCAATGTAAAAGTTGTTTGGTTTTTGATATTCTACCACTTTGATATATACACTTTGGTCCAAAAGTGCCTAGAAATTAAAATCACCATATAGGCATAAATTAGGGCTTCTAGGGTTCTCTTTAGGGTTTTGAGTGTCTAGGGTTTGTGTGCCACTCAAATTTATCAAAGTTAATCCCTTGTGGGCATTTCCAATAACTTTTGAGGTAATACTCATTTTGGCCTCACATTCACCCATATACCCCAAACCCAAGGTTAAGTATCCTATTCTAGGGTTAAGAACACTCCAAATCACCACATCACAACTTGTGTTTAAGTTTTAGCCTAGTGAATGCATTCTAGGTGTAACAAACATAATGACATGTCAATGCATATGATACCATGCTCAAATTTTAGTTCTGATAACACCAGGGGTGTTACAAAGTGTTTGATCTAGATTAGGAAAGGGAATCTAGATTCAGGAAATTACTTAACCTGACAAATAAAAATAATTTATAAGGACCAACTCTAGTAAGCTTTGTGCAAACTGAGTCATTGGTTCTTGCTAAACCTTACCTTGACTCCTAAAGGCCAGCATATGATTGAGACTCTTTTTTTAGTCGGGTAAGACTGCTTGCGAAAGTACACTCCATACTCAGGGTTTTCGAACCCATGTTGTTGTAGGTGAAGAGACTGCTGAGTTTTCCTGCTTCTGTTCCAAGATCGTCCTTAAGCAGGAGGATGCAAATTAAGTATGAACTTATGGAAGGTGTCTACCTTCCCATGATGTAATAAGTAGAAGCACTCAGACCCTTATATTGTAATAATCACTCTTTCTCTATTTTTACTTTTACATCTTAATGTAAATTGAGTTATTGTAACTCTTTCCGCTTTTACTCCAATTATGTGTAATGTCTATGAAATGGTATGTACACTCTTAGGAGATGTTGAAGAAGATGCAGGAATCAGGTTTTGTCGAGCTATTGGGTGCATCTGCATGATTGTCTAAGGTCCTTGGGACAAGGACAGCTGTAGGTGGGCCTAATATCTTGGGAGGTTCTGTCACACGTATTGTCAACACACATCCTCCAGTTCCCATTCTTCTTCTTGACTAGTACAGGACTCGCAACGCACACTAGGTGGTGTATTTCATTTACAAACCTTGCAGCTAAGAGCTTCGTGACCTCCTCGCCTATGGCCTAGCGTTTTCTTCATCTAAGCGATGGAGATGCTGGGCGACCGGCCTGGCCATCGGCTGGATGTTTAGGGTGTGCTCGTTGACTTCCCTTGGGATCCCTAGCATGTCTGTTGGCTTCCAGGCGAAGACATCGTGGTTAGTGTAGATGAATTCAATGAGCGCACCTTCCTATTTGTTGGAGAGTGCTGCCCCGGTACACACGCACTTAGATGCATTAGTGGCATCGATTGTGATCTCCTTAGTGTCTTTGGTGGACTTGAAATAGCCAGAGCCGGTCTTATGAGCATCTGGGGAACCCTAGAGGGCCACCTTCTGAAGCTTGGCCAACTCCCAGGATGCAACCAGTGACAAGGAAAGCTCACATTTGGATTGCTCGTAGGTGTAGGCAGCCTTTAAGAAGGTGAATGATTGATGATCCCGCATGGACAGAGCATCTTCAGCTTCAGGTAGGTGTAGTTGGGGATGGTATCCCAAGGACGACGTTGTAGGACACTGGGAAATCCACCACCTCAAACTATAACCACTTGATGAGGAAGTTGGAAGCATCACCAAATGTGACGAGTAGCGTGATTCGCCCGAGGGGGTAGGCTTGTTGGCCCGAGATGATACCCGGAAATGGCACCAAACTGGGAAGCAGTGAGGAGAGTGCGGCCCCTAAGCCATACATGATGCTGAGGCGATTTCCCCCGTCCATGAGCACCTTGGAGAGGCACTTTGAGCCCATAATCGGCTCAACAACGAGGGGGTAGGTCCCAGGGTGTGGGATCCTCTCTAGATTGTCCCCCATTCATGTATTAAGTGAAGGCACTTACCATGTCGGTGTCGGTGGTGTCGGGAGTTCGTTCCTCTTCTGGGAGAACCTCCGGATGTAATCCCTAAGGCTTTCCCTGCTCTTTTGGGTGCATCGCTTGAGGTCCCAAGAACTCCTACGGCATTTCTAGGTTCCCTAGAAATTTCCTAAGAAGGCCTTCCTGAAGTCGGCCTAGTCTTGGATGGTGTCGCCCAGCAAGTGCACAAGCCATGCCCATGCCCCCTCCACGAGGTGGATAGGGAGGAACTAGATGATCAGACGGTCGTCCTTGATTCCCGCCATGCAGCAGGCAAGACAGTAATCTTCCAACCATACATCGGGATTCGAGAACCCGTCGTACTTAGTGATGGTTGCTAACGCTCGCACCTTTTGTAACGCCCTGAATTTGGGGGTATAATTTTTCTTCTCCAATATTTACCAAATTTAGGCTTTACTCTCTTTTTCTCTTCTTGTTTCGCTCATTCCTCCTATTTTCAAAGCAATATAGAGACTAGTGTTCGTATCGCGTGTAAACGGAACCCTAAGTTGATATTGTTGTTGCATCATGCGAGAGCATATTTATTTTGTCTGATGTTGTGCCTAGGCATGCGTTCGTCTAGTTGTGGTTTTCGATTCGCGGAATAAACTTGATTAGAAGCAAGCGAGATCGAGTAGAGGAAATTGGCCCCGCGGTCCAGCCCGACTCGCGGCGCGGCCTAGCCCAGCCCTAGCGCGCGCCCAGGTGCCCCTGCCCTTCCCCATGCGCGCCCCCTCCCCCCATTCTCTTTCCCGCGCAGAGTAACCACCCTCTCCTTGTTCCTCTTCTCTCTCACACTCTCCATGCCCTAGGGTGGATCCTAGTGAGCAGTTGATGTCGTCTGTCGAGTCCGTGGTGAGTTTCCCCTCTCCTCCCTCCCCTCTCTCCCTCCTCCCTTCCTCCCTTGCGTGGTGCCCCTGGTCGAGCCCCTCCCCCGGCGCACGCGGCCCTGCCCCCTGTAACACCCCACTGTTACTTAGGGTTTTCCCAATACCCCAACTTGTGACCATTATCACATGTGGCTCTAATAAGGCAAGAGACACCAAAACTTAAGGGATTAAAAGGCTAAGTTAAGTCTTTTTTAGCTCAAGAAACATACTCTAAATACATGATGCACCTCATGTGAGAAAAGCATCCAAAACCCTAACACCATTCAAATTGGCCATTTGAGCACAAAAAGGGAATTAGAGAAAAGACTTTGGAAAATACAAAATCTTAATATGGACCAATTGACAAAGTTATAGTTCATTAAATAAACTACAAAGTGTAGTAAGGAAGATTGATCCAAGTTCTATAGGAAATTCAGAAAAATCCAAGTTCTAAAATTTAACCTCTTTGCAAAGATCAGTTGTGTTCTCCAAATTCAAAAACTTGAATCCACTTGGTCCAAATAACAAAGTGGCGCCAAATTTCCCTGAACACACCCTGGCAAAGTTTGAGAACTTTCCTCAGCCGTTTGACATAATCTTTGCATGGATTTACCTCGGGACGCGGCCTTGTGACACTAACATCTTGGTGACACGACAACTCACTGTACATAACCCCAAACCGCTCGACTTACACACACAAACGACAAAGCTACATCGGGGAAGCATATCTTGTATAGTGAGCATGCCCAAATACGCGAAGATTTGCAACCTATGAACGTTTAAACTTGGGTAGAAGCAAAGAGTCACGTTCTCGACGACGTGTCAGGCCAGCCGAGCGCGGACTGGCCGCAGCAGCGCGCGCCCCCGCGCGTGGTTGCCCCTCCCCGCGTGCTTGTGCCTCGCCCCACCTATAAGTGCCCCCACAGCCTCAGCCGTATCACCTCGCACACTCTCACTCTCACTCTTGCCCAAGCCGGAGATCATCGGAGATCGCCGCAGAGAGCAAGCACCACCGTTCACCAAGCCACCCAAGCTTCGGCCACCATGGCCAGCCCACCCCAGCCATCCGCAGTCCACGATATCGGCTCGGTTAGCCTTGCCAGAGACCCGTGAAGCTCCCCAAGCCCTCAAACCCAGCAGAACCTCGCCGGAGACCCCGAATCACCCTCGCCGGACTTCTTCCGCCCACCGGCAAACATGGACCGGGTAAGTCTCTGCGCCATTTTCCAATTCCTCACGTGTACCGCCTCTAAGTCACCTAGTAAAGCCTCCCGAGCCAACCAATTGAACTATCTCGTTGTGAGCAGGCCGAAGTACTCGCCGTCGACGAACTCCCTTGCCTGCGCACGTGGACCAGCCGACTCCGACCACCTCCGACACAGACCCGTACCTCGACGTGACCGCCGTAACCTCCCTGACCTCCCTAGACACCTCACTAGAGACATCTCACCGCCGATTGCAACCTCGCTGACGGAGAGTACGTGCTCATTCCCAAGCAAGGAGCTGTCCAAGAGGAAGTCCAGGAGCCAGCTCCTGAGCCTGCCACCGAGGATCTTCCCGCAGCCCCAGCTTTTGAAGGCAAGCCCTGGTTTTATGCATAACCAATTTATATATGCTACTTTACTACACTTAATGATTGTAGGTTTTTATTGTGCACTTAAGTGTAGGAATTGCTTGAAACCCTTAGTTGCTTAAACTCAGGATTCCTTTTTGAGATGGATACTAGTATGCTAGGTCGAGTAGCTGCTTGCTAATCAGGATCTCGGTAGAAGACGAGTGATTTTTCTAGCACTCGCGCGAGGTCAGGCATTGATTGTATTCATCTTGATAACGAGATCTATGATGGTCTATTGACTTGGATCCAGGGTGGATGCCTTGTCTATAAGACGGAAATGGAATTAAGGATTAATGTGTGGATACCTGAGTCAAGCGTTTGAATGTACTAAGCACATGTCGGGAAATATGGTAACCGGTAAGCCTAGTACCTGAGTGAAGCCGGGCGCGGACTTTACTCCTCACTTCTCCTGAGACTGGGTCTCCCATGCTAGCTATGGTGGGTACAAGTGCGGTCACTGCATGGCGGCAGCCAAGGTCAGTGTAGCATTGTATGCCAAGGCGGTGAGTCCTGGCCGCGAACGGGGGATCGATGGGGACGGTTGATGTGTGTGGGGACGGAGTGCCCCTACATGTCGTGTGTTTAGGTTTACCTTGCAAGGTTAAAACTCGATTCGAATCGTCTGCTTCTCACAGCTAATGAGACTGCTTGACCCCTTGTACTACATCGAGTAAAAAGTGAAATGAGGTTTTACTTGAGATAACATGTTGATTGTGCTAAATGATTGTTACCATGTATGCTTAGAAGGAAGCGAACCTAGCTAAATTAATTATGCTAGAAATGGAAAAGCTAAAAATCGATTTTAGACTCAGCTAGTGCTTTTGGCAAACCAAACCCCTCAGCCAAACAACAGCATGGTCTAGAGGTAGAGGAGTAGACTCCTCACACAGGGTAAGTCTAGCTAAGTATTAGTATACTCAGCCTTGCTTGTGGCACAATTTTTGCAGGTACGCTACATATGATATGGTTGATGACGTGACTTGGCCTTCCATCCTACCACCAGGTGGGACGGTTCAGTGGGATGCTGCTCTGGCAAGAGAGGATCAGGAGGAGTAGGGGCTAGGCCTTGCCCTATTCCTCAGTATTCGACGTCATCGATTATCCGCTGCATTTTAATTATGAACTTGTTCTCTTTTATTTAAAACTTCGATTTATGTAATAACTCTAGTACCTTAATTTGTGGTTTCATGTTTTATTGTATTCTCTCTGTGCCTCACCTTCGCGTGAGCTAGTGGTAATCGATCCTTGGGAAGTTGCTTTATAAGACTCGATCTGAGGGACCGACGGATTATTCCGATTTAAGTGTGTGCTGCCTCTAAGGCGTGACTCGGGCACTTAAGCTGGAATAATTCGGGCGGTTCCACCACAGCTAGTATCAGAGCGAATACCACCACAGAGTAATCAATTAGTCGTGAATACCAACATTTCAAAAAAAAATTTGCTTAGAAAACAGTATTGGAATCATCAGGACTAGAACGCTAGACCTAGGACGAAAGGCCTTAGGAATAGTGGGGAAAACAGGTGGCTAATTAAGTAGGCCATATAGGCCAGTCTTAGGATTGTAAGGATGCCTTAAAAGCACCCTTCTGATCGGTGAGGAGACGTTTTTTCTAGCATGCATGCATCATAAAACATGAAAAGATTAGAAATCAAAGGAAAATGCATCTAATTAGGAGTGTAACAAATAAGGTTAATAATAAATAACATAAGAAGTAGAATCTAATTTAACCCACCTCCTGTTAACAACCCGAGCAATGTGTTTTCCTTTTTCCACCACCATAACATTTATATCTAACCCTCTTTCACAGATTACTTCACCCACCCCCATCAATGGAGGAGACACTCGTTTCAGCTCCGACTACCTTTCCCATGAGGGTTTCCCTTCCATCTTGTGGGAGGTGCTCAGCTCCACCGGTTACCCTACGCCCCCTTTGTATACGGTGTAGCTATACGAGGAGCATCAGGTGCCACGTTGTAGGGTTTGGCTGACTCTGGAGGCTCACCCTCTACAGTCGGGCTGGCGTTCCCTTGACTCTGTGACTATTAGATTCAGGGCAGACACCACCACCGAGGCTGCAGCTATGAAGACTCTGATGACTTTCTGCGGATACCATCCCTTGAAGATGCTAATGCACCCACTGGGACTCTTCCCCGCTGAGAAGAGGGATGACCCCATGTGGTGCAACCGAGTGAGCCACGTGAAGGAAGTGTGGGCCATGCATCCCAACCAAGTTGGGAGGATCACTGTCCAGTGTATGAGCGCACTGTACCGCCTACAGGCCCAACAGAGCGACACCATGGCACACCTCACTAACCTTGCTCAGACCACTAAGCTCACCCTCGATAGTTGAGAAGGCTTCGTGGTCGACTTATCTTCGGAATTGGTAGAGAAAGACCTACAGGTGGAACAGTTGAGCTAGCGCATCACAACCCTGGAGCAGCAGGTGGAGAGCTGGGATAACACCATTGATATCCTGGAGATCCAGCTCCATGATGTGCAGGAGGACCTTGAGGAAGCCAATGACCACTTGGAGATGCACCACCAGAACATGGAGGCAAACAAAGCAGGAAGCGAGGGAGATGAGGCTCTCGAGGAATTAGAGCCAGCCCCTGGTCCCAATGCGACTCCCTCCGGGATGCCCCCTTCACCCGCCTCCAGCGTTGCCTCGACCACTCAGGGTTGATGGGTTAGTTTGACACCTTAGGAGAATAGAAACCCACACAAGCTTAGTTTGACATCGGATTTTGGACTAGGCTTATGGGTGCTTTCCCCTAAATTGTTGTAACCTAGGGAAACTTTTATTGAACAAGGAAATGAATGCAATCATGTTATTCTCATTTGGTTTTAGTACTATGTTGTGATATTTTCATCTCATAATATACAGAAATTTTGTTGGAACCACGAGTCGAGATAACATTGGCTGAAGTTTATGTTTTCATATGGCAGCTAGGCAGCGTCACGGGCAGAACGAGCAGATTCCCCCGCCACCTCCTCCAGCTCCCACAGTGCAGGAGCTGATGGCTCAGCAGAATGAGATTCTGCGGCAGCTATTGCAGCGCTAGCACCACCCTCAGCAGTATGGTGGAGGCCGTGGCAACCTATCAAGAGTTCCTGAGCACGCAGTCACCCCTGTTCACTAAGGCGGAGGATCCTCTAGACGCCAATGTCTGGCTAAGGATTGTGGAGCCCAAGTTTTCCCTCCTCACAGGAGCTTGCCCTGACGACACCAAGACTCGCTTCGCCACGCAGCAGCTTCGTGGACCTGCTAGGACATGGTGGGACCATTTCCGCGCCATGTTACCTGTTGATCATGAAGTGACATGGGAGGAATTCAAGACTGCTTTCAGGGGACACCATATTCCAGCAGGGATTCTAGATCGCAAGCTGAATGAGTTTCTGACATTAACCCAGGGAACCCGCACTGTGTTGCAGTATGCCCAGGCCTTCAACGACCTGTGCTAGTATACGGGCTATCATGCAGATTCTGATGAAAAGAAGAGAGACCGTTTCTGCAAAGGATCTCAACACCAAGTTGCGTGAGCACCTCAACACTGTTCGGGCTGACAGCTTCAATGAATTGGTCAACCTGGCCATATCACATGAAGACTGTATTGTAGCTCACCGGATAGAGAAGAAGAGGAAAACACCCGTGTCAGGACCCTCAGCTCCACCCTAGAGGTTCCGGATTGTCTCCAACAGTCAGAGCAGAGGATTCCAGCAGCAAGCAGGAAGATGGGTTATCAGGCCACCTTAGCAGCAGCCAGCACCCAACCGTTTTCCAGCTCCTGCCCCAAGAAACAACCAACATCAGCAGCAAAAGCAGTAGTTCCGCCAGGGGAATGGAAACAAGTGCTTCAAGTGTGGCAATGTGGGCCACTATGCCAAAAATTGTCCATGAAATCAGCCGAGGCAGATGCCAACACCAAACCAAGACAGAGGAAGAAAGCAGAAGGTGTAGGTTAGGCTAGGGAAGCTCAACTTCACTACCCTAGAAGAGTTACCTGAAGGAGTGCCCGTCATGACCGGTACTTTTTCTGTTTTCAATCAGCCTGCATTAATTATGTTTGACTCTGGTGCATCGCATAGTTTCATTAGCCAGAAGTTCAGTGCCAACTGTCAATTGCCTTTCTTTCATACCCGAGGGTCTTTCATGATCGCAATGTGCCTATTCTACTGGGAAGCAAAATTGTCAAAACCACTCTCCTCATTCTAGGGATGGACAATGTGGATATTATTTTGGGAGCCAATTGGATGACCCAGCACCAAGTGGTGCTAGATGTCGCCAACTGCACATTGAAGTCCACTCTCCAATCTGTGGGAAATTCACCTTATTTTTGCCCATCCAAGAAACCACTCAGTCATGTGCTTTTGCTATGACAGAGTTACCCTAGAAGAAAATTCAAGTGGTCTGTGAGTATGCAGATGTTTTTCTTGATGAGTTGCCAGGAATGCCGCCAGACCGGGATATTGAATTCGCCATCGAATTGCAACCAGAAACAACACCTATTTCCAAAAGGCCCTACTGGATGCCACCCACTGAATTGGCAGAATTGAAGAAACAACTGCAAGAGTTGTTGGACAAGGGCTTCATCCCAAGTACTTCACCTTGGGGATGTCCAGCCTTGTTCGTAAAGAAGAAGGATAAAAGCTTGAGATTATGTATAGATTACCGCCCACTCAATGCAGTGACTATCAAAAACAAGTATCCCTTGCCTCGTATTGATGTTCTTTTCGATCAATTGGTTGGAGCCAAAGTGTTTTCCAAAATAGACCTTCGCTCTGGCTATCATCAGATCAAGATACGAGCAAGAGATATTCCAAAGACTGCCTTCTCAACTAGATATGGGTTGTATGAGTATTTGGTGATGTCGTTTAGGTTAACAAATGCGCCAGCCTACTTCATGTATCTAATGAATTCAATCTTCATACCTAAACTAGACAAGTTCGTGGTGGTTTTCATCGGCGATATCTTGGTGTACTCAAGGAACGAAGAAGAGCATGTCGGTCATTTGCATGTAGTGCTCCAATGTCTGAGAGAACACCGTCTTTATGCCAAATTGTCTAAATGTGATTTCTGGCTAAAGGAGATTAAATTCTTGGGTCACACTATCTCTCAAGATGGCATAGCTGTTGATCCAGATAAGGTGCAAGAAGTAATGAATTGGAAGCCGCCCACAACTGTCCACCAGATTCAAAGTTTTATGGGATTGGCCGGGTATTATCAACGATTCATTCTAGACTTCTCTCGAATTGCGAAGCCCATGACTGAATTGTTGAAGATGGGAGCAAAATTCGAATGGGGTTAGAAATGCGAAGATGCTTTCCACACCTTGAGGCAGCATCTGACCACAGCCCCTGTGTTAGCGCAGCCTGACAACAACAAGCCTTTTGATGTGTATTGTGATGCCTCTGGCACCGGACTGGGTTGTGTTTTGATGCAAGACAACCAGGTCATTGCTTACGCTTCAAGAGCACTCAGGCCTCATGAGAAGAATTACCCCACTCATGTCTTAGAGTTGGCAGTCGTGGTTCATGCATTAAAAATGTGGAGGCACTACTTGATGGGAACCCACTGCAACATCTATACAGATCACAAGAGCCTCAAGTACATCTTTACTCAGGCTGATCTCAACATGAGACAGAGAAGATGGCTAGAATTGATCAAGGACTACAACTTGGAAGTACACTACCACCCGAGGAAAGCTAATGTGGAAGCTGATGCCTTAAGTCGGAAGTCACAATGCAACTGTATGATGATGGATTCTCGCATCGATACCCTGTGTGACGAGTTGAGCAAGATGAGGATCGAAGTGATGTCACACCCGGATTTAAGGGACAAAGTCGGGTGCATCTCATAAATGCGCCAAGAAGAGAACATATATAATAACAGAGTGTGTAGAGATAAATGTCATAATATAATCAGAGTACTTATTACATAGCGGAAGTCTTACAAAATAAAATATAAATATAGATCGCACTAAAGTCCATCCTTGGCGCCAGAAAGTCAACTGGGAGACGCCACCAAGATCAAATCGAACTCCTCTTTGTGTGGCTCCTCTTGAACCACATGTTCTTCTCCTGTGGGGGGGGTGAGACAGCAAGGGTGAGCCCACACATGATCATAGCTCAACAAGTTGTGGGGAACCAGTGTACATGAACTCACCAAAGGTGGGAGTTCATGTGATGTGTAAGGCTGATCAACAATAGAGGTTAAAGCTGAGCATTGCTTTTAATAAGTTGGTCAAATTTTATTAGCAGTTACTAGATGTAAGTAAATACCAAACCATAATAATAATAGAACAAAATTAATAATAAACACATGCGATGCAAATGACAAATTGAATTTAAGTTCCATAATTTAATCATGCGAGAGTCCTGAGCTGCTCATGACCGTGAGCTCGGCTAGTATACTTGTTTTACACTCTGTAGAGGTTGTACCCTGTACCCACAAGTCATGTTACCCATCTACCAAGGGATCGCGACTCCCATACACCTCTACCAAGGAAGCGAGGCAGGGCAACACTACAAGGCCTTTACAAAGTTCCACTAGCTTCCGAAAACCCGCTACAGTTTATGGGAAGAGCACTTGCAAGAATCCTCCGTCTGATCGTCATCGCAACAAAATCAACCCGAGAACCTCCTTGCATGCAACTCCCATACTGCCCTTGCCCCTTTCGGGTAAGCTAGTCTTCCACTAGCTTTCCTAATTAGTTAGCCAAGGGCGTCCCATTCCACCCTTGTGGTGGCACGTGTTTCTCAAGTTAAGCTCCATGTTCAATTAACATTAATGATCTTGACTTGAACATAAATAGAATAACAAAATAATTGGAACATGGATATAATGAAATATTAACCCAAAACCATGTAAAGCAATAGCATGACTACCCAAATGATTTAGGGGTAAACAAGGTAAAATGGATAAACAGACTAGGGTGACCTATTGGGTCCCATCAAAATTAAACATATGCATTAAATAGTGATAATAAAGAACATTATTGGGTAATGAAAGTGGATCAAGGACACAACTTGCCTGACACTTAAGATTCCAGTTACCAGGGTGATTCTTCAGATCCTCGTGACCTCACTGCTAGTCGTAGCAATACAAACAAACATGGTATATACAAAATTAAAATCACACCAAACATAAGTACAAACTGAATAATAATAATCTACGCGTCGCTACGAGATCGTGGGTTCGAGAACCACTAAGATCAGAGTTACGATTAAGGAGTTATGATTTATAAAAGATCTATGTGGTTTAAAATATTAACTATATTATAAATTTGGTTAGAGTACACCATATGAGAACATATTCTATAAATAATTAACTCAACACTAGTTTTAATTATAACTTGACTAAAGACCATATTCTAATCAAATTATAATTATGGACAAGCTAAATTTGGGTTAGAAGAGCTAATCTGGTAGACATAGGAATAGTAAATATAAAAGTATGCGACAAGGTATAATAAATGTTGTTACTGTGTAGGACATATTTATATGGAGCTAACGCAACTGAAATGGGTCAATTCGTAGTTTAAATGGGGAAGTTGTGAATTTCCAAAGATTTTATGTATTTGATATGAGATTAATTAGGAGATCAATTTTTATTATTGTTTTCATGTCAAAACAGAGGCAATAGGTGATAAACAATATTATTACAAAATTATAGAAATTGGAATGGACCAATTTGGAGTTTATTTTAATTTTCTAGGAACTAAATAGGTTTCTAGAATATATTTTGCACTAATAATCATTTTCTAAGCGAATTTCCATAGTTTATTCTCTGACCGGACTGCGCTGCTATAATTAGAAAGTTCAGAGTCCACTACGCAAAAGGTTCTAAGACTCAGAATCCCACTGACAGGATTGTGGGTTGGTTTCCAGGTTTTACAGGGACTTAAATGCGAAAGGGTCCGTCCGAAGGGGTATCTAGGATGTCTGACCGTCAGATTAGAATCTAACAATCAGGATTATAACCTGGCTATGCGAATCGGAGGTGCACTGGTGGACGCACGATCTCCCATCTACAGCCGCGAATCCATCAGCCCGAAGAGTTTTTCTACTTCTAATCTGGACCGCCCAATACCGGATCCATGTCGCCAAGCACGCATCGGCACACACCCATCTCCATCGCAGATCACAAATCCGATGGCTAGCAACCTTCTTCTACCTCACAACCCCACCAGACGACGGCGTGGGACTAGTGGCCATGCAGACCACGACGGCGGCATCGACAAGAAACACCCATCGAGGCCGAGCTCCCCATCGGTCACTGCTGGGCGAAAAAGTAGGTGCAGGCAATGCATAACTCGAGAGAGGCATTATTACCAGAGATCAAAGCAGTAGGGAAGCTCACTGTCCGTGTGACGGCTCCACATCATGAACAACCCTAGGAGGAAGTTCCTAGCTCCAATGACTTCGATCTCCAAAGGTGAGATCGCGCTCACACCTGGCGTGCCTAGGCGACCCACAATAGCCACACGCCGAGAGGAACCCACTCGCGATGGTGAGGATCGCGTACCACACACCGAGAGCCAAAATGGCGGCGACGGTGAACTTCGACGGCAGAGGCACTTAGCGGACCTGATGGCCAAGTACCAAACACAAGAGGGGCGAGCATCACAGAGGGAGGGGATGGTATGCACAGGAGCTTCAGGTGTACCCACACGAGGTCTGCTGCAGGTGATGAGGAGAGGGAGTAGGGGCACGGTGGAGGGAGCACGCAATGGGCAACCGGGACGGCCTGCGTCGAGCTAACAACCCAGGGAAGGACCGGCTTATAAATCCACCTAGGGACGATGCTCATGCGGTTGGTTGGAGTATAGGGCCGAATCTCCCGGAGTCTTCCGTCGTTTCTGTTAGCGCCTAATGTGGAGAAGAGGTCTGGAGAGGAGAGTCGACCACGCGAGGATGACAGAGACGGCCCGATAGATGGGCCCCACGCGATCAGCGTGAGTGCGGCACCGCGACACACGGCTTCGAGAGACTGCACGATGGAACCCGCCTGGCGGTGAAGGTGGCAAAGTTGGGCTGGCGCTCAGAAATTTGGCCCACAGCGTGGATGAAAGGGGGGGAGAGAGAAATGGGTTGTGAAGGTAGAATCGACCCATCACGCAGGGATGTCTCCTTATCTTTTTCTTTTCTGTTTTCCTTTCTTTTTCCTTTCCACTTGATTTCATAATTTGAATTCCAAAATTTGTTATTAGTTTTCCCATTTATTTTAAATATGAAATTTCAAATACTGGTCTGAATTAGTTTCTTTATTTGTATATTTATTTTCTCTATATGTTATAGTATTTTCCTTCTCTTCTCAAATTATAGAATTTCCTTTAGAATCCCAATTCCAATTTGGATACCAACAAATTTCTTTTTACATTATTTTTATATTGTCAGAAAATGCACACAAAGTGTCGGCGTTTCGACCCCGGGGGTCCCTGGACCGACGAGTAAATTGTCGCCGCGTGTCCCAGCCCAGATGGGTCGGCGCGAGACGGAGCATGAAGGGGGGTAAGGAGACAGGCAAAAGGGGAAACCCGCGCCCTTCGTGTTGTCCTGCGCCCAAGTCGGTGCACTTGCAGTAGGGGGTTACAAGCGTCCGCGTGGGAGAGAGCGAGATGCTTACGCGCCGGCCCGTTCTCCCGCGCGGCCAACCTTCTCGTACGAGAGCCCTGGACCTTCCTTTTATAGGCGTAAGGAGAAGGTCCAGGTGTACAATGGGGGATGTAGCAGTGTGCTAACGTGTCTAGCAGAGAGGAGCTAGAGCCCTAAGTACATGCCGTCGTGGCAGTCGGAGAGGTTTTGGCACCCTGTTCATGTGATGTCGTGGCCGTCGGAGGAGAGCTGGAGCCCTGCGGAAGGATAGCTGTCGGGGCTGTCGAATCCTTGCTGACGTCTCCTTGCTTCCGTAAGGGGCTGAGAGCCGTCGTCGTCATAGAGCACGCGGGGCGCCATCATTATTTGTTTACCGGGGCGAGCCAGATGGGACGCCGGTCTTGTTCCCCGTAGCCTGAGCTAGCTAGGGGTAGGGTAATGATGCCCCCCCCCCCGTGACGTGGTCGGTCCGAGCCCTAGGTCGGGCGAGGCGGAGGCTCCTCCGAGGTCGAGGTCGAGTCCGAGCCCTGGGTCGGGCGAGGCGGAGACCATCTTCCGAGGCCGAGGCTGTGTCCGAGCCCTGGGGTCGGGCGAGACGGAGTTCGTCGTCCAGCGTCGACGTTGAGCCCGAGCCCTGGGGTCGGGCGAGGCGGAGACCGTCTTCCGAAGCCGAGGCTGTGTCCGAGCGCTAGGGTCGGGCGAGGCGGAGTCCATCGTCTTCTGGGTCGTGGTTGAGTCCGAGCCGTAGGGTCGGGCGAGGCGAAATCCATCTTCCGAGGCCGAGGCAGGGACCGAGCCCTAGGGTCGGGCGAGGCGGAGCTTCCTATGGCGCCCGAGGCTGGACTTAGCTGCTGTCAGCCTCACTCTGTCGAGTGGCACAGTAGTCGGAGCGAGGCGGGCGGCGTTGTTCTCCTGTCAGGTCGGTCAGTGGAGCGGCGAAGTGACTGCGGTCACTTCGGCTCTGTCGACTGGAGCGCGCGTCAGGATAAGGTGTCAGGCGATCCTTGCATTAAATGCTCCTGCGATACGGTCGGTCGGCGTGGCGATCTGGCCAAGGTTGCTTCTCGGCGAAGACTGGGCCTCGGGCGAACCGAAGGTGTGTTCGTTGCTTGAGGGGGCCCTCGGGCGAGACGTGAATCCTCCGGGGTCGGCTGCCCTTGCCCGAGGCTGGGCTCGGGCGAGGCGAGATCGTGTCCCTTGAGTGGACTGAGCCTTGACTTAATCGCACCCATCAGGCCTTTACAGCTTTGTGCTGATGGGGGTTACCAGCTGAGATTAGGAGTCTTGGGGGTACCCCTAATTATGGTCCCCGACAGTAGCCCCCGAGCCTCGAAGGGAGTGTTGATACTCGCTTGGAGGCTTTTGTCACACTTTTTTGCAAGGGGACCGGCCTTTCTCGGTTGCGTTTCGTTCTGGTGGGTGCGCGCGAGTGCACCCGCCGGGTGTAGCCCCCGAGGCCTCGGAGGAGTGATTTGACTCCTTCGAGGTCTTAGCGTGTTTCGTGATGCTTCGGCCGGTCTGGTTGTTCCCTCATGCGAACTGGCCATAGCCCGGGTGCATAGTCGAGTCCCAAGTTCTCAGGCTGGTATGTTGACGCTGTCAACGGTTTGGCCGGAGCCGGGTTTGCGAGAGCAGCCCCCGAGCCTCCGCACAGAGCGAGAGGACGGTCAAGGACAGACTCGGCTTTTTTACATACGCCCTTGCGTCGCCTTTCCGCAAGGAGGAGGGGGGAAAGCGCCATGTTGCCCTCGGAGGGCGCCGAACATGGTGTCTCCAATGAGTTGCTAATGGGTAATTCGAGTGGACACCCGTGTTGCCGTCCGAGGCTCGGTCGGACTTCGCCGAAGGTGGAGTTGACGCCGAGGGTGTCGCTGCTCCCCCTCCATCGACGTATGAGCCTGCAGGATCAGTTCTTCTTGTAGCGTGCGTATGTTTTCTGCGGCCGCCGAGGCCCAAACATATCGTTGTTGTGTTGTAAAGCTGCGTTTCTTTTCCCCTTGTTACGAGTATCTGGACTTATTTGTCGGTAACAGAATTGTTTGTCCGAGCGAGAGTTACTTTTCACGGAAGGTGATGAGTGACGTATCTGTATCCCGGAGGCGTAGGAGTCCCTCGGCTCGGTCGGCCTTGCCGCTTACGTGTACTCTTACTCGTCCGTAGGATTCTGTTATCGATATAGTCGAGAAGGCCCGAAAAATTGTTTCGGCAGAAAAGTTTCCGAGCATTAAGACTTGTTCGGTCAGCGGAATCGCTTATCCGAGCGTGAGTTACTTATCGCAGAAGGTGATGAGTGAGGTATCCGTATCCCGGAGGCGTAGGAGTCCCTCGGCTTGGTCGGCCTTGGCTGCTTACGTGTACTCTGTCGTTTTCAAGATCCCACTTTCAAAGTAGTCGAAAAGCACGAAAGACGTTCTGGCAGAAAGACCTTTTCCGAGGAAAATTTTGACGCAGGGGGGGTTCCCCCCTTCTAGCCCCCGAGGGAGGGTCGGGCTTTGCCGAGGCAAGGCTGACCCTTCCACTTTGTATGTGAACGAGGTGTACGAACGACTTGAAAGCATCTTAAGGGTAGAAGCGACGTAGCTGTCGGATGTTCCAAGCATTGCTGTAGACCTCACCTTGACTGTTGGCCAGCTTGTATGTCCCGGGCTTCATAACCTTGGCGATGACGAACGGCCCTTCCTAGGGAGGCGTGAGCTTGTGCTGCCCTCGGGCGTCTTGTCGCAGCCGAAGCACCAAGTCGCCCACCTGGAGGTCTCGGGACCGAATCCCTCGGGCGTGGTAGCGTCGCAGGGACTGCTGATACCGCGTCGAGTGTAGTAAGGCCATGTCCCGAGCCTCTTCCAGCTAGTCCAGTGAGTCTTCTCGGTTGGTTCGATTGCTTTGGTCGTCGTAGGCCCTCGCCCTCGGGGAACCGTATTTTTAGTCTGTGGGCAAGATGGCCTCAGCCCCATAGACTAGAAAGAACGGTGTGAAGCCCGTGGCTCAGCTCGGCGTTGTCCTCAGACTCTAGACCACCGAGGGGAGCTCCTTCATCCATCGCTTGCCGAACTTGTTGAGGTCGTTGTAGATCCTCGGCTTGAGTCCTTGCAGAATCATGCCGTTGGCACGTTCTACCTGCCCATTCGTCATGGGGTGAGGCACGGCGGCCCAGTCCACCCGGATGTGGTGATCCTCACAGAAGTCCAGGAACTTTCGGCCGGTGAACTGGGTGCCGTTGTCGGTGATGATGGAGTTCGGGACCCCAAAGCGATGGATGACGTTGGTGAAGAACGCCACCGCTTGTTCGAACCTGATGCTGTTTAGGGGTCGGACCTCGATCCACTTGGAGAATTTGTCGATGGCGACCAGCAGGTGCGTGTAGCCCCCGGGCGCCTTCTACAAGGGACCAACGAGGTCCAGACCCCACACAGCAAAGGCCCAGGTGATGGGTATTGTCTGCAGAGCCTGTGCGGGCAGGTGGGTCTGCCTTGCATAGAATTGACACCCTTGGCAGGTGCGGACAATTCTAGTGGCGTCGGCCAGTAGAAACCTTGTCGGAAAGCGTTTCCAACAAGGGCTCGGGGCGCTGCGTGATGACCTCAAGCCCCCGAGTGTATTTCTTGTAATAACTCCTGACCTTCGGCGATGGATATGCATCGCTGGAGGATGCCTGAGCGGCTGCGGTGGTAGAGCTCCTTCCCGTCCCCCAACAAGACGAACGACTTGGCGCGCCGCGCCAGTCGCCGCGCTTCGGCTCGGTCGAGGGGCAGCTCTCCTCGGTGGAGATATTGCAGGTACGGGGTCTGCCAGTCTCGATTAGGCGGGACCCCATTCCGCTCTTCCTCGACGCGCAGTGCCTCACCCTTGGGGGCCAAGGATGCCTCGGGCTGGGCCGAGGGTGCCTCGGGCCCGGGCGTGTCGTCGGTCTTGACTGAGGGTTGATGTAGGTCTCGGAAGAAGACGTCGAGAGGGACGGTTGTCCGCCCCGAGGCTATCTTAGCCAGCTCGTCCGCAGTCTCGTTGTATCGTCAGGCGATGTGGTTGAGCTCGAGCCCGTAGAACTTGTCCTCCAGGCATCGAACCTCATCGCAGTAGGCTTCCATCTTCGGGTCACGGCAGTGGGAGTTCTTCATGACTTGGTCGATGACAAGCTGCGAGTCACCGCGAGCATCGAGGCGTCGGACCCCTAGCTCGATGGCGATGCGCAACCCGTTGACCAGAGCCTCGTACTCAGCCACGTTGTTGGACGCCGGGAAATGGAGGCGTAGCACGTAGCGGAGGTGCTTCCCGAGGGGCGAGATGAAGAGCAGGCCTGCGCCTGCCCCTGTTTTCATCAGCGACCCGTCGAAAAACATGGTCCAGAGGTCCGGTTGGATCGGAGCCGCTGGAAGCTAGGTGTCGACCCATTCAGCCACAAAGTCCGCCAAGACTTGGGACTTGATGGCCTTCCGAGGGGCGAACGAGATTGTCTCGCCCATGATTTCCACCGCCCACTTTGCAATCCTACCTGAGGCCTCTCGGCACTGGATGATCTCCCCCAGGGGGAAGGATGACACCATAGTCACCGGATGAGACTCGAAGTAGTGTCGCAACTTCTGCCGCGTCAGAATCACCGCGTACAGCAGCTTCTGAATTTGTGGGTAGCGGATCTTGGTCTCGGACAGTACCTCACTGACGAAGTAGACTGGCCTCTGGACGGGCAATGCATGCCCCTCTTCTTGTCTCTCAACCACCATCGCGACGCTGACCACCTGAGTGGTAGCGACGACGTAGATCAAGAGGGCTTCTCCGGCAGCGGGGGGCACCAAGATGGGCGCGTTCGTGAGGAGCGTCTTCAGGTTCCCGAGGGCTTCCTCGGCCTCAGGGGTCCATGTGAAGCACTCGACCTTTCTTAAGAGGCGGTACAGAGGTAGTCCTCTTTCGCCGAGGCGTGAGATGAAACGGCTCAGAGCCGCAAGGCATCCCATGACCCTCTGTACGCCTTTCAAGTCTTTGATGGGGCCCATGTTGGTGATGGCCGTAATTTTCTCCGGGTTGGCCTCGATGCCCCGCTCGGAGACGATGAACCCCAAGAGCTTGCCTCGGGGGACTCCGAAGACACACTTCTCGGGATTGAGTTTCACGCCCTTCGCCTTGAGACACCGGAATGTCGTTCCAAGGTCGGGGAGGAGGTCGGAGGCTTTCCTCGTCTTGACTACGATGTCATCGACGTAAGCCTCGACCATTCGACCAATGTGCTCGCCAAACACGTGGTTCATGCACCTTTGGTATGTCGCACCTGCATTCCTCAAACCAAATGGCATAGTAACGTAGCAGTACATGGCAAAAGGTGTGATGAAAGAGGTCACGAGCTGGTCGGACTCTTTCATCCTGATTTGGTGATACCCTGAGTAGGCATCGAGGAAAGACAGGGTTTCGCACCCAGCAGTGGAATCCACGATTTGATCGATGCGAGGCAGAGGGTAGGGAACCTTCGGACATGCTTTGTTTAGACCAGTGTAGTCTACACACATCCGCCATTTCCCTCCTTTCTTTCTCACAAGCACAGGGTTGGCAAGCCATTCGGGATGGAATACCTCTTTGATGAACCCTGCAGCCATCAGCTTGTGGATCTCCTCGCCTATGGCTCTGCGCTTTTCTTCGTCGAATCGTCGCAGAGGCTGCTTCATGGGTCGGGCTCCAGCTTGGATATCCAGCGAGTGCTCGGAGACATCCCTCGGTATGCCAGGCATGTCCGAGGGACTCCACGCGAAAACTTCGGCGTTTGCGCGGAGAAAGTCGACGAGCACAACTTCCTATTTGGGGTCGAGCTCGGAGCCGATCCAGATCTGCTTGGAGGCGTCGTTGCTGGGGTCGAGAGGGACGGACTTAACCGTCTCTGCTGGCTCGAAGTTGCCGGCATGGCGCTTCATGTCTGGCGCCTCCTTGGAGAGGCTCTCCAGGTCGGCGAGGAGGGCCTCGGATTCGGCGAGGGCCTCGGCGTACTCCACGCACTCCACATCGCATTCGTACGCGTGTCGGTACGTGGGGCCGACGGTGATGACCCCGTTGGGGCCCGACATCTTGAGCTTGAGGTAGGTGTAGTTGGGGACGGCCATGAACTTGGCGTAGCACGGCCTCCCCTGTGGCAGAACTGCCCGAATTATTCCGACTTAAGTGTCTAAGTCCTGCCTTAAAGGCTAGACCACACTTAAATGAGAATAACCCGTCAAGTACCACAATCTCACTCGATGGTGAGTCATAGAGAAAATACAATAAAACGTAAAACCATACATTAAGGAGTATTAAATTATTACATCATCATCGGAGTTTTTGCAAAAGTAGTCATCATTGTTCGAAGTGCAGCGGAATAAAACTAACGATAGATAAATGGAGGGATGGGGAAGCCTGTCCCATCACTCCTCATGCTCCTCCTCAGCCGAGGCGGGGTCCCACTCGACAGTCCAACCCGGTGGCAAGATGGACGACCAAGTCACTCCAGCAACCATGTCCTCCAAAGAACCTGTAAAATTGTGCCACAAGCAAGGCTGAGTATACTAATACTCAGCTAGACTTACCCGGTGTGAGGAGTCTACTCCTCTACCTCTAGACATGCAGCTGTTTGGCTGTGGGGTTTGGTTGCCAAAAGCACTAGCTGAGTTTCTAAATCAAGTTTTAACTTTGTCAAATTTAAGTGTGACTCTCTTAAGGCTAAATATGTACTATCTACTCATACATAGTAGCAAACATTTTTAGCAATCAACATCTTGTATCAACTCATCATATTTCCACTTGTTACTCAATGTAGCAGCATGGATCAAGCAGTCTCATTAGCTGCGAGAAGCAGACGATTCGAATCGAGTTTTTATCCTTGCAAGGTAAACCTAAACACACGACGTGGCGAGGCACTCCGTCCCCACACACATCAACCGTCCCCATCGATTCCCCGTCAGCAGATCAGGGCTCACTGCCTTGGCGTACAATGCCTCACTGACCCCGACTGCCGTCGTGCAGTGACCACACTTGTACCCACCATAACCGGAATGGGAGACCTCGTCTCAGGTCGCGTGAGGGTATATGTCCACTGCCAGGTTCACTCAGGTACTAGGCTTACCGATTTACCATATTTCTCGGCATGTGCTCACTACGTTCAAACGCTTGACTCACGGTACCACACCATAATCCTTATTCAAATTTTTATCCCGTAGACAACCAATCCCCATGGATTGTTGCCCACAAACCAACCTTGTTATGATATGAAAGTGAGTACAACAAATTCCTGACCTCGCGCGAGTGCTAGAAAAATCACTCGACTTTTACCGAAATCCTAATTAACAAAGCAGCTACTCGACCTAGCATACTAGTATCCATCTCAATAGGATTCCTGAGATCATGCAACTAGGGTTTCAACACAACTCCTACACCTAAGTGCACATTCAATCCTACAATCATTAGGTATAGTAAAATAGCACAAGTAACAGGTTATGCATAAACCGGGGCTTGCCTTCCAAAGCAGTGGCAGGCAGATCCTCTGGTGCAGGCTCTGGTGCTGGATCCTGGGCTACCTCCTGAGCAGCTCCTTGCTCCGGCACGAGGACGTACTCTCCGTCAGCGAGGTTGCAATCTATCGAATGCAATGAATATGTATGTCATGATCATGCAGGATTTAACAACTTTATGCGAAAGGAAGGAAAACTAAGTTAATTAGTAACTTAGGGTTTCTTGGTCATACGTTGCTTTTGGTGGTTTATGCTCATCACTCTAGGTTTAGGTTTTGTTAAGGATAAGCATAGTGGATTGGTATCTCCCTTGTATAATTCAGTGGACAATTTACAAAGGGTTTTAGGATGGCACTAATTTCCATCATTCATTTTCTCCTTCTTTATTTTCTATTTACAAATTCTAGTGTAGGTTTGAACTACAACAATGATTTAACTTTTTTCCAAAAATTCGGTAAAAATTACAGTGGGTTGCCATTGGTCACTATAGCCTGTTCTAGGAATTTGAGGTTCAAAATAGAAAGGCTATGCTTTAGACAAAAATAACAAAAGTTGTGTAAATGGGCCACTTTGTACTACAACTCTTAACTAGGGGTGGGTTCTGTCCTAAGGGTTATTTTTGTTGGCATCTAACAGTAATAACAAGCTTCTGTGTCAAAAATCACAGAAAGCTAAGCGATGGTTATTTAGTTGTGATTTTCCAAAGTTTAATGCCAAAAAGGCACCTTCTACTGCCTTGTTATTTGAAAAATGTCAAACAACAGATTTCAAATTTTTCCTATGTTCTTCATAAAACATTAATTATCCCAAGGGTTGGGGTGTTTTTGCCTTGGGGTTATTTTTGTAGGGTTTTTCTAAGTTATCCTTGTTTTCTTAAAATAAAAGGTATCCTATATATTTTATACTAAACCAGGGTATAATAAATTTTTCTAGTAAACTACACTGAATAAGTATATTAACAAAAATAGGGGTGCCCCCTGGTTCCTTAATTAAATCACCTTTCCTATTTTCTTTAACTTTAAGCACAATGTGAAATAAATGGCAAACTCTACCTTAATGGGGGTGTACAGAGGGGTTTATCAGTTTTAAATAGGTTAGTATGTGGTCAAGTACTTCTCTAAATTTTCTTAACCTCAGTTAAATAGTGCAACTATTTTTCCTCCTATTATTTAGCTTTTGGCCAAATAAATATTTAAATCAGAACCCTAAAGTTTTCTGTAACATTTAGGGGTTTTATATTTTTCTTAAGTAGTTTATATTATTTAAGATCTCGCAAAATTGGTTTGACTCAATTTGGATGAATAAAACAGAAGATATGAATTATTCAAGTTCTGTTTAAATTTTAAATCAGATTTAATAAAAGGTTTCCTGGAAAACCACTTTGCACCGAAGTCCTTGGGTTCTTTCCAAACTAACTCTCTCAGTTATACCCCTGCGCTACTATTCCTCTGAGTCACTGACAATGCACAAAACCCCCTAGCCTTCTCTTCTTCTCCCCCGCGGTCCCTCCCTAGGTTTAAACAGTACCCTCGACAAAGAAAAGGGCGGCACGGCTTACCGGTGGCGAGAGAGGTCCGTCGAGGGGCGGGGTTGGCTCCGGGAGGTCCTGGCGGTCACAACGGTGTACGGCTCGAGGGCGGGGGTGGCCGGAATCGTCCGGTCCACGTGCGGAGGCGGGTGCTCTCGTCGGCGGTGGGTGTTCCGGCCAAACCACGACAACCTAGTTCAATCCAATGGCACAGTGAGCTTCACGAGGTGACGTAGAGGCTGTGTGCACAAGGAATCGAAGAATGGAGCAGAGGATTACCTGGTCTACGCTCACCGGCGGTCGGGTGGAGTCCGGCGACCGTGGACTGGCTTCTCCGGCGAAGCAAACTCCGATTCCTCGCTCGGGGAGCTTCACCGAGGTGTGCACAGTCTTCTCCGAAGGTTGGACAGGGTTGGGAAGGGTCCTGTTGGCCGGTCTACGGTGGCAGGGGGATCGGGAGGCCGCGGACATGCCGTGCACGGGCAAACGCCGGTGGGTTTGGGCTCCGGTGAGGTCGAGCGCGTGCGGAGAGGTACGGTCGAAGTCCCTGGGGGCTTTATAGTTGCGGGCGCGGGCCATGGCGCCGGCTGGGCTTTGGCACGACGCGGGGCACGCGGGGCGTGCATCGGGCGTGCTCTGGCGAGCCCAGAGCGCGTCGAACATGTGGCTGTTGCTTTCTGCCCTTGTTCTTGCGCCTGCTGAGCAGCCAAACGTGCGAATCTTGCCCTATGGCTTGTGTAAGATTTCTTCCCTGCACCTAGGGCTACCTAGTTCATGTAAGTTCCAAGGGGAGATCGGGTCTGGTTTAGAAGATATGGTGGCGCCAAGTCTTGTCTGTCTGCACTGTTCAACCCAAGACAAAACAGGTGCCAACTCGTGTCAAACGGTCTTGGCTTGGGTTCAAACTCTTCTAGGGGGTTCCTTAGATAATTTGGCTCCTTTTTGTTATTTAGACCCTGGGGTTTTGGTGCCATTAGCTAGGTGAACACCCCTGATCTCTAGATTAGGGTTGATTTTGGACTTAGAAGGAATGGGGGGTGATTCCATAGTGTTCTCCACTTGGGGGCTGATTTAGGGGTCTTATAGGGGTCTTTTTGTAAAGTTCCTTTACTGCCTTTTGTAAACATTTTGGTACTCTTAAACTTTGGTTAAGGTTTAAATTATGAAATGTGCATTTGCCTAGTCTTTCTCTCAACTAAAGGCTTCAAGAGAGGGGGCCCAAGGTTCAATCCTTCCTTGCCCAAGGTGATTATTGCCTAAAAGCTTGGGTAATGCTTTAGTCCTTGGCATTTCTTAACTCACTCATGCTTCCAAGGTCTTAAGTGCTCCCTCTCCTCCAAGTTTTAACCACATGTGATAATAGGTATATGTGCCATGAGGGAGCCAGCACCTTGGTAACACCTGGGGTGTTACAGCCCTCCCCCTTTAAAGGAATCTCGCCCCGAGATTTATTGGGGGTGCTATTTAGGTGTGCTGGTGTGTTACCCTTCCCTTTATCCAAGTTTCTCTTCTTAACTGCTCTTCGAATGTCATTCTCTTTGCAACTTCAGAAGGAAGTCCTTTTCAAGCTAAATCCACAACTTAGACTACCCTTGCTATCTAAGTTTTTCTTATAATTGTATTCAAAGGGCAGGTGGGGGTGGGGTTTTGGGGTTTACGTACCGACTCCTTTGGGCAGAAAGTCGGGGAAGCGAGAGCGTAGAAAATCCTCAGTCTCCCATGTAGCTTCTTCCACTGAATGTTGACTCCACTGAACCTTATACATTCTGATCGACCTTGCCCGTGTTGATCTCTCTTTCTGATCCAATACCTTGACGGGGTACTCTTGATAAGATAAGTCTGGTTCTATCTCAATTTCTGGTTCAGGTAGTACTTCAGTAGGTAAGCGGACACATTTCCGCAGCTGAGATACATGGAACACATCATGAACAACTGACATGTGTGGTGGCAACTTCAATTGATATGCTACTGGTCCACAAGTTTCCTTGATCTCGTAAGGCCCAATGTAGCGAGGAGCTAACTTGCCCTTGATTCCAAATCTCTGGACACCCTTGGTGGGTGACACCTTAAGATAAACATGCTCTCCCACTTCAAACTGTAGAGGCTTCCGCCTCTTGTCATGATAGCTCTTTTGCCTAGCCTTAGCAGCCTCTAAGTTCTTCTTGATGACTCTGACCTTTTCCTCTGCTTCGAGTACCAAATCTGGCCCAAATATTTCCCTCTCTCCTGCTTGAGACCAATTCAGCGAGGTCCTACACCTTCTCCCATACAAGGCTTCAAAAGGTGCCATCTTTAGACTGGACTGGTAGCTGTTATTATAAGAAAACTCTGCCAAAGAAAGACACTTGTCCCAATCCTTTCCGTAGTGTAGCACACATGCCCTTAACATGTCTTCCAAAATCTGATTTACCCTTTCTGTCTGGCCATCTGTTTGAGGATGGTATGCTGAGCTTTGTATTACATGGGTCCCAAGTGATTCCTGCAATTGCTCCCAAAATCGTGCCACAAATGGTGCTCCTCTGTCTGAGACTATAGTCCTTGGTATTTGTAACACCCCGGGGTCCACAAACACCCCGGAATGCTACTGAACAACACTTCTGACATCTATATATAAAATTTCGGCAACACCCCCTTTGCAAAATTGCATAAATGAGGGGGGCAACAGTGTATAAACATATATCATGACAAAAACATACTAAGTATTATTAATCGGCTAGCAAAGAGAAGTTAAACATACGACATGAACTGAATTAACTAGTGCGCACGACTAGTTAAAAGAAACAAACTTCCTTTGACAATAAGTTTCTAATTAAATCATGGCTGCGCCTGGGCTGCGTTATTGTGAGAGTGAAAGTGGACGTGCTGCTACTCCCCTCATTCCCAACATGTATCAAGTACCTGCATTGAGTAATGCAAGAGTGAGATGACACATCTCAGCAAGTAAAATAATATCAAACTGTTTAACCACATAAGAACATTGTTTTACCACCACTTGATTCCACAACTTTCTTATTACGACGGTGCAACACGTATACAACGTACAACACACCTAGTCACCACACCTCGCAGGTAGAAACCACAATAGTAACATAGTAATGTCACACTTCATATATACCTCATGAGTGCAAATGTCTGCAAATGCAAGGATGACTTCTGCCTTCATACCTCTAAGGATATGAAGCCGCATCGTACCCCTCCTCGGGCAACGTACGATGCTAAAAATGTACCGGTACGGTCGGACCATAAGATCACGACATAACTTCAAAATGCAAGATGGATGATGTGATGTGCATGTCATGCCTACAACACTTCATATAACGTGATTCAAAAAAGATACTTCAACTTCATCCAAGATGGGAATCAACCACATATATCATAACCAAATTATGATCATCCACAATATTAGACAATTGAGAATTAATACTTCCAAACAAATAAACTTCATCATAGAATTCAATGATTAACATAATTAAAACTTATGCATACTCAATGACAGGGAATAGGATGCAAACCAAACGATAGCAACCACCACTATATTTACTTGCCTTTACCGGAAGTTCGGGCAAATCCCTAAGTACGATCCGGAATTCCACCACCTTGAGTTCCACCTTTTCCTCCTTCCTTCCTCCCACCAATTCTCCAATTGAAACTTGCACCCACACGAAGAAGATCCGACAAGGAAGAACGACACTTGGAGAAGAGGAGATGGGGGGTGGTGGCTAGGGTTGAGGAGATGGCTGCTGCAAAAAAACTTGAGAATGGAGAGGGGGCGGCTGCAGCACTTGGGGAAGAGAGAAGAGGGAAGAGGGGGGGAGGGTGACGGCCAAAGGAGGGAAGGGGGGCGGCTGCCCACAAGGGGCCTTAAGAGAGGGGGCGGCTAGGGTTTTGGGGGGAAAAGTGGGCTTCCCACCGCCGGATCGCGATCAACGGCCCAAAACCATTCCTACGCCAGAGCTCTCGACCCCCGCACACACATCAAACATAAATTTACTGTTTTACAGACGTTTACCTCCTAAAATTCCAAACCCCCCATAGCACGGGACCCGCAAGAGAAAACAAAGAAAAAAAAGAGTAAACTTCAATTTCTCTTCTTTTTTGAAAATTGGGTATCACAGTATTCCATGCAAATGAATTATCTGGTCAATGTAGATTTCCGCATACTTCTCCGTCCTGTGGGTGGTGTGTACTGGCAAGAAATGAGCTGACTTGGTCAATCTGTCCACAATGACTCAAATGGAATCATGGTGCCTGGATGTGTTGGGCAATCCCACGATAAAATCCATGCAAATGTCCTCCCATTTCCAAGATGGTATGGGAAGGGGTTGCAAAGGGCCTGCTGCCTTCAAATGACTGGCTTTGATCCTCTGACAGGTGTCACACTCGGATATGTACTTGGCAATCTCCCTCTTCATTCTGGTCCACCAGTATAAGGATCTGAGATCGTGATACATCTTGTTGCTGCCGGGGTGCATGGAGAATTTTGAAAGGTGAGCTTCATCCAATATCTTCTTTCTGAGCTCACGGTCCTTGGGAACAACCAATCGATCTCCAAACCATAGAATTCCCTTGCTGTCCTGACGGAAGCACTTGTATTTCTCTGCCTTCTGCTTGATCATTTCTTTGATAACCCGAACACCCTTGTCTTCAATCTGTGCCCTGACTATTTGCTCTTGCAATGTGGGCTCCACCGAGATATAGTTTAAATCACCTGAAGAAACAACTTCCAGGTTTAGCTTGCACAACTCATCACACAGGGTGGTAACTCTTGCATCCATGCTCACACAATTGCACTGGGCCTTTCTGCTCAAGGCATCTGCCACAACATTGGCTCTGCCCGGATGGTAATGCACCTCCAAATCATAGTCCTTGATTAACTCCAACCATCTCCTCTGCCTCATGTTAAGATCTGCCTGAGTGAAAATGTATTTGAGACTCTTGTGATCAGTGTAAATGTTACAGTGAGCTCCCATCAAGTAGTGTCTCCATATCTTGAGAGCATGAACCACGGCTGCTAACTCCAGATCATGTGTAGGGTAGTTCTGCTCATGGGGTCTGAGTGCTCGGGAGGCATAAGCAATTACTCTGTTATCTTGCATTAAGACACATCCCAATCCAGTACCAGAAGCATCACAATAAACTTCAAAGGGCTTGGTGTTATCAGGTTGAGCTAGCACTGGGGCTGTTGTCATGCTGCCTTAGTGTATGAAAGGCATCTTCGCACTTTTGGCTCCAATTATACTTGACTCCCTTCTTTAACAGTTCAGTCATTGGTTTGGCAATTCTGGAGAAATCCGGAATAAATCGTCGATAATACCCTGCCAATCCCAGAAAACTCCGAATCTCCCGTACAGTGGTAGGAGGTTTCCAATCCATTACCTCATGTACCTTCTCAGGATCAACAGATATCCCATCCTGAGAAATCGTGTGACCCAAGAATTTAATTTCCTTTAGCCAGAACTCACATTTAGACAACTTAGCATAAAGATGATGATCGCGTAGCCGCTGAAGCATGATGTGCAGATGCTCAGTATTTCGTCTTCATTCTTGGAATAGACCAGAATATCATCAATGAAAACGACCACGAACTTGTCCAACTCTGGCATGAATACTGAGTTCATTAGGTACATAAAATAAGCCGGGGCATTTGTCAGCCCAAAAGACATCACCAAAAACTCATAAAGCCCATATCTGGTTGAGAAGGCTGTCTTGGGAATATCGCTGGCACGGATCTTGATCTGATGGTAACCCGAGCGAAGATCTATCTTGGAGAACACTTTGGCTCCCACCAACTGATCGAACAAAACATCAATGCGGGCAGTGGGTATTTATTCTTGATAGTCACCGCATTGAGAGGGCGGTAATCAACACACATTCTCAAACTCTCATCCTTTTTCTTCACAAATAAAGCCGGACATCCCCAAGGTGAGGTGCTTGGGCGAATGAACCCCTTGTCCAACAGCTCTTGAAGTTGCTTTTTCAACTCTGCCAATTCCGCGGGAGGCATCCTATAGGGTCTCTTAGAAATAGGAGCAGTCCCGGGTTGCAATTCGATTGCGAACTCGATGTCTCGGTCAGGTGGCATCCCTAGTAATTCATCTGGAAAAACATCTGGGTAGTCACAGACTACTAGGATCCCTTCCACTGGGGATTCTATCATCACGAAAGCACAAGAACGGGTACAGCCTTGGTCGGGCAAATATAATGTGGTTTCACCACAGGTCGGTGAGTGCACTTCAATGGCCCTAGCTGCAATATCAATCACTGCCTGATGTTTGGTCAACCAGTCAGTTCCCAATATGATATCCACACTATCCAAACCCAAAATGAGGAGGTTGGTTTTAATTATCAAACTACCAAACTTTATAGGCGCATTCTTGTTGATTTGGTAGGTGGCAACCCTGCCTCCTGGTGTTGACATTGTAATACCCCCGTTGGTGTGGTGAAAAGGCAATTGACACTTGGCACTAAATTTGGCACTGATAAAACTATGTGATGCACCAGAATAAAAAAGAATAACAGCCGGATAATTCAAAACTGTAAAGATACCAGTCATGACGGGTGCTCCCTCTGGAATATCAGCCATGGTGGTGAAGTTCAGTCTGCCTTGCCTCACTTGCACCTTCTACCTCTTGCCTTGGTTCTGATTAACATTCTGCCCCTGTCTCTGCTAGTTTCTGGGGCAATTCTTGGCATAATGTCCGGTGTTGCCACATGTGAAACACCTGTTGTCATTAGCCTGACGATGTTGTTGCTGCTGTTGATTGTTCCTCTGAGCTGGAAACTGGGTGCGGTTAGGTGCCTGCTGCTGCTGCTGTGGTCGGATCACCCATCACCCTTGCTGCTGCTGAGGTCCCCTGTTCTGAGTGTCAGACACAATCTTGAAACGCTGTGGCTGAGCTGAAGGTCCTGCCACAGGGGTCTTCCTCTTCTTCTCTGCCTGACGAGCGGTGATACAGTCCTCCTGAGAAATGGCCATGTTGACTAACTCATTATAGCTGTTGGCCCTGACGGTGTTGAGACGGTCACGGAGCTTAGTGCTGAGCCCCCTTCTGAACCTGTCCCTCTTCTTCTCTTCCATGTCTGCATGATACCCAGCATACTGGCATAGGTCATTAAAGGCCTGAGCATACTGCAACACTGTCCTGTTTCCCTGAGTGAGTGCCAGAAACTCGTTGAGCTTTCGGTCCATAATACCGGCTGGTATATGGTGCCCCCTGAAAGCTGCCTTGAACTCTCTCCATTCCACCTCTCGGTCATCTGGCTGCATAGCAAGAAAATGGTCCCACCAAGTCCTTGCGGGTCCGCGAAGTTGCTGAGTGGTGAACCTGACTTTAGTGACCTCTGAGCAACTCCATGGAGTAGCGGGAATTTGGATTCCACTACTCTCAACCATACATCCGCATCCAGTGGGTCCTCTGCCCTGGTGAACAATGGTGGCTGGGTACTGAGGAACTCCTGGTAGGTGGCTGCCGCGGGGTGACGTTGATGATCTCCACCACCATAGTGCTGAGGTGGTGGCTGGCGCTGAGCTAGCTGCCTCAAAATCTCATTCTGCTGAGCCATTAGCTCCTGCAGAGTGGGAGGCGGTGGCGGCGGTGGAGGAACGCGCTCATTCTGACCACGACGCGCTCTCCCGGCCATCTGAAAAATCACATATATTCTCAATAACACATCTTCAAAGTTCAAGGTTCAATCGCGATGAAAGAGTCAAAAGGCGAAATTGATAGATTCTTGCATAAACATAAAGGATTTCACAAGGCATAAACTTTTCTTCCCAAATTAAGACTAACATCATCCATCAACCATGCTTCCAAAAGAGTTTATCATCATTACATCAATGGCCCAAAAGACGCAACTCTATCTAGCCTAGTACCCCAAGGGTGTAAAAGCTAAGCTAGCTTTGAGGAGTCCCACCATTACTGACTTCTAGCCCTACTCCTGATACCTAGTGAGCGAACGAGGCAACACTCGACTCTGGGGAAGGTGGTCTCCCTGAGCCAGCAATGTCCAAGCTGGAGGTAGGCTCCTCTCCTCCCTCAATGTCGACGTCCTCGTTGGCCTCCATGTCCTGGATCTCCTGGTGATGCATATCCAGGTGCTCATTAGCCTCGGCAAGCTGCTGCTGGGTGTTGATAAGCTGATCTTCGAGAACCTCGATGGTGTTCTCCCTGGTCCCCACTAATTCCTCAAGCTCTTGGATCTTATTTGACAGCTGCTCCACCTGTAAGTCTTTTTCCACCATCTTAGTGGACAAATCAACCACAAGCTCCTCTCTGTCATCCAGGGTGATCTTAGTTGCCTCCAACAATGCCATCAGATGGGACATTGCCTCACCGCGCATCACTTGCAGACGGTACAGGGCATTCATGCACCGCACTGTCAAGTGAGCAGTCTGACCTGGGTAGATAGCCTAGATGTCCTTGGCATGCTCCACTCGGTCCTTCCACATCGGGTCGTCCTCCTTCTCAGCGGGGAACAAGCCAATGGGGTGGGTGGACAGCTCCAAGGGGTGGAATCCGCAGAAAGTGGTCAACTCGTGCAGAGCAATCGCCTCGATCGTATCCTCAGTCCGGTATCCAAAGGACTCAGAGTCCAGCGAACGCCAGCCTGGCTGCAGGGGATGAGGCTCCAGGGTCATCCTCACCCTACAGCGGGGCACTCGGTGCTTCTCGAACTGCTGCACCGCGTACTGAGGAGGCGTCGTGTATCCGGCCCCCTGAAGTACCTCCCACAAAATACGGGGAAAGCCCTCTCGTGCAAGACCGTCAGTGTGGGACAGTGCATTCCCGTCGTCCGAGGATCCGTGGGAAGTCATCTATGTACGGTTAAGCGTAAGTAAAAGTGAAAAGGAAACACAACTCAGCCTCTCTCTAACTACAACAATGGTACTGGGGTACTTAGTTGGTCATCATTTTGTATTAAAGTCCCTACTCAATTATCCATTAGTTTAATTAAGAATGCATGCATGATCGTCCTGAACGACCTCACATCAACGTAAAGGGAATAGGGAAAAACTCCCATCCCTTATAATAGCCTATAGGGCTTAATCACTTAGCCACCTAACTACCCCTCTATCATCCTAAGGCTTCACGTCCTAGGTCTATCCTGATCGTCCTATGATCTATCCAACATTTGTTTCTATCAAGTTTTACTTCGGAAAAGGATGGTATTTATATTTTATTGATTCCTCTGTGGTGGTACAAGCTCCGATACCAGCTGTGGCAGAACTGCCTGAATTATTCCGACTTAAGTGTCTAAGTCCCGCCTTAAAGGCTAGACCACACTTAAATGGGAATAACCCGTCAATCCCTCGGATCTAGTCCGACGAGGCCACTGACATGATCAAGTACCACAATCTCACTCGATGGTGAGTCACAGAGCAAATACAATAAAACGTAAAACCATACATTAAGGAGTATTAAATTATTACATCATCATCGGAGTTTTTGCAAAAGTAGTCATCATTGTTCGAAGTGTAGCGGAATAAAACTAACGATAGATAAATGGAGGGATGGGGAAGCCTGTCCCATCACTCCTCATGCTCCTCCTTAGCCGAGGCGGGGTCCCACTCGATAGTCCAACCCGGTGGCAAGATGGACGGCCAAGTCACTTCAGCAACCATGTCCTCCAAAGAACCTGTAAAATTGTGCCACAAGCAAGGCTGAGTATACTAATACTCAGCTAGACTTACCCGGTGTGAGGAGTCTACTCCTCTACCTCTAGACATGCAGCTGTTTGGCTGTGGGGTTTGGTTGCCAAAAGCACTAGCTGAGTTTCTAAATCAAGTTTTAACTTTGTCAAATTTAAGTGTGACTCTCTTAAGGCTAAATATGTACTATCTACTCATACATAGTAGCAAACATTTTTAGCAATCAACATCTTATATCAACTCATCATATTTCCACTTGTTACTCAATGTAGCAGCATGGATCAAGCAGTCTCATTAGCTGCGAGAAGCAGACGATTCGAATCGAGTTTTTATCCTTGCAAGGTAAACCTAAACACACGACATGGCGAGGCACTCCGTCCCCACACACATCAACCGTCCCCATCGATTCCCCGTCAGCAGATCAGGGCTCACCGCCTTGGCGTACAATGTCTCACTGACCCCGACTGCCGTCGTGCAGTGACCGCACTTGTACCCACCATAACCGGAATGGGAGACCTTGTCTCAGGTCGCGTGAGGGAATATGTCCACTGCAAGGTTCACTCAGGTACTAGGCTTACCGATTTACCATATTTCTCGGCATGTGCTTAGTACATTCAAACGCTTGACTCACGGTACCACACCATAATCCTTATTCAAATTTTTATCCCGTAGACAACCAATCCCCATGGATTGTTGCCCACAAACCAACCTTGTTATGATATGAAAGTGAGTACAACAAATTCCTGACCTCGCGCGAGTGCTAGAAAAATCACTCGACTTTTACCGAAATCCTAATTAACAAAGCAGCTACTCGACCTAGCATACTAGTATCCATCTCAATAGGATTCCTGAGATCATGCAACTAGGGTTTCAACACAACTCCTACACCTAAGTGCACATTCAGTCCTACAATCATTAGGTATAGTAAAATAGAATAAGTAACAGGTTATGCATAAACCGGGGCTTGCCTTCCAAAGCAGTGGCAGGCAGATCCTCTGGTGCAGGCTCTGGTGCTGGATCCTGGGCTACCTCCTGAGCAGCTCCTTGCTCCGGCACGAGGACATACTCTTCGTCAGCGAGGTTGCAATCTATCGAATGCAATGAATATGTATGTCATGATCATGCAGGATTTAACAACTTTATGCGAAAGGAAGGAAAACTAAGTTAATTAGTAACTTAGGGTTTCTTGGTCATACGTGGCTTTTGGTGGTTTATGCTCATCACTCTAGGTTTAGGTTTTGTTAAGGATAAGCATAGTGGATTGGTATCTCCCTTGTATAATTTAGTGGACAATT
Source organism: Zea mays (assembly GCF_902167145.1). NCBI lineage: Eukaryota > Viridiplantae > Streptophyta > Magnoliopsida > Poales > Poaceae > Zea > Zea mays. Next base: position 45,980,857 of record NC_050104.1, read on the forward strand.
TACAAAGGGTTTTAGGATGGCACTAATTTCCATCATTCATTTTCTCCTTTATTTTCTATTTACAAATTCTAGTGTAGGTTTGAACTACAACAATGATTTAACTTTTTTCCAAAAATTCGGTAAAAATTACAGTGGGTTGCCATTGGTCACTATAGCCTGTTCTAGGAATTTGAGGTTCAAAATAAAAAGGCTATGCTTTAGACAAAAATAACAAAAGTTGTGTAAATGGGCCACTTTGTACTACAACTCTTAACTAGGTGTGGGTTCTGTCCTAAGGATTATTTTTGTTGGCATCTAACAGTAATAACAAGCTTCTGTGCCAAAAATCACAGAAAGCTAAGAGATGGTTATTTAGTTGTGATTTTCCAAAGTTTAATGCCAAAAAGGCACCTTCTACTGCCTTGTTATTTGAAAAATGTCAAACAGCAGATTTCATATTTTTCCTATGTTCTTCATAACAAAACATTAATTATCCCAAGGGTTGGGGTGTTTTTGCCTTGGGTTTATTTTTGTAGGGTTTTTCTAAGTTTTCCTTGTTTTCTTAAAATAAAAGGTATCCTATTTATTTTATACTAAACCAGGATATAATAAATTTTTCTAGTAAACTACACTGAATAAGTATACTAACAAAAATAAGGGTGCCCCCTGGTTCCTTAATTAAATCACCTTTCCTATTTTCTTTAACTTTAAGCACAATGTGAAATAAATGGCAAACTCTACCTTAATGGGGTGTACAGAGGGGTTTATGAGTTTTAAATAGGTCAGTAGGTGGTCAAGTACTTCTCTAAATTTTCTTAACCTTAGTTAAATAGTGCAACTATTTTTCCTCTTATTATTTAGCTTTTGGCCAAATCAATATTTAAATCAGAACCCTAAAGTTTTCTGTAACATTTAGGGGTTTTATATTTTTCTTAAGTAGTTTATATTATTTAAGATCTGGCAAAATTGGTTTGACTCAATTTGGATGAATAAAACAGAAGATATGAATTATTCAAGTTCTGTTTAAATTTTAAATTAGATTTAATAAAAGGTTTCCTGGAAAACCACTTTGCACCGAAGTCCTCGGGTTCTTTCCAAACTAACTCTCTCAGTTATACCCCTGCGCTACTATTCCTCTGAGTCACTGGCAATGCGCAAAACCCTCTAGCCTTCTCTTCTTCTCCCCCGCGGTCCCTCCCTAGGTTTAAACAGTACCCGCGACAAAAAAAAGGGCGGCGCGGCTTACCGACAGCGAGAGAGGGTTGGCTCCGAGAGGTCCTGGCGGTCACAACGGTGTACGGCTCGACGGCGGGGGTGGCCGGAATGGTCCGGTCCACGTGCGCAGGCGGGTGCTCTCGTCGGCGGCGGGTGTTCCGGCCAAACCACGGCGACCTAGTTCAATCCAATGGCACAGTGAGCTTCACGGGGTGACGTAGAGACTGTGTGCACAAGGAATCGAAGAATGGAGCAGAGGATTACCCGGTCTACGCTCACCGGCGGTCGGGTGGAGTCCGGCGACCGTGGACTGGCTTCTCCGGCGAAGCAAACTCTGATTCCTCGCTCTGGGAGCTTCACTGAGGTGTGCACAGTCTTCTCCGAAGGTTGGACGGGGTTGGGAAGGGTCCTATTGGCTGGTCTACGGTGGCAGGGGGATCGGGCGGCCGCGGACACGCCGTGCACGGGCAAACGCCGGTGGGTTTGGGCTCCGGTGAGGTCGAGCGCGTGCGAAGGGGTACGATCGAAGTCCCTGGGGGCTTTATAGGCGCGGGCGTGGGCCATGGCGCCGGCTAGGCTTTGGTGCGACGCGGGGCACGCGGGGCGTGCGTCGGGCGTGCTCTGGCGAGCCCAGAGCGCGTCGAACACGTGGCCATTGCTTTCTGCCCTTGTTCTTGCGCCTGCTGAGCAGCCAAACGTGCGAATCTTGCCCTATGGCTTGTGTAAGATTTCTTCCCTGCACCTAGGGCTACCTAGTTCATGTAAGTTCCAAGGGGAGATCGGGTCTGGTTTAGAAGATATGGTGGCACCAAGTCTTGTGTGTCTGCACTGTTCAACCCAAGACAAAACAGGTGCCAACTCTTGTCAAACGGTCTTGGCTTGGGTTCAAACTCTTCCAGGGGGTTCCTTAGATAATTTGGCTCCTTTTTGATATTTAGACCCTGGGGTTTTGGTGCCATTAGCTAGGTGAACACCCCTGATCTCTAGATTAGGGTTGATTTTGGACTTAGAAGGAATGGGGGGGTGATTCCATAGTGTTCTCCACTTGGGGCTGATTTAGGGGTCTTATAGGGGTCTTTTTGTAAAGTTCCTTTACTGCCTTTTGTAAACATTTTGGTACTCTTAAACTTTGGTTAAGGTTTAAATTATGAAATGTGCATTTGTCTAGTCTTTCTCTCAACTAAAGGCTTCAAGAGAGGGGGCCCAAGGTTCAATCCTTCCTTGCCCAAGGTGATTATTGCCTAAAAGCTTGGGTAATGCTTTAGTCCTTGGCATTTCTTAACTCACTCATGCTTCCAAGGTCTTAAGTGCTCCCTCTCCTCCAAGTTTTAACCACATGTGATAATAGGTATATGTGCCATGAGGGATCCAGCACCTTGGTAACACCTGGGGTGTTACATCCCCAGCACTTCGTGGTAAGTTCCTCGGAACCCGACCACCTCGAATGTGAGGGTTTCCCTTCTGAAGTTGGAGGGAGTCCCGAAGCAGACGGACAGATCGAGTTGTCTGAGGGGTTGGACGCGTTTCCCGGGGATGATCCCGTGAAAAGGCGCCGCGCCTGTCCGGATCGAGGACACATCGATCCGCAGGAGCCCGAGGGTCTCGGCGTAGATGATGTTGAGGCTGCTGCCTCCGTCCATGAGGACCTTGGTGAGCCTGACGTTGCTGATGATGGGGTCGACAACGAGCGGATACTTCCCCGGGCTCGGCACGCGGTCGGGGTGGTCGCCCTGGTCGAAGGTGATGGGCTTGTTGGACCAGTCTAGGTAGACTGGCGCCGCCACCTTTACCGAGCAGACCTCCCGACGCTCTTGCTTGTGGTGCCGAGCTGAGGCGTTCGCCACTGTCCCACCGTAAATCATGAAGCAGTCGTGGACCTCGGGGAACTCCTCTGCCTTGTGATCCTCCTTCTTGTCGTTGTTGTGGGCCCTGCCACCTTCCGCAGGTGGCCCAGCCTTGTGAAAGTGGCGCCGAAGCATGATGCACTCCTCAAGGGTGTGCTTGACGGGCCCCTGATGATAGGGGCACGGCTCCTTGAGCATCTTGTCGAAGAGATTGGCTCCTCCGGGAGGTTTCCGAGGGTTCTTGTACTCAGCGGCGGCGACAAGGTTCGCGTCGGCCGCGTCGCGTTTCTCTTGCGACTTCTTATTGTTCTTCTTCTTGGTGCCGCGCTGAGTGGACGCATCGGGGACGTCTTCCGGCTGGCGGCCTTGGGGCTATTTGTCCTTCCGGAAGATGGCCTCAACCGCCTCCTGACCAGAGGCGAACTTGGTGGCGATGTCCATCAGCTCGCTCGCCCTGGTGGGAGTCTTGCGACCCAGCTTGCTCACCAGGTCGCGGCAGGTGGTGCCTGCGAGGAACGCGCCGATGACGTCCGAGTCGGTGATGTTGGGCAGCTCGGTGCGCTGCTTCGAGAATCGCCGAATGTAGTCCCGGAGAGACTCTCCCGGCTGCTGGCGGCAGCTTTGGAGATCCCAGGAGTTCCCAGGGCGCACGTACGTGCCCTGGAAGTTGCCGACGAAGGCTTGGACCAGGTCGTCCCAGTTGGAGATCTGCCCCGGATGCAGATGCTCCAGCCAGGCTCGAGCGGTGTCGAAGAGGAACAGGGGGAGGTTGCGGATGACGAAGTTGTCATCGTCCGTTCCACCCAGCTGGCAGGCCAGTCGGTAGTCCGTGAGCCACAGTTCCGGCCTCGTCTCCCCCGAGTACTTTGTGATGGTAGTTGGGGTTCGGAACCGGGTCGGGAACGGCGCCCGTCGTATGGCCTGGATGAAAGCCTGCGGACCGGGTGGTTCGGGCGAGGGACTCCGATCCTCCCCGCTGTCGTAGCGTCCCCCACGCCTGGGGTGGTAGCCTCGGTGCATTCTCTCGTCGAGGTTGGCTCGACGGTTGCGGTGGTGGTGCTCGTTGCCGAGGCGACCCGGGGCCGTAGGCGCTGTGTTGCGCGTGCGCCCGGTGTGGACCGAGGCTTCCCGCATGAATCGGGAAGTCGCGGCGCGATGCTCTGAGGGGTACCCCTGCCTTCGGGAGGCAGAGCTTTTGGCCCGTCGGACCGCGGCATCCTCCAGGAGATTCTTGAGCTCTCCTTGGATACGCCGCCCTTCGGTGGTCGATGGTTCCGGCATCGCGCGGAGTAGTATTGCTGCCGCAGCCAGGTTCTGGCCGACCCCACTGGAAGCCGGTGGCGGCCTTGCCCTGACGTCGTCGGCAATGCAGAGCTGGATGCCCTGGGGCAGATGACGCGCTTCTCCGGTCGGAGCTCGGTCTGCCCATTCCTGCCCCATGTTCCGCCGGAACTGCTCAAGTGTTCCTGCTCCCTCGTCGAGCCTGGCCTGCACCTCGAGGATTTGCTCGAGCTGTGCATCCTGACCCCCCGCAGGGATTGGGACCACAGCTAGCTCCCGAAGGATGTCAACGCGAGGCGCAGGCCTATGGGGATCGCCGTTTTCCGGCATACCAAGATGGTCGCCTTCGCCGGGACCCCCTAGATCGACGTGGAAACATTCACGACTTGGGCCGCAGTCCTCATCGCCGAAGCTGCGGCTACCATCGGAACAATCAGAGAGGCAGTAGTCGCATGCGGTCATGAAGTCCCGCATGGCACTGGGGTTACTGAGCCCGGAGAAATCCCAACAAAAGTCGGGCTTGTCATCTTCCTCGGAACCCTAGGGTCCGTAGGTCGAGACGGCCGTCAGCCGGTCCTAGGGTGACCGCATATGATACCCGGAGGGTTTGAACATGCCTTTATAAAAGCGTCCACCAAAGCGGGGTTGCTCGGTGGGTCGCAGCTGGATCTAAAAGGCACGAGATGGGAACCGGTCGGTACCTCTTGGTCGACAGGCGGTGACGAAGTCGCGTCAGGGGCGGACTGCATCGTCGTCTCAGGTACGAGGGTGATGCCCAGCAAGTCCCTCGCGAGCGTGCTGGCGTCATTCATTCGCTTGGAGTTGGCGTGTTGTGGGGAAACGGCGCTCGTCTTCGTCTCAGACGCGAGGTCGTCGCCCGACGTGTCCCCCGTTGGGGCGCCGACACCGTCGACTCACTCGACAGCCGACGAGGTGCCGCCTCCTGCTTGGCCATGGTTGCCCCGCCTCCTCCTCCGTCGGCGGGGCAGGCGACGGGACAAACCCGAATGTTGTTCTTCCGCCACGTGGGGAAGACGTCGTTGTTTCTGCCGCCGGCAGGCGGGCTGTCGGCCGCCATTGTCGCTTTCGCGCGGCGGAGGAAGGAGTATCATGTCGTAGCCGCCGTCGAGGGACATGAACTCAATACTCCCGAAACGGAGAATCGTCCTGGGTTGGAAAGGTTGCTGGAGACTACCCATCTGGAGCTTGAAGGGAAGCTGTTCGTCAACACGCAGCAGGCCCCTACCTGGCGCGCCAACTGTCGGCGTTTCGACCCCGGGGGGTCCCTGGACCGACGATTAAATTGTCGTCACGTGTCCCAGCCCAGATGGGTCGGCGCGAGACGGAGCACGAAGGAGGGAAAGGAGACAGGCAAAAGGGGAAACCCGCGGCCTTCGTGTTGTCCTGCACCCAGGTCGGGTGCACTTGCAGTAGGGGGTTACAAGCGTCCGCGTGGGAGAGAGCGAGAGACTTACGCGCCGGCCCGTTCTCCCGCGCGGCCAACCTCCTCGTACGAGAGCCCTGGACCTTCCTTTTATAGGCGTAAGGAGAAGGTCCAGGTGTACAATGGGGGATGTAGCAGTGTGCTAACGTGTCTAGCAGAGAGGAGCTAGAGCCCTAAGTACATGCTGTCGTGGCAGTCAGAGAGGTTTTGACACCTGTTCATGTGATGTCGTGGCCGTCGGAGGAGAGCTGGAGCCCTGCGGAAGGACAGCTGTCGGGGCTGTCGAATCCTTACTGACGTCTCCTTACTTCCGTAAGGGGCTGAGAGCCGCCGTCGTCATGGAGCACGCGGGGCGCCATCATTATTTGTTTACCGGGGCGAGCCAGATGGGACGCTGGTCTTGTTCCTCGTAGCCTGAGCTAGCTAGGGGTAGGGTAATGATGGCCCCCTGTGACGTGGTCGGTCCGAGCCCTAGGTCGGGCGAGGCGGAGGCTCCTCCGAGGTCGAGGTCGAGTCCGAGCCCCGGGTCGGGCGAGGCGGAGATCGTCTTTAGAGGCCGAGGCTGTGTCCGAGCCCTGGGGTCGGGCGAGGCGGAGTTCGTCGTCCAGCGTCGAGGTTGAGCCCGAGCCCTGGGGTCGGGCGAGGCGGAGACCGTCTTCCGAAGCCGAGGCTGTGTCTGAGCCCTGGGGTCAGGCGAGGCGGAGTCTGTCGTCTTCTGGGTCGTGGTTGAGTCCGAGCCCTGGGGTCGGGCGAGGCGAAATCCATCTTCCGAGGCCGAGGCGGGGGCCGAGCCCTGGGGTCGGGCGAGGCGGAGCTTCCTATGGCGCCCGAGGCTGGACTTAGCTGCTGTCAGCCTCACTCTGTCGAGTGGCACAGCAGTCGGAGCGATGCGGGCGACGCTGTTCTCCTGTCAGGTCGGTCAGTGGAGCGGCAAAGTGACTGCAGTCACTTCGGCTCTGTCGACTGGAGCGCGCGTCAGGATAAGGTGTCAGGCGATCCTTGCATTAAATGCTCCTGCGATACGGTCGGTCAGCGTGGCGATCTGGCCAAGGTTGCTTCTCGGCGAAGACTGGGCCTCGGACGAGCCGAAGGTGTGTTCGTTGTTTGAGGGGGCCCTCGGGCGAGACGTGAATCCTCCAGGGTCGGCTGTCCTTGCCTGAGGTTGGGCTCGGGCGAGGCGAGATCGTGTCCCTTGAGTGGACTGAGCCTTGACTTAATCGCACCCATCAGGCCTTTGCAGCTTTGTGCTGATGGGGGTTACCAGCTGAGATTAGGAGTCTTGGGGGTACCCCTAATTATGGTCCCCGACACAAAGCAAAACCTCAGCATGATGCATATTCCATTTTAGTATCTTTTATTTTAACTAATCACCCTTAATTATAGGTATGCTCTTGTTATACACAACATAAGGAGATTTACTATATCCTCATCGTATACATTTTTGGGTATTAGAAATCCTACCCCCCCCCCCTTAACAAGAATCTCTTCCTCGAGATTTGTAAGAGAAGGGACACAACAAGTTTAGCTTGTAGTCTAGATTTCAGTTCCTTATTAGTTCTAGTACCAAAAGATTTTTTTCAGTCTATATCAAATTATCAGGAGATTAGAATGGCAAATATATGGCCACCACATTATGTAGGATAAAAGATGTCCTACAAGTATGAATAGGTTTGGATAAGAAAGAGTAGGGTAAAGAAAGACTCCATCCTGGATCTTGATTCCTTTGGAGGTGTGGCTTGACTCTTATCATTCCTCAACGAGTTTGATGTCCTTCTTCTCAAGTCTTGGTGTCTTCATCCGGATTAGGGACAAGAGGTTAAGATAGGTCTGTAGGTAACACATTAGTAGGTTGAGTAGCTATAAGTTGAACGAGATTAGTCAGAATATAGTTTGGTTGTTTGCTTCTAGATTGGTTGGATACGTTAAGATAGTTGAAAATCTTGGGTGCTTATAATTTTTATGTCGGTCTATACAGATTTTGCAACCCAACACATAAGTCAAATACTTGTATATGGCTGAGCTGGTATAGGAAACCAGTTTAGGTTAATCATGTTTATAGGAGTAGGGTCTAATTTATGCCACCAGCATTATCCAATTTGCCTAAGCAACTCACATTAGATTGTATAATCCCATTTAAGAAAATTATTTAGTTGAGTATATCAAGCTGACTTTATCTTTATGAAATTCTAGTATCTTTTTTATCTAATTGGAACTTCCAATTAGTATATTTTTTACACTTAAAACCTTTCATGCCATTAGCAGGTGTGGCATAGAAAACAAGGGTACATCAGGTTTTAGCTATTAGGTGAGTGTAGAGAAGATTTGGGGCAGAAGAAAGTTTGGTAGGAGAGATTTTTTTCCGGGTGGTGGATCTTGATTCTACTGAACATCTGTTTCTACTCATATCCTTCATTGTCGAGGTTAAACTTCTTTTTGGGTCTGATTTAGGGACCATCGATTGTGGTGTTAGATGCCATTATCTGAGTTGGGATAACAAATGCGGGTACATGGGGTAGGTTGATTAAATAGAGTTTTACCTTGCTTTTGGGATTAATGAGTTGGGCAACCTATAACATAGGCTAGGTCATGGTTTCTCGGATAAGTTGGTCTAAGACACCAATTTAGATTTAAAACTCATTTATCGGAAGATGGTTTAGTTAATTCTTGTAACATAGATTAGACCATATTAGATTAGATAGGGTCTGGATTGGATTGGATATACTAGATTAAACTAGTTTAAGTCAGATAGATCTACCAGGGTAGGATAGAATCTTTTCGAGATAAGATGGATCTATTAAGATAAGAAAGAATCTTTTAAGATAAGAGAGAATCTTTTAAGATAAAATAGATCTATTAAGATAAGGGAGAACCTTTCACGATGAGATGGATCTATTTGATATATTCTAGTGGGGGTACTTTTAGTTGGTCTAGTTTTTCTTATAAACAATTTAAGAGGATAAGATTTTTTTAACACAAGATGAACCTATTAGGATAAGATAGATTCCTTTGAGTTAAGAGAGATCCATTAAAGTGAGAAAGAATCCTTTAAGATAAGAAGGATCCATTTACAATAGATACACTTAAATGGAGGATAATCTAATTTTTTTAGCTATCTCATGAATTTTATTTTTTATTTTTTATGTCTTTACGTATATGTAATTGTGGACATTACTCCACAACCTATCACACTCAATCAAAGATCCAAATCAGATAGATATCATAAGAACAGACACTCAATCGTATAGATACCAATAAAAATAGTTTTATTTTTTTGTTCCTAAGAGTAGGTCTCCTATTCCTAAAGTCACTTTAGGCATAGGATTTCAAAATGTGAAATCCACATTTGTCTTTAGAAGGAAAAGGTAAGAAAAATCAAAGTAAAGCGGAAATAGATGAGAGAAGATTAAGATAAGTTTAGAAAGAGTCATAGTAGCAGAGGTGAGGTTAATCAGAGTAGAATAGTAGAGGGTGAAACATGATCAAGATAAGTATAGAAAGAATCAGAGTAAGGTAAGTAGGTAAGGGTTTTGTCCATTTCTATCTAGGTTTTGTCCTACAGTAAACATTCCTCTGATACCACTTCTGTCATACCTAGATTTAAGGGACAAAGTCGGTGCATCTCATACATGTGCCAAGAAGACAACATATATAATAACAGAGTGTGTAGAGATAAATATCACAATATAATCAGAGTACTTATTACATAGCGGAAGTCTTACAAAATAAAATATAAATATAGATCGCACTAAAGTCCATCCTTGGCGCCAGAAAGTCAACTAGGAGACGTCACCTAGATCAAATCGAACTACTCGTTGTGCGGCTCCTCTTGAACCACCTATTCTTCTCCTATGGGGGGTGTGAGACAACAAGGGTGAGCTCACACATGATCATAGCTCAACAAGTTGTGGGGAACCAGTGTACATGAACTCACCAAAGGTGGGAGTTCATATGATGTGTAAGGCTGATCAACAATAGAGGTTAAAGCTGAGCATTGCTTTTAATAAGTTGGTCAAATTTTATTAGCAGTTACTAGATGTAAGTAAATACAAACCATAATAGTAATAGAACAAAATTAATAATAAACCCAGGCAATGCAAATGACAAATTGAATTTAAGTTCCATAATTTAATCATGCGAGAGTCCTGAGCTGCTCATGACCGTGAGCTCGGCTAGTATACCAGTTTTACACTATACAGAGGTTGTACTCTATACCCACAAGTCATGTTACCCATCTGCCAAGGGATCGCGACTCCCATACAACTCTTCCAAGGAAGCGAGGCAGGGAACACTACGAGGCCTTTACAAAGTTCCAGTAGCTTCCGAAAACCCGCTACAGTTTATGCGAAGAGCACTTGCAAGAATCCCCCGTCTGATCGCCATCGCAGCAAAATCAACCCGAGAACCTCCTTGCATGCAACTCCCCTACTGCCCTTGCCCCTTTCGGGTAAGGTAGTCTTCCACTAGCTTTCCTAATTAGTTAGCCAAGGGCGTCCCATTCCACCCTTGTGGTGGCACGTGTTTCTCAAGATAAGCTCCATGTTCCAATTAACATTAATGATCTTGACATGAACATAAATAGAAAAACAAAATAATTGGAACATGGATATAATGAAATATTAACCCAAAACCATGTAAAGCAATAGCATGACTACCCAAATGATTCAGGGGTAAATAAGGTAAAATGGATAAACAGAGTAGGGAGACCTATTGGGTCCCATCAAAATTAAACATATGCATTAAATAGTGATAATAAAGAACATTATTGGGTAACGAAAGTGGATCAAGGGCACAACTTGCCTGGCACTTGAGATTCCAGTTACCACGGTGATTCTTCAGATCCTTGTGACCTCACTACTAGTGATTGCAATACAAACAAACATGGTATAGACAAAATTAACATAAAAAAACATAAGTACAAACTGAATAATGATAATCTACACGTCGCTACGAGATCGTGGGTTCGAGAACCACTAAGATCGGAGTTATGATTAAGGAGTTATGATTTATAAAAGATCTATGTGGTTTAAAATATTAACTATATTATAAATTTGGTTAGAGTACACCATATGAGAACATATTCTATAAATAATTAACTCAACACTAGTTTTAATTATAACTTGACTAAAGACCATATTCTAATCAAATTATAATTATGGACAAGCTAGATTTGGTTTAGAAGAGCTAATCTGGTAGACATAGGAATAGTAAATATAAAAGTATGTGATAAGGTATAATAAATGTTGTTACTGCGTAGCACATATTTATACGGAGCTAACGCAACTGGAACGAGTCAATTCCGAGTTTAAATGGGGAAGTTATGAATTTCCAAAGATTTTATGTATTTGATATGACATTAATTAGGAGATCAATTTTTTATTATTGTTTTCATGTCAAAACAGATGCAATAGGTGATAAACAATATTATTACAAAATTATAGGAATTGGAATGTACCAATTTGGAGTCCATATGAATTTTCTAGGAACTAAATAGGTTTCTAGAATAAATTTTGCCCTAATAATCATTTTCTAAGCGAATTTCCATAGTTTATTCTCTGACCGGACTGAGCTGCTATAATTAGAAAGTTCAGGGTCCACTGCGCAAAAAGGTTCTAAGACTAGGAATCCCACTGACAGGATTGCAGGTTGGTTTCCAAGTTTTACAGGGACTTAAATGCGAAAGGGTCCGTCCGAAGGGGTATCTAGGATGTCATATCGTCAGATTAGAATCTAACGATCAGGATTATACCCGTGCTATGCGAATCGGAGGTGCACTATTGGACGCACGATCTCCCATCTACGGTCGAGAATCCATCAGCCCGAAGAGTTTTTCTACTTCTAATCTGTACCGCCCAATACAGGATCCACGTCGCCAAGCACGCATCGGCACACACCCATCTCCATCGCAGATCACAGATGCGACAGCCAGCAGCCTTCTTCTACCTCACAACCCCACCAGACGGCTGCACGGGACTGGTGGCCATGCAGACCACGACGGCGGCATCGACGAGAAACAGCCATCGAGGCCGAGTGTCAGCAACAGTCTAGGGGAGACGCTAGACGAGGCAGCCGTCGCGGAAGAGCGGCTCGCATATCCGAGCCAAGGGGTTATGTAAACGAGTGGGCCATGTGTTGGGTCGTAGGGTGAAGGGTATTTGAGTCTGCATTCTGTATGAACTGGTTATCAAAGAAATAGACAATACCAGAAAGCCTTCGTGCTTCCACCCGTCTTCTCAACTTCTCTATCTCTTTCCCCTTCCTCACGCCATTCCCCGCCTTCTTCTTCCATGTCGCTAACATCTGGTATCATATTAGGTCGTCCTGAATCCATTCTCTGTTGTGTCGCGACGCCCACGATCGCGGTGATGGAGCACCAAGACGCCGCCATCCGCAAGCTACTCGACGAAATGCGACTCATGGAGGCGCGTCTGTGCGAGCGCATCAGCGGACGCTGCGACGACGTCGAGCGCCACCTGGACGAGTGCTGTGAAGAGCCCTGTGATGAGACGCCTAGCTTCGACAAGGGTCCCATCTTCAATGAGGAACCCTGTTTCCACCGCCGCCTCCTCAATTCGGATCCGAGCTCTCCCTGCGACTGGGTCGATCTGCTCTCGGTCGTCCGTGCAGTGGCCCCGAGCTCCCGGGATTTGCTTCCTCCACCGGGCATCCGTGCCGTGCCGAGCAGCTACGTCACGAGCGGGTATCCGCGGGAGGACAGAGAACTTGTCCAGCCCCTGCGACGAGTCGAGTCGGCTACACGCGTCGAGTCAAGCGTTACTAGGGCCTCCAGCACTGAGCTAGACAGGGAGTTCATCGTCGCCTCCGCCTTCATCACAGCATCATCCACCTCCGGCACCAGCGCCCTCGAGGCAGGCGCGCGCGTGGACACGGCTAGCGAACCGGAGTTTCCGCCTCGTGCCACCCTCGGTGCCCACCCTGACTACGAACTTCGCCATGTCGAACCGGTGGGTCTTCTCGAAGGGGCGGTAGTCCGGCCACTTCTCGAAGAGCTTGAGCGCCAGCACAGCACGGCCCAGCGGGTCATCGTTGCGCGGGGACAATTGGTCCTCCACCGTCAGTACCAGCTGGACTCGTCCCCGCTCGACTCCTGCATCGTCTTCGTTCCTGAAAGACCGGCCGACCGGGAGATGGTCGAGGCATCGGCCGTCATGGTGGTGTGGGCGTACGACACCGCGTGCGACCGCGTCGGCGTGGAGGAGGTGAAGCATGCGTGCGAGGTCGGATGCAGCGGCGGCGAGATGTGCCTTTTCACGGACCTCCTCGGTGACTTGCTCTGCCGCATTCACCGCTCGCCGAACTCTCTCATGCTGGTCGCGGAGACAACAATCGGCACCAACAGCACGGAGATCGCCGGAATTGTCCGCAGCTGCGCTAAGACCGCTGTCTCTGTTGGCACCACCCAGCAGGCCAAAGAAGACCCCATTTACACCAAGGTTGGCTCCATCCTTGGCCTCCGCGTCTCGACCAACATGTGTTTGATGAATTGCTTCAAACTCATACAAAGTTGTTTCAGCTGGGATGCAGTGCCACATCGACAGCCTTGGCCACCACCTCATATGCAGGTTGAGTTTGGGTGTGGCAGTGCTGATTTATGTCCAATTCCATGGCCGTCTTTCACCACAGTTGGTACCAATGAGGAGATAATTGACATCACATCTGATGATGACAAGGTTGATAATGTGGTTGATCGGCTGATTGATGAACAGATCGTAGCAGTAGTCTTTGTGCCAGCGTGTATGGAAGCTACGCCTAATAATGGGATAAATACAAGCAAAACCAGGAGACCTTTGCTGCTCATCAGTCTCCTGAGTATGATAATGGATTGAAAGATAAGGATCAGAGAATATCATTTGAAGATGAGATATCTGAGGGTGGGCAAGCTGAACAAAGTACTCCACAACAGGAATTGTGTGCTATGCCACCAGATACTAGTGACCGTGAAACTGTTGAGAGGACAACCAAAAGTATTGAGGTGGAGCATTTCTCTCAGGTTGAGTCAAAGCATAAAATGAACTCTATGTTCGTGGAAGCTTCTGAGCATGTCACTATCACTCAGATTGAGAAGAAGCAGGTTCAACAAGTTGAGATAACTCATGAGTTAGATTCAATGCTGATATCTTCTAGGGAGCATTCTGATGAGGCACTTGAAGGGGAGAGAACAGTGCAGGCTGGGTTGGAACAAGAGTGTGAGGTGCTGGGGATATTGTCAACGATCACCTCGGATATTTTTGCAATAGGGCTCAGTCCAAATCAGTATACCGTGTATTTTTATCAGAATTTGATGGCCTGCATGATGTTGATCCGTCGCAGATTCTTGCTGTCATTTGGACGTAGTTGGGATGCAGTGACGTACAAGCAACCATGGCCACCACCCGTGCATGTTGTGATACTAGGAGATGGCTTGTCCGTCAGGCTTACACCTTGGCAACCATTTGATACTGATATCTACAGCTTTCCTGTGAACAGACCAGAATCATCTGCAAGTGTCATTGGTATTGCAACAGAATCAACGAGTGTGCCTATGATTCCCAAGGAAACAGTGTCTCGACAATCCTCTTGATGATGCAAAGGTGCCTTTATGAACAGATGATGCAATACAAATCTGAAGAGGGCTGTACTCGGGTAGTGAAATGCCTCCCACCGGCTGACGCAAGTTTACTTGTTTGGCTGTTAATCAGATGACATATCCATTGATTGCATTGATGTATGCGGTCCAAGTGATGAATTTTCTCAAGGACAAAGATGAGTCACCTTGAGAGGATGTTTTGCTGCTCCAGAAGGACCCATTTGATGGCAACAGGCATTAGAAACCCAACGTGACACTTGCCATCTCCTTGAGGAAAGATCCAGGAGTCATTGTTGCGTGCACTGCCCCAACCAACGAAGTACCAACATATGTGGAGGACTACACTAGTAGCTCAAAATCTGCAATTGCTGGCTAGTGGCTATCACCGATGCTCCCGGCATGACAACTAAAATTTCTTACCATCAGTGGCTTGGGGGCAAGCCACATTTCAAGCGGTGGGGAATGTCAGCAGCAGTCTAGGGGAGACGCTAGCGGCGATGTCCCAGCAAGGAGCAGCTCGCATATCCGAGCCAAGGGGTTATGTAAACGAGTGGGCCATGTGTTGGGTCGTAGGGTGAAGGGTATTTGAGTCTGTATTCTGTATGAACTGGTTATCAAAGAAATAGACAATACTAGAAAGCCTTCGTGCTCCCACCCGTCTTTTCAACTTCTCTATCTTCCTCACGCCATTCCCCGCCTTCTTCTTCCACGTCGCTAACTCCGAGCTCCCCATCGGTCACTGCTGGGCGAAAAAGTAGGCACAGGCAATGCATAACTCGAGAGAGGCATTATTACCGGAGATCAAAGCAGTAGGGAAGCTCTCCATCCGCGCGACGGCTCCACATCACGAACACCCCTAGGAGGAAGTTCCCAGCTCCAATGACTTCGATCTCCAAAGGTTAGACCGCACTCACGCCTGGCGTGCCTAGGCGACCCGCAATAGCCACACGCCGAGAGGAACCCACTCACGATGGTGAGGATCGCATACCACACACCGAGAGCCAAAACGACATCGACAGTGAACTTTGACGGTAGCGGCACTTAGCGGACCCGATGGCCAAGTACCAAACACAGGAGGGGCGAGCGTCACAGAGGGAGGGGATGGTATGCACAGGAGCTTCAGGTGTACCCCCACGAGGTCTACTGTAGCCTGCAGGTGATGAGGAGACGGAGTAGGGGCGCGGCGGAGGGAGCACGCCATGGGCAACCGGGAGGGCCTGCGTTGAGCTAACAACCCAGGGAAGGACCGACTTATAAATCCACCTGGGGACGACGTTCATGGGTTGGTTGGAGTACAGGACCGAATCTCCCAGAGTCTTCCGTCGTTTTTGTTAGCGCCTAATGTGGAGAAGAGATCTAGAGAGGAGAGCCGACCACGCGAGGAAGACGGAGACGACCCGATAGATGGGCCCCACACGGTCAGCGTGAGTGCGGCACCGCGACCACACGGCTTGGAGAGACTGCACGATGGGACCCGCCTGGCGGTGAAGGTGGCAAAGTTGGGCTGGCGCTCAGGAATTTGGCCCGCGACATGAATGAAAACTGAAAGGGGGGGGGAGAGAAATGGGTTGTGAAGGAAGGATCGACCCATCACGCAAGGAAGTCTCCTTATCTTTTTCTTTTCTGTTTTCCTTTCCACTTGATTTCATAATTTGTATTCCAAAATTTGTTATGAGTTTTTCCCATTTATTTTAAATATGAAATTTCAAATACTGGTCTAAATTAGTTTCTTTATTTGTATATTTATTTTCTCTATATGTTATAGTATTTTCCTTCTCTTCTCAAATTATAGAATTTCCTTTAGAATTCCAATTCAAATTTGGGTACCAACATGTTTCTTTTTACATTATTTTTATATTGTCACAAAATGCACACAAAGCAAAACCTCATCATGATGCATATTCCATTTTAGTATCTTTTATTTTAACTAATCACCCTTAATTATAGGTATGCTCTTGTTATACACAACATAAGGAGATTTACTATATCCTCATCGTATACATTTTTTGGTATTACAAGTGATTCCTTCTGGTACCTTGTCTCACATCTCCATTGAGCCAACCTTGTCAGACCAGATTATTATGGCCCAACTCAGTGACAAGGGAGTGCAAATCATCAAGGAGAATCTTCATCAGAAGACAGAGAAGTATAAGTGTTTTCGCCAAGACAGCAAGGGGATGCTATGGTTTGAAGACAGATTGGTGGTTCCTAAAAATAGAGACCTCAAGAAGAAAATCCTAGATGAGGCTCATCTCTCCAAATTCTCCATGCACCTAGGAAGCACCAAGATGTACCATGATCTAAAGCCTTGTATTGGTGGACCAAAATGAAAAGGGAGATAGCCCAATATGTATCGGAATGTGACACATGTCAGAGGATAAAGGCAAGCCACTCAAAATCAGCTGGTGCCTTGCAGCCCCTATCGATACCTTCGTGGAAATGGGATGACATCAGCATGGATTTCATTGTGGGTTTGCCCAACACCTCTCGGCATCATGATTCAATTTGGGTCATTGTGAACCGATTGACGAAAGTGACACATTTTCTTCCTGTGCACACCACCGATAAGGCTCATAAGTATGCAGAATTGTATATTGACCGAATTATGTATTTGCACGGTTTACCCTGGACAATTGTCTCTGACCGAGGACCCAATTTATAGCCAGATTTTGGGAGAAATTGCAAGAGTCTTTGGGAACCAAGCTAATAAGGAGTTCAGCTTACCACCCCCAGACTAATGGTCAGACCGAAAGGGTAAATCAAATTCTTGAAGATATGTTAAGGGCTTGTGTGATCGATTGCGACAAGAACTAGGATAAGTACCTCTCTTTGGTAGAGTTTGCTTATAACAACAATTATCAATCCAGCCTGAAGATGGCACCCTTCGAAGCCCTATATGGAAGGAGGTATCGAAGACCCCTCAATTGGTCTCAGCCTGGAGAAAGAGAAATCTTTGGACCTGACTTAGTGACTGAAGCCAAAAGGAAAGTCAAATTGATCAGGAAGAATCTAGAAGCTGCTCAGGCCAGGCAGAAGAGCTACCATGACAAGAGAAGAAAATCCCTCCAGTTTGAAGTGGGAGATTTCGTATATTTGACAATATCACCCACAAAAGAAGTGCAAAGGTTTGGGATCAAAGGCAAGTTAGCCCCTCGCTACATTGGACCTTATGAAATCATGGAAGCATGTGGAGTCGTGGCATACAAATTGAAGCTACCTTCGAAAATGTCTGCCGTCAACAATGTGTTCCATGTATCCCAATTGAAGATGTGTGTCTGTTTGCCAACCGAGGTCATAGCAGAACCAGAAGTGGAGATAGAGCTAGATCTATCATATCAAGAGTACCCTTTCAAGGTTCTGGATTGCAAGGAAAGATCAACTCATGCGAAGTCGATCAAAATGTATAAGATCCAATGGAGCAACCATTCAGAGGAAGAAGCTACTTGGGAGACTGAGGAATTTCTACGATCAAACTATCCTGATTGTCTACCTAAGGGAATCAGTATGTAACCATAGCCCAGCTCCCCTGCCCTTTGAATCCAAATATAAGAAGGATGATCTTAACATAAATCAAGTTAAGCTATGAAATGAAAACAAAAGGACTTCCTTCTGAAGTTGCAAAGAGGATGACATTCGAAGACTCGGGATCCACACCATGAAAGCAAGCCATAACCTTCTCTTCACCCCGGAGGACTTCGATCCGAATCTCAGGACGAGATTCCTTAAAGAGGGGTGGGTTGTAACACCCAGTGTTACTTAGGGTTTTTCCCAGTACCCCAACTTGTGACCATTATCACATGTGGCTCTAATAAGGCAAGAGACACCAAAACTTAAGGGATTAAAAGCCTAAGTTAAGTCTTTTTTAGCACAAGAAACATACTCTAAATATATCATGCACCTCAAGTGAGAAAAGCATCCAAAACCCTAACACCATTCAAATTGGCCATTCGAGCACAAAAAGGGAATTAGAGAAAATACTTTGGAAAATACAAAATCTTAATATGGACCAATTGACAAAGTTATAGTTCATTAAATAAACTACAAAGTGTAGTAAGGAAGACTGATGATTGGGATTTTTCAAAATTCCCAAAACAGCCCCTTAAGCAAAACCTCTATAGGAAATTCAGAAAAATCCAAGTTCTGAAATTTAACCTCTTCGCAAAGATCAGCTGTGTTCTCCAAATTCAAAAACTTGAATCCACTTGGTCCAAATAACAACGTGGCACCAAATTTCCATGAACACACTCTGGCAAGGTTTGAGAACTTTCCTCAGCCGTATGACATAATCTTGGCATGGATTTACCTCGGAACGCGGCCTTGTGACACTGACATCTTGGCGACACGACAACTCACTGTACACAACCCCAAACCTCTGGACTTTCACACACAAACGACAAAGCTACGTCGGGGGAGCATATCTTGTATAGTGATTATGCCCAAATACGCGAAGATTTGCAACCTATGAACGTTTAAACTCGGGCAGAAGCAAAGAGCCACGTGCTCGACGCCGTGTCAGGCCAGTCGAGCGCGGACTGGTCGCGACAGCGCGCGCCCCCGCGCGTGGTCGCCCCTCCCCGCACGCCTGTGCCTCGCCCCACCTATAAGTGCCCCCACGGCCTTAGTCGTATCACCTCGCACGCTCTCACTCTCGCCCAAGCCAGAGATCACCGAAGATCGCTGCAGAGAGCAAGCGCCACCATCCGCCAAGCCACCCGAGCTTCGGCCACCGTGGCCAGCCCACCCCAGTCCACGATACTGGCTCGGTTAGTTTCACTAGAGACACGTGAAGGTCCCCAAGCCCTCAAACCCAATAGAACCTCGCTGGAGACCCCGAATCACCCTCGTCAGACTTCTTCCTCCCGCCGGCGAACGTGGACCGGGTAAGTCTCTGTGCCATTTTCCAATTCCTCACGTGTACCGCCTCTGCGTCACCTGATCAAGCCTCCTGAGCCAACCAATTAAACTATCTCGCCGTGAGCAGGCCGAAGTACTCGCCATCGACGAACTCCCCTGCCTGCGCACGTGGACCAGCCGACTCCAACCACCTCTGACACCAACCCGTACCTCGACGTGACCGCCGTAACCTCCCCGACCTCCCTGGACGCCTCATCAGAGCCATCTCGCCGCCGATTGCAACCTCACTGACGGAGAGTATGTGCTCATTCCCGAGCAAGGAGCTGTCCAAGAGGAAGTCCAGGAGCCAGCTCCCGAGCCTGCCACCGAGGATCTTCCTGCAGGCCCAGCTTTTGAAGGCAAGCCTCGGTTTTATGCATAACCAATTTATATATGCTACTTTACTACACTTAATGATTGTAGGTTTGAATTGCTTGAAACCCTTAGTTGCATGAACTCAGGATTCCTTTTGAGATGGATAATAGTATGCTAGGTTGAGTAGCTGCTTGCTAATCAGGATCTCGGTAGAAGACGAGTGATTTTTTCTAGCACTCGCGCGAGGTCAGGCATTAATTGTATTCATCTTGATAACGGGATCTATGATGGTCTATGGACTTGGATCTAGGGTGGATGCCTTGTCTATAAGACGAAAATGGAATTAAGGATTAATGTGTGGATACCTGAGTCAAGCGTTTGAATGTACTAAGCACATGTCAGGAAATATGGTAACCAGTAAGACTAGTACCTGAGTGAAGCCAGGTGCGGACTTCACTCCTCACTTGTCCTGAGACTGGGTCTCCCATGCTAGCTATGGTGGGTACAAGTGCGGTCACTACACGGCGGCAGCCGGGATCAGTGGAGCGTTGTATGCCAAGGTGGTGAGTCCTGGCCACGAACGGGGGATCGATGGGGATGGTTGACATGTGTGGGGACGGAGTGCCCCTACATGTCGTGTGTTTAGGTTTATCTTGCAAGGTTAAAACTCGATTCGAATCGTCTGCTTCTCGCAACTAATGAGACTGCTTGACCCCTTGTATACATCGAGTAAAAAGTGAAATGAGGTTTTACTTGAGATAACATGTTGATTGTTCTAAATGATTGTTACCATGTATGCTTAGAAGGAAGCGAACCTATCTAAATTAATTATGCTAGAAATGGAAAAGCTAAAAATCGATTTTAGACTCAGCTAGTGCTTTTGGCAAACCAAACCCCTCAGCCAAACAACAGCATGGTTTAGAGGTAGAGGAGTAGACTCCTCACACAGGGTAAGTCTAGCTGAGTATTAGTATACTCAGCCTTGCTTGTGGCACAATTTTTGCAGGTATGCTATAGGATATGGTTGATGGAGTGACTTGGCCTTCCACCCTGCCACCGAGCTGGACGGATGAGTAGGATGCTGCTCCGACAGGAGAGGATCAGGAGAAGTAGGGGCTAGGCCTTGCCCTATTCTTCAATATTCGACGCCATCGATTATCCGCTGCATTTTAATTATGAACTTGTTCTCTTTTATTTAAAACTTTGATTTCTGTAATAACTCTAGAACCTTAATTTGTTGTTTCATGTTTTATTGTATTCTTTCTGTGCCTCACCTTCACGTGAGCTAGTGGTATTCGATCCTTGGGAAGTGGCTTTATCAGACTCGATCTGAGGGACCGACAGATTATTCTGATTTAAGTGTGTGCTGCCTCTAAGGCGTGACTTGGGTACTTAAGTTAGAATAATTCTGGCGGTTCGGCCACACCCGCGGCCGCCCTCCCCGGCGCAGCCCCCTGTCCCGGCCGGCCCCTTCCTCGACCCCGATGCGTGCGGCCCCCAGCGCCCTCCCCTCCCCCGCGGCGGTCCCGTCCCGACACCATCCGCTCCCGCGCGGCCTGTGACAGCCCTCCCAAGTTATCGGGCCCACATGCACCAATCCTTGCCATTAACGGCCTTAGATGGCTATGCATGTGTACCGTGTAACTTAACAAGGCTATCGAGTTCATCAACTTGAACTTATCATCCCAAGGATCTCCCACATTCATGCATATTACAGTAATCACATTCGATAAACACACTTCAGAGATAGAGCGGAAGACTTTATAAAACATTCTTTATATTTACCGAAATTCAAGTTTTACATCATAGGAAGAGTAATATTTATTACAAGTCCTGATAGAACTCAAAGTGCATAACTTAATTACAAAGCAGGAAGGTAGAACCCTTCCAAAGCTCACCCATAAAAATAACTAATCCTCCTTTAAGACTAGAAGCATCTTCTAGCCACAAGGACACATAGAAAACTCTTGATTACCTGCAACAACATGGGTTCGAAAACTCTGAGTACGAAGTCTACTTTCGCAAGTCTTACCCGACTAAGGAAAAAGACTCTCAAGGATATGCTAGATTTGGGAATCAAGGAAAGGCTTTTAGCATGAATCAACTTTAATAGTTTGCACAAAAGCTTACTAAAATGAGTCCTTACTTTCAACATTTTAATGCTAGATTAAGTATTAATAGACCTTGTTTGCATCTAGTCTAATTTCATCACATCATTAATCAACACAAGATGATTTTTGCTTATTATGGTTCCATCCATGACTTAGATTGCAGGTAAGTGATGAAGTCTCCATCATCCGAGGATATAACGGTGGTCCGAATCTATTTACCCAGCTGGGGATCCCTAACCTCACGACATATGTAGCACTTAACCCGTGCATATGCCAACCCGCCCCCTGCTATCTCAAGACCAAACTGGGTTCATGCCAACCGATAGCACAATTACTCCACCGTCTAGCCTCTTGCCACAGAGGGTACACGCTACTCTCGCCATCTCTCCACTCCCATTGCATGGTAACCTTTCTGGTATTGGTCAAGCTGAGATTAGGCTTACCCTATCCCATATAAGGACATGGGGCTAGTTAATATAGTTCTCGATCATCAAGCCTACATTCCCTATAATCCTTAATCAACCTGGGCAGAACATCATCTGTTCCTAGCCCAAGTCTCGATTTAAGTACTTTCATCCTTCGGACTTATTTGTGTACCTTAGGATGATTAAAACATCACATGGAACCTTGCTTTAGATCTCCCCATTATTGTAGGTAGAGCCATCCTTCCTCAGGATAAACCATGAGCTAGGCATTAGTGCAAAGGACAAACTCTATCTACAAGATTTACCTCTAGGCAGGACTAAGCAATTTTTGTAAACAATATTTGATACTTCCAAAGAAGTATCTATAACAGGAATGGATATCAAGGTAGTCAATGCATCAAATAGTTTCCATGCAACTCCTAGAAACTTAATGCACATTTCACTAGACTTAAAATGTATAAAAGTCTTTTAAAAATACAAGGACGGGGTTGCATGCATCGGGGCTTGCCTTTGTTGCAGTGAAGAGATCTAGATCCCTCTACAAGCTACCCAGTTAGATGGCTCCTCCACTTGATCAGTAGCCACTAGAGTAGATTCCTCCTCAGTCGCCACTTCAGCTTGAATCTTCAATCCTTCTGCTGGGAGTTCTACATGAAATGACATGATCATGGATGTTTATGCTTATGCAGTTACAAAGAGGATAACATTAAGTACTCCTAATTACACCTTATTGTCCACCTGAACCCTCCTGTACAAGTCCCTTAAACTCATCATTTTCTATAGCACCAGACCAACTTAGTTAGCCAAGCCTGCTCCCAAACCATAGCACTACCAGTTTGCTACAGTAGTCCAAGGTCAAAATCATACAAAACACAAGCTATGGTGCACCAAAACATAGCAAAAAACACTGAAACATTCCAATTTTAGAAGTCTGAAACTGCACATGTTTAATCCAACAGAGAGTTTTTCAACTCCTTTTTAGCAAGCCAACTCATGACATTTGCTCTCCTTGACATGGTCTTTCACTTTGCTATAGCATTCCTACCCCAATTCTTCTTGGATTAATTACCACAAGGACCCAAATTTGAATAAAAACACACAAATTCAGATTTAAATATTATTCTAAGTCTGAATCCCAACACCTGATAGTCCACCTTTTGGCCACTTTTACTCCCAAATTTATGTGGAACCAAGTCCACCTCACTTTATAAAACTTGCTCTCTTTACTATGGTCTCCAGCTTTGCTATGGAAACTTTAATCCAAAACCCCATGAATCAGTAACAAATGAATTCCAAACTAGGCATCCTGCTGCAATTCAGTTCTCAGAACTGAACAAAAAATTCAGTTATGTCCAGCCTGACAGTCCAACTTTAGCCAACCTTTTCTCCAATTTTTACACAGCAATAGACCAAGCTCACATTACCAAAGTTATTCCTTAGATATAGCTCTACTACTTTGGTATAGCACCCCTAGGTTGAAAACATTCAGAACAATTTTTATGAAGTACCAAAGTAGAGCCAAAACCACTGCAACCCCATTTTTAGTGTTCCGAATCAGCATTCATTAAGTCTGACAGAGAAGATTTGGACATGTTTTACTCCCAATTTTGTGTAGCACCAAGCCCATCCCCCTTTAGTAATTTGTTCATCTTACTAAGGTATTTAAACTTGCTACAGAACTTTGGCCCAAAATCAAATAGATAGGGCACAATAGAGCTCCAAAGTTGAGCTCAACACACTAAAACCTAGTTTCAGCCTTCTGCACTAAGTCTGGGATCCAGAAACTTGACAGCCTATCTTTGAGCAAATTTTACACCTAGTTCCCAGCAACAGACAGTGGTAGAGTTCAAGTAGTAAATGGTGTGAGCTTCACCGGCCAACAAAGATTACCGAACAAGCATAACATGGACAAATACCTGCTGAGTTACTCTGGCTACGGCAAGGTGGCGTTCCACTGACCCAAACCGAAGGACACTGATCAAGGGCAGGTTTCACTGAATATATAGGCAAAAGGATCCCTGACCTTTGCCCACAACTCGGTGAGGAGATAATACCAGGGTGCCAACACTACATGGCTTACATACTTTCATGTTCGACACATACTCCACACAGGTTTATAACCCCAGCTCATAACATTGTTTCTGGTCGAGCCCCCAGCCAAACTATCACTTGACACATAATAATCCTCCCTGTACAGGTAGATAAGCTCTACCCCGAGGACATGCAATTACAAATACAAAACCTGATATTTCTCAGGGGTGAAACCGCTAGAGTTCCTTTGCTGCCCAGCACAATCCACCCAAGGCTAACAGATAAAGTCTCCCTGTTCACTGCCTTCAAACATTGCAAAACTGGATATTCTTCAGTACAGAGTGAGCCCCAAACTTCTAAGCTATGCATTTAATCTTTACCTCTACCCCTTCACTCCAATACAAACACAAGGAAGACAGATCTTCTTCAGTTACTTGAATAGACTCTAAACCCAATTCTGAATCAGCCTCATCAGCTCTATTGTCTTGTTGCATACCTCTCTGTTAACCCCCTTCAACCTCTCAATTTCTCGTAGTAATAGAGAGAGCAAGTTTAATAAAACGTGTCCACCAAACAACCCTGTACCACTCCTCCACAGGACCCTTAAGCTTTTACCCCTTGGATCAACCATAAACGAGCTCCAAAGTCTAAAGAAAAACACTGAACTTCTGTTGAGTTTTACACACAACATAGCTGACAGGAAACACTTGGACACCATTTTCTCTCAGTTTTGTGTAGCATCAAGTCCTCCTCACTACAAGGAATTTGTTCACCCAATACAGATCTAAACCTTTTATATAGAGTTTTTAGCATATAACCATATAGATCAGAAGTTATGGTATCCTAAAGTTGAGCAAAACACTGAAATACCCAGTTTTAGAAGTCTGAAACAACACACATCAGTCTGACATAGGGTTTTGCCTTTCCTTTTTCTCCAAACTATACACAGTAACAAGTCAACCCTTTGCATGGAAGTTGTTCCCCTTCATATGGACTTTGACTTCACTACTGAAATCTCAACCAAAATCTCCAAAAATTAATTATAGAGCTCCAAAGGTGGGTAGAAACACACTGAAATCCTAAGCAACAGTCAACTAAATCACTCCAAGCTAAAGGTGACAGCCCAACATTAAGCCCCTTTTCTTCAGTTCTTGTGTAGGACCAAGTCAAGATCACTTAAAGAAAGTTGGTAACCATCATATAGTTAATTCCTTCAAAAACAACTTAGTCCAAATCCTTAGGGATTAGTCAGAAACAAGCTCCTAAGCTACTATCAAACACTGAAATTCTGATTTCAGACACATAGTGACACACATATTGACATAGTGACACACAGCATATAGTTTTAGAGGCAAGTTGCTTACTAAAATTTATAGTCCAATAGTTCCTCTACAAATTTGACATAGTGACACACAGCTAAACCCTCATAGATTCCAATCTACAGAGGTCAAAAGTTTGACCAAATTACTGAAGTTCTGACCCTGAATTATACTAACCTGACATCTAGAATTTCTGACTGCTCTACTTTAGACCAATTTTTCTCTCAGTTCCAAACAGACTTAGGGCTAGGTTACTTAAGCAAACTTATATTCCTAATGCAGCTCTATAACTTTGTTAGAATGACCTCCTTCGAAATGGTTCTAGATCAGAAGTTATAAAGCACCAAAGTTGACTAGTTGCTACTATTTTCAGGAACTCCAAAACTAAACCTTTGTGAATTACTCCAGATTTCTTCACACAACATGGAAATCTCCAAATAACAAAATTGTGCAACTTTGGAAATCCTACCACCTTGGTATTTTGACCTCTTGCAAAATGTGGCTAAATCTCCAAATCCACTTTTGGGCTCCAGTTTAGGGTTTAGAGATACTAAACCACCCTAAGTGCTTCACCACTTCTAATCCACATATCAAAAGCAAACCTCTCCATCCTCCTAAAGCAAAGTTACTCCTTAGTGTAAAATCCAATATTGGTATATATATATAACTCAGGTTCAAAGTGTCCTTGGTTTAGGAGTTGTATTCTTACACTCAATTCCAAACAAGGTTTTCAACCTAAGTCCTATACTCAACACACGACATCACACTTTTGAAAAGAAAATTTTAACCTAGTAAATGCATTCTAGGTGTAACAAGCAAGTTAATGCAATTGCTTATGATGACATGTCAGAGTTTTAGTTATCGTAACACCGGGGGTGTTACACGGCCCCCAGATCCAGTGCGCGCGGCCCCCCAACCCCAGCGACGTGGCCCGTCCTCGGGCGCGGTGCCCCCTGCCCCGGCGGCTGACTCCCAGCCTCCGGCGCGGCCCCCGTCAGCGCGGTCCCCGGCGGCGCGGCCCCAGTGTGGTGCGCCCTCTCAGCACGGCCCGACATGCCCGCCCCGGCATGGCCTTGGCGCGCGGCTCGGCCCCCATGCACACAGCCCGGTCCCTGTGCTCGCGTCGTAACGTTTTAAACTCCGTTGGAGTCACGTGTGGTGTCTCGCGCTTCACCACGCTATAATCCTTTTTAATTCCGTTTAAGTCACGCGTTATGTCGCGCGCTTTGCCACACGACAACCCTTTTTAATTCCGTTCGAGTAGTGCATTGTGTAGCGCGCTTCGCCGTGCGACAATCCTTTTCAATTCACCTAGAATTGGGTATATTAATTTAATTGTGTAGTGTAACGATGATTAATCAAATACCGAACTAACTAGGACCTAGTGCCAATTTTATTTATGCATTGCACGAATATCAATTAATGTGATTATGGTGAGATAAGTATTTTTAGTCCATAATTGTTCAACGAAAGCGCTATGTCTCTCGGTTGTAGCTTCGATCGTTGTAGCTTTTTTCTCGCATATTCGTAGATGCGAGCCCTGCGCCACACGTCTATGTGATTGCTATATTATATTGTGTGGTGTATTATTTCTTTCTATGTTAGGAATGTGGAATGTATGTTTGAACTCGTATAGATAACAGTCCGTTGACGGAGTCCGAAGGAGTTATAGGCGAAGACCCTAAGCAACAGCTGGTTGGTGAAGGCAAGTGTCCTCAGACCCATATATGTCCTAGTCATTTTATAATTCATCTCCCCGCATTAACACAATGTATGCCTAAGAATTTACTAGTCTTTGTTTATCCTATCCTTGTTCACCTATTTGGGTTGGATCATTTTTGGATTAGCTCTATGCTAGCGTTTTACTTTAATCAATGAACATGATGAGATTATTTATAATACTGTTGGGGACTTGTTCTCAAATGCTATGAATTAAGAACAAGGCAACATAAAATGTTAAATATTAATGCCCTTCGTCCGTTGAAGCATTATCTCCCCAAGGATTTTAATGAGCTTCGGACGAAGGCCATGAGCGAAAATATCACGAAGGTCATACCTTCGTGATCAATCTTAAGAGAAAATATGAAATAAAATATAAAACATGAGACATTATTCAAAGACATATCGAATATGGATTACATTATTCACATATTTTATTATATGAACTTAAATATTAAGACATAGTAGTTAGATACATTTATACCTTCGTCTTGGCAGGAAGCAATAATTCCAGCACAATGTGACAGCAATTACAGGATTTCGTGAACAGTGCCGAGGTACTGTTCACCTATTTATAGGCACAGGGTGCAGCCTGTGTAAAATTACATTTATTTCCTTTACAATCGACTACAATAATGACACAAAACATCATGGGTCTTTAAGTCAATCCATCTTTAAGTCGGTTCGGCCCTTCGTCTTGAGATTTGTCATTATGCCGAAGCTCTATAGGTAGTAGCTTCGGCGCTTGCTCCTGAGAGGATCCTTCGAAGGTGTTCTCTTTCTTTAGGATCTTCGGCTACGAAGCATACCCCCAACAGTAGCCCCTTCGCGGTGATAGATCGTTTTTCGTAACGAGCTTGGTCCGTGAAAAAATCTTCTAGGCTTCGTGACGCCGAAGATCCGAAAAACACCTTCCCTGAGCTCGTTGGCGAGAAACGATTAAAATAATCGGCGCATGAGCGGTGGCCCCATCTTGCAGCAGTTACGCGCGCCCCAGCGATTCACCTTCTCGGACCCTGTGGCCCACCGTTCAGCGAGTGCGGGTGACTGTTTGTTCGGTGCGGGGGACTTTGACGATTCACCTTCCCACCTGCGACACTATATAAATAGACGGGTAGGTGTGAAGTTACCACAGCATTCATTGCTATTGCACTGTTTTGCTGCCAAAATTTTAGTCATAGCCGAAGCTTAATCATCGTGCTCAGACGAAAGTTCGCTTTTGATTCTGCTTCATCACAAGAGGAAGAGCTTCGGGACAATCAAAAAAGTCAACAACAAAAATTTCAAGAAAGTCATAATCAAATGGCCAGAGTTCGCTCTACTGCTAGGGTTGATCGTGAGAGAGATGAGACCGAAGCTACTGAGACTATTCCGATTTCCGAAGCAATGAACCGGTCTGGGCTGGTAACATCGGAGGACGTCCCTGCCGCTGAAGCAGAGCAAGCTGATGTTGAGGAGACCGAGTCTGAAGATGACTATAGTAGCGCGGTGCTGAGCAAACCCAGCCATCTGGATTTCGGAAAATCCACCATCTCCGAAGGTGACCTACCTAAGATGTTGAAATTGGGCTATTTTAATGAAGAAAAGAAAGAGCTGGTTCGCTTTGGTGGGGAAGAAACTACTCCGAAGCTAGGAAAAGTTGAAGTAGTAGTTTTTAAAAGTTTCTTTAAAGCTGGTTTGAGATTCCCTTTGAATAAGATGATTGTTGATGTGCTGAAGAAGTTTGGGATCTACTTTCATCAGCTAACTCCTAACGGCTAACGCTATCGTTAGGCTTAACGTTTATATTTGGGATCTTCGAAGCCAAGGGGTGGAACCATTTGCCGAAGGTTTCTGCCGAGTGCACGAGCTGCATTATCAGACCAAGGCTAGAGGAGATGGGTTACATGAAAACTTCGGCTGCTACAATTTTGCCTACCGCAAGACTACAAAATTTCCAGTAATCAGTTACCGAAGCAAGTGGCCAGCTGGCTGGAAATCTGAATGGTTCTACGTCAAAGTTGACGATGATAAGGAGAAGCTGGTTCAGAGTCCGTTAGAGTTGATCATCGGAGAGACCAGACCCCCGTGCAATATGACACCAGAGGGTCCAACCCAAATTGCGCTGGCTGAATTTAGGGTTATCGCAGAGCACATTGGCACTAGGGATTTAGTGCAGGAATTTTTGGCTTTCAAAGTGTTTCCAACTATGAAAGAGTGGGCCATGCCGAAGCTTGAAGGAAAAAAGAAGGAAGGAGAACTTATCCGGCTGCCCTACCATTACAAATTCAAGAGACATTTCAACGTGCCTTGCCAAGAATGGCTGGATACAATCGAAGTAATGTGCAACGAAATACTTGGAAATTATTCTAAAAAAGAAGACCAATTGATGACTGCGGCCTTCGGCACCCGTCCGAAACGAAGGCTAAACCGAGTGATGGATGCTATAGGTTTTGAATATCCTGACTACGAGCGGCGGGACAAGGGTGCCGAAGGCCAAAAAAAGGAAGAGAGTAGCTAGTGCTCTGAATAAGGACGATGAAGATCAACCGAAGAAGAAAAAACAAGAGTCTGAGGCGAAAACAGTTGCTCTGAAGAAAAGAAAGGCTTCGACTCCGAAGCAAAAACCAATTGATGAAAAAGAAAGGATTTCTGCGACATCCTCTGCTACCGAAGTAGAGGAAATTTTAAAGGTAATGACTGAAACTTTGCCTGTCAAACTAAGTCCACTGGGACTACATCTAACGAAGCTTTTTCAGAAGGAAAAGGAGCCCGCAAAAACGAAGGCACCTAGGCCAAAGAGGCAAAGAATCGTTACTGTGACAGAAGTCATTGAAGCAACACCACCAGGAGCTTCAGCTCCGAAGATGCCGGCTATTGAAAGCATGACAGCTACTGAAGCTATACCTTCGAAGGCTGCCGCAGAAGAGGCCAGAGCCGAAGATGCCAAATCCGAAGATATTAATTTAGAAAGCATGGTTGCTGATATAGACAAAATGCTACTAAACATGGCCGTGGAAGAAGCTGCTGCAGAAGAGGCTGCCGCAGCCACCGAAGAGACTACGGCCGCAAAACCCGAGAAGGAAGAAATGACCGAAGATACTTTGGAAGATGAAGCATTTAACTTTCAAAACTTAGTTGGCCAAGAGCTGACAAGAGCTGAAAAAGAAGAACTAAAAGAATATGCTATATCTTGCGGGTACCGGCCGGGAGCGCTTCTCTTCGGTGGCATTGATGATGAAAGGTTGGGCTGCGTTCGAGATCAGACCGGCGCGAAGGTTATCGGTACTCTATCAAAGAGTATCGGTTTCCCGAAGCTCGAAACAGATATCAGTCGCTACAGACGACAACACATTGTCGATAGTTTATTTTATTCCAATTTTAAGGTAAACAACTTTTGTCTAACTTTTATTATTTGTAATAACATAAATGTTTTCTAACGAAGGTTATTTGTCCACAGAGTATGCTGTTGAGCAAGGCTTTAAAAATGCAGCATGACTTAGAGGATAAAAAGCACGAAGTTATAATTGAGAACTTAGAGAACAAGATAAAAGAGCAATCAGTTGCTATCGAAAAGAAAGACTTCGAGCTTCAAACAACCGAAGGCTTATTAGCGGATGCTGAAGCCAAAATAACAGAATTAAATTCGAAGCTTCTTTCTCAATCAGAAAACTTCGAACAAGAAAAGCTGAAGCTTGATGCAAAACTTGAGGCCGAAGTCCGAAAAAGTTCAGAGCTAAAAGAATCTTTGACAAGCCTTCAGAATAAATGTCTGGAGTTCAGCAATCGTTGCGTTCAACGGCTGAAGCAGGTGTTCTATTTTGTTGTAGCCAGCAGCGAGAAGTTTACTCCTTCGGCTGAAGACCTGCCTGGTGCCTTCGAGCATATTGAAGGTGAAATTAATGATCTTGATGAAGTTACAGCTGGGCATGGTGACTTCTGTGCCCTGGTAGCTTCTCGAGGCACAGTTGTTGCCTTTCTGAAGTCTAGCTGTGAACATGGAAAGATTATCAATAGACCCAACTTCAGCTTGTCACCAGCAGACTTAGATAACATTCCCAACCTTGCCCGAAGTATTGCGAATAGATTTATAAAATTAGTATGGACAAAGGGTGGACGAAGCAAAGGTGGTGACGAAGCTCGAAGCCACCTTAAGCCGGTAACTAAATCATACCTTATGCTTACCTTTTCCTTTGAATTTTGAATTTAGCTTATAATACTTACATACAGGATGATGAAGCCAAAGCTGAAGCTACGGAGTAAAAAGACGAAGCTCCATGAATGCTGACGAAGCTCGAGTAGTCTGTAGAAATAGCTCGAAAAACATCTGTAATAACTTGTACAAAGTATAATGTAATTAAATCTCACTTCGTGGACTTTATCCATACCTTGCAATATAGTCTTACCTTTCCGTCAATGTATACAATGCTTTGGTGCGGACGAAATTAATATTTTTGAGCCGAAGGCAAAAACACCTTCCCTTCTTTTCGTACACAGCGAAGCATAAAATTGCCTCTTTTTCCTTTTTTCCGAAGCCTTCTCTTTTAAAGCCGAAGCAAGTGTGTATGTTATGATGATGATGATCCTATGTATGTCTAAGTGAATGTTTATGAATGCAAATGTATGATGTAATGTATCGTGCAAATGAATGTTCAAAGACACATACAAAACCACAATCAAAACTCTTATTCCCTTAGGAATATCAAATCTTTGCCGTTTATTTTTCGGCTTCACCGCTTATTTTTCGGTGTATCAGCGCTGACTTTTCGCTGTAAGTTCTGCATTCCCTTAGGAACGTCTTTTGAACTTCTTCGCCTTTTACTTTCGGCGGTATCGCGTTGACTTTTCGCGCTTCGCCTTATACTTCGGCGGAATCAGCGTTGACTTTTCGCTGTAAGCTCTGCATTCCCTTAGGAATGACTTTTGAGCAGAAAACTTACGCTGCGCTCCCTTAGGAACGGA
Source organism: Zea mays (assembly GCF_902167145.1). NCBI lineage: Eukaryota > Viridiplantae > Streptophyta > Magnoliopsida > Poales > Poaceae > Zea > Zea mays. The sequence goes on from NC_050104.1 coordinate 46,012,958, forward strand.
TCTTTGTAGCTTTGTCGTGCTCTGCATCCCCTTAGGGACGTCTTTCGAGCTTCTCCATGTTTTTCCTTTTCTCTTTGCACTGGATGGTACACGCTTGGTTTTTATATTTACATCTTTGGGGGATATTGCTCTTATAGAGCTGATATAAGAAAAAGAGAAATTACATGCTATGGCCCCATTAAAAACCTTTCTCCCCCTTTGGAAAGGAAAAGGGTGCCATAGGAAAGAATAAAAAAGATTACATCAATTTACACATAATACCGCCGAAGCTCATCCGCATTCCAAGATCTAGGAATGTCGTTGTCGTCCATATCCTTCAACCTGTAGGAACCGGGTCTTGACGAAGATACTACCAGAAAAGGTCCTTCCCACTTCAACTGTAGCTTGCCTACTGTATCTGAGTTGGCAACTCTCCGAAGTACCAAGTGTCCTGCTTAATATTTTTTAACCGAACTTTTCTGTCACGCCATTTTATTGTTTCGGCTTGATATTTATTGATATTCTCCACAGCCTGAAGCCTGATCCCTTCTATAGCATCTTTTGCCACAGAATAATCAGCTTCGTCCTCTGCCGAAGCCACTGTTCTTATTGATCCTGCTTTAGCTTCTTCTGGGGGTTATTGCTTCATCACCAAACAACAATTTGAATGGTGTAAAACCTGTTGACCTTGACATTGTTGTGTTGTGGCTCCACACCACTTTGATTAATTCGTCTGGCCACTTCCCCCTGGGCTGGTTGAAGATTAACTTCATTATTCCTGTCATTATAATGCCATTAGCTCTTTCGATAAGTCCATTTGACTTCGGGTGCCTAACCGATGCAAAATGGATCTTTGTGCCAATTTGTTCACAAAACTCTTTGAAAGCTTCGGCATCAAACTGTGTTCCATTATCTACAGTAATAGCCTTCGGCACTCCGAAGCGACAGACAATAGTTTGCCAGAAAAACTTTTGAACAGTGACCGAAGTTATTGTGGCTAAGGGCTTCGCCTCAATCCACTTAGAAAAATATTCTACTGCCACCACAACATATCTTAAATTTCCTTGTGCTGGTGGAAGTGGGCCTAGCAAATCAAGGCCCCACCTTTGCAATGGCCAAGTGGGCTGTATTAATTGAGTTAGAGACGAAGGTTGTCTATGATCTCTTGCACATTTTTGACAACCTTCGCATTTTTGGACTAATTCTGCTGCATCCGAAGCTGCCTTCAGCCAATAAAATCCTTGACGAAAAACTTTACCCAGCAAGGGCTTAGATCCGATGTGAGATCCACACAGCCCTGCATGTATTTCTTTCATCAGCTCTATACCTTCAGCTCTGGATAAACATTTGAGTAATGGAGAACAGACTCCATGCTTGTATAACTCCCCTTCTATTATTACATATGGACGTGCTCTTGCCGCTATTCTCTTATGATAAGCTTTGTCATCTGAAAGGAAATTGCCCTGGAGAAAAGACATGATCTCAGTTCTCCAATCTTCGCTATAAACAGGAGATATATTGAGCACTGCTGTTTCAAGAAGGTCGACCGAAGGTGCTTTTATTGTTTCAAAGAATACTTCCGAAGGTAAAGGTAGCCCTTGTGCTGCTGACTTGGCTAGCAGATCAGCGTGCTCATTTTCTCCTCGTGGAATATTCTTGACAGAAAACCCTTCGAAGGAAGCTTCAAGCCTTCGAACTGTATCCAAATATTTCTCAAGCTTCGGATCTCTTGCTTTGCAACTTTTGTCAACATGACCAGAAATAACTTGGGAATCAGTTTTGAGAACCGCCCTTCTTATCCCCATTGCCTTCAACTTCCGAAGCCCCAAAAGCAAAGCTTTGTATTCAACAATATTATTTGTGCAACTGAAATCAAGTTTCACTGCATAGCATGTTCTGACTTTGGAAGGTGCAATTAAAACGGCAGCTGCACCTGCCCCGAAGGTTCCCCAGGAGCCATCGCAGAACACTATCCAAGCTTCGGCATCTTTACTTGCTTCTTCTTCCTGAGCCCCTGGCATCCAGTCAGCGAAGAAGTCTGCTAGCGCCTGGGACTGAATCGAAGATCTATGCACATAATCAATGCTGAACTCGTTGAGTTCCGCAGCCCACTTTCCAATCCTTCCAGTAGCTTCTTTGTTTCTCATAATATCCTTCAAAGGCTGTGATGAAGGAACAATTATATGGTATGCTTGAAAATAATGTCGAAGCTTCCTGGAGGCCATTAAGACGGCATACAGCACCTTCTCCAATTCTATATAGTTTTTCTTTGATAAACTGAGAACTTCGGAGACGAAGTATACTGGAGCCTGCTTTTTCAATTGTCCTTCAAGCTTCTCCTGGACAAGTGCCGCACTTGCTGCAGAGTGCGAAGCTGCCACATACAGCAGCAGAGGAGCCCCTGGCGCTGGTGGAGTTAGGGTTGTTAAATCTATCAGATACTGCTTCAGCTCTTCGAAGGCTTTTTGCTGAGCTGATCCCCATTGAAAAACTTCGGCTGACTTTAGCACTTCAAAGAATGGTAAATTTCTATCTGCTGATATGGATATAAATCGATTCAAAGATGCCAGTCTTCCTATTAGCCGTTGAGCCCTTTCTTTGTGCTTGGCGGCTCCATCCAAAGGATAGCTTCGATTTTATTTGGATTAGCTTCGATCCCTTTTGTTGAAACCAAACAACCAAGGAATTTCCCCTTCTTTACTCTGAAGACACATTTTTCTGGATTCAGCTTCAGACCAACTTGCCTAAAATTAGCGAATGTCTCCTGCAGATCAGCAATGTGATTTTCTTGCTTCGTGCTTTTTTACTATGATATCATCAACATATGTTAGCACGTTTCTGCCTATCTGAGAATGAAGGACCTTCGCTATCATTCTGCTGAAGCTTCCTCCAGCGTTCTTAAGCCCTCAGGCATCCGAAGATAACAATATGTACCACTCGGGGTTATGAAGCTGGTTTTTGGCTTATCTTCTTTCTTCATCCAGATTTGATGGTAGCCTGAATAACAATCTAGTAGACTCATGAGCTCTGACGAAGCTGCTGCATCTACTAGAGAATCTATTATTGGTAATGGAAATTCATCCTTCGGACAAGCCTTATTAAGATTAGTAAAGTCAATGCACATTCTCCATTTACCATTGGCCTTCTTCACCATAACAGTGTTGGCTAACCATTCTGGGTACTTTACTTCTCTAATGACGCCAGCACAAAGAAGTCTTTTCACTTTGTTCCGAGCACCTTCGGCTTTGTCATCAGACATCTTCAGAAGTCTCTGCTTTCTGGGTCTGAAGGATGGATCAACATTGAGCGAGTGCTCAATGACATCCCTGTTCACACCATAGAGATCATTGGCCGACCATGCGAAGACATCTTTATTGTTGAAAAGAAACCTTGTTAAGGTTTTCTCCTGCTCCTCAGACAATTGAGACCCCAGCAACATCTTCTGCTCTGCTATATCTTCACATAAAAGCATGGGCTTCGGTTGATCAGCCGAAGTAGCCTTCTCCCTTCTGTACTTGTATTTCTCACAAGCTTCAGCTCCATCTATATTATGGATTACTTTTGAATCTGTCCAGTTTCCTTCGGCCTTTCTGGCAGCTTCTTGACTTCTATGAATAGCAATAGGCCCTTGATCCGAAGGTACCTTCATGCAAAGATATGTTGGGTGAAGAATTTCTTCAAAAGCATTGAGTGTCCCACGACCAATGACTGCATTGTAAGGGTATTCCATGTCAACAATATCAAACACAACTTGTTCAGTCTTTATATTGTTGATAAATCCGAAGGTCACTGGCATCATGATCTTGCCGAGTGATACAATCTGCTTTCCTCCGAAGCCACAAAGAGGATGTGTAGCATCATGGATCTTATCTTCGGGCTCTTGCATCTATCTGAAGGCCTTAGCAAATATAATATCCGCTGCACTGCTTGTGTCAACCAGAACATTGTGGACCAGAAATCCTTTGATGACACAAGAAATAACCATAGCATCATTGTGAGGGTAATCCTTGAGCTGAAGGTCCTCTTGAGAGAAGGTAATTGGGATGTGGGACCATCTTGACTTGATGAAGGGTCCTGGCACCCCGACATGTTGTACCCTTCTCTGTGCCTCGTTCTTCTGCTTCTTGTTAGCTGGCTCTGAACATGAACCGTCTGTTATCAGGAGTACCAGCTTCGGAGCCGAAGTAGCTCCAGCTTGGTTATTGAACGAAGCCATCAGCTCAAAAAAGTGGAAGTGAGTTCACCGGAGGTGGGTGCCAATGTTGGGGACTTGTTCTCAAATGCTATGAATTAAGAACAAGGCAACATAAAATGTTAAATATTAATGCCCTTCATCCGCTGAAGCATTATCTCCCCAAGGATTTTAATGAGCTTCGGACGAAGGCCATGAGCGAAAATATCACAAAGGTCATATCTTCGTGATCAATCTTAAGAGACAATATGAAATAAAATATAAAACATGAGACATTATTGAAAGACATATCGAATATGGATTACATTATTCACATATTTTATTATATGAACTTAAATATTAAGACATAGTAGTTAGATACATTTATACCTTCGTCTTGGCAGGAAGCAATAATTCCAGCACAATGTGACAGCAATTACAGGATTTCGTGAACAGTGCCGAGGTACTGTTCACCTATTTATAGGCACAGGGTGCAGCCTGTGTAAAATTACATTTATTTCCTTTACAATCGACTACAATAATGACACAAAACATCATGGGTCTTTAAGTCAATCCATCTTTAAGTCGGTTCGGCCCTTCGTCTTGAGATTTGTCATTATGCCGAAGCTCTATAGGTAGTAGCTTCGGCGCTTGCTCCTGAGAGGATCCTTCGAAGGTGTTCTCTTTCTTTAGGATCTTTGGCTACGTAGCATACCCCCAACAAATACTATGTTATTTCTGGATATGATGATGGCATTGTGATATTTAAGGGGGCTCGAGCGGTTTCTCGAGTGCCTCTCTATAAGGACTGGTTCGTTGGATGACCACATGGGAAAACAGTACAACCATGAGGGTGGTATGGGACGCCCTTAGCTAATTAATTAGAGGAACTGAGGTGTTGTTTGCTTCGTCGTCGTGCTGTCAATGGAAATCGTTGTATGCGGCTCGCTCTGCCAAGGGTGGTTTGCACCTTGGGTAGGAGTGCGATACATTTAGGAAACCTAACGGGCGGCTACAGCCTTAGGGAATATTTATAAAGGCTTCGTAGTGAATCTCTGGCCATTCTCTCTGCTGATATGGATATAAATCGATTCAAAGATGCGAGTCTTCCTGTTAGCCATTGAGCCCCTTTCTTTGTGCTTGGCGGCTCCATCCGAAGGATAGCTTAGATTTTATTTGGATTAGCTTTGATCCCTTTTGTTGAAACCAAACAACCAAGGAATTTCCCCTTCTTTACTCCAAAGACACATTTTTCTGGATTCAGCTTCAGACCAACTTGCCTAAAATTAGCGAATGTCTCCTGCAGATCAGCAATGTGATTTTCTTGCTTCGTGCTTTTTACTATGACATCATCAACATATGTTAGCACGTTTCTGCCTATCTGAGAATGAAGGACCTTTACTGTCATTCTACTGAAGCTTCCTACAGCGTTCTTGAGCCCCTCAGGCATCCGAAGATAACAATATGTACCACTGGGGGTTATGAAGCTGGTTTTTGGCTCATCTTCTTTCTTCATCCAGATTTGATGGTAGCCTGAATAACAATCTAGTAGACTCATGAGCTCTGACAAAGCTGCTGCATCTACTAGAGAATCTATTCTTGGTAATGGAAATTCATCCTTCGGACAAGCCTTATTAAGATCAGTAAAGTCAATGCACATTCTCCATTTACCATTGGCCTTCATCACCATAACAGTGTTGGCTAACCATTCTGGGTACTTTACTTCTCTAATGGCGCCAGCACTAAGAAGTCTTTTCACTTCGTTCCGAGCACCTTCGGCTTTGTCATCAGACATCTTCCGAAGTCTCTGCTTTCTGGGTCTGAAGGATGGATCAACATTGAGCGAGTGCTCAATGACATCCCTGTTCACACCACCGAGATCATTGGCCGACCATGCGAAGACATCTTTATTGTTGAACAGAAACCTTGTCAAGGTTTTCTCCTGCTCCTCAGACAATTGAGACCCCAGCAACACCTTCTGCTCTGCTATATCTTCACACAAAAGCATGGGCTTCGGCTGATCAGCCAAAGTAGCCTTCTCCCTTCTGTACTTGTATTTCTCACAAGCTTCAGCTCCATCTATATTATGGATTACTTTTGAATCTGTCCAGTTTCCTTCGGCCTTTCTGGCAGCTTCTTGACTTCCATGAATAGCAATAGGCCCTTGATCTGAAGGTATCTTCATGCAAAGATATGTTGGGTGAAGAATTTCTTCAAAAGCATTGAGTGTCCCACGACCAATGACTGCGTTGTAAGGGTATTCCATGTCAACAATATCAAACACAACTTGTTTAGTCCTTATATTGTTGATAAATCCGAAGGTCACTGGCATCGTGATCTTGCCGAGTGCTACAATCTGCCTTCCTCCGAAGCCACAAAGGGGATGTGTAGCATCATGGATCTTATCTTCGGGCTCTTGCATCTATCTGAAGGCCTTAGCAAATATACTATGTGCTGCACTGCTTGTGTCAACTAGAACATTGTGGACCAGAAATCCTTTGATGACACAAGAAATAACCATAGCATCATTGTGAGGGTAATCGTTGAGCTGAAGGTCCTCTTGAGAGAAGGTAATTGGGATGTGGGACCATCTTGACTTGATGAAGGGTCCTTGCACCCCGACATGTTGTACCCTTCTCTGTGCCTCGTTCTTCTGTTTCTTGTTAGCTGGCTCTGAACATGAACCGCCTGTTATCGGGAGTACCAGCTTCGAAGCCGAAGTAGCTCTAGCTTGGTTGTTGAACGAAGCCATCAGCTCAAAAAAGTGGAAGTGAGTTCACCGGAGGTGGGCGCCAATGTTGGGGACTTGTTCTCAAATGCTATGAATTAAGAACAAGGCAACATAAAATGTTAAATATTAATGCCCTTCGTCCGCTAAAGCATTATCTCCCCAAGGATTTTAATGAGCTTCGGACGAAGGCCATGAGCGAAAATATCACGAAGGTCATATCTTCGTGATCAATCTTAAGAGACAATATGAAATAAAATATAAAACATGAGACATTATTGAAAGACATATCGAATATGGATTACATTATTCACATATTTTATTATATGAACTTAAATATTAAGACATAGTAGTTAGATACATTTATACCTTCGTCTTGGCAGGAAGCAATAATTCCAGCACAATGTGACAGCAATTACAGGATTTCGTGAACAGTGCCGAGGTACTGTTCACCTATTTATAGGCACAGGGTGCAGCCTATGTAAAATTACATTTATGTCCTTTACAATCGACTACAATAATGACACAAAACATCATGGGTCTTTAAGTCAATCCATCTTTAAGTCGGTTCGGCCCTTCGTCTTGAGATTTGTCATTATGCCGAAGCTCTATAGGTAGTAGCTTCGGCGCTTGCTCCTGAGAGGATCCTTCGAAGGTGTTCTCTTTCTTTAGGATCTTTGGCTACGAAGCATACCCCCCAACAAATACTATGTTATTTCTGGATATGATGATGGCATTGTGATATTTAAGGGGGCTCGAGCGGTTTCTCGAGTGCCTCTCTATATGTACTGGTTCGTTGGATGACCACACGGGAAAACAGTACAACCATGAGGGTGGTATGGGACGCCCTTTGCTAATTAATTAGAGGAACTGAGGTGTAGTTTGCTTCGTCGTCGTGCTGTCAATGGAAATCGTTGTATGCGGCTCGCTCTACCAAGGGTGGTTTGCACCTTGGGGAGGAGTGCGATACATTTAGGAAACCTAACGGGCGGCTACAGCCTTAGGGAATATTTATAAAGGCTTCGTAGTGAATCCCTGGCCATTCTCTCTGCTGATATGGATATAAATCGATTCAAAGATGCCAGTCTTCCTGTTAGCCGTTGAGCCCCTTTCTTTGTGCTTGGCGGCTCCATCCGAAGGATAGCTTAGATTTTATTTGGATTAGCTTTGATCCCTTTTGTTGAAACCAAACAACCAAGGAATTTCCCCTTCTTTACTCCGAAGACACATTTTTCTGGATTCAGCTTCAGACCAACTTGCCTAAAATTAGCTAATGTCTCCTGCAGATCAGTAATGTGATTTTCTTGCTTCGTGCTTTTTACTATGATATCATCAACATATGTTAGCACGTTTCTGCCTATCTGAGAATGAAGGACCTTCGCTGTCATTCTACTGAAGCTTCCTCCAGCGTTCTTGAGCCCCTCAGGCATCCGAAGATAACAATATGTACCACTGGGGGTTATGAAGCTAGTTTTTGGCTCATCTTCTTTCTTCATCCAGATTTGATGGTAGCCTGAATAACAATCTAGTAGACTCATGAGCTCTGACAAAGCTGCTGCATCTACTAGAGAATCTATTCTTGGTAATGGAAATTCATCCTTCGGACAAGCCTTATTAAGATCAGTAAAGTCAATGCACATTCTCCATTTACCATTGGCCTTCTTCACCATAATAGTGTTGGCTAACCATTCTGGGTACTTTACTTCTCTAATGGCGCCAGCACTAAGAAGTCTTTTCACTTCGTTCCGAGCACCTTCGGCTTTGTCATCAGACATCTTCCGAAGTCTCTGCTTTCTGGGTCTAAAGGATGGATCAACATTGAGCGAGTGCTCAATGACATCCCTGTTCACACCACAGAGATCATTGGCCGACCATGCGAAGACATCTTTATTGTTGAACAGAAACCTTGTCAAGGTTTTCTCCTGCTCCTCAGACAATTGAGACCCCAGCAACACCTTCTGCTCTGCTATATCTTCACATAAAAGCATGGGCTTCGGCTGATCAGCCGAAGTAGCCTTCTCCCTTCTGTACTTGTATTTCTCACAAGCTTCAGCTCCATCTATATTATGGATTACTTTTGAATCTGTCCAGTTTCCTTCGGCCTTTCTGGCAGCTTCTTGACTTCCATGAATAGCAATAGGCCCTTGATCCGAAGGTATCTTCATGCAAAGATATGCTGGGTGAAGAATTTCTTCAAAAGCATTGAGTGTCCCACGACCAATGACTGCGTTGTAAGGGTATTCCATGTCAACAATATCAAACACAACTTGTTTAGTCCTTATATTGTTGATAAATCCGAAGGTCACTGGCATCGTGATCTTGCCGAGTGCTACAATCTGCCTTCCTCCGAAGCCACAAAGGGGATGTGTAGCATCATGGATCTTATCTTCGGGCTCTTGCATCTATCTGAAGGCCTTAGCAAATATACTATCTGCTGCACTGCTTGAGTCAACCAGAACATTGTGGACCAGAAATCCTTTGATGACACAAGAAATAACCATAGCATCATTGTGAGGGTAATCCTTGAGCTAAAGGTCCTCTTGAGAGAAGGTAATTGGGATGTGGGACCATCTTGACTTGATGAAGGGTCCTTGCACCCCGACATAATGTACCCTTCTCTGTGCCTCGTTCTTCTGCTTCTTGTTAGCTGGCTCTGAATATGAACCGCCTGTTATCGGGAGTACCAGCTTCGGAGCCGAAGTAGCTCCAGCTTGGTTGTTGAACGAAGCCATCAGCTCAAAAAAGTGGAAGTGAGTTCACCGGAGGTGGGCGCCAATGTTGGGGACTTGTTCTCAAATGCTATGAATTAAGAACAAGACAACATAAAATGTTAAATATTAATGCCCTTCGTCCGCTGAAGCATTATCTCCCCAAGGATTTTAATGAGTTTCGGACGAAGGCCATGAGCGAAAATATCACGAAGGTCATATCTTCGTGATCAATCTTAAGAGACAATATGAAATAAAATATAAAACATGAGACATTATTGAAAGGCATATCGAATATGGATTACATTATTCACATATTTTATTATATGAACTTAAATATTAAGACATAGTAGTTAGATACATTTATACCTTCGTCTTGGCAGGAAGCAATAATTCCAGCACAATGTGACAGCAATTACAGGATTTCTTGAACAGTGTCGAGGTACTGTTCACCTATTTATAGGCACAGGGTGCAGCCTATGTAAAATTACATTTATGTCCTTTACAATCGACTACAATAATGACATAAAACATCATGGGTCTTTAAGTCAATCCATCTTTAAGTCGGTTCGGCCCTTCGTCTTGAGATTTGTCATTATGCCGAAGCTCTATAGGTAGTAGCTTCGGCGCTTGCTCCTGAGAGGATCCTTCGAAGGTGTTCTCTTTCTTTAGGATCTTTGGCTACGAAGCATACCCCAACAAATACTATGTTATTTCTGGATATGATGATGGCATTGTGATATTTAAGGGGGCTCGAGCGGTTTCTCGAGTGCCTCTCTATAAGGACTGGTTCGTTGGATGACCACACGGGAAAACAGTACAACCATGAGGGTGGTATGGGACGCCCTTAGCTAATTAATTAGAGGAACTGAGGTGTAGTTTGCTTCGTCGTCGTGCTGTCAATGGAAATCGTTGTATGCGGCTTGCTCTGCCAAGTGTGGTTTGCACCTTGGGGAGGAGTGCGATACACTTAGGAAACCTAACGGGCGGCTACAGCCTTACGGAATATTTATAAAGGCTTCGTAGTGAATCCTTGGTCATTCACCTCGGGAGTGAACAAGGGACTTGCAAGCCCGGCCTAGAGGGAATCACGGCTCATGGGTAAAGTGTGCAGCCTCTGCAGAATGTTATGAAACTGATATATCAGTCATGCTCACGGTTATGAGCGGCCTTGGGAGCTCCTTTGATTAGAGATACTATGATTACAAATGAAGATAAGGTTAATTATGGTTTTAATGGCGATGATTGTGATTATGGTTTATGGTATTCTTTCTGTTTGGAAGGAGTACTTTTGGGTTAATAACTTGGGTTTAATGCTGAAATCTAGCTCTCTACTAGTAATATTTACTTGACCAACTAAAAGCAATCGCTTTGAGCTTCACCCCACATGCCGCTAGTCCACCTCATCCAAACGGCGCATTTGCTTAGTACATTGATGTGTACTCACCCTTGCTTTACAACACCAAAAACCACCAGGTTGTCCACATTGCAACCCCTGCTCAGTAGAAGATGAAGTCATGGTGTAGGATTTCTAGGAATTCCAAGACTATGATGAGTTCTAGGCATGGGTTAGCGGCAAACCCCTAGTCGGCTGCCTGTGAAGGCCGTGTATTGCTACGTTTCATTTTTGCACATTGATTTATGTTTAAAACTATGTGGATGTCTCAGGCATCATGATGTAATCAATTTATTACCTTCTTTATGTTATTATTTGAGCACTGTGTGATGATGTCCAACTATGTAATTGTACATGAATTGTTGATCCTGGCACGTACATGGTTCACATTTAGTTTTCCTTCTAAAACCGGGTGTGACATAAGTGGTATCAAAGCCGTGTTGACTGTACGACCACTAACTAAGAGTAGAATGGCCGTTCTAAGGATTATAGTCCCATATTCTCACCTTGGCCCTTGGTGTCACTTCAAAAGACGGTCGTCTCGACCAACTCTATGTTCTATATATATTACACCTTGCTAAAATTTTGTTTTATTTTATTTTCTAATATTTTTTATGGTTTACTTGCTGGACATATTAGTTCTGTTCTTACTCCTATGCTTACTGTGTCTTTTGTAGATGGCTCGTCTTAGACACACCGCATGGAAGTCAGTCATTCCTTTCTTGCCCTCTTGTCTAGCGGAGCATTCGCTTCGTCGCCCAGTGACTGGCCAGTCTAGCCACTTGGAGAGGTTGCACCACCGCCTGCATAAGGAGCTGGAGCATCGGCGCCAGGAGCTGGAGCAGCAGGGCTCTTCCTCCACGCCTCAGTACGAGCTAGAGTCTGTGAGGCATTGCTCCACTGTATCCCCACTGGAGGCATTCCCTGCAACACCACTAGGTGCCCTGGCCGTTGAAGTAGCTACTGGAGGAGACCCTAACGACGGAGACAACGATGATAGCAGCTCGAGCCACAGCACCAACCTCTTAGAGGAGCAGGAGCCGGAGAGATGGGTCGCCCGACCCATCACTCGTGACGCCGCTCACGGGTGTCACTTCCATGATGCACTCGATACCTTGTTGCGTCGGGCACTTGACTGGCACACTTGGTCCATTGAGTATCGCTGCGTGGTCTACCAGCACAATCGTGGGGTATACCCGGACCGCTGGGAGGTGACTTGCTTGGTGCACTGTTTGGAGGATGGTCTCTGGGGTGCAGAGGTCTGCTCGGAGCATTATTCTATCTCTAAGCGGGACTCAGCCGAGGCGGCCATGTATAATGTCGCACGCCATGCACTTTCTCAGTACTGCTCGATGCTCGATGGGGTGGCCGATGGTCTTGACCTGAGGTATTACCCTCGCCGTCCATCTAGCAGCACTGGAGGTGTGGTTGTCTCATCTGTTGGTGAGGACAATCCTAGGTTGAGCACCATAGTCAACCTAGTCGTCGTGCTAAACATGGAGCTGGACCATGCTTTAGACGAGCTGAGTAGGGCTCGTGCTGAGATCGCACAGTTGCGGACTGAGCGTGCGGAGCGCCATCACCTGGAGGATGGCTCTCCTGCCCCGTCGGGATTCAACACCCGTACCGCTCGCCTCAACGTGGACACCATGTCTATGGCAACCCCAACTATAGGACCCAGATAAATTTAGAACCATAGATCATCAGCGTTGGATTTTGTAATTAATGCTTAAAGTAGGAGTTTTAGTCTTAGTCTTAGTCAGTCTTAATTAGTCAGCATAGTTTGCTTATCCTGTGTTTTTATGCTTGTCATGATGAACTATGATGGATTTGGATCTTTGTAATGACTGTCACCAGAGTGTGGGTACCCTCTGCATTTTGGTTTAGCTGCTAATGTTAATAAAATTAGTTATTTAGTTGGGAAACCTTTTTACCTTTGCTTTCCTCTTTATCTAAGAAGATGTGTTTGTCTGTGTTGGGAGTCAGTGAAGATGCTTGTTTGTTCAGTGTTGTGAAGAATTATATACCCTTTTCTTATGCTAAAAGGTTTGCAAGATTAATTCTGATGTTGATTGCCTTCCGCAAATGTCAGACCATAGGTGCAGGGAGGGAGGCAAGGTTAGCCAGAGCAGCAAGCCCCGCAGGATGAGGCACCCCAGCCACAGTTGCCTCCGCCACCCCAATGACAATAGAGCAAATGTTCCTCATGCATACTCAAGCAGTTCAGGAAATTAGGTAGACTTTGGTAGCTATGCAGCAAGTTCAACATCAACCTCAACCCCAGCCGCAGATGCAGATGCCTCAGATGCCCAGAGATAAGCGTGCGGGTTTCATGAGAGGTCATCCCCCTATGTTTGCTCACTCTGCTGACCCCATGGATGATGAAGACTAGCTGCGTACCATGGAGCAGGAGTTGCACACCGCTTAGTGCAATGACAGAGAGAAGGTCCTATATGGTCCCCGTCTATTGAGGGGAGCAGCTTAGTCCTGGTGGGAGTCTTATCTCACCACCCACGATGTCATGTTCCAGAAGGTCTGATGATAGTGAAGAAAGAGAAGTTTCTATCACTAAAGCAAGGGCTCATGTCAGTCAATGAGTACAGAGACAAGTTTCTGCATCTATCCCACTATGCTCCTAAACATGTTAACACAGATGTCAAGAGGCAGTACCATTTCTTAAGAGGTTTAGTCGATCCCCTGCACTATCAACTGATGAATCATACCTTCCCCACCTTTCAACACCTAATCTATAGAGCAATCATGACTGAGAAGAAGCGCAAGGAGATGGAAGATCGAAAGTGCAAGATTGGTGGACCTCAGCCTAGAAGCAATAATCGTCCTCGTTTCTCTGGTAATCCACCTCAATAGTTCAAGCAGAGTCACCCTCAAGGATATCAGCAGCAGAACCAGCGTCTGCCTCAGCAGTAGTTCTAGAAGCAGTACCCTCAGCATCAGCAGCAGTATCACCAGAATAGCTAGCAAGGAGGAAGTCAGTTCTAGATGCAGAATAATCAGACCAACCAACCAGAGCAGTCAAGAAGCCCCAATGCAAGGAGGAGGCAGAGGATGCTTCCATTGTGGAGAGCAGGGCCATTGGGTGATGCATTGTCCGAAAAAAATGGCTCAACACCAGCCGGCCCCAAATGCCCCAGCAAGGCAGAATGTACCTCAGCAAGGAGCAGGCAATCGTGTTCAGACGCGCTACAAGCAGGGGAGGCTGAACCATCTTGAGGCCGAAGCAGTCCAGAAAACACCAGGCATCATAGTAGGTACTGAAAGGATCACGATGCCCAAGAGGGGGGTGAATTGGGCTTTTCTAAAAATCAACACTAATTAAAACCTAAGCAAGAGCTAAGCAAGAGCCCAACTTCACCCCAACTGCTAGCACTAAGAATATAATACTAGAAATGCAACAATGCTAAGACAATACTTCAAATACTTGCTAAACAAATACATAATGTAAAGTGCTTGAATTAAGTGCAGAATGTAAAGCAAGGTTTAGAAGACTCCTCCAATTTTTCCCGAGGTATCGAAGAGTCGGCACTCTCCACTAGTCCTCGTTGGAGCACCCGCGCAAGGGTATCGCTCCCCCTTGGTCCTCGCAAGAACCAAGTGCTCACTACGAGATGATCCTTTGCCACTCCGGCGCGGTGGATCCCTCGAGACCGCTTACAAACTTGAGTCGGGTCACCAACAAGATCTTCACGGTGATCACCGAGCTCCCAACGCCACCAAGCCGTCTAGGTGATGCCGATCACCAAGAGTAACAAGCCATAGACTTTCGCTTGACCAAGAGAAGCCTAATGCAAGTGGTGTGTGCTCTAGGTGGCTCTCACTAGCGCTAATGAGGAACAAACGCGGATTATGATTCTCTAATCTCCTCACTAGGCTTTTGGTGCTTGCAATGCTCTAGCAATGTGTTGGAATAAATGTGGAGTGCAAGACATTGAATATGGTGGGTGGAAGGGGTATAAATAGCCCTCACCCACCAACTAGCCGTTATAGGCATCTCACTGCGCAATGGCGCACCGGACAGTCTGGTGCGCCACCGGTGCGCGAACGGTGCGCCACCGGTGCGCCAACGGTCGTTTCCAACGGCTAGTTCTGACAGCTAGCCGTTGGACTCATGGCACACCAGACAGTGAACAGTCACTGTCCGATGCACACCGGACAGTCCGGTGCGATGTCCGGTGCGCCACTAAAATTCAACTCTGAAACAGGCGCTCTTGGGTTTTCTGTGGAGGAAACCTCTTCCTCGGACCAGCCTGGTCCCACCTGGCAGAGGGTGCACCGGACAGTCCGATGCACATCGGACAGTCCGGTGCCCCAGGGACAGAAACCCTACTTCTTGTTTTTCAGCTGATTTTCAAATCGGTTTTCGTTCTAACTTGTGAGTGAGTTCTAGAGTGACACCTAGCACTGTATGTGAGTGTGATTGTGCACCAACACTACACTAGAACTCTCTTGGTCAAACTACTCATCGACAACCCCTCTTTATAGTACGGCTAAAAGAGAATAAAAGACCTAACTAAATCGCGAGTGTCTACATCTCCTTGACACTCGAACTCCGTAGACCTTCACCTTTTGTTTCGTCGTTTTAGCCGTCGCTTCGAGTTCTTATCTCCGGGATTGTTTTCACTGTTGTAGTACTTCTACCTGTCATGCGACCTAACTTACCATTTGTCTCTGCAAAACACACGTTAGTCACATATAATATTACGTTGTCATTAATCACTAAAACCAACCAGGGGCCTAGATGCTTTCACGTACGTTCTCGGTCGAGTCCCATCTTGCAGAAGTGTTATTTGATACTGTAGCAACACATTCATTTATTACTGCATCACGGGCAGAAGCGCATAATCTCCTAATAACCACCATGACAACACCAATTCAAATTGATTCAGCTGGTGGAAAAGTCCAAACTGATAGTGTATGCTTGAATGTAAGTGTGGAAATAAGGGGGATAGAGTTCCTCGCTAACCTGATAGTGATGGGTACTCAGGGAATAGATGTTATCCTAGGGATAAATTGGCTAGATAAGTACCAAGCAGTTATCAGCTGTGATAAGAGGACGGTGAAGTTTGTGTCCCCACTAGGAGAAGAAGTGGTGACTGAGCTAGTCTCACTCGAGCCAAAGAAAGGAGGTTGTCACCAGATGGCTATTGATAGCAAAGAGGCCGATCCACTCGACACTATCAAGGTTGTGTCAGAATTTTCGGATGTGTTCCCTAAAGATTTACCAGGTATGCCACCTGAGCGGAAAGTTGAGTTTGCCATAGTGCTTATTCCTAGCATCGCCCTTATTTCTATAAGAGCCTATAGGGTTTCTGGACTAGAATTGGTTGAGCTCAAGAAGCAGATAGATGAGCTATTAGAGAAAGGTTACATCAGACCAAATACCTCACCTTGGGTAGCTCCTGTCTTGTTCGTGGAAAAGAAAAAACAACACCAGGAGGATGTGCATTGATTACCGAGCTCTGAATGAAGTCACAATCAAGAACAAGCACCCTCTGCCTAGAATAGAAGATCTATTTGACCAGTTGAGAGGAGCCAGCGTGTTCTTGAAGATAGATCTGAGGTCAGGTTACCATCAGCTCAGGATCCGACCTTCGGACATCCCGAAGATGACATTTATTACCAAGTATGGGTTGTACGAGTACACAATTATGTCTTTGGCCTGACGAATGTGCCAACCTTATTCATGAATCTTATGAACAGTGTGTTCATGGATTATCTAGACAAGTTTGTGGTGGTGTTCATTGATGACATTCTCATATATTCTCAAAGTGAGGAAGAGCATGTGGATCATCTTAAGATGGTATTGCAGAGGATGCGAGAGCACCAGCTGTATGCAAAGTTGAGCAAATGCGAGTTCTAGATTGATGAAGTCCTGTTCTTGGGTCACATTATAAAAAGAGATGGATTGGCTATGGATTCGAAGAAAGGGGTAGACATTCTGAACTGGAAAGCACCAACAGATGTTCAAGGAATCAAGAGCTTCATTGGAATGGCCGGATATTATCGGTGATTCATTGAAGGTTTTTCAAATATTATGAGACCAATGACAGCCTACTAGCAAATAAAGTCGAGTTTAGGTGGACATAGAAGTGCTAAGTGGCCTTTGAGGCGCTGAAAGAGAAGTTGACTACATTGCCTGTCTTAATTATGCCTGATGTGCATATGTCATTTTTGGTGTATTGCGATGCTTCCAACACCGGCTTGGGATGTGTATTGATGCAAGAGGGAAGAATTGTGGCATACTCATCCCGATAGCTGAAGGTTCATGGGACAAATTATCTAGTCCATGACCTGGAGTTAGCAGCAGTGGTTCATGCACTAGAGACATGGAGGCTCTATATGTATGGGCAGAAGTGTGATGTTTATACAAACCACAAGAGTCTGAAGTACATATTCACCAAGTCAGAGCTGAATATGAGGCAGTGAAGATGGTTAGAGTTGATCAAAGACTATGAATTGGGAATTCACTACCATCCAGGCAAAGCGAATGTGGTGGTAGATTCTTTAAGAAGAAAAGTCAAGTCAACATGATGGTCGCTCACCCGATGCCTTATGAGTTGGCCAAAGAATTTGACAGACTTAGCCTCGAATTTTTGAACAACACGTAAGGAGTAACAGTCGAATTAGAACCCACCGTAGAGAGGGAAATCAAAGAAGCACAAAAGAACGATGAAAAGATCAATGAAATCCTGCAGCTGATTTTAGAAGGAAGAGTCAAAGATTTTCGGGAAGATGCAGAAGGTGTGGTACGGTTCAAAGACTGCATGTGTGTTCCCAATGTCCAATCCATTTGGTAGTTGATCCTCAATGAAGCTCATTAGACAGCCTATTCCATACATCTTGGAAGTGAGAAGATGTATCAGGATCTGAAGAAGAAATTCTGGTGGTACAGAATGAAAAGGGAGATTGCAGAGCATGTGGCTTTATGTGACAGTTGTCAGAGAGTCAAGGCAGAGCATCAAAGGCCAGCCGGTTTGTTCCAGCCATTGCAGATTCCTCAATGTAAATGGGATGACATCGGAATGGACTTCATATTCGGGTTGCCCCGCACTCGAGCCGGCTACGATTCCATATGGGTAGTAGTGGACCACTTGACCAAGTTAGCCCACTTCATACCCATCAAGACTAGCTACAACAGTGCAGTATTGGCAGAGCTATACATGTATCAAATCGATTGTCTCTATGGTGTGCCAAAGAAGATAGTGTCAGACCGAGGAACACAATTCACCTCTCATTTCTGGCAACAGTTGCATGAAGCTTTGGGTACACATTTTAATTTCAGTTCAGCTTATCATCCGCAGATAGATGGTCAGACTGAAAGAATTAACCAGATCCTAGAAGATATGTTGAGAGCTTGTGCGTTGCAAGATAAGTCCGGATGGGACAAGAGACTACCTTATGCAGAATTCTCCTACAACAACGGTTACCAGGCCAATTTGAAGATGTCACTGTTTCAAGTACTTTATGGAAGTGGTTGCAGAACTTTGTTGCATTGGGATCAACCTGGAGAAAAGCAAGTGTTTGGGCCTGACATTTTGCTCGAAATCGAAGAGAACATCAAGATGGTTCGGGAGAATCTGATGATAGCGCAGTCAAGGCGGCAAAGTTATGTAGACACAAGAATAAGAGAGCTGAGTTTTGAAGTGGGGGATTTTGTCTACCTAAAGGTATCGCCTATCTGATGAGTCAAAAGGTTTGGAGTCAAAGGCAAGCTAGCACCCCGATATGTTGGTCTGTATCAGATTCTCGCAAGAGTGGAGAAGTGGCCTATCAGTTCAGTTTACCGGAAGGTTTGTCAGCGGTGCATGATGTCTTTCATGTGTCTCAGTTGAATAAGTGTCTGCATGTGCCAGAAGAGCAGTTGCCAGTGGAGGACCTAGAAGTTCAAGAGGACTTGACATACATAGAGAAGCCAACGCAGATTCTGGAGATTGCAGATAGAGTCACCCAGAGGAACACTATCAGGATGTGCAAAGTCAGATGGGGTCACCACTCTGAGGAAGAAGCAACTTGGGTGTGTGAAACTGATCTGATGGTCAAGTATCCTGAGCTCTTTGCTGGCCAACCTTGAATCTCAAGGGCGAGATTCTTTTAAGGGGGATAGGTTTGTAACGCCCTGAATTTGGGGCTATAATTTTTCTTCTCAAATATTCACCAAATTCAGGCGTTACTCCCTTTTTCTCTTCCTATTTTGCTCCTTCCTCCTATTTTCAAATCAATATAGAGACTGGTGTCCGAATCGCGTGTAAACAAAACCCTAAGTTGATATTGTTGTTGCATCATGCCGAAGCATATTTATTTTGTCTGATGTTATGCCTAGGCGTGCGTTCGTCTAGTTGTGGATTTCGATTCGCAAAATAAACATGATTAGAAGCAGGCGAGATTGAGTAGAGGGAATCGGCCCCGCGGTCTAGCACGGCCCATCTCAGCCCTGGCGCGCGCGCCCAGGTGCCCTTGTGTGACACCCCAGTGTCACCTAGGGTTTCTCTTAAAAATGCCAAATCAAGAACCATCATTTTATGTGAACCAAAGTAAGCATGAGCATCAAATTAACTTAAGAATAAAGAATTCACCAAGCATATACTTAAAAGTATCATGATCAAAACAAATGGGTCTTTCCAAAAGGTAATAATGTTGCAACCCTAATAAAAACCCTAAGTAAGCCCCATGAGCAAAATTCAAGAAAATAAGGAAAAGGGTATGAAAAATTTAAAATTAAGACTTGAGCCAATTATAAACATTGAAGTATACTTAATAAACAACAAGAAAGGTTGAGAAAGCTTAGCCAAAATAACTCAAATAAAACCCCAAATCAAGCTTCTCATGTGGGGACTTAATGGGAATTCTGAATTTCAGAATTCTGAAATTCAGACCTTGAGCCAAAGATCAAGGATGTTCACCTTGATCCCTAACTCGAATCCTAATGGCCCCATTAACAAAAATGTGCCTAATTAACCCCTCTGTCATGTGCCAGGAGATGGCATTAGGACGCGTGCCTCGGACACGTCAAACCAGAGATTTTCTCCCTATGTGTGGAAGTGAGACAAACAGGATTTCTCCCCTCTCTATCTCTTAATCCAGTCAGCGAAACTTGCTAGCCTCCACACACAAACGACAAAGGGACCTGAGAGGAAGAGATCTCTCAACGGGATCGTGGCCTTAATCTCAAAGATTTGGGCCCAATCCACGTTTGAACTTGACCTCTCTCTGCTTTGCCTCGTGCTCGACGCTGTGCCAGGCGCCAGAGCGCGCACTAGCGTTCGCCGCGCACGCCCCGAGTGCATGTCAGAGCCCCGCCCTCGGTCGTGCTCGCCCGTGCCTATAAAGCCTCCCCGGGCGCGCCTCACCTCACCCCGCGCTCACCTTCACCGGCCAGCCCCCTCTCCTTAGCTCCGGCGAGCTCAATCCGCCCGCCATTGCCGCCAGAGCTTCGGCCACCATGGCCAGCCCACTCCAGCCACCCCCAAGTCGTGCCAGTGCTTCGGCTAGCTCCGCCAGTGGCCCGAAAAGCTTTCCAAGCCCTCGGACCAGGTCGGACTTCACTGGAGGCCCGAGATCGACCTCACCGGACTTTGGTCTTTCGCCGCTGCGCGTGGACAGAGCTAACCGGTGAGTCTCCGTCCAATTCCTTGCACCCATATCTTCTATGGCATCCCGTGAACCTCTCTGACCCGTCCAATTGAACTATCTCGCCGTGAGCAGGCCGGACTCCTCGCCGCCGACGAGCATCCCCGCCTGCGCACGTGGACCGACCAACTCCGGCCATCCCCGACGGCGACCCTCACACCGTTGTGATCCCTGAGACCTCCCCTACGTCCTCGACCACTTCACCGGAGCAATCTCGCCGCCGGTAAGCCCCTCCGCCCTTTCTTCCGCCGCGGTTACTGTTTAAGTTAGGAGAAGGACCTCGGGTTAGGATTTGAAGAACCCGAGGGGTTTTTTGTAACGTCAGTGACCCATGTGAATAGTAGCCTAGGGACTGATCCACGAAGAAAACTCAAAATACCCTCCAGGGACCCCAGTGCATAGTAGTTTTCCATTTAATTAATTCTGTTAATCTTTTTAAATAACCAGAGAACTTAGAAAATCCATAACTTGATGAATTCTTAATAAAAAGTTGTCAAACTAATTTTTCTAGCTTCTGAATATTATGAACCATCATTTAAAAATGATAAACCCTATGCTTTCTGTTCTAAAATTTTGAGTTTAAAATTAAAAACAGAAACTGACCAAACCTAGTTTAATTAAGGAAAATTAGTTTTTCTTCTGTACTGAACCTAAGAAAATTTGTGGGTATTCAAACCTCATTTAGACACTATTTAAAAATAATAGGAACCCCAGCATTGAAAAATATGATGTAGATATTCATTTAAAGCTATTTTGCCCAAAAGTTAGGAAAAATCAGAAAGGCATTAGAAATTCATGAATAGTGATTAGAATTATTTTTCCTAGTTTGCTTAAGTAACAGAGAACCTAGGAAAATAAAAGAGACCATTAGTTCAGATCAGTTTTAAATTAAAATGTTTTATTTAGCCTTATTTGGACTAAAAATTAATTATTAGAGTTACAAAACTATAACCAAAATGGATAATAAAAATCCAGTGGACTTACAATCACCAGAGCCCACTACAAAAATAAAGAACACCTCAGCCCAACCTTTTAAGTAAGGAAAATAAATATAAAATGATAATGAGGCATTTTCCAAATAAATCATGAACAACCCCTAATAATGTAATAATGGGCAACCAAAAATTGGCTAAGTCCATAATGAGATAAACCACCAGAGAAAAATGCAAACCCATAAAAACGAAGCAAACTCATACCTATTGCTAATGATTTAAGAAAAAGGCCACTTAATTCAAAAAATGCATACCACCCCTCCCCTTAAGCAAAAAGAGGCCAAACTTCAGAATGATTGCTCTTGCGCAAAACAATAACTAAGAAAAATAAGAACTCTGTTGTTTGATATTTTTCAAATATAGTGGTAGTAGAAAGCACCTATTTGGCTAGAAACTTGAGAAAATCATAGTAAAATAATTAAAAGGTATTAATGACTAGAAATTTGTACCAAATCATGTTATAACACCTAAAGGCCAGCAAAAATAAGTTTTAGAGAATTACCTACTGTTAAATAATAGTTGTAGTTCAAAGCACCCCTTCTTCCCTAACATTTGATAATTTTGTCCAGAGAAAACCATTCACTTTCTGATCCCCAAATTTTGAAACAGAGAAACATACACCAGCACCAAGCCACTGTAATTTTTGCAGAATTTTTGGAATTTTATAAAAGCAACTTGTAGTTCAAACCTACTCCAAAACATTTTAGAGAATAAAAGAAAAGGAAAAAGGAAATAAACCTCACCCCAACAAGACTAACTTGAGTACTTATCAATTCTCACTAAGGTTTAAAAAGAATTCAGTGGAACCCCAAAAATAAACCTACCACTTACCTTAGATAAAGTTTGACCCAATTTACCAAGTATACCACCCAAGGGTCTCACATAAGTAAAGTTAACTTTGTTTAACTCAAGAAGATCATACACCTCCAAAGTTGTAATTTCTAAAAGCACATATCATATCATGCATATATCTTACGCATTGCATTTCTTAGATTGTAATCTTGCCGATGGAGAGTACGTGCTCATCCCCGAGCAAGGACCTGTCCAAGAGGAGGACCAGGAGCAGGCTTCCGAGGCTACTATTGAGGATCTCCCCGCAGCCCTAGCAATTGAAGGCAAGCCCCGGTTTTATGCATAACCGTATTATTATATGCTACTTTACTACACTTAATGCTTGTAGGATTGTAATGTGCACTTAAGTGTAGGAGTTGCTTGAAACCTCTAGTTGCATGAACTTAGGATTCCTTTTTGAGATGAATACTAGTATGCTAGGTCGAGTAGCTGCTTGCTAATCAGGATCTTGGTAGAAGTCGAGTGATTTTTCTAGCACTCGCGCGAGGTCAGGAATTGATTGTATTCATCTTGATAACGGGATATATGTTAGTCTATGGACTTGGATCCAGGGAGGATGCCTTGTCCATGAGACAGGAAAAAGGAATTAAGGATTAATGTGTGGATACCTGAGTCAAGCTTTTGAACGTACTAAGCACATGCCGGGAAAAATGGTAACCGGTAAACCTAGTACCTGAGTGAAGCCGGGCGCGGACTTTATCCCTCATGCGACCTGAGACTGGGTCTCCCATGCTAGCTATGGTGGGTACAAGTGCGGTCACTGCACGGCGGCAGCCGGGGTCAGTGGAGCATTGTATGCCAAGGCGGTGAGGCCTGGACGCGAACGGGGAATCGATGGGGACGGTTGTCATGTGTGGGGTCGGAGTACCCTGACTTGCCGTGTGTTTAGGTTTACCTTGCAAGGTTAAAACTCGATTCGAATCGTCTGCTTCTCGCAGCTAATGAGACTGCTTGTCCCCTTGTACTGCATCGAGTAAGAAGTGAAATGAGGTTACATGAGATAACTTGTTGATTGAACTAAATGCTTGTCACCATGTACGCTTAGAAGGAGCAAATCTAGCTAAGTTAATGATGATAGAAATTGAAAGGCTAAAAATTAATTTTAGAAACAGCTAGTGCTTTTGGCAAACCAAACCCCTCAGCCAAACAACTGCATAGTCTAGAGGTAGAGGAGTAGACTCCTCACACCGATTAAGTCTAGCTGAGTATTAGTATACTCAGCCTTGCTTGTGGCATAATTTTTGCAGGTACTATTCAGGAAACGGTTGATGGTGTGACTTGGCCTACCACCCTGCCACCGGGTTGGACGGTCGAGTGGGATGTTGCTCCGGCAGGAGAGGAGCACGAGGAGTAGTGGGCTAGGCCTTGCCCATTTCCTCGATACCGACGACATCGATTATCCGCTGCATTTTATTTTGTGAACTCTTATGTGCTACTCAAAAACTCCGATCTATGTAATAACTCAGTACTTAATTTGAGGTTTCCTGTTTTATTGTATTTCTTCTGTGACTCACCTTCGAGTGAGATTGTGGAATTTGATCCTGGTTAAGTGGCTCTATCAGACTAGATCTGAGGGACTGACGGGTTATTCCGATTTAAGTGTGTTACGGCCCCTGAGGCGTGACTTAGGCACTTAAGCTGGCATAATTCTGGTGGTTCCGCCACAGCTGGTATCGGAGCAAATTCCACCACAGAGAAGGACAATAAACCATGAATACCAATTTTCAAAATCTAAAACTTGCCTAGAAACTGTTACGGATCGTCAGGACTAGACCGCTAGACCTAGGACGAAAGGCCTTAGGCATAGAGGGAGAAATAGGTGGCTAATTGATTAGGCCCCGTGGGCCGGTACTTATATTTTTATGGATGCCCTAAAAAGCACCCTATTTTCTTTTGAGAGGCAACGTTACTTCCAGCATGCATGCATTATAAAACACAAAGAGGAATTAAAATTTTGAGCTAACCACTTTCTTTAAAACCATCCGGGCTCTCTTTTTCTTTTTCCTTCCACCATAATCTTTACCTTTGATTCCCTTCCGCAGATGAATTCACCCACCCCCACCAGTGGAGGAGACTCTCGTTTCAGTTCTGACTTCCTTTCTTGCGATGGCGTTCCTTCCATCTTGTGGGAAGTGCTTAACTCCGCTGGTTACCCTACGCCCCCTTTGTACACGGTGCAGTTGTATGAGGAGCATCGGGTACCTCGTTGTCGGGTCTGGCTGACTTTGGAGGCTCATCCCCTTCAGCCGGGTTGGCGTTCTCTTGATTCTAAGACGATTGGACTCAGGACGGACGACACCGTTGAAGCAGCAGCCATGAAGACTCTGACTACTTTCTGTGGTTACCATCCCCTGGAGATGGTGATGCACCCCTTGGGACTCTTCCCTGCTGAGAAGAAGGATGATCCCATGTGGTGTAACCGCGTGAGCCATGTGAAGGATGTGTGGGCGATGTATCCTGACTTGGTTGGGAGGATCACTGTTCAGTGCATGAGTGCGCTGTACCGCCTTCAGGCCCTTCAGAGCGATGCTATGGCACTCCTTGCTAACACCGCTCAAACTGCCAAGCTCACTCTCGATAGTCGAGAAGATTTTGTGGTCGATCTATCCACCGAGTTGGTAGAGAAGGATCTGTAGGTGGAGAGGCTGAGCCAGCGCATCATCACCTTGGAGCAGCAGGTGGAGATCCGAGACAACACTATCGATGTCTTGGAGAACCAGCTTCACGACGTGCAGAGGGAACTCGAAGAAGCGAATGACCACTTGGACATGCACCACCTGGAGATGGAGGCCAGTGAAGCAGGTAGCGAGGGAGAAGAGGCTCCCGAGGAGCTAGGACCAGCCCCTGGTGCCAATGGGACTACCTCCGCGATGCCTCCTTCACCTGTATCCAGTGTCGCTTCCACCGCTCAGGGTTAAGCAGTCGCTTTGACACTTTTAGGCGGATAGAAACCTATGCGAGCTTAGTTAATATCAGATTTTGGACTAGGCTTATGGGTACTTTCCCCTGATTGATGTAACCCTGTGAACTTTTAAAATCTGTGGGATCTTTGTCACCATGTTATCTTCATTTCGAACCTAATATTATGATTATGGCATTTTTCCTTCCATATGAGATGATATCTTGTCGTTCGAACTGTGAGTTGGGATAACAATGGCGACAATCTCTGTTTTCAGATGGCAGCTAGGCAGCGTCGCAGGCATAACGAGCAGGTTCCCCCGCCACCTCCTCCAGCTCCCACAGTGCAGGAGCTGATGGCCCAGCAGAATGAGATTCTGCGACAGCTCTTGCAGCGCCAGCCCCACCCTCAGCAGCATGGTGGAAGCCAGCATCAGCGACCTCCGGCTATGGCAACTTACCAGGAGTTTCTAAGCACGCAGCCACCCTTGTTCACCAAGGTAGAGGATCCGTTGGACGCCGACGTATGGCTTCGCGTCGTTGAGTCCAAGTTTCCCCTCCTCACGGGAGACTGCCCTGATGAGGCCAAGGCTCGCTTCGCCGCACAGCAGCTTCGCGGCCCTGCTCGGACTTGGTGGGACCACTTCCATGCTATGCTCCCCGCTGATCGGGAAGTTGTCACACCCGGGTTTTCGGGGCACCAAGACCCGGGCGCGAACATAATCATCAGGTGTGCTGGGACCAAGTCTCACACATATGATGAATCATGGCACAGGATCGAATGTCACATCTTTACTATATAATAGGAGTTTTGTACAAAATAAATAAATAATTACATTATAAGGAGACAACGGTCCAGCAACCCAAAGTTGACTGGGAGACGACGGCCTAGACCTCTCACGAACTCATCACAGCATCCTCCATGTGCCTCGTCCTGCGGTACCTGTTCTTGACCTGTGGGGGGTGTGAGACAGCAAGAGTGAGCTCACATACGTTCATCGCTCAACAAGTTGTGGGGAATAATGTGCATGAACTCGCCAAAGGTGGGAGCTCACGTGAAGTGTGAGGCTTACCAAAGAGGATGGTTAGAGCTGAGCATTGCTTTTAAAGTTGGTCAAAATTTTATTAGCAATTACTAAGTATAAGTAAATACCAACCCAATTAAGTAGTAGAACAAAAGTAACAACATCACCTGTGATGCAATGCATATGACAAATTGAATTTAGTTCCATAATTTAATCATCAGAGAGTCCTGAGCTGCTCATGACCGTGAGCTCGGCTAGTATACCAGTTTTACACTCTGCAGAGGTGGTACCCTTTACCCACAAGTCATGTTACCCATCTGCCAAGGGATCGCGACTTCCCATACACCTCTACCGAGGAGGCGAGGCAGGGTAACACTACGAGGCCTTTACAAAGTTCCACTAGCTTCAGAAAACCCGCTACAGTTTATAGGAAGCTCCAATGCAGGGTTCTTGCCTGACCGCCATCGCAGCAAAATCAACCAAGGACCTCCCTACACTGACCACTCCCCTACTGCCCTTGCCCCTTTCGGGTAAGGTAGTCCTCCACTAGCTTTCCTAATTAATCAGCCAAGGGCGTCCATAAACCCTTGTGGTGGCACGTGTTTCTCAAGTTAAGCTCTATGTTCCAATTAACATTAATGATCTTGACATGAACATAAATAGAATAACAAAATAACTGGAACATAGATATGATAAATAATTATCCCAAATCCATGTAAAGCAATAGCAAACTACCCAAGTGATTCAGGGGTAAACAAGGTAATGAGATAAACAATCTAGGGTAACCTATTGGGTCCCATCAAAATTAACATATGCATGAATAAATGATATTAAAGAACATTATTGGGTAAAAAGTGGTCAAGGGCACAACTTGCCTGGCACTTGAGATTTCAGTTACCAGGGTGATTCTTTAAATCCTCGTGATCTCACTGCTAGTCGTAGCAATACAAACAAGCACAATATATAGAGAAAATTAACATCACACCAAACATGTAAACAAAATACACAGTAATAATCTACACATTAAAATGAAATCCTAGGAACAGGAATCATATTTTTTGGAGTTATAGATTTTAAGATATGAATTTCCTAAGGTTTAATGTGCTTGAAATATGATTAAATGAGAAATCATTTTTCTTACTGTTTTCATGTCAAAACTGAGACTCTAAGTGATAGAGAATAATATTACAAAATTTTAGAAATTGGAATGGATCAATTTTGACTAAAAATGGATTTTCTATGATTTACACAAGTTCTAGGGTTTATTTTCATATTAAAAATCCAATTTCCAATTCATTTAATCAATTTAATACAGCTCTGGACTGGGCCTAAATTATAGAAAATAGCAGGGTTCTCCGTGTAAATTCCCTAAGACACAGAGTATAGTTCCCGAGGACTGCGGGTTGGTTTTCCGAAAACAGAGGGGCTCTTTAATAAATGTACACGGCGAAGGGGTATGCAGCGCCTGGGATCGTCCGATTAGAGATTGACGCATAGGATTAGATCCTCTCCCTATGCGAACAGGTATGCACCGCTGATCATTGGATCAACGATCGGATGGCGCCGGTTTAATGAATCCTAAAGCGATGTCCATCATCCGATCTTGATCGGACGGATAGTAGTCGCCCAAGCCGAATGGGTGAGCCACATCTAATCTCTATCGTCCGTTCAGATCAAACGGCAGAGGCGCCTTCTTCCCCCCCGGCGCACTACAGGGCCGCGCCAGCACACCCGAACGACGGCGCCCTCGCCGGAGAGCGTGAATCCGGCCCTCACGAACGCCATACCCCGATTCACTCGGCCCTCGCCGGATTGACGACTTCCCAAACTCAATCCCCAAACAAATTTCGGCCGACATCGAGCACAGGAAACGGTCCACGGCGCACAGATCACGACGGCAGTATATCAGCCACGCGACCTGAAGGACCACACGCTTCCACTCAATACAGCCGCTCCCCATCAAACTGGCGGGACTGCGCAACTTGCCGGAGCGAGCACCATCATTCTTCCGAGCGCCCATTCCCCACAGCTACTAGCGCAACACGAAGAAGTGACGGGAAAAGAAATTAGTACGAGGTGTTCCTTACCGTTGGAATTGGGGTGCAGTTCTCAGCCCATGGTGCTACGCGGTCTCGCGGTGGAGGAATATCCCAGCGTTGAATCCATGACGGTGCTGAACCGGTGGTCCACTCCATGCTCTCTAATGCCGGCACGATCCTGCGCACCCCAGCTTTTCGGTTAAAGCCCTTCGATGGCACGCGGGCGGAGTAGCCGCTGTGGCTCTCGGCGGCTACCAAGTTCTCTGTCCTTGCGTGGTTATGGTGTTTGGTTCCCTCAGGAATCTGCCCAACGGCTGGTGGCGAGGGGTCGTAGTCTTGTTGGTTTTATATTTGGAAATGGAAAGAGTCCAGGCCTCAACAGAACCCCAGAGATTCCCGGCGCAATCAACGATCTGCACGGACGAGTTCTCGGAGCAGATATGCCTGGCAAGGCGGTTACAACAACCTACTGATTCCGATTGGGCTCGGCACACAGAGATGGAGCTGTCCTCAGGCCCACCCGCCAGCAACTCCATACGAGACGTGAGTGCAGCGAGCGTACTGAAGCATGGCCCTACCTGTTATTGGATTCTAGGCGAGCGACTGTCCTTACGACTGGGTGAGATCAGATACGTATGCGTGCATGAGATTTGCTTGATTACGTGGTATGTAGAGTTCAGCCGATGTCATTTGTGGCTAGAGAATAAACGAAAGAGAAGAAAACTATGGTCGTGTGTTTGCTTTTTTTTAAGTAAGGTAGGCACAATTTATACTTATTTGCATTTTCCTTATTTTCTTAAATCTCCAAATTGTAAATTAGGGTTGAATCTCCAAATTTGGATTTTTAATATATTTCTTTTTACATTATTTTTATATCGTCACAAAATGCACACAAAATAAACCTCAGCATGATGCACTATTTAATGACTTCTATTAATCCTTTATTTTTTATGAGGTGTTCGCATGAAATGATAAATAGAGATGGCACACATGTATATAAAGGAATATAATTTCTACTTTTAGATTTTCTTACAAAGTGGGTATTACAAATTCTACCCCCCTTAAAAATAATCTTGTCCTCGAGATTTGCAAGAAAGGGATATAGAAAGTTTTTTTTAACGTTTTGTTTTCAATTAGTTTTAATGCTCCCAAAAGTTTCTCTTCATTAGCAAGTGTGGCTAGAAAACATGCACATATTATGTTTTAGCAAATAAGTAAGATTTAGAAAAGCTTAGGATAAGAGAAGGTTAGGCAAGAAAAACTTCTATCCCGGATGGTGGATCTTGATGCATCTAGAGATCTGGTTTGACTTTTATCCTTGACGATTACCTTCCTTGACGGTGACTCTTATCCTTTCCTTGATGAGGTTGATCTTCTTTGTATTGGTGTCTTGGTTAAGATAGATCTGTATGTAACACGTAGGTAGAGCAGCTGGTTTAGTAGATGGCTGAGTTTAATGATGTTAGTCAGAATCTGGTTTGGTCGTTTGCTTCTAGACGGGTGGGATAGGTTATGTAACCTATCATGTAGGTCAAGTTGTTGGGTATGGCTGAGTTGATCTAAGTCACCAATTTAGGCGTAAGTGAATTAGAAGTATGGCCTTATCCTTTGTACCAGCATTAAGTAACTCACACTAGATTAGATCATATAAGATTAGATAGGATCGACATTAGATTGGATATGACTAGATTATACTAGTTAAGATCTCATTATTTTGGATTAGATCCTGGTTGTTACTAGTGTGGGGTAAATATGCTTATTAGGGTAAGATGAATCCATAAGGACAAGGTAGAATCTTTTGAGGTCAGTTAGATCTATTAGGATGTCATAAGACCCTTTTCAAGATAAGAATAATATTTTTTAGGATAAGATGGATCTATGAGTGTAGGATATAATATTTTAAGATAAGATGGATATTGTTAGGCTAGATACTTTAATGAGGGATAATCTAGTTTGTCTAGTTATTTTTATAAGCATTTTTTTTCTATATGTATATGTAGATGTAATTGTGGACATTACTCCACAACTCATCACACTCAATCAAAGATCCAAATCAGACAAGTATCATAAGAACAAAACATTCAAATTCAAAGATATCTATAAAAATAGTTTTGTTTTTTTTGTTCCTAAGGTTAGGTCTCCTAGTCCTAAAGTCACTTTAGGCATAGGATTTCAAAGTGTGAAATCCACATTTGTCTTTAGAAAGAAAAGGTAAGAATAATCAGAGTAAAGCGGAAATAGATGAGAAAAGATTAAGGAAAGTTTAGAAAGAATCAGAGTAGCAGAGGTAAGTAAATATTGGTTGTCCAGTTTTATCTAGGTTGCGTCCTACAGTCAACATTCCTCTGATACCACTTCTGTCACACCCGGGTTTTCTGGGCACCAAGACCCGGGCGCGAACATAATCATCAGGTGTGCTGGGACCAAGTCTCACACATATGATGAATCATGGCACAGGATCGAATGTCACATCTTTACTATATAATAGGAGTTTTGTACAAAATAAATAAATAATTACATTATAAGGAGACAACGGTCCAGCAACCCAAAGTTGACTGGGAGACGACGGCCTAGACCTCTCACGAACTCATCACAGCATCCTCCATGCGCCTCGTCCTGCGGTACCTGTTCTTGACCTGTGGGGGGTGTGAGACAGCAAGAGTGAGCTCACATACGTTCATCGCTCAACAAGTTGTGGGGAATAATGTGCATGAACTCGCCAAAGGTGGGAGCTCACGTGAAGTGTGAGGCTTACCAAAGAGGATGGTTAGAGCTGAGCATTGCTTTTAAAGTTGGTCAAAATTTTATTAGCAATTACTAAGTATAAGTAAATACCAACCCAATTAAGTAGTAGAACAAAAGTAACAACATCACCTGCGATGCAATGCATATGACAAATTGAATTTAGTTCCATAATTTAATCATCAGAGAGTCCTGAGCTGCTCATGACCGTGAGCTCGGCTAGTATACCAGTTTTACACTCTGCAGAGGTGGTACCCTTTACCCACAAGTCATGTTACCCATCTGCCAAGGGATCGCGACTTCCCATACACCTCTACCGAGGAGGCGAGGCAGGGTAACACTACGAGGCCTTTACAAAGTTCCACTAGCTTCAGAAAACCCGCTACAGTTTATAGGAAGCTCCAATGCAGGGTTCTTGCCTGACCGCCATCGCAGCAAAATCAACCAAGGACCTCCCTACACTGACCACTCCCCTACTGCCCTTGCCCCTTTCGGGTAAGGTAGTCCTTCACTAGCTTTCCTAATTAATCAGCCAAGGGCGTCCATAAACCCTTGTGGTGGCACGTGTTTCTCAAGTTAAGCTCTATGTTCCAATTAACATTAATGATCTTGACATGAACGTAAATAGAATAACAAAATAACTGGAACATAGATATGATAAATAATTATCCCAAATCCATGTAAAGCAATAGCAAACTACCCAAGTGATTTAGGGGTAAACAAGGTAATGAGATAAACAATCTAGGGTAACCTATTGGGTCCCATCAAAATTAACATATGCATGAATAAATGATATTAAAGAACATTATTGGGTAAAAAGTGGTCAAGGGCACAACTTGCCTGGCACTTGAGATTCCAGTTACCAGGGTGATTCTTCAAATCCTCGTGATCTCACTGCTAGTCGTAGCAATACAAACAAGCACAATATATAGAGAAAATAATATCACACCAAACATGTAAACAAAATACACAGTAATAATCTACACATTAAAATGAAATCCTAGGAACAGGAATCATATTTTTTGGAGTTATAGATTTTAAGATATGAATTTCCTAAGGTTTAATGTGCTTGAAATATGATTAAATGAGAAATCATTTTTCTTACTGTTTTCATGTCAAAACTGAGACTCTAAGTGATAGAGAATAATATTACAAAATTTTAGAAATTGGAATGGATCAATTTTGACTAAAAATGGATTTTCTATGATTTACACAAGTTCTAGGGTTTATTTTCATATTAAAAATCCAATTTCCAATTTATTTAATCAATTTAAAACAGCTCTGGACTGGGCCTAAATTATAGAAAACAACAGGGTTCTCCGTGTAAGTTCCCTAAGACACAGAGTATAGTTCCCGAGGACTGCGGGTTGGTTTTCCGAAAACAGAGGGGCTCTTTAATAAATGTACACGGCGAAGGGGTATGCAGCGCCTGGGATCGTCCGATTAGAGATTGACGCATAGGATTAGATCCTATCCCTATGCGAACAGGTATGCACCGCTGATCATTGGATCAACGATCGGACGGCGCCGGTTTAATGAATCCTAAAGCGATGTCCATCATCCGATCTTGATCGGACGGATAGTAGTCGCCCAAGCCGAATGGGTGAGCCACATCTAATCTCTATCGTCCGTTCAGATCAAACGGCAGAGGCGTCTTCTTCCCTCCCCGGCGCACTACAGGGCCGCGCCAGCACACCCGAACGACGGCGCCCTCGCCGGAGAGCGTGAATCCGGCCCTCACGAACGCCATACCCCGATTCACTCGGCCCTCGCCGGATTGACGACTTCCCAAACTCAATCCCCAAACAAATTTCGGCCGACATCGAGCACAGGAAACGGTCCACGGCGCACAGATCACGACGGCAGTATATCAGCCACGCGACCTGAAGGACCACACGCTTCCACTCAATACAGCCGCTCCCCATCAAACTGGCGGGACTGCGCAACTTGCCGGAGCGAGCACCATCATTCTTCCGAGCGCCCATTCCCCACAGCTACTAGCGCAACACGAAGAAGTGACGGGAAAAGAAATTAGTACGAGGTGTTCCTTACCGTTGGAATTGGGGTGCAGTTCTCAGCCCATGGTGCTACGCGGTCTCGCGGTGGAGGAATATCCCAGCGTTGAATCCATGACGGTGCTGAACCGGTGGTCCACTCCACGCTCTCTAACGCCGGCACGATCCTGCGCACCCCAGCTTTTCGGTTAAAGCCCTTCGATGGCACGCGGGCGGAGTAGCCGCTGTGGCTCTCGGCGGCTACCAAGTTCTCTGTCCTTGCGTGGTTATGGTGTTTGGTTCCCTCAGGAATCTGCCCAACGGCTGGTGGCGAGGGGTCGTAGTCTCGTTGGTTTTATATTTGGAAAAGGAAAGAGTCCAGGCCTCAACAGAACCCCAGAGATTCCCGGCGCAATCAACGATCTGCACGGACGAGTTCTCGGAGCAGATATGCCTGGCAAGGCGGTTACAACAACCTACTGATTCCGATTGGGCTCGGCACACAGAGATGGAGCTGTCCTCAGGCCCACCCGCCAGCAACTCCATACGAGACGTGAGTGCAGCGAGCGTACTGAAGCATGGCCCTACCTGTTATTGGATTCTAGGCGAGCGACTGTCCTTACGACTGGGTGAGATCAGATACGTATGCGTGCATGAGATTTGCTTGATTACGTGGTATGTAGAGTTCAGCCGATGTCATTTGTGGCTAGAGAATAAACGAAAGAGAAGAAAACTATGGTCGTGTCTTTGCTTTTTTTTAAGTAAGGTAGGCACAATTTATACTTATTTGCATTTTCCTTATTTTCTTAAATCTCCAAATTGTAAATTAGGGTTGAATCTCCAAATTTGGATTTTTAATATATTTCTTTTTACATTATTTTTATATTGTCACAAAATGCACACAAAATAAACCTCAGCATGATGCACTATTTAATGACTTCTATTGAGGATCCGTTGGACGCCGACGTATGGCTTCGCGTCGTTGAGTCCAAGTTTCCCCTCCTCACGGGAGACTGCCCTGATGAGGCCAAGGCTCGCTTCGCCGCACAGCAGCTTCGCGGCCCTGCTCGGACTTGGTGGGACCACTTCCATGCTATGCTCCCCGCTGATCGGGAAGTATCTTGGGAGGAATTCAAGACTGCCTTCAGAGGACACCACATCCCAGCTGGCATTCTTGATCAGAAGTTGAATGAATTTCTGGCCCTTAATCAAGGAACCCGCACGGTACTGCAGTATGCGCAAGCCTTCAACGACTTATGCTAGTATGCAGGGTACCATGCTGATTCTGATGAGAAGAAGAGGGATCGCTTCCGCAGGGGTCTCAATACCAAGCTGCGGGAACAACTCAACACTGTCCGGGCTGATAGCTTCAATGAGTTGGTCAACATGGCCATCTCCCAGGAGGATTGCATTGTTGCTCACCGGGCAGAGAAGAAGAGAAAGGCACCGATGGCAGTACCATCCGCTCAGGCTCAGAGGTTCCGGATTGTTTCTCACAATCAGAGCAGGGGTTTTCAGCAGCAGGCAGGCAGATGGGTGATCAGGCCACCTCAGCAGCAGCAGCAGTTGGCACCCAACCGCTTTCCAGCTCCCGCCCCAAGGAACAATCAGCCTCCGCAGTAGCAGCAGTTCCGCCATGGCAATGGGAACAAGTGTTTCACTTGTGGCAATGTGGGCCACTATGCCAAGAATTGTCCCAGGAACCAGCAGAGGCATATGCCAACACCAAATCAAGACAAGGGAAGAAAGCAGAAGGTGCAAGTCAGGCAAGGGAAGCTCAACTTCACTACTCTGGAGGAAGTACCTGAAGGAGCTCCTATCATGACCGGTATCTTTTTAGTTTATAATCAACCTGCTTTAATTCTGTTTGATTCTGGTGCATCTCATAGTTTCATTAGCCAGAAGTTCAGTGCTAAATGTGAACTGCCATTCTCTCACTCTAAAGGGTCATTCATGATAGTCACACCTAGGGGTAAAATTGCAACTAATCAATTAAACCAAAGTGTGCCTATTCAACTGGGAAGCCACATTGTCAAAACCACTCTTCTTGTGTTGGGATTGGAAAATGTGGACATTATTCTAGGAGCAAATTGGATGACCTTGCACGAAGTTGTGCTTGATGTAGCCAGCCGTACCGTGGAAGTTAATTCTCTGTTCTGCAGGAACTTCACTTTAATTCTGCCCAGTCAAGGTTCTACTCAGTCATGTGCTTTCTCTATGACGGAGTTACCTCTGAAGAAGATCCCAATGGTCTGTGAGTATGCAGATGTCTTTCCTGATGAATTGCCAGGAATGCCACCAGACCGGGATATTGAATTCGCCATCGAGTTGCAACCGGGAACGACCCCAATTTCCAAGAGGCCCTACCGAATGCCACCCGCTGAGTTGGCAGAATTGAAGAAGCAATTGCAAGAGTTGCTAGATAAGGGATTTATTCACCCAAGCACTTCACCTTGGGGATGTCCAGCACTGTTTGTAAAGAAGAAGGATGAAAGCTTGAGGCTGTGTATAGATTACCGCCCTCTTAATGCGGTAACTATCAAGAACAAGTATCCTTTGCCTCATATTGATGTTCTTTTTGACCAGTTGGTCGGGGCCAAGGTATTTTCCAAGATAGACCTTCGCTCTGGCTACCATCAGATCAAGATACGAGCGAGTGATATTCCGAAGACGGCATTCTCAACCAGATATGGGCTATATGAATTCTTGGTGATGTCATTCGGGCTGACAAATGCACCAGCATATTTCATGTATCTGATGAATTCTGTTTTCATGCCAGAATTGGACAAGTTCATAGTGGTTTTCATCGATGATATTTTGGTGTACTCAAAGAACGAAGAAGAACATGTCGGGCATTTGCATGTAGTGCTTCAACGTCAGCGAGAGCACCACCTTTATGCCAAGTTATCCAAGTGTGATTTTTGGCTAAAGGAAATCAAATTCTTGGGTCACACTATCTCTCAGGCTGGAATAGCTGTTGATCCTGATAAAGTGCAAGAGGTGATGAATTGGAAGCCACCAACAACTGTCCGTCAGATTCGGAGTTTTCTAGGATTAGCTGGTTATTACCGAAGATTTATTTTAGACTTCTCTCGAATTGCGAAGCCTATAACTGAGTTGCTGAAGAAAGAAGTCAAATTTGTTTGGAGCCAGAAGTGCGAAGATGCCTTCCATGCATTAAGGCAGCATCTGACCACAGCACCAGTATTGGCACAACCTGACAACAGCAAGCCTTTTGATGTATATTGCGATGCCTCTGGCACCGGGCTAGGTTGTGTCTTGATGCAAGACAACCGAGTCATCGCTTATGCCTCAAGAGCACTCAGGCCTCATGAGCAAAACTATCCCACTCATGACCTCGAGTTGGCAGCAGTGGTTCATGCATTGAAGATGTGGAGGCACTATCTAATGGGAACCCACTGCAACATCTTCACTGATCATAAGAGCCTTAAGTACATCTTTACTCAGGCTGATCTCAACATGAGGCAGAGAAGATGGCTAGAGCTGATCAAGGATTATGACCTGGAGGTACATTATCACCCAGGAAAAGCTAATGTGGTAGCAGATGCCTTGAGTCGGAAGTTGCAATGCAATTGTATTCTGATGGATTCTCGCATTAACACCTTGTGTGATGAGTTGAGCAAGATGCAAATTGAAGTGATTCCTTCTGGTTCTTTGTCTCACATTTCTGTTGAGCCAGCTTTGCAAGACCAGATTATCATGGCCCAGCTCAGTGACAAGGGAGTGCAAATTATCAAGAAGAATCTCTATCAGAAGGTTGAGAAGTATAATTGTTTCCACCAGGATGAAAAGGGTGTGTTATGGTTCAAAAGCAGATTGGTAATTCCTAAAGATCAGGACCTCAAGAGGAAAATCTTGGATGAGGCTCATCTCTCCAAATTCTCTATGCATCCGGGAAGCACCAAGATGTACCCTGACCTGAAGCCTTTGTACTGGTGGACCAGAATGAAGAGGGAGATAGCCAAGTATGTATCAGAATGTGACACCTATCAGAGGATAAAGGCAAGCCACTTGAAATCAGTTGGAGCTTTGCAACCCCTATCCATACCTTTGTGGAAGTGGGATGACATCAGCATGGATTTCATTGTGGGTCTGCCCAACACCTCTCGTCATCAAGATTTGATTTGGGTTATTGTGGACCGACTGACAAAAGTGGCACATTTTCTTCCTGTGCACACCACTGATAAGGCTCAGAAATATGCAGAATTGTATATTGACCGGATCGTGTGTTTGCACGGATTACCTCGAACCATTGTTTCTGACCGAGGAGCCCAATTTGTTGCCAGATTTTGGGAACAATTGCAGGAGTCTTTGGGAACCAAGCTAATCAGGAGTTCAGCTTACCACCCACAGATTGATGGTCAGACGGAAAGGGTAAACCAAATCCTGGAGGATATGCTGAGAGCTTGTGCAATCGATTGTGGCAAGAACTGGGATAAGCACCTCTCCTTGGCAGAGTTTGCTTATAACAATAGTTATCAATCTAGCCTAAGGATGGCACCTTTTGAAGCTCTCTATGGAAGAATGTGCAGGACACCACTCAATTGGTCTCAACCTGGAGAAAGAGAAGTTTTTGGACCTGACTTAGTGACTGAAGCCGAAAGGAAGGTCAAACTAATCAGGAAGAATCTAGAAGCTGCTCAGGCCAGGCAGAAGAGTTACCATGATAAAAGAAGGAAACCTCTCCAGTTCGAGGTGGGAAGTTTTGTATACCTCAAGGTATCACCCACCAAAGGAGTGCAGAGGTTTGGGATCAAAGGCAAGCTAGCCCCTCGTTACATTGGACCTTATGAGATCATAGAAGCATGTGGACCCATGGCGTACAAGCTGAAGTTACCTTCAAAAATGTCTGCCATTCACAGTGTCTTCCATGTATCTCAGCTGAAGAAGTGTGTTCTATTGCCGACCGAGATCATAGCAGAGCTAGAATTGGAGATAGAGCCAGATCTATTGTACCAAGAGTACCCCTCCAAGATTCTGGATTGCAAAGAAAGATCAACTCGGGCTAAATCGATCAAGATGTACAAGGTCCAGTGGAGTAATCACTCAGAGGAGGAAGCTACTTGGGAAACCGAGGAATTCTTGAGATCCAACTTCCCCGATTGCCTACCTAAGGAAGCTGGTACGTAATCACACCCAACCCCTCCTCCTGCCCTTCGAAACTAATTTTCAAAAATATGATCTTAATTCAGAATGAAGTAACTATGAAGTAAAACTTAAAAAGGGCTTCCTTCTGAAGTTGCAAAGAGAATGACATTCGAAGAGCAGTTTTACCCTAATAATAACAATAATCACCCATTTCCTATGAGTCTCACCCTTCGCTTCACCCTAGGAGGACTCTGGCCCGAATCTTGGGACGAGATTCCTTTAAGGGGGGAAGGCTGTGACACCCCAGTGTCACCTAGGGTTTCTCTTAAAAATGCCAAATCAAGAACCATCATTTTATGTGAACCAAAGTAAGCATGAGCATCAAATTAACTTAAGAATAAAGAATTCACCAAGCATATACTTAAAAGTATCATGATCAAAACAAATGGGTCTTTCCAAAAGGTAATAATGTTGCAACCCTAATAAAAACCCTAAGTAAGCCCCATGAGCAAAATTCAAGAAAATAAGGAAAAGGGTATGAAAAATTTAAAATTAAGACTTGAGCCAATTATAAACATTGAAGTATACTTAATAAACAACAAGAAAGGTTGAGAAAGCTTAGCCAAAATAACTCAAATAAAACCCCAAATCAAGCTTCTCATGTGGGGACTTAATGGGAATTCTGAATTTCAGAATTCTGAAATTCAGACCTTGAGCCAAAGATCAAGGATGTTCACCTTGATCCCTAACTCGAATCCTAATGGCCCCATTAACAAAAATGTGCCTAATTAACCCCTCTGTCATGTGCCAGGAGATGGCATTGGGACGCGTGCCTCGGAGACGTCAAACCAGAGATTTTCTCCCTGTGTGTGGCAGTGAGACAAACAGGATTTCTCCCCTCTCTATCTCTTAATCCTGTCAGCGAAACTTGCTAGCCTCCACACACAAACGACAAAGGGACCTGAGAGGAAGAGATCTCTCAACGGGATCGTGGCCTTAATCTCAAAGATTTGGGCCCAATCCACGTTTGAACTTGACCTCTCTCTGCTTTGCCTCGTGCTCGACGCTGTGCCAGGCGCCAGAGCGTGCACTAGCGTTCGCCGCGCACGCCCCGAGTGCATGTCAGAGCCCCGCCCTCGGTCGTGCTCGCCCGTGCCTATAAAGCCTCCCCGGGCGCGCCTCACCTCACCCCGCGCTCACCTTCACCGGCCAGCCCCATCTCCTTAGCTCCGGCGAGCTCAATTCCGTCCGCCATTGCCGCCCGAGCTTCGGCCACCGTGGCCAGCCCACTCCAGCCACCCCCAAGTCGAGCCAGTGCTTCGGCTAGCTCCGCCAGTGGCCCATAAAGCTTTCCAAGCCCTCGGACCAGGCCGGACTTCACCGGAGGCCCGAGATCGACCTCACCGGACTTCGGTCTTTCGCCGCCGCGCGTGGATAGAGCTAACCGGTGAGTCTCCGTCCAATTCCTTGCACCCATATCTTCTCTGGCATCCCGTGAACCTCTCTGACCCGTCCAATTGAACTATCTCGCCGTGAGCAGGCCTGACTCCTCGCCGCCGACGAGCATCCCCGCCTGCGCACGTGGACCGACCAATTCCGGCCATCCCTGACGGTGACCCGCACACCGTTGTGATCCCCAAGACCTCCCCTACATCCTCGACCACTTCACCGGAGCAATCTCGCCGCCGGTAAGCCCCTCCGCCCTTTCTTCCGTCGCGGTTACTGTTTAAGTTAGGAGAAGGACCTCGGGTTAGGATTTGAAGAACCCGAGGGGTTTTCTGTAACGTCAGTGACCCATGTGAATAGTAGCCTAGGGACTGATCCGCGAAGAAAACTCAAAATACCCGCCAGGGACCCCAGTGCAAAGTAGTTTTCCATTTAATCAATTCTGTTAATCTTTTTAAATAACCAGAGAACTTAGAAAATCTATAACTTGATGAATTCTTAATAAAAAGTTGTCAAACTAATTTTGCTAGCTCCTGAATATTATGAACCATCATTTAAAATGATAAACCCTATGCTTTCTGTTCTGAAATTTAGAGTTTAAAATTAAAAACAGAAACTGACCAAACCTAGTTTAATTAAGGAAAATTAGTTTTTCTTCTGTACTGAACCTAAGAAAATTTGTGGGTATTCAAACCTCATTTAGACACTGTTTAAAAATAATAGGAACCCCAGCATTGAAAAATATGATGTAGATATTCATTTAAAGCTATTTTGCCCAAAACTTAGGAAAAAATCAGAAAGGCATTAGAAATTCATGAATAGTGATTAAAATTATTTTTCCTAGTTTGCTTAAGTAACAGAGAACCTAGGAAAAATAAAGAGACCATTAGTTCAGATCAGTTTTAAATTAAAATGTTTTATTTAGCCTTATTTGGACTAAAAATAAATTATTAGAGTTACAAAACTATAACCAAAATGGATAATAAAAATCCAGTGGACTTACAACCACCATAGCCCCACTACAAAAATAAAGAACACCTCAGCCCAACCTTTTAAGTAAGGAAAATAAATATAAAATGATAATGAGGCATTTTCCAAATAAATCATGAACAACCCCTAATAATGTAATAATGGGCAACCAAAAATTGGCTAAGTCCATAATAAGATAAACCACCAGAGAAAAATGCAAACCCATAAAAAAGAAGCAAACTCATACCTATTGCTAATGATTTAAGAGAAAGGCCACTTAATTCAAATAATGCATACCACCCCTCCCCTTAAGCAAAAGGAGGCCAAACTTCAGAATGATTGCTCTTGCGCAAAACAATAACTAAGAAAAATAAGAACTCTGTTGTTTGATATTTTTCAAATATAGTGGTAGTAGAAAGCACCTATTTGGCTAGAAACTTGAGAAAACCATAGTAAAATAATTAAAAGGTATTAATGACTAGAAATTTGTACCAAATCATGTTATAACACATAAAGGCCAGCAAAAATAAGTTTTAGAGAATTACCCACTGTTAAATAATAGTTGTAGTTCAAAGCACCTCTTCTGCCCTAAAATTTGATAATTTTGTCCAGAGAAAACCATTCACTTTCTGATCCCCAAATTTTGAGACAGAGAAACATACACCAGCACCAAGCCAGTGTAAGTTTTGCAGAATTTTTGGAATTTTATAAAAGCAACTTGTAGTTCAAACCTACTCCAAAACATTTTAGAGAATAAAAGAAAAGGAAAAAGGAAATAAACCTCACCCCAACAAGTCTAACTTGAGTACTTATCAATTCTCACTAAGATTTAAAAAGAATTCAGTGGAACCCCAAAAATAAACCTACCACTTACCTTAGATAAAGTTTGACCCAATTTACCAAGTATACCACCCAAGGGTCTCACATAAGTAAAGTTAACTTTGTTTAACTCAAGAAGATCATACACCTCCAAAGTTGTAATTTCTAAAAGCACATATCATATCATGCATATATCTTACGCATTGCATTTCTTAGATTGTAATCTTGCCGACGGAGAGTACGTGCTCATCCCCGAGCAAGGACCTGTCCAAGAGGAGGACCAGGAGCAGGCTTCCGAGGCTACTATTGAGGATCTCCCCGCAGCCCCAGCAATTGAAGGCAAGCCCCGGTTTTATGCATAACCGTATTATTATATGCTACTTTACTACACTTAATGCTTGTAGGATTGTAATGTGCACTTAAGTGTAGGAGTTGCTTGAAACCTCTAGTTGCATGAACTTAGGATTCATTTTTGAGATGAATACTAGTATGCTAGGTCGAGTAGCTGCTTGCTAATCAGGATCTCGGTAGAAGTCGAGTGATTTTTCTAGCACTCGCGCGAGGTCAGGAATTGATTGTATTCATCTTGATAACGGGATATATGTTAGTCTATGGACTTGGATCTAGGGAGGATGCCTTGTCCATGAGACGGGAAAAAGGAATTAAGGATTAATGTGTGGATACCTGAGTCAAGCTTTTGAACGTACTAAGCACATGCCGGGAAAAATGGTAACCGGTAATCCTAGTACCTGAGTGAAGCCGGGCGCGGACTTTATCCCTCATGCGACCTGAGACTGGGTCTCCCATGCTAGCTATGGTGGGTACAATCGGTCACTGCACGACGGCAGCCGGGGTTAGTGGAGCATTGTATGCCAAGGCGATGAGGCCTGGACGCGAACGGGGAATCGATGGGGACGGTTGTCATGTGTGGGGTCGGAGTACCCTGACATGCCGTGTGTTTAGGTTTACCTTGCAAGGTTAAAACTCGACTCGAATCGTCTGCTTTTCGCAGCTAATGAGACTGCTTGACCCCTTGTACTGCATCGAGTAAGAAGTGAAATGAGGTTACATGAGATAACTTGTTGATTGAACTAAATGCTTGTCACCATGTACGCTTAGAAGGAGCAAATCTAGCTAAGTTAATGATGATAGAAATTGAAAGGCTAAAAATTGATTTTAGAAACAGCTAGTGCTTTTGGCAAACCAAACCCCTCAGCCAAACAGCTGCATAGTCTAGAGGTAGAGGAGTAGACTCCTCACACCGGTTAAGTCTAACTGATACTCAGCCTTGCTTGTGGCATAATTTTTGCAGGTACCATTCAGGAAATGGTTGATGGTGTGACTTGGCCTACCACCCTGCCACCGGGTTGGACGGTCGAGTGGGATGTTGCTCCGGCAGGAGAGGAGCACGAGGAGTAGTAGGCTAGGCCTTGCCCATTTCCTCGATACCGACGACATCGATTATCTGCTGCATTTTATTTTGTGAACTCTTATGAGCTACTCAAAAACTCCGATCTATGTAATAACTCAGTACTTAATTTGAGGTTTCCTGTTTTATTGTATTTCTTCTGTGACTCACCTTCGAGTGAGATTATGGAATTTGATCCTGGTTAAGTGGCTCTATCAGACTAGATCTGAGGGACTGACGGGTTATTCCGATTTAAGTGTGTTACGGCCCCTGAGGCGTGACTTAGGCACTTAAGCTGGCATAATTCGGGTGGTTCCGCCACACCTTGCCCTCCCCCATGTGCACCCCCTACCCCCCATTCTCTTTCCCACGTAGAGTAAACACCCTCTCCCTCTTCCTCCTCTCTCCCACTCTCTCCCGATCCTAGGGTGGATCCCGGTGAGCGGTTGTTGCCGTCCGTCGAGTCCATGGTGAGTTTCCCCTCTCCTCTCTCCCCTCTCTCCCTCCTCCCTTCCTCCCCCGTGTGGCGCCCCTAGCCGAGCCCTTCCCCTGGCGCGTGTCGCCCTGTGTGCGGCTGCCCTCCCCGACGGCGCCCCCTGTCTCGACCGACCCCTTCCCCAGCCCCGGCGAGCATGGCTCCCGACGGCCTCCCCTCGCAGCGGCCCCGGCACCCTCACCTCCCGTGTGGCCCCCAACCACGGCGCGCACGGCCCCCTGCCCCGGCGGCCGACCCCCATCCCCGGCCCCCGACGCGGCCCCCATCGGCGCGGTCTTAGTGTGCGTCCTCAAAGCGGCCCAGCCCTCATGCGCGCGTTGTAACATTTTAAACTATGTTAGAGTCATGTGTGGTGTCGCGCGCTTCGCCGTGCGACAATCCTTTTTAATTCCATTTAAGTCACGCGTTGTGTCGCGCGCTTCGCCACGCGGCAACCCTTTTTAATTCCATTCAAATAGTGTGTTGTGTCATGCGCTTCGCCGCGCAACAATCCTTTTAAATTCACATAGAATTGGGTATATTAATTTAAGTGTGTAGTGTAACGATGATTAATCAAATACCAAACTAATCAGGACCTAGTGCCAATTTTATTTAAGCATTGCGCGAATATCAATTAATGTGATTATGGTGAGTTAAGTATTTTTAGTCCATAACTGTTCAACGAAAGCGCTATGTCTCTCG
This sequence comes from Zea mays, assembly GCF_902167145.1. Taxonomy (NCBI): domain Eukaryota; kingdom Viridiplantae; phylum Streptophyta; class Magnoliopsida; order Poales; family Poaceae; genus Zea; species Zea mays. The sequence goes on from NC_050104.1 coordinate 46,057,055, forward strand.
GTTGTAGCTTCGATCATCGTAGCTTCTTTTCTCGCATAGTCATAGATGCGAGCCCTGCGCCACACGTCTATGTGATTGCTATATTATATTGTGTGGTGTATTGTTTCTTTCTACGTTAAGAATGTGGAATTTATGATTGAACTCGTATAGAGAACGGTCCGTTGGCGGAGTCTGAAGGAGTCGCAGGCAAAGACCCTGAGCAGCAGCTGGTTGGTGAAGGAAAGTGTCCTCTGACCTATCTATATCCTACTCATTATATAATTCATCTCCTCGCATTTACACAATTTATACCTAAGGATTTACTAGTCTTTGTTTATCTGTCCTTGTTCACCTATTTGGGTTGGATCATTTTTGGATTAGCTCTATGCTAGCACTTTACTTTAATCAATGAACATGATGAGATTATTTATGATACGATGTTATTTCTAGATATGATGATAGCATTGTGATATTTAAGGGGGCTCGAGCGGTTTCTCGAGTGCCTCTCCATCAGGACTAGTTCGTTGGATGACCACCCGGGAAAACAGTACAACCATGAGGGTGGTATGGGACGCCCTTAGCTCATTAATTAGAGGAACTGAGGTGTATTGCTTCGCCGTCATGCCGTCAATGGGGCTCGGTGTATGTGGCTCGCTATGCCAAGGGTGGTTTACCCCTTGGGGAGGAGTGCGGTACATTTAGGAAACCTAACAGGTGGCTACAGTCTCAGGGAATCTTTGTAAAGGCTTCGTAGTGAATCCCTAGTCATTCACCTCAGGAGTGAACATGGGTCTTGCAAGCCTGGGCTAGAGAGGGAATCATGGCTCATGGGTAAAGTGTGAAACCTATGCAGAGTGTTATGAAACTAATATATCAGTTGTGCTCACGGTTATGAGCGGCCTTGGGAGCTATTTTGATTAGAGATACTATGGTTACAGATGATGATAAGGTTAATTATGGTTTTAATGGTGATGGTTATGATTATGGTTTCTGGTATTCTTTCCGTTTGGAAGGAGTACTTTTGGGTTAATAACTTGGGTTTAATGCTAAAAACATGGCTCTCTACTAGTAATAATTACTTGACCAACTAAAAGAAATTGCTCTAAGCTTCACCCCACATATAGCTAGTCCACCTCAGCCAAACGAAACATTTGCTGAGTATGTTGATGCGTACTCACCCTTGCTTTACAACACCAAAAAACCACCAGGTGATTCACATTGCAACCCCTGCTCAGGAGAAGATGAAGTCGTGGTGGAGGATTTCCAGGAGTTCCAAGACTATGATGAGTTCTAGGCGTGGGTTAGCGGCAAACCCCTAGTCGGCTGCCTGTTAAGGCCGTGTATTGCTACGTTTCATTTTCGCACTTTGATTTATGTTTAAGACTATGTGGATGTCTCGTACATCATGTGTATTGCTTCGTTTCATTTTCGCACATTGATTTATGTTTAAGACTATGTGGATGTCTTGGGCATCATGATGTAATCAAACTATTACCTTCCTTTTGTTATTATTTGAGCATTGTGTGATGATGTCCAACTATGTAATTTCTGTGTACGTGAATTGCTGATCCTAGCATGTACATGGTTAGCATTCGGGTTGCCTTCTAAAATCAGGTGTGACACCTTTGTAGGAACTTTGCCTTTCTCATCGCGTGTCCAAAGACGGGCGGTCCTAGCTCGGGTGGGCTAGGGCAATGCTCGTGCCTACTCTCGCGCGATTGCTCCACTTCTTCCTGCTCCCACTACCAGTTGTTGAGGATGTAATGAGCATCGTGGATATCCCTGAAGAGGTTCTTCGGGGGAACATGTGCCCTTGTGGTTTGAGAAGGTTCCACCCCTTGCTCCAGGACAAGGTCATGCGTGTGTCATGGTTGTCTATGCCGGTGGTTGCCTACCGGCCGATTTTAGCTTGCTATACCATTACTTTCTCCACTAGGTTGTGGAGGTTCTGATACATTACCCTTGCTTCTGGTTCATCTGGCTCGGGATGGATAGAAGCATCATGGTTGTTGCAGCCATGTTCTGCCCTGAGTTGAGGAAGTATTGTGCGTAGTCGCTACTGTCAGCGAGCTCGTTGTTGTAACACCCCTGGTGTTACTGGCACTAAAAACTTGAGCACGACATCATATGCATTGACATTTCATTTTATTTGTTACACCTAGAATGCATCCACTAGGTAAAATTTCAAAACAAGTGTGATGTGGTGGCTTGATGTATTCTTAACCCTAGGGTAGGGTACTTAGCCCTGGGATTAGGGCATATGGGTAAAAGTGAAGCCAAAATGAGTAATACCTCAAAAGTCATTGGAAATATTCATAAGAAATCAAGTTTGATGGATTTGAGTGGCACAAAAACCCTAGAGTGCTCAAAACTCTAAAAAGAACCCTAGAAAACCATAATTTGTACCCTAGGGGTGATTTCAAATTCTATACACTTTTGGACCAAAATGTAAATATCAAAGTGGTAGAACTTCAAAAACCAAGCAACTTTTACATTGGAGGATTTTCAAGTAGTATGGAGCAATTTGGACTTAATTGTAAAAGTCCCAAGGACACCCATGTGTTGAACTCTGAAATTTCAATGAGATTAGGCTGACTTTGGAGCATTGTATTTCTTAATTCATGAGGATTTTGCACTAGGTCAATACATCAAACTTGTAGAGCTATGATAGTAGTACAACTTTGATTAAATGACTAAGGGTGCTGTACAAAAATTAGGGATAAATGGACTTAAAGTCTGGCTGTCAGTCAGCCCTGAAACTGAATTTGGACTGACAGTGAACTGGGACAGACTTAGGGAGAAATTTCGAGTAGGATCCAATGAGTATTTGAATATGGTTGCTATAGCAAAATAAAAGCTGGATTATACATCAACAACTTTGCTACAGATGATGGTTAAGTTGCCACACAAAAATTGAAGAACCAAGCACAAGTCGCTCTATCAGAACAACTGAGGAAGAGCACGATGGTACAGTAACTGAATCAGATCGCCAGGTTCAGTGCACCACCGCCGGTGATTCCACGCCACGATCCTCACCGGCGTTGTGATTCATGCCCAATGGCGCGCGAATAATGACTCAGGGTAAAAGATCTTGCGCAAGGGATGAAGTCGGGGCACTGTGGCCGCCCGGTCGTCGTACCCACTTGCGCTGCGACGTGGCCGGACGATCATCACCATGGAGATCGCCATTCACCACGAGTGTGCCACACAGTAGTCGATTCACCACGTCGTCGCAAGCTATAAGGACTCGATAGTGACCGCCGTAGATAGTTAGCCTATGAGCGCCATGTTAGCGGCCTCCGGTGACTCCTCCCCCTTCTCACCGCGAGCGCTTCCCCATTCAAATTGATGCCTCGGCCTGTTCCGTGTAGTTGTTACGAACCCAGAGCACCAGCCCTTGCCTCCAATTATCCAACGTAGCGACCCAATTTTGTTTCCCCCCAAATCCAATCTCCGCGCCACCGCGAGTCACCTCATCGTGGTCGGCCGTCTACAGGTCCGCTCGCGCCCTCTTGGTTCGTGTTTCAGTACTCTAGTGTGCTTGTGATACTTGGCGACCTCGCCAATTAAACTATACTGCACCTAGTCGTCGGGAACACCTCGGTTTTCCCTCGGATCTTGTTGTCGTCGTGAGCAGAAGAACTTCGGGCCGGATTCGTGCAATCGAGGGATAGATTAGGATCACCAGGGGTGGAATTAGGTATAGACCGAGTTAGGACACATGTCGTTGCATATTCCAGCCGGTGCAGGTTCACCGGAGCGCGCACGCCGCCGTTCACCGTCGGGGACTTGGAGTTGTGAAGAGAAAGGAGTGTGAGGGTTTAAGTGTGAATGTCAGTGAGACACGTGAATAGTGTCGTGGCTTCTTTGCGGGTTTTTCAAATCGTCAGGGTTCTCTGCGAAAAACCATCAGCGTGGGCGCGGGTTTCCCCTGTTGATGGGCCGGCTTGGGCTCGATTCAGCCCAGCACTATTCATTCTATTCCTTTTTCTTTTTACTGCCAGACTTGGAAAATTATAGGAAATTCTAGAAAATGGTAAAAATATCAGACCAATTTTACTAAACTCCTAAATTTTTCTAGTATTTAATAAAAATAGTTCCAAGATTTTTAGTCCCAACCATGAATTATTTATCATTTAAAGATGCCTAAACCTAGCCTTTTAGAATTTTAGAATTAAATTAGTAGCTCCAAAAATAGTAAAACTTTTTTGGTGATCTTAACATGATGATTAAAACCCTTGGGCAAAGTTTACCATGCTTTGGACATTGTTTGATCCCAAACCCAAGAAACTAGCTTTCTAGGATTTAAATACCCAACCCTAATAGAGCACTAAGCTAGGAAACTCTAGTGACTAGTGGGCATCATGAAGGAAAGTTATATTTAAGATACAATTTAGTGTGTTTCTATTATAACTGCATATTCATAGCATCACATGAGAATTCATGTATCTATTGTTATGTATAGAAAACGAAGAAGAAGTGATAGTCGAAGAAAAACTGCCCCACAAGCTGAAATTCCACCTGTCGAGAACATCTTCTACTTTGATATTTGTGGGACAGATCCTAAGCCTCCTACAACACAAGGCAAGCCCCTGTGCATTTACCCCTTTCCTTGTTGTTTTAAACTCTTTATCACTTGAAATGATGCATTAGATGATAGGAGTTGAGTGATAAACAATTGCTGCATTTTGTTCCCTGGAACAGATTACCGTTCCTTGATACCTGTTTATTTAAAAGTTTTCTAATGCTTAGTCTTGCCTTAGAAAACAAAATATTTTGTTTTAAGCAGAGATGATGCTTCATATGGGATGGGAAGTTTTCAAAGAAAAGACTTGATGGTGAATCCATCATGGCCATGATGGGTTCATCATCGGGAAAAGATGTACCTCTGACAGGTACCAAACTTTGGATTTTAAATGATAAAGACGAGACCGGCCAGGTGACTTGCACAAGAAGGAAGTCTCGGTGTAGTGTATCCGTCTGAGTCGCTTAAGGACCGTGTCGATGTGGGCCTGCTGACCGAGGACCCTTTAACTGGCTACATGCCTCGTCATGGGTAAGCTTTGCCTCGGTCGGACCAATACTAGAAAGGCCACAACACAATCGGAGAGGAGAGATGGCGAGAGTAGCGTGTACCCTCCGTGGCAAGAGGTTGGACGGTGGTGTATTTGTGCTCTCGGTTGGCGTGAACCCGGTCTGGTCTTGATAAACCCGGTGGGGAGTTGACATATGCAAGGGTTAAGTGCTACATATGTCGTGTGGTTGGAGATCATCAGCTGAGTATTAATCGATTCGGGTCGCCGTTACCTCTCGGACATGAAGACTTGGTCACGGACTTACACGTAACAATCCAGTGAACTGAAGGGATGATAAAAGATGGCTAGTATAGGCTAAGTGCCTGAACTAGGATAGAAAGAACTCTAGATACAGGTAATGACTTAACTTGATAATAAAACTGGATTTTTAAGGATCCACTGTTAGTAAGCTTTTTTGCAAACAGAGTCTTTGATGCTTGATCAGCTTTATCTTGAATCCCATAAGCCAGCATATCCTTGAAAGTCTTTTCCTTTGTCAAGTAAGACTTGCGAAAGTACACTCCATACTCAGGGTTTTCGAACCCATGTTGTTGTAGGTGATGAAACAGCAGAGTTTTGTTGTTTCTGCTCAAAGGTGGTGCCAAAGGAGGAGGCCAATCAGTAAACTGTTTGGGGAGGATATGTTGCCTCCCTGTTTTGTAATAATAAGTTATTCACTCATAACACATGGTACTGTAATAATACTCTCTCTATACTTTATTAATGTAAATTATGTTATTGTAATCCGCTTCCACTATTTCCATACTCCGGCTATGTGTGTAATGTCTGCGTGATGGGTGATGCGCTCTTGGGCGATATGATGATGATACAGAAGACCGAACTTGTCGAGTGATTATGTGCATCTACATGGTTGTCCGAGGTCCTTAGGACAAGGATAACTGTAGGTTGGCCTAATACCTTGGGAGGTTCCGTGACATCTGGTATCGGAGCGAAGCCCGTCTCTTCAGACATTACGTAGTACTTCAAAGGAATTTTTAAACACTTACCTTAAAATATTCTTTCATTCTTATCTTACCACTTTCTGGTAGTAACTTACCTTTTAAAACCGGGTAACAAAGTACGGTATATGAGGAAGTAAGGGATCGACGAAAGATTGATCCCATAATTATTAGGTTATGCATGCATCATGTTTAAAATATACTAAATAAAATTTTCCACTCTTAAGGAGATATGGCGCGCACAAAAACTACCCAGCGCAAATCGACTGGACCTCAGAGTGTGCCTCGACATTAGCTGGCATCCCGACATGAAGGAAGCAGTAGTGGAAGCAACGACACTATCGGGGAGTTGGAGGCCAGAGTGGATCGCCTCAGATCTGAACTACGCCACAGGTGTAGGGAGCATGCGCGCGATAGTTGTCGCATTGCTGAACTATCAACTGAAGTTAATCGCCTGCAGTACGAAATTTCGGAACGTGGTACAGCCATTGACTGGGCCGTAAATTCGCGCTCTTTCGCTTGAGACTGTGAAGCCAAAGCTCTAGCTTGAGTAGCAGCACTTAGTGCTTGCCTCGAAAACCTGCAAGCGTACTGCAACACCCTACATGAAGAAGTGCATGTATTGTATGATCGGTTGCACCCGAACGTGCCACCCAATGTGGCAGCAATGGGAGCTGGACCATCTGGAACAGTAAATGGAGGATCTGATGGGCGAATTGACCTTTTTGAAGCCCCTCCTTCCATGAATCTTGCAGATGAACGGTCTAAGTAGTGTACTTATGTAAAATAAGTAAGAAAGTCGAGTTGTATAATGGAGTATGTATAATTATTACTATTGTGCAATGAAATAAAGATGGTGTATGTTTGGCATGTTATATTTCCAAATGTTTCTTTGCCTCAGATGCCATCCCGGACCCGTGCACATGATGGGGCAGGTACATCCCGTGGTGGGGAGGACACTCCTAATCCGCCACCGGTACCTCCTACCCTAGCCAAGGCTATCGCTGCCTTGGTCAATGCCACCGCCGACAACACGCGCTTTCTGCGCGAAATGGCAGGCAACCAATTTCAACAACATGTAGGAAGTGTTCCCCCACAAGGACCACGAGATACTACCTATCTGGAGTTCTCTGAAACACGCCCACCACTCTTCGTCAAGGCTGAGGAACCCTTGGAAGCCGACGAATGGGTGCGAGTAATGGAACAGAAATTCAGATTAATCCGATGCATCGAGGTTCAGAAGCCTATATTTGCCGCTCAGTGTTAAGAGGCCCCGCCAGTACTTGGTGGGCAAACTTTTCCGCCATCCAACCTGTGGGACATCAAATCACTTGGGAATAATTCAAATTGGCATTTAGGGAACATTATGTTCTGGAGGGGGTGCTACAAATGAAGCTAGAAGAGTTCATCCGACTGAAGCAAGGGGGAGATTCGGTGATGTAGTATCTCAATAAATTCAATCATCTCTCCCAGTACGCCATTGACCAAGTGGATACAGACCTGAAAAAGAAGAATTGTATTATGAGGGTACTAAATGACAGACTCCAGCGTAAGATGGCAACGTGTCTAGACCTCACATACAGCAGGGTTGTCAGTACAGCACTGGCAGTTGAAGCCAAAAATGCGGGGCATGGAAAGTCAAAGGGATATGCGGGTGAAAGATCGACTCGAGGACCAGAAAAGAGAACAAGGTTGGTAATCCGACCTTTCAATCCAAACCGTTCTTCGTGTCGCCCACCTTCATATCCATTCAAACAACCTGTATTTATTCGTCCCACCCCTGCCCCCGCTCTGACCAATCAGCCGAGTGCCCCAGGTACTCGTTTCCTTGCCCTTCCCAGTTCTTCTAGTGGTTGCTTCAATTGTGGAAAGTCCGAGCATTTCATCAAGGACTGCCCATATCCGAAGCAAAACAAATCCAACTTTCAGCAGACCTCTAGGAACTCAAATCAAGGAAAAGGGAACACAGCCAACTCTTCTATGGGCAAAAATTTGAAGAAAACTGAACGAGTATATTATACCCAGGTGGCTACCACACTGGAAGGCGAACCGGTGGTGATGGGTACGTACCTTGTTGCCAACCACCAAGCAGTAATCCTTTTCGATTCTGGTGCATCACATACCTTCATAAGCAAGACTTTTGTGGAGAAATATTACATACATTGCACTGAATCAAGGGAGGGATTTGTTATCCACTCACTAGGGGGCAAATATTTACTAAGGAAGTAGCCTTCCATATACTCGTAACTTTGGTCGGACAGGAATTCCTTACAAACATGATTGTTATAAAGGGGCAAGATATAGATGTGATTCTAGGAATGAATTGGTTAGCCCAGAATAAAGCCATCATCAATATGGACCAAAGGACCATTAAGTTAAGTTATGGTCATACAAAAGTCCAATTGTCCATCCCTATAGTTGTCCCAGTCAAAGCATCTGTACAAGCTTTTGAGACCATAGTACAAGAAATTCGGGATATTCCATTGGTATGTGAATTTCCGGATGTCTTTCCCGAAGACTTGCCCGGATTGCATCCTAAAAGGGATGTGGAATTTGTAATTGAACTGAAGCCCGGTACGACTCCTATTTCCAGAAGGTCGTACCGCATGCCACCTAATGAACTGGCGGAACTCAAGACTCAACTACGAGATTTGTTGGAGAAAGGGTTCATTCGACCAAGTTCATCACCATGGGGATGTCCAGCAATCTTCGTCAAGAAGAAGGATTAGACACTTCGAATGTGCGTCGACTATAGACCCCTCAATGAGGTTACCATCAAGAACAAGTATCCCCTTCCTTGGATCGATATTTTATTCGATCAACTTACTGGAGCCCGGGTATTCTCCAAGATTGATCTCAGATCGGGCTATCATCAGATCTACATTCAACCCGAGGATATACCCATGACCGCATTTACTACGCGGTATGGATTATTTGAATATCTGGTCATGTCTTTCGGATTAACAAATGCTCCAGCCCACTTCACGTACTTAATGAACTCGGTCTTCATGCCCGAGTTAGACAAGTTTGTAGTGGTCTTCATTAGCGACATTCTGATCTATTCCAAAAATGAAGAGGAGCATGCAAAGCACTTGCGGATCGTGCTAACGCACTTAAGGGAGCATCAATTGTATGCCAAATTTAGCAAATGTGTGTTTTGGTTGGAGGAAATCCAGTTTCTTGGACATGTATTGTCTACTAAAGGGATTGCGGTCGATCCCACCAAAGTCAAGGACATTTTAGAATGGAACTCACTTACTATTGTACATCAAGTTCGGAGTTCCCTTGGACTGACTGGATATTACCGCAGGTTCATTCCGGATTTCTCCAAGATTGTTAAACCCATTACGGGTTTATTGAAAAATGATACAAAATTTGATTGGTCCTCAAAATGCAATGAAGCCTTTGAGCAGCTGAAAGTGTTGTTAACCACTGCACCAGTGTTGGCCCAACCGGATATTGAAAAGCCTTTTGATGTGTATTGTGACGCGTCTGGCAGTGGGCTTGGATGTGTCTTGATGCAAGAAGGGTGAGTTATAGCATATGCTTCAAGGTGGCTGCGCCGGCATAAAGAACACTACACAACTCATGACTTGGAACTAGCTGCAGTCGTTCATGCCCTCAAGATTTGGCATCATTATCTGCTGGGTAATACCTGCCATTTGTATACGGATCACAAAAGTTTGAAGTATATCTTTACCCAGTCAGAACTAAACAAGAGGCAGAGAAGGTGGCTTGAGCTAATCAAAGATTATGACTTGGAAATCCATTATCACCTAGGAAAAGCCAATGTAGTGGCAGATGCTTTATGTCGCAAGTCTTTTTGTCATTGTCTTACAGTAAGAGCACCTGACACCACTATATGTCAAGAGATGGAGAAGTTGAATCCGGAGATAGTGCAGCACAGAATTTTGATAAATGTGAAGCTCGAGTCAGTTCTTCTGCAAAGAATTATTGACGCTCAAAGAATAGATAAGGGTATGAAGTACATTCATGAGAAAATACAAGCTAGCAAGGCAAATTGCTTCAGAAAAGATAATCAAGAAGTAATATGGTTTAAAAATCGCATAGTAGTGCCAAAGGACGTTAAAGTCTGCCAACAAATCCTGGACGAAGCTCATCTTAGTCGATATTCCATTCATCCGGGGAGTACTAAGATTTATCAAGACTTAAAGGAACATTATTGGTGGACTAAAATGAAGATTGAAATTGCACGCTCTGTGGCAAAGTGTGACACTTGCAGATGGGTTAAGGCCATACATATGAAGGCTGCTGGGCCATTACAACCTTTGCCCATTCCAACCTGGAAATGGGAAGATATTAGCATGGATTCTTTGTGGGATTACCCAGGACAGCTAAAGGATTTGATTCTATCTAGGTTATAGTTGACCGGCTTACAAAGATAGCACACTTTCTTCCTGTTAAAATAGATCACCCAGTTGATGTCTATGCCCAGTTATACATTGCTCGTATCCTCAGTTTGCACGGAGTTCCGAAGACGATAGTGTCGGAACGAGGACCACAATTTATATCCAAATTCTGGGGTGAACTGCACAAATCCTTGGGTACTAAATTGCTCCACAATTCGACTTATCATCCTCAAACAAGTGGACAAACTGAGAGAGTAAATCAGATACTGGAAGATATGCTACGGGCATGTGTCCTGGAATTTCCACATAAATGGGATGATTGTCTGCCATTGGCAGAATTTTCCTATAATAACAGCTATCAAGAAAGAATTAAAATGGCACCATTTGAAGCACTGTACGAATGACGATGCCGAACACCCTTAAATTGGTCAGAACCAGGAGAACGGTGGATTTTTAGGCCTGACTTTGTCAAAGAAACAGAGGAAAAAGTTCAACGGATAAGGCACCATTTGAAAGAACCTCAAGCTCGGCAGAAAAGCTATGCGGATAAACGGCGGCGACCTTTGATCTTTCAAGTCAAGGATCATGTATACCTGAAAGTATCACCGATGAAGGGTGTTAATCGGTTCGGGGTAAAAGGAAAGTTAGCACCCCTGATATATTGGCCCGTTTCCCATTCTTGAGCAATGCGGACCAGTAGCGTATAGACTTAACTGCCTGAATCATTATCTGACATATATAATGTGTTCCATGTATCCCAATTAAAGAAGTGCCTTCGGATTCCTGATCGAACCATAGATGTGGTGGATGTCACTCTAGAACCAGACATGACTTATTCGGAACATCCTATGCGAGTTCTGGATCAAAAGGACAGAATCACCCAAAAAAGGACTCTTAAATTCTATAAGGTACAATGGAACCAGCACACTAAAGACGAAGCTACCTCGGAAACTCAAGATTTCTTGGAGAAAATTTTGCTAGGTTTTTAGCTTCATGTAACCTGTAAGATTTGTACATCTGATTGTAAAGTTGGAATAAACCCCATACCACCCCCTGCTCTGTAAGATAAATAAGGAAATAAAGATGTGACATGTTTCCTTTTCCATTACTTACCCTAGGACCTTAAATCTCAGGACGAGATTATTTTATGGGGGGAGGATGTAACACCCTTGGTGTTACTGGCACTAAAAACATAAGCATGACATCATATGCATTGACATTTCATTTTGTTTGTTACACCTAGAATGCATCCACTAGGTAAAATTTCAAAACAAGTGTGATGTGGTGGCTTGATGTATTCTTAACCCTAGTGTAGGGTACTTAACCCTAGGATTAGGGCATATGGGTAAAATTGAAGCCAAAATGAGTAATACCACAAAAGTCATTGGAGATATTCATAAGAAATCAAGTTTAATGGATTTGAGTGGCACAAAAACCCTAGAGTGCTCAAAACTCTAAAAAGAACCCTAGAAAACCCTAATTTGTACCCTAGGGGTGATTTCAAATTCTATATACTTTTGGACCAAAATGTAAATATCAAAATGGTAGAACATCAAAAACCAGGCAACTTTTACATTGGAGGATTTTGATGTAGTATGAAGTAATTTGGACTTAATTGTAAAAGTCCCAAGGACACCCATGTGTTGAACTCTGAAATTTCATTGAGATTAGGCTGACTTTGGAGCCTTGTATTTCTTAATTCATGAGGATGTTGCACTAGGTCAATACATCAAACTTGTAGAGCTATGATAGGAGTACAACTTTGATTGAGTGACTAAGCATTGGTGCTGTACAAAAATTGGGGATAAATGGACTTAAAGTCTGGCTGTCAGTCAGCCTTGAAACTGAATTTGGACTGATAGTGAACTGGGACAGACTTTGGGAGCAATTTCAAGTAGGATCCAGTGAGTACTTGATTTTGGTTGCTATAGCAAAATCAAAGCTGGATTATAGAGCAACAACTTTGCTACAGATGGATGATTAAGTTGCCACACAAAAATTGAAGAACCAAGCACTACAAGTCGCTCTGTCAGAACAAATGAGGAAGAGCGCGATGGTACAGCAACTAAATCAGATCGCCAGGTTCAGTGCACCGCCGTCGGTGATCTCGCGTCGTGATCCTCACCGGCGCTGTGGTTCGTGCCCAATGGTGTGCGGATAATGACTCAGGGTAAAAGATCTCGCGCAAGGGATGAAGTCGGGGCACTGTGGCCACCCTGTCGCCGTACCCACTTGCGTTGCAACGTGGCCAGACGTTCATCGCCGTGGAGATTGTCGCAGAACCTCCCAAGTTATCGGGCCCACATGCATCTGTCCTTGTCTCAAATACCTCAGACAGCTATGCATGTGCACCAAACAACTTAACAGGATCTGTCCGAGTGCCCTGAGGACCCCGGATAAACGACTTACCGCCAAGATCGCAGGATTAAGTAAACACAACTCACATACAAACATTTGCAGCGGAAATTCTTTATTACAAAATGGTTACAAGTTATAACAGGATTACAATATATATCATCAGAGTTTATTACCAAAGAAATTGATTCCAAAATATTACAATTTGAATGTATAAAACATTTATAAGTTTTAACATACATGCTAGCTTAAGTGACAATCCTCAATAAAGAAGCTAAAGAAGGGGTATACTTGTATAAGAAGGCCGAGCCTACCGGCACTTAGCACCATCCACAACAGAACAAAATTATAACCTGAAAAACAACAGGGAATAAAACCCTGAGTACGCAATTACTCAGCAAGACTTACCCGACTAAAGAAAAGACTCTCAAGGGTATGCTGGTTTGTTGGGAATCAAGGTAAAGCTTATCCAATTTCAAAGACTCATTTTTGCAAAAAAGCTTACTAGTAGTGGATCCTTATGCAAAAAATTTACTTCACAAATTAAGTATTTTTCCTGAATCTAGATTTGCCTGATCTAGAACATTCACTTGTCCTACACTAGCTTCATTTTATCAATTTTAATTTCACTTGTTATCTACGATGAGGGTCGAAGATCCAGTCTTCATATCCGAGAAGTTCGGCGATCCGAATCGATTAATACCCAGCTGGGGATCTCCAACCACACGACATATGTAGCACTTAACCCTTGCATATGTCAACTCGCCACCGGGTTTCTCAAGACCAGAACGGGTTCACGCGACCCGAGAGCACAGCACTCCACCGTCCAGCCATTGGCCTGGTTGGTACACGTTACTCTCGCCATGGTGCCCGCCATGTTTCCGAGAGTATAGCACCCCACCTTCCAGCCGTTGGCCTGGTTGGTACACGTTACTCTCGCCATGGTGCCCGCCATGTTTCCGAGAGTACAGCACCCCACCTTCCAGTCTCTTGCCACGGAGGGTACAAGCTACTCTCGCCATCTCTCCACTCCCAGTGCGTGCGAGCTGTTCTGGTATTGGTCCGACCGCGGCAAAGCTTACCCATGATGAGGCATGTGGCCAGTTAAAGGGTCCTAGATCAGCAGGCCAACAATCGGAACGGTCCTTAATCGACACAGACGGGCGACCTTTCCTGCTCAACGTCTGGTCTCATTTTAGTTAAACCATTTCCCAATCCTTGGTACCTGACAGAGGTACTTTTTCTGGATGTTGAATCCATCATGGCCATATGGATTCACCATCCCAATTTCTTTTTCACAACAATTTCCCATATCCCGTGTAACACATCATCTTTTTTTAAAAAGAACAACTTTTAATTATCTAAGCAGGGCTAAGCATCTTTAGTTCTCTTTTATAAACAGGAATCAAGGAATAGTAATCAAATTCCAAGGAATGGTAATGCATCAACTGTTTATTCACACAACTCCTATCACCTAATGCAACATATAAGTGATAAAAGTTTTATAACAACAAGGGGGTGGCAAATGCACCGGGGCTTGCCTGGGATACACTAGGTTAGTGTGGTTAGATGACGTCCGCTTGGTGAGCATCAACAATCCTGACACTTGATCAAGTCGTCCATATCGAGATGGGTCCATCAAAGCCACCTTGTGATCCATCCTGATCCATGCCCTCCAATTCACATAATCATCTAGCGTACCTATTGGAGATGCATAGTGCATATGAGCATGAGCAAGAACACAAAATAGATAATCTATACTAAAGAGGATAAATACTTAAAACAAGTCATCACAATTCCTATGAGCACACTATGTGAAGATATTACTAAGTACCACAAGCGCATCTTTTACACTTAAGTATATCTAACTCAAGCATCGAGCAATCATAAGACTACACACAAGCCTTAAGCTTATGGACTAGAGCACACTGCCAACGGACTAACACTATTATTAGCACTAATGAACAACCCATTATTTATAATTATAAGGACACAAGAACAATGTTCTATGTTGTAAGTATCATGACCAATGGGTTATAAAAAATTGAGTTACATGATCATACCTATAAAAACAAAACCAGTCAACTACAGTCACCATTCTAGACAATAAACCTAATTGAGAATATGCCCAAGGCAGTCAACACAACCAAACACTTATAACTCATTGATGATTTTTGTTACACTATATTAGCCAATACAATTAGCTCAATCCACTACAGCCATAATAGGTGCAAATCTGAAAATTAGCCGCCCAACTTCATTTATCAAGACAAGAACTAACTAAATCTAGGTGTCCATACAAAAGAAACTCCAAGGAATCATTTTAATACTTGCTGATTTTGGACAGCAAAACATCAGCTATTTGTTTAGCTCATAACTCACAAAATATTCATCCTAAAATGATAAACTAGGACTTTCTGGAAAGCTTATAAAGTCCTCTACACCTTTGGTATTATCATCACAACAAGATTCGACCTTTAGAAAGGTCAAACAGAACTAAACATAAACTCTGTCCAGATTTGGACATAATTCGATTACTTACTTCAAAAAATCATAACTGGAGTTTCAGACATCCAAATAAGGTGATCCTAGACTTTTTAGAAAGCTAGTAGAATTGTCTATAATTCATCTATAAACATTTCATGTTAATTCAATACATATCAAAGTCAGTTAATACAAACAGACGTCTCTGTCCAGATTTGGACAGATTCAGACTCTATAGTTCAAACAGCTGTAACTTGGTCCCTAGACCACCAAAAAGGGTGCTCCAAAATTTGTTGGAAAGCTTGAGAAAGGTACTACAATTCTTCTATAATTACTAAGGGCTGATTCTCAGTTTAATTTATTCAAACAGGGCAATTTTCGAAATCAGTACAACATTTGGACAAATTCTGAAACTGGACTTGGAAAATTCATAACTCCTAAACTATTAGACCTATGTCTGTCAAATTTTAACACAAGCGAGATAATGAACAGTACATGCAGTGCAAAATATCAACTATCTTGTTTTAATTCATACTTAGCTCCTACACATTATTTGACTCGTTCTCTAAATCATCTTATTAGATTAACTTGCTTGACGCCTAAATAAACAGCATATAGCATAGAAATCTACAGTACAACTTGAAAACCTAAGAACTTAAAGTACTCGCATATATACCTCCTCGAATTATTCTCCGACTTCAACCGAAATCGAAGCATCGACACTACTTGCTTCCAAATAAAATTTTGGACAGCGACGACACTTGTATAGGACCTCTAGCCGATCAACACAACATTTAACCACTCAATGGCATACATATTTATCGACGCACTCTTCACACCATAAACTACATTTTAACTTAATCCTTACTACCGAACGACGCATCTTCTTTATTTTTCTCATCACCCCACACATACAAACACATCATCAACTAAATCAAATGAGTAAAATACACATCAAACAACCTGGCCGATCGGATTTGAGTTGTGCATGTGCTATCCATGGACTTGGGATTTTCGTCGAACACACGATGCACGAAGCACGACAACGAGCTGCAAGCAACGACATATACTAGTTTTAAAATTTTATCAAACACAAGGGACTCAAGAGCAGCAAGGGCAGCGAGGTTTCACCGGAGTTTGTGACGTCGCGCAGGGGCTGTGCAGATCGAGTTGGAGCTCGCTGCGGTATTTCATCGATCACGTCAAGGGCGCGACACGAAGGAGTGTCGTGACTGCTGCTGCTCCATGGCCTAGGACGAGAGCAAGCACCAGGAAGTCGCACGATGTATAGGAAGCAGCATCCCGGCGCCCTGAGGAGACCCAGCGAGACGAGGTTGCAGGGGCGAGCCCCATGTCGACGCCATGGAGAACGAGGAGAGTGGCTCGTGAGAGAGAGATGGGACAGGGAGCCGAGATGTTGAGGAGATGGGGCGCTGACCTGCTGTAGGCAGGAGAGGTCGCCGTCCATGGTTGAAGCTGGAGCTAGGGCGAGCTCCCGTGGAGATGAGGGTGCCAGGGAGGGGCGGCATCCATGGCTGGAAAGAGAGATGGAGGCTGGGCGAAATCAAGGGAGGAGAGGGACTGGGAGTGGCTGCAGAGGCACACAGAAGAAGAGCGCCGAGAGGGAGAGACCATGGCGGGGAAGGCCGACGACAATGGAGGACGAGGAATGGAGGGAGGGCGCCGTGAAGGAGATGAGACGATGAGTGCTATGGAGGAGGGCTCGACCGGCTGGGCGATGCTGGCTACCAGGACTGGAGGGCACGTCGCATATTTGGGAACAACGGCTGGCAAGCAAAATGCGTAGAGAAGAATGGATCAAATGCACATTTCTGGAAAAGGATGCGTACTTGAGAAATCCTGAGTAAGCACTGGGAGCTTCGGGAAGCATGTGTCACCACTCACACGCACAAAGAAATGTGTGTGATTTCTCTGAGAGGATAAAGGAGAGGACTCGTGGATTGAAGATGACGGCTGTAGAAGCTAGGAAATGTCCAGCATTTTCACCGGATAAGGAGAAGATGGAAAACGGTGGGGATAAGCAAATGAGATTTTTCCTCTTTATTTTCAATACATTTACAAAATATAATTATTTCTTAGTTCTTGAATTAGGGATTTATAAATATCTAAAAGTGTCGAACCAAAAATTCATTGGTCTACGTTTTTTTTTTGTTTCCACAGATTGATGAAACAGAGGAACTAAATTGGTCGGTTATTAATTTGGTATGGTTTATCTTGCACAACCTGCTCTAATTGACTTGCTACAGAATTCTAATAAGTTTAGAGAACCAGATTCGATTTCAATGGTTAGAGTTCGGACATGGTGTAAATGGACCGAATCAATGACATCGACTTTGATATCTTAAGCGATATTTAATTTAGTCGAACCTAGACGAATTTCGCCGCTATTTAAACATTTGACTAGAAAACAAAGCGATTAATAATTTTACACCTTATTTTTCTTAGATATTCAACGTGATCAAATTATAAAAAGAATCAAACTCTTTCCGAAAACCTATTCATTTAATAAACAAATTCGAACAGCATGGACTCAACACCTTGAAAGATTTTAAAGTCCAAAATTTCTCTAAAATGTTTGGACAACTTAGATAAACGGAGACAGATACGATATCAAAATCGTGAATGACAAAGATGATTAGAACTTAGTGACCTTTATATTCACTGATATCTCGTGCTTAAATCCATACTCGTTGTCGCATGAGAAATAAACACTAGGGGTGTTACAGAGATCGCCGTTCACCGCGAGTGTGCCATGTCGTAGTCGATTCACCACATCGTCGCAAGCTGTAAGGACTCGGTAGTGACCGCCGTAGATAGTTAGCCTGTGAGCGCCACGTTGCGGCCTCTGGTGACTCCTCCCCCTTCTCACCGTGAGCGCTTCCCCGTTCAAATTTGCCCTCCTCGCAGCTGTCCTCTATAAATCGATGCCTCGGCCTATTTGTCTACTTGTTACGAAGCCAGAGCACCAGCCCTCGCCTCCGATCATCCACAGTAGCACCCCAATTTCGTTTTCCCCCAAATCTACTCTCCGCGCCACCGCGAGTCACCTCGTCGTGGTCGGCCGTCTACAGGTCTTCTCTCGCCCTCCTGGTTTGTGTTTTAGTACTCTAGTATGCTTGTGATACTCGGCGACCCCGCCAATTAAACTATACCCCGCCTAGTCGTCGGGAACACCTCTATTTTCCCTCGGATCTTGATGTCGTCGTGAGCAGAAGAACTCCGGGCCGGACTCGTGCAATTGAGGGATAGATTTGGATCCCCAGGGGTGGAATTAGGTGTAGACCGAGTTAGTACACTGGTCATTGCGTATTCCGGCCGGTGCAGGTTCGCCGGAGCGCGCATGCCGCCGTTCACTATCAGGGACTTGGAGTTGTGAAGAGAAAGAAGTGTGAGGGTTTAAGTGTGAATGTCAGTGAGACACGTGAATAGTGACGTGGCTTCTTTGCTGGTTTTTCAAATCGGCAGGGGTCTCTACGCAAAACCACCGTCGCGGGCGCGGGTTTCCCCGGTTGATGGGCCGGCTTGGGCTGGATTCAGCCCAGCACTATTCATTCTTTTCCTTTTCCTTTTTACTACCAAACTTGGAAATTTATAGAAAATTCTAGAAAAATGTTAAAAATATGGGACCAATTTTACTAAACTCCTAAATTCCTCTAGTATTTAGTAAGAATAATTCCAAGATTTTTAGTCCCAACCATGAATTATTTAGCATTTAAAGATGCCTAAACCTAGCCTTTTAGAATTTTAGAATTAAATTAGTAGCTCCAAAAAATAGTAAAACTTTTTTTGTGAGCTTAACATGATGATTAAAACACTTGGGCAAAGTTTAGCATGCTTTGGACATTGTTTGATCCCAAACCCAAGAAACTAGCTTTCTAGGATTTAAATACCCAACCCTAATAGAGCACTAAGCTAGAAAACTCTAGTGACTAGTGGGCACCGTGAAGGAAAGTTGTATTCAAGATACAACTTAGTGTGTTTCTATTGTCACTACATATTCATAGCATCACATGAGCATTCATGTATATATTGTTATGTATAGAAAACGAAGAAGTGATAGTCGAAGAAGAAACTGCCCCACAAGCTGAAATTCCACCTATCGAGAACAACTTCTACTTTGATATTTGTGGGACAGATCCTGAGCCTCCTATAACACAAGGCAAGCCCCGGTGCATTTACCCCTTTCCTTGTTGTTTTAAACTCTTTATCACTTGAAATGATGCATTAGGTGATAGGAGTTCAGTGATAAACAATTGCTGCATTTCCTTCCCTGGAACTGTTTACCATTCCTTGGTACATGTTTTACTTAAAAGTTTTCTAATTCTTAGCCTTGCCTTAGAAAACAAAATGTTTTGTTTTAAACAAAGATGATGCTTCATATGGGATGGGATGTTTTAAAAGAAAAGACTTGATGGTGAATCCATCATGGCCATGATGGGTTCAGCATCAGAAAAAGATGTACTTCTGACAGGTACCAAACTTTGGGTTTTAAATGATAAAGACGAGACTGAGCGGGTGACTTGCACGAGAAGGAAGTCTCGGTGTAGTGTCTCCGTCTGAGTCTCTTAAGGACCGTGTCGATGTGGGCCTGCTGACCGAGGACCCTTTAACTGGCCACATGCCTTGTCATGGGAAAGCTTTGCCTCGGTCGGACCAATACTAGAAAGGCCACCACACGATGGGAGTGGAGAGATGGTGAGAGTAGCGTGTACCCTCCATGGCAAGAGGCTGGACGGTGGTGTATCTGTGCTCTCGGTTGGCGTGAACCCGTCTGGTCTTAAGAAACCCGGTGGCGAGTTGACATATGCAAGGGTTAAGTGCTACATATGTCATGTGGTTGGAGATCCTCAGCTGAGTATTAATCGATTCAGATCGCATTTACCACTCGGACATGAAGACTTGGTCACTGACTTACACGTAGCAATTCAGTGAACTGAAGGGATGATAAAAGATGGCTAGTATAGGCTAAGTGCTTGAACTAGGATAGAAAGAACTCCAGATACAGGTAATGACTTAACCTGATAATAAAACTGGATTTTTAAGGATCCACTATTAGTAAGCTTTTCTGCAAACAGAGTCTTTGATGCTTGATCAGCTTTACCTTGAATCCCACAAGCTAGCATATCCTTGAGAGTCTTTTCCTTTGTCGGGTAAGACTTGCGAAAGTACACTCCGTACTCAGGGTTTTCAAACCCATGTTGTTGTAGGTGATGAAACAGCAGAGTTTTATTGTTTCTGCTCAAAGGTGGTGCCAAAGGAGGAGGCCAATCAGTAAACTGTTTGGGGAGGATATGTTGCCTCCCTGTTTCGTAATAATAAGTTATGCACTCATAACACCCGGTACTATAATAATACTCTCTCCATACTTTATTAATGTAAATTATGTTATTGTAATCTGCTTCCGCTATTTCCATACTCCGGCTATGTGTGTAATGTATGCGTGATGGGTGATGCGCTCTTGGGCGATATGATGACGATACAGAAGACCGAACTTGTCGAGTGATTATGTGCATCTACATGGTTGTCCGAGGTCCTTAGGACAACGACATCTGTAGGTGGGCCTAATACCTTGCGAGGTTCCGTGACAACTGGTATCGGAGCGAAGCCCGTCTCTTCAGACATTACATAGTACTTCAAAGGAATTTTTAAACACTTACCTTAAAATATTCTTTCATTCTTATCTTACCACTTTCTGGTAGTAACTTACCTTTTAAAACCGAGTACAGAGTGCGGTATATGAGGAAGTAAAGGATCGACGAAAGATTGATCCCATAATTATTAGGTTATGCATGCATCATGTTTAAACTATACTAAATAAAATTTTCCCCTCTTAAGGAGATATGGCACGCACAAAAACTACCTGAAAGTCACCTAGAGGGGGGGTGAATAGGCGAAACCTGAAATTTATAAACTTAAGCACGCACTACAAGCCGGGTTTAGCGTTAGAATTAAATTCAAGTCCAAAGAGAGGGGAAAACAAATCAAACAAGAATCAAGGCGAGTGAACACGGTGATTTGTTTTACCGAGGTTCGATTCCAAAGAACCTAGTCCCTGTTGAGGAGGTCACAAAGACCGGGTCTATTTCAACCCTTTCCCTCTCTCAAACGATCACTTAGACCAAGTGAACCTTCTTCCTTAATCTCACGGGTCACTAAGACCCCGCAAGGACCACCACACACTTGGTGTCTCTTGCCTCGCTTACAAAGCACTTGAGAATAAGAATGGGAAAAGAAGAAAGGCAATCCAAGAAACAAGAGCGCAAAAGAACACGTACACACTCTCTCACAAGTCACTAATTGTTTGAGTTGAATTCTAGGCTTGGAGAGGGTTTGATCTTTGGAAATGTGTCTTAGAGTGAATGCACTAGCTATTGTATTGAATGTGATCTCTGAAAAACTTGGATGCCAAAGGTTGTGATGGTTGGGGTATTTATAGCCCCCAACCACTTTGGTAGCCGTTGGGGAGGCTGTTGGCGATGGGCGCACCAGACAATCTGGTGCCACCGGACATGCACTGTTCCTTGTCCGGTGCGCCGCCACGTCACCCAACCGTTAGGGTTTGAAGCTAGTCGACCATTGGAGGCTTTGTCCCCTTGCGGCATCGGACAGTCCGGTGCCACACCGGATAGTCCGGTGCCCCTCTGACTCTGCTGCTCTGAATTCTGCGTGGTACTGTGCTGCACTGTTCCTGCTGTCAGAGTCGACCGTTGGTCCAAGAGAGTCATTGCTCCGCTGGCTCACCGGACAGTCCGGTGGCACACCGGACAGTCCGATGAATTATAATGGAGCACGCCTCCGTTTTCCCGAGAGTGGCTGGTTGACACCTGTACAGTCCTGGTGCAAAGGACACAGTCCGGTGGCACACCGAACAGTCCGGTGCGCCAATTCTCAGCACACTCAAGTTCTTTGCTCTGTTTCAAATTGAGTCCCTAACTCAAATCTTTTATTGGTTTGTGTTGAACCTTATGCACCTGTAATACATGAATTCTAGGCAAACTAGTTAGTCCATGTGTTTGTGTTGACTATCAACCACCAAAATTAATTATAGGAAATAGTTAACCCGATTTCCCTTTCACTACCCAGCGCAAATCGACTAGACCATAGTGTGTGCCTCGACATCAGCTGGCATCCCAGCATGAAGGAAGCAGTAGTGGAAGCAACGACCCTATCGGGGAGTTGGAGGCCAGAGTGGATCGCCTCAGATCTAAACTACGCCACGAGTGTAGGGAGCGTGCGCGCGATAGTCGCCGCATTGCTGAACTATCAGTCGAAATTAATCACCTGCAGTACAAAATTTCGGAACGCAATATAGCCATTGACTGGGCCGTAAATTCGCGCTCTTTCACTTGGGACTGTGAAGCCAAAGCTCTAGCTCGAGTAGCAGAACTTAGTGCATCCCTCGAAAACCTGCAAGCGTACTGCAACACCTTACATGAAGAAGTGCATGTATTGTATGATCGGCTACACCCGAACGTGCCACCCTATGTGGCAGCAATGGGAGCTGGACCATCTAGAACAGTAAAAGGAGGATCTGATGGGGGAATTGACCTTTTTGAAACCCCTCCTTCCATGAATCTTGCAGATGAACGGTCTCCTGAAGCAGGTAGCGGAACATCTAAGGATGGAGAAGATTAGAGTAGTATAGTCTAAGTAGTGTACTAATGTAAAATGAGTAAGAAAGTCGAGTTGTATAATGGAGTATGTATAATTTTTACTGTTCCGCAATGAAATAAAGATGCTGTATGTTTGGCATGTTATATTTCCAAATGTTTCTTGGCCTCAGATGTCATCCTGGACCCTTGCACATGATGGGGCAGGTACATCCCGCGGCGGGGAGGACACTCCTAATCCTCCACCGGTACCTCCTACCCTGGACGAGGCTATCGCCCCCTTGGTCAACGCCACCACCGATAACACGCGCTTTCTGCGCGAAATGGCGGGCAACCAATTTCAACAACACGGAGGAAGAGTTCCCCCTCAAGGACCACGAGATACTACCTATCTGGAGTTCTCCGAAACCCGCCCACTGCTCTTCGTCAAGGTTGAGGAACCCTTGGAAGCCGACGAATGGGTGCGAGTAATGGAATAGAAACTTGGATTAATCCGATGCACCGAGGTTCAGAAGCCCCTATTTTCCGCTCAACAGTTAAGAGGCCCCGCCAGTCTTGGTGAGCAAACTTTTCGGCCATCCAACCTGTGGGACATCAAATCACTTGGGAACAATCCAAATTGACATTTAGGGAACATTATGTTCCGGAGGGAGTTCTACAAATGAAGCTAGAAGAGTTCATCTGACTGAAGCAAGGTGGAGATTCTGTGATGCAGTATCTCAATAAATTCAATCATCTCTTCAGTACACCATTGACCAAGTGGATACAGACCTAAAAAAGAAGAATTGTTTTATGAGGGGACTAAATAACAGACTCTAGCATAAGATGGCAACGTGTCTGGACCTCACATACAACAGGGTTGTCAGTACAACACTGGCAGTTGAAGCCAAAAATGCGGGACACGGAAAGTCAAAGGGATAATCGGGTGAAAGATCGACTCAAGGACCTGAAAAGAGAACAAGGTTGGTAATCCGGCATTTCAATCCAAACCGTTCTTCGTCTCGCCCACCTTCATATCCATTCAAACAGCCTGTATTTATTTGTCCCACCCTTGCCCCCGCTCCAACCAATCAGCCGAGTGCCCCTGGTACTCGTTTCCCTGTCATTCCCAGTTCTTTCAGTGGTTGCTTCAATTGTGGAAAGTCCGGGCATTTCATCAAGGACTGCTCATATCCGAAGCAAAACAAATCCAACTTTCAGCAGACCTCTGGGAACTCAAATCAAGGAAAACGGAACACAACCAACTCTTCTACGGGAAAAAAATTGAAGAAAACTGGACGAGTCTATTATACCTAGGTGGCTACCACACTGGAAGGCGAACCGGTGATGATGGGTACGTACCTTGTTGCCAACCACCCAGTAGTTATCCTTTTCGATTCTGGTGCATCACATACCTTCATAAGCAAGACTTTTGTGGAGAAATATTACATACATTGCACTGAATCAAGGGAGGGATTTGTTATCCACTCACCTGGGGCTGAATATTTACTAAGGAAGTAGCCTTCCATATGCCCATAACTTTGGCCAAACAGGAATTCCTTACAAACATGATTGTTATAAAGGGGCAAGATATAGATGTGATTCTGGAAATGAATTGGTTAGCCCAGAATAAAGCCATTATCAATACGGACCAAAGGGCGGCGACACACCTCTTGAGGCGTTGCTTCTCCACCTTGCTCCTAGCAGTGATAGAGAGTGTGGGTCCTACGCCTATAACAACAGGTGTGTCGGAATCGGTGAGGCAAAAATTCGCCGATGGCGGTGGTGATGAAGTCGAAGTAGTTGAACATGATGCGGCTTCCAGGCGCGAAGGTCCCGCCACCAGTGAATGCTGAAGGCTGAGCCGTCGAAGTGGAGGATGTCACTTGGTACGCTAACGTTCCCCTACATACTAGTGCACCAACTATCATGGTTTTGGAAACCAGAGGGACAATAGAATTTGTGTTCGGGAGGGGAGGCTAGCGCGGACTCACTCCGAATGGTGAAACACTGGAAATTGAAATAGGGGTCTAGACAGAGAGTTGATATCTTTAGTCCAGTTTAGTGCTGATCCTTATATTGCTCATGTGGTCGTGTTACAACTGGTGCATGTGTGGGAAGGAGGGGGTCCTGCCCTTTTATAGTTCAAGGGTAAGGGCGTGATCTGTTACCTTTGGTGGTCCATATGAAATAGTGTTGTTGACATTGCCTTTAGGGTTGTGCGCAACCGTACCCTGGCATGGCATACCGTGTGATACACCCGGTATACGGGTCCCAGCAGCAAATGTTGAGATCCCTGCAACGACGTTTGGTGGGTGCCATAGGGCAGAGTTAGGGTATGTCTTGAGGTTGTGCGTAAGCATACACCCGACGTGGTGTATTGCTCCATCTTAATTGACTATACCTTCAAATTGGGCTAACCCTTCAATGTTACCATAAGTCTTTCCGCACAGAGGGTAGACGTTAACTGTCGATGCTTAGAGTTCAGATCTTCCTAGGCATGTGTGTGGACCTACAAAATTTTTGTGATCTTGAACTTTCCAGCTTCCTTCTGCTTGTGGGCACAAACCCTCCAATTGCAATCCGACACCTCGCACACAACTGTGTAACATCGCTCGACATACGAACGTCTCACCTTGAATGTTCTTTTATGCTTCACTGAGTATTCCTATAGCTATCGTTCAGCTCCTGGTGGTGCTACGGGGGTGACTGCGGGGGCGACTGCGGCTGGTGGCTGTTGTCCTCATCGACCATCTCGGCGACGTCCTACTCGAGCGAGATCTCGCTGCAGTCCCTCGAGATCTGGTGAGACTCGCACCCTGATCCCACACGGTTACTTCGACTTTTCCTTTCCTGATTCCGCGCCTGATCATGCTATTACTTGAGGATCGTGATTTCATTCCGTGGCTAGTTTTTTTTCCCGTGACTAAGTTCTGCTAGTAGTCGTCTCCTCGAGTTCGTTCTTTGAGGGAGACGGTGCCTCCAGATCTGGCAGTTTTGTAGTGTGGATCTGATAGGAGTTACGGTTATGCGTTGTATTGGATGAGCAGAATTTGCGCCCCTAGATTTTGTTTCCTTTGCCCCCCCTGCTGGACCAGGGTTTCAGATCTTTCTTGCTGATCACTGTTAAAAATGCCTGCTCATATTCAAATACAGTTAGTTTCATTTTAAAATTTTGGCGGTTGTGCGTCTGTATCTGGCCCTTTTATTCACTCTGTTTAGGTGGTCTTTGTGTCAAGAAACTGAATTATACGTAATGGGGAATCAGGGAATGGATCACTGGTGCCCGGTAGTATAATATATTAATAGGTGGTTACTTAAGTTGTCTGGTTCGTCTAAGGAAATGTTTTAGAAAACATCTATTTCAAATGTATTTGGTGGAGAAAAGTGATATGGGGCCAATCCAATCTTGATCAGCAGAAAGCCTGAGATGTGCTTTGCTTGCTTTAACAAATATGAGATCTGAATGTGTCCTGAAACTTACACCCAAAACAGACCTTATTAGATGTGGTTTGACCTGGTAGGTAGATGTTGCCAGTTGCTTTGGAAGAGCATGTTTGGCTATGCTCTGTTATTTCAGTCGTGCATTAGTAGTGTTCAGGATCTGATGCTTTTGCTTCTGAATCCTGATCGCTTCTGTTAACTTGGGAAACTTGGTTGACATGTCCCATCTGTCAGATGCTGATCAGGGTATGTGTTGTACTTTACGATCCACTATGCATTGGTTCATTGGTTGGTCCCATTATTGTTTGCCTTGTGATGGTTCTGTTTCTGACATGCGATCAATCGTGTCAAATGCATGGCTGGTTCCGTGTTGTGATCGTCGGGTGTAACAACCTGCAGCAGAACTAATATGTTGCAGGTCTGGAGAACATTCTTATATTTAATATATGCCCTACTATTAGCACAATCATTTGCTTAACCGATCCTTTCTTATTTGTGTCAACTATTTTATATACATAAAAAAAATTACAGGAGGAGATTGACAAGGAGATTGAGGACAAGAAGACAGAGCTGGAGCCCAAGGTCGTGGAGGCCTACGAAGCATCTCCTCCTGAGGTCAAGGTAATTATTTATTTATTTGGGTTGCTTTGGACTTAAGTATAGTAACTTTATTATATTATGGCCCGGTCCTACGACTGGTTCTGATGATTGTACCCCTGCTGAATGATTAATCAGGCTCTGTTCAAGGATAAGAAGCCAGTCAAGGTCATCAAGAAGAACTCGGCTGCAGTCACCAAGTTCCTCGATGAGCTGGCTAAGATTGGTAAGCATGTTAGTTCTTTGTATGTATGCCTCAGTAGTTTCCATGCATGACAACTGAAGTTAATAGGTTTCCTTTGCTTTCTAGGGTTTCTTTAGGCCATGTTATTAGTCTTGACCTGTCTAGGCATGTACCAATATTTCATGGCAAATCTTATATCCCAAGTTTTTTATATGCTCAACAGGCCGCACTTGAAGAAATCTTATATCAGTTTGAGGAAAAACTCCAAGCTGAAAAAGTGGAAGCTGCTAGGAAGCAGGAAGAGTTGCAATCTGTTTGATGCCTTTTCTAGAACATATCTGTGGTTAGAACTTTGTCAGAACTACGTGCAATCTGTTTCAATGCTTCAAACCTTTGTGGTGGAACCTTTGTATGTTTGAACCTCTGTTGTGGAAGAACTAGTGTGCTGGAATTGTGTATGACTTGTGATGAGAATGTTGTGTATGATAGCTTTTCTGTGTATTATGATTCTGTGAGCTATCATGAGAGCTCAGTGTGTCGTCACTGTATGTGGGTGCCATAAGTGACGATCCCAACATTAGGTGACGCGTTGACTGGAAAAAATGTGACAGATAACACCGTCATATATAGCAACAATATGTGACGGACGAATGCAGCCGTCACAAAAGGTGATGACATTATGTGACGGTACTCTGAACAGTCGTCACAAGGTACATAATGTGACGGTCGTTATATGACGACCCTTATGACGCAACATTTTCGTCATAAGATGCTTTTTATGACCAATTTTGTACTAAACATGACACTTTACTTTTGTCATACAAAACCATTTTTTTGCAGTGAATCCCTTCTTAATCTCAATGTTGTCCCCGGTATCAGGAGTCTCTAGCAGCTCGACATCTATTCCGTTTGCATATGCTCCATGAGAATGATTGAGGTTGCTTAATTCATGAACTATAGGGTCACCGTTAGGACACAAACGCCTGAAAAGTTCCATCTCTTGCTTTGTCAATTATTGAACTGGACGATCATCACTAGAATCTATGGCTCTTGCAGTCTCATATGGCTTCTCCTCATCCTCAATCTAAACATCAACACTATTAGAGGCCTTGCATATGTGGTCTAAATTTGATGATGGGGGCAGAGGAACAAAAGCAATATTATCTATCAGTGGGCCTCCTACACTACGTCCAACAAGGAAAATATTATAATAGAGTCACAACAAAGGGATTAACGGTGCACGATATAGTGTAATAAGGACACTTACAAGGATGGTCCTAGGTCAAAGGGATATCATGGGTGGTGGCCACAGTATTGTAGGTCCCACAATCGACACAGACTGGATATGAAATTCCAACCTCATTCGGGGCCAATTAAGCATCAGCCACCACAACCACACCTTCTCAATAGTTGGGCAAAGGAGCATCATATGGAGATGCATTGGCCAATTCTAGACCAAACTCTCCTGGGGGTGAATAACCATGTCAGGTTAGATCAATGGACAACTTTTGTATAACCAAATCCAAACATTGAAACTCGTTCTTCATCACAGTTCTAACATACTTCTCCCACTCATTTTGAGAGCCAATAGGAGATCAACCGTCAGAATATTTTTCTAGATTTACCATTGTGCGGTAACCCCTCAACTGAGATGCCAAGGTCATTTGAATTTCAATGAAGCTCATCACAAGCCCTAGCAAAAATCTCGCTAAAGGATGGTCTGTCATCGAATATCACTGCTACCTTCTTGATTCCACCAAAGCTAACATTCCCATAACTATCTTCTTCCACATTTCATCCATGATATTGGGTGACTACGTTGTCCATCTATTTGAAACACAAATTCAACATTCAATAACAAATTAAGATGGTACGTGACTAACCCCATCTAGTAATCTACTAATGTCTAACTAATTACTATGTATTAATTAATTACTAGCTAATTACTAACTAATAACTATATACTAACTAATTAGTAACTCCATCTAGCTGAGGCATGTGATCTATATAGCTTGGGCGCGGCGGCGGCGCTCGACGAGGCGGTCGGGGGCAGCGACGGCGCTCCGGGAGGCGTTTGGGGGGCATCGGCCCTTGTGGCGCGGTAGCGGTTGTGGGCGGTGGGGGCGCGGCAGGGGGGCGGTGGGGGCGCGGTGGGGACGGGCGGGGGCGGGCGCGACGGCGGTGTCGGCCGGCGAGCGTCGCGGGGGGGGGGGGGGGGGGACGGGCGGGGGCGGCGGTGTGGGCGGTGGGGGCCGGTGGGGACGGGCGGCGGGCCGGCGTGTATGGCGGCGGCGGTGGTTTGAGAGGAAAGAGAGAAATGAGCTCGCGTGGGGTCCCCGCGGCGCTCATAAACCAGTAATTCCCGTCGGCCAGAGCATAGGCCGACGGGAATAAGCTAATCCCCATCGGCTTTTGTCAGGGCCGACGGGAGTTAACTTATTTCCGTCGGCCTGTGTCTGGGTCGACGGGAGTTAACTTAAGGCCCATCGGATGGAAGGTAGCCGACGGGAGTTAACTAACTCCCGTCGGCTTTTTCTTTGGCCGACGGGAGTTAAGCCGGCCGACGGGAATCTTCAGGATTCCTGTAGTGTATGACTATGATACGAAAAAGGGGTTATACCTAAAGTCGCGGTGGAGTTAAGCTACCAGTGACGGTGGAGTCAGATGGTCTCCACTCCGCAAAAAAATAACATAGTACTCTCAGTAAAAAAGTTCGATAACATCTCGCATGTACGATGAGGTCTCTAAAACCTACAAAAACGAACAACACAATGACTGACATGTACATTTGCTAACCAAACTAAGATGGTATGTAACTAACTAGATATAATAACTAGCTACATAACTAACCAAACTAAATTAAAAATATAAACTAGCACGCACACCAACTAGCAAGTTTTCTAACTAAATAATGTTCCCAACTAAGTTACTAAATAAATTATTAACTAAATTATAAACTAACTAACAAGTTTGCTAACTAAATTACAAACTAACTAACTAAACTAAACTAAACTACATACGAACTAAAACATTTACTAACTAAACTACATACATCGGCGGGCGATGCGATGTCAGTCGGTGCAACAACGACTATGTCACTACGATGAACTTTGGGCGTCGAGCGATGAACTTGATGGCGATGCGTGAGGGCCGAGGCGGCAGGGGTGAGCTTGGGCTAGGAGGTGCGGCGGTGAGCTCCGGGGGCTGAGGAAAAGTGGGATCGAGGGCCTGGGGGCGCGGTGAGAAGCTTCGGGGAGTGAGGAGATGGTGGGTTAGGGGGCCTCGGGCATGGGTGCGATGGGAGAATCGGGGCGCAGCAGTGGGGAACTCTAGGGCCAAGGAGGTTGGCAATGAAGAATGGTGACGGGGCGAAGAGTAAGGCGTGTTGGCGAGGAGCTATGGCGGTGGAGGTTATCACAACGGTGGGGGAGGTTAGCACGGTTTGAGAATGCGTCGCGGGGAAGAGGAAGCTCATGCAAGGCGTTATTGCCTAGCTCGGTGCCAAGGTCTGTGGTGCCGAGTTAGATGCCACGTCGTACGCCAGACCAGCACGTTGGAGACCGACACGACACTGTTGGTTGGGACCTCGACACCATAACTCATAGCGTCGAGACTTGTTACCTAGGCGTCATGGGTTGTGGCGCCGAGCAAAGGGTTCAAAACGAGAGGAAGTCGTGTAGGGGCCAAACGTAAAAAATACAAAAAATGATTAAATTGCAAAAAAATTAGATGGATCCCCGAGTCCCCAAGGTACACAAGTCAGAGAAGGTACTAGGAGGAGTCTGTCCCTCCACCACGCCTAGGGTAGGCGAGGAGGAGCCTAGCCCAGGGGTCATACGAGACGTGAGGAAGCCACTCAAGTGGATTCCGTGTTTGACAAAGAACTGCTCTCATCATCAATACTGCACACGTCATATTAACTGCGTCTCGCGCTAAGCCGTGGCGTGGAAGAGAGCAGATCCACCTCCCACTTAGGACTTGTTCGGTTATTTTCAATCCATATGGATTGGAGGGGATTGATACGGATTGAGAAAGATTTTGACTTATTAAGGATTAAAACACTCTCAATTCCCCTCAATCCATATGGATTGGGGTAGAACCGAACAAGCCCTTATGGGTTTCTAAACAAATCTTGTAGAGTTTGCTAACAAATTCGTTGCTCAACAAATTGATAATCGACAAAATGCAACGCGAGCTTGGGAGAAAAGATTAGAATATAACTTTAAATAAGACGACCCAACCAAGTCATCCTGCAAGGACACAATCGAGCACGCTGTTATATGCTACTTGTTATATTCTGCCGTGCCGAGAAGGCTAGCCACCGATGCTTGTGCTCGATCGCGTATTAAGCTCCTCGCCTCGACCTATATGATGCCATGGCATTAGCATATCGGCCTCAGTGTCAAGGTGCCACCGCTAGCAACCTCAACGTACACCCACCAACCAGATAAGGCTATGGCGTCCAACAACAACAACAACAAAGTAGCTTCGTCTCACAGTCCAATGGCGTCCGGCGGCACACAAAGCCACACCCAGTCCCAACCTGGGGCTGGGGCTGGGGCTGGGGACGGGGCTAAACCTTCTTCAAGTTCCATGGAATACCAGCTGAGGCAGTACCTTCTGCTGCTGGCCAGTCTGGTTGCTACGGTGACGTACGGCGCCGGGCTAAACCTGCCGGGAGGAGCCTGGCAGGTAAACGACGGGCAGCACCACGCGGGCGACTCGATCCTCCAGGACGCGCACCGCCACCGCTACCTCATCTTCTACTACTGCAACGCCACCGCGTTCGCCGCGTCGCTCGTGGTCAGCGTCCTCCTCCTGGTCCTGGACGGCAAGAACACGGGCTGGTGGGAGGCTCTGCTGCGGGTGGTCATGGTTCTCGACCTGCTCGGCCTCATGGGTGCCTACGCCGCCGGGAGCTGCCGGGACAAGTTCACGACCATCTACTCGGCGCTGCTGGTCTGCGCTGTCTTCGCCTACGTCGTAGCCGCTTTCTGCTGGTACCTCGGCGTGCTGGCGCTGCCGCGCAAGAAGCATAGGGATGATCATAACACTGCAAAAAATAATGACACTAGTGCCGCCAATGTGCATGGCTATGAACGCGAAGAACTGGATGAGGTCCTGATGCTGCTCGCCACCTTCGCAGTCACCATCACGTACGTTGCAGGGCTGAATCCGCCTGGCGGCTTTTGGGGCGACACCAAGGATGGGCACCAGATGAGCGACCCTGTCCTGCAGGAGAACTACTCCAGACGCTACTGGGCGTTCTACGTCTGCAACACCACCGCGTTCGTCGCGTCCCTGCTCATCATCATCCTCGTCGTCGACAAGAAGCTCACCGCCAAGCTCTCCGTACGCTTCGTGGCTCACGGCGCTCCTGGGCCTCATGGGGGCTTACGCCGCTGGGAGCTGCAGGGAGGTCCACGAAAGCACCTACGTCATCTGCCTGAACGCCGGAGTTCTTGCCTACATCTTCCTCCAGGTGGCCGTCGCCGTCACAGTGAAGAATCGCTGCAGATGCTTACAAACTGTATACGATTATGCTTCGAAATGTCTGCTAGGAGTAAAGGGTTGGTGCTTTGACAGACCGCAGGACCACCATCCAGATCCACAGATCAGCAGCGACAGGTGAGTGTGTGTGTTTAATTTCCAGAACAACACAAGTAAGGAGTCACCAGTTGCAATTTAGGACTAACTCTTTGTTATGTTTTTTTGCTTGCAAAGTGCAACTACTACATGCAGGGACCAAAAACACGAAGACGAAGCGGTGGAAGTGGAAAAGGCTCGGTCTCTTGTCATGCTTCTTGCGACCCTTGTCGTGAGCATTACATACCAAGCAGGACTGGACCCACCAGGCGGTCTCTGGCCCGACACTCGAGACGGCCACAGGAACGGTGACCCGATACTCCTGACGACACAACCCACCCGGTACAAGGTGTTCTTCTACAGCAACTCGGCAGCCTTCGTGGCGTCCCTCATCGTCATCCTGATGGTCCAGAGCAGATTCCTGCTGAAGCGCCACACGCTGGAGGCGGCCATGATACTGGACCTGTTCGGCCTGATCAGCGCGTACGCTGCAGGGAGCTGCAGGGACAAGACGACCTCCATCTACGTGGTTGCCCTGGCAGGGGTCGTCCTGGTCTACGTGGTCATCCACATCGTCTTCTTCACGCTGGACCACAAGGACAACCACCGGGACAAGGAGAAGCTGGAGACCAGGCGCGAGGTGCTGCTCCTCCTCGCCATCCTGGCCGCGACGCTCACCTACCAGGCTGGGCTGACGCCGCCGGGGGGCTTCTGGCCGGAGAACGACGGCGCCCGCGGGCACCGCGCGGGCTACCCGGTCCTCCACGACAACTACTGCCCCCGCTACAGTGCCTTCTTCTACTGCAACGCGGCGAGCTTCATGGCGTCGGTGGCTCTCATTGTTCTGCTCGTCAACCCCAACCAGGGCCGGTCCTGAGATTTCATGGACCCGGAGCGAAACAAAAAAAAATTGGGGCCTTTAAGGCTATATATATATATATATATATATATATATATATATATATATATATATATATATATATATATATATATATATATATTCATTTTTTTCTAAGTACATAAAAAAATTTTGAATGATAAAAGTCTCTAATATATCAAAATAACTTCAAATCTTTGTATATATTATCTTAAAAATTTCTTCTAACATTTCTTGATGTAAATTCATTGATAATAGTGTTGCTATCAACCTCGTTTAATATTTTTTTCTCAATACATAAAGTAGCCAACCCGTTGAGTCGATATTGAGACATTGTTGACCTTAAATAGTTCTTCAACAATTTTAACTTTGAAAAACTTCTCTTAGCCGATGCCACAGTCACTCACAGGCACAGTAAATAATATCCGATAAGCGATTGAAATATTTGGATATGAATCCATTTGGTTAGTTAAACAACAGTTTTGGTTAGTTAAACAATTAAAAAAAGATTTATTGTAACTTTAACAGACCAAATCCAACACATAAGACTATATATACATGTACACTACTTGGGGGCCCTTTTAAAATCGGAGGCCCGGTGCGGCCGCTCCACTTGCCCCCCTCCAGGACCGGCCCTGACCCCAACCTGTACAGGCCAGGGATACGGTGCTACGCGCTGTACGTGTGCATGGTGGCCGGCATGTTTGGCCTCATGGGAGCCTATGCCGCTGGGAGCTCCAGGGATGTGCGCACCTCCATCTATGTGTTGACATTGGTGGCTGCGGTGTTTGCATTTGTAGCCATGGAGGTATTCATTTTCTGGATCCGCCCCTACTTCCATCTATGTGTTGACGACATTGGTGGCTCCGGTGTTTGCAACATCTGTAGTAGAAGAAAGAATACAACATTAGAAGAGTCGCCGCCCTCTGACTCTAGATCATCAAGAGAAAAGAACGGAGGTGCAGGACGCTGCGAGAAACAGGCAACTAAAACGTCGGTGGAAAAAGCACAGCAGCAAAAAGAGGACTCTGACAAGAACAAGCGTGAATACTTGATGCTGCTAGGTGTCCTTGCAGCGAGCGTCACCTACCAGACTGGCCTCAAGCCACCAGGTGGCCTGTGGCAGGACAACAGCGGTGGTCACTCAGCTGGCAGCTCCATCCTCCACCACATCGACAAACGCCGGTACCATGCTTTCTTCTACTGCAACTCCACTTCCTTCATGGCCTCCGTCGTCGTCGTCATCTTGCTCCTGCCATGGACTCTCCACGGATACCCATTGCCACTATGGACAATGCAGACGGCTATTTGGTTTGACATGCTCGGCCTCCTGGGGGCCTATGCAGCCGGCAGTACCAGGGACTGGGAGACATCTAGGAATGTCATCTACTTGGTCATCCCTGTCCTGGCCTATATTGCAGTCTATGCAGGAGTGTCAATCTTCCGCAAGGTAAGATGCGGCCACCGGCCCACAGCCCACAACAGCAAGTCTCAAGGGCATAAATCATCTGGCAATGACGAAGATCAGCCGTGAGAGAATGCTTTTTTTTTCTTCTAATTTCGTCCAATTGTGATACCATGTTTGTGTTATATATAAATATATATCTATATATACTTGTTTGAATTTCCCCATTGTATAAGGCATTTTATGCATAATTATAATATCACGTACTTCTATATATTTAGGCCTAGCATTTTCAAAAGACTAGTCAAATGACTCATCAAACCAAATTTTGACTAATTAACAGCAAAATAACTCTCCAACTCGTCTGGATATCCGACTCTTCAAATTTACTCCCTCACTAGTCAAACTTGGCTAAACACCTGACTAGCCAAACTAGATAAATAGTCTATTGGAGTGAAATGCTATATATAGATAGTGTTTGATTGGAGAGTATCATAGGATGGAGCCGTTACGTTCTAGTAGAGCGTTTGGTTTGATTCTATGTAGAACCGAGCTATTCTAAAAGAAGAATATTACACCAAAACGATGCATCTCTAGGCTCTAAAAAACAGGCGAACCTGTACGCTCGGAAGCACACCGTGTCCGTCGCATCTCTTCCGCCTCCGGCTCCGGCCACGATCTGCATACTGACCCGTCGTCGCGCCCATGTTTTTTCCCTCTCGCGTCGCGCCTCCTCCGTGGCTCCATGTCCCTCCCACGGCAAATCTGCGTGCGGCCAGATCTCTGCGGCTAGCAATGCCATGGCCGCCGAGCAGGCCATCACCAGCCGAGCGACCACGAGCTGGAGATCTGGCTGAGCAGACCCATGCTGAGTATTCTTTTCCTTGCCGATCAGACCACCACGACATGTTGACGTCTTCTCATGATCACGAGACTATTGTCCTTTTGTGATTTGCTAACACTAGTAGAGAATACCTTCACCACCTCCCCACTTCGATTAGCTCATGTAGAATACAATTTGTGTTGACCAAGCAGACCAGCACTCTGCACAATTCTTATATTAATTTTTATTTTATTATACTAGTTAATGATGTTTCTTTTTTATAGCTATATCCCATTGAAAATATTCAGAAGACACAGAAAATACTACATCTCATGATCTATATTTATAATTATCATTTAAGATACATGAATGGTTGTATCAATGTGTCATACAAAATTGTCTATTTGCACTCGTCAACCAAACATATGATAGAGCAGCTCCATTCTACCTTACTCTTGAACCAAACATATACTTCAATCTAGAACCAAATAAAAAACAGAGTGACTCTATTTTAATGTCAAACACAGAACGGAACTGATCTATCCTCGGAATCTAGAACAGAGGTGCTCCGTCTAAATAGTCTCTGAAACCAAATACTTTGATAAAATGCAATCTTTATAAAAATGTAAATAGAGAGTCAAATAGAGAGCTAAAAATAAAGAGTTTCTTAGAGATGCTTTATAATGAATAAATCTCTATTCATAACACAATATACAGAGCCAATTTTCATGGGGTTAAAAGTTTTTTTCCGCTACCGCCGTCCTGCTCATCCACCAGGACATGCTACCGCCGCCTGTCCTCTGCTCAACCGCTGCCGCCGCCGGCAATCGAGACGGACCAGAGAAGCCATCTGCAGGACGTGACGTGCTCATCCGCCAGGTCGTCCTGCTAATCCGCTGCCGGCCTGCCCACCTCATCCGCTGCCGCCGTCGGCAACCGAGAACGACCAGAGAGCCAGCCGCCAGGATGTCACGTGCTTCGTACTACTCATCCGTCTTCGCATGGGTATTTTTTGTTTTTTTTCTCTTCCCCTTTTCTCGCGATTCAGGTCGCTTGTAAAAAAAGAAAAAAGAAAAAAGAAAAAAAGAAAATTCCTGCTGCTCATGCCGCTATTCTTGTTGCATTCTCGCTGTCGCCTATCGCTTTCCTTTTGCACTCTAGCAGTAAAATGTCAGGATGCTGCCTTCAACTCCTTTGTCTGGTGGTATTCCAGTATTACGATGTTAGGTGCTTTTTAATGGCACCCACTATCGTGATGGGATCCTTCGCATGCGTTTGCACATGCATGGTCTTTGTCTTTAAGTATTTTTCACAGGTGATCTAAATTGCACTTCTTGTCCTCCTACACCACCTCCGCTTAAGATTTTAAAGACATTTTCTACTGATCAACAGAAGGAGTTGCTTGCTGCTTATGATAATCTTCTATCGTCCTACGAGACTCATTACCGTGCCTACAAGTTCTGGTTGGATGAGGATGCACGTGCTTGTGCTATTCTTGCTGCTATGGAGGATCCACTTGTTGCTGATATTGTTGAGTTTGAGTTTGCACATCAGATGTGGGCTTTCTGTCACACCCGGATTTAAGGACAAATGTCACACCCGGATTTAAGGGTAAATCCGGGCACGAATCAAAGGTATGCTAGAATCAAGTCTCACATATATGATGACTCATGATACAGAAACGAATGTCACATCTTTACAATATAATGGAGTTCTGTACAAAATAGCTAGATAGTTACAGCTTAAGAAGACAACGATCCAGCAATCATAGTTGACTGAGAGACGACGGCATAGACCTCTCACGAATTCATCGTGGCATCCTTCATGATCCTTGTCTTGTGGTACCTGTTCTTGACCTGCGGAGGATGTGAGTACAGCAAGGTTGAGCTCACATACGTTCATCGCTCAACAAGTTGTGGGGAATAATGTGCATGACCTCACTTACGATGGGGGCTCATGTGAAGTGTAAGGCTTACCAAAGAAGATGGTTAAAGTTGAGCATTGCTTTTAAAGATGGTCAAAGTTTTATTAGCAGTTACTAAGTAGATACCAACCCAATTAAATAATATATCACAATTAATAATAACACCCATAATGCAATGTATATGACAGATTAAGTTTAGTTCCATAAGTTAATCATGCGAGAGTCCTGAGTCGCTCTTGATCGTGAGCACGGCTGATATACCAATTTTACACTCTGCAGAGGTTGCACATCTTTATCCACAAGACATGTTTCCCGATTATCCAGGGTTAGCTAGACCCTTAGACACTTCCAAGGTGAATGACTAGGGATCCACTGCGAGACCTTTCCAAAGTTCCACTAGTTCGAGAAAACCCGCTATGGATTAAGAAAGAAGGAAGCGTAGGAATCCGTCGTCCGAAAAGCTTTACAGGCAGTCTGACTCGAGGACCTCCCTATACTCTGCAGCGGCGCATCCCCACTTGCCCCTTTCGGGTAAGGTAATCTCTCCCTAGCTTTCCTAATTACTTGGCCATGGGCGTCCCATTCCACCCTTGTGGTAGCACTGTTATCTCAAGTTAAGCTCCATGTTCCAATTAACACAATAATCTTATCATGAACAATAATTAAATCAACAGCAAAATTGGAACATGATCATAATTCATATGTAACATTAATTCCAAAATCAGGTAGAGTAATGGCAAGTCTACCCAATAGTTCATTTGTATGCAAGGTGTGGGGTAAACAAAACTAGGGAAACCTATTAGGTCCCATCAAATTAACCTGAACATGTCATAGTGATTAACAAAGAACATTATTAGGTAAAGAAGAGTGATCAAGGGCACAACTGCCTTTAACTTGAGATTCTAGGTACTTCACCAAGTGGGTGTTCGGATTTCTCGTGACCTCGCTGCTGCTCGTAGCAATACATACAATCAAGCAAATAATAGGTATGGTAACATTACACCAAATTATATAATCAAACAACGTAAGAATATTCTACGTGTTGCTACAAGATCGTAGGTTCGAGAATCACTAAAATCGGAGTTGTGGTTAATAACATATGGTTTTCTGAAGTTATAGGTGTTTAAACAATGAAACTATCACTAGTAAGAATGTGATCATCAGTGACGAGTTTCTCGTGACGCTGGTGACTTCAGTCACAGATTGATACATTTCTATGAGCAAATTTACATCTTCGTCAACAATTACGACTGACGAAGATTAGACTTGAATATTAATGACGAAAATGAAAGGAACGTCATAGACTCAAATTTTGGACGCAACAAGTTCGTCACAGATTAGATTTGATATCGTCATCGCTAATTTGCCTTGATCGGCTGACGTAATGATGAAATAAATTGGTCACAGATGAGTTTTAGTAAAAAACGCCCCACGTGTACACACCATTTGACGGTGTGGGATCCTTGGCCTACATGGGCCGCAGTTTTTTGGTAAAGTGGGACACAGCCCCCGCCTGGCGACGCGGCCCCGGCCTACCAACTGGAAGCGGCATGTGTTTATTTGGCAAAAAAAACTTGCGCTCGCGGACAGATTGATACATTTCTATGAGCAAATTTACATCTTCGTCAACAATTACGACTGACGAAGATTAGACTTGAATATTAATGACGAAAATGAAAGGAACGTCATAGACTCAAATTTTGGACGCAACAAGTTCGTCACAGATTAGATTTGATATCGTCATCGCTAATTTGCCTTGATCGGCTGACGTAATGATGAAATAAATTGGTCACAGATGAGTTTTAGTAAAAAACGCCCCACGTGTACACACCATTTGACGGTGTGGGATCCTTGGCCTACATGGGCCGCAGTTTTTTGGTAAAGTGGGACACAGCCCCCGCCTGGCGACGCGGCCCCGGCCTACCAACTGGAAGCGGCATGTGTTTATTTGGCAAAAAAAACTTGCGCTCGCGGAGCTTCGAACTAGAGACCTGCACCTTGCTTCGAATCATTGTTACCACCAGACTACTCGCTTGTTCTTGTAAATAAAGAAAGTTAGAGTGCATAAGTTGGTCAGTTGGACCTAATCAGAACAGAATCGTTAGTGTAGTATCTGTTCCCAGCTGTCGTTCTGTTAACAGGTGTTCCCAGCCGCCATTCTGCGATCTGCATGGCTGTTCTGCTTCTGCCTTCTGCGATCTGCGCTTCTACGTTCTACGATTGACGATCTCAGTCTCGACCCTCAGGTTACGGCACACAACGACGCCGGCGTCGGTCGTCCGCTTGATCGGCAACTGGGTAGCGTCGTTCAAGGGAGTACTGTTTCTAATCTAATGGAGGCATGTTTGTTGATCGCCCAGCATGAATGTATCTGCACTTTTCAATAGAAATCATTTGGTTCTATTTTTCATTGTTGATTCCTGAAATATAATAAATAGTCTTGGTTTCTTACTTTTTTGTCCTTGAACCTTCTTATTGTTTATACGGCAAACCAGGTGCTTATGGTGTGGTTACATTGCCATTCTCAGTTCGAGAGGGTATCAATATTTTCTTGGCTGGATTTGTTCCAACAGAAAATGTCGGGTTCTAAGACGAATCTATTACATTAAAAGTAACATATCCACGATTGCACATGCAACTTGAACTCTTTA
The DNA here is from genome assembly GCF_902167145.1 of Zea mays. NCBI lineage: Eukaryota > Viridiplantae > Streptophyta > Magnoliopsida > Poales > Poaceae > Zea > Zea mays. The sequence continues at coordinate 46,097,378 of NC_050104.1, forward strand.
TTCTGTGATGGAACTTGAGCTCCTTATCCTATCTTTAAGTTTTGCTTTGCATTACTGTTGCACTTTCAGATTGCAGAGACTAAAGAAAGCGTTGAGGAGATTGGGACAGCGCCCGATAGGGCGCTATCTTTGTCTAGTCTGCTATAATTTGTCATCACTAGATGTCACATCTTATCAGTTTTTAATTTTCAGAAACTATATATTTCAGTAACTGTTTTCACATTATTGTCAGCGACAAATCTGCTATAATTTGTCATCTCTACATGCCTCAAATTATTGCAATAACTAACAATTGGCATCTTGTTGTTGCTCATTAGCATTAACATGTAACTATTTTCTGTCCATGATATTTCAGTCTCATATGGAGGCTTTGAGGGCTGAACCTGTTGCTGAAGGTGAGATGCCAGCATTCAGTGTGCACCTTGTGTCCAAGGTGCTGTCCCAGAGCACCTCACACCAATTCCTGAAGAGCGTTGGCATCAAAACATTGGCATCCTCCAAGGCATCATCATCAAATCAAAGTGAGCTTTGGGAACAACTTGCAGCTGAAGCGACGACTGCTGCTCAAGGTGAACTCGACCAGCTCAGGAAGAAATGTGAAGAAGCTGAGGAACAGCAGGCGAGGACACAAAGGGAGTTGGAGGAGTACAAGAAGATAATAGAGAAGAACAGCAAGGAGATGGATGAGACCAATGTGCTCATCAAGAAGCTCTTGTCCTTGCATGGTAACTCTTCTTCTTCGACATGAGGGTCGTTGGTCAGAGCTGCTGTGTTTGGCCTGTTCTTTGACATGAGGGTACCCAAAAACTATAGTTGCTCGTGGGTGTCAACTTTTTATTATATGTTGTTATGTTTGTGCAAACTCAACTGAAATGTGAAGTCAAGTGGTGATGCTATGAACTGAGTTTAGTGTTGTCCACTTAGTTTGTATGCTCACTGGAATACTAGTTGTATTCATCTATGGAATATGGAATTGTGTACTCATTCCTCTGTTCTAGTATCTTTTGCAATTTCCAATAAAATTATTCTCTGCACATCTGTGACCAAACTGGTGGCATATAATAAAACATAAGCCACGTCAGCGCTGACGTCAGCTGCCACGTCACTAGCCACGTCAGCGCTAACGTCATACGCCATCGAGACCCTTCCAAATGGTTGTTAATGACCAAAACACGGCTCTATCTATGACGATACCGTACCATCATAGAAAGCAAACGACGTTAACGACGTCGTCAGGTTGCCCGGGCAGACGACAGATTATGACGGAAAAGTGCCTTCCTCTATGACCAAACCTGATCGTCATAGAATGAATTTACTTCCATGACAACGCTATTTCGTCACATAATGTATACACATCGATGACGAAAATGGGCAGTCCGTCACAACACAACAAATGTGACGCGACCCCTATTGACCAAATCGAACTCGTCACAAATTCGTCACAAATCTTTATCTGTGACGATACCTACATATTCCGTGACGCAATACGAACGTCATCGATGATAAGATATCTACTAGTGTATATTCTATATTTATAAAAATCATGTGAGAAAAGGCATTAAAGAAATAGCTAATTAAACTTTATTTTTAAGTTATATCATATTTTCATCAATTATGGAGGAATCAATTATAATATCACCTTTAACTTGTATTAGAAAAGTTAATTTGATAACTAGGGGTTAAACAATTTAGTTATTTATTTTTGAGAATATGTTTCATGATAGACCAGAGTCACTAAACGGTAGGAAAATTTATTATGAAGCTAACACAACTCGAATGGTTCAAATCGGAGTTAAAATAATCAAAATATGAATTATCTAAGTTTTCATCCACTTTTCTATACCCTTTTATGCTTAAAATAAACTTCAGGGGCGGTTTTGTAAAACCTAGGGATCTAACCGTGATTAGTTTTAATAAGAGAGGGACGACGGGTTAGTTACTATGAAATCCGAGGTCTTTTTTGTAAGTCTGGCTCGGCGAAGGGGTAACCTAACCTCTAGGCCGTTAGATCTATTACGACGGCCGGGATTAGATCCGACTTAAACCGAACTGGTACACAACGCGAGCCACTGGATCTACGATGAACGGATACGATTTAAAACAGCGCAATTGATTCTCTTGTCCTCGACCTGAATCGGATGACCCACAACGTTTTCAATGAAGCGATACGTGGATTCTTATCACAGCCGTTGCCTGAGCGATCCACGGCCATGGACCCATCTCCTACCCCACACAAGCCGGGTGGCGTCGCAAAGCATGCCCCCACGGCGGCGGGCCCGCCGGAGTCGGCCAAGCCGACACACCAGAGCCTTGCTCCAAAATTCGATCGATCCTACATGGTCTGTAGAGGGCGATGAATCGATCGAGAAGGATCTTACTTGAAGCAATGCTACGATTAATGTCGGCCATGATGCAGCGGCACGGTGGCGGGACACCAGCCTCCGATGAGAAATTGCATGCACCCCGAAGACTCTTCCTGCCCGCAACCGATATGCCCGCGTCCGATGCACTCCGACAACCCTTCCTAGCCATCACCTGCACCCATATTGCCCGCACAGGCAAGGACCAGCAGCGATGCGCCGAACCCCCCAATCACCGTGCGAGGTGAAGATGCTCCCTCTCTTTGTGTGTGATACCGCTCCGGTTATGGTAAAGGAACGGTGCCAATGGCACACATTTATACTCCAAGATTGCTAGGAGATTCGAACAGAAGCACAGGAGATCCAGGTTCTGTTTTCCGCTGCCGCGGTGTTGTTGGCACGAGGATGAACGAGCTGAGGATCTGGGCCCACTTGACAGAGAAACGGGTATCAATGCAGTCATGGGCGGGAAGTGCAGGAAAGCTGGGTCCACATGTCGGCGCCCACTAGGTGAGCGCGCGTGGTGTATGTGAGTCGGTCTGGCAAACAGGACCACCCAGCAGGGAGTAATCGAAACCAGCACCAAAGTGTCCCCCAGCGCGCAGACAACATGGGGCTGAGCCGATGACCCCACTTGTCGGCGCCAGGGTGAGGCGCATTAGCAGGTGTGTTTGCCCTTTTTCTTTTATTTACTTTGTTTTCTATTTCAAATTTCAATCTCCAATCTTCCCATGTCTGTGCTAATTGGATCCGTGCTAGAAAACCTAGGGAAACTGAGGCGGGTGTATCTTTTGATGATCCAAATGTCGAAGAATCTACGAAAAACATATATGCAATGGCAGCTAAGCAGACCCAACGATCATTTAAGCAACAACGGGAGAGAGACATCTTAACGGCTGGTCTCGGTAACCCTAAGCATCCTTGCCGTGTACGAGGGATCTCGTCTAAGGAAGGATGGAAGGAAGGATTCGAACCACAGTGGGAAGGTTTGTACAAGAAACGTGATCGATACAAAAAAGAGTTGTCGGATTATTTTAAGCAGGAGGCAAAGAAAGAGTTCAAAGACCTGATGTCTCAAATGCTATCAAATCCTCCACTAGAATTGATGCAGCAGTTGGCGAGTGTGATGACTATTCAACAGATGACCACTCCACAACTGCAAATAATTCTAGCAGCACAACCGCCAGTTTCCACCGATTGTACAACCATCCCAAGCTTTGTCGCATCAACGGGAAATAAGGTCCATTATTCAGTTGATGACATAACAAGGCCAGTGACGTACACACCACTTATAAGATATAGTATTAACAATAATCGCATGAAGAAAGTAGGAACAGGCGTTGCGATCCCAGGACGCAAGTTTCATGGAAGCGACATACCAGATGATTATTGCAGGGTAGAAGTGACGACGGTCGTCCAAGTATTCGAGGACGACATGCTAGACATCCCTGGGCCTGAAGGAATCGAGACACTTGGACAAGCCATCAAAAATTTCATCCTTTGGCCTCGAAGGGATGTCAAATTGGTTGATCCACCAACGCCGTCATCATCTCATCCCCAACCATCTCCGCCTCCTCAAACTTTAGTACCTGTACATCCATCATCACCTCCACAATCTTCCCATGCTGCTCCTCATCGTCTTTCTAATCAACTGTCTTCGCCACAAGCATCAACATTTAGGACACCACCACCTTCTCCACAGCCATCAAGGGATTCACGACAATCCTAAATTCCCTCTACCAAAATTGGTGTCCACATTCGAGAAAAAAAGAGTAAAGCAACTACTGCTAGCACATCTTGATTTTTGAAAGGGATAGCACGGGACCTCACGTCACATACTGTTGATTTGGCCGAGCACGAGGAGTATGCAGAAAAGGCTAAGGCAATGGCCCAACTAAGGTAGATTATAAAAATATGTGTTGGGCTAAGACAAAGATAAATATGTGTTGGGCTAAGACAAAGATAAATATCCCAACTAAGGTAGATTATAAAAATATGCCTAAACAATATGTGTTGGGCAGACCTCTACTAACTCTTGAGAAACTGAGGAAGGTCCCTGCTGGTATTAAAAGGTTGCATGACTGGTACATGCGTGCATCATCAGTTGGCATTGATGCCATTAGTGTGCATATACCAGACCATGCTTTTATTGGTTCAGACCAAAAGGCCTTTCTTGCATTCGAGGATATGTGGTTAATGATGAACCTTCAGAAATTCGACGTGCAACTTGTGACTCTATTTGCACTGTAATTGTCGCTCATATTTCCACATATATATGTTATTATTATTATTGAGCCGTATAAATTTTCAATATTTGACACATGCACGTGTGACTTGTAGAATGCAACATGATCAACAAGAGATCCTTTACGGTACAAAACCCGGTGCTAGTGTCGATAAAAGGATTGGGTATCTGAACCCAATACTGATATATGAGGAAAGCCACACTTTCAGAATTGGCAAAGACAATGAAGATTTAAAGGGAAAGACAGACGAAGAAATTGAGGAGAGTATAAATACTATGAAGAAGGATTTTGAAGCAAGATACACCACCTACATAGAAATGCAATGCTTAAATTTCAAGACAGGGAAGCCATAATGGCTCCGTACAACTTTAAGTGTGATTTTACATAAAAATTTAATAATTTCAATACACATGCATCACAAATTAATTTGATTCATAGATAGACCACTGAATATGCTTCCCCATTTATCCTAAGGTTGGAAAGGTGCTGGTGCTTGACTCCTTGAACTACGACCCTTCAACCTATGCAAAATTTCTCAGTATCTTAGAGCTGTAAGCCTTTTCTATGCATGTATACTTATTGAAAGTCGCCTAGAGGGGGGGTGGATAGGCGAAATCTAAAATTTACAACTTTAAACACACACTACAAGCCGGCGTTAGCGTTAGAATTAAATGCGAGTCCAAAAGATAGGGCAAAAACAAATCAACCAAAGAAATAGAGCGGATGACATGGTGATTTGTTTTACCGAGGTTCGGTTCTTGCAAACCTACTCCCAGTTGAGGTGGTCACAAAGACCGGGTCTCTTTCAGCCCTTTCCCTCTCTCAAACGGTCACCTAGACCGAGTGAGCTTTCTCCTTAATCAAATGGGTCACTTAGACCCCACAAGGACCACCACACAATTGGTGTCTCTTGCTTTGATTACAAGTCACTTGAAGAATAAGAATGAGGAAGAAGAAAGCACGATTGTGGAACTTGGAATGGACACACAGATCACTCACTCTCTCTCTCTCAAGCCACTAATCACTCTCTCTCTCAAGCCACTAATCACTAATGATCACTTGTCTCAATTGTGGAACTTGGAATGGATTGCTAGCTCTTGTATTGAATGTGGAAGGTTGGAATGCTTGGGTGTAGTGAATGGAGGTGGTTGGGGTTGTATTTATAGCCCCCAACCACTTCCTAGCCGTTGCTCCTTTTCTGCCGACCGTGGACGGTCCGCACCCCAGGTCCGGACGGTCCGCCCCTGCACATCAACGGCTGAAATCGCAACGGTCAGCAGTAAAGGCTATATCAACGGCTATATAGCATTTAATGCGTCGTCAGATATCAGATAAAGGCAATCGCGGATGGTCCGGTCGTGCACCTCGGAAGGTCCGCGAGGATGCTAAAATTCATTTTACCAAACCCGGCACCTTCGGGTTTTTTCGGTTCTTCACCGACCGGACGGTCCGCGCCTGAGGTCGGACGGTCCGCGCTTGGTCTCGAACGGTGCTTGCTTTTCCATAGGACGGTCCATAGTGTAAACTTGTGTTTTTGCTTGGTTCTGTCCGAGGGTCATCCTGGTGTCGTGGACGGTCCGCCGCAAGGGCCCGGACGGTCCGCGCTTAGTCTGTTTTTCCAAAAAGCTTCTCCTGTCTGGAATAATCTACGGTATTTCAGATAGTCGATTTAGAATAGTTGTAGATGAACTTATGCACCTGTGAAATGATCAACTAGGCAAACTGGTTAGTCCACAAGGTTTGTGATGGTCGTCAAACACCAAAATCAATTATAGGAAATGTTGAGACTATTTCCCTTTCAATCTCCCCCTTTTTGGTGATTGATGCCAACACAAACCAAAGCAAATACAAAGTGTAGAAATGTAACAAGTTTGCATTTTGATAGATATGGATAAGTTATTTTGAAATGAAAGCATTTCTAAGCAGATAAGTTTGATATGATAATTTTAACATTTTGGACCACATTTGCACCACTTGTTTTGTTTTTGCAAATTCTTTTGAAAAATCTTTTCATAATCTTTTTGCAAATAGTCAAAGGTATATGAATAAGATTGTGAGAAGCATTTTCAAGATTAGAAATTTTCTCCCCCTGTTTCAAATGCTTTTCCTTTGACTAAAATAAAACTCCCCTGAATGAAATTCTCCTCTTAGTGTTCAAGAGGGTTTTACCAATTGAAAGAAGATTAAATATTTTTAGATACAAATTTGAAAAATACTATCTAATTGAAAACTTCTTTTAAAAACTTTAAAATAGGTGGTGGTGCGGTCCTTTTGCTTTGGGCTAATACTTTCTCCCCCTTTGGCATGAATCGCAAAAAACGGAGACATTTGAGAGCCCTTTTTACTTTCTCCCCATTGGTGCTAGTAATAGGAGTGAAGATTATACCAAAGTGGAGAGCGGTGCGGAGTGACGACGAAGGGTAAATAATACCGATAGAGTGGAGTGGAAGCCTTTTCTTCGCCGAAGACTCCATTTCCCTTTCAATCTATGACTTAATAGAAATTCTCTTGAAAACACATTAGTCATAGGGATAAAAGAGATATGATCAAAGGTATATAAATGAGCTATGTGTGCAAAGTATCAATCAAAGTTCCGAGAATCAAGAATGTTTAGCTCATTCCTAAGTTTGGTAAAGGTTTTCTCATCTAATGGTTTGGTAAAGATATCGGCTAATTGTTCTTTTGTGCTAACATAAGCAATCTCGACATCCCCCCTTTGTTGGTGATCCCTCAAAAAGTGATACCGAATGGCTATGTGCTTAGTGCGGCTGTGTTCAACGGGATTATCCGCCATGCGGATTGCACTCTCATTATCACATAGGAAAGGGACTTTGCTCAATTTGTAGCCATAGTCCCTAAGGGTTTGCCTCATCCAAAGCAATTGCGCGCAACAATGGACTGCGGCAATATACTCGGCTTCAGCGGTAGAAAGAGCTACAGAATTTTGTTTCTTTGAAGCCCAAGACACCAGGGATCTTCCCAAGAACTGACAAGTCCCTGATGTGCTCTTTCTATCAATTTTACACCCTGTCCAATCAGCATCTGAATAACCTATTAAATCAAAGGTGGATCCCTTGGGGTACCAAAGACCAAACTTAGGTGTATGAACTAAATATCTCAATATTCTTTTCACGGCCCTAAGGTGAACTTCCTTAGGATCGGCTTGGAACCTTGCACACAAGCATACGGAAAGCATAATATCCGGTCGAGATGCACATAAATAGAGTAAAGATCCTATCATCGACCGGTATACCTTTTGATCTACGGATTTACCTCCCGTGTCGAGGTCGAGATGCCCATTAGTTCCCATGGGTGTCTTGATGGGCTTAGCATCCTTCACCCCAAACTTGGTGAGTATGTCTTGAATATACTTGGTTTGGCTGATGAAGGTGCCCTCTTGGAGTTGCTCTACTTGAAATCCTAGGAAATACTTCAACTCCCCCATCATTGACATCTCGAATTTTTGAATCATTATCCTACTAAACTCTTCACAAGTAGATTTGTTAGTAGACCCAAATATGATATCATCAACATAAATTTGGCATACAAACAAATCATTTGCAATGGTTTTAGTAAAGAGTGTAGGATCGGCTTTACCGACTTTGAAGCCATTAGTGATAAGAAAATCTCGCAGGCATTCATACCATGCTCTTGGGGCTTGCTTGAGCCCATAAAGCACCTTTGAGAGTTTATAAACATGGTTAGGGTACTCACTATCTTCAAAGCTAGGAGGTTGCTCAACATAGACCTCTTCCTTGATTGGTCCATTGAGGAAGGCACTTTTCACGTCCATTTGATAGAGCTTAAAGCCATGGTAAGTAGCATAGGCAAGTAATATACGAATTGACTCAAGCCTAGCTACGGTGCATAGGTGTCGGGGACCATAATTAGGGGTACCCTCAAGACTCCTAATTCTCAGCTGGTAACCCCCATCAGCATAAAGCTGCTAAGGCCTGATGGGTGCGATTAAGTCAGGGATCAGTCCATTCGAGCGACTCGATCATGCCTCGCCCGAGCCTAGCCTCGGACAAGGGCAGCCGACCCCGGAGGATTTCTGTCTCGCCCGAGGCCCCCCTCCGACGGCGAACATATTTCCGGCTCGCCCGAGGCCCTGCCTTCGCTAAGAAGCAACCTTGACTAAATCGCCGCACCGACCGACCAAATCGCAGGAGCATTTAATGCAAAGGTGGCCTGACACCTTTATCCTAACACGCGCCCCCCGGCAGAGCCAAAGTGACCGCCGTCACTTCGCCGCTCCACTGACCGGCCTGACAGAAGGACAGCGCCGCCTGCGCCACACCGACTGCGGTGCCACTTGACAGAGTGAGGCTGACAGGTAGTCAGGCCCTGCCGAAGGCACCATAGGAAGCTCCGCTTCGCTCGACCCAGGGCTCGGATTCGGGCTAAGTCCCGGAAGACGGCGAACTCCGCTCCGCCCGACCCAAGGCTCGGACTCGGGCTAAGTCCCGGAAGATGGCGAACTCCGCTCCGCCCGACCCAGGGCTCGGACTCGGGCTAAGTCCTGGAAGACGGCGAACTCCGCTCCGCCCGACCTAGGGCTCGGACTCGGGCTAAGTCCCGGAAGACGGCGAACTCCGCTCCGCCCGACCCAGGGCTCGGACTCGGGCTAAGTCCAGGAAGACGGCGAACTCCGCTCCGCCCGACCCAGGGCTCGGACTCGGGCTAAGTCCCAGAAGACGACGAACTCCGCTTCGCCCGACCCCAGGGCTCGGACTCCGCCCTGGCCGCAGCCGACGACCTCCGCCTCGCCCGACCCAGGGGCTCGGACTCGGCCTCGGCCACGGAAGACAGACTCGACCTCGGCTTCGGAGGAGCCTCCACATCGCCCAACCTAGGGCGCAGGCCAGCCACGTCAACAGGAGGCGCCATCATCACCCTACCCTGAGCTGACTCGGGCCGCAGGGAACAAGACCAGCGTCCCATCTGGCTAGCTCCGCCAGATAGGCAATGATGGCGCCCCGCGTACTCTGTGACGACGGCGGCTCTCAGCCCCCCTTATGGAAGCAAGAGGACGTCAGCAAGGACCCAACCGCTCCGACAGCTGTCCCTCCGCCAGGCTCCATCGCTCCTCCGACGACCACGACATCACACCAGCTGGGTGCCAAAATCCCTCCGGCTGCCACAACGGCATGTACTTAGGGCGCTAGCTCTCCTCCGCTAGACACGTAGCACTCTGCTACACCCCCATTGTACACCTGGATCCTCTCCTTACGCCTATAAAAGGAAGGACCAGGGCCCTCTTAGAGAAGGTTGGCCACGCGGGGACGAGGGTGAGACAGGCGCTCGCTTGGAGCCGCTCGCTCCCTCTCCCGCATGGACGCTTGTAACCCCCTACTGCAAGCGCACCTGACCTGGGCGCGGGACGAACACGAAGGCCGCGGGATTCCCACCTCTCTCACGTCGGTCTCCGGCCGCCTCGCTCTCCCCCCTTCGCGCTCGCCCTCGCGCTCGACCCATCTGGGCTGGGGCACGCGGCGACACTCACTCGTCGGCCCAGGGACCCCCCGGTCTCGAAACGCCGACAGTTGGCGCGCCAGGTAGGGGCCTGCTGCGTGTTGACGAACAGCTTCCCGTCAAGCTCCAGATGGGCAGTCTCCAACAACCTCTCCAACCCGGGACGGTGCTCCGTTTCGGGAGTCTTGAGTTCATGTCCTTCGACGGCAGCTACGACATGATACTCCTTCCACCGCCGCGCGACAACGACAATGGCGGCCGACAGCCTGCCCGCCGGCGGCGGAATCGACGACGTCTTCCCCGCATGGTGGAGGAACAACCTTCGAGCTCATCCCGCCCTCTTCCCCGCCGACGGAGGGGAAGGCAGGGCAGCCAAGGCCAAGCAGGAGGCAACGCCTCGTCGGCTGTCGAGCAAGTCGACGGCGCCGGCACCCCAATGGGGGGCGCACAGGGTATCGACTTCGCGCTTGAGACGAAGACGAGCGCCGTCTCCCCGCGACACGCCAATCCCGAGCAAGCGGACGACGCCAGCGCGCTTGCGAAAAGCTTGCTGGATGTCGCACTCGTACCTGAGACGACGGTGCAGTCAGTCCCCGACGTGACTTTATCGCCGCTCGTCGACCAAGAGGTACCGATCGATTCCCATCCCACGTCATTTGGATTCAGCCTCAACCCGCCTAGCGACCTCGCTTTGGCGGGCGCTCTCGTAGAGGCGAGTCCAAACCCTCTGGGGTTTCGCATGCGGTCGCCTTGGGACCGACTGACGGGCGTCTCGACCTACGGGCCTTCTGGGTCCGAGGAAGACGACGACCCCAGCATCTGTTGGGATTTCTCTGGACTTGGCAACCCCAGTGCCATGCGGGACTTCATGACCGCATGTGACTACTGCCTCTCCGACTGTTCCGACGATAGCCGCAGCCTCGGCGACGAGGACTGCGGCTCAAGCCGCGAATGTTTCCACGTCGATCTAGGGGGTCCCTCCGAAGGCAATCATCTCGGCATGCCGGAGGACGGTGATCTCCCTAGGCCGGTGCCCCGCATTGACATCCCACGGGAGCTAGCTGTGGTCCCCGTTGAGGCGGGGGGCCACGACCCACAGCTCGAGCAAATCCGCGGGGTGCAGGCCAGGCTCGATGAGGGAACAGGAGCGCTTGAGCCGATCCGCCGGGACGTCGGGCAGGCATGGGCGGGCCAACCCCCGGCCGGAGAAATACGTCATCTGCCCCAGAGCTTCCAGCACCGCGTCGCCGACGACGTCAGGGTCAGGCCGCCACCCGCATCTAGTGGGGTCGGCCAGAACCTGGCCGCAGCAGCGATGCTTCTCCGCGCGATGCCGAAGCCATCAACCACCGAGGGTCGGCGAATCCAGGGGGAGCTCAAGAATCTCCTAGAAGGCGCTGCGGTCCGACGGGCCGAGAGCTCTGCCTCTCGAAGGCAGGGGTACCCCTCGGAACCTCATGCCGCGACTTCCCGATTCATGCGGGAAGCCTCGGTCTACACTGGGCGCACGCGCAACACCGCGCCTGCGGCTCCGGGCCGCCTCGGCAACGAGCACCATCACCGCGACCGTCGGGCCCACCTCGATGAGAGGGTGCGCCGAGGCTACCACCCCAGGCGTGGGGGACGCTACGACAGCGGGGAGGATCAGAGTCCCTCGCCCGAGCCACCCGGTCCGCAGGCCTTCAGCCGGGCCATCCGACGGGCACCGTTCCCGACCCGGTTCCGACCCCCGACTACTATCACAAAGTACTCGGGGGAGACGAGACCGGAACTGTGGCTCGCGGACTACCGCCTGGCCTGCCAACTGGGTGGAACGGACGACGACAACCTCATCATCCGCAACCTCCCCCTGTTCCTCTCCGACACCGCTCGCGCCTGGTTGGAGCACCTGCCTCCGGGGCAGATCTCCAACTGGGACGACCTAGTCCAAGCTTTCGCCGGCAATTTCCAGGGCACGTACGTGCGCCCCGGGAATTCCTGGGAACTCCGAAGCTGCCGGCAGCAGCCGGGAGAGTCTCTCCGGGACTACATCCGGCGATTCTCGAAGCAGCGCACCGAGCTGCCCAACATCACCGACTCGGATGTCATCGGCGCGTTTCTCGCCGGCACCACTTGCCGCGACCTGGTGAGCAAGTTGGGTCGCAAGACCCCCACCAGGGCGAGCGAGCTGATGGACATCGCCACCAAGTTCGCCTCCGGCCAGGAGGAGGTCGAGGCTATCTTCCGAAAGGACAAGTAGCCCCAGGGCCGCCCATCGAAAGAGGCTCCCGAGGCGTCGACTCAGCGCGGCGCCAAGAAGAAAGGCAAGAAGAAGTCGCAAGCGAAACGCGACGCCGCCGACGCGGACCTTGTCGCCGCCGCCGAGTACAAGAACCCTCGGAAACCCCCCGGAGGTGCCAACCTCTTCGACAAGATGCTCAAGGAGCTGTGCCCCTATCATCAGGGGCCCGTCAAGCACACCCTTGAGGAGTGGGTCATGCTTCGGCGCCACTTCCATAGGGCTAGGCCACCCGCGGAGGGTGGCAGGGCCCCCGACGATGACAAGAAGGAAGATCACCAAGCAGGAGAGTTCCCCGAGGTCCGCGACTGCTTCATGATCTACAGTGGGCAGGCGGCGAATGCCTCGGCTCGGCACCGCAAGCAAGAGCGCCGGGAGGTCTGCTCGGTGAAGGTGGCGGCGCCAGTCTACCTAGACTGGTCCGACAAGCCCATCACCTTCGACCAAGCCAACCACCCCGACCACGTGCCGAGCCCGGGGAAATACCCGCTCGTCGTCGACCCCGTCATCGGCGACGTTAGGCTCACCAAGGTCCTTATGGACGGAGGCAGCAACCTCAACATCATCTACGCCGAGACCCTCAGGCTCCTGCGTGTTGACCTGTCCTCCGTCCGAGCAGGCGCTGCGCCCTTCCATGGGATCATTCCCGAGAAGCGCGTCCAGCCCCTCGGACAACTCGACCTTCCCATCTGCTTCGGAACGCCCTCCAACTTCCGAAGGGAGACTCTGACGTTCGAGGTGGTCGGGTTCCGAGGAACCTACCACGCGGTACTAGGAAGGCCATGCTACACGAAGTTCATGGCCGTCCCCAACTACACCTACCTGAAGCTCAAGATGCCGGGCCCCAACGGGGTCATCACCATCGGCCCCACGTACAAACACGCGTTCGAATGCGACGTGCAGTGCGTGGAGTACGCCGAGGCCCTCGCCGAGTCCGAGGCCCTCATCGCCGACTTGGAAAACCTCTCTAAGGAGGTGCCAGACGTGAAGCGTCATGCCGGCAACTTCGAGCCAGTGGAGACGGTTAAGGCCGTCCCCCTCGACCCCAGCAGCGACACCTCCAAGCAGATCCGGATTGGCTCTGGGCTCGACCCCAAATTGGAAGCAGTGCTCGTCGACTTTCTCCGCGCAAACGCCGACGTCTTCGCGTGGAGTCCCTTGGACATGCCCGGCATACCGAGGGATGTCGCCGAGCACTCGCTGGATATTCGGGCCGGAGCCCGACCCGTCAAGCAGCCTCTACGCCGATTCGACGAGGAGAAGCGCAGAGCGATAGGCGAGGAGATCCACAAGCTAATGGCAGCAGGGTTCATCAAAGAGGTATTCCATCCCGAATGGCTTGCCAACCCCGTGCTTGTGAGAAAGAAAGGGGGGAAATGGCGGATGTGTGTAGACTACACTGGTCTCAACAAAGCATGTCCGAAGGTTCCCTACCCTCTACCTCGCATCGATCAAATCGTGGATTCCACTGCTGGGTGCGAAACCCTGTCTTTCCTCGATGCCTACTCAGGGTATCATCAAATCAGGATGAAAGAGTCCGACCAGCTCGCGACTTCTTTCATCACGCCCTTCGGCATGTACTGCTATGTCACCATGCCGTTCGGCTTGAGGAATGCGGGCGCGACGTACCAGCGGTGCATGAACCATGTGTTCGGCGAACACATTGGCCGCACGGTCGAGGCCTACGTCGATGACATCGTAGTCAAGACGAGGAAAGCTTCCGACCTCCTTTCCGACCTTGAAGTGACATTCCGATGTCTCAAGGCGAAAGGCGTCAAGCTCAATCCCGAGAAGTGCGTCTTCGGGGTGCCCCGAGGCATGCTCTTGGGGTTCATCGTCTCCGAGCGGGGCATCGAAGCCAACCCGGAGAAGATCGCAGCCATCACCAGCATGGGGCCCATCAAGGACTTGAAAGGCGTACAGAAGGTCATGGGATGTCTCGCGGCTCTGAGCCGCTTCATCTCACGCCTCGGCGAAAGAGGTCTGCCTCTGTACCGCCTCTTAAGGAAGGCCGAGTGCTTCACTTGGACCCCTGAGGCCGAGGAAGCTCTCGGGAACTTGAAGGCGCTCCTCACAAAGGCGCCTATCTTGGTGCCTCCAGCTGACGGAGAAGCCCTCTTGGTCTACGTCGCCGCGACCACTCAGGTGGTTAGCGTCACGATTGTGGTCGAGAGGCAAGAAGAGGGGCATGCATTGCCCGTTCAGAGGCCAGTTTACTTCGTCAGCGAGGTACTGTCCGAAACCAAGATCCGCTACCCACAAGTTCAGAAGCTGCTGTATGCAGTGATCCTGACGCGGCGGAAGTTGCGACACTACTTCGAGTCTCATCCGGTAACTGTGGTGTCATCCTTCCCCCTGGGGGAGATCATCCAGTGCCGAGAGGCCTCGGGTAGGATTGCAAAGTGGGCGGTGGAAATCATGGGCGAGACAATCTCGTTCGCCCCTCGGAAGGCCATCAAGTCCCAGGTCTTGGCGGACTTCGTAGCCGAATGGGTCGACACCCAGCTACCGACGGCTCCGATCCAACCGGAGCTCTGGACTATGTTTTTTGACGGGTCGCTGATGAAGACGGGAGCCGGCGTGGGCCTACTCTTCATCTCGCCCCTCGGGAAACACCTACGCTATGTGCTACGCCTCCATTTCCCGGCGTCCAACAATGTGGCTGAGTATGAGGCTCTGGTCAACGGGTTGCGGATCACCATCGAGCTAGGGGTCCGGCGCCTCGACGCCCGCGGTGACTCGCAGCTCATCATCGACCAAGTCATGAAGAACTCCCACTGCCGCGACCCGAAGATGGAGGCCTACTGCGATGAGATTCGGCGCCTGGAAGACAAGTTCTACGGGCTCGAGCTTAACCACATCGCTCGGCGCTACAACGAGACTGCGGACGAGCTGGCTAAAATAGCCTCGGGGCGAACAACGGTTCCCCCGGACGTCTTCTCCCGGGATCTGCATCAACCCTCCGTCAAGATCGACGACACGCCCGAGCCTGAGGCGCCCTCGGCCCAGTCCGAGGTACCCTCGGTCCAGCCCGAGGTACCCTCGGTCCAGCCCGAGGTACCCTCGGCACAGCCCGAGGCATCCTCAGCTCGGGCCGAGGCGCCCTTGGTTCAGCCCGAGGTACCCTCGGCCCCCGAGGGTGAGGAACTGCGCGTCGAGGAGGAGCGAAGCGGGGCCACGCCTGATCGAGACTGGCAGACCCCGTACCTGCGATATCTCTACCAAGGAGAGCTACCCCTCGACCGAGCCGACGCTCGGCGGGTGGCGCGGCGCGCTAAGTCGTTCGTCTTGCTGGGCGAAGAAAAGGAGCTCTACCACCGCAGCCCCTCAGGCATCCTCCAGCGATGCATCTCCGTCGCTGAAGGTCAGGAACTCCTGCGGGAGATACACTCGGGGGCTTGCGGCCATCAAGCAGCTCCTCGAGCCCTTGTTGGGAATGCCTTCCGACAGGGCTTCTACTGGCCGACGACGGTGGCCGACGCCACTAGAATTGTCCGCACCTGTGAAGGGTGTCAATTCTATGCGAAGCAGACCCACCTGCCCGCTGAGGCTCTGCAGACGATACCCTTCACCTGGCCCTTTGCTGTGTGGGGTCTGGACCTCGTCGGCCCCTTGCAGAAGGCACCCGGGGGCTACACGCACCTGCTGGTCGCCATCGACAAATTCTCCAAGTGGATCGAGGTCTAACCTCTGAACAGCATCAGGTCCGAGCAGGCGGTGGCGTTCTTCACCAACATCATCCATCGCTTCGGGGTCCCAAACTCCATCATCACCGACAACGGCACCCAGTTCACCGGCAAAAAGTTCTTGGACTTCTGCGAGGATCACCACATCCGGGTGGACTGGGCCACCGTGGCTCATCCCATGTCAAATGGGCAAGTAGAGCGTGCCAACGGCATGATTCTACAAGGGCTCAAGCCTCGGATCTACAACGACCTCAACAAGTTCGGCAAGCGATGGATGAAGGAACTCCCCTCGGTGGTCTGGAGCCTGAGGACAACGCCGAGCCAAGCCACGGGTTTCACGCCGTTCTTCCTAGTCTACGGGGTCGAGGCCGTCTTGCCCACAGACCTGGAATACGGCTCCCCGAGGATGAGGGCCTACATCGATCAAAGCAACCAAGCTAGCCGAGAAGACTCGCTGGACCAGCTGGAAGAGGCTCGGGACAAGGCCTTACTACACTCGGCGCGGTACCAACAGTCCCTGCGACGCTACCACGCCCGAGGGGTCCGGTCCCGAGACCTCCAGGTGGGCGACCTGGTGCTTTGGCTGCGACAAGACGCCCGAGGGAGGCACAAGCTCACGCCCCCCTGGGAGGGACCGTTCGTCATCGCCAAGGTTCTGAAGCCCGGAACGTACAAGCTGGCCAACAGTCAAGGCGAGATCTACGGCAACGCTTGGAACATCCAACAGCTACGTCGCTTCTACCCTTAAGATGTTTTCAAGTTGTTCATATACCTCGCACCCACGCAAAGTTTAGTCATTAAGGAAGGGTAGGCCTCGCCTCGGCAAAGCCCGACCCTCCCTCGGGGGCTAAAAGGGGGGGAACCCCCTCTGCGTCGAAATTTTCCTCGAAAAAAGATCTCTTCTGCCAGAATGTCTTTCGTGCTTTTTGACTACTTCGAAAAGTGGATCCTGAAAACGACGGAGTACACGTAAGCAACCAAGGCTGACCGAGCCGAGGGACTCCTACGCCTCCGGGATACGGATACCTCACTCATCACCTTCTGCGATAAGTAACTCATGTTCGGATAAGTGATTTCGCGGACCGAACAAGTCTTCACGTTCGGAAGCTCTTCTGCCGAAGCGATCCTTCGAGCCTTCTCGACTGAGTCGGTGACAGGGCCTCATGGACGTGTAAAAGTGCGCGTAAGCGGCAAGGCCGACCAAGCCGAGGGACTCCCACGCCTCCGGGATACGGATACCTCACTCATCACCTTCCGCGAGAAGCAACTCTCGCTCGCACAAACATCCCTGTTACCGACAAAAAAGTCCAGATACTCAAAACAAGAGGAAAAGAGACGCAGTTTTACAACACAGCGAGGGTGTGTTCTGGCCTCGGCGGCTGCAGGAGACACACGCTACAAGACAATCCGATCCTGCAGGCTCTGACAGTGACAACAACGACCCCCGCTCCGGGTGGCCGAACTGCAGCAGCGCAGGCCTCAGGGTGGGCGCTGCTGCAATCTTGCCCTCGCCCACGCCAACGCTCGAGGGGCGAGGACAAGTACAAAGAGCCGGAGGCCCGAAGCGCGGATGGTGGCGGTGATCCCGTCGGCGACGGGGACTTCTCGAGCCGCCTTTGCCTCGGCACCGACGGCAGGGGCCATCAGCCCTCCGGCAGATCCCCACTCAAATCCTCCCGGACGAGTGGGGCACCGACCTCCGCGCGGAGGCGCCATACCGGTGCAAAGGCAGGACCACCACAGAACACGAACACCGCCCTAGCAGCGCGTGGCATCTTGGGCGGTCCTCCCGTGCACAAGGGAGCGCGAAGACGGTGGGTATCCCCCATCCGGGGGCTTGGAAGGTGGAAAGACACGATGCATAAGGGAGCGCGAAGACATGGTCGCCTTCCGAAGGGGGTCACCCACCTTTTAAAGGCGACTCTCCCTACTTGCGCCCCCAACCGTCGCGGGCTGAGTCTTCTCCAACACACTCCAAGGTCCCCCCCTGCGGCGCGGGGGCTGGGTCCCACACGTCATGCAAACCGGCTCAGAGCAGAAGAAGCCAAACCGCCGCGCGCGGTGCGCACGACCGCCCAGCGGTTACAAGTGACCCTCCACTTTTGCCCAGACTAGCGGGCGAAAGGGGCGGGCAGCCATGCAGGCGGCATGCAACCGCGCCAAGTGGACGCCCTTCTCCGACTCCCAACACGCCCAGCCTGGAGGCCCAGGCCCACGCGTCATGCAACCGGCGCGCCGAATGCTTCGTGCATGCAACTGCACCGCCACTCGCGCCACTACCGTGCCTCCTCGACTGCGGAACCAATACCGCGGCTCGAGGCGACCCAGCGCACGACCCAGCAGCGCCAGCCTGGCGCGACGGTCAATGCGGCCAAAAATGGGCCGGCCGTAATGGCGGTAGCAGGCGGGCAGGAGCAGCAGTCACGTCGTCAGCCAAGCTCACGTCCCATCTGGGGGCAGCGAGAGAACCCTCTCTCACGGCGTGAAGACAATGCGCCCGTGTTCCGTTCCTCGAACGGCTCGCGCACGCGCAACGGCCGCCCCGCCAACCACTCGCCCCTCGCATTAACTCCGCGGTGGGACAGGCGGCGCCTCTGGCAGGAGAAGCGGGCAACGCTTCGCCTTCGCCATAATAACCACGCCAAAAAAGGTACGCCGCGTCGTTCGATTTCATATCCTTTTCCCTTTTTCCTCTTTCTCTCTCTTGCAACAGGGACCGGGAAAGGGGGATACCCCGAAAAGGATCCTTCCCCGTGAAGGAACCAGGCTCCGAGCCTCCCTACTGATCAGAGGTTCGAAGGCTGGCCCCCCGGAAGGGTTCGACAGCCGCCTCAGATCGCGTGGGCCCTACACCCACTACTGGTCAGAGGTTCGAAGGCCGGTCCCTCGGAAGGGTACCACGGCCGCCTCAGGCTACTCGGGCTCCGTGCCCATTACTGATCAGGGATTCGAAGGCTAGCCCCCGAAGGGTTCACAGCCGCCTCAGACGCCGAGCGAGGGATGACCATGGGTACGTTCGATACATAACCAAGGCTCGGGCTGCGCTCCCGAGGTACCCTAGGACATTTCCGAGACCAGCGGGAGCGATCTTGTAACGGAATCCCATCAGAGGGAGGCATCGAGCCCTCGGACCCCGTAGCCAGGGGACCGGGTCCGGCAGATCACCCGCAGGTACTTTTGGGCGTGCCTCTGGGCCCCTAGCCGACCCCTAACGAACGGGGCATGGACGTCCACTCGGATTACCCGCTTGCAGCTCACCGGAGACACCATGTTCGGCGCCCATCGAGGGCAACATGGCGCTTCCCCCCCTCCTCCTTGCGAAAAGGCGACGCAGGGGCGTATGTAAAAAAGCCGAGTCGGTCCCTGATCGCCCTCTCGCCCTGTGCGGAGGCTCGGGGGCTGCTCTCGCAAACCCGGCTCCGGCCGAACCGTTGACAGCGTCAACATACCAGCCCGAGAACTTGGGACCCGACCGTACACCCGGGCTACGGCCAGCTCGCATGAGGGAACAACCAGACCAGCCGAAGCATTACGCGAGGCATTAAGACCTCGAAGGAGTGAAACCACTCCTCCGAGGCCTCGGGGGCTACACCCGGCGGGTGCGCTCGCGCGCACCCACCGGAACAAAATGCAACCGAGAAAGGCTGGTTCCCTTGCAAAAAAGTGCGACGAAAGCCTCCAAGCGAGTGCTAACACTCCCTTCGAGGCTCGGGGGCTACTGTCGGGGACCATAATTAGGGGTACCCTCAAGAATCCTAATTCTCAGCTGGTAACCCCCATCAGCATAAAGCTGCTAAGGCCTGATGGGTGCGATTAAGTCAGGGATCAGTCCATTCGAGCGACTCGATCACGCCTCGCCCGAGCCTAGCCTCGGACAAGGGCAGCCGACCCCGGAGGATTTCCGTCTCGCCCGAGGCCCCCCTCCGACGGCGAACATATTTCCGGCTCGCCCGAGGCCCTGCCTTCGCTAAGAAGCAACCCTGACTAAATTGCCGCACCGACCGACCAAATCGCAGAAGCGTTTAATGCAAAGGTGGCCTGACACCTTTATCCTGACACGCGCCCCCGGCAGAGCCGAAGTGACTGCCGTCACTTCGCCGCTCCACTGACCGGCCTGACAGAAGGACAGCGCCGCCTGCGCCACACCGACTGCGGTGCCACTTGACAGAGTGAGGCTGACAGGCAGTCAGGCCCTGCCGAAGGCACCATAGGAAGCTCCGCTTCGCCCGACCTAGGGCTCGGACTCGGGCTAAGTCTCGGAAGACGGCGAACTCCGCTCCGCCCGACCCAGGGCTCGGACTCGGGCTAAGTCCCGGAAGACGGCGAACTCCGCTCCGCCCGACCCAGGGCTCGGACTCGGGCTAAGTCCCGGAAGACGGGGAACTCCGCTCCGCCCGACCCAGGGCTCGGACTCGGGCTAAGTCCCAGAAGACGGCGAACTCCGCTTCGCCCGACCCCAGGGGCTCGGACTCGGCCTCGGCCACGGAAGACAGACTCGACCTCGGCTTCGGAGGAGCCTCCACATCGCCCAACCTAGGGCGCAGGCCAGCCACGTCAACAGGAGGCGCCATCATCACCCTACCCCGAGCTGACTCGGGCCGCAGGGAACAAGACCGGCGTCCCATCTGGCTAGCTCCGCCAGATAGGCAATGATGGCGCCCCGCGTACTCTGTGACGACGGCGGCTCTCAGCCCCCCTTACGGAAGCAAGAGGACGTCAGCAAGGACCCAACCGCTCCGACAGTTGTCCCTCCGCCAGGCTCCATCGCTCCTCCGACGGCCACGACATCACACCAGCTGGGTGCCAAAATCCCTCCGGCTGCCACAACGGCATGTACTTAGGGCGCTAGCTCTCCTCCGCTAGACACGTAGCACTCTGCTACACCCCCATTGTACACCTGGATCCTCTCCTTACGCCTATAAAAGGAAGGACCAGGGCCCTCTTAGAGAAGGTTGGCCACGCGGGGACGAGGGCGAGACAGGCGCTCGCTTGGAGTCGCTCGCTCCCTCTCCCGCGTGGACGCTTGTAACCCCCTACTGCAAGCGCACCCGACCTGGGCGCGGGACGAACACGAAGGCCGCGGGATTCCCACCTCTCTCACGCCGGTCTCCGGCCGCCTCGCTCTCCCCCCTTCGTGCTCGCCCTCATGCTCGACCCATCTGGGCTGGGGCACGCGGCGACACTCACTCGTCGGCCCAGGGACCCCCCGGTCTCGAAACGCCGACAATAGGTTTCACCGAAATCCAAACCTTCGACTTGTGAATATATTTTGGCTACAAGTTGAGCTTTGTTCCTTGTCACCACACCATGCTCATCTTGCTTGTTGCGGAATACCCACTTGGTTCCTACAACATTTTGGTTAGGACGTGGAACAAGATGTCATACCTCATTCCTCGTGAAGTTGTTGAGTTCCTCTTGCATTGCCAACACCCAATCCGAATCTCTTAATGCATCTTCTACCCTGTATGGCTCAATAGAAGACACAAAAGAGTAATGTTCACAAAAATGAGCGACACGAGATCGAGTGGTTACCCCCTTATGAATATCACCGAGAATGGAGTTCACGGGGTGATCTCTTTGAATCGCTTGGTGGACTCTTGGGTGAGGCGGTCTTTGACCCTGTTCTTCTTGATCATCTTCCTTGTCTTGATCATTGTTATCTCCCCCTTGATCATTGTCCTCATCTTGAGGTGGCTCATCCTCTTGATCTTCATTTTCATCTTGAGATGCTTGCATGGAAGATGATGGTTGATCTTGAGCTTGTGGAGGCTCTTCGGATTCCTTAGGACACACATCCCCAATAGACATGTTCTTTAGCGTGACGCATGGAGCCTCTTCATCATCTAGTTCATCAAGATCAACTTGCTCCACTTGGGAGCCATTAGTCTCATCAAACACAATGTCACAAGAAACCTCAACTAATCCAGTGGATTTGTTGAAGACTCTATATGCCCTTGTGTTTGAATCATATCCTAGTAAAAAGCCTTCTACAACCTTAGGAGCAAATTTAGATTTTCTACCTCTTTTAACAAGAATAAAACATTTGCTACCAAAGACTCTAAAATATGAAACATTGGGCTTTTTACCGGTTAGGAGTTCATATGATGTCTTCTTGAGGATTCGGTGAAGGTAGAGCCGGTTGATGGAGTAGCAGGCGGTGTTAATCGCCTCAGCCCAAAACCGGTCCAAAGTCTTGTACTCATCAAGCATGGTCCTCGCCATGTCAAGTAGAGTTCTATTCTTCCTCTCCACTACACCATTTTGTTGAGGTGTGTAGGGAGAAGAGAACTCCTGTTTGATGCCCTCGTCCTCAAGAAAGCCTTCTATTTGTGAGTTCTTGAACTCCGTCCCATTGTCGCTTCTTATCTTTTTTATTCTCAATCCAAACTCATTTTGAGCCCGTCTCAAGAATCCCTTTAAAGTCTCTTGGGTTTGAGATTTTTCCTGCAAAAAGAATACCCAAGTGAAGCGATAATAATCATCCACAATTACAAGACAATACTTACTCCCGCCGATGCTTATGTAAGCAATCGGGCCGAATAGATCCATGTGGAGTAGATCAAGTGGCCTGTCGGTCGTCATGATGTTCTTGTGTGGATGATGGGCACCAACTTGCTTTCATGCTTGGCATGCGCTACAAACCCTGTCTTTCTCAAAATGAACATTTGTTAGTCCTAAAATGTGCTCTCCCTTTAGACGCTTGTGAAGATTCTTCATCCCAACATGGGCTAGTCGGTGATGCCAGAGCCAACCCATATTAGTCTTAGCAATTAAGCAAGTGTCGAGTTCAGCTCTATTGAAATCAACTAAGTATAGCTGACCCTCTAACACTCCCTTAAATGCTACTGAATCATCACTTCTTCTAAAGACAGTAACACCTACATCAGTAAATAGACAGTTGTAGCCCATATTGCATAATTGAGAGATAGAAAGCAAATTGTAATCTAAAGAATCTACAAGAAAAACATTGGAAATAGAATGGTCAGGTGATATAGCAATTTTACCAAGTCCTTTGACCAAACCTTGATTTCCATCCCCAAATGTGATAGCTCTTTGGGGATCTTCATTTTTCTCGTAGGAGGGGAACATTCTTTTCTCCCCAGTCATGTGGTTTGTGCATCCGCTATCAATGATCCAACTTGAGCCCCCAGATGCATAAACCTACAAAACAAGTTTAGGCCTTGTTCTTAGGTACCCAAACGGGCTTGGGTCCTTTCACATTAGAAACAAGCACCTTCGGTACCCAAACACAAGTCTTGGAGCCCTTGTGTTTGCCCCCAACATATTTGGCAACTACTTTGCCTGATTTGTTAGTAAGCACATATGAAGCATCAAAAGTCTTAAATGAAACATTAGGGTCATTTGATGCAATAGGAGATTTCCTTTTAGGCAATTTAACATGGGTTGATTGCCTAGAGCTAGAAGCCTCATTTTTATACATAAAAGCATGATGTGAAACATTATGAGGTTTCCTAGCATGAATTCTCCTAATCTTATGCTCGGGATAACCAGCAGGATATAAAATATAGCCCTCGTTATCCTGAGCCATGGGAGCCTTATCCTTAACAAAATTGGACAATTTCTTAGGGGCATTAAGCGTGACATTGTCTCGCTGTTGGAAGCTAATGCCATCATTAATGCCAGGGCATCTCCCATTATAAAGCATGCTACGAGCAAATTTAAATTTCTCATTTTCTAGTTCATGCTCAGCAATTTTAGCATCTAGTTTAGCTATATGATCATTTTGTTGTTTAATTAAAGCTAGGTGATCATGGATAGCATCAACATTAATGTCTCTACATCTCATGCAAATAGAAACATGATCAACAGTGGATGTAGAGGGTTTGCAAGATTTTAAATCATCAATCTTAGCATGTAAAATAGCATTCTCATCTCTAAGATTGGAAATAGAAACATTGCAAACATTAAAATCTTTAGCCTTTGAAATTAAACTAGCATTTTCAATTTTAAGGCTAGAAATTGATTCATTCAACTTGTCAATCTTAGCAATTAAACTAGCATTATCATTTTTAAGGTTAACAAGAGAATCATCACAAACATTTGATTTCTCAATCTTAGCAAGTAAATTAGCATTCTCATTTCTAAGGTTAGAGATAGTGTCATGGCAAATGCTAAGCTCACTAGTTAATTTTTCACATTTCTCTAATTCCTGAGCATAAGCATTTTTCATTTTAACATGCTTTTTGTTTTCCTTAATAAGGAATTCCTCTTGGCTATCCAAGAGTTCATCCTTCTCATGAATAGCTCCTATCAATTCATTTAATTTTTCTTTTTGTTGCATGTTAAGGTTGGCAAAAAGGGCAAGCAAATTATCTTCATCATCACTAGAACTACCCTCATCACTAGATGTAGTATACTTGGGGGTGGTTCTAGCTTGTACCTTCTTTTTCTTGTCGTCCTTTGCCATAAGACACTTGTGGCCGACGTTGGGGAAGAGGAGGCCTTTGGTGACGACGATGTTGGCGGCGTCCTCGTCGGAGAAGGAGTCAGTGGAGCTCATGTCGGAGTCCCATTCCCGACACACGTGGGCATCGCCGCCCTTCTTCTTGTAGTATTTCTTCTTTTCTTTCCTCCTTCCCTTCTTGTCGTCGCCCCTGTCACTATCACTAGATAATGGACATTTAGCAATGAAATGATTGGGCTTACCACACTTGTAGCAAACCTTCTTGGAACGGGGTTTGTAGTCTCTCCCCTTCCTTTGCTTGAGGATTTGGCGAAAGCTCTTTATGATTAGCGCCATCTCCTCGTTGTCGAGCTTGGAGGCGTCGAAGGGGAGCCTACTTGACGTAGAGTCTTCTTTCTTCTCCTCCGTCACTTTGAATGCGACGGGTTGCACCTCGGGTGTGGAGGTGCCGCCTTGCTCAACAATTTGTTTGGAGCCTTTGATCATCAACTCAAAGCTCACAAACTTTCTTATCATCTCCTCGGGAGACATTAGCTTATATCTAGGATCACCACGAATTAATTGAACTTGTGTAGGATTACGAAAAACAAGTGATCTTAGAATAACCTTGACCATTTCATGGTCATCCCATTTGGTGCTCCCGAGGTTGCGCACTTGGTTGACCAAGGTCTTGAGCCGGTTGTACATGGCTTATGGCTCCTCTCCTTGGTTGAGGATGAATCGACCGAGCTCCCCCTCGATCGTCTCCCGTTTGGTGATCTTGGTCACCTCATCCCCTTCATGCGCTGTCTTGAGGATGTCCCAAATTTCTTTGGCCGTCTTTAACCCTTGCACATTATTATACTCCTCTCGACACAAGGAGGCGAGGAGTATAGTTGTGGCTTGGGAGTTAAAGTGCCGAATTTGGTCGGACTCGTCCGAATCGTAGTTCTTGTCCCCTACCTTCGGTACCTGCGCTCCATAATCAACAATATCCCATATGCTTTTGTGGAGTGAGGTTAGGTGATGCCTCATTTTATCACTCCACATACAATAGTCCTCACCATAAAAAAATGGTGGTTTGCCTAGGGGAACGGAAAGTAATGGAGTGCGTTTGGAAATGCGAGGATAGCGGAGGGGCATCTTACTATACTTCTTGCGCTCATGGCGCTTAGAAGTGATGGACGCCGATTCGGAGCCGGAGGTAGAGGGTGACGAAGAGTCGGTCTCATAGTAGACCACTTTCTTCATCTTTTTCTTCTTGTCACCTCTCCGTTGTGACTTGATGGAGGAAGAGGATTCCTCCTTGTGCTTGTGGCCGGACTCCCTCGAGTGGGTTCTCCCCGAGCTTGCGGACTTGTCGCCGCCGTTCACGATCTCCCTCTTGGCATGATCTCCTGACATCACTTCAAGTGGTTAGACTCTAATGAAGCACCGGGCTCCGATACCAATTGAAAGCCGCCTAGAGGGGGGGTGGATAGGCAGAATCTGAAACTTACAACTTTAAACACACACTACAAGCCGGGGTTAGCGTTAGAATTAAATCCGAGTCCGAAAGAGAGGGCAAAAATAAATCAACCAAAGAAATAGAGCGGATGACACAGTGATTTGTTTTACCGAGGTCGGTTCTTGCAAACCTACTTCCCATTGAGGTAGTCATAAAGACTGGGTCTCTTTCAACCCTTTCCCTCTCTCAAACAGTCACCTAGACCGAGTGAGCTTTCTCCTTAATCAAATGGGTCACTTAGACCTGAAAGGGAAATGTGCCTTTGGGTCATTTCTAAGTATTTTGGTGATTTAGTGTCCAACACAAGTGCCTAAGTGTTGATCTATGCAAAGTGGTGGACAAAGTGCAAATCAAGTCAAAAGGTATGTTTCTAGACTTAGTACATTATTTTATGGACTGATGTATTGCGTCTAAGTGCTGGAAACAGGAGAAATGAAATTGAAATTAAAGATGGCTTTGTTCAGCCGAAGTCTGCTCAGTCTGGGTGCACCGGACTGTCCGGTGGTGCACGTGGACAGTGTCCGGTGCACCAACGGCTCCAAGGCTACCAACGGTCGGCTTCGCCAAATAAGGAAGGAAATCCGCACCGGACAGTGTCCAGTGGTGCACCGGACTGTCCGGTGCGCCAGGCTACAGAAGGCAAGAATTGCCTTCCCAGATTGCTCTCAACGGCTCCTAGCTGCCTTGGGACTATAAAAGGGACCCCTAGGCGCATGGAGGAGAAACACCAAGCATTCCTAAGCACTAAGACATCGATTCCGCGTTTTTGATTCCTTGTGATAACAATTAGAGCTCTAGTTGAGTTGTGAACTCATTGAGTCGTGTTGTGAGTTCTTGTTGCGACTTGTGTGCGTGGTGTTGCTGTGATTTCTTGTCTTGAGTGTGTTGCTCATCCCTCCCTTACTATGTGCTTCTTTGTGAATCTCAAGCGTAAGGGCGAGAGGCTCCAAAGTGTGGAGATTCCTCGCAAACGGGATATAGTAAAGCAAGCAAAACATCATGGTATTCAAGTGGGTCTTTGGACCGCTTGAGAGGGGTTGATTGCAACCCTCGTCCGTTGGGACGCCACAACGTGGAGAAGACAAGCGTTGGTCTTGGCCGAACCACGGGATAAACTACTGTGCCATCTCTGTGATTGATCTCTTGGTTATTGTGTTTTGTTGAGACTCCTCTCTAGCCACTTGGCATTATTGTGCTAACGCCTAATCAAGTTTTTGTGGATTAAGTTTCAAGTTTCACAGGATCACCTATTCACCCCCCCTCTAGGTGCTCTCAATTGGTATCAGAGCCGTTCTCTTCAAGAAAGGGACTAATCGCCCGAAGAGATGGATCCTAAGGGAAAGGGGATTGCGATCAATGATAAGGAGAAGGAGTCCTTCGTCAACGAGCCTAATAATGACAAGCCTACCGACTCGGGCTCGGGCCACAAACGCAAAGATGGGAAGAAGAAGAAGACAAGGAGCATCAAGGAGATCGTCTACTACGACGACAATGATGAGTCCACTTCTTCCCAAAAGGACAACGACGACAACGACTACGACAAAAGAAAGACGGTTAATTCAAACTTTTATTTCGATTACTCTCGTATTCCGCATAGCTCAAATGCACATTTGCTTTCCATCCCTCTTGGCAAACCTCCACACTTTGATGGAGAGGACTACGGATTTTGGAGTCACAAAATGCGTAGTCACCTGTTCTCTCTCCATCCAAGTATATGGGAGATTGTTGAGAATGGAATGAAATTTGATAGCTCAGATAGTCCTGTATTTGTTAATGAACAGATTCATAAAAATGCACGAGCTACTACTGTGTTGTTAGCCTCTTTGTGCAGGGACGAGTATCATAAGGTGAGCGGCTTGGACAATGCCAAGCAGATCTGGGACACCCTCAAGATCTCTCATGAGGGGAACGACGTCACCTTGCTCACCAAGATGGAGTTGGTAGAGGGCGAGCTCGGGAGATTTGCAATGATAAGGGGCGAGGAGCCAACCCAAACGTACAACCGGCTCAAGACCCTCATCAACAAAATAAGGAGCTACGGAAGCACGCGATGGACGGACCACGACGCCGTTTGCCTAATGCTAAGGTCCTTTACTGTACTTGATCCACATCTGGTGAACAATATTTGTGAAAATCCTAGGTACACCAAGATGTCGCCCGAAGAAGTTCTTGGGAAGTTCATGAGCGGGCGAATGATGATCAAGGAGGCGAGATACGTGGACGACGCATTGAATGGTCCAATCAATGAGCCTCAACCCTTTGCTCTCAAGGCAACAAGAAGCACGGAGGCGCTACCTAGCAAGGTGGCACAAGTTGAGGCGGCAGGGCTAAATGATGAAGAGATGACTCTCATCATCAAGCGCTTCAAGATGGCGCTAAAGGGTCACAAGGGACAGCCAAGCAAGACCAAGACAAAGGGGAAGCGCTCATACTTCAAGTGTGGTAAGATTGGTCATTTTATCGCTAACTGCCCCGATAATGATAGTGACCAGGAACAGGGGAACAAGAGGGAGAAGAAGAAGGCATACAAAAAGGCTAAGGGCGAGGCACACCTTGGCAAGGAGTGGGACTCGGATTGTTCGTCATCCGACTCTGACAATGAAGGACTCACCGCCACCGCCTTCAACAAGTCATCCCTTTTCCCCAACGAGCGTCACACATGCCTCATGGCGAAGGAGAAGAAGGTATGTACTCGAAACAATGCCACTTATGATTCTTCTAGTGATGATGAGTCCAGTGATGAAGAAATAGATTACTCTAGTTTGTTCAAGGGATTGGATAGGACTAAAATAGATAAGATTAATGAATTGATTGATGCCTTGAATGAAAAGGATAGACTTTTAGAGAAACAAGAGGACCTTTTATATGAAGAGCATGACAAATTTGTAGAGGCACAAAAATCTCATGCTTTAGAAGTTAAAAGAAATGAAATGCTTTCTTGTGAACTATCTTCTTGCCATGAGACAATTTCTAGCTTAAGGAGCATAAATGATGATTTGAATGCTAAGCTAGAAATAGCTAGTAAATCTAACTCTTGTGTAGAACATGTTATGATTTGCAATAGGTGTAAAGATTTTGACATTGATGCCTGTAGTGAACACCGAGTTTCAATTTCCAAATTGAATGATGAATTGGCTAGTCTTAATGCCCAACTTAAGACTAGCAAGAATGAATTTGACAAGCTAAAATTTGCAAGGGATGCCTACACGATTGGTAGACACCCCTCAATTAAGGATGGACTTGGCTTCAAGAGGGAAGCCAAGGACTTAACAAGCCATAAGGCTCCCATCTCCGCCAAGGAGAAAGGGAAGGCCCCTATAGCTAGTAGTGCTAAAAAGAACCATGCTGTTATGTACCATGATAGAAGACAGTCTTATAGGAGTTGTAATGCTTATGATGCTTTTGACTCTCATGCCATGTTTGCTTCTAGTTCTACCTATATGCATGGTAGAGATATGTCTATGAGATATGTTGTTCATATGCCTAGGAGAAATGTTGTTAATGTTCCTAGGAAAGTTGATGAACCCTCTACAATATATCATGCTTGCAATGCTTCATTTGCCATTTGTAGAAAGAATAAGAAGGTGGTTGCTAGGAAGTTAGGGGCAAGATGCAAGGGAGATAAAACTTGCATTTGGGTCCCTAAGACAATTGTGACTAACCTTGTAGGACCCAACAAAAGTTGGGTACCTAAGACCCAAGCCTAAATTTGCCTTGCAGGTTTATGCATCCGGGGGTTCAAGCTGGATTATCGACAGCGGATGCACAAATCATATGACGAGGGAGAAGAAGATGTTCACCTCCTACGTCAAAAACAAGGATTCCCAAGATTCAATAATATTCGGTGATGGGAATCAAGGCAAGGTAAAAGGGTTAGGTAAAATTGCTATTTCATCCGAGCACTATATATCTAATGTGTTTTTAGTTGAGTCTCTTGGATATAATTTGTTATCTGTTAGTCAATTATGCAAAATGGGATATAATTGTCTATTCACAAATGTGGATGTGTCTGTCTTTAGAAGAAGTGATGGTTCATTAGCTTTTAAGGGTGTATTAGACGACAAACTTTATTTAGTTGATTTTGCAAAAGAGGAGGCCGGTCTAGATGCATGCTTAATTGCTAAGCCTAGCATGGGCTGGCTGTGGCATCACCGCTTAGCACATGTGGGGATGAAGAACCTTCACAAGCTTCTAAAGGGAGAACACGTGATAGGTCTAACCAATGTTACTTTCGAAAAAGATAGACCTTGTGCAGCTTGTCAAGCAGGTAAACAAGTGGGAGGAGCGCATCACAACAAGAATGTGATGACCACATCAAGACCTCTGGAGCTGCTACATATGGACCTCTTCGGACCCGTCGCCTATCTAAGCATAGGAGGAAGTAAGTATGGTCTAGTTATTGTTGATGACTTTTCCCGCTTCACTTGGGTATTCCTTTTGCAGGATAAATCTGAAACCCAAGGGACCCTCAAGCGCTTCCTAAGGAGAGCTCAAAACGAGTTTGAGCTCAAAGTGAAGAAGATAAGGAGCGACAATGGGTCCGAGTTCAAGAACCTTCAAGTGGAGGAGTACCTTAAGGAGGAAGGGATCAAGCACGAGTTCTCCGCTCCCTACACACCACAGCAAAATGGTGTGGTAGAGAGGAAGAACAGGACGCTTATAGACATGGCGAGGACGATGCTTGGAGAGTTCAAGACCCCTGAGCGCTTTTGGTCGGAAGCCGTGAACACGGTGATAGTCGCCTAGAGGGGGGGGGGTGAATAGGGCGAAACTGAAATTTACAAATATAAACACAACTACAAGCCGGGTTAGCGTTAGTAATAAAGAAACGAGTCCGCGAGAGAGGGTGGAAAAACAAATCGCAAGCAAATGAAGAGTGTGACACGCGGATTTGTTTTACCGAGGTTCGGTTCTTGCAAACCTACTCCCCGTTGAGGAGGCCACAAAGGCCGGGTCTCTTTCAACCCTTCCCTCTCTCAAACGATCCCACGGATCGAGTGAGCTTTCTCTTCTCAATCACTTGGAACACAAAGTTCCTACAAGGACCACCACAAGGTTGGTGTC
The DNA here is from genome assembly GCF_902167145.1 of Zea mays. Taxonomy (NCBI): domain Eukaryota; kingdom Viridiplantae; phylum Streptophyta; class Magnoliopsida; order Poales; family Poaceae; genus Zea; species Zea mays. Next base: position 46,128,398 of record NC_050104.1, read on the forward strand.
TCTTGCCTCAATTACAAGTGAGTTGATCGCAATGAAAGAATCAAGAACAAAGAAAGCAATCCAAGCGCAAGAGCTCGAAATAACACAAGCAAATCACTCTCTCTAGTCACTATGGTGTTGTGTGGAATTTGGAGAGGATTTGATCTCTTTGGTGTGTCTAGAATTGAATGCTAGAGCTCTTGTAGTAGTTGGGAAGTGGAAAACTTGGATGCAATGAATGGTGGGGTGGTTGGGGTATTTATAGCCCCAACCACCAAATATGGCCGTTGGGAGTTCTGTCTATTCGATGGCACACCGGACAGTCCGGTGCCCCCTGCCACGTCATCACTGCCGTTGGATTCTAGCCGTTGGAGCTGCTGACTTGTGGGCCCGCCTGGGTGTCCGGTGCACACCGGACATGCACTGTTCCTTGTCCGGTGTGCCGGAGTGGGCGCCCCTGACATCTGCGCGCGCAGAGCGCGCATTAAATGCGCGGCAGAGAGCCGTTGGCGCGGAGATAGCCGTTGCTCCGGAGTCGCACCGGACAGTCCGGTGCACACCGGACAGTCCGGTGAATTTTAGCGGACTAGCCGTTGGAGTTTCCCGAAGCTGGCGAGTTCCTGAGGCCGACCTCCCTTGGCGCACCGTACACTGTCCGGTGTACACCGGACAGTCCGGTGAATTATAGCGGAGTCGCCTCTGGAAATTCCAGAAGGTGGCGAGTTTGAGCTGGAGTCCTCTGGTGCACCGGACACTGTCCGGTGGTGCACCGGACAGTCCGGTGATCCCAGACCAGAGGGCCTTCGGTTCCCACTTAGCTCCATTGTTGAATCCAAAACTTGGTCTTTTTATTGGCTGAGTGTGAACCTTTTACACCTGTATAATCTATACACTTGGGCAAACTAGTTAGTCCAAAGATTTGTGTTGGGCAATTCAACCACCAAAATTATATAGGAACTAGGTGTAAGCCTAATTCCCTTTCAATCTCCCCCTTTTTGGTGATTGATGCCAACACAAACCAAAGCAAATATAGAAGTGCATAATTGAACTAGTTTGCATAATGTAAGTGTAAAGGTTACTTAGAATTTGAGCCAATATGAATACTTACAAGATATGCGTGGATTGTTTCTTTCTTATATAACATTTTGGACCACGTTTGCACCACATGTTTTGTTTTTGCAAACTCTTTTGTAAATCATTTTCAAAGTTCTTTTGCAAATAGTCAAAGGTAAATGAATAAGATTTTTGCAAAGCATTTTCAAGATTTGAAATTTTCTCCCCCTGTTTCAAATGCTTTTCCTTTGACTAAACAAAACTCCCCCTAAATGAGATACTCCTCTTAGTGTTCAAGAGGGTTTTGATATATCATTTTGAAATACTACTTTCTCCCCCTTTTGAACTCAATAGGCTACCAATTGAAAATATTCAACACTTAAGTTTTTGAAATTGGTGGTGGTGCGGTCCTTTTGCTTTGGGCTCATTTCTCCCCCTTTTTGGCATGAATCGCCAAAAACGGAATCATTAGAGCCCTAGAAGTAGTTTCTTCCCCTTTGGTCATAAACAAATGAGTTAAGATTATACCAAAGACGAAGTCCTTTTGCTTTCTCCCCCAAGGATGGAGAGTGGTATGTAGCGACGGCGAAGGTTGAGTTACGGAGTGGAAGCCTTTTTGTCTTCGCCGAAGACTCCAATTCCCTTTCAATATACCTATGACTTGGTTTGAAATAGACTTGAAAACACATTAGTCATAGCATAGGAAGGGGATACGATCAAAGATATATAAATGAGCTATGTGTGCAATCTAACAAAAGAAATTGCGCGAATCAAGAATATTGAGCTCATGCCTAAGTTTGTTAAAAGATTGTTCATCAAGAGGCTTGGTAAAGATATCGGCTAATTGATCTTTAGTGTTAATGTAAGAAATCTCGATATCTCCCTTTTGTTGGTGATCCCTAAGAAAATGATACCGAATGGCTATGTGTTTAGTGCGGCTATGCCCGACGGGATTGTCGGCCATTTTGATTGCACTCTCATTATCACATAGCAAAGGGACTTTGGTTAATTTGTAACCGTAGTCCCGCAGGGTTTGCCTCATCCAAAGCAATTGCGCGCAACAATGACCGGCGGCAATGTACTCGGCTTCGGCGGTGGAAAGAGCAACCGAATTTTGCTTCTTTGAAGCCCAAGACACCAAGGATCTTCCCAAGAACTGGCAAGTCCCCGATGTGCTCTTTCTATTGATTTTGCACCCCGCCCAATCGGCATCGGAATAACCAATTAAATCAAAAGTGGATCCCTTAGGATACCAAAGCCCAAACTTAGGAGTATAAGCTAAATATCTCAAGATTCGTTTTACGGCCGTAAGGTGAGCTTCCTTAGGGTCGGCTTGGAATCTTGCACACATGCATACAGAAAGCATAATATCCGGTCGAGATGCACATAAATAGAGTAAAGAACCTATCATCGACCGGTATACCTTTTGATCCACGGTCTTTCCTCCCGTGTCGAGGTCGAGATGCCCATTGGTTCCCATGGGTGTCTTGATGGGTTTGGCATCCTTCATCCCAAACTTGGTTAGAATGTCTTGAGTGTACTTTGTTTGGCTGATGAAGGTGCCCTCTTGGAGTTGCTTCACTTGGAATCCTAAGAAATACTTCAACTCCCCCATCATAGACATCTCGAACTTTTGTGTCATGATCCTACTAAACTCTTCACATGTAGACTCGTTAGTAGACCCAAATATAATATCATCAACATAAATTTGGCATACAAACAAGTCATTTTCAAGAGTTTTAGTAAAGAGTGTAGGATCGGCCTTTCCAACTTTGAAGCCATTAGCAATAAGGAAATCTCTAAGGCATTCATACCATGCTCTTGGGGCTTGCTTGAGCCCATAAAGCGCCTTAGAGAGCTTATAGACATGGTTAGGATACTTACTGTCTTCAAAGCCGGGAGGTTGCTCAACATAGACCTCTTCCTTGATTGGTCCATTGAGGAAGGCACTTTTCACATCCATTTGATAAAGCTTAAAGCCATGGTAAGTAGCATAGGCCAATAATATGCGAAATGACTCAAGCCTAGCTACGGGTGCATAGGTTTCACCGAAATCCAAACCTTCGACTTGGGAGTATCCCTTGGCCACAAGTCGAGCTTTGTTCCTTGCCACCACACCATGCTCATCTTGCTTGTTGCGGAAGACCCACTTGGTTCCTACAACATTTTGGTTAGGACGTGGAACTAAATGCCATACCTCATTCCTAGTGAAGTTGTTGAGCTCCTCTTGCATTGCCACCACCCAATCCGAATCTTGGAGTGCTTCCTCTACCCTGTGTGGCTCAATAGAGGAAACAAACGAGTAATGTTCACAAAAATGGGCAACACGAGATCGAGTAGTTACCCCCTTATGAATGTCGCCGAGGATGGTGTCGACGGGGTGATCTCGTTGTATTGCTTGGTGGACTCTTGGGTGTGGCGGCCTTGGTTCTTGCTCATCCTCCTTTTCTTGATCATTTGCCTCTCCCCTTTGATCATTGCCATCATCATGAGGTGGCTCATCTTCTTGATCTTGTCCTCCATCAACTTGAGCCTCATCCTCATTTTGAGTTGGTGGAGATGCTTGAATTGAGGAGGATGGTTGATCTTGTGTAGTTGGAGGCTCTTCGGATTCCTTAGGACACACATCCCCAATGGACATGTTCCTTAGCGCTATGCATGGAGCCTCTTCATCACCTATCTCATCAAGATCAACTTGCTCTACTTGAGAGCCGTTAGTTTCATCAAACACAACGTCACATGAGACTTCAACTAGTCCAGTGGACTTGTTAAAGACCCTATATGCCCTTGTGTTTGAGTCATAACCAAGTAAAAAGCCTTCTACAGTCTTAGGAGCAAATTTTGATTTTCTACCTCTTTTAACAAGAATAAAGCATTTGCTACCAAAGACTCTAAAATATGAGATGTTGGGCTTTTTACCGGTTAGGAGTTCATATGATGTCTTCTTGAGGATTCGGTGTAGATATAATCGGTTGATGGCGTAGCAGGCGGTGTTGACTGCCTCGGCCCAAAACCGATCCGAAGTCTTATATTCATCAAGCATGGTCCTTGCCATGTCCAATAGAGTTCGATTCTTCCTCTCCACTACACCATTTTGTTGAGGTGTGTAGGGAGAAGAGAACTCATGCTTGATGCCCTCTTCCTTAAGAAAACCTTCGATTTGAGAGTTCTTGAACTCCGTCCCGTTGTCGCTTCTTATTTTCTTGATCCTTAAGCCGAACTCATTTTGAGCCCGTCTCAAGAATCCCTTTAAGGTCTCTTGGGTTTGAGATTTTTCCTGTAAAAAGAACACCCAAGTGAAGCGAGAATAATCATCCACAACAACAAGACAATACTTACTCCCGCCGATGCTTATGTAAGCAATCGGGCCGAATAGATCCATGTGGAGTAGCTCAAGCGGCCTGTCGGTCGTCATGATGTTCTTGTGTGGATGTTGGGTTCCAACTTGCTTTCCCGCCTGGCATGCGCTACAAACCCTGTCTTTCTCAAAATGAACATTTGTTAATCCTAAAATATGTTCTCCCTTTAGAAGCTTGTGAAGATTCTTCATCCCAACATGGGCTAGTCGGCGGTGCCAGAGCCAACCCATGTTAGTCTTAGCAATTAAGCAAGTGTCGAGTTCAGCTCTATCAAAATCTACCAAGTATAGCTGACCCTCTAACACTCCCTTAAATGCTATTGAATCATCACTTCTTCTAAAGACAGTGACACCTACATCAGTGAATAGACAGTTGTAGCCCATTTGACATAATTGGGATACAGAAAGCAAATTGTAATCTAAAGAATCTACAAGAAAAACATTGGAAATGGTATGGTCAGGTGATATAGCAATTTTACCCAATCCTTTGACCAAACCTTGATTTCCATCCCCGAATGTGATAGCTCGTTGGGGATCTTGGTTTTTCTCATATGAGGAGAACATCTTCTTCTCCCCTGTCATGTGGTTTGTGCACCCGCTGTCGAGTATCCAACTTGAGCCCCCGGATGCATAAACCTACAAAACAAATTTAGTTCTTGACTTTAGGTACCCAAACTGTTTTGGGTCCTTTGGCATTAGAAACAAGAACTTTGGGTACCCAAACACAAGTCTTTGACCCCTTGTGTTTGCCCCCAACAAACTTGGCAACTACCTTGCCGGATTTGTTAGTAAGCACATAAGAAGCATCAAAAGTTTTAAAAGAAATGGTATGATCATTTGATGCATTAGGAGTTTTCTTTCTAGGCAACTTGGCACGGGTTGGTTGCCTAGAGCTAGATGTCTCACCCTTATACATAAAAGCATGATTAGGGCCAGAGTGAGACTTCCTAGAATGAATTCTCCTAATTTTGTTCTCGGGATAACCGGCAGGGTACAAAATGTAACCCTCGTTATCCTGAGGCATGGGAGCCTTGCCCTTAACAAAGTTAGACAAATTTTTAGGAGGGGCATTAAGTTTGACATTGTCTCCCCTTTGGAAGCCAATGCCATCCTTAATGCCAGGGCGTCTCCCATTATAAAGCATGCTACGAGCAAATTTAAATTTCTCATTTTCTAAGTTGTGCTCGGCAATTTTAGCATCTAGTTTTGCTATATGATCATTTTGTTGTTTAATTAAAGCCATATGATCATGAATAGCATCAATATCAACATTTCTACATCTAGTACAAATAGTGACATGCTCAATGGTAGATGTAGATGGTTTGCAAGAATTAAGTTCTACAATCTTAGCACGAAGTATATCATTCTTATCTCTAAGATCGGCAATTGTAACTTTGCAAACATCAAAATCTTTAGCCTTAGCAATCAAATTTTCATTCTCTAATCTAAGGCTAGCAAGAGAAATGTTTAATTCTTCAATCCTAGCAAGCAAATCATCATTATTATCTCTAGGATTGGGAATTGAAACATTACAAACATGAGAATTAACCTTAGCATTTAAACTAGCATTTTCATTTCTAAGGTTGTCAATCATCTCACGGCAAGAGCTTAGCTCACTAGACAAATTTTCACATTTTTCAACTTGTAGAGCGTAAGCATTTTTAACCTTAACATGTTTTTTATTTTCCTTGATTAGGAAGTCCTCTTGGGAGTCCAAGAGATCATCCTTCTCATGGATGGCACTTATTAGTTCATTTAATTTCTCCTTTTGTTCCATGTTAAGGTTGGCAAAAAGAGTACGCAAATTATCTTCCTCACCACTAGCATTATCATCACTGGAAGACTCATATTTAGTGGAGGAGTTGGATTTAACCTTCTTCTTTTTGCCGTCCTTTGCCATGAGGCACTTATGGCCGACGTTGGGGAAGAGGAGTCCCTTGGTGACGGCGATGTTGGCGGCGTCCTCGTCGTCGGAGGAGTCGCTTGAGCTTTCGTCGGAGTCCCACTCCCGACAAACATGGGCATCACCGCCCTTCTTCTTGTAGTACCTCTTCTTCTCCTTTCGCCTCCCCTTCTTGTCGTCGCCTCGGTCACTGTCACTAGATATAGGACATTTAGCAATAAAATGACCGGGCTTACCACACTTGTAGCAAACCTTCTTGGAGCGGGACTTGTAATCCTTCCCCTCCTTTGCTTGAGGATTTGGCGGAAGCTCTTGATGACGAGCGCCATTTCCTCATTGTCAAGCTTGGAGGCGTCTATTGGTTGTCGACTTGGTGTAGACTCCTCCTTCCTCTCCTCCGTTGCCTTGAATGCAACGGGTTGAGCTTCGGATGTGGTGGCATCATCAAGCTCGTTGATCTTCCTCGAGCCTTTGATCATGCACTCAAAACTCACAAAATTCCCGATAACTTCCTCGGGGGTCATTTTAGTATATCTAGGATTACCACGGATTAATTGAACTTGAGTAGGGTTAAGGAAAATAAGAGATCTTAGAATAACCTTAACCATCTCGTGGTCATCCCACTTAACGCTCCCAAGGTTACGCACTTGATTCACCAAGGTCTTGAGCCGGTTGTACATGTGTTGTGGCTCCTCCCCTTTGCAAAGCCGGAACCGACCGAGCTCCCCCTCGATTGTTTCCCGCTTGGTGATCTTGGTGAGCTCGTCTCCTTCGTGCGCGGTTTTGAGCACATCCCAAATCTCCTTGGCGCTCTTCAACCCTTGTACTTTGTTATACTCCTCTCTACTTAGAGAGGCGAGGAGTATTGTTGTTGCTTGAGAGTTGAAGTGCTCGATTTGGGCCACCTCATCCTCATCATAGTTCTCATCCCCTACCGACGGTACCTGTGCACCAAACTCAACAACATCCCATATACTTTTGTGGAGCGAGGTTAGATGAAATCGCATTAAATCGCTCCACCTAGCGTAATCTTCACCATCAAAAGTTGGTGGTTTGCCTAATGGGACGGAAAGTAAAGGTGTATGTTTGGAAATGCGAGGGTAGCGTAGGGGGATCTTACTATACTTCTTGCGCTCTTGGCGCTTAGAAGTGACGGAGGGCGCATCGGAGTCGGAGGTCGATGTTGATGAAGTGTCGGTCTCGTAGTAGACCACTTTCCTCATCCTCTTGTGCTTGTCGCCTTTCCGATGCGGCTTGTAGGAAGAAGATTTTTCCTTCTTCTCTTTGTGGTGAGAAGAGGAAGACTTTTTTTCCTTCCGTTTGGAGGAGTCCTTCTTCTTCTCCTTCCTCTTGGTGCGGGACTCTTCCGATGAAGTGCTCCCGTGGCTTGTAGTGGGCTTTTCGCCGGTCTCCATCTCCTTCTTGGCGTGATCTCCCGACATCACTTCGAGCGGTTAGGCTCTAATGAAGCACCGTGCTCCGATACCAATTGATAGTCGCCTAGAGGGGGGGGTGAATAGGGCGAAACTGAAATTTACAAATATAAACACAACTACAAGCCAGGTTAGCGTTAGTAATAAAGAAACGAGTCCGCGAGAGAGGGTGGAAAAACAAATCGCAAGCAAATGAAGAGTGTGACACGCGGATTTGTTTTACCGAGGTTCGGTTCTTGCAAACCTACTCCCCGTTGAGGAGGCCACAAAGGCCGGGTCTCTTTCAACCCTTCCCTCTCTCAAACGATCCCACGGATCGAGTGAGCTTTCTCTTCTCAATCACTTGGAACACAAAGTTCCTACAAGGACCACCACAAGGTTGGTGTCTCTTGCCTCAATTACAAGTGAGTTGATCGCAATGAAAGAATCAAGAACAAAGAAAGCAATCCAAGCGCAAGAGCTCGAAATAACACAAGCAAATCACTCTCTCTAGTCACTATGGTGTTGTGTGGAATTTGGAGAGGATTTGATCTCTTTGGTGTGTCTAGAATTGAATGCTAGAGCTCTTGTAGTAGTTGGGAAGTGGAAAACTTGGATGCAATGAATGGTGGGGTGGTTGGGGTATTTATAGCCCCAACCACCAAATATGGCCGTTGGGAGTTCTGTCTATTCGATGGCACACCGGACAGTCTGGTGCCCCCTGCCACGTCATCACTGCCGTTGGATTCTAGCCGTTGGAGCTGCTGACTTGTGGGCCCGCCTGGGTGTCCGGTGCACACCGGACATGCACTGTTCCTTGTCCGGTGTGCCGGAGTGGGCGCCCCTGACATCTGCGCGCGCAGAGCGCGCATTAAATGCGCGGCAGAGAGCCGTTGGCGCGGAGATAGCCGTTGCTCCGGAGTCGCACCGGACAGTCCGGTGCACACCGGACAGTCCGGTGAATTTTAGCGGACTAGCCGTTGGAGTTTCCCGAAGCTGGCGAGTTCCTGAGGCCGACCTCCCTTGGCGCACCGTACACTGTCCGGTGTACACCGGACAGTCCGGTGAATTATAGCGGAGTCGCCTCTGGAAATTCCCGAAGGTGGCGAGTTTGAGCTGGAGTCCTCTGGTGCACCGGACACTGTCCGGTGGTGCACCGGACACTGTCCGGTGTACACCGGACAGTCCGGTGATCCCAGACCAGAGGGCCTTCGGTTCCCACTTAGCTCCATTGTTGAATCCAAAACTTGGTCTTTTTATTGGCTGAGTGTGAACCTTTTACACCTGTATAATCTATACACTTGGGCAAACTAGTTAGTCCAAAGATTTGTGTTGGGCAATTCAACCACCAAAATTATATAGGAACTAGGTGTAAGCCTAATTCCCTTTCACACGGCTTGCCACGCCATCAACAGGGTCTACCTTCATCGCCTCCTCAAGAAGACGTCATACGAGCTACTAACCGGTAACAAACCCAATGTTTCGTATTTCTGAGTTTTTGGGAGTAAATGCTACATTCTAGTGAAGAAGGGTAGGAATTCTAAATTTGCTCCCAAAGCTGTAGAAGGGTTTTTGTTAGGTTATGATTCAAATACAAAGGCGTATAGGGTCTTCAACAAATCATCGGGTTTGGTTGAAGTCTCTAGCGATGTTGTATTTGATGAGACTAATGGCTCTCCAAGAGAGCAAGTTGTTGATCTTGATGATGTAGATGAAGAAGATGTTCCGACAGCCGCAATACGAACCATGGCGATTGGTGATATACGACCACAGGAACGAAATGAGCAAGATCAACCTTCTTCCTCAACAATGGTGCATCCCCCAACTCAAGACGATGAACTGGATCATCAAGAGGAGACGTGTGATCAAGGGGGAGCACAAGATGATCATGTGATGGAGGAAGAAGCACAACCGGCACCTCCAACCCAAGTTCGAGCGACGATTCAAAGGAATCATCCCGTCGACCAGATTTTGGGTGAGATTAGCAAGGGAGTAACTACTCGGTCTCGATTAGTTAATTTTTGTGAGCATTACTCCTTTGTATATTCTATTGAGCCTTTCAGGGTAGAGGAGGCCTTGCTAGATCCGGACTGGGTGTTGGCCATGCAAGAGGAGCTCAACAACTTCAAGAGGAATGAAGTTTGGACACTGGTGCCTCGTCCTAAGCAAAATGTTGTGGGAACCAAGTGGGTGTTTCGCAACAAACAAGACGAGCACGGGGTGGTGACAAGGAACAAGGCTCGACTTGTGGCAAAAGGTTATGCCCAAGTCGCAGGTTTGGACTTTGAGGAGACTTTTGCTCCTGTGGCTAGGCTAGAATCCATTCGTATCTTGCTAGCATATGCCGCTCACCATTCTTTCAGGTTGTTCCAAATGGATGTGAAGAGCGCTTTCCTCAACGGGCCAATCAAGGAGGAGGTGTACGTAGGGCAACCCCCTGGCTTCGAGGATGAACGGTACCCCGACCACGTGTGTAAGCTCTCTAAGGCGCTCTATGGACTTAAGCAAGCCCCAAGAGCATGGTATGAATGCCTTAGAGACTTTTTAATTGATAATGCTTTCAAGGTTGGGAAAGCCGATCCAACTCTTTTTACTAAGACTTGTGATGGTGATTTTTTGTGTGCCAAATTTATGTCGATGACATAATATTTGGTTCCACTAACCAAAAGTCTTGTGAAGAGTTTAGCAGGGTGATGACGAAGAAATTCGAGATGTCGATGATGGGCGAGTTGAACTACTTCCTTGGGTTCCAAGTGAAGCAACTCAAGGACGGCACCTTCATCTCCCAAACGAAGTACACGCAAGACTTGATCAAGCGGTTTGGGATGAAGGACGCCAAGCCCGCAAAGACTCCAATGGGAACCGACGGACACACCGACCTCAACAAAGGAGGTAAGTCCGTTGATCAAAAATCATACCGGTCTATGATAGGGTCTTTACTTTATTTATGTGCTTGTAGACCGGATATTATGCTTAGCGTATGCATGTGTGCTAGATTTCAATCTGATCCAAGGGATTGTCACTTAGTGGCTGTGAAGCGAATTCTTAGATATTTAGTCGCTACGCCTTGCTTCGGGATCTGGTATCCAAAGGGGTCTACCTTTGACTTGATTGGATATTCAGACTCCGACTATGCCGGATGTAAGGTCGATAGGAAGAGTACATCGGGGACGTGCCAATTCTTAGGAAGGTCCCTGGTGTCATGGAATTCTAAGAAACAAACTTCCGTTGCCCTATCCACCGCTGAGGCCGAGTACGTTGCCGCACGACAGTGTTGCGCGCAACTACTTTGGATGAGGCAAACCCTCCGGGACTTTGGCTACAATCTGAGCAAAGTCCCACTCCTATGTGATAATGAGAGTGCTATCCGCATGGCGGAAAATCCTATTGAACACAGCCGCACAAAGCACATAGACATCCGGCATCACTTTTTGAGAGACCACCAGCAAAAGGGAGATATCAAAGTGTTTCATGTTAGCACCGAGAACCAGCTAGCCGATATCTTTACCAAGCCTCTAGATGAGAAGACCTTTTGCAGGCTGCGTAGTGAGCTCAATATCTTAGATTCGCGGAACCTGGATTGAATTATAGCATACTTGTGTTTATGCCTTTGATCATGTTCCTTCTGCATTTTGTTGCCTCTTTATGGTGCTCAAGTTGTACAAGCACTCCTCGGGCCTCACAAGTCCTTTGCAAGTGATGCACAAATTTAGGGGGAGATGTGCTACAACTTGACCCTTTGAGACTAACTGTGTGCTTGAGTTTGCTTAATTCAGTCTCAAAGGAGGTTTGAAAGGGAAAAGGTGGACTTGGACCATGCAAGATTTCCACTGCACTCCGATGAAAGAGTAACTTTTCCAAGTTCATCTTTGTACTCTTATTGCCTTTTTACTCTTAGTTGAAGATTTTGGTGAGGCAATGGGGTTTAAGGGCCAAGATTGATCCTGTTTTGGTGCTTGATGCCAAAGGGGGAGAAAATAAGGCCAAAGCAATAAATGGATCAGCTACCACTTTAGAAATTTTTGAAAATAGTAGAATAGAGCTTTTTGATTTGTCAAAACTCTCTTGTGTCTCTTTTGTCAAAAGTTGGTCTCTTGTGGGGAGAAGGCTCAATCATGGGAAAAAGGGGGAGTTTTTGAATCCTTGATCAATTTCTCATGAAACAGCTCTCATTATGGTTCAACATGTGTGTTTGACTTAGAGATAGGAAATTGAGTTTGATTTGCAAAAACAAACCAAGTGGTGGCAAAGAGTGATCCATATATGTCAAATTTGAATCAAAACAATTTTGAGTTCTTATTTGAATTGATTTTGCACTTGTTCTACTTGCTTTATGTTGTGTTGGCATAAATCACCAAAAAGGGGGAGATTGAAAGGGAAATGTGCCTTTGGGTCATTTCTAAGTATTTTGGTGATTTAGTGTCCAACACAAGTGCCTAAGTGTTGATCTATGCAAAGTGGTGGACAAAGTGCAAATCAAGTCAAAAGGTATGTTTCTAGACTTACTACATTGTTTTATGGACTGATGTATTGCGTCTAAGTGCTGGAAACAGGAGAAATCAAATTGAAATTAAAGATGGCTTTGTTCAGCCGAAGTCTGCTCAGTCTAGGTGCACCGGACTGTCCGGTGGTGCACCGGACAGTGTCCGATGCACCAGGCAGACTCAGGCGAACTTGCTGCTCTCGGAAAGTAATTAACGGCATACGGCTAAAATTCACCGGACTGTCCGGTGTGCACCGGACTGTCCGGTGAGCCAACGGTCGGCCGGGCCAACGGTCGGCCGCGCGATCCGCGCGGAACACGTGGCCGAGCCAACGGCTAGTAGGGGGCACCGGACTGTCCGGTGTGCACCGGACAGTGTCCGGTGCACCAACGGCTCCAAGGCTACCAACGGTCGGCTTCGCCAAATAAGGAAGGAAATCCGCACCGGACAGTGTCCGGTGGTGCACCGGACTGTCCGGTGCGCTAGGCGACAGAAAGCAAGAATTGCCTTCCCAGATTGCTCTCAACGGCTTGTAGCTGCCTTGGGACTATAAAAGGGACCCCTAGGCGCATGGAGGAGAAACACCAAGCATTCCTAAGCACTAAGACATCGATTCCGCGTTTTTGATTCCTTGCGATAACAATTAGAGCTCTAGTTGAGTTGTGAACTCATTGAGTCGTGTTGTGAGCTCTTGTTGCGACTTGTGTGCGTGGTGTTGCTGTGATTTCTTGTCTTGAGTGTGTTGCTCATCCCTCCCTTACTCCGTGCTTCTTTGTGAATCTCAAGTGTAAGGGCGAGAGGCTCCAAAGTGTGGAGATTCCTCGCAAACGGGATATAGTAAAGCAAGCAAAACACCGTGGTATTCAAGTGGGTCTTTGGACCGCTTGAGAGGGGTTGATTGCAACCCTCGTCCGTTGGGACGCCACAACGTGGAGTAGGCAAGCGTTGGTCTTGGCCGAACCACGGGATAAACCACTGTGCCATCTATGTGATTGATCTCTTGGTTATTGTGTTTTGTTGAGACTCCTCTCTAGCCACATGGCATTATTGTGCTAACGCCTAATCAAGTTTTTCTGGATTAAGTTTCAAGTTTCACAGGATCACCTATTCACCCCCCCTCTAGGTGCTCTCAAGACCCCACAAGGACCACCACACAATTGGTGTCTCTTGCTTTGATTACAAGTCACTTGAAGAATAAGAATGAGGAAGAAGAAAGCACGATTGCAAAAGCCAAGCGACAAGAGCGACAAATAACACACAGATCACTCTCTCTCTCAAGCCACTAATCACTAATGATCACTTGTCTCAATTATGGAACTTGGAATGGATTGCTAGCTCTTGCATTGAATGTGTAAGGTTGGAATGCTTGGGTGTAGTGAATGGAGGTGGTTGGGGTTGTATTTATAGCCCCCAACCACTTCCTAGTTGTTGCTCCTTTTCTGTCGACCGCGGACGGTCCGTGCCCCTGGTCCGGACGGTCCGCCCCTCCACATCAACGGCTGAAATCGCAACGGTCAGCAGTAATGGTTATATCAACGGCTATATAGCATTTAATGCGTCGTCAGATGTCAGATAAAGGCAATCGCGGACGGTCCGGTCGTGCACCACGGACGGTCCGCGAGGATGCTAAAATTCATTTTACCGAACCCGGCACCTTCGGGTTTTTTCGGTTCTTCACGGACCGGACGGTCCGCGCTTGAGGCCGGACGGTCCGCGCTTGGTCTCGGACGGTGCTTGCTTTTCCATCGGACGGTCTGTAGTGTAAACTTGTGTTTTTGCATTGGTTCTGTCCGAGGGTCATCCTGGTGTCGCGGACGGTCCGCCGCAAGGGCCCAGACGGTCTGCGCTTAGTCTGTTTTTCCAAAAAGCTTCTCCTGTCCGGAATAATCTACGGTATTCCAGGCAGTCGATTTAGAATAGTTGTAGATGAACTTATGCACCTGTGAAATGATCAACTAGGCAAACTGGTTAGTCCACAAGGTTTGTGATGGTCGTCAAACACCAAAATCAATTATAGGAAATGTTGAGTCTATTTCCCTTTCACTTATATCATTGAGAATTTTAAAATAACATGGAGATTCTACTTGAGATCATAGAGCATTTAGGTTCTATAAGTTTAAAGGTGGAAAGTACGACAAGTCCAAAAAAATGCGTGCCACTAGACATCCATTATCACTGGCCGATAAGTATGTGAATTTATGAATATATATCATACACAATGCTGCAACTAAATAACCAATCTTCTGTTATGTATGTAGTGCCACAAGCAACCACAAGGATCGGTCCTATGTGGGTTCTATGCGTGCGAGTTTATGAGAATAAACGGACGATACATCACAAACCCTAGCAAGTTATTATTAGTAACAATCATGTTTGTATTTGTCATTAAAGATGCAAATGTGTTATCGAGTGTGAATAGATGATGTTTATAAACTTCCTTTACAGGAATTTCAAAAAGGAAATCCGAAGAACTTGATCGAAGGTGTATTGTATGGTATAGTTGAAGACCTCTGCACATTCATATTAAAAGAGGTCATTCCCGGTGAAGGGAAATATCACGACGCTTCCAGTACATTATTAGCTATGCCGGAGTTTAGAATATTAACAGAAGTTAGTAGACTATCTCTTAAACCAGATAGTTACTATAGAGCATATGTGAAAACAATTGATGTATAGAATGTGTGAAGCATATATGGTTGTAAATAGAAGAATTTGATGTATAGAATGTATGATAGAATTTAATTAAGTTTTGTTTGAAAATTTATGGTTGTCAGCAGAAGAATATATTGTAAATAGAAGAATTTGTGTTAATAAATATAAAATTCAATTTTGTTTAAAAATTTGAAAAAATGCGGGGAAACTTATACTGACAGAAAATGTTAAGCAACCCGCTAGTGTTAATGTTATTTTTACTAGCGGGCTGCTTAAAAAAACCACATATGGAAACAAGATTTTCACGGGCGGTTTTTTTAAGCAACCCGCCAATGCTAATGTTATTAACCGCCAGTGAAAATCCTGATTTCTACTGGCCCCTAGTACTGGCGGCACTGAAAAACGCCAGTGCAAATAGATCTAGAACCGCTACTATAGAGTTTCTGTGTACTAGTATAGTCGGGTGAGCCCAACAGTCATGTGTGCCCTAGTGCATCACAACAGGTGTCTTCTGTTGCGCTAGCGGACAAGTGAGAGATCGATTATAAAGATGCTTCCAGCTATATATTGATGCATGGCGACGTCTACACTGGTGCTGATCGCTGCGGCTATGCAGTGGTGATCTGTCTCTCTCTTCCATTTTGAGGCGCGAGGTTGTTGTTTTTTTCCCTGTTGGGGATCGGGATTCGAGGATGATGAAACGTAACGGCCAGCAAGCTAGTTGTAGCATTTCTGCACCACTACACATGCATGGTCGATCTGTGTATATATATACCGGCATACACAGATGTGTGTATATACCGGCATACACAGAGGCATATATATGCAATGATCAATCTCGTTCATGTACACCCTGTAGAATTCTGCGTGCTTCGTCCGATCACACATCGGCGGCGTCATCGCCGTATTCCTGCAGCTGCAAATACAATACGCTACAAGATGGCCGTCACATGCATATACATGTAACTAGGCCACGCGTGTGTGCCACGCATGATGATGCTGACATGCATGACGGTAATGAACAATTGTAGGATGGCTTCAACTGCGAGGTTTCTGCATCGTGGCCTTAAAATAATAAAGAAACAAACACATACACACACACTGAACTATTATATTGTAAAGAAAAAAAAGATATTGCATTCCCATCAGATGAGACTCTTATATATTTGCGCACTTATTGTTGCTACAAATGTTAGCAGAAATAGAATCCATGCATCAGACTTGCAAGAAAATTACCAATAAGAGAGAGTAGGGATGAAAAGGGGTATCTGAACAGTTAGGATAAATTTAATATTTTAAAATATATATGTATGAATTTTGATGCTAATCTTTTCTTACATGTTATGAAGCACATTGTTATCGACAAGAATAAATTTTTGCATAACTGTTTTTACATTATGTACTCCAAAAAAAGTGAAAATATCTGTATATTCGGATTTTATATCTATCATCTAAGAAGATATACGATAGATTTGAAGTTTACATTTTATGAATCTTAACAAGCTCAATGCTAAAAAACAAGAATATGAATTTGCGCAGCCAATTCTATATCCTATTTAATTATTCACAGTCAAAGGAAAAAAGAGAACAAAGTAACAGGTACGCGGAGAAGTATTTGTTTTCATCCCTAACCATTAGGATGGATTAGTTAGAGAAATATTTATGGACGTATAAGGAAATTAAATAAAAAAGATTAAGAACCTAACATGTGTAAGTAAAGGAAATATATTCATATAGAAGAAAAGGAAAATCCAATCAGCTGTGGAAGAATTAATTAGAAACCGGGATTAATGAAACTCGAGCAACGTCAATATAATGATGTCCTTCTGTAAATTTCAGTGCTACGGAAGGTGCACGGGCCGGCTATAAATAGATGCCATGACACCATGCACCACACCCCGCATCTCCTAGCCCCAGCTAGTAGATCATTGGACACATATCGAAACAGCTCTCTAGCTAGCGCGCTCGTCGTCTAACCTGGCTTCCGGCATGGCTTCCAAGCAGATCGGAGTCTTGACCTGCTTCATTGCCATCACCGCTCTCGCCTTCCGTCCCTGCGCATCCGCCGTGCCCATGGACGGCGGCTGGTCGAACGGCGGCGCCACCTGGTACGGCCCCGCCAAGGGCGCTGGATCCGACGGTACGTACGTGTGCAATTACCATGCATGCGTCGCATGCGCGGCCATGATGCAAGTGTGCATTTATTCTCATTGCGAATGATATGATAGACTTCGATATAATATATATGTGCGTTCACGATGCATATACGTAGGTGGTGCGTGTGGGTACCAGGGTGCCGTCGACCAACCTCCGTTCTCGTCAATGATCACCGCCGGCAGCCAATCCATCTTCCAGGACGGCAAGGGCTGCGGCACCTGCTACCAGGTACGTCAGTATTGTTATATATACGTTCATGGATCTGTTCATGTATGCATGCACATTGCAAGTCCACTGTAAGTACTAGCTAGCTAAAGATTACTAATTGTTGGATTGCACACATCTTGTAGGTGAAGTGCACCGGACACGAGTCGTGCTCCGGCAGCCCGGTGACAGTGGTTATCACCGACCTGTGCCCCGACGCTACGTGCCAGGTGGAGCCCGTCCACTTCGACCTGAGCGGGACGGCGTTCGGTGCCATGGCGAAGCCCGGCCAGGCCGACATGCTCCGAAACGCCGGCCGCCTACAAGTCCAGTACACTCGGTAATATATATACCTCATTATATATTAGCTGCTTGCCGCCGGCCGGCCTTGCGCCGCCGTCGTCGTCGTCCCACTCCCAGCCGCTGACTAATTAAACCTCGCGCCGCGCGCCGCTGGCTGGTGGCTGCGTGCACTACTGCAGGGTGGCGTGCAACTGGAACGGCTTGGACATCGCCTTCAGGGTGGACGCCGGCTCAAACGCCAACTACCTGGCCATGGCCATCGAGTACGAGTCCGGGGACGGGGACCTGCGCGCCGTGGAGCTGAAGCAGAGCGGCGCGGCGGCGTGGGCGCCCATGCAACGCTCCTGGGGCGCTGTGTGGCAGTACAAGTCCGGCTCCACCAATCTGCAGGCCCCCCTGTCTGTCCGCCTCACCTCGGGCTCCGGCAGGGTTCTCGTCGCCAGCAACGTCATCCCCGCCGGATGGCAGCCCGGCAGAACCTACCGCTCCGTCGTCAACTTCGGAGGAAACCATGCATAACGAGTGGTATTAAGATGTCGATCGTCTGCAGATGTCTCCATCCAACAATAAGATGCATGCATATATGATCTGTGTGGCCAGCTAGCTGCTAGACCATCTCACTCCCTGAGTCTGCTGATGCTCAGCCAATAATGAATCATTCCATCTCGATCGGAAATTCAACATATATAATAATGCAAGCACCGGAAATAAAATTCTACTGTGTTCTGTGACGACGTACGTTGTTCGTGTTGTGCTACAAGAATATACGCATGTCAGTGCTGTTTGCATGCCGCCGCCGTCCTGCCGCGCCGGGGGGATCGTTTTCTATGTCATTCCTAACCAAACATGGGAGGGAAGATTCGTTTAACACTCGTATCATTTCAATGTCACTCCTAATTAACCAAACCTAGAATTTTGACGCTAGTTTTATCTCCGTCCGAGAGAGTTTAATGGGTACAAGGATTCATATTGAATATATTTGTATAACCACCTCAAACTAAACTCTTGTCAACAACAAAGGTTTAAATCATTTTGAATGCTACAATTTTAGTAAGTTCTTCTCGATCTGGTTTCATATAAAAAATATGATTTTTTCATGTAAACCAGATAATATATAGCAACCACTACCATACTCCTGAATTACCTTGAGTGCTAAATTTTTTTGTTGAGGGCCACAACAAAATCATCAAGGGAAGTGTAGTTCTCTTGGATGTGGACATCGGAGCAAGGAAATGGATTTATTTTTTAGTGCTAAACCAAACCGCTAAGGTAACTGCACATTTCCTTCAGTGCGATTATAGTGCCATTACAAATCGCCAAGGTAATTGCTTATTTCCTTGGGTGCTATTCAAAACCGCCAGGGTAATTCATATTTTCTTGATTGTTATTCAAAACCCTTAAGATAATTTATATTTTTTGGGTGTCAAATCTTAGAAGTATTAATATAAGGCACTAGTTAATTTTCAATTTTAGAGAACATTTTTTAGTTTGATCATGAGGAAGGCATTCAAATTGTGATGAATCCATCTTACAAAAGGTTGTTGAATATGACCTCATTTAATTTCTAGCAAATTACATGGTGGTTTTGATAGTTGTTAGTTAGTATCACTACCGGAATCAGCTTCTTTGCCGTGTGTTCTAAACACACGGCAAAGGCTATTTTACACTCGGCAAAGCCTTTGCCGAGTGTAACACTCGGCAAAGAACGCTCGGCGAACTGTACATCGGCAACAGCTTCTTTGCCGAGTACTTTTTGTCGGGCACTCGGCAAAGACTTTGCCGAGTGCCATTTGGCACTCGGCAAAGAAAAGTCACCGTCACGGCGCCAAGTGACGGTGACGGATCCTTTACCGAGTGCCAACGGCGACACTCGGCAAAGACTGGTCTAGTGGACCCCACAGCCAGTCTCTGTGCCGAGAGCCCTAGTAGGCACTCGGCAAAGGAGGTTTCTTTGCCGAGTGTCTAGTGGACTGGCACTCGGCAAAGAACCCTCCAGTGGGCCCCTTTGCCAGTCCCTTTGCCGAGTGCCTTGGCAACGGCACTCGGCAAAGACATCTTTGCCGGTTCCCAGGTTTCCTTCTTTGCCGAGTGCCATGGTCAGCACTCGGCAAAGATGGCTTTACCGGTTCCCAGGTTTCCTTCTTTGCCGAGAGCCATGGTCATAGCACTCGGCAAAGCGACCTTTGCCGAGTGTTACACTCGGCAAAGTGACCAGGATGTCCCTTTTTTATTTGTTTTTGCTGTTCCATCCAAACAAACAAAAGATATATATCATTCACATCACATTATATATCATTCGCATCACAGAATCAACACATTTATCATCAACACCATATATATCACAAATATCACCACATAAATCAGGTTTCACAGCACATAAGTCTCATTAAGTATCTCACAAGACCAAGTATAACTAACATCACCAACACTCACAAATATAAGTTTGGATCATCACAAAACAGATATAAGTCTGGATCATCACTAACATCACCAAGTATCTCACAAGACCAAGTCTAGCCAAACATCACCAACACTCACAAGACCAAGTCTGGATCATCAACGAGGTGGGCATCTGGACTGGTTCGGCGAAGGGCTGGACGAAGCATGAGGGTTGTTCGACGCCGCCGATTGACGCTGCACAGAGAATAGATTGTATGTGTGAGAACATATGAATATATATCATGCAGTACTAAAATTTTGATACTCACAGGAGTAGTGAACTCAGCAGGGTCAGTTGCAGGGAACAACGGAGGTGGTGGAGCATGACCCTGTGCGGCGCCAAGGCTCTGCACGTACGCGAACAAATCCGACATCCTCTTCTCCAGCTCCTCACGTTGCCTCCTCTCATCATCTAGCTGAGTCTGTAATATTTCGCCCTAATGTTACGATAATGCAAAGAGAAGATATATAAAAATTAATGAACGATGAATAGATAAGGAATAACCTGGAGTTGCTGGATACGATGCTGTGAGGTGTCCTGCCGAGGTCGTATGGCTGGGCTCGCGCTCGTGCTCCTTGCTCGCACCTGAGAGAGAGTGGGAGTGGAGGACGAGTCGATTGCCCCGTCGGCAATCCAGTACCGCCCATGCCTCTTGCCTCCTCCGACCCTCATGAGGACATCTCCGTCGATGTCCTCGGTCCTCGGATCGTAATCTGGCCCATGGACCTCCTTGGCCATTGCGGTGTACTCACTGAGTCGGCTGTGGATGGCGGGGTTGGTGTACGCCTCGGGCCCGTCATCCGGGTTGTAGGTGACGTCGGACGTCGCCTTCCCCTTGTGGGCCATGGCATATGCCGAGTGTGGACCTGTACCGAGTGTCCTACTCTCGGTAAAGATGCTCGTTACCGAGAGCCAAGCTTTGCCGAGTGCGGCTCTCGGCAAAGCCGTCTTTGCCGAGTGCCCGAGAAAAGGCACTCGGCAAAGCGGCCGGCACTCGGCAAAGTCTCGGATTCCGGTAGTGTATGCTATGCGTGCTTTAAGTAGAATTTTTCAATAGGGCTACTAATTTTAATTTTAATGAACACACATGCAAATCACACCTAGCAAACCATTGTTTTGAGCTACAATATTTATTGTTCATGAAAGCTCCGATTTTGCTTTCATATATATAATTTGTCTCCTCATTTTTACGTGGCATGAGGTACAATAATTGTTCTTCATGAGGGCCTACCCATTTTAATTTTGATGAGTGCATACATTTGATACCTATGAACCCATTTATTTAAGTTAATATATTGTTGTTCATGAATGCCCTATTTGTTTCTTATATAATTAGCCTCCCTATTTTTATGTGGCATGAAGTAAAATAATTGGTCTTCAAGAGGGGAGTACCAATTCAATTTTGAAGAACAAAAGCATGTGACATTTAGCATCCCATTGTTTTGAGCTAGAATATTTATCTATGAAGACTCTAATTTTTACTTTTCAGTGTAGAGATAGATGGATCAAGAGTGAATTTACGATCTGACATCTCTGGACATCAGGTACTTGATGGGCATGAGCACCTTCATCATGGCTATTGGTATTTACCTTGGAATATTTTAGGGTATCGTTATTTACTTTATTCCTAGGTTAAATGGTAGCTAGGAATTCTGAGTGCTTCAGCCAAAGCCTAGAAAACACTCGATGAACTCTTTATTGAGTGTGAGTCTCACCAAAGGAGTCTCGACGAACTGTACATCGGCAGCGGTTTCTTTGCCGAGTGCTTTATGTCGGCACTCGACAAAGACTTTCACTACCGGAATCCGGGTCTTTGTCGAGTGCTCGGCGCTTTGCTGAGTGCTTTTGTCGGGCACTCGATGGAGCCTTTGTCGAGTGCCGCACTCGGCAAAGTCCTGCTCCCGGTAACGACAACGTTTGCTGAGAGCAGGACTCTCGGCACGGGAATACACTCAGCAAAGATTTCTTTGCCGAGTGCCAAACACTCGGCGAAGGGCGGCTCTCGGCAAAGGGCTGTCAGCCGCCGTCTAAAGCGACGGCCGTTACCTTTGCCGAGAGCCGAGTTCTGGCACTCGGCAAAGAATCTTCTTTGCCGAGTGCCCCCCATTTGACACTTGGCAGAGCAAGCTGTGCCGAGTGCCTTCCTTGGGCACTCGACAAAATATATTTTTATTTTTTTATTTTGCCAACTAAACTTTTTGTAGTATGTTCCTACACTATGTAGACCTATATGTACCATTTTGGGACAATTATAAAAGTGTTTTCTATACCTATTGGATTTAGTTTGTTTGTTTGAATTTCTTCGGAAAATTCACATTTGAACTACAAGTCCTCGAAACATGGAAACCCGTGCATGCAAAAATGATATCCATGCTATTTAGCACTAGTTACGACCGATTTCAGGAATGGACCGGAAACTTCGAGCACCATGTTCACTAAACATGGCCGTGAACTTACCATCCAGCTGTTTAAAAATTGTATAAAACACAAACAAAGTCAGAAAATCATAAAACTTGTCCACATGTCATGATATCATATATAGAGGCTGTGATAAAAATTTGAGAATGTTTTGAAAAACTTGTGAGGCACTATGTGTAGAAATCTAAGCGATCTACACATGAAATCATAGAGTTTCAATGTGGTTCTCTTAGGTTTCTACACATAGTGCTTCACAACTTTCTCGAAACATTCTCAAATTTTTATCACAGCCTCTATATATGATACCATGACATGTGGACAAGTTTCATTATTTTTCGACTTTGTTTGTTATACAATTTTTAAAGAGCTGGATGGCAAGTTAACGACCATGTTTAATGAGCATGATGCTCGAAGTTTTCGGTCTGCTCCTGAAATCGGTCGTAACTTATGTTAAATAGCATGTATATCATTTTTGCATGCACGGTTTTCTAAGTTTCGAGTGACTTGCAGTTCAAATGTGAATTTTCTGAAGAAATTCAAATAAGCGAACTAAATCCAATAGTTATTGTAAACACTTTTACAATTGTCCCAAAATGGTACATGTAGGTCTACATAGTGTAGGAACATACCACAAAAAGTTTGTATGGCAAAATAAAAAAAATAAAAAAATACTTTGCCGAGTGTGAGCCGTTGGGCACTCGGCAAAGCTTTGTTTGCCGAGTGTCATACGATGGACACTCGGCAAAGCTTTTTTTGCCGAGTGCCCGAGTGCCGGATCCAGGGCACTCGACAAAGTATATTTTTTAATTAAAAAACTTTGCCGAGTGCCAGATCACGGGCACTCGGCAAAGTTTGTTTACATAGGCAGAAATAATCTTCTTCTTCACGCACTTCTCCACGCCGCCGCCGCCGTCATTGCTCCTCCCCGTGCTCTCAAACCCCGCCCGGCCATCGCCACCGCGCCCCGCCGCGCCACCGCGCCCCACCATGCCACCGCCCCCGACCTCGGTAGGTTTTATTCTATGATTGAAGTATTTACCCATAAGTATAGTATAAGTTATGTTCTCTAAATTTGCTATAGTGGTAAAAATTCTTTGGATTGGAACGATTACCATTACTATGAATAAAATCATATGTTTAGTAAAATATAGTGGTAATGATGATTGGATGTCGATTAGATGTGATTCGCGACCATCGTGTCATTTGTATATCTGTGTGTCGGCCATTGTGCTGATACTTGTATTTGCAGGTTTTAGGAACCTCTCCATGCAGGGGAGGTGCTGCCGAAATTTTCTATTGATAGGCTTATGTTAGAGGATGGAGGACCATGAGTATATGTACACGGGCCATAGAGGAAGGAACGATGTCACCCCTGAATAGATTAGAAAGACCGATGGTTTTGTGGAACGGGCATATGGCGAAGCTGCTAAAGGAGCGATTCTAGTCCCATGCCCATGCAGCAAATGTGCCAACCGGAAAAGAAAATCAAATAAGGCCATGGTAGAACATATTTGGAAGAATGGATTTACACCGGGCTATACTTGGTTGATCTTTCATGGTGAAGCGCATCGTACGAGAGAGGAGGTGCTGAGACAACGCGTCGAGGATTATGATGCCGATGCAGGGGTAGCAGATATGTTGAACAACTATCACGAGGCACAGTACGCCGGAGGATGTATAGATGACGAGCCAGAGCCGACTGCAAAGGCGTTCTACGACATGTTTGACGCGGCACAGAAGCCCCTTCACGGCCAGACAAAGGTTTCTCAACTAGATGCCATTGGGCGTGTAATGGTGTTCAAGTCGCAGTACAGCATGAGTCGAGACGCATTCGATGGCTTGTTGATGGTTATTAGGAGCCTGCTTCTAAAGGATCACGTTCTGCTAAAGAGCATGTACGAGGCACAGAAACTCCTTCGTGCACTCAAGATGACGTATGAGCAGATACATTCTTGTCCGAAGGGCTGAGTGCTATTTAGAAAGAATACGCGAAGGCAATGTAATGTCCGAAGTGTAAATCGTCTAGGTTCATGGAGGTAGACTCTGGTGATGGACAGAAGAGGCAGCTCGACATCCCCTTGATAATCCTATGACACCTTCTATTCATACCGAGGATCCAGCTTCTATGCATGACCGAGGAATCCGCGAAACATATGACATGGCACAAAAATGGAAAATGATACAATCCTGACAAGATGGTGCACGCATCCGATGGTGAAGCATGGAAACACTTTGATGCCATTCACCGCGAGAAAGTCGAAGAGGCTCGTAATGTACGTGTTGCGATGGCCACAGATGGGTTCAATCCCTATGGAATGAGCGTTGCCCCGTACACATGTTGGCCCGTGTTTGTTATCCCAATCAATCTCCCCCCGATGTGTGCTTTCAAAGGTAGAATATATTCGTGTCGTTGATAATTCCCGGACACCCGGGGAGTAAAATGGGTGTGTACATGGAGCCTTTGATCGATGAATTGGTACGTGCTTGGAAGGAAGGGGTATGGACGTATGACCGAGCTACGAAGACAAACTTCAGAATGCTTGTTTGGTACCAGTACTCCATGCATGACTTACCAGCGTATGGGCTATTCTGCGCCTGGTGTGTTCACGGTAAGTTCACATGCCCAGTTTGCAAGGAAGCTATTTAGGGTCAATTGGTTGAAGAAGGGTAGTAAATATTCATTGTTCGATAAACATCATAAATTTCTCCCTCCTGACCATGCATTTCGACTAGACATCAAGAACTTTATGAAAGCTGTTGTAGTGATAGACCGCCCACCTGCAATGATGACTAGTGCTGAAGTTTGTCAACAGATAGATGGTCTCGTGGCCAACCCAGAAGGTGGTTTTGTGGGACATGGTGAGCAGCATATGTGGATACATAAGTCGGGCTTGACTTGGCTCCCCTATTATGATGACCTGCTTCTTCCACACAACATTGATGTGACACACACTAAAAAGAATGTTGCTGAGGCACTTTGGGCAACCGTTATGGGCATTCATAATAAGTCAAAGGATAACGTAAAGGCAAGATTGGATCTGACAGCATTATGTGATAGACCAAACCAAGAGATGAAGCTGCCTAGTGGTGGAAATACATGGAGAAGGCCTAAGGCTGATTTCATCCTAAGAAGGGCCCAGAGAAAGGAAGTACTAGTGTGGATCAAGATGTTAATGTTCCCTGATGGGTATGCCGCTAACCTGAGTAGGGGGTGAACTTATCTGATCTGTTAGTCTTAGGGATGAAGAGTCATGACTTCCACATATGAATTGAACGAATTCTTCTAGTGATGGTTTGAGGCTATGTCCGTAAGCATGTCTGGCTAGCGCTTGCAGAGTTGAGATATTTCTTCCACCAACTTTGTGCAAAAGAGTTATATCGGACCATGATTGCAGACTTGGAAACATTGGCACCCGTGTTACTATGTAAGCTGGAGAAGATCTTTCTACCCGGCTTGTTCAATCCGATGGAGAATTTGATTCTTCATCTCCCGTATGAGGCACGAATGGGGAGCATGCATGGACGTTGGTGCTATCCAATCGAGAGATGTTTAAAGACTATACAAAAGAAACGTAGAAATAAATGCAAAATCGAGGCTTCTATTGCAGAGGCATACATTCTAGAGGAGGTGTCCAACTTCACAACAACTTACTATGGTGACAATCTGTCGAGCGTGCATAATCCACCCCCTCGTTACAATGATGGAGACAATGAATCGAACCTCAGCATATTTCCAGGCCAACTTGGAAGCGCAAGTGGCTCGACCACCAAGACCCTGACACATGAAGAGTGGCAGCATATCATACTATATGTATGACCAACCTTGAAGAGGTGACACCATACATGGAACAATTTCTTCATGAATTCTGGCTTCGATCAAGGGACCCAACTCCACAGAAATATGATACTCTTCTTAGAAAGGGTGCGACAAATGGATTGCCCGATTTCATTTCCTGGTTCAAACGTAAGGTACATGCTTAGTTTGTGAGAGCACCTAGAGGGGGGGTGAATAGGTGATCCTATAAAATTCAACACTAAAATCCAACAACCTTGATTATAAAGATATTAGTGCGGGTTAAGCAAGTCAATGAGGCGAGCTCTTGCAAACACGGACAATTAAAGAGAGAGAGCAATCACAAGAGACACGCGATTTTATCCCATGGTTCGGCCAAGTAACACTTGCCTACTTCCACGTTGTGGCATCCCAATGGACGAGGGTTGCACTCAACCCCTTTCAAGTGATCCAATGATCAACTTGAATACCACGACTTTTCTTCCTTATATCTTTTTCCTGTTTGCGAGGAATCTCCACAAGTTGGAGCCTCTCGCCCTTACAAGGTTGATCACAAAGAACGCACAAGAGTAAGGTTCGGAAGAGCAACGCACACAAGACTCAAAAACGCAGCACACCAACACACACAAGTGAAGACTTGAGCTCAAATGACACACATGGAGTTCTTGACTCGAATGAAGCTCAAATCTCTAACACAACAAAGCGAATGCGCGGGAGCAGAGTCTGGATGCCTTAGATTGCTTAGTGAATGCTGGGGTATCTCCTCCATGCGCCTAGGGGTCCCTTTTATAGCCCCAAGGCAGTTGGGAGTCGTTGGAGGCCAACAAGGAAGGCCAAACTTGCCTTCTGTCGGGTGGTGCACCTGACAGTCCTGTGCACCACCGGACAGTCACTGTAGCTGTCTGATACGCGATCTCCTTCCTTTTCTAGCGCATCCGACCGTTGCGGCTTCGGGCTCGTTGGCGCACCGGACACTGTCTGGTGCACACCGGACAGTACGGTGCCCTCTGCCGACCGTTGGTGCGGGCCACGCGTCGCCCGCGGATTGCGCGGCCGACCGTTGGCTCACCGGACAGTGTCTGGTGCACCACCAGACAGTCCGGTGAATTATAGTCGTACGCCGCCAAACTTTTCCCGAGAGCGGCCTCTTCACCGGAGACGAGCCTCGCACACTGGACACTGTCCGGTGCACCACCGGACAGTCCGGTGTGCCAGACCGAGCTGAGTTTTGGCTGCACCGAGCCAAGTCTTTTTGGTTTCTTTTCTTCCTATTTCCAGTACTTAGACAAATTATGTTAGTACTCAAAACAATGTACTAAGTTTAGAAACGTACCTTGTTACATGATTTGCACTTCTTGCTTGTTTGGAACATAGCTACTCACTTACTATGTGTTGGACACTTAATCACCAAAACATTATAGAAATGGCCCAAGGGCACATTTCCCTTTCAATCTCCCCCTTTTTGGTGTTTTATGCCAACACATCAAAAAGCAACCAAAACAAGTGCAACATCAATGCAAATGAGGACCAAATTGTTTTTGATCAAGAGCCAAAACTCACTTGGTTTGTTTTTGCAAATCAAATTCATTTTCCTATCTCTAAGTCAAACTCACTTGTTTGGGCACAAAGAGAGATAATCCAAGAGTGAAATTGATCAAGAGCCAAAAACTCCCCCTTTTCCCATAATCAAAATTCTCCCCCATAAGAGACCAAATTTTGCAATAAGAGTATTTTGGACAAATCAAAAAGTTCTAACAATATTGTTTTCAAAATTTACAAGTGGTAGCTGATCCATTTTCTTTGGCCTTAATTTCTCCCCCTTTGGCATTAAGCACCAAAACGGGATTATTCTTGGCCCTTTAACCTCATTGCCTCACCAAAAATGTCAATTAAGAGCAAAAAGGCAATAAGAGCATAAGAATGAACTTGGAGGTGAGTACACTAATACCAGAGTGCAGTGGAAGTCTTTGCATGGTCCAAGTTCACCTTTTCCCTTTCATTGCACCTTTAAGACTACATCAAGTACACTTAAACACAAAGGTTAGTCTCAAAGGGTCAGGTTGTAGCACATCTCCCCCTAAATACGTGCATCATTCACACATGGACTTTTGAGGTCCGGGGATCCTTTGCCCAACTTGAGCACCATAAATAAGCAACAAATTGCATAAATGTATAAGTAACATGATCAAAGGCATAAAACACATGTATGTTATAGATCAATACAAGTTACGTGAATCTAAGACATTTAGCTCACTACGCAGCCTGCAAAAGGTTTTCTCATCTAATGGCTTGGTAAAGATATCGGCTAGCTGGTTCTCGGTGCTAAAATGGAACACCTCAATATCTCCCTTTTGCTGGTGGTCTCTCAGAAAGTGATGCCGGATGTCTATGTGCTTAGTGCGGCTGTGTTCAACAGGATTATCCGCCATGCGGATTGCACTCTCATTGTCACATAGGAGTGGGACTTTGCTCAGATTGTAGCCAAAGTCCCGGAGGGTTTGCCTCATCCAAAGTAGTTGCGCGCAACACTATCCTGCGACAACACACTCGGCCTCAGCAATGGATAGGGCAAGAGAGGTTTGTTTCTTTGAACTCCAAGACACCAAGGACCTTCCTAGGAATTGGCACGTCCCTGATGTACTCTTCCTATCAACCTTGCATCCAGCATAATCGGAGTCTGAATATCCAATTAAGTCAAAGGTAGACCCCTTTGGATACCAGATCCCAAAGCAAGGCGTAGAAACTAAATATCTAAGAGTCCGCTTAACGGCCACAAGGTGACATTCCCTTGGGTCGGATTGAAATCTAGCACACATGCATACGCAAAGGATAATATCTGGTCTACTAGCACATACATAAAGTAATGACCCTATCATAGACCGGTATGCCTTTTGATCAACGGACTTACCTCCTTTGTTGAGGTCGACATGTCCGTCGGTTCCCATAGGTGTCTTCGCGGGCTTGGCGTCCTTCATCCCAAACCGCTTGAGAAGATCTTGAGTGTACTTTGTTTGGGAGATGAAGGTGTCGTCCTTGAGTTGTTTCACTTGGAACCCAAGAAAGTAGTTCAACTCGCCCATCATTGACATCTCAAACTTTTGAGTCATCACCCTGCTAAACTCCTCACAAGACTTTTGGTTAGTAGAACGAAATATTATGTCATCGACATAAATTTGGCACACAAAAAGATCACCATCACAAGTCTTAGTGAAAAGAGTAGGATCGGCTTTCCCAACCTTGAAAGCATTAGCAATTAAGAAATCTCTAAGGCATTCATACCATGCTCTTGGGGCTTGCTTAAGTCCATAGAGCGCCTTAGAGAGCTTAAACACATGGTCGGGGTACCTGTCATCCTCAAAGCCAGGGGGTTGTTCCACGTACACCTCCTCCTTTATTGGCCCGTTGAGGAAATCACTCTTCACATCCATTTGAAACAACCTGAAAGAGTGGTGAGCGGCATAGGCTAATAATATTCTAATAGACTCTAGCCTAGCCACAGGAGCAAAAGTCTCCTCGAAATCCAAACCTGCGACTTGGGCATAAACTTTTGCCACAAGTCGAGCCTTGTTTCTTGTCACCACCCCATGCTCGTCTTGTTTGTTGCAGAACACCCACTTGGTTCCCACTACATTTTGCTTTGGACGTGGCACCAGACTCCAAACTTCATTTCTCTTGAAGTTGTTGAGCTCTTCCTGCATGGCCAACACTCAGTCCGGATCTTGCAAGGCCTCTTCTACCCTGAAAGGCTCAATAGAAGAGACAAACGAGCAATGCTCACAAAAGTTAGCTAATCTTGAGCGAGTAGTTACTCCCTTGCTTATGTCACCCAGAATCTGATCGACGGGGTGATTTATTTGAATCGTCGCTCGGACTTGAGTTGGAGGGGCCAGTGGTGCTTCTTCCTCCATAACTAGTTCTTCTTGTGCTCCCCCTTGATCACGTGCTTCTTCTTGAGGAACCTGTCCATCATCTTGAGTTGGGGGATGCACCATTGTCGAGGAAGAAGGCTGATCTTGCTCTTGTTGTTCCTGTGGTCGCACATCTCCAATCGCCATTGTGCGCATTGCGGCCGTTGGAACATCATCTTCATCTATGTCATCAAGATCAACTTGCTCTCTTGGAGAGCCATTAGTCTCATCAAATACAACGTCGCTAGAGACTTCAACCAAACCCGATGATTTGTTGAAGACCCTATACGCCTTTGTATTTGAGTCATACCCTAGTAAAAACCCTTCTACAGCTTTGGGAGCAAATTTGGAATGTCTACCTTTCTTCACCAAAATGTAGCATTTGCTCCCAAATACACGAAAGTAAGAGACATTGGGTATTTGGGTTTGTTACCGATAAGGAGTTCATAGGAGGTCTTCTTGAGGAGACGATGCAGATATAACCGGTTTATGGCGTGGCAGGCTGTGTTCATAGCTTCTGACCAAAACCGCTCGGGTGTCTTGAACTCTCCAAGCATCGTCCTCGCCATGCCGATAAGCGTCCTGTTCTTCCTCTCTACCACACCATTTTGTTGTGGTGTGTAGGGAGCGAAGAACTCGTGTTTGACTCCTTCCTCCTCAAGATACTCCTCAACTTGTAGGTTCTTGAATTCGGACCCATTGTCGCTCCTTATCTTTTTTACCTTGAGCTCAAATTCGTTTTGAGCGCTCCTTAGAAAGCGCTTTAGGGTCCCTTGGGTTTCTGATTTATCCTGCAAAAAAGAATACCCAAGTGAAGCGGGAAAAGTCATCTACAATTACAAGACCATACTTACTTCCCCCGATGCTAAGGTAGGCGACGGGTCCGAAGAGATCCATGTGAAGAAGCTCTAGTGGTCTTGATGTTGTCATCACATTCTTGCTGTGATGAGTGCTTCCCACCTGTTTCCCTGCCTGACAAGCTGCACAAGGTCTATCTTTCTCGAAGCAGACATTTGTTAGTCCTAACACATGTTCTCCCTTTAGAAGTTTATGAAGGTTCTTCATCCCAACATGTACTAGACAGCGATACCACAGCCAGCCCATGCTAGTCTTAGCTATTAAGCATGCATCTAGATCGACCTCCTCTTTAAAAAAATCAACTAAGTAAAGTTTGCTGTCTAATACACCCTTAAACACTAATGAACCATCACTCCTTCTAAAGACAGAAACATCTATATTTGTAAATAAACAATTATAATCCATGTTACATAATTGACTCACAGACAATAAGTTGTACCCGAGCGATTCAACTAAGAACACATGAGAGATAGAATGCTCGGATGTAATGGCTATCTTTCCCAATCCTTTAACCTTGCCTTGGTTCCCATCTCCAAAGATGATCGAATCCTGGGAATCCTTGTTCTTGACGTAGGAGGTGAACATCTTCTTCTCCCCCGTCATGTGGTTTGTGCATCCGCTGTCGATAATCAAGCTTGAGCCCCCGGATGCATAAACCTGCAAGGTAATTTACACTTGGGTTTTAGGTACCCAACTCTTGTTGGGTCCTACAAGGTTAGTCACAATAGCCTTTGGAACCCAAATACAAGCCTTATCTCCCTTGCATTTGGATCCCAACTTTCTAGCAACTACTTTTTTATTCTTACAAAAAATTGCAAAAGAAGTATTGCAAGCATGGTAAATAGTGGAAGGTTCATTACATACTCTCCTAGGCACATGATGCACAACATGATTTCTCCTAGGCTTACTTCTACCATGCACAAAAGTAGAGCTAGAAGCAAACATAGCATGTGAATTAAACACATCATAACTCCTATTATAATGAGCATTTCTAGAAAATTTTCTATCATAAATGTAAGCATGACATTTTTGAGAACTACTAGCCATAGGAGCCTTCCCTTTCTCCTTGTTGAGAACGGGAGCCTTATAGCTTGTTAAGTTCTTGGCTTTCCTTTGAAAGCCGAGCCCATCCTTAATTGAGGGGTGTCTACCAACGGTGTAGGCATCCCTAGCAAATTTTAATTGATCAAAATTAATTTTGCAAGTCTTAAGTTGAGC
The DNA here is from genome assembly GCF_902167145.1 of Zea mays. Classification (NCBI taxonomy): domain Eukaryota; kingdom Viridiplantae; phylum Streptophyta; class Magnoliopsida; order Poales; family Poaceae; genus Zea; species Zea mays. The sequence continues at coordinate 46,160,538 of NC_050104.1, forward strand.
ATTAAGACTTGCCACCTCATCATTTAATTTAGCAATGGACGCAAGATGTTCATCACAAGCATCAATATCAAAATCCTTGCATCTATTGCAAATTACAACATGTTCTACACATGAACTAGATTTATTAGGTACCTCTAGCTTAGCATTTAAATCATCATTCAAAATCTTTAAACTAGAGATAGATTCATGGCAAGCAGATAACTCAGAAGATAACATTTCATTTCTCTTAGTTTCTAAAGCAAGAGATTTTTGCACACTAACAAACTTATCATGTTCCTCATATAAAATATCCTCTTGTTTTTCTAACAATCTATCCTTTTCATTTAGAGAGTCAATTAATTCATTGATCTTTTCTACCTTAGCTCTATCTAATCCTTTGAACAAGCTAGAGTAATCTACTTCATCATCACTAGAATCCTCATCACTAGAAGTAGAGTACTTGGGGGAATCTCGACCACTTACCTTCTTCTCCTTGGCCATGAGGCAAGTGTGGCGTTCGTTGGGGAAGAACGAAGACTTGTTGAAGGCCGAGGCTGCCAGTCCTTCATCGTCGGAGTCGGATGAAGAGCAGTCTGAATCCCATTCTTTGCCAAGATGAGCCTCGCCTTTCTCCTTCATATAGCTTTTCTTATTCTCCTTCTTCCCATGTCTTTCTTCCCCCTGGTCATTTTCATTATCGGGACATTGAACAATGAAATGACCAGTCTTACCGCATTTGAAACAGGAGCACTTTCCCCTTGTCTTATTCTTGTTGGGGTACTCCTTGTGTCCTTTCAATGCGATCTTTAAGCGCTTGATGATAAGCGCCATCTCATCTTCGTTGAGGTCCGCGGCCTCCACTTGTGCCACCTTGCTTGGTAGCGTCTTCCTGTTGCTGGTTGCTTTGAGGGCAATGGTTTGAGGCTCGTGGAAGGGTAGTGGACCGTTTAGAGCATCGTCCACATATCGAGCCTCTTTCACCATCATGCGCTCGCTCACAAACTTCCCAAGGATCTCCTCGGGCGTCATCTTGGTGTACCTGGGATTCTCACGAATATGGTTGACAAGATGGGGGTCAATTACCGTAAATGACCTTAGCATTAGTTCGACGACGTCGTGGTCCATCCATCTTGTGCTTCCATAGCCCCTAATCTTGTTGACCAGGGTCTTGAGCCTGTTGTAAGTTTGTGTTGGCTCCTCTCCCTTGATCATCGCGAACCTTCCCAGCTCACCTTCCACCAACTCCATTTTGGTGATCATGGTGGCGTCGTTTCCCTCATGTGATATCTTGAGGGTATCCCAAATTTGCTTGGCATTGTCCAAGCCGCTCACCTTGTTGTATTCATCCCTGCATAAAGAGGCTAGCAAAACAGTGGTAGCTTGTGCATTCTTATGAATTTTCTCATTAATAAACACAGGGTTATTCGTACTGTCGAAATGCATTCCATTTTCAACTATCTCCCAAATACTAGGATGGAGAGAAAATAGGTGACTACGCATTTTGTGACTCCAAAAAGAGTAGTCTTCTCCATCAAAGTGTGGAGGTTTACCAAGAGGAATTGAAATCAAATGAGCAATGAAATTGAACGGAATACGAGAATAATCAAAAGAATAATTTTGATTAACCAGTGTCTTTTTAGACGAGTCATCGTCGTCGTCGTCTCTTGGTGAAGAAGAGGAGGCGTCGCTGTCGTAGTAAATGATCTTCTTGATCCGCCTCTTCTTCTTCCCGTCCCTATTCTTGTGACTCGATCCTGAGTCAGTGGGCTTGTCGTCCCTTGGCTCATTAAAGAGGGACTCCTTCTCCTTGTCGTTGACCACCATCCCCTTTCCCTTAGGATCCATCTCTTCGTGCGATTAGTCCCTTAGATGAAGAGAATGGCTCTAATACCAATTGAGAGCACCTAGAGGGGGGTGAATAGTTGATCCTGTAAAATTCAACACTAAATTCCAACAACCTTGATTATAAAGATATTAGTGTGGGTTAAGCAAGTCAATGAGGCGAGCTCTTGCAAACATGGACAATTAAAGAGAGAGTAATCACAAGAGACACTCGATTTTATCCCGTGGTTCAGCCAAGTAACACTTGTCTACTTCCACGTTGTGGCGTCCCAATGGACGAGGGTTGCACTCAACCCCTTTCAAGTGATCCAATGATCAACTTGAATACCACGGCTTTTCTTCCTTATATCTTTTTCCCGTTTGCAAGGAATCTCCACAAGTTGGAGCCTCTCGCCCTTACAAGATTGATCACAAAGAACGCACAAGAGTAAGGTTGAGAAGAGCAACACACACAAGACTCAAAAACGCAGCACACCAACGCACACAAGTGAAGACTTGAGATCAAATGACACACAGGGAGTTCTTGACTCAAATGGAGCTCAAATCTCTAACACAACAAAGCGAATGCGCGGGAGCAGAGTCTGGATGCCTTAGAATGCTTAGTGAATGCTTGGATATCTCCTCCATGCGCCTAGGGGTCCCTTCTATAGCCCCAAGGCAGCTGGGAGCCGTTGGAGGCCAACAAGGAAGGCCAAACTTGCCTTCTGTCGGGTGGTGCACCGGACAGTCACTGTAGCTGTCCGGTGCGCGATCTCCTTCCTTTTCTAGCGCATCCGACCGTTGCAGCTTCGGGCCCGTTGGCGCACCGGACACTGTCCGATGCACAGCGGACAGTCCGGTGCCCCCTGCCGACCATTGGTGCGGGCCACGCGTCGCCGGTGGATTGCGCGGCCGACCGTTGCGCTGGCGACCATTGGCTCACCGGACAGTGTCTGGTGCACCACCGGACAGTCCGGTGAATTATAGCCGTACGCCGCCAAACTTTTCCCGAGAGCGGCCTCTTCACTGGAGACCAGCCTGGCGCACCGGACACTGTCCGGTGCACCACCGGACAGTCCGGTGTGCCAGACCGAGCTGAGTTTTGGCTGCATCGAGCCAAGTCTTTTTGGTTTCTTTTCTTCCTGTTTCTAGTACTTAGACAAATTATGTTAGTACTCAAAGCAATGTACTAAGTTTAGAAACATACCTTGTTACATGATTTGCACTTCTTGCTTGTTTGGCACATAGCTACTCACTTACTATGTGTTGGACACTTAATCACTAAAACATTATAGAAATGGCCCAAGGGCACATTTCCCTTTCAGTTTGTCAAAGAGATCCGTCTATGAACTCAATTTAGCGTCTTTTAACTTGTGAATACTTGCAGGGCCAAAGAGAACCTGTCTATAAGTGCCGAGTTGAGACAAGTAGCCAACATCTTTGCTTATAGGGTCAATAAATATTCTGGGTCTGACATCAATGGATACCATTTTCGCACAACAAACTATGACCAAAGTCGGTCCAATCGGAAAACAACGTGTTCTGGAGTCTTTACGCCCGGCCTTGACGATGTCGATTATTTTGGACGAATCAAAGAAATATATGAACTCAATTTTTATGGTTCCAAACCTCTTACTCCAGTGATATTCAAATGTCATTGGTTCGACCCTCAAGTGACTCAAGAATGGTTTGATCATAACTCTTATCATCACTATCAACCATTTCATAGTCAACACCATCTGAAGGCGCAAGTTCGCCATTAATGTCATTGCCTTCAAGGATTACTAAGTCATTCTCATTTTGCACCTCATCATCCTCCTCATCAACAACCATTTCAATATCTACGTCCATTCTGATAGCTTCGGTTAAGTCTATCTCAAATCGCCCTTCTAGCCCATCTTCTTGGAAGAACTCTCCATCATATGTGTCCGGGTCTAAGTTATAATCTTCATCGTTAGGAACAGGTAATCTCCCGTGCGGCGATGCCTTATACATAACATCCCAACCCTTAAGATGTTCTTTCGTTTGGCACGCATATGGGAGATAATACACTTGTGTGGCCTGTTGGGCCACGATATAGACATCGTCTCCTGGTAAGGTGGAATCTTGTCGAATTTCGACTATCCCAAGATTAGAATGTGTCTGTCTCATCACTTGAGGGTCAAACCAATGACATTTGAATATCACTAGAGTAAGAGGTTTGGAACCATAAAAATTGAGTTCATATATTTCTTCGATTCGTCCAAAATAATCGACATCGTCAAGGCTGGGCTTAAAGACTCCAGAACACGTTGTATTCCGATTGGGCCGACTTTGGTCGTAGTTTGTTGTGCGAAAACGGTATCCATTGACGTCATACCTAGAATATTTATTGACCCTATAAGCAAAGCTATTGGCTACTTGTCTCAACTCGGCACTCATAGACGGGTCTCTTTGGCCCTTCAAGTATTCGCAAGTTAAAAGACGCTAAATTGAGTTCATAGATGGATCTCTTTGACAAACTAAGCACATACCTTACGTTTGAACCAAGAAATGAAATCAAACAATCCATTTGTCGCACCCTTTCTAAGAAGAGTATCATATTCCTGTGGAGTTGGGTCCCTTGATCGATGCCAAAATTCATGAAGAAATTGTTCCATGTATGACGTCACCTCTTCATGGTTGGTCATACATATAGCATGATATGCTGCCACTCTTCATGTGTCAGGGTCTTGGTGGTCGAGCCACTTGCGCTACCGAGTTGGCCTCGAAATATGCTGAGGTTCGATTCATTGTCGCCATGATTGTAACGAGGGGGTGGATTATGCACGCTCGGCAGTTTGTCATCATAGTAAGTTGTTGTGAAGTTTGACACCTCCTCTAGAATGTATGCCTCTGCAATGGAAGCCTCGATTTTGCATTTATTTCTACGTTTCTTTTGATTAGTCTTTAAACATCTCTCGATTGGATAGCACCAACGTCCATGCATGACCCCATTCGTGCCTCATTAGGGAGATGAAGAATCAAATGCTGCATTGGATTGAAGAAGCCGGGTGGAAAGATCTTCTCAAGCTTACATAGTAACACAGGTGCCAATCTTTCCAAGTCTGCAACCATGGTCCGAGATAACTCTTTTGCACAAAGCTGACGGAAGAAATATCTCAACTCTGAAAGCACTAGCCAGACATGCTCACGAACATAGCCTCGAACCATCGCAGGAAGAATCTGTTCAATTCATATGTGGAAGTCATGACTCTTCATCCCTAAGACTAGCAGAGTAGATAAGTTCACCCCCTACTCAGGGAACATTAACATCTTGATCCACACTAGTACTTCCTTTCTTTGGGCCCTTCTTAGGATGAAATCAGCCTTAGGCCTTCTCCATGTATTTCCACCACTAGGCGGCTTCATCTCTTGGTTTGGTCTATCACATAACACTGCCAGATCCACTCTTGCCTTTACGTTGCCCTTTGACTTATTATGAATGCCCATAATGGTTGCCCAAAGTGCCTCGTCAACATTCTTTTCAGTGTGTGTCACGTCAATGTTGTATGGAAGGAGCAGGTCGTCATAATAGGGGAGGCAAGTCAAGCCCGACTTATGTGTCCACATATGCTGCTCACCATGTCCCACAAAACCACCTTCTGGGTTGGCCACGAGACCATCTATCTGTTGACGAACTTCAACACTAGTCATCATTGCAGGTGGGCGGTCTATCACTACGACACCTTTCATAAAGTTATTGATGTCTAGTCAAAATGCATGGTCAGGAGGGAGAAATTTACGATGTTTATCAAACGATGAATATTTACTACCCTTCTTCAACCAATTGACCCTAAAGAGCTTCCTTGCAAACTGGGCATGGGAACTTACCGTGAACACACCAGGCGTAGAATAGCCCATACGCTGGTAAGTCATGCATGGAGTACTGGTACCAAACATGCATTTTGATGTTTGTCTTCGTAGCTCGGTCGTACGTCTATACCCCTTCCTCCCAAGCACGAACCAATTCATCAATCAAAGACTCCATGTACATGCCCATTTCATTCCCCGGGTGTCTAGGAATTATCAACGACATGAATATGTTCTGTCTTTGAAAGCATACACCGAGGGATTGATGGGATAACGAGCACGGGCCAACATGTGTATGGGGCAGCGGTCATTCCATGGGGATTGAACCCATTTGTGGCCAGCGCAACACGTACATTACGAGCCTCTTTGGCTTTCTCATGGTGAATGGCATGAAAGTGGGTCCATGCTTCACCATCAGATGCATGTACCATCTTGTCAAGATTATATCGTTTGCCATTTATGTGCCATTTCATCTATTTCGCGGATTCCTCGGTCATGTATAGAAGCTAGATCCTCTGTATGACGGAAGGTGACGTAGGATTGTCACGGGGATGTCGATTTGCCTCTTATATTCATCAATTCAAAGGTCTTCATCGTTTGCTTTTGATTTTAGCATTTTTTTCCTTCGACCCTTGAGTCCATTGGGTGCACCATGGGTGTAGCCCCTGAGCTTTGAATTGATTTGAGTACTAATCAATTCAAAGGTCTTCATCGTTTGCTTTTGAGTTTAGTATTTGGATTTATTCTGGTGATCTCGTTTTGGGCAGCTCTTGCCTGGTTTGAGCTTGTCTTGACTTAAACCTCTGTTGACTAGGACATGGCTGGCTGAGTCTAGACTAAAAGAGGTCTGGCTGGACGGCACTCGGCCAGGGTCTTCAATGCTTCTGTTGACTGGGCTTTGGTCGATAAAACTTCAACCGGCTTCAATATGATCATATCATCTTTTGTCGATTGGTATTCACTGCGGATATCTTGCAGATTGCATTGCTTCAGAAAATCTCGAAAATTCCAGGCTGCACACCCAATGGGTGCGCCCAAAGGGTGTGTATCCATCGAGTAGTGTACATTGTCTTGTCCAAAAATAGGAGCCAGACGTGATAGGAGGGCAATGCTGAGCAGTTGACCTTAATATCTCCTGGTGTTGTGTCGTATAAATAGGTGTAAGTCGTCTGCTCCTTTTCTTGGAAACTAGAGAGACTATTGAAGTTTTTGCGACTGTTCACTGAACGGGCAAGAAGCGAGGGGTCAGCCTTTGCCGTCTTTAAATAGCCCTCCTACCCGCGTCCGCTCTCTTCACTCGTTCTTGCCTTTCTGCACTCTTCTTCGTCTACTCTTCCCACTCGTCTGAGAAAGCATGGCAGGTGGCAAAGGTGGCAAGGGCATGCATGGCTTGGCGGAGGGAAAATGCAAGCGCCCTCTAACTCCTCCGTCGGAGGACTTCGGCGGCTCAGAGTTTTCCGAGGAGGGCTTCTCCTTCGAGGGCTACGACTCTCCGCAACCAGCACTCCCCATAGCATCGTTCGATGACTTGGATGATTCCATGGGGTTGTCGGCAGCCGAGAGGGCCTACATCCGGTCCGTCGCGCGAGAAGGGCTCGAGGGGGCTGATGACTCAGAAGAGGACTCCGAGGAGGAGGACGACAGTGATGGCTCTGGTGGCTTCACTGCCACGAATGGAGCAACGCCGGCCGCCACCGTTAACCCCCCTGGCGCCCGATCCTAGTCGCCCGCTCACGATCCAACGACTTGGATCTCTAGATACCGATTCGAGCGCGCGCCTCTATCCCTGGGCCCCACCTGTCAGCCCGCCCTCGCCTCGGGCCGCTGATCGCTCTGGTCCGCTTGTCACCGCTCGCTCACGCCCCCGCGCGCGCTCGGCTGTAGACCTAATCTCGGTCATTGATCTATGATCGGATGGCCAGGAATGCCCCATACCTCTTCACCTGGTAAATTTGTTAAAGAGCCCCTCAGTTTCTTAGAAAACAACTCGTAGTCCTATTTTCTTGCGCCCATGCCTCTGGTGCCTTGCAGAGATGCCCCTGGACTTTATTTTAATCACAGAAATAGGATTAATTTAGTGTTTTGAATTCTAAAACTTGTAAATTTCATATCTTTTGCATATGAACTCCAAATTGGGTGGTTCAAATTGCAAAAAGTTCATAATGTTATTATCTGTCTGTTTAAATTATATTCATTCACTGTTTGCATGTCTCAATTTTGTAGCTAGACTCTAGGTTAACTTAAAGTGATAAAATATTTATTAAAATTAAAATAAAGGGTAGTACCCTAGTGAATATTCATGTTCCTAAACTAGTAGATTCTACCTCAGTTAATGTAATCCCATCCCTACAATAACTTTATCTAAATAAGTAATTCACTAAGATAGGCATAGTTAGGTAGTTAATCTACTGAGACATGCAGTAGTTGGAGAATAGTAGACCCTTAAACATAGTGATCTACCCTAAAACCAAGAGTTCATTTGTGTGTTTGTGCTTTTTCACTGAACCTATGTTTACTCTATTGCATATGATTGGTGTACTGTTCCTTTGTCATTTCCCAAGTGTGTTGAATGAATGATTGTTTTGCATAGACAACGAGCAGTCCGAGGTTTCCGAGTGTGTTGCAAGAGACTTCCCTAAGCAGCAACCTGGTGAAGGCAAGTGTCCTCTGACCCATTATGTCCTACTTACTTTACAATTCATTGTCCCGCATACCATGAACAACATAAGGATACCCTTTGGGGATTGGTTACTATGTTTAGTATCATGCTATTGTTTTACTTTAATCAATGAATATGATGAGAACATTTATGATATGTTGATGACAACTTGATTTATGATGATGAACATGTGATACTTTAGGGGACTCAGGATGTTTCCCGAGTACCTCTCTGTAAGGACCTGTTCGCTGGATGACCACCCGGGAAAATAGTACAACCTTGAGGGTGGAATGGAATGCTCTTAGCTAATTAATTGGATGAATCTGGGGGTGTAGTTTGCTTCGCAATTGTGCCATCAATGGGGGCAAGGGCTTAGTGCTTGCTCAGCTAAGGGTGGGTGACGAGGTTCATTTGGTTTGGTTTTGTTAGTCACCCATCTTAGGGAGGAGTATCGTGTTTGTACAACTGGCAAAACCTAACGGGCAACTACACACTAGGGGGTTCTTTGTAAAGGCTACATAGTGAATCCTTGACCATTCACCTCAGTAGTGAAGATCGGGTCTTGCAAACCCAGGTGGAAAGGAATCACGACATGTGGGTAAAGTGTGCACCTCTGCAGAGTGTTAGAAACTGGTATATCAGCCGTGCTCACGGTTATGAGAAGCGAGCTCCTTTGATAAGAGTTACTCTGGATACTTTCATGATGATGCTTAACGGTGGTGATTATATTTATGGTTCTTGGTATTTCCTCTTGGAGGGAGTACTAAGTGGGTAATAACTTGGGAGTATTGCTAAAACTTGGCTCTCTACTAGTAATAAATACTGACCAACTAAAAGCAACTGCTTTAACCTTAACTCCACATACAACTAGTCCACTGTAGCCAAACGGGACATTTGTTGAGTATGTCGATGTGTACTCACTCTTGCTTGAAAACACCAAAACCCTAGGTTGTCCCCATTGCAACCAGTGCTCGAGAGAAGATGAAGGCAACGTGGAGGACTTTTAGGACTTCGACGAGTTCTAGATTAGATTAGTGGCAAACCCCCAGTCAACTACCTGTGAAGGGCTTACCGTACTACGTTTCATATTTGCACTTTGATTATGACTTAAGTTAATGACTCTGTGGATGTCTTGGACATCGTGATGCAATAAAGTACTTATTTTCGCTATTATTTTGAGCAATGTGTGATGATGTCCAACTCTGTAATCGTTGTGTACGTGAATTTCTGATCCTAGCACGTACATGGTTCTCTTTTGGGTTTCCTTCGAAAACCAGGTGTGACATAAGTGGTATCAAAGCCTTGCTGACTGTAGACCCACTAACCTAGACTAGAATGGTCACTTTAAGGACTATAGACCCTTATTCTCACCTTGACCCTTGGTGTTACTTCAAAAGTTGGTCATCTCGACCAATTCTATGTTATACTACTACATATATACTCACCTTACAAAATTTTTATCTTATTCTGCTTATGGTTTACTTGGTGCTCATATAGTTCTATTCTCACTCTTGTGCTTACAACATCTTTTGTAGATGGCCCATCTTAGATGCACTGCACGTAAGTTGGTGATCCCTTTCCTGCCCTCTCACCTTGCGGAGCGTCCACTGTGACGCACGATGACTAGATAGTCGAGTCACCTAGAGATATTGCATCGCCGCCTACACGAGGAGTAGGAATGTCGATGCTAGGAGCAGGAGCAACATGATTCTTCCCCCTCACCTCAGCAGGAGGTGGAGTTTAGGAGGCAGTCCTCCTCTTTGCCTCAGCTAGAGGTGCCCCTGCACCACCACAGGGCACCCCAGCTGCCGGAGGAGACCCCAATGGAGACGATGACAGTGGCAGTTTGAGCCACAACATGGAGTCTTCCGAGGAGCAGGAGCCAGAAGGATGGGTCACCCGACCTATCACTCGTGACACCGCTCACGGTTGTCATTTCTACGACGCTCTCGACACCTTGTTGTGTCGGCCTTTCGACCGACACACTTGGTCCATCGAGAACCGCTATGTAGTCTACCAGCACAGTCGCAGGTTATACCCGGACCAATAGGAGGCTACCTTCCTAGTGCGTCATCCGGATGATGATCTCCGGGATGCAGAGGCCTATTTAGAGCATTATTCTATCACTGAGCGGGACACTGCCGAGACAACCATGTAGGATGTTGCACGTCATGCACTTTCGTAGTAAAACCAACCGCTCAGGCGCATTATTATGCCATGTCGTGTCAAGTAACTATTTTGAGACAAGACAACATACAAACCAAGTGGGCACACCCATTGGGTGTACAGGTCGAATTTTTCGGGATTTTCAAAAGCAACCTGATCCATGAGATATCCACATAAGCTACAAAATGACAAACTCAAGATTGGTCAAACTAGAGTCGACTGGACCTCTATCGGTTGAGCCTAGTCAGCGGTCTCACTAAAACCCTGACCAGGCACAATCTAGCAGGACCTCCATTGGCTGGGTTCCAGTCGGTCAGGTAGTCACACACGGATTCAAGGGCAAATCCAAGCGCGAATCAAATGTGTGCTAGGATCAAGTCTCACACATATGATGACTCATGGTACAGAAGAATGTCACATATTTATTATAAAATAGAGGTTCTATACAAAGCAGTTAAATAATTACATCATATGACGACAACGATCCCACAACCTTAGTTGACTAGGAGACAATGGCCTAGACCTCTCACGAATTCATCGTGGTATCCTTCATGCTCTTCATATTGATGGTACCTGTCCTTGACCTAGGGGTATGAGTACAACAAGGGTGAGCTCACATACATTCATCGCTCAACAAGTTGTGGGGAATAATGTGCATGAGCTCACTTACGGTGGGGGCTCATGTAAAGTGTAAGGCTTACCAAAGAAGATGGTTAAAGCTGAGCATTGCTTTTAAAGTTGGTCAAAGTTTTATTAGCATTTACTAAGTATAAGTAGATACCATCCCAATTAAATAATTGATCACAATTAATAATAAAACCCACAATGCAATGCAAATGGCAGATTAAGTTTAATTCCATAAGTTACTCATGTGAGGGTCCGAGCCACTCTTGACCGTAAGCACGACTGATATACCAGTTTTACACTGTGCAGAGGTTGCGCCATTTACCCACAAGTCGTGTATCCCAGCTAGCCATGGTTTGCAAGGCCTTTAGACACTTCTGAGGTGAATGACTAGGGATCCACTATGAGGCCTTTACAAAGTTCCACTAGATTCAGAAAACCCGCTACGATTTCGTGAGAAGATGATATAGGAATCCCTCATCCGAAAAGCCATCGCAGCATGATCGACCCGAGAACCTCCCTACACCGACAACTCCTCTATCGCCCTTGCCCCTTTTGGGTTAGGTAGTTGTGGCGGAACCGTCCGAATTATTCCAGCTTAAGTGCCCAAGTCGCTCCCTTAAAGGCAGCAACACACTTAAACCGAAATAACCCGTCAGTCCCTCGGATCTAGTCCGATAAAGCCACTTATCCAGGATCGAATACCACTAGCTCACTCGAAGGTGAGGCACAGAGAAATACAATAAAGCATAATACCATAAATTAAGAAAGTATCATTAGTGATTACATTATCGGAGTTTCAGAAATAATAACCATAAATTTTAATGCAGCGGAAATAACTAACGAAGAAAACCGAGTAACATGGTGAAGCCTGGCCACGCTACTCCTCCTGGTCCTCTCCTGCGGAAGCAGTAACCCACTCGACCATCTAACCTAGTGGCAAGGATGAAGGCCAAGTCACACCATTAACCAAATCAAGGAGTACCTGCAAAAATTATGCCACAAGCAAGGCTGAGTATACTAATACTCAACTAGACTTAACCGGTGTGAGGAGTCTACTCCTCTACCTCTAGGCATGCAGTTGTTTGGCTGAGGGGTTTGGTTTGCCAAAAGCACTAGCTGAGTATAAAGTCAAGTTTTAGCTTTTCAAGTTTTAGTAAGATCCTTTTTACTAGATGTGTAATTCTTTTGAATTTGAGTTGGATACAGAGGTATTAAACCGAATCGGATAAGAATTTATTAGAGGACAACACATTGGGGATTACGCTTTGAAATTTTCTCACGCCCTATTTTAGAAATAAATGTTTCTCTCAAACTTTTGATCGACTTTGGATTTTTAGTCGGAGAAGGCGAATCGTGACATTTTAAAAAGCACTATCGATTCGGGTTTTGAGTTCGGTTCGGACATAGAGATATTTGGCCGAGTCGGATAATAACTAATTAGATACCGACACAATAGAGCATTTTGTTTGAGAGTACGGACTCGGATTAATTTTTGGACATAGATCGAATCATCGAGAAATTTGATTCGGACACAGGTCGACTAGCAACTGTCGAGCGTTTGATTAAATGAGCTTTAGACGAGATTTACAAATCGAGATTGATTAATGAGATTGCATTCGTGTCGAGAAGTAAAAGTTTTTAACAAGTTCCAAATTTGGCCTTCTGTGAGACTGAATAACTCCGAATTCGGTGAAATGTGAATGAATCGTCTAGATAATCAGAGACATACGCGAGCGAGAAATAGAAATTTTCACTGAGCATCCGAGATTAGGATAATTGTCCCGTCATAACACGAAACAGACACATGGGGTGTCACAGTAGTCCTCCACTAGCTTTCCTAATTAGTCAGCCAGGGGCGTCCCATTCCACCCTTGTGGTAGCACTGTTTTCTCAGGTGGTCGCTCCATGTTCCAATTAACATAATAATCTTACCATGAACAATAAGTAAACCAATAATAATAATGTAACATGATCATAATTTAGTATAGCATTAATCCCAAAACCAGGTAGAGCAATAGCAAGTCTACCCAATAGTTCATTTGTTTGCAAGGTGTGGGGTAAACAAAACTAGGGTAACCTATTAGGTCCCATCAAATTAACCTGAGCATGCCACAGTGATTAACATGAACATTACTAGGTAAAGAAGAGTGATCAAGGACACAACTTGCCTATGACTTGAGATTCCAGGTACTTCACCAAGTTGGTCTTCGGATTCCTCGTGACCTCGTCTCTACTAGTAGCAATATATACAATCAAGCAAATAATGGATATGGTAACATTACACCAAAGCATAGAAACAAACTGCGTAAGAATATTCTACGCACTGCTACGAGATCATAGGTTCAAGAACCACTAAATTCGGAGTTACGATTGAAGAGATACGGTTCCCAGAAGGTCTAGTGACTAAACAATTAATACTATGTCCTATATTGACTTTATAAATCATGTGAGATATACATTAAAGATTAACTTTAATATAAGTCATACCTTAGTTAGAGATCATCTTATATTCAAATTATAATTATAAACATATTACTTTGATTGGTTAGATTAATCTACTATACATAAATAAATACCTAATTACAAAAGTATGTGATATGATAAAATTAGTGTTATACTGTATAGGTAATATTATTATTAATCTAACGCAATTTGAACGGGTCAATTCGGAATTAAAACAGAGAAGATATGATTTTTTTCGAAGTTTTAGGGAATTATTTATACTCTAAAAGTATTTTCTATATTCATTTTATGAATTCTTGGGAATTTTGGACTGCGGGTACTATTTCCTAAAAACATGGGGTGTGATTCACAAATTTCTGGGCCTATTTGACATGATCTTGGTGAAGGGAGGGACGACAGATTCATTTAAATAAAACTGAGGGTCTCTTTTGCATAACTATTCGATCAAAAGGGTATTGGTGGATCTCGGTCGCCAGATCGCTCATCAATGACCCGGATTAGATTTTACTCATAATGAACCGGTATGCGCTATTGGCCTTTACATCTGAGATCCACGGTCAAGATTTTTATGATGCTAGATCTCACTCCATTCACCCGATTAGATCGAACGGCATAGATTCCCCTGGCCAAACCGTTATCCTCCTTCTAATGGTTTCCCTTTCTCGCTCGGCTTCGTTCTCTCTGTACGACACTCGATGGCTTGGTGCTCAGGTCACGATGGGGGCGGGGCAGGGGTTCGATTTTATACCCAAAACTGGATTAAGTTCGAGCCAACGTGGATCGAGGGATGGGGCCTGAAATCCCTGCGGCGAACTCGGTGGGAGATGATGCTGACAACTATGACCCACAGGCCAGCGCCTGCGCGTATGCGAGAAAGAGACCGGATGCATGACCCGCCCGTCGGTGTCCCAAGGATGGGTTGGACGCGAGCGCGCGGTAAGTGGGCCAGCTGAGGGGGGGGTTGGTCTAGGAATAGGTCTGCCTTTTTTCCTCTTTTCTTTTATGTTTTATATTTTGAATTTGTTTTCTTATTTCAAGTTAGATTCAAATCTACACTTCACGAACTTCAAGCCAATACAAACAAAAATCCAGTATGTATTCAGAGTATTATTTTATTAATTATTTTATAGTTCTTTTGACTTGAATATAGGCTTGCATGCACATAAAAGAAAATAAATCACATTCTTAATAAAAATTTGAAAACCTTTCTTTTTTAGTGTTTCAGATTTATACTTAATTGTCAAAATTCAAACCTGATATTTGGCTAAATTAATAGTGTCCTCATTCCTAAATTTTAACCAAAATTTGAAAACCTTTCTTTTTCAGGGTTTCAGATTTATACTTCATTGTCAAAATTCAAACTTGATGTTTGGTCAAATTAATAGTGTCCTTATTCCTAAATTTTAACCAAATCAAATGCCTTATCTATTCCCATAAAAGCATATTGATATAAACCTTTATTTTAAGTTAAATCTTTAGAGGAAGCAAGGATAACTCTTTTATGGGAATTTGGCTTCTAATCTATCATTATAAAATATGGTTATCACCGCTTGGGAGAATTCTCACTAATCTTTAAAACCAAGATTTTATGGTGTTACACAGGTTCTGCCGGCATGACTTCAGTCGGGCGGATGTCAGTCGACCAGATTTTAGCCTGATGAATCTCGCTCAATACGGCAAACTAGAACCTTTCAAAAGCAAGATTTTGAAGACCTTTGAATTAATTGATGCTCAAATCAATTCAAAGCTCGGGGGGCTACAAT
The DNA here is from genome assembly GCF_902167145.1 of Zea mays. Classification (NCBI taxonomy): domain Eukaryota; kingdom Viridiplantae; phylum Streptophyta; class Magnoliopsida; order Poales; family Poaceae; genus Zea; species Zea mays. The sequence continues at coordinate 46,175,847 of NC_050104.1, forward strand.
GCACCCAATGGATACAAAGACGGATCAAATCCGCACTTAAAAGCAAGATTGTAAAGACCTTTGAGTTGATTGATGCTCGAATCAATTCAAAGCTCGAGGGCTACACCTATTGGGTGCACCTGGATACAAATATGGAACAAAGCTGCACTCAAAAGCTTATAAAAATCAAAGGGCACGATTCTTCCTTCGAGTCTCGAGCCAATTACTCTCAAAAGTTGGTTTGAGCATCGTGAGCTTATGGGGCATAGATATCCCCGGGGACCTCACGAACACTAAAACACATCATGGGCCACCTGACGGACCTCTCGATGGCTTGCCTAGCGAGACATGCCATTAGGCCACAACCCGGCCGGACGAGCTCGATCCAGGAAGACAAAGACCGGACGTCTGAGTTATGCGCAGATCGAAGCGCTGATATCTCGGGCGAACAGGTTGCGCACACCTAAAGGGCTAAACACTCGGTGTTACCTCGGCTGAGGAAGCGACTGAACTTCGGATAAGAAGGAATATATGCCACGTTAAAGGAGGATTTAGGTAGAGTAGATAGTGATCACAACTTGTAAAGGGATAACCCTCTGGTCACCTATATAAGGCCGAGGGGTAATACTATCTCTCATCGACCACATCCTAGCACCACCTCAAAGCTCATAGGCCCTCCTGTAGCAACCACATGCTACTAGATCGGCAGGAGAACTCATCCTCCACCACCCTAGCTCATTTGTAATCCGTATACCCCTAGTGCAATTCTAATATACAACATCAATAGGAAGTAAGGTGTTACACATTCTAGCGGTCTGAATCTGTATGAATCCTTGTGCAATCCGACGTGCTCCCGCATGTACCATCGAGTCGCAATCAACGATGACGTCCTGCTCAAAAGCATCTCGTGGGAAACTCCATGGTGCGCAGTCGGGTCATAAACACCGACAGAAATGCTGTAGAAGGTAGAGATATAGAGAGAGAAGTTGCTGACGTGGCATGAGGGGTAGGATATAGGGGGAGAAATATAGAGTGAACCGTTAAACTCAGTCTTAGTCAGGATAGCTAGCTGTCCACCAACCAAATAGTCTCATATTAGTTTTTCTAAATTGTCATTTAATTACTAAAACACAACGAGAGCTTTGTTGGAGTTCAAACTTCAAAGGAACTTTTGAAACTCAGCAACGGAAAACGAACTTGACTCTATTTCATACGGTGAAATCTTGTACAGTGTGGTTTTTTATTTTCTGTTTCTTATATGCGGTCATCCGGCGCTTTTGCAGGTGGAGAGGCCAATTTGTCCCTCGAGCATAGCATTTCTGGCCTTAAACGGGGATCATGAAACATTCAGCAAGAGAGTTGTCACTTAAAAAAACAAATCTTACACAAGGGAGAAGGGTCAACGTACTGATATGTAACTCGTTTGGACCTAAGAAAGATCTAAAGTTCTAAACATAGATTATGTTCTTAATAGGCACATTTTAAAAGTTTATGAAGCGGATCGACACGAACGTGAAGTTATATAAGTATTTTTTATATAACTTCACGCGGTGCAATGCAACGATGCACGAACGCCGCCAGGCATAGGTAGCTCGTGCCGCCGTCCACCACGGCTCTCGACGCAGCCTCGCGGACGTTCGCCGTTTTCACTGCCATCGCGTCGTCTCCCATAGCCTCCATCACCAGCGCTGCGATCTCCTCCGCTCTCACCAGCGCCTCTTCCCCCTCCCAGCTCCACTGCTCAGCCCACACACCGAGCCCGCAACGGACCACCACGCTGGCGTTCACTCGCTGGTCCGCGAACCTCGGCCACGCCAGCACTGGCACGCCGCTGCTCACTGCCTCCGTCACCGAGTTCCATCCGCAGTGGCTGACGAACAGCGCCACGGCCGGGTGCCTGAGCACCTCCTCTTGCTCGACCCACGACTTGGTCACCAGGCCACGGCCTTGCACGCGCCGCAGGAAGGCCTCGCCAAGCAGTTCGCTGAGCTCCCCAGCGTCATCCCTGTCCACGACAGCGCCCTTCACAACCCACAAGAAGCGGTGGCCACACGCTTCCAGTCCGGCGGCGAGCTCCTTGATCTGGTCCTTGGGGAGAGCCTTGCGGCTACCAAAGCTGACATACACCACAGGCCGCGGCGGCTGCTCGTCCAGCCACGCCCTATAGTTCCCCTGTTTTTGCGCTGCCTCCCCTGTCTCCCGGAGGTCGTTCACCGGCATAAGCGGCCCCACGGCGAACACGGGCGGCAGAACGGAGAGCACGAAGCGACCCTGTAGTGCCTCGACGGCCTCCGGCTCCATGGCGTGGAAGGCGTTGACCAGGAGGCCGTCGGCTGTCGCGAGCGCTCGGCCATTCGCGACGAACTGCCGGGTGAAGATGTTATCGGGATCATGCAGCGCCTGTGGGACGGACGAACTTGGGATGCGGTACACGCCGGGCACGTCAACGTCGCCAACGCCATGTCCGGCACCGACGTCGTCAAGGTAGGTGGGAAAGTAGGCTTTGAATGAGAGCATCGTGGCCGACGCGGTGAAGAAGACGAAGCACGGGACGTGGAGCTCCCTGGCTACGGGTATGGCCACGGAGGCCAGCGCCATGTCCACGACGAGAGCGGACGCGCCTGCGCCAGCGAGGAGCGGGCCGAGGAGCGAGGGCGCGCAGCGGCGCAGGGCCTCGTAGCGGAGGTAGAATGGATCGGCGCCAGGGAATTCGGACGACGCGTCGAAAGGGGCAAAGCGGAGGTCCAGCTGCCGGATGGCGGGGAACGCAGCGTAGAGCGCGGCGATGTGGCGGGACTCCGCGGACGAAACTGTGGGCAGCGCCGTCACGAGGGAGATGTCGCAACCGTGGCCGGCGGAAAGCGCGACCGCGAGGCGGGTGAACGGGACCAGGTGGCCCATGCCAGCGCTCGGGAAGAGGACGATGCGCGGGGAGCTTCGTGAGCCGTGGCTGGACCTGGAGGGCGATGATGGTGCCGGCGAGGACATGGTCGAACACCTGGGTTGTGTGGCCGAAGGGGTGGAGCTGGTACGTTGGTGTGGCTAGTAAAGTGTGATTAGTGTTGGTGACTGATGCGACTTTGCCAGTACTCCGTATACCACCAACCAACTTCTTTAGTATTTGGATTTTGGACAGATGCATGACTTCCAATGCAGTAGGGTTCTTCGGAATGCGTGGCAAATTTGATCTCTACAAACAAATTCGGTCACGCGCACAATAATTGAAGGGCAGCTATATTCTATATTCTATGTAGTGAACTGTTACCACGTTGGGCACGCGTAGAACCATTGCCACTCAATTGGACATTTAGGGGTGCCAAAGTTTAACAATATATTTGTTGCTAAACTTTAGCAATTAGAGATTAAATAGAAATGCTGAAACAAGTTAAAAATAAAGTGCTAAACTTTAGTATTTATTAGCGGTTTAGTTTCTTTAAGATGTGCTAAAGGGAGATAAAGTTAGTCCACGACAAGGAAAATACATTTCCTATTTTTTACCCCACACTCTTTCTCCCACATCGTATTAATTAAGGGTATAGATGTCTTTCTATATTCATTTGCTAACTTTAGCACTTGCATCGAAACACAGGTAGCTAAACATTCGCTATCCAATTAGGAGTGCTAAAGTAGTGTATGGGATCCAAAGAGGCCTTTAATACTCCCTTTGTCCCAAAATAAAATTTGTTTTACTGATTCATTCAATAGTTAATGTATTTGTTTTACATATGTGTCTAGATTCGTTATCATCCATTTGAACATAGACATAAAAATTAAGAGGTAAAACAACTAATATTTTGGAACGAAGGGAGTATATAACTAGTACAATGTCTAGGTATTGCAACAGCACCGAAATCATATTTGATGGTATACTGCAATGATACAACACGTGAGGGTCCAGTGGCAAGCCAGTGTGATGGACCATTCCCACAAAAAATAAATTTAAATTAAAGTAGCCCTCACCAAAAAATAAATTTAATATTAAAGTAGATATATGCTCACATACAAGATATTAAACTCTAGATATTGTATTTTATCTTAGCCAAATGCTAAGAAAGATACAAGTTAAAAAGGAGAACCGACCCTTTTTTATAGCTATCTCGGTCGTTCATCTCCCTTCAACTAGCGAGGTGATACTATCCAGGAGCGTTGCGCTGCTTGCAGCTTCGTGTCGTGTTCGGATTAGTTGTTTTCTCACGTCCTATCTAGGAGGTAACAACCCACGTCACTTGACGCACGATGATGGTAGACCATAGGTTATGTCAGAAAGAAGCATAAGGTATTTCTTGTAAAAAGGAAAATGGTGAAAATCAGGAAACTCATGCTTTATAGAAGTAGAGATAAAAATACAGTTTTTGTACATATTTAACTTTTTATACATTATATATAAAACTATGTTTTGATGAAGAGTTTCTCTATATAAAAGAATATTTTATCATCTATATGTTTTCTATCTCATCTATGTATCTATTACATTTTTCGTTAATTAGTTTCAGTGTAACATGCAAAAAATATTTTTTTATCACTATTCTTTAATTGTAGTACCACAACATTTTTTGTGTATAGTTGGAACTAATTTATTGGCACCAATCCGGACGTCAATCACTGCGATGAGTACCGACGGTGGTGCTCTCTACGGAGGCACGGACGGTCCGCGACCCGACACAAGAGCTAGGGTTTCTGCCTGACAAGCCAGACGGCCCACGCCTGGTGGTCGGACGGTCTGTGTAAGTTCGCCGACAACACCTAGATCTCACTTCCGGGAGGGACTGAGAGCACCTAGAGGGGTTGAATAGGTGATCCTGTAAAAACTTGAAACTTAAACCCACAAACTTGATTAAGTGTTAGCACAATGAAATCAAGTGGCTAAGGAGAGCTCTTGTGAATCACAAATGACATAGTGAGAACAAGCACAAGAGACACAAGGATTTATCCCGTGGTTCGGCCAAGTACAATACTTGCCTAGTCCACGTTGTGGCGTCCCAATGGACGAGAGTTGCACTCAACTCCTTTCAAGTGATCCAATGATCAACTTGAATACCACGGTGTTCTTCTTTCTTTATCTTTCCCGTTTGCGAGGAATCTCCATAACTTAGAGCCTCTCGCCCTTACAATGAGATGACCACAAAGAAGCACATATGTAAGAGTGGGAAGAGCAACACACACAAGCCTCAAAACACAAGCACAAACACGCACACAAGTCACAACTTGAGCTCTAAGATCACACATAGAGTTCTCAACTCAAGAGGAGCTCAAATTGCTATCACAACGAATCAAATGCGCTAGAGAGATGTCTTGGTGCTAAGAGATGACCAAAGAATGCTTGGTGTTCTCCTTCATGCGCCTAGGGGTCCCTTTTATAGCCCCAAGGCAGCTAGAAGCCGTTCAGAGCAATCTAGGAAGGCTATCCTTGCCTTCTGTCGGGTGGTGCACCACCGGACAATGTCCGGTGCAGATTTCTTTCCTATTCTGGCGCAGCCAACCGTTGACGATTTAGAGCCGTTGGCGCACCGGACACAGTCCGGTGCACACCGGATAGTCCGGTGCCCCCTTCATACCGTTGGCCCGGCCATGTGTCACGCGCGGATTGCGCGGCCGACCGTTGGATCACCGGACAGTCTGGTGCACCACCGGAAAGTCCGGTGATTTTTAGCCGTACGCCGCCGACGAAATCCCGAGAGCGGCCTTTTCACCAGAGCCAGCCTGGTGCACCGGACACTGTCCGGTGCACCACCGGACAGTCCGGTGCACCCAGACTGAACAGCAGTTGGCTGTACACAGCCAACTCTTTTCCTTTTGTCTTCTCTCTGATTCTAGCACTTAGACAAATATGTTAGCATATAAAAACCAATGTACTAAGTCTAGAATCATACCTTTGTGTTGATTTGCACTTCATTCACAACTTGGCACAATTTAACACTTAAACCATTTGTGTTGGCACTTAATCACCAAAATCCTTAGAAATGGCCCAAGGGCACATTTCCCTTTCAATCTCCCCCTTTTTGGTGATTTATGCCAACACAACAAAAAGCAACATATAGAAGTGCAACATCAATGCAAATGAGAACAAGAATTTGTTTTGATTCAAATTTGGCATATTTGGATCATTCTTTGCCACCACTTGGTTTGTTTTTGCAAATCAAACTCAATTTCCTATCTCTAAGTCAAATTCATTGTTGAGGCATAGAGAAAGGTATTCCAAGAGAAATTGATCAAAGATTCAAAAACTCCCCCTTTTTCCCATAGTCAAACATTCTCCCCACAAGAGACCAACTTTTGACAAGAAGAGACATCAAGAGGATTTTGACAAAACAAAAACTCTAACTCTACGATTTTCAAATTTTTCAAAATTCTCAAGTGGTAGCTGATCCATTTCTTGCTTTGGCCTTATTTTCTCCCCCTTTGGCATCAAGCATCAAAACGGGATCAATCTTGGCCCTTAAACCCCATTACCTCACCAAAATCTTCAACTTAGAGTAAAGAGGCAATAAGACCATGAAAATGAACTTGGAGTTAGTTACCCTCTCATCGGAGTGCAGTGGAAGTCTTTCATGGTCCAAGTCCATATTTCCCTTTCAATCCACCTTTGAGACTAAGTCAAGCAAGCTCAAACACATGGTTAGTCTCAAAGGGCCAAGTTGTAGCACATCTCCCCCTAAATATGTGCATCACTTGCAAATGGACTTGTGAGGTCCGGGGAGTGCTTGTACAACTTGAGCACCATAAATAAACAACAAAATGCATAAGGAACATGATCAAAGGCATAAAACACATGTATGCTATAAATCAATCCAAGTTCCGTGAATCTAAGACATTTAGCTCACTACGCAGCCTGCAAAAGGTTGACTCATCTAGAGGCTTGGTAAAGATATCGGCTAGCTGGTTCTCGGTGCTAACATAAAACACTTCGATATCTCCCTTTTGCTGGTGGTCTCTCAAAAAGTGATGCCGGATGTCTATGTGCTTTGTGCGGCTGTGTTCAACAGGATTATCCGCCATGCGGATAGCACTCTCATTATCACATAGGAGTGGGACTTTGCTCAGATTGTAGCCAAAGTCCCAGAGGGTTTGCCTCATCCAAAGTAGTTGCGCTCAACACTGTCCTACGGCAACATACTCGGCCTCAGCGGTGGATAGGGCAACGGAAGTTTGTTTCTTAGAACTCCAAGACACCAGGGACCTTCCTAAGAATTGGCACGTCCCTGATGTACTCTTCCTATCAACCTTACATCCAGCATAATTGGAGTCTGAATATCCAATTAAGTCAAAGGTAGACCCCTTTGGATACCAGATCCCGAAGCAAGGCGTAGCGACTAAATATCTAAGAATTCGCTTCACGGCCACTAAGTGACACTCCCTTGGATCGGATTGAAATCTAGCACACATGCATACACTAAGCATAATATCCGGTCTACTAGCACATAAGTAAAGCAAGGAACCTATCATAGACCGGTATGCTTTTTGATCAACGGACTTACCTCCTTTGTTGAGGTCGACGTGTCCGTCAGTTCCCATTGGAGTCTTTGCGGGCTTGGCGTCCTTCATACCAAACTGCTTGATCAAGTCTTGTGTGTACTTCGTTTGGGAGATGAAAGTGTCGTCCTTGAGTTGCTTCACTTGGAACCCAAGGAAGTAGTTCAACTCGCCCATCATCGACATTTCAAACTTTTGAGTCATCACCCTGCTAAACTCTTCACAAGACTTTTGGTTAGTAGAACCAAATATTATGTCATCGACATAAATTTGGCACACAAATAAGTCACCATCACAAGTCTTAGTGAATAAAGTTGGATCGGCTTTCCCAACCTTGAAGGCATTAGCAATTAAAAAGTCTCTAAGGCATTCATACCATGCTCTTGGGGCTTGCTTAAGTCCATAGAGCGCCTTAGAGAGCTTACACACGTGGTCGGGGTACCGTTCATCCTCAAAGCCAGGGGGTTGCTGTACGTACACCTCCTCCTTGATTGGCCCATTGAGGAAAGCGCTCTTCACATCCATTTGGAACAACCTGAAAGAATGGTGAGTGACATAGGCTAACAATATGCAAATTGACTCTAGCCTAGCCACAGGAGCAAAAGTCTCCTCAAAGTCCAAACCTGCGACTTGGGCATAACCTTTTGCCACAAGTCGTGCCTTGTTCCTTGTCACCACCCCATGCTCGTCCTGTTTGTTGCGGAACACCCACTTGGTTCCCACAACGTTTTGCTTGGGACGTGGCACCAGTGTCCAAACTTCATTTCTCTTGAAATTGTTGAGCTCTTCCTGCATGGCCAACACCCAGTCCGGATCTAGCAAGGCCTCTTCTACCCTGAAAGGCTCAATAGAAGAGACAAAAGAGTAATGCTCACAAAAATTAACTAATCTAGAGCGAGTAGTTACTCCCTTGCTAATATCACCCAATATCTGGTCGACGGGATGATTCCTTTGAATCGTCGCTCGAACTTGAGTTGGAGGGGCATGTTGTGATTCTTCCTCCATAGCATGATTATCTTGTGCTCCCCCTTGATCATACGCCTCTTCTTGATGAACCTGTTCATCGTCTTGAGTTGGGGGTTGCACCATTGTTGAGGAAGAAGGTTGATCTTGCTCCTTTTGTTCCTGTGGCCGCACATCTCCAATTGCCATGGTGCGTATTGCGGTTGTTGGAACGTCTTCTTCATCTGCATCATCAAAATCAACAACTTGCTCTCTTGGAGAGCCATTAGTCTCATCAAATACAACGTCGCTAGAGACTTCAACCAAACCCGATGATTTGTTGAAGACCCTATACGCCTTTGTATTTGAGTCATAACCTAACAAAAACCCTTCTACAGCTTTGGGAGCAAACTTAGAATTTCTACCTTTCTTCACTAGAATATAACATTTGCTCCCAAAAACACGAAAGTATGACACATTGGGTTTGTTACCGGTTAGGAGTTCATACGCCGTCTTCTTGAGGAGGCGATGAAGGTAGACCCGGTTTATGGCGTGACAAGCCGTGTTCACGGCTTCCGACCAAAACCGCCGGGGGTCTTGAACTCTCCAAGCATCGTCCTCGCCATGTCAATGAGAGTCCTGTTCTTCCTCTCTACCACACCATTTTGCTGTGGCGTGTAGGGAGCGGAGAACTCGTGCTTGATTCCTTCCTCCTCAAGGTACTCCTCCACTTGAAGGTTCTTGAACTCGGACCCGTTGTCGCTTCTTATCTTCTTCACCTTGAGCTCAAACTCATTTTGAGCTCTCCTTAGGAAGCGTTTGAGGGTCCCTTGGGTTTCTGTTTTATCCTGCAAAAAGAATACCCAAGTGAAGCGGGAAAAATCATCAACTATAACAAGACCATACTTATTTCCTCCTATGCTTAGGTAGGCGACGAGTCCGAAGAGATCCATATGAAGTAACTCCAGAGGTCTTGATGTGGTCATTACATTCTTGCTGTGATGAGCACTTCCCACCTGTTTACCTACTTGACAAGCTGCACAAGGTCTATCTTTTTCGAAAGTAACATTTGTTAGACCTAACACATGTTCTCCCTTTAGAAGTTTGTGAAGGTTCTTCATCCCCACATGTGCTAGACGGCGATGCCACAGCCAGCCCATGCTAGTCTTAGCAATTAAACATGCATCTAGACTGGCCTCCTCCTTTGCAAAGTCAACTAAGTAGAGCTTGTCGTCTAGTACACCCTTAAAAGCTAGTGAACCATCACTCCTCCTAAAGACAGACACATCTACATTTGTAAATAAGCAATTATACCCCATATTACATAATTGACTAACGGACAACAAGTTATATCCGAGCGATTCTACTAAAAACACATTAGAAATGGATTGCTCGGATGAAATTGCTATTTTTCCTAGTCCTTTAACCTTGCCTTGGTTCCGATCACCGAATATGATTGAATCTTGGGAATATTTGTTCTTGACGTAAGAGGTGAACATCTTCTTCTCCCCCGTCATGTGGTTTGTGCATCCGCTGTCGATAATCCAGCTTGAGCCCCCGGATGCATAAACCTGCAAGGCAAATTAGGCTTGGGTTTTAGGTACCCAACTCTTGTTGGGTCCTATGAGGTTAGTAACAATAGCCTTAGGGACCCAAATGCAAGTTTTATCTCCTTTGCACTTTGGCCCTAATTTCCTAGCAATCACTTTCTTATCCTTTCTACAAATTGCAAAGGAAGCATTGCAAGCATGATAAATTGTAGAAGGTTCACTACTTGCTTTTCTAGGTACATGAACAACATTTCTCCTAGGCATATGATGAATAACATTTTTCCTAGGCATATCATGCACAATAGAAGAACTAGAAGCAGGCATAGCATAAGAATAATAAGAATAATTCCTATAAGCATTTCTAGAGAATTTTCTATCACTATAAATGAAAGCATGATTCTTTTGAACACTATTAGCCATAGGGGCCTTCCCTTTCTCCTTGGCGGAGATGGGAGCCTTATGACTTGTTAGGTTCTTAGCTTCCCTCTTAAAGCCAAGCCCATCCTTAATTGAGGGGTGTCTACCAATAGTGTAGGCATCCCTTGCAAATTTTAGTTTATCAAATTCATTTTTGCTAGTCTTGAGTTGGGCATTAAGACTAGCCACTTCACCATTTAGTTTTGAAATAGAAGTAAGGTGCTCAACACATGCATCAACATTAAAGTCCTTACACCTATTGCAAATCACTACATGTTCTACACAAGAACTAGATCTATTTGCTACTTCTAGCTTAGCATTTAAATCATCATTAACACTTTTTAAACTAGAAATAGTCTCATGGCAAGTAGATAATTCACAAGAAAGCATTTCATTCCTTTTAACTTCTAAAGCAAGAGATTTTTGGACATCTACAAATTTATCATGCTCTTCGTACAAAAGATCCTCTTGCTTTTCTAACAATCTATTCTTGTCATTCAAAGCATCAATTAATTCATTGATTTTATCAATTTTAGTTCTATCTAAACCTTTGAATAAACTAGCATAGTCTATTTCATCATCGCTAGATTCATCATCACTTGAAGAAGCATATGTAATAGTATCCCTAGTGCATACCTTCTTTTCCTTTGCCATGAGGCAGGTGTGATGCTCGTTGGGGAAGAGGGATGATTTGTTGAAGGCCGAGGCGGCAAGTCCTTCGTCGTCGGATGAAGAGCAATTCGAGTCCCACTCTTTGCCAAGGTGTGCCTCGCCCTTCGCTTTCTTGTAAGTCTTCTTCTTTTCCCTCTTCTTTTCCTGATCCTGGTCACTATCATTATCAGGACAGTTAGCAATAAAGTGACCAACCTTACCACACTTGAAGCAGAAGCGCTTCCCCTTCGTCTTGCTCTTGTTGGGATGCTCCTTGCGACCTTTGAGCGCCGTCTTGAAGCGCTTGATGATGAGGGCCATTTCATCTTCATTTAGCCCGGCCGCCTCAACTTGCGCCACCTTGCTAGATAGCGCCTCCCTGCTACTTGTTGCTTTTAGAGCAATGGTTTGAGGCTCGTGGATTGGGCCATTTAACGCCTCATCAACATATCTCGCCTCCTTGATCATCATTCGCCTGCTTACGAACTTTCCAAGTATCTCCTCAGGCGTCATCTTGTTGTACCTAGGGTTTTCACGAATAGAGTTTACAAGATGCGGATCAAGGATGGTGAAGGACCTTAGCATAAGCCTGACGACGTCGTGGTCCGTCCATCTCGTGCTTCCATAGCTCCTTATTTTGTTGACCAGGGTCTTGAGCCTGTTGTAAGTTTGAGTTGGCTCCTCCCCCCTGATCATCATGAACCTTCCTAGTTCGCCTTCCACCAACTCCATCTTGGTGAGCATGGTGATGTCGTTCCCCTCATGCGAGATCTTGAGGGTGTCCCAAATCTGCTTGGCGTTATCCAAGCCGCTCACCTTATGATATTCTTCCCTGCACAATGATGCTAACAAAACAGTAGTAGCTTGTGCATTTTTGTGAATTTGTTCATTGATAAATATGGGACTATCCGTACTATCAAATTGCATCCCATTTTCTACTATCTCCCATATACTTGGATGGAGAGAGAACAAGTGACTACGCATTTTGTGACTCCAAAATCCGTAGTCCTCTCCATCAAAGTGAGGAGGTTTACCAAGTGGAATGGAAAGCAAATGAGCATTGGAACTTTGCGGAATACGAAAATAATCGAAAGAAAAGTTCGAGTTAACTGTTTTCTTTTTCTCCTCGTATTCGTCGTCCTTTTGGGAAGAGGAAGACTCGCCGCTGTCGTAGTAGACTATCTTCTTGATCCTCCTCTTCTTCTTCCCGTCCTTCTTCTTTTGACTCGAGCCAGAGTCAGTGGCTTTGTCGTCCCTCGGCTCGTTGAAGATGGACTCCTTCTCCTTATCGTTGACCACCATCCCCTTTCCCTTAGGATCCATCTCTTCAGGCGATTAGTCCCTTTTGTGAAGAGAACGGCTCCGATACCAATTGAGAGCACCTAGAGGGGGGTGAATAGGTGATCCTGTAAAAACTTGAAACTTAAACCCACAAACTTGATTAAGTGTTAGCACAATGAAATCAAGTGGCTAAGGAGAGCTCTTGTGAATCACAAATGACACAGTGAGAACAAGCACAAGAGACACAAGGATTTATCCCGTGGTTCGGCCAAGTACAATACTTGCCTAGTCCACGTTGTGGCGTCCCAATGGACGAGAGTTTCACTCAACTCCTTTCAAGTGATCCAATGATCAACTTGAATACCACGGTGTTCTTCTTTCTTTACTCTTTCCCGTTTGCGAGGAATCTCCACAACTTGGAGCCTCTCGCCCTTACAATGAGATGATCACAAAGAAGCACATATGTAAGAGTGGGAAGAGCAACACACACAAGCCTCAAAACACAAGCACAAACATGCACACAAGTCACAACTTGAGCTCTAATATCACACACAGAGTTCTCAACTCAAGAGGAGCTCAACATGCTATCACAACGAATCAAATGCGCTAGAGAGATGTCTTGGTGCTAAGAGATGATCAAAGAATTCTTGGTGTTCTCCTTCATGTGCCTAGGGGTCCCTTTTATAGCCCCAAGGCAGCTAGGAGCCGTTGAGAGCAATCCAGGAAGGCTATCCTTGCCTTCTGTCGGGTGGTGCACTGGACAGTCCGGTGCAGATTTCTTTCCTATTCTGGCGCAGCCGACCGTTGACAATTTGAGCCGTTGGCGCACCAGACACTGTCCGGTGCACACTGGACAGTCCGGTGCCCCCTTCAGACCGTTGGCCCGGCCACGCGTCACGCGCGGATTGCGCGGCCGACCGTTGGCCCAGCCGACCGTTGGATCACCGGACAGTCCGGTGCACCACCGGACAGTCCGGTGATTTTTAGCCATACGCCGCCGATGAAATCCCCAGAGCGGCCTTTTCACCAGAGCCAGCCTGGCGCACCGGACACTATTCGGTGCACCACCGGACACTGTCCGGTGCACCACCGGACAGTCCGGTGCACCCAGACTGAACAGCAGTTGGCTGTACACATCCAACTCTTTTTACTTTTGTCTTTTCTTGGATTCTAGCACTTAGACAAATATGTTAGCACATAAAAACCAATGTACTAAGTCTAGAATCATACCTTTGTGTTGATTTGCACTTCATTCTCAACTTGGCACAGTTTAACACTTAAACCATTTGTGTTGGCACTTAATCACCAAAATCCTTAGAAATGGCCCAAGGGCACATTTCCCTTTCAGGGACCCCATCGGGGAGGATAGATACTATGGTTTGCCATGGGATCGGCAGACCACCTAAGACGCCTCTAAACGAGATAGAGCCGAAGAGAGGTGAAGATTAGAGAGAAGAAACTATGTTACTATCTACTCCTAGGAAAAAATGTAAAGAACTAAAGATATATTGATTGATTGATCGATTGTTGGTTGTTTAATCGATCGTACCCCTTCAAATATATAAGGGGGGAGGTCTAAACCCGTTCCTAGGCATTCTCCAACAACTCCCACGAGATTAGGGGGCTAAACACGCAAGAAAATAGGAGTTTTAACCGCTTGATTCGATCTATTCGCGGACCGTCCGGGCCTCAGGTCCGGACTGTCCACCATGCCCAGTGACACAAATGGTGCTCAACACATGCCCCTTCTTTTTGGAGAAGCTGAGCAAACCAAAAGCACTGAAATAGGCTAGAACCAACTCGTTGTGATCACATCGGTTCTCTTAAGCATCTTGCAACATACTAGGATGGTATTGCTTTAGAAAACGCTAGTTTAGTGCCTTGGCCAAGTCTTCGCCTTCTTGTTGTATGATTTGGCGACCATGATCTTGTCCTTCTCTATTTCTCCTAAAGCTATCACTCTTTTGTCGGTCACTTCATCAATATTGTCCATCATTGAGTTATAATAATCACCGACAGTCAGATCATTTTGTCTGGTGCTCCTGACAGCATTTAGGCTTACCTCTATAGGCAACACTGCTTCCTGCCATAAACAAGCTCAAACTTAGATACTTTAGTAGCACGGTGTTTAGACATTCTATGAGCCCATGAAGCTTCATACTAGACCTTAGTCCAATGCTTAGGATGATCGGATATCTTCCTTTTTACCAGGCTAATCAATGTCCTATTGCTAGACTCGGTCTGTCCATTGGCCTGAGCATAATATGGAGATGAATTGAGCAATTTAATTCTATATGATTCAGCAAACTCACGTATCTCCTTTGACATAAAAGAAGTCCCCTGGTCTGTGGTCAAAGTCTGAGAAATGCCAAATCTATGAATAATATGCTCAGTTATAAACTCAATTACCTCTATGTGTGTCATGTTCTTTAGAGCAACGGCTTCAGTCTATTTGGTTAAGTAGTATGTGGCGACAAACCCAAACCGATGCCCTTTTGATGATGAAGGATGTATCTCTCTTATAAACTCCAATCCCCATCCCTGATAGGCCAATGTTTGATGATAGGATGTAATTCGGCTGTAGGGGCCAACTATAAGTCGCCGAATTTCTGACACACTTGGCATCCTTTGTATTAGTTGAAACAATTAGTTATCATGTTAGACCAATAGAAGCCAGATCTTCGCAATAACCACTTCATCTTCGGAGCTGATGGATGAGTCCCACAAATCCCCTCATATACTTCAGCCATGGCTAATATAGCGTAACCTGGGCCCAAGCATTTAAGCAGGATATCGTTGACAGTTTGACGGTAGAGTTCATCACTCATTAAAACATACTTGAATGTTGTACACCGAACGTTCATGTCCGTCCTAACACTGGGATTTTGTAGGTAGTTGTTGGGGACTTGTTGTCAAATGCTATGAGTCAAGAACAAGACAACACAGATAATGTTAAACGTTAAAGTCCTTCGTCCTTCGAAGCATTATATCCCCTTGAGAGATAATGATTTTCGGACGAAGGTTGTGAAGGACGTACCTTCGTCAAAGCAACATATAAACGAGGAAAGAAACATATGGGATATAAAAGACAATACCAACAGTTATTTATTACCAACAACTCATTTCTACTTTATTATTAAGGAAAAATAGAAATAATAACAAGTTACAAAAAGTACCTTTGGCTTGAAAGAAGGTAAAAGTACAAGCGTGACGCAAAAGCAAATGCCCAGTCAGCGTGAACAGTACTGGAGCACTATTCATCTATTTATAGGCACGGGACGCAGCCCATGTAAAATTACACCCATGGCCTTTACATTTGCTAATAACTCTATAATAGTCCATCGGGGTCTAAATAGCCTTTTCCCTTTTAAGTCGGTTCCCTTTCCTGTTATCACGCCGAAGCTCCCCTGCGCATAGCTTCGGCTCTGCGCCATCCTTCGTATTCTTTGTGCTTCTTCACACTGTAGTTTTGACCTAAGTCCAAAGGTACCTGTTCATGTATCATACTCCAGAAACATTGTTAAATTATATTTTTGAGGACCTTCGGAAGCCGAAGGCCCCCAACAGTAGCCCCTCGCAATATTAATTTGTTAGAATGATAAATTCAGATTGCGATATGGACGAAGGCCTTAAGCCGAAGGTCCGAAAAAACACCTTTCCTTTGCTAGAATAGCATCAGCCAATGACAAGCGGGGCCCTCCCACTTGCAACACACTGGGCGTATAAATAAGAGCACACCGCGAGCACATCTAGCACACTTTCTTGCCATCTGCTCTTGCTTACTCAACTCTTAGCTCTTTTGCGCACCGACACTTGTTTGGCTTTTTAGGTTTTTTTAAGCTTCGGCTTTGAGAGCAGTTTTTTAGCATTTCTGAAGATGTCTGAAGATAAAAAAGCTGTTGCTGAAATGAAGCTGAGCCTTTCCGAGGAGAAGAATCTTGGCTTTCTTGAGTCAATAGCAAAGACGAATATGGAGAAGATTACAAGGGAGATTTTAGAAGGTTTATCTGAAGATACTGGTGATAGTGACAGTTATGATGTGGAAAGCGGCGGGGAAGACTCCGAAGATCGACCCTGGCGACCAAGCCATGCAGTTTTTGGAAAATCAACTATTAAACAGAGCCATCTTGACAATATGAGGGGGAGATATTTTCGGGATATGTCTATTGTGAGAGCTGACAACGGAGAGAAAACTTGTCCTACTCCCGAAAAAAATGAAGTCGTGATCTTCCGAAGCTTTTTGAAGGCTGGGCTTCGGTTCCCTCTAAGCAGTTTCGTGGTTGAGGTTTTGAAGATATTCCAGATTTTTCTTCACCAGATTACTCCCGAAGCCATTATAAGGATGGGAGTCTTCGTGTGGGCTGTGAGAAGTCAGGGCTTGGAGCCAGATGCTAAAAGTTTCTGTAGCATGCACGAACTTTTGTATGAGACGAAGCCCTGGGGTAAAGAGCAGTATCACAACAACTTTGGCTGCTATGGCTTCGTTGCCCGCTGTGGGTCAAGCTGCCCTGTGCTGACCTTCCGGAAGCGATGGCCCGGGGATTGGATGAAGGAATGGTTCTATGTGAAAAATGATTTAAAGGCACGAGAGGATATTAAGGAGATTATCATGCGCCCTATCTGGCAACGCTTTGGCCTCCGGAAGCCGAAGGTGGAAATTGATAAAGCAGCTGAAGAATGCTGAAAGGCCTTCGGCATAGTTTGCTCCTTCATCGGGACAAGGGACTTAGTTCAAGAGCATGTGGCCTACAGGATATGGCCATTGGTAGCCAACTGGGAGATGCCAAAGGAAACCATCAACAACCCCCACGAAGGTGGTTTGGTTCGACTAAAATACACCTTCAGATTTGGAGACTAGTTTGACGAACCAGACGATGATTGGCTGAAGAGTGTCGAAGCTACAAGTGATGAACTGCTTGGGCCGTACTCGAAAACAGAAGATAATGCACTATCAGCGGCCTTCGGAAGCCGGAAAAAGAAGAGGCTCAACAGAGTTTTCAATGCTATTGGGTTCATGTATCCTGACTACCGCTACCCGTTACGGGGGCAAAAAAGAAAAGGTGCAACTTCCGGTAAAGATGATGCTTCAGCTGCTCCAAGCGAGCCTGCGCCGAAGAGGAAAAAGGTGAAGGTCCTTACTCACCGACCGTGCTTTATTGAACCGGCCATAGTGCTCGAGTTTGTCGGTGAGACCTCTTCGGCTACTGAAGCCAAAGAACCTGCGCTTGCGCAGAAAACTAAAGAGCTGACTGCAACGCCGAAGGTTGAAAAATTGAAGAACCGAGAGCTGAAGGGACAATAACATCAGAAATTTTAAGTCCTATGGCAGGAGTTGAAGTGCCAAAAACCCAAAAAGGTCTAGCAGTGACCCCCAAAAGAAAAATGATGGTTAATGTTCTAGATGTACTGGAGACAATAAAGTCCTCAAGCTCTACTCCGAGGAAAATTGCCGAAGCTCCAAAAACGCAAATTGAGACAACAACCTCTGAAGCCGAAGCTACACAGCGCCAGGCTGAGACCGAAGCTGGGCCTTCAGAGCCCGCCAAGGAGAAATCCTTGGAAACCAGAGAAAAAGAAACAGAAGCGGTAGAGCAAATTTTGGCTGAAAAAACTGCCACTGCCGCCTCCGTAGCATTTTCCGAAGCTCTCAATTATATTTTACGACATGCTTCAGGGAAAAAGTTGACTGAAAAAGAAAAGCGAGAAGCTCAGTTCTATGCCCAAAAATTGAAATATCCGAAGGGGGCATTGATTTTCAACGGCAGCAGAGAATAAGACTTCTTGTATTGTCTCCCAGACAGCAAGGAGATTTCTGTCTGCCGGGAGATGAGCAAAAGCTTCGGATTCCCGACACTAGAGGACGGGCTCTCGGTGCTATCAAAAGATGAATTAGCCGACAGCTTAGCATACAATAGCTTAAAGGTGAGAAAATGAATTTTACTGAAAAGCAATTTTTTTCCATTTGCTTATACTTAATACCATATTCCTTTTTCAGGGCCTTATTCTTAGCAACGCCCTCAGGGCACAAAAAAGCGCTGAAGATGAGGGATGTACCATGGCCTCCCCCTAACAAACATTAGTTAAAAATGGGTAGCAAGAAATGAGTTGGAATAGATAAATCTAAGTTGATCCACCTCCTTTAAAACTTAAGCACACTTATCTCCTTACTGCTACCTTAACACTTACATTTAACCCTCTTTCACTGATGTCTTCATCCACCCCCGCCAATGGAGGAGACACCCGCTTCAGCTTTGACTACCTTTCCCATGAGGGCTTTCCCTCTATCTTGTGGGAGGTTCTCTGCTCCGCTGGATACCCCACATCCCCTCTGTACATGGTGCAGCTATATGAGGAGCATCGGGTGCCACGTTGCAGGGTTTGGCTGACCCTGGAGTCTCACCCCTGTAGCCTAGGTGGCGTTCCCTTGATTACGAGACTGTCGGGTTCAGGGCGGACGACACCACTGAGGCCACAGCGCTAAAGGCCTTGACGACCTTCTATGGATTTCATCCCCTGGAGATGATGATGCACCCACTTGGACTCTTCCCCGCCGAGAAGAGGGATGACCCAATGTGGTGCAACAGAGTGAGTCACGTGAAGGATGTGTGGGCCATGCATCCTCACCAGGTTGGGAGGATCACCGTCCAGTGCATGAGTGCACTGTACCGCCTGCATGCCTTGTAGAGCGATGCCATGGCACACCTCATTGGGCTCGCTCAGGCTACAAATCACCCTCGACAATTGGGAGGACTTCATAGTTGACTTGTCTTCGGAATTGGTGGAGAAAGATCTACAGGTGGAACAGATGAACCAGCGCATCCTGACTTTAGAGCAGCAGGTGGAGATCCGAGATAACACCATCGATATCCTGGAGATCCAGCTCCACGATGTGCAGGAAGAGCTTACGGAGGCCAACGATCACCTGGAAATGCACCACCAAGACATGGAAGCTAATGAGGCAGGCAGCGAGGCAGAGGAGGATCTTGAGGAAATAGAGCCAGCTTCCGGACCGAATGCGGCTTCCTCTGGAGTGCCGCCTTCACCTGCATCCAGCGTTGCCTCTACCAATCATGGTTAGACGAGTTAGTTTTAACATGTTAGGAGGACAGGAAACCACATAAGCTTAGTTTTGGTACCAACTTTTGGACTAGGCTTTAGGATGGATCCCCTAATATGCTGTAACCCATAAATACTTTTATGAATGATGCAATGAATGAATGTTATCCTCGTTTGGTTTGATATAATGTTATGTCATTTTTCTCGTGATATAAAGTCTCTGTTTGGAACCATGAATCGAGGTAACAACGACGGAATTCCTGTTTCTAGATGGCAGCTAGACCTCGTCGCGGGAAGAACGAGCAGGTTCCCCCGCCACCTCCTCCAGCTCCCACGATTTTCAGGAGCTAATGGCTCAGCAAAATGAGATCCTGCGGCAGCTGGTGCAGCGTTAGCCCTATCCTTAGTAGTATGGTGGAGGCCAACAACAATGCCCACCGGCTGTGGCGACATATCAGAAGTTCATGAGCACCCAACTGCTGCTGTTCACCAAGGCAGAGGACCCGCTAGACGCCGATGTGTGGCTCAGGGTTGTGGAGTCCAAGTTCCCACTCCTCACAGGAGCTGCCCTGATGCCGCGAAGACTCGCTTAATGTTTGTAGGTTTATAATGTGCACTTAATTGTAGGAGTTGCTTGAAACCCTAGTTGCATGAACTCAGGATTCCATTTTGAGATGGATACTAGTATGCTAGGTCGAGTAGCTGCTTTGCTAATTAGGGATCTTGGTAGAAGTCGAGTGATTTTTCTAGCACTCGCGCGAGGTCAGGAATTTGTTGAATTCATCTTGATAACGGGATCTATGATGGTCTATGGACTTGGATCTAGGGTGGATGCCTTGTCTGTGAGACAGGAATGGAATTAAAGATTAATGTGCGGATACTTGAGTCAAGCATTTGAAAGTACTAAACACATGTCGGGAAATATGGTAACCGGTAAACCTAGTACCTGAGTGAAGCCGGGCGTGGACTTTCCCCCTCACTTGTCCTGAGACGAGGTATCCCATGCTAGCTATGTTGGGTGCAAATGCAGCCACTACACGGCGGCAGCCGGAGTCAGTGGGGCATTGCATGCCAAGGCGGTGAGCCCTGGCCATGAACGGGGAATCGATGGGGACGGTTGATGCGTGAGGGGACGGAGTGCCCCTACATGTCGTGTGTTTAGGTTTACCTTGCAAGGTTAAAACTCGATTTGAATCGTCTGCTTCTCGCAGCTATTGAGACTGCTTAACCCCTTTTACTGCATCGAGTAAAAAGTGAAATGAGGTTTCTTGAGATAACATGTTGGTTGCATTAAATGATTGTTACCATGTATGCTTAGAGAGGAGCAAACCTAGCTTAATTAAATATGCTAGAACTGGAAAAGCTAAAACTGTTTTTAGACTTAGCTAGTGCTTTTGGCAAATCAAACCCCTTAGCCAAACAACTTCATGGTCTAGAGATAGAGGAGTAGACTCCTCACACCGGGTAAGTCTAGCTGAGTATTAGTATACTCAGCCTTGCTTGTGGCATATTTTTACATGTACACTATAGGACATGGTTGATGGTGTGACCTGGTCTTCGACCCTGCCACCGGGTTGGACGGTCGAGTGGGATGCCGCCTCGGCTGGAGAGGACCATGAGGAGTAGTGGGCGAGGCCTTGCCCTATTCCTTAGTATCATCGTTATCGATTATCCGCTGCATTATTAAGAACTTGTTATCTTTTATCAAACTCCGATTTATATAATAACTCTAGTACTTTAACTTGTGGTTTCATGTTTATTGTATTCTCTCTGAGCCTCACCATCGTGTGAGCTAATGGTATTCGATCATTGGTAAGTGGCTCTATCGGACGAGATCCGAAGAACTAAACGGTTTATTCCGGTTTAAGTGTGTTGCTGCCTTTAAGGGTACGACTTTGGCACTTAAGATGGAATAACTCAGGTGGTTTTGCCACACCGAGTCAAGCCGACTTATATGTCCACATATCCTGCTCACCATATCCCACAAAACCAGCTTCTAGATTGGCCACGAGACCATCTATCTATTGACGAACTTTGGCACCAGTCATCATTGCAGGTAGGCAGTCTATCACTACGACACCTTTCATGAAGTTCTTGATGTCTAGTCATAATGGATGGTTGTCACACCCAGATTCGGGGATCCAAACCCGGGCACGAAATCAAATGTGTGCTAGGATCAAGTCTCACACATATGAGACTCATGGTACAGAAAATAATGTCACATCATTAATATATAACAGAGTTCTGTACAAAATACATAAATAATTACATCATACGAAGACAACGTTCCAGCAACCATAGTTGACTGGGAGGCGACGACCTAGACCGCTCACGAACCCATCACAACATCCTTCATGCGCCTCATCCTGTGGTACCTGTCCTTGACCTGGGGGGATGTGAGTACAACAAGAGTGAGCTCACATACGTTCATCGCTCAACAAGTTGTGGGGGATGATGTGCATGAGCTCACTTATAGTGGGGCTCATGTGAAGTGTAAGGCTTACCAAAGGAGATGGTTAAAGCTAAGCATTGCTTTTAAAGTTGGTCAAAATTTTATTAGCACTTACTAAGTATAAGTGAATACCAACCTAATTAAATAAGCGATCACAATTGATAATAACACCCACAATGCAATGCAAATGACAAATTAAGTTTAATTCCATAATTTAATCATGTGAGTGTCTGAGCCGCTCATGATCGTGAGCAAGGCTGATATACTAGTTTTACACTCCACAGAGGTTACGCATCTTTACCCATAAGTCATGTTACCCATTTGCCATGGGGTTGTACGAACCCCATACACCTTTACCAAGGAAGCGAAGCAGGGTAGCACTACGAGGCCTTTCCAAAGTTCCACTAGTTCGAGAATACCCGCTACTGTTTTAGGAAGAAGGAAGCATAGGAATCCCTCGTCTGAACTGCCATCGCAGCAGTTCGACCCGAGAACCTCCCTATACTCTGCAGCGACGCCTCCCGGCTTGCCCCTTTCGGGTAAGGTAATCTCTCCCTAGCTTCCCTAATTACTTGGCCAAGGGCGTCCAATTCCACCCTTGTGGTACAACTGTTTTCCTGGGTGGTTCTCCATGTTCCAATTAAGATGATGATCTTATCATGAACAATAATTAAAACAACAACATAATTGGAACATGATCATAATATAACATTAATTTCCCAAAACCAGGTAGAGCAATACCAAGGGCATGTTTGGTTCACTACCTCAGTTGCCACAATTTGCCTAACTTTTCTACCTAAGGTTAGTTATTCAATTCGAACGACTAACCTTAGGCAAAGTGTGGCACATTTAGCCACAAACCAAACATGCCCCAAATCTACCCAATAGTTCATCTGTTTGCAAGGTGGGGGATAAACAATGCTAGGGAACCTATTAGGTCCCATCAAATTAACCTGAGCATGTTACAGTGATTAACATGAACATTATTAGGTAAAGAAGAGTGATCAACGACACAACTTGCCTTAGACTCGAGATTCCCAGGTACCAACTTGGTCTTCAAGTGACTCGTAACCTCGCTGCTACTCGTAGCAATACAAACAAACAATGTATAGGCAAAATTAACATCACACCAAACATAAGAACAAACTGCATAATAATGTTCTACGTATCGTAACGAGATCCTAGGTTTGAGAACCACTAAATTTGGAGTTACGGTTATAAAGGTATGACTTTCCTAATATTTAAGTGCCCACTATAAAATAAATGAGGTACAGGATTTTTAACCATAGGTTTCATAGTAATACAAGGTTAGTAGATGATAACAATATTAATGTGAGATTAATGCAACTGGAATGGATCAAAAAGGAGTTAAAATGAATCACTTATGAATTAAATAATTTTCTGGAATTATTTTTATACTAAAAACCATTTTCTATATAAATATACTCATTTTATTTAACCTTTGGGCTGCGGCCACCATTTCAGAAGAGTTCAGGGGTCGTTTCATAAGAAACTAGTGCCATATGGTAAATACTTTACACTCAGAGTGGACGACGGGTTGATAACTAAATAAGACAGGGACTCTTTTGCATTTTGGCGCGGTCAAAGGGGTACGAGGGGTTTTCTGGCCGTTAGATCGACTGCCCGCGGCATAGATTAGATCGGCCCATTTATCAACCGGAATTCGCTCGCAGACGTAGGATACTGAGATCATCCCTCAACCACCGGATCAAAATCGGACGCACCAGAGCGATCTGGACGAAACGGACGAAACCACATACCCCGAGATCTACGGTTCACATGTCACCACCCTTTGGTTAAATCTCGACGGCACATCCACTGATCAAAGGTGCAGATCTCATGGATCAAACCATTTACTAGAGATCTGATCCTAGCCTTTGACCAGGGGATCAACGGTCCAGAGAGACCCTCCAGCTCCCGACGCCGGCGGCGAGAGCCCACCAATTCCCCCCACGGCGGCGCCATTACAGCACATGGTCCAATGCCGCCCTAGCGCTCCACCTCCACCGAAAACCTTAAATACTTAATGTGGAAGGTAAAGCGGATTGGGTCTTGTGGTTATACCTGAGTGAGGCGGCGACTGATCCGGTTCACGGTGCTACCCTTCGCCACCAGCGAGCACGCGAGGTCCCTCTACAGTGATGGTCACGAGGAGAAGCAAGGAGTAGGGAGGGAAGGATCTGGGGTCGTGGTTTCCTAAATAGGCGTGGATTAGGCCTGGGCGCAATAACAGTCCGTGCGGCATTGGCGCGACCCCACCATGCACGGTGCGTTCGTTGAGGGGGAAGGAACTGACCTACCAGACCCACCCGTCAGCGACTGTGAGACTAGAGCGCGGCGCGGTCAGTGAGACAGGCAGGCCGGACCCACCTGTCATTGAGTGAAGAAACGGTCAGGCGCAGATTTGCGTGGAGAATGGGCCGAGGCTGGGAGTTTGGTGGGCCGACTAGTGGAAAACGGCCCAGCCACGTTTTTCTTAATTTCTTTCCCTTTTCTTTTATAATTTCTATTTGGTTTATTTTCAAATTCAAGGATTCAAGCTAACTTTAAGTTCTTGTTTTGAAATTCAAACTTTCAAATATTAAACATACTCCTAATGTGGATATATCTTCTATTGTTGCAATAATATTATTTATTCTTCTTCCATCAATTAATTATGGAAGGAAGAATGATTTTATTAACATTTCTTTTCTTCTTTTTTTCTCATTTTCTGTTTTATATTTTCATTTATAATTTGAGTTCAAATTTAAAGAATGCCTGCTTTATTCAAATATCATGCATCACACAAAGATAAACATTAGCATGAATGCACTTTTAATTTGTTCAACTTGGTCTCTTTATTTACATATGCAAAAGAGAAAAGAGGATAATTAATCACATAGGTTCCAAAATTCCCAAGGCTTATGTCTTAAATAAAATTTTTATTTTCTCCAATTTTTTGGGCTTTACAATGGTCAGGAGAGAGAAATTGTCGATGTTTATCAAACGATGAATATTTGCCACCCTTCTTCAACCAAATGAACCTAAGAGCTTCCTTGCAAACTGGGCATGAGAACTTACCTGAACACACCAGGCATAGAATATCCCATACGTCAGTAAGTCATGCATGCAGTACTGGTACCAAACATGCATTTTGAAGTTTGTCTTCGTAGCTCGGTCATATATCCATACCACTTCCTCCCAAACACGGACCAATTCATCAATCAAAGGCTCCATGTACATGCCCATTTTATTCCTCGGGTGTCTAGGAATTATCAACGACACGACTATTTTATGTCTTTGAAAGCATACGTCGGGGGAGATTGATGGGGATAACAAACGTGGGCCAACATGTGTATGGGGCAACGGTTATTTCATAGGGATTGAATCCATCTATGGCCAGCGCTACACGTATATTATGAGCCTCTTCAGCTTTCTCACGGTGAATGGCATCAAAGTGTTTCCATGCTTCACCATTGGATGTGTGCGCCATCTTATGAGGATTGTATCGTTTGCCATTTTTGTGCCATGTCATCTGTTTCGCAGATTCCTCGGTCATGTATAGACGCTGGATCCTCGGTATGAACGGAAGGTGGCATAGGATTGTTGTCACACCCGGTTTTGGAAGGCAAACCGAATGCGAACCATGTACGTGCTAGGATCAGAAACTCACGTACATAGCAATTACATAATTGGACATCATCACACATTGCTCAAAGTAAATAGCGGAAAGGTACTTTTATTACATCAAGATGTCCAAGACATCCACAGAATGTATAACATAACATAGTCATTAACATTATCAAAGTGCGGAATACAAAACATAGTAGATAAGGCCTTCACGGCAACTACTGGGGGTTTGCCACTAACATAACTAAAACTCGTCGTTGTCCTGGAACTCCTCAAAGTCCTCCACGTTGCCTACATTTCC
This sequence comes from Zea mays, assembly GCF_902167145.1. NCBI lineage: Eukaryota > Viridiplantae > Streptophyta > Magnoliopsida > Poales > Poaceae > Zea > Zea mays. Next base: position 46,201,576 of record NC_050104.1, read on the forward strand.
TCCTAAGCACTGAATATATTGGGGACAACCTAGGGTGGGGATGGTTTTTAAAGCAAGGGTGAGTACACATCAACGTACTCAACAAATGTCCTGTTTGGCTAAAGTGGACTAGATGTATGTGGAGTTAAGGTTCAGCAGTTGCTTTTAGTTGGTCAAGTATTTATTACTAATGGTAGAGCCAAATTTTAGTAATAAACCCAGTTATTACCCAAGTGTACTCCCTCCAAGAGGAAATACCGGAGATCATAATTATACCATCATTATTAAACATCATCATAAAAGTATCCAAAGTTCTTCTAATCAAAGAGGATCCCAAGGCCGCTCTTAACCGTGAGCTCGGCTGATATATCAGTTTCTAACACTCTGCAGAGGTTGCACACTTTACCTACGAGGCATGATTCCCATCCTGCCCGGAGATCATGACTCCCCATTGATCACTACCAAGGTGACTTGGCAGGGTCTCACTATGTAGCCTTTACAAAGACTCCCCTGGTGTGTTGCTGCTCGTTAGGTTTCGCTAGTCGTACAAACACAATACACCTCCCCAAGGTGGGTGACTAACAAAACTAAATCGAATGAACCTCTGCACCCCCTTAGCAGAGCGAGCACTACGCCTCGGCCCCCATTGACGGTCCTCCGTCAAAGTCAACTACACCCCCAGGTTCATCTAATTATTCAACTAAGGGCATCCCATTCCACCCTCATGGTTGCACTGTTATCCCGGGTGGTCACTCAACGAACAGGTCCTTACAGAGAGGTACTCAGGAAAATGGCCTGAGTCCCCTAAAATATCACAAGATCATCATCGGGATAACATCATTGTATCATAAATATTCACATCATGTTTGTTGATTAAGTTAAAACAATAACATAAGCTAACCATGATAACCCAAAAGGTAAACAAGGATAAGGTAAATACAGACTAGTCAATCCTCAGGTTTCCATAAAGTAATGTGGGGCAGTGAATTATAAAGTAAGTAGGACATAATAGGTCAGAGGACACTCTTCACTGGGTTGTTGCTCAGGAAGATCTTCGTCAATACACTCAGGAACCACGGACTGCTCGTCATCTAAATAAAGCGATCATACATTCAATATATTCAGAAAATGACAAATGGACAACACGCCAATCATGTACAAACAATGGAACACATCTCAAAAAGAAAAGTATAAACTCAAAAGGGAGTTTAGGTTATAGGGTGAACTAATCACATTTAGTAGTTTGTTATTCTCTAAGTGTTATCTATCTTTATGGTTACATAATCTGATTCTACTCATTTTAATGACACATAAAAGTTAAACCAGGCATAAATCGATATACTACATCTTATTAATCTCACAAGGTTAAATATCTGTTTACCACTTGGGTTTCCTATTTATTTATCTTATTAAACAAATAAATTATCACACAAATTAACATATAGCCTAAGCATATAATTAGAATGCACTGACATTGAATGATCCTAATTTATTGGAACAGAGAATAATTCTATGAACATTTTGCAATTTGAATCGCTCAATTTGGAGTTCATATGAAAAAGATATGAAATAAACAAGCTTTGAAGTTTAAAATACAAAACTAGGTCTAATTCTATGATTAAACAAAAGCCTCGGGTTCAATCTGCAAGATCACAGGGGCCTACGCAAAACTAAGGGACGGTGAGTTCTATTACCCGAGAAGTGGCGGTTCTTTTTACAAAATGTAATACCCACTTTGTAAAAAAATCAAAAAGGAGAAATGATATTCCTTTATATAGATGTGTGTTATCAATATTTGTTATTTCATGTGAACACTACATTTAAACAAATAAATAAATGACAAAAGACACCCAAAAATAATACATGCATCATGCTGGGATTTTTATTTTGTGTGCATTTTGTGACAATATAAAAATAATGTAAAAAGAAATATATTAAAAATACAAATTTGGAGATTCAACCCTAATTTGCAAGTTGGAGGTTAGGGAAGAGAAAGAAAATGTTATATAAAAATAAAGAAATATGTATATAAAAAAATTAGGCGATCCATATTAGTATGTTCAATCTGTACATTTAAAATGAGTACAAGTTTACTACTTTGAGAAAATTCAAATTTGAATTTTGAATAAAGAGAAAAGAAAAGAAAGAGGAAATATGAAAGGATAAAAAGAAAATGAGGTTGTGCTTGGATGGGTTGGCAGACTCGAATTCGGGCCACTAGGACTTTCTTGGGCGCGGCCCAACCCCTCTACCATTGCGCACGCACGTCCTCTCCTGCCCACTCTCTGTCTCGTGGGGCCCACATACCAACCGTCGACTCCGCATTGAATCGCTCAATCTTTCAGTCACTGGCAAGTGGCCTCGGCTGTCACCTCCATCCCCGTCAACGAACTTCCACGCATGGCAGAGCGCACGGTCCTCGCGCAAATCTGTTGCCGCGCCCGACCCACTTCGCATCCATTTACGGGGCCACGACCCTCGGGTTCGCCTCACCATCTTCCTTTCTCCGCCCTCGCAACCACAACCATAGTAGTGAGAGAAAGTTGTCGTCCGTGTAAGGCAGTCGCCGTCACGCTTGATTGCCCGCCTAGCTGCTGGTCGGTACTCGGCGTAGCATTGTGGTGACTCGCCGTGGGGTAGGAATCGTGCGCGCTCGGTTCGTTGGCCGCGTGTGCAACAGAATTCCGAGTAATTCCTCGTCGAAGCACCGAGGACCGTCGTGGAGCTCACGTCTCCGCCGTCAGCTCTCTGCGACGCACCATTATCGATGGGAACCCCCCTCATTTGATTCCTGGTTACACGTGCTCGTCGTAGGACTCGCGGATTGAGGTTTGGGCTCCGATGTGCGTCGATTGGGTGTTTCCGGTGGGTGCGCCACTGCGGAACCATGGCGGAGCCGCCCTGGTACGGCCGTCAGAGGAGGGGTTTTCGGTGGATTTGGGCTGACCGTTGATCACGGGCTAAACGACATGGATTAGACTCCGAGCGTACCCTTTCGCTAGATTGTATCTGAGTTGTCAACCTTAGATCTAACGGGTCTGGGTGAATAGGGAGAGTTTTAAATCCGAGCCGTTGACGCACGATCAAACGGTACCCGAGCACGCCAGTCCTTAAACATAGGCGATCTAATCGGGACCCTTGGTGTGGGATCGGACGGCTAGGGTTTCTAGATACCCGTTCGGCCTGGATATTATACTTAAGAGCCATCGGAGAAAGTGAAAAACAACACGCCGTCCTATCTGTGGCGCGCTGAGTCTTGGGGGATTTTTATTCCTGCCCCCTGCTGTTTTCTGTAATAATGCGCCAGTCCAGGGCGTTGGAAATCAGAGAAGAATTAATTAGAAAATGAATTTTTAATACAAAAACAAATGCTAGAACTTGTATAAATCATAGAAAATTCATATGAATTTCGAATTGATCTATTCCAGTTTCTAAAATTTTGTAATATTATTGTTTATCACCTAGAGTCTCTGTTTTGACATATAACAGTAAGAAAATTAATTTCTCACTTAATCCTATTTCAAGCACATAAAACCTTTGGAAATTCATAATTTAAAATCTATAACTCCAAAATTTATGATTCCTATTCCTAGGATCTTATTTTAAGGTGTAGATTTTTATTGTATATTTTGTTTACATGTTTGGTGTGATGTTAATTGTCTCTATATATTGTGCTTGTTTATATTGTGGCGAGTAGGAGAGCCTGTGACTGAGGATTCTGGTGCCCAACAGATAGAAGTTGCTGAGCAGGAGCTCATTGAAGGCAAGTTGTGCCCTTGACCACTTTTTACCCAATAATGTTCTTTATATTCATGTACCATGCATAGGTTTAATTTTGATGGGACCCAATAGGTCACCCTAGTCTGTTTATCCATTTTACCTTGTTTACCCCTGAATCACTTGGGTAGTTTTGCTATTGCTTTACATGGTTTTGGGTTAATATTTAATTATATCCATGTTCCAATTATTTTGTTATTCTATTTATGTTCATGTCAAGATCATTAATGTTAATTGGAACATGCAGCTTAACTTGAGAAACGCGTGCCACCACAAGGGTGGAATGGGACGCCCTTGGCTGACTAATTAGGAAAGCTAGTGGAAGACTACCTTACCCGAAAGGGGCAAGGGCAGTAGGGGAGTTGCATGCAGGGAGGTTCTCGGGTTGATTTTGCTGCGATGGCGGTCAGACGGAGGATTCTTGCAAGTGCTCTTCCCATAAACTGTAGCGGGTTTTCGGAAGCTAGTGGAACTTTATAAAGGCCTCGTAGTGTTGCCCTGCCTCGCTTCCTTGGTAGAGGTGTATGGGAGTCGCGATCCCTTGGCAGATGGGTAACATGACTTGTGGGTACATGGTACAACCTCTGCAGAGTATAAAACTGGTATACTAGTCGAGCTCACGGTCATGAGCCGCTCAGGACCCTCGCATGATTAATTTATGGAAATTAAATTTAATTTGTCACTTGCATTGCATGGGATTATTTATTAATTTTGTTCTATTATTCTTATTAAGGTTTGGTATTTACTTACATTTAGTAACTGCTAATAAAATTTGACCAACTTATTAAAAGCAATGCTCAGCTTTAACTCCTATTGTTGATCAGCCTTACACTTCACATGAACTCCCACCTTTGGTGAGTTCATGCTCACTGGTTTCCCCACAACTTGTTGAGCTATGATCATGTGTGAGCTCACCCTTGCTGTCTCACACCCCCCATAGGAGAAGGACAGATGGTTCAGGAGGAGACACACAATGAGGAGTTTGATCTTATCTAGGTGGTGTTTCCCAGTTGACTTATTGGCGCCAAGGATGATACTTAGTTCGTTTTATATTTATCTTTTATTTTGTAATAAGACTTCTGCTATGTAATAAATACTCTAATGTTATTTTGACATTTATCTCTATACACTCTGTTATTATATATGTTGTCTTCTTTGGCGCATGTATGAGATGCACCCGGCTTTGTTCCTTAAATCTGAGTGTGACAGAAGTGGTATCAGAGGCAAATGTTGACTGTAGGACGAAACTTAGATAGAAATGGACAAAACCCTTACTTACCTTACTCTGATTCATTCTATACTTATCTTATCTTGATCCTGTCTCACCTTTTGTTGTCATACTCTGATTACTCTTATCTTTTCTACTCTAAGACAAGATGGGTTTCACACCTTGGAATCCTACATTTATGACATTCTTAAGGGATAGGGAACCTAAGACGAAATTAAAACTATTTTCTATATTTAAAAAAGTTGGTTGATTGTTCTGATGATAAATGCTTGATTTGCTTCTTTGATTGATTGAAATATTATAAATGGACATATTAGCATGTACCACCATAAGGTAATGAATTAGCTTTGGTAGGTAAAACATTAATCTGCTTAGCTAATAAATCTCCCAAAGTAACATGCCTCGTAATTACCTGCCTTGTCTATAATCCTTTCTCTCTTACCATATGTTTCTAACTCAGATGGTCAATACCAGGAAGGGTGGTGGAATTGATCTACCTCCCAATCGACACACTCGGAGGAGATTTAGACAACCACAACAACAACAACCTGAGATGGATCCTCCACAGCCTCCACCAGCAGGAGTTGACCCAGTTGTTGCTGCACAGATGAGGATAATGCAGCAGATGGCAGAAACCATGGCGGATATGCATGTGCAGATGCGGCAAGAACGCCAGGAGATGCGCCAAGAGCGAGATGATATACACCAGGAGATGCGCCAAGAGTGAGAGGAGATACGCCAGGAGAGAAGGGCGTAGTAGCAATAGCAACAGCAACAGCAACATCGGCAAGCACCACTGCCTCCACCTCCACCACCAGTTCCACCTCGGGACAAGCACCAGGAGTTCATGAGCCATAAGCCACCGACATTTGCTAGTTCTCCTGACCCACTGGACGCTGATGATTGGCTGAAGTCATTATTGCATAATGCTCTGACCGGGAGAAGGTTTTATATGCTTCTAGTCGTTTGACAGGTCCTGCTGCTGATTGGTGGGATTCTTACACTACTGCCCACGATGCTGCTGACACTATCACGTGGGCAGAGTTTGCTACTCAGTTCAGAAACTACCATATTCCTGCTAGACTAATGAAGATTAAGAAGAAGGAATTTCTGCCACTCAAGCAGGGAAGCATGTCAGTCAGTGAGTACCGCGACAAGTTCATTCAGCTCTACAAATACGCACTGGATGAAGTTATCGAAGATGAGAGGAAGCAAGAGCATTTTATTGAAGGACTCAATGGACCTCTGCAGTATGCTCTAGTGCCACATACATTTCCATCATTCTAGAGGCTGCTTAACAAGGCCCTAGCTATTGAACACAAGCGTGTTCAGCTGGGAGATTTGAAGATGAAGGCGATATCCCAGGGACAGGGAAGCAGCAACGTTCATCGTCGCTACAGTTCACCCCAGTGTACACCAATTCGCACTGGCGGAGGCCAGTGCCCAGCTCAGCACTCACCTCAAGGGACTCCACCGACTCGTCAGGCTACCCCCACTGGCACCTCGACAAAGTTTTCATGACAGAGTGCAGGCACTACTTGCTACAAGTGTGGGAAGACTGGACATTATGCAAATGTTTGCCCACAGAGGATTGCTACTACCCCAGTTCAGAATAAGCAGCAGACTCCAGGATCTGGCAAGGGATTCTCTATTGCCAGGTTTAATCAAGTCAGCGCTGATGCTACTGCGGAAGGAGCTGACATTGCACTTGGTATGTTTTACATTAATGCAATTACTGCAACAATATTATTTGATTCTGGTGCTACACATTCATTTATGTCTGCTCGATATGCCAACACAAATGAGTTACCACTGAAAAATATGAAAACACCAATGATAGTAATTACACCTAAAGGGTCTGTTGAGGCAAATCATATGACACATAAATTGACATTGACAATTATGGAAGAGAATTTGGGGCTACTGCTATAATATTAGAGGCAAGCAACATAGATCTAATTCTTGGTATGTCATGGTTAAGAAAGGCAAAGGCAAGTATACTATGTGGTAGGGGTACTGTAGAACTCACCAGCCCTAAAGGAGAAATATTTCAAGTTGAAATTGCAGTAACCACCTCTTCCAGACGTGCGATGTTCTTTATAGCCGAGGAGTTTGTTGAAAACAACATCCGTGTGGTTAGGGATTTTTCGGATGTCTTTCCAGAGGAGTTACCAGGGATGCCTACAGATAGGAAAGTTGAGTTTGTAATTGATCTCTTACCTGGAACTGCTGCTATTTCTAAACGGTCATACAGGATGTCTATAGAAGAGTTAAAAGAACTTAAGAAGCAGTTAACGGAGTTGCAAGAGGCTGGATACATTCGTCTGAGTTCCTCACCTTGGGGAGCGTCGGTTCTGTTTGTACATAAGAAAGATGGATCGCAAAGGATGTGTGTGGATTATAGATCCCTTAATGATGTTACTGTAAAGAACAAGTATCCGTTACCCCGCGTTGAGGATTTATTTTATCAAATGAGAGGTGCTAGGGTATTCTCGAAGATTGATCTCCAATCGGGTTAACATCAAATGAAGATTAGGCCATCGGATATTCCCAAGACAACTTTCTCGACCCGATATGGTTTATATGAGTTCACAGTTATGTCATTTGGACTAACTAATGCACCATCTTATTTTATGAATTTAATGAATAAGGTGTTCATGGAGTATCTGGACAGATTCATCGTAGTATTCATCGACGATATTCTTATTTATTCCAAGAGTGAGAGCGATCATGAGGAACATCTGAGATTGGTGCTACAAAAGCTAAGGGATAATCAGCTCTACGTGAAGTATAGCAAATGAGAGTTTTGGATTGATGAGGTGCCATTCCTTGGTCATATCATTTCTAATGGAGGGATATCATTAGATCTTGCTAAAGTCAAGGAAATTATGGTGTGGAGCATACCCACTACAGTTACCATGATCCGGAGTTTCTTGGGACTAGCAGGATACTATCAGAGATTTATTGAAGGGTTTTCTAAGATTGCCAAGCCTATGACCTCGCTTCTGGAGAAGGGAAGAGAGTTTAAGTGGGACGAGAAGTGCCAAGATAGCTTCGATCAATTAAAGAAGAGATTGATGTCACCACCGGTGTTGGTTATGCCAGATCTACAGAAGGGATTTGACATTTATTGTGATGCATGTGGCCAAGGCTTGGGATGTGTGCTTATGCAAGAAGGACATGTGATTGCCTACGTGTCTCATCAGTTGCGGAACATGAGTTGAACTACCCCACTCATGACTTAGAACTAGCAGCCGTAGTGCATGCGCTTACGATTTGGAGACATTATATTATGGGAACTAAGTGTCAAGTGTACACGGATCATAAGAGTTTGAAGTATATATTCACTCAGAAGGATCTCAACCTTAGGCAGTGCCGTTGGTTGGAGCTTGTTAAGGATTATGATTTGGAGATTCACTATCACCCGGGCAAGGCGAATTTGGTTGCTGATGCCATGAGTCGAAAGGAGCACGTTCATTCAGCTGTTGTGGCCCAGCTACCTGAGGAGATTGTTGAGGATTTCAGGAGACTTAACCTAGGGATAGTTGCTCACACTGAAGGAGTTACTAATGATGTGGAACCTACCTTGGAGCAAGAAATTCGCAAAGGTCAGGTTGGTGATGCTAAGATACAAGAGATCAAGGATCTTATTACTAAAGGTAGAGGCCCAGAGTTCACGGAGGATGAGCAAGGCACCGTATGGTTCAAGGACAGGATATGTGTTCTTGATATTGATAGCCTTCGTGAGACTATACTGGAGGAAGCCCATGATTCTGATTACTCTATCCACCCTGGTAGCACTAAGGTGTATCAGGATTTGAAGTAGAAATACTGGTGGTATGGATTGAAGAGAGATGTGGCTGCACATGTGGCAATGTGCGATGTGTGTCAAAGAGTTAAGGCTGAACACCAGAGGCCAGCTAGACTACTGCATCCACTGAAGATACCCGAGTGGAAGTGGGAAGAGATTGGTATGGATTTCATTACTGGATTGCCTCGCACCCAGAAAGGATATGATTCTATAACGGTGATTGTAGATAGATTGACTAAAGTAGCCCACTTCATTCCTGTCAAGACTACTTATAAAGGCTCATAGCTGGCAGAGTTATATATGGCTCGGATTGTGTGTCTACATGGAGTACCAAAGAAGATCGTGTCTGATCGAGGTTCACAGTTTACCTCAAGATTTTGGAGGAGCTTTAATGAGAATATGAATACAAAGTTGAACTTTAGTACAACTTATCACCCTCAGACTGATGGACAGACTGAAAGGACTAATCAAGTACTTGAGGATATGTTGAGAGCTTGTGCACTTCAGCATGGAGGAAGTTGGGATAAAAGTCTACCGTATGTTGAGTTCTCATATAATAATAGTTATCAGGCCAGTCTGAAGATGTCACCTTTTGAAGCTTTATATGGAAGGAAGTGCAAGACTCCTCTATACTGGGATCAGAGTGGAGAAAGACAGTTCTTTGGGCCTGAACTGATTCAAGAGGCAGAAGAACAAGTCCATATAATTCGGGAGAATTTGAGGGTAGCTCAAACCAGGCAAAAGAGCTATGTTGATAGTAGAAGAAGACAACTGGAGTTTGAGGAAGGAGATCATGTGTACCTCAAGGTGTCACCACTTCATGGAATGAGGAGGTTTAAAGTCAAGGGCAAATTGTCCCCTCGCTTTATTGGACCATTCAGAATCTTTAGGCGAGTTGGGGAGATGGCATACCAACTCGAGCTACCTGCTAATCTATCTGATGTGCATAATGTATTTCATGTGTCTCAACTTAAGAAGTGCCTCCGTGTCCCTGAGGAACAATTACCAATGGATGAGCTCAGTGTTCAGGGTGATTTGACTTACACGGAGTATCCTATCAAGATTCTTGATACTTTGACTAGAATTACAAGAAATAAGGTGATAAAGATGTGCAAAGTGCAATGGAGTCATCATGGAGAGGATGAAGCTACTTGGGAGAGAGAAGAAGAGCTTCGCATAGATTTTCCACATCTTTTCTCAAGTCCTTCCTAAATCTCGAGGACGAGATTCTTTTTAAGGGGGGTAGGATTTGTAATACCCACTTTGTAAAAAAATCAAAAAGGAGAAATGATATTCCTTTATATAGATGTGTGTTATCAATATTTATTATTTCATGTGAACATCACATTTAAACAAATAAATAAATGACAAAAGACACCCAAAAATAATACATGCATCATGCTGGGATTTTTATTTTGTGTGCATTTTGTGACAATATAAAAATAATGTAAAAAGAAATATATTAAAAATCCAAATTTGGAGATTCAACCCTAATTTGCAAGTTGGAGGTTAGAGAAGAGAAAGAAAATGTTATATAAAAATAAAGAAATATGTATATAAAAAACATTAGGCCATCCATATTAATATGTTCAATCTGTACATTTAAAATGAGTACAAGTTTACTACTTTGAGCAAATTCAAATTTGAATTTTGAATAAAGAGAAAAGAAAAGAAAAGAAAGAGGAAATACAAAAGGATAAAAAGAAAAGGAGGCTGTGCTTGGATGGGCCCGCAGACTCGAATTCGGCCCACTAGGACTTTCCTGCGCGCGGCCCAACCCCTCTACCATTGCGCGTGCACGTCCTCTCCTGCCCACTCTCTGTTGCGTGGGGCCCGCATACCAGCCTTCGACTCTGCGCTGACCCGCTCGATCTTTCAGTCACCGGCAAGTGGCCCCGGCTGTCAGCTCCATCCCCATTAACGGACTTCCATGCATGGCGGAGCGCGCGGTCCTCACGCGAATCTGTTGTCGCGCCTGACCCACATCGCATCCATTTAGGGGGCCACGACCCTCGGGTTCGCCTCACCATCCTCCTTTCTATGCCCTCGCAACCACCGCCGCAGCATTGAGAGAAAGTCGCCGTCCGCATAAGGCAGTCGCCGCCGCGCTTGATTACCCGCCTGGCTGCTGGTCGGTACTCGGTGTAGCATTGTGGTGACTCGCTGTGGGGTAGGCATCGTGCGCGTTCTGTTCGTCAGCCGTGTGTGCAACAGAATTCCGAGTAATTCCTCGTCGGAGCACCAAGGACCGTCGTGGAGCTCGCCTCTCCGCCGTCAGCTCTCTGCGCCACACCATTGTCGGTGAGAACCCCCCTCATTTGATTCCTAGTTACACGTGCTCGTTGTCGGACTTGCGGATTGAGGTTTGGGCTCCGGTGTGCGACGATTGGGTGTTTCCGGTGGGTGCGCCACCGCGGAACCATGGCGGCGCCGCCCTGGTACGGCCGTCAGAGGAGGAGTTTTCGGTGGATTTGGGCTAACCTTTGATCACGGTGTGAACGACTTGGATTAGACTCCAAGCGTACCCTTTTTCTAGATTGTATCTGTGCCGTCGACCTTAGATCTAACGGGTCTGGGTGAATAGGGAGAGTTTTAAATCTGAGCCATTGACGCACAATCAAACGGTATCCGGGCGCGCCAGTCCTGAAACATAGGCGATCTAATCGAGACCCTTGGTGTGGGATCGGACGGCCAGGGTTTCTAGATACCCGTTTGGCATAGATATTTTACTTAAGAGCCCTCAGAGAAAGTGAAAAACAACCCATCGTCCTATCTGCGGCGCGCTGAGTTTTGGGGGATTTTTATTCCAGCCCCCTGTTGTTTTCTGTAATAATGCGCCAGTCCAGGGCGTTGGAAATCAGAGAAGAATTAATTAGAAAATGAATTTTTAATACAAAAACAAATGCTAGAACTTGTATAAATCATAGAAAATTCATATGAACTCCGAATTGATCCATTCTAGTTTCTAAAATTTTGTAATATTATTGTCTATCACCTAGAGTCTCTGTTTTGACTTGAAAACAATAAGAAAATTAATTTCTCACTTAATCATATTTCAAGCACATAAACCTTTGGAAATTCATAATTTAAAATCTATAACTCCAAAATTTATGATTCCTGTTCCTAGGATCTTATTTTAAGGTGTAGATTTTTATTGTATATTTTGTTTACTTGTTTGGTGTGATGTTAATTTTCTCTATATATTGTGCTTGTTTGTATTGTGGCGAGTAGAAGAGCCTGTGACTGAGGATTCTGGTGCCCAGCAGATAGAAGTTGCTGAGCAGGAGCTCATTGAAGGCAAGTTGTGCCCTTGACCACTTTTTACCCAACAGTGTTCTTTGTATTCATGTACCATGCATATGTGTAATTTGATGGGACCCAATAGGTCACCCTAGTCTGTTTATCCATTTTACCTTGTTTACCCCTGAATCACTTGGGTAGTTTTGCTATTGCTTTACATGGTTTTGGGTTAATATTTCATTATATCTATGTTCTAATTATTTTGTTATTCTATTTATGTTCATGTCAAGATCATTAATGTTAATTGGAACTTGGAGCTAATTGACAGAACAGAGAAAACGGGGGAGAGAAAATAAGAAGTCCAGCGGGGAATTTCACCTCGGGTGAGGCAAGAACAACGGTGAGGATGTGCCTGGCGGTGGTGGAGCACGGTCGGGGACGGTGGCCGAGCTCTGCTGGGGTCGGATTCAGGCGCAGGAGGCCTGGCGACGGGGGTGCCCTGGCGAGCTTGAAGAACGGGCGCGCGCAGCTCGGGTGAGTGTGCAAGGGCGAAATGAATGAGGCAGAGGGGAAGTGGGTGTGTGTGGGGACTTGTGGAGGGGTCGAGACGGCGGTTTGGCGCTAGGACGCGATGTGGGCGCGACGATCTCGGCGTGCATGCGCGCGGTCCGCGCGGGCGAGCTGTTGAAAGAGGGGAGAGAAACTAGTAAGCGGGACCCACGCAACAGCGACATAGACGCGTGAGCGCGCAACGGGCCAGGGCGCCGACAAGGTGGCCCCAATGGGCAGAGAGGAAGAGGGCCGGTGAGCTAGCTGGGCGCGGCACCGATAGGACGGGCCCACATGGCGGTCAGAGCAGGGAAGGCGGGTGCGAGCTAGCGGGCCAATTGGGACGAAAGGCCGGAACAGGGGGAAGTTGGACTTCTTCAGTTTTATCATTTATTCCAAATTTCTAATTCCTTTTCCTTTTTTCTCTAGTTAACTCAATTCAATTCAAATCTAATTCAAATTTAAACCATTTCAAACATCTACATCAATTCAAAGAATATTTTAGGCTCAGCATGATGCAACAAATCATGACTCACATAAGTTTGACAAAATAAATAATAATCCCCTCACTAAATTAACCTAATTCTACTAAAAAAGGAAGAGAGAGAGACTAGAGAGAGACAAAGGGTAACACCTGAATTTGGTAGGCATTTAGAGAAGAAATTTTATACCCCAAATTCAGGGTGTTACAAACCTATCCCCTTTAAAAAGAATCTCGCCCTCGAGATTCAGGGTTGGCTAGCAAAGAGTTCAGGGTACTTGGTTTTCAGATCATCTTCTCTTTCCCAGGTTGCTTCTTCCTCTGAGTGATGACCCCATTTGACTTTGCACATCCTGATGGTGCTCCTTCAGTGACCCGGTTTGCTATCTCCAGAATCTAAGTTGGCTTCTCAATGTAAGTCAGATCTTCTTGAACTTCAAGGTCCTCTGTTGGCAACTGCTCTTCTGGTACTCGCAAGCATTTCTTTAGCTGAGACACATGGAACACATCATGCGCGGCTGACAAACTTTTTGACAAGCTGAGTTGATATGCTACTTCTCCACGTCTTGCCTAGATCTGGTACGGTCCGTTGTATCGAGGTGCTAGCTTGCCCTTGACGTCGAACCTTTCGATTCCTCTGATGGGTGACACTTTCAAGTACACATAATCTCCTACCTCAAAACTCAATTCTCTTCTTCGGGTGTCAGCATAGCTTTGCTGTCTGGACTGCGATGTCTTCAGATTCTCTCAAACCATTCTGATGTTCTCTTCAACCTCAAGCAGAATATCTGGACCGAACACATGCCTTTTGTCGGGTTGGTCCCAATACAACGGGGTTCTGTAATTCCTCCCATAGAGTGCTTGTAATGGTGACATCTTCAGACTGGCCTGATAGTTGTTGTTGTAGGAAAATTCTGCATACGGTATCCTCTTGTCTCAACCTAACTTGTCTTACAATGCACAAGCTCTCAACATATCTTCAATAATCTGGTTGGTTCTCTCTGTTTGACCATCTGTTTGCGGGTGATAAGCTAAACTGAATTTCAAATGTGTGCCCAAAGCTACATGCAACTGTTGCCAAAAGTGAGAAGTGAACTAGGTACCTCTATCCGATACTATCTTCTTTGGAACGCTATGCAAGCATACAATCCAAGACATCTATAGTTCTGCCAACATTGCACTATTATAGGTGGTCTTGACTGGTATGAAATGGGCCACCTTTGTTAAATGATCCACTAATACCCAGATGGAGTCATAACCAGCACGAGTGCGAGACAGGCCAACTATAAAATCCATCCCAATCTCATCCCATTTCCACTAAGGAATCTGCAACGACTGTAACAAACCTGCGGGTCTCTCTGATGCTCTGCCTTGATCCTCTGACAACTGTCGCATACAGCCACATACTCTGCTATCTCCCTTTTCATTCCATACCACTAGACTCTTTTCTTCAGGTCTTGGTACATCTTTTCGCTGCCAGGATGTATGGAGTACGCTGTCTCATGAGCTTCGTTGAGAATTAGTTCCCTGATTTATTTGATGTCGGGAACACACAGTCTATCCTTGAACCATATCTTGCTCTAGGTTGGGTTCTAGCTCGACTGTCACTCCCTAAGTGTTGTTTAGAAAACCGAGACTCGGTCTATCGAATTCCTTTGCTAGCTCGTACGGCATCGGGTGATCGGACAACATATTGACTTGACTCTTTTGACTTAGAGCATCTACAACCACACTTGCTTTGCCTGGTTGATAATGTATCTCCAACTCATAGTCCTTGGTTAGCTACAACCATCTTCGTTGCCTCATGTTTAGCTCTGACTGGGTGAATATGTACTTGAGACTCTTGTGGTCTGTGTAGATATCACACTTCTGCCCATACAAATAGTGCCTCCAGGTCTTCAGTGCATGAACTACTGCTGCTAACTCTAGATCATGAGTGGGATAATTTTTCTCATGAATCTTCAATTGTCGGGACGAGTACACCGCTACTCTCCATTCTTGTATTAACACGCATCCCATTCCAGTGTACAAAGCATCACAATATACTGAGAATGGCTTGTGAACATCTGACAGAATCAATACCGGTGTTGTTGTCAACTTCCTCTTCAGTGTCTCAAAGGACTCTTGGCACGTTGGGGTCCACTTGAACTCAACTTTCTTTGCTAGCAAGGCTGTCATTGGCCTGGCAAACTTGGAAAAACCTTCAATGAAACGTCGATAGTAGTCGACCATTCAAATGAAACTCTTGATTCCTCGGACATATTTCGGTGCTTTCCAATCCAGAATAGCTGCTACCTTTTTCGGATCCACAGCTAATCCATCTCGGTTTCTAATATGACCTAAGAACAGGACTTCGCTAATCCAGAACTTGCACTTGCTCAGCTTGGCAAACAACTAACAATCTCGTAGCATCTACAGTACTTTCCTCAAGTGCTCTTCATTCTCTTGCTCATTCTGGGAATATATAAGGATATCATCAATGAACACCACTACAAATTTGTCAAGATAGTCCATGAACACACTATTCATCAAGTACATTAAATAAGCTAGCGCATTCGTCAGACCAAATGACATGACCGTGAACTCATATAGTCCATAATTGGTTATAAATGTTGTCTTCGGTATGTCCGAAGGCCGGATCCTGAGCTGATGGTAACCTGACCTCAGATCTATCTTCGAGAAAACACTGGCTCCTCTCAACTGATCGAACAGATCTTCAATTCTAGGCAGGGGGTACTTGTTCTTGACAGTGACTTCATTCAAGGATCTGTAATCAATGCACATCCTCTTTGTGCCATCCTTCTTCTCCACAAATAACACTAGGGGGGCCAAGGCGAGGTACTTGGTCTGATGTAGCCTTTCTCTAACAATTCATCAATCTGCTTCTTGAGTTCCACCAATTCTGGTCCGGACACTCGATAGGCCCTCTTGGAAATAGGGGCGGTGCCAGGTATAAGCTCTATGGCAAATTCAGTTTTCCTTTCAGGTGGCATGCCTGGTAACTCCTTGGGGAAAACATCTGGGATTTATGATACTATATTGATAGCTTCTGATGGCTCAATTTCCTCAATTTGGGTGGTGATCTAGTGACAGCTTCCATACCTTGGTCCAGACAAGACCAACTTCACTAACACTTCCTCTCCTGATAAGGACACTAACTTCACCATCCTCTTGTCACAGCTAAGACTTGCTTGATATTTGGTTAGCCAATTCATCCCTAGGATGACATCTATAGTCGCATCTCGGTTACCTATTACTATTAGATTAGTGAGGAACTCTATCCCCTTATTTGAACTCTTGCACTGGGGCAAAATCTATTTGTTTGGGTTCTCCCACCAATTGAACTAACCCTCATAGGTGGATACATGGGTGCTATTGGTATATTGTGTGATTCTACCCATGATGCAATCACAAAAGAATGTGTTGCTCTACTATCAAATAACACATTTGCATAATGATACTCGACTGAGAACGTACCTAGTGCCATAACTGGGGTCTCCTGGACTGTGTCGGCCTCCAAGTGGTTCACCTTTCCATACTGGGCACGAGGCTACCCACGGTTGTTGCCTCCTTGTTGCGATGCATTCTGCCTGGCAGGGACATTGGGAGCTGGCTGCTGCTGAGCTGCCTTCTTTGGGCAATGATTTGCCTAGTGGCCTTGTTCCCCACAGTGGAAACATGCGCGGCGTCCTACTTGCGCTGGAACTGCTTGGTTGTTCTGGTTGGTTGCTAGGGCAGGAAGGCGAGGTGCCTGGTGGTTTTGGCGCTGGTACGAATTTCCTCCTTGTTGGTTGTTCAGACGGTATTGCTGCTGTTGCTGAGGAAACTGCCTCTGGTACTACTACTGCTGGGGCTGAAGCTGATGCTGGAGCTCCACCTTGCTTGAATTGCTGAGGTGGGTTGCCTGAGTAGCGGGGATGGCTGCTACTCCCGGCCTGAGATCCACCAATCTTGTGTTTCCTGTAATCCATTTCTTGATGCTTCCTTTCGGTCATTATTGCTCTGTCGATCAAATGCTGGAAAGTAGGGAAAGTGTGGTTCATCAGCTTATAGTGAAGGGGATCAATCAAACCTCTCATAAAATAGCACTGCCTCTTAGCATCCGTATTGACATCTTCTGGTGCATAACGTGACAACTGCAGAAACTTGTCCTTGTACTCACGGACAGACAGCGAACCTTGCTTCAATGCTAGGAATTAGTCCTTCCTTACTATTATCAGTCCTTCAGGCACATGGTAACAACGGAAGTTGTCCCTGAACTCCTCCCAGGTGATGGCTTCAGAGTCGACATGGGTGGAGAGGTAAGACTCCCACCAGGACTCTGCTGCTCCCCTTAGCTGACGGGGACCATACAAAACCTTCTCGCGATCATTGCACTGAGCAGTGTGCAACTCACGCTCCATGGTATGCAGCCAATCCTCGATGTCCATGGGGTCAGCAGAGTGGGCAAAGACTAGGGGATGGCCTCTCATGAACTCTGCCCGCTTATCTCTGGGCACCTGTGGCATCTGGACTTGCACCTGATGTTGAGGTGGGGGTTGTTGCTGCTGCACCTGCTGCATTGCTGCTAAAGTCTGACCAATTGCTTGGACTGCATGGGTTTGCATCAGGAACATCTGCTCAATGGTCATCGGTGGTGGCACTGGCAACTGCTGCTGAGCTGCCTCCTCCTGGGGTGCCTATTGCTCCTGCTGAGCACGTCTTCCACCTTTGTGCCTGTTCTCGGACATATGTAGAAAGCACACACATATTAGATCTGACTCTGCAGTCTTTTAGAATAAGAAAAAATATATGGAAATCTTCATAGCACTAGACAATTGATCATCTTCACTGACTCTCAACACAACCAACACAACTTCTTAGATAAAGAGGAAAGTGGGAATAAATAGGTTGCCCAACTAAACAACTGACTTTATTAATAACTACACCAAGTTGTAGGGGATGCCCACACCTTAGTGACAATCATTACAAAGATCCAACTTCATTACAAGTTCATCATGACAAGAATTAAAACATATGATAAGCAAACTAACTTCTAATTAAGACTAACTAAGACTAAGACACTGAATTAAGCATTATTACAGACTCCGACTCTATCGATCTATGGCTCTAAATCTATCTGGGTCCTGCAATCAGGGGTGTCGTAATCAAAGCAACCACGGGGCGGCGAGCGGTAAGGGTGCTAAATCCCGACAGGAGCGGGAGAACCACCATCTTGATAGTGGCGTGCTGCGCGCTCAGCATGCAATTCCGCAACCTCGGCCCGCACCTTGCCCAACTCATCAAGGGCATGGTCCAGCTCGATGTTGAGCACGGCGACCAGGTTGACCATGTTGTTCAGCCTAGGATTGCCCACACCAACAGGTGAGACAATCACACCTCCAACACTGTTGGTCGAACGACGAGGGTAGTACTTCAGGTCGAGGCCATCAACTACCCCGCTGAACAACGAGCAATATTACGAAAGTGCACGTCGTGCAGCATTTTGCATGGTTGCCTCGGCAGTGTCCCTCTCAGTGATAGAATAGTGCTCTGAGAAGGCCTCTGCACCCCGGAGATCATCGTCTGGACGGCGCACCAAGCAAGTAGCCTCCCACTGGTCTGGGTATAACCCGCAACGATGCTGGTAGACTACACAACGGTACTCGATGGACCAAGTGTGTCGGTCGAAGGCTCGACACAGCAAGGTGTCGAGAGCGTCGTGGAAGTGACACCCGCGAGCGGCGTCACGAGTGATGGGTCTAGCGATCCATCCCTCCGGCTCCTGCTCCACCGAGAGCTCCGTGCTATGGCTTGAACTGCCACCGGCGTCGTCGTCGTCTCCGTCAGGGTCTCCTATAGCAGCCAGGATGCCCTGTGGTGGTGCAGGGGGCATCTCTGGCTGAGGTGCAGGGGAAGGCTGCCTCCCAGACTCCACCTCCTGCTGAGGCGAGGGGGAAGAGTCCTACTGTTCCTGCTCCTAGCGTTGGTGCTCCTGCTCCTCGTGCAGGCAACGATGTAGTCTCTCCAGATGGCTAGACTGACCCGTCACCGTGCAGCGCAGTGGGCGCTCCGCCAGGCGAGAGGGCAAAAAGGGGATCACTGACTTACGTGCAGTGCATCTAATACAGGCCATCTACAAAAGACATCGTGAGCGCAAGAGTGAGAGTAGAATTATGTGACCAGCAAGTAAACAGAGAGCAAAGTGAGGCAATGAAATTTTTGTAAGATGAGAATATAGATAGTAATATAACATAGAATTGGTCAAGATGATCAGCTTTCGAAATTACACCAAAGGTCAACATAAGAGTAGGGGTCTATAGTCCTTAGGGCGACCATTCTAGTCTAGGTTAGCGGTCCTACAGTCAGCAAGGCTTTGATACCACTTATGTCACACCCGGTTTTGGAAGGCAAACCGAATGTGAACCATGTACGTGCTAGGATCAGAAACTCAGGTACATAACGATTACATAATTGTACATCATCACACATTGCTCAAAGTAAATAGTGGAAAGGTACTTTTATTACATCAAGATGTCCAAGACATCCACAGAGTCTATAACATAACATAGTCATTAACATTATCTAAGTGCGGAATACGAAACGTAGTAGATAAGGCCT
The DNA here is from genome assembly GCF_902167145.1 of Zea mays. Taxonomy (NCBI): domain Eukaryota; kingdom Viridiplantae; phylum Streptophyta; class Magnoliopsida; order Poales; family Poaceae; genus Zea; species Zea mays. The sequence goes on from NC_050104.1 coordinate 46,221,241, forward strand.
TCACAGGAAGCTGACTGGGGGTTTGCCACTAACATAACTAAAACTCGTCGTAGTCCTGGAACTCCTCAAAGTCCTCCATGTTGCCTGCATCTCCTCCTGAGCACTGAATACAGTCGGGACAACCTAGGGTGGGGGTGGTTTTTAAAGCAAGTGTGAGTACACATCAACGTACTCAACAAATGTCTCGTTTAGCTAAAGTGGACTAGCTATATGTGGAGTTAAGGTTAATCAGTTGCTTTTGGTTGGTCAAGTATTTATTTCTAATGGTAGAGCCAAATTTTAGTAACAAACCTAGTTATTACCCAAGTGTACTCCCTCCAAGAGAAAATACCAGAGATCATTATTATAACCATCATTATTAAACATCATCATAAAAGTATCCAAAGTTCTTCTAATCAAAGAGGATCCCAAGGCCGCTCTTAACCGTGAGCTCGGCTGATATACCAGTTTCTAACACCCTGTAGAGGTTACACACTTTACCCATGAGTCATGATTCCCATTCTGCCCGGAGATCATGACTCCCCATTGATCACTACCAAGGTGACCTGGCAGGGTCTCACTACGTAGCCTTTACTAAGACTCCCCTGATACGTAGCTGCTCGTTAGGTTTCGCCAATCGTACAAACACAGTACACCTCCCCAAGGTGGGTGACTAACAAAACTAAATCGAATGAACCTTTGCACCCCCCTTGGCAGAGCGAGCACTACGCCCCGGCCCCCCATTGACGACCCTTCGGCAAAGCCAACTACACCCCTAGGTTCTTCTAATTATTCAGCTAAGGGCGTCCCATCCCACCCTCATGGTTGCACTTTTATCCCGGGTGGTCACTCAACAAACAGGTCCTTACGGAGAGGTACTCAGGAAAATGGCCTGAGTCCCCTAAAATATCACAAGATCATCATCGGGATAACATAATCGTATCATAAATATTCACATCATGTTCGTTGACTAAGTTAAAACAATAGCATAAGCTAACCATGATAACCCAAAAGGTAAACAAGGATAAGGTAAATACAGACTAGTCAATCCTTAGGTTTCCATAAAGTAATGTGGGACGGTGAATTATAAAGTAAGTAGGACATAATAGGTCAGAGGACACTTGCCTTCACAAGGTTGTTGCTCAGGAAGATCTTCCGCAACACACTCAGGAACCACGGGCTGCTCGTCGTCTAAATAAAACGATCATACATTCAATACATTTGGAAAATGACAAATGAACAGCACACCAATCATGTACAAACAATGGAACATATCTCAAAAGGAAAAGTATAAACTCAAAACGGAGTTTAGGTTATAGGGTGAACTAATCACATTTAGTAGTTTGTTATTCTCTAAGTGTTGTCTATCTCCATGGTTACATAATCTCATTCTACTCATTTTAATGAGACATAAAAGTTGAACCAGGGATAAATCCAAATACTACATCTTATTAATCTCAAAAGGTTAAATATCTATTTACTGAAAGTCGCCTAGAGGGGGGTGAATAGGGCGAAACTGAAATTTGCAAAGTTAATCACAAATACAAGCCGGGTTAGCGTTAGAAATATAATCGAGTCTGCGAGAGAGGGTGCAAAACAAATTGCAAGCGAATAAAGAGTGTGACACGCGGATTTGTTTTACCGAGGTTCGGTTCTCGCAAACCTACTCCCCGTTGAGGAGGCCACAAAGGTCAGGTCTTTTTCAACCCCTTCCCTCTCTCAAACGGTCCCTCGGACCGAGTGAGCTTTCTCTTCTCAAATCAACCGGGAACAAAACTTCCTCGCAAGGACCACCACACAATTGGTGTCTCTTGCCTCGATTACAAGTGAGTATTGATTTCAAGAAAGAATGAGAAACAAGAAAGCAATCCAAGCGCAAGAGCTCAAAAGAACACAACAAATCACTCTCACTTATCACTAAAGCTTTTGTGGAATTGGGAGAGGATTTGATCACTTGGGTGTGTCTTGTATTGAATGCCTAGCTCTTGTAAGTAGTTGAAAGTGTGAAAACTTGGATGACTTGAATGTGGGGTGGTTGGGGGTATTTATAACCCCAACCACCAAACTAGCCGTTTGGTGGAGGCTGTCTGTCGCATGGTGCACCGGACAGTCCGGTGCACACCGGACAGTGTCCGGTGCGCCAGCCACGTCACCAGGCCCTTTGGGTTCCGACCGTTGGAGCTCTGACTGCTGGGCCCGCCTGGATGTTCGGTGGCACACCGGACATGTACTGTAGAGTGTCCGGTGCGCCACTTTGCGCGTGCCTGACTTCTGCGCGCTCTGGCGCGCATTTAATGCTTCTGTAGGTGACCGTTGGCGCGAAGTAGCCGTTGCTCCGCTGGCTCACCGGACAGTCCGGTGTGCACCGGACATGTCCGATGAATTATAGCGGAGCGAATTCCCGAAGCTGGCGAGTTCCAGAGTTGCTCTCCCCTGGGGCACCGGACATTGTCCGGTGTACACCGGACAATCCGGTGAATTATAGCGGAGCGCCTCTAGATTTTCCCGAAGGTGAGGAGTTCAGCGTGAAGTCCCCTGGTGCACCGGACACTGTCCGGTGGCACACCAGACAGTCTGGTGCTCTAGATCAGGGCACACTTCGGTTATCCCTTGCTCTCTTTGTTGAACCCAAATCTTGGTCTTTTTATTGGCTAAGTGTGAACCTTTGGCACCTGTATAACTTATACACTAGAGCAAACTAGTTAGTCCAATTTATTTGTGTTGGGCAGTTCAACCACCAAAATCAATTAGGAAAATAGGTGTAAGCCTAATTCCCTTTCAATCTCCCCCTTTTTGGTGATTGATGCCAACACAAACCAAAGCAAATATGGAAGTGCATAATTGAACTAGTTTGCATAATATAAGTGCAAAGGTTGCTTAGAATTGAGCCAATATAACTACTCATAAGATATGCATGGATTGTTTCTTCAATTTTTTACATTTTGGACCACGCTTGCACCACATGTTTTGTTTTTGCAAATTCTTTTGTAAATCTTTTTCAAAGTCCTTTTGCAAATAGTCAAAGGTAAGTGAATAAGATTTTCCAAAGCATTTTCAATATTTGAGATTTTCTCCCCCTGTTTCAAATGCTTTTCCTTTGACTTAAGCAAAACTCCCCTTGATAAATTCCTCCTCTTAGTGTTCAAGAGGGTTTTAAGATATCGATTTTGAAAATACTACTTTCTCCCCCTTTTGAACATAATAAGATACCATTTGAAATTTACTAATTGAAAAACTCCTTTTAAAATTAGGGTGGTGGTGCGGTCCTTTTGCTTTGGGCTAATACTCTCTCCCCCTTTGGCATGAATCGCCAAAAACGGAGTCATTAGAGCCCTTGAGGTAACTCTCTCCCCCTTTGGTAAAAGACATAGAAGTGAAGATTATACCATAAGACGGAGTCCTTTTCTCCCCCAAAGATAGAGAGTTGCTCGGAGCGACGGCGAAGGATGAGTTACGGAGTGGAAGCCTTTGTCTTCGCCGAAGACTCCAATTCCCTTTCAATACACCTTATGACTTGGTTTGAAATAGACCTGAAAACACATTAGTCATAGCATATCAAAGAGACATGATCAAAGGTATATGAATGAGCTATGTGTGCAAATCAACAAAAGAAGTTCCTAGAATCAAGAATATTTAGCTCATGCCTAAGTTTGTTAAAAGTTTGTTCATCTAGTGGCTTGGTAAAGATATCGGCTAATTGATCTTTAGTATTAATATATGAAATCTCGATATCTCCCTTTTGTTGGTGATCCCTTAGAAAATGATACCGAATGGCTATGTGTTTAGTGCGGCTATGCTCAACGGGATTATCCGCCATGCGGATTGCACTCTCATTATCACATAGAAGAGAAACTTTGGTTAATTTGTAACCGTAGTCCCTAAGGGTTTGCCTCATCCAAAGTAGTTGCGTGCAACAATGGCCTGCGGCAATGTACTCGGCTTCGGCGGTAGAAAGAGCTACAGAATTTTGCTTCTTTGAAGCCCAAGACACCAAGGATCTTCCCAAGAACTGGCAAGTCCCCGATGTGCTCTTTCTATTGATTTTGCACCCCGCCCAATCGGCATCCGAATAACCAATCAAATCAAAAGTGGATCCCCTAGGATACCAAAGCCCAAACTTAGGAGTATAAACTAAATATCTCAAGATTCGTTTTACGGCCGTAAGGTGAGCTTCCTTAGGGTCGGCTTGGAATCTTGCACACATGCATACGGAAAGCATTATATCCGGTCGAGATGCACATAAATATAGCAAAGAGCCTATTATCGACCTGTATACCTTTTGATCCACGGACTTACCTTCCGTGTCGAGGTCGAGATGCCCATTGGTTCCCATGGGTGTCTTGATGGGCTTGGCATCCTTCATCCCAAACTTGCTTAGAATATCTTGAGTATACTTCGTTTGGCTTAGGAAGGTGCCCTCTTGGAGTTGCTTCACTTGAAATCCTAGGAAATACTTCAACTCTCCCATGATAGACATCTCGAATTTTTGTGTCATGATCCTACTAAATTCTTCACATGTAGACTCGTTAGTAGACCCAAATATAATATCATCAACATAAATTTGGCATACGAACAAGTCATTTTCAAGAGTTTTAGTGAATAAAGTAGGATCGGCCTTTCCGACTTTGAATCCATTAGTGATAAGGAAATCTCTAAGGCATTCATACCACGCTCTTGGGGCTTGCTTTAGCCCATAAAGCGCCTTAGAGAGTTTATAAACATGGTTAGGGTACTCACTATCTTCAAAGCCGGGAGGTTGCTCAACATAGACCTCTTCCTTGATTGGTCCATTGAGGAAGGCACTCTTCACGTCCATTTGATAAAGCTTGAAGCCATGTTAAGTAGCATAGGCCAATAATATACGAATTGACTCAAGCCTAGCTACGGGTGCATAGGTTTCACCGAAATCCAAACCTTCGACTTGGGAGTATCCCTTGGCCACAAGTCGGGCTTTGTTCCTTGTCACCACACCATGCTCGTCTTGCTTGTTGCGGAAGACCCACTTGGTTCCTACAACATTTTGATTAGGACGTGGAACCAAATGCCATACCTCATTCCTCGTGAAGTTGTTGAGCTCCTCTTGCATCGCCACCACCCAATCCGAATCTTGAAGTGCTTCCTCTATCCTGTGTGGCTTAATAGAGGAAACAAAAGAGTAATGTTCACAAAAATGTGCAACACGAGATCTAGTGGTTACCCCCTTATGAATGTCGCCGAGGATGGTGTCGACAGGGTGATCTCGTTGAATTGCTTGGTGGACTCTTGGGTGTGGCGGCCTTGGTTCATCATCCTCCTTGTCTTGATCATTTGCATCTCCCCCTTGATCATTGTCGTCATCTTGAGGTGGCTTATTTGCTTGATCTTCTCCTTCATCAACTTGAGCCTCATCCTCATTTTGAGTTTGTGGGGATGCTTGCGTGGAGGAGGATGGTTGATCTTGTGCATTTGGAGGCTCTTCGGATTCCTTAGGACACACATCCCCAATGGACATGTTCCTTAGCGCGATGCACGGAGCCTCTTCATCACCTATCTCATCAAGATCAACTTGCTCTACTTGAGAGCCGTTAGTCTCATCAAACACAACGTCACAAGAAACTTCAACTAGTCCCGAGGACTTGTTAAAGACTCTATATGCCCTTGTGTTTGAATCATATCCTAGTAAAAAAGCCTTCTACAGTCTTAGGAGCAAATTTAGATTTTCTACCTCTTTTAACAAGTATAAAGCATTTGCTACCAAAGACTCTAAAATATGAAATATTGGGCTTTTTACCGGTCAGGAGTTCGTATGATGTCTTCTTGAGGATTCGGTGTAGATACAACCGGTTGATGGCGTAGCAGGCGGTGTTGACCGCCTCGGCCCAAAACCGATCCGATGTCTTGTACTCATCAAGCATGGTTCTTGCCATGTTCAATAGAGTTCGATTCTTTCTCTCCACTACACCATTTTGTTGTGGCGTGTAGGGAGAAGAGAACTCATGCTTGATGCCCTCCTCCTCAAGGAAGCCTTCAATTTGAGAGTTCTTGAACTCCGTCCCGTTGTCGCTTCTAATTTTCTTGATCCTTAAGCCGAACTCGTTTTGAGCCCGTCTCAAGAATCCCTTTAAGGTCTCTTGGGTATGAGATTTTTCCTGCAAAAAGAATACCCAAGTGAAACGAGAATAATCATCCACAATAACTAGACAGTACTTACTCCCGCCGATGCTTATGTAAGCAATCGGGCCGAATAGATCCATCTGTAGGAGCTCCAGTGGCCTGTCAGTCGTCATGATGTTCTTGTGTGGATGATGGGCATCAACTTGCTTCCCTGCTTGGCATGCGCTACAAATCCTGTCTTTCTCAAAATGAACATTTGTTAATCCTAAAATGTGCTCTCCCTTTAGAAGCTTATGAAGATTCTTCATCCCAACATGTGCTAGTCGGCGATGCCAGAGCCAGCCCATGTTAGTCTTAGCAATTAAGCAAGTGTCGAGTTCAGCTCTATCAAAATTCAGTAAATATAGCTGACCCTCTAACACTCCCTTAAATGCTATTGAATCATCACTTCTACTAAAGACAGTGACACCTACATCAGTGAATAAACAGTTGTAGCCCATTTTGCATAATTGAGAAACGGAAAGCAAATTGTAATCTAATGAATCTACAAGAAAAACATTGGAAATAGAATGATCAGGAGATATAGCAATTTTACCCAATTCTTTGACCAAACCTTGATTTCCATCCCCGAATGTGATAGCTCGTTGGGGATCATGGTTTTTCTCGTAGGAGGAGAACATCTTCTTCTCCCCTGTCATGTGGTTTGTGCACCCGCTGTCGATTACCCAACTTGAGCCCCCGGATGCATAAACCTACAAAACAAGTTTAGTTCTTCACTTTAGGTACCCAAATGGTTTTGGGTCCTTTGGCATTAGATACAAGAACTTTGGGTACCCAAACACAAGTTTTTGATCCCTTGTGTTTGCCCCCAACATACTTGGCAACTACCTTGCCGGATTTGTTAGTTAAAACATAGGATGCATCAAAAGTTTTAAATGAAATGTCATGATCATTTGATGCACTAGGAGTTCTCTTCTTAGGCAACTTAGCACGGGTTGGTTGCCTAGAACTAGATGTCTCACCCTTATACATAAATGCATGGTTAGGGCCAGAGTGAGACTTCCTAGAATGAATTCTCCTAATTTTGCTCTCAGGATAGCCGGCATGGTACAAAATGTAACCCTCGTTATCCTGAGGCATGGGAGCCTTGCCATTAACAAAATTAGACAATTTCTTAGGAGGGGCATTAAGTTTGACATTGTCCCCCTTTTGGAAGCCAATGCCATCCTTGATGCCAGGGCGTCTCCCACTATAAAGCATACTACGAGCAAATTTAAATTTTTCATTTTCAAGTTCATGCTCGGCAATTTTAGCATCTAGTTTAGCTATATGATCATTTTGTTGTTTAATTAAAGCCATGTGATCATGTATAGCATTAATATCAACATCTCTACATCTAGTGCAAATAGAGGTATGTTCAACGGTAGATGTAGATGGTTTGCAAGATTTTAATTCTACAACCTTAGCATGCAATATATCATTTTTACTTCTAAGGTCGAAAATGGTAGTATTGAAAACATCAAAATCTTTAGCCTTAGCAATTAATTTTTCATTTTCATTCCTAAGGCTAGCAAGAGATATGTTCAATTCTTCAATCTTAGCAAGCAAATCATCATTATCATTTCTAAGATTGGGAATTGAAACATTACAAGCAATAGAATCAACCTTAGCTAACAAATTAGCATTTTCATTTCTAAGGTTATCCATAGTCTCATGGAAAGTGCTTAGCTCACTAGATAGTTTTTCACATTTTTCAACTTCTAGAGCATAAGCATTTTTGACTTTAACATGCTTTTTGTTTTCCTTGATTAGAAAGTCCTCTTGGGTGTCCAAGAGGTCATCCTTCTCATGGATGGCACTAATTAGTTCATTTAATTTCTCTTTTTGTTGCATGTTTAAGTTGGCAAAAATAGTACGTAAATTATCTTCCTCATCACTAGCATTATCATCGCTAGAAGACTCATATCTAGTGGAGGATTTAGATTTAACCTTCTTCTTTTTGCCGTCCTTTGCCATGAGGCACTTGTGGCTGATGTTGGGGAAGAGAAGTCCCTTGGTGACGGCGATGTTGGCGGCGTCCTCGTCGTCGGAGGAGTCGCTAGAGCTTTCGTCGGAGTCCCACTCGCGACAAACATGGGCATCGCCGCCCTTCTTCTTGTAGTACCTCTTCTTCTCCTTTCTTCTCCCCTTCTTGTCGTCGCCCTTGTCACTGTCACTAGAAATAGGACATTTTGCTATAAAGTGACTGGGCTTACCACACTTGTAGCACACTTTCTTGGAGCAGGGTTTGTAGTCCTTCCCCCTCCTTTGTTTGAGGATTTGGCGGAAGCTCTTTATGACGAGCGCCATTTCCTCATTGTCGAGCTTGGAGGCGTCGATTGGTTGTCTACTTGATGTAAACTCCTCCTTCTTCTCCTCCGTCGCCTTAAATGCCACCGGTTGTGCTTCGGACGTGGAGGGACCGTCAAGCTCGTTGATCTTCCTTGAGCCTTTGATCATAAATTCAAAGCTCACAAAATTCACGATTACTTCCTCGGGAGTCATTAGTGTATATCTTGGATTGCCACGAATTAATTGTACTTGAGTAGGGTTAAGGAAAATAAGTGATCTTAAAATAACCTTAACCACCTCGTGGTCATCCCATTTCTTGCTCCCGAGGTTGCGCACTTGATTCACCAAGGTTTTGAGTCGGTTGTACATGTCTTGTGGCTCCTCCCCTTGGCGAAGACGGAAGCGACCGAGCTCCCCCTCGATCGTTTCCCGCTTGGTGATCTTGGTTAGTTCATCACCCTCGTGCGCGGTCTTGAGCACATCCCAAACTTCCTTGGCGCTCTTTAATCCTTGCACCTTGTTGTACTCCTCCCTACTTAGAGAGGCGAGGAGTATTGTTGTGGCTTGGGAGTTGAAGTGCTCGATTTGGGCCACCTCGTCCTCATCATAATCCACATCCCCTACGGTTGGTACCTGTGCTCCAAACTCAACAACATTCCATATACTTTTGTGGAGTGAGGTTAGATGAAATTTCATTAAATCACTCCACCTAGCATAATCTTCACCGTCAAAGGTTGGCGGTTTGCCTAATGGAACGGAAAGTAATGGAGTATGTTTAGGAATGCGAGGGTAGTGTAGGGGAATCTTACTAAACTTCTTGCGCTCATGGCGCTTAGAAGTGACGGACGGCGCGTCGGAGCCGGAGGTAGATGGCGATGAAGTGTCGGTCTCGTAGTAGACCACCTTCCTCATCTTCTTTTTCTTGTCCCCACTCCGATGTGACTTGTGGGAAGAGGGTTTCTTCTCCTACCCCTTCCCTTTGTTGCGGGACTCTTCCGATGAAGCTTTCCCGTGGCTTGTAGCGGGCTTGTCGCCGGTCTCCATCTCCTTCTTGGCGTGATCACCCGACATCACTTCGAGCGGTTAGGCTCTAATGAAGCACCAGGCTTTGATACCAATTGAAAGTCGCCTAGAGGGGGGGGGGGTGAATAGGGCGAAACTGAAATTTGCAAAGTTAATCACAACTACAAGCCGGGTTAGCGTTAGAAATATAATCGAGTCCGCGAGAGAGGGTGCAAAACAAATCGCAAGTGAATAAAGAGTGTGACACGCGGATTTGTTTTACCGGGGTTCGGTTCTCGCAAACATACTCCCCGTTGAGGAGGCCACAAAGGCCGGGTCTTTTTCAACCCCTTCCCTCTCTCAAACGGTCCCTCGGACCGAGTGAGCTTTCTCTTCTCAAATCAACCGGGAACAAAACTTCCCCGCAAGGACCACCACACAATTGGTGTCTCTTGCCTTAGTTACAAGTGAGTATTGATCTCAAGAAAGAATGAGAAACAAGAAAGCAATCCAAGCGCAAGAGCTCAAAAGAACACAACAAATCACTCTCAATTATCACTAAAGCTTTTGTGGAATTGGGAGAGGATTTGATCACTTGGGTGTGTCTTGTATTGAATGCCTAGCTCTTGTAAGTAGTTGGAAATGTGAAAACTTGGATGACTTGAATGTGGGGTGGTTGAGGGTATTTATAACCCCAACCACCAAACTAGCCGTTTGGTGGAGGCTGTCTGTCGCATGGTGCACCGGACAGTCCGGTGCACACCGGACAGTGTCCGGTGCGCCAGCCACGTCACCAGGCCGTTTGGGTTCCGACCGTTGGAGCTCTGACTGCTGGGCCCGCCTGGATGTCCGGTGGCACACCGGACATGTACTATAGAGTGTCCGGTGCGCCACTTTGCGCGTGCCTGACTTCTGCGCGCTCTGGCACGCATTTAGTGCTTCTGCAGGTGACCGTTGGCACGAAGTAGTCGTTGCTCCGCTGGCTCACCGGACAGTCCGGTGTGCACTGGACATGTCCGGTGAATTATAGCGGAGCGAATTCCCGACGCTAGCGAGTTCCAGAGTCGCTCTCCCCTGGGGCACCGGACACTGTCCGGTGTACACCGGACAGTCCGGTGAATTATAGCGGAGCGCCTCTAGATTTTCCCGAAGGTGAGGAGTTCAGCGTGAAGTCCCCTGGTGCACCGGACACTGTCCGGTGGCACACCGGACAGTCCGGTGCTCCAGACCAGGGCACACTTCGGTTATCCCTTGCTCTCTTTGTTGAACCCAAATCTTGGTCTTTTTATTGGCTAAGTGTGAACCTTTGGCACCTGTATAACTTATACACTAGAGCAAACTAGTTAGTCCAATTTATTTGTGTTGGGCAGTTCAACCACCAAAATCAATTAGGAAAATAGGTGTAAGCCGAATTCCCTTTCATTTACCACTAGAGTTTCCTTTTTATTTATCATATTAAACAAATAAATTATCACATAAATTAACCTATAGCCTAGGCATAAAATTAGAATGCACAGACAGTGAATGATCCTAATTATTGGAACATAGAATAATTCTATGAACATTTTGCAATTTGAATCACTCAATTTGGAGTTCATATGAAAAAGATATGAAATAAACAAGCTTTGAAGTTTAAAATACAAAACTAGGTCTAATTCTGTGATTAAACAAAAGCAACGAGTTCAATCTGCATGATCACAGGGGTCTACGCGCGAAAATGAGGGATGACGGGTTCTATTACCCGAGAACTGGGGGTTCTTTTTACAAAACGAAAAACCAAAGGGGTATCTGGTCTTCCCAACCGTCAGATCTCAGATAGACGGCCAAGATTAGAACTGGCAGGGTGAGCGCGGGCACGCGGACGCGGATGCCTGCCATGCGGGGTCCACGAGCCAGTGACTCGGGCGGGCCAACGGCTGGGTGCCTGGGCGCCAGCGTCTGATATGTGGGGCCACGGCCAGACTGGGCCCGCTAGTCAGCGGTGCAGGGCAGGCGCGGGCATGGAGGCGAGGGCGCACTCGCAGGCGGGGCCCACCAGGCGGTGACACAGAATGGGGTGAAAGAGTTAGGCGTTGCGCTGGCATGTGGGACCTAGGGTCCATCGGTCAGTGACCACATGAGGGGAATAGAGGGGAAAGATGTGAGGCTGATGGGCGGGTCCTTGTCAGGACCACCGTCTTCCTCGATCGCGCGCACGGCGCGAGCACCCTGGCCGGAGCCAGCGACTCCACGCGGGCGAAGAAGGCATGAGGCAGTTGCGGTTGGCCGGGGGTCTCGGTACAACGGCGTGGTACCGATACCAGCGATCACCGGCAGCTAATTGATGGAACAGAGAAAACAGGGGAGAGAGAAGAAGAAGTTCGGCGCGGAATTTCACCTCGGGTGAGGCAAGAATGACGGCGAGGCTGTGCCTGGCGGTGGCGAAGCTCTGCTGGGGGCGGATTCGGGCGCAGGAGGCCTTGCGAGGGGGAGCTCCAGCGAACTTGATGAACGGGCTTGCGCAACTCGGGTGAGTGTGCAAGGGCGAAATGAATGACGCAGAGGGGAAGCGGGTGTGTGCAGGGACTTGAGGAGGGGTCGAGACGGCGGTTTGGCGTTGGGAGGCGACGTGGGCACGACGATCTCGGTGTGTGTGCGCGTGGTCTGCGGGCGAGCGGTTGAAGGAAGGGAGAGAGACTAGCAAGCGGGGACCAAGGAACAGCGACACAGACGCGCGAGAGCGCAACGGGCCAGGGCATCGACAAGGCGGCCCCATTGGGCAGAGAGGGAGAGGGCCGGTGAGCTAGCTGGGCGCAGCGCCGACAGGACGGGCCCACATGGCGGTGAGAGCGGGGAAGGGGGAAGGCGGGCGCGTGCTAGCGGGCCAATTGGGCCGAAAGGCCGGAACATGGGGGAAGTTGGGATTCTTCGGTTTTCTCATTTATTCCCGAATTTCTAATTCCTTTTCCTTTTATTTTCTCTAGTGAACTCAATTCAATTCAAATCTAATTGAAATTCAAACCATTTCAAACATGTGCATCAATTTAAAGAATATTTTAGGCTCAGCATGTGCAACAAATCATGACTCACATATGTTTGACAAAATAAATAATAATCCCCTCACTAAATTAACCTAATTCTACTCAAAAAGGAAGAGAGAGACTAGAGTGAGACAAAGGGTAACACCTAAATTGGGTAGGCATTTAGAGAAGAAATTTTATACCCCCAAATTCAGAGTGTTACAATTGTCACAGGGATGTCGAGCTACCTCTTCTGTTCGTCACCAGAGTCTACCTCCATGAAACTAGACGATTTACACTTTGGACAGTACTTTGCCTCCGTGTATTCTTTCCTAAATAGCACGTAGCCCTTCGGGCAAGCTTGTATCTACTCATACGTCATCTTGAGTGCACGAAGGAGTTTTTGTGCCTCGTACCTGCTCTTTGGCAGAACGTGATCCTCTGGATGCAGGCTGCCAATAACTGTCAACAAACCATCGAATGCATCTCGACTCATGAAGTATTGTGACTTGAACGCCATTACACACCCAATGGCATCCAGTTGAGAAACCTTTGACTGGCCGTGAAGGGACTTCTGTGCTGCGTCAAACATGTCGTAGAATGCCTTTGCGGTCGGCTCTGGCTCGTCCTCCGTACATCCTCCGACGACTGTGCATCGTGATTGTCATTCAACATATCCGCTACCCCAACATCAGCATCATAATCCTCGACACGTTGTCTCACCACCTCCTCTCTCGTACGATGCACTTCACCATAGAAGATCCACCGATATAGTCCGGCGTAAATCCATTCTTCCAAATATGTTCTACCATGGCCTTCTTTGTTTTTCTTTTCCTGTTGGCACATTTGCTGCACAGGCATAAGACTAGAGTCGCTCCTTTAGCAGCTTCGCCAAATGCATGTTCCACGAAAGCATCGGTCTTTCTAATCCATTCAGGGGTGACATCATTCCTTCCTACATGGCACGTGTACATCCACTCACGGTCCTCCATCCTCTAACATATATAAGCAAGTATAATTTAATATAAACATGTAATGCATGTACACTACGTTCCTACCTTCTAATAGGTGAGGATAGGTCCTAATCCCACCCTTGGCTGCGTAGACAGGGTTAGTTTCCATGCTCTACTCCGATCCGAGACAGAGTTTAGGTAGCACCTCCCTGCTGTTTTCCGGATACACATCCTAGCAGGGAGAGTGTATTGTCCGGAGAACAACAAGGAGGTGACGTAGAAACTCTGTCATGGAACGGAGTAGAGCATGGAAACTAACACCATCTACGCAATCGCAGGCTATCCAAAACAACGTGGATAATCCGAAACAAATACATTTCTAGATATGCAAAGATCTGCATATCTACATCATATCTATTTCTAATGGGAGACGCTGAAAGGTAAATAGGGTTAACCTTTTCCCAGTATTAATTTTGGTGGTTGAATGCCCAACACAAATATTGGACTAACTAGTTTCTCTAGAATATATGTTCTACGGGTGCATAAAAGATCAACACAAACCAATAAATGTTCAAGAGAGGGTTCAAAAACAAAGGAGCAAAGAAACCGAGTGTGCTCTGGTCTGGCGCACCGGACTATCCGGTGCACCAGGTCCGTACAAGGATGAACTAGCCACTCTCGGGTTTCTCCTGGCGCGCTCCGCTATAATTCACCGGACTGTTCGGTGTGCCACCGGACTGTCCGGTGTGACAGCGGAGCAACGGCTACTTCGCGCAACGGACGACTGCAAAAGCACGATGATTAGATGAACAATGAGGAACAGTGTGCACATAGTCAGAGCCACAGGTCAGAAGCGCACCGGACACTAAACAGTGCCTGTCTGGTGCGGCACCGGACTGTCCGGTGCCACTAGAGGACAAAGCCTCCAACGGCCAAAAGCTCCAGAACCCTAACGGTTGGGTGACGTGGCTGGCGCACCGGACAGTGTCCGGTGGCGTACCGGTATCCAGTGCGCCCATCGACAGTAGCCTGCCCCAACGGTTGTTTGGTGGTTGAGGGCTATAAATACCCCCCAACCACCAACACCCCAAGCATCCAAGATTTATGAGTATCACATTCATTACAAGAGCTCTAGCATTCACTCCTAGACACAATTGAAAAGATCAAAGCCTCCCCAAGCCCCCAATTCATCTCAAACACTTAGTGACTTGGGAGAGAGAGTTTTTGTGTTCTTTTGAGATCTTGCCTCTTGGATTGCCTTCTTCCTTTCTCATTTCTTTTCTAAAGGGATTTGTAATCCAAGCAAGAGACACCTAAGTGTGTGGTGGTCCTTGCGGCGTCTAAGTGACCTGGGAGATTAAGGAAAAGGCTCACTCGGTCTAAGTGACCGTTTGAGAGAGGGAAAGGGTTGAAAGAGACCCGGTCTTTGTGACCACCTCAACGGGGACTAGGTTCTTTAGAACCAAACCTCGGTAAAACAAATCATTGTGTTCATCCGCTTTATTTCTTGGTTGATTTGTTTTACCCTCTCTATCGGACTTGATTTAAGTTCTAACGTTAACCCCAGCTTGTAGTTTGTGCTTTAAGTTGTAAATTTTAGATTACGCCTATTCCCCCCCCCCTCTAGGCGACTTTCAATTGGTATCAGAGCCCAGTGCTTCATTAGAGTCTAACAACTCGAAGTGATGTCGGGAGGATCCACCAAGAGAGATGGAAACCGGTGAGAAAGCCACAAGCCACGGGAAGGCTCCATCAAGGGAGTCCGGCACCAAAGCCAAGGAGGGATCCCCTCCCCGCGTCAAGTCGCATCGGAGTGGCGACATGAAGAAAAGGATGAAGAAAGTGGTCTACTATGAGACCGACTCTTCCTCGCCCTCCACATTCGGCTCCAATGCGGCGTCCGTCACTTCTAAGCGCCATGAGCGCAAGAAGTATAGTAAGATGCCACTTTGTTATCCCCGTATTTCTAAGCGCGCTCCTCTACTCTCTGTTCCATTAGGCAAACCACCATATTTTGATGGTGAGGATTATTGTATGTAGAATGATAAAATGAGGCATCACCTAACCTCACTCCACGCAAGCATTTGGGACATTGTTGAATTTGGAGCGCAGGTACCTACGGTGGGGGATGAGGGCTACGACTCGGACGAGGTCGCCCAAATACGGCACTTTAACTCCCAAGCAACTACTATACTCCTCACCTCCTTGTGTTGAGAGGAGTATAATAAGGTGCAAGGGTTAAAAAGTGCCAAGGAGATTTGGGACATTCTAAAGACCGCACACGAAAGAGATGAGGTGACCAAGATCACCAAGCGGGAGACGATCGAGGGGGAGCATGGTCGATTCGTCCTCAACAAGGGAGAGGAGCCACAAGCGATGTACAACCGGCTCAAGACCTTCGTCAACCAAGTGCGCAACCATGGGAGCACCAAGTGGGATGACCATGAAAGGGTCAAGGTTATTCTTAGATCACTTGTTTTTCGTAACCCCACTCAAGTGCAACTAATCCGTGGAGACCCTAGATATAAACAGATGTCTCCCGAGGAGGTAATTGGCAAGTTTGTAAGCTTTGAACTTATGATCAAAGACTCCAAACATATTGTCAACTTGGAGCAAGGCGCCACCTCTACACCCAAGGTGCAACCCGTCGCATTCAAGGCAACAGAAGAAAAGAAAGAGGAGTCTACATCAAGTAGGCTTCCAAACTCAACAATGAGGAGATGGCACTCATCATCAAGAGCTTCCATCAAATCCTCAAGTAAAGGAGGGGGAAGGATTACAAACCCCGCTCCAAGAGGGTGTGCTACAAGTGTGGTAAGCCCGATCATTTTATTGCCAAATGTCCAATGTCTAGTGATAGTGACAGGGGCAACGACAAGAGGGGGAAGAAGAAGGAGAAGAAGAGATACTAGAAGAAGAATGGCGGCGATGCCCACGTGTGTCGGGAATGGGACTCCGATGAGAGCTCCACCGACTCCTCCTCCGACGAGGATGCCGCCAACATCGCCGTCAACAAGGGATTCCTCTTCCCCAATGTCGGCCATGAGTGCTTCATGGCAAAGGACGACAAAAATAAGAAGGTACAAACTAGAACCACCCCCAAGTATACTACATCCAGTGATGAGGGTAGTTCTAGTGAAGATGAACATGACTTGCTTACTCTTTTTGCCAACCTTAACATGCAACAAAAGGAAAAATTAAATGAATTGATAGGAGCCATTCATGAGAAGGATGAACTCTTGGATAGCCAAGAGGAATTCCTTATTAAAGAAAACAAAAAACATGTTAAATTGAAGAATGCTTATGCTCAGGAAGTTGAAAAATGTGAAAATTTGACTACGGAGCTTAGCATGTGCCATGATTTAATTACCAATCTTAGAAATGAAAATGCTAGTTTAAATGCTAAGATTGATAAATTGAATGAATCAATTTCTAGCCATAGAACTGAAAATGCTAGTTTAATTTCTATGGTTAAAGATTTAAATGTTTGTAATGATTCTATTTCCTGTCTTAGAGATGATAATGCAATTTTAAATGCTAAGATAGAGGAATTAAAATCTTGCAAACCCTCTACATCTATTGTTGAACATATTGCTATTTGTACTAGATATAGAGATGTTAATATAGAAGCTATTCATGATCACCTTGCTTTAATTAAACAACAAAATGATCATATAGCTCAATTAACTGCTAAAATTAATGAGCATGAAATTGAAATGGAAAGTTTAAATTTGCTAGAAGCATGCTCTACAGTGGGAGACGCCCTAGCATTAAGGATGGCATTGGTTTCCAACAGGGAAACAATGTCAAGCTTAATGCCCCTAAGAAATTGTCTAACTTTGTTAAAGGCAAAGCTCCCATGGTTCAGGATAATAAGGGCTACATTTTATATCCTGCTGATTATCCCGAACACAAAATTAGGAGAATTCATGCTAAGAAATCGCATTCTGTTTCTCACCATGCTTTTATGTATAAGAATGAGGCTTCTAGCTCTAGGCATTCTACTCATGTTAAAATGCCTAAAAAGAAAACTTCTACTGCATCAAATGAGCCTAACATTTCATTTGAGACTTTTGTGCATCATATGTTTTAACTAACAAATCAGGCAAAGTAGTTGCCAAATATGTTGGGGGCAAACACAAGGGCTCCAAGACTTGTGTTTGGGTACCCAAGGTGCTTGTTTCTAACATCAAAGGACCCAAGACTATTTGGGTACCTAAAAAACAAGGCCTAGATTGTTTTGCAGGTTTATGCATCCGGGGGCTCAAGTTGGATAATTGATAGCGGATGCACGAACCACATGACAGGGGAAAAGAATGTTCTCATCCTACGATAAAAACGAAGATCCGCAAAGAGCTATCACATTTGGGTATGGAAATCAAGGTTTGGTCAAAGTACTTGGTAAAATTGCTATATCACTTGACCATTCTATTTCCAATGTTTTTCTTGTAGATTCTTTAGATTATAACTTGCTTTCTGTATCTCAATTATGCAAAATGGGCTACAACTGTCTATTTATAGATGTAGGTGTTACTGTCTTTAGAAGAAGTGATGATTCAGTAGCATTTAAGGGAGTATTAGAGGGTCAGCTATACTTAGTTGATTTTAACAAAGCTGAACTAGATACTTGCTTAATTGCTAAGACTAATATGGGTTGGCTCTGGCATCACCGACTAGCCCATGTTGGCATGAAGAATCTTCACAAGCTTCTAAAGGGAGAACACATTTTTGGACTAACCAATGTTCATTTTGAGAAAGGCAGGGTTTGTAGCGCATGTCAAGCAGGAAAACAAGTTGGCACCCATCATCCACACAAGAACATAATGACAATGAATAGGCCACTGGAACTACTCCACATGGATCTATTCGGCTCGATAGCTTACATAAGCATCAACGGGAGTAAGTACTGAATAGTTATTGTGGATGATTATTCTCGCTTCACTTGGGTGTTCTTTTTGCAGGAAAAATCACAGACCCAAGAGATCTTAAAAGGATTCTTTAGACGGGCTCAAAATGAGTTCGGATTAAGGATCAAAAAGATAAGAAGCGACAATGGGACGGAGTTCAAGAATTCTCAAATAGAAGGATTTCTTGAGGATGAGGGCATCAAGCATGAGTTCTCTTCTCCCTACACACCTCAACAAAATGGTGTAGTGGAGAGGAAGAATAGAATACTTGACATGGCAAGGACCATGCTTGATGAGTACAAGACAACAGACCGTTTTTGAGCTGAGGCGATTAACATTGCCTGCTACTCCATCAACTGACTCTACCTTCACTGAATCCTCAAGAAGACATCATACGAACTCCTCACCGGTAAAAAGCCCAATGTTTCATATTTTAGAGTCTTTGGTAGCAAATGTTTTATTCTTGTTAAAAGAGGTAGAAAATCTAAATTTGCTCCTAAGGCTGTAGAAGGCTTTTTACTTGGTTATGACTCAAACACAAGGGCATATAGGGTCCAAATCCACTGGATTAGTTGAGGTTTCTTCTGACATTGTGTTTGATGAGACTAATGGCTCCCAAGTGGAGCAAGTTGATCTTGATGAGCTAGATGATGAAGAGGCTCCATGCGTTGCGTTAAGAAACATGTCCATTGGGGATGTGTGTCCTAAGGAATCCAAAGGGCTTCCACAAGCACAATATCAACCGTCATCTTCCAACCAAGCATCTCCACCAACTCAAGATGAGGAACAAGCTCAAGATGATGATAATGAAGATCAAGAGGATGAGCCACCTCAAGAGGAGGACAATGATCAAGGCGGAGATGAAGTTAATGAAGACAAGGAAGATGAGCAAGAAATTCAGGTTCAAAGATCACCACACCCAAGAGTCCACCAAGCAATTCAACGAGATCACCCTATCAACTCCATCCTTGGTGATATTCATAAGGGGGAAACCACTAGATCTCGAGTTGCTCATTTCTGTGAACATTACTCTTTTGTTTCCTCTATTGAGCCATACAGGATAGAGGTATGGCACTAAGAGATCCGGATTGGGTGCTGGCAATGCAAGAGGAGCTCAACAACTTCACGAGGAATGAGGTATGGCATTTAGTTCCACGTCCTAATCAAAATGTTGTAGGTACCAAGTGGGTATTCCGTAACAAGCAAGATGAGCATGGTGTGGTGATAAGGAACAAAGCCCGACTTATGGCCAAAGGCTATTCACAAGTAGAATGTTTGGATTTTGATGAAACTTATGCACCCGTAGCTACGCTTGAGTCAATTCGTATATTACTTGCATATGCTACTTACCATGGCTTTAAGCTCTATCAAATGGACGTGAAAAGTGCCTTCCTCCATGGACCAATCAAGGAAGAGGTCTATGTTGAGCAACCTCCCGACTTTGAAGATAGTGAGTACCCTAACTATGTGTATAAACTCTCAAATGCGCTTTATGGGCTCAAGCAAGCCCCAAGAGCATGGTATGAATGCCTGCGAGATTTTCTTATCACTAACGGCTTCAAAGTTGGAAAAGTCGATCCTACACTCTTTACTAAAATTGTTGCAAAAGGTTTTTTTGTATGCCAAATTTATGTTGATGATATCATATTTGGATCTACTAACAAATCCACTTGTGAAGAGTTTAGTAGGATCATGATTCAAAAATTCGAGATGTCTATGATGGGGGAGTTGAAGTATTTCCTAGGATTTCAAATCAAGCAACTCCAAGAAGGCACCTTCATCAGCCAAACAAAGTACATTCAAGACATTCTTAAGAAGATTGGGATGAAGGATGGCAAACCCATCAAGACACCCATGGGAACCAATGGGCATCTCGACCTCGACACAGGAGGTAAATCCGTAGATCAAAAGGTATACTGGTCAATGATAGGATCTTTACTCTATTTATGTGCATCTCGACCGGATATTATGCTTTCCGTATGCATGTGTGCAAGGTTCCAAGCCGATCCTAAGGAAGTTCACCTTAGGGCCGTGAAAAGAATCATCAGATATTTAGTTTATACTCCTAAGTTTGGACTTTGGTACCCCAAGTGATCCACTTTTGATTTAATAGGATATTCCGATGTCGATTGGGCAGGGTGTAAAATTGATAGGAAGAGCACATCAGGGACTTGTCAGTTTCTAGGAGATCCCTGGTGTCTTGGGCTTCAAAGAAACAAAACTCAATAGCTCTTTCCACCGCCGAAGCTGAGTACATTGTCGCAGGCCATTGCTGTGCGCAATTACTTTGGATGAGGCGAACCCTCAGGTACTATGGCTACAAATTGAGCAATGTCCCTCTCCTATGTGATAACGAGAGTGCAATCCACATGGACGATAATCCAGTTGAACACAACCGCACTAAGCACATAGATATTCGATATCACTTTTTGAGGGATCACCAACAAAGGGGGATATCAAGATAGCTTTTGTCAACACCAAAGAACAATTAGCCGATATCTTTACCAAGCCTTTTGTTGGGGGTCTGCTTTGTCGCCGAAGGTCCTGTAAGAAGAAACACCTTCGGAAGATCAGCACAGAAGTAACGCCGAAGCTACCTCCTAGGGAGCTTCGGCATAACGACACGCCTTGAGACGAAGGGTTGCACCGACTTAAAGATGAAAAGACAGATCGACCCATGATAATTTGTGTCATGATTGTAATTAGTTGTAAAGGACATAAATATAATTCTGACCGGGCTACGTCCCGTGCCTATAAATAGATGAACAGTACCCCCGTACTGTTCACGCTGACTGATACTCACTCGTGTGTCACGCTCGTATCTTTGTCTTCTGTCAAGCCGAAGGTACAAGTGTAATTCAATATTGTTCTTATTCATTCATGATTATATAATAAAAGATATATTAACGGTGTCATATGATTATTCATGTTACTTCTCATGTTTCATATGCTTCGTCTTTCATTAATATATGTTGTTATGATGAAGGTACGTCCTTCATGACCTTCGTCCGAAGATCGTTATATCCTTAGGGAAATAATACTTCGAAGGATGAAGGGCATTAACCATTAACCTATTTTTGTGTTGCCTTGTTCTTAATTCATAGCATTTGAGAACAAGTCCCCAACATTGGCAAAATTCGCTCAAAGTCGAAGATGTTCTGTTAGCCAAATATTCTTGAACTAGATCTCTAGTGCTGATCTGTTCGGCTACCACCCTGAATTCTGCTACAACTTGTTGGTATGGTGACCCCGACGTCATGCGGCATAGGGGCCTAGTCAACCCGAAGCTTAAACTCAGTGGGCTCATCACTAGCATCTTCAACTTCTCCCTCTTCTTCTCATCGGCCTTGACATAGAACCACTCACTTTTCCAACCGGTTGGCTACTTGGTGCGATAGCTAAGCACCGGGGCCTTCATATCCTTGCGATATGCGAAGTTATAAAAGCCAAAGTTTTCATGCAGCCCATCTTCTCTGGCCTTCGTCTGGTAATGCAGCTTGTGCACTCGGCAGAAAGCTTCAGCATTCGGGTCCATTCCTTGGCTTCGAAGGGCCCAGATGAAGACGCTGAGCCTAACGATAGCGTTAGGGGTCAGCTGATGAAGATAGATTTTGTAATTATCCAAAACTTCCCCAATCATCTCGTTCAAGGGAAACCGCAATCCCGCTCTGAAAAACTTTTGAAAACAACCACATCATCATTTTTCGGTGTCGGAGTGGTTTCTTCCCCGGCAAAACGAATCAACTTCTTCTCAGCTTCTCTGAAGTAGCCCAGCTTCGTCATCATGGGCATATCAGCTTCATAAATGGTAGATTTTCCAAAATCCAAGTGGCTAGGTTTTGACGGGATCATAATGCTATAATCTTCTTCTTCTTCATCAGCAATTTCTTCCTCAACATCTTGTTCAGTTTCAGCAGCAGGTGCACCTTGTTCAATGGCTTCCTCTGTCACAACTAGTCTCGATTGTCTCATCACTTCGGAGATCGGGGCAGTCTCGGTGGCTTCGACCTGCTCTCCGTCGCGGGTCACCCTCGCAGTTGAACGTACTCTGGCCATCTGATGTTGAATTTCTTGAAGTTCTTACGAAGTTGATGATTTTTACAGTTTTGACGAAGCTTTCTCTTATGCCGAAGCTAAAATGATGCTTTGCTCGAGAATGCGATGAAAAAGCTTTGGCTATGGTTAAATTTTTTAGCAGCACAACAGTGCAATGGCAATGAATGTTGTGGTAACTTCATACCTACCTGTCTGTTTATATAGTGCTGCAGGTGTGAAGGTGAATCGTCAAGCTGCTCGCACCCGCTGAACAGTTACCCGCACCCACTGAGCGGTGGATCACTCGACGCGTGGGAGGTGCGAGGCGTGTATCCACCGTATGGTGGGACACCTCGCACTCGGAATATTTTAATCGTTTCTCGGCAACGAGCTCAGGGAAGGTGTTTCTCGGACCTTCGGCATTTCGAAGCCTTGGAGATTTTTTCACGGATCAAGCTCGTTACGAAAAACGATCTAGCACCGCAAAGGGCTACTGTTGGGGGTCTGCTTCGTCGCCGAAGGTCCTGTAAGAAGAAACACCTTCGGAAGATTAGCGCAAAAGTAACGCCGAAGCTACCTCCCAGGGAGCTTCGGCATAACGACACGCCTTGAGACGAAGGGTTGCACCGACTTAAAGATGAAAAGACAGATCAACCTATGATAATTTGTGTCATGATTGTAATTAGTTGTAAAGGACATAAATATAATTCTGACTGGGCTGCGTCCCATGCCTATAAATAGATGAACAGTACCCCCGTACTGTTCACGCTGACTGGTACTCGCTCGTGTGTCACGCTCGTATCTTTGTCTTCTGTCAAGTCGAAGGTACAAGTGTAACTCAATATTGTTCTTATTCATTCATGATTATATAATAAAATTTATATTAACAGTGTCATATGATTATTCATGTTACTTCTCATGTTTCATATGCTTCGTCTTTCATTAATATATGCTGTTATGATGAAGGTACGTCCTTCATGACCTTCTTCCAAAGATCGTTATATCCTTAGGGAAATAATGCTTCGAAGGACGAAGGGCATTAACCATTAACCTATTTTTGTGTTGCCTTGTTCTTAATTCACAGCATTTGAGAACAAGTCATCAACACCTTTAGATGAGAAAACCTTTAGCGAACTTAGGAAGAGCTAAATATTCTTGATTCTCGGAATTTTGATTGAAACATTGCTCACATAGCAACTTTATATACCTTTGATCATGTCTCTTTCATTTTGGCACAAATGCATATTTCTTATTATTTTTGTACCAAGACTACGACTAATGTGTTTTCCAAGTATATTTCTATACTAAGTCGTAGATTGAAAGGGAAATGGAGTCTTCGGCAAAGACAAGGCTTCCACTCCACTCTAACGGTATCATTTACCATTCGCCATCACAACACAACACTCCAATTTGGTATAATCTTTCACTCATATTTCGTTTACCAAAGGGGGAGAAAGTAAGTAGGGCTCACAAAGTCTCCAGTTTTGGCGATTAATGCCAAAGGGGGAGAAAATATTAAGCCCAAAGCAAAGGACCGCACCACCACCTAATTTAAAAAAAATTGTGTTTCAGAAATTTTAATTGATATATTTCAAATTGGTAAGTGATATTGTTTTTAAACTTCAATTGGTATCTTGTTATGATAATCTCTTCAATTGGGATGGTTATTTTCAATTGGTATATTTAAAGATAGATTCTCAAAATTAGTATCTATTAAAACCCTCTTGAAAACTAAGAGGAGAATTTCATTCGGGGGAGTTTTGTTAAGTCAAAGGAAAAGCATTTAAGACAGGGGGAGAAATTTCAAATCTTGAAAATGCTTCTTGCAATCTTATTCATATACCTTTGACTATTTGCAAAAGATTTTGAAAAGGTTTTCCAAAAGAATTTGCAAAAACAAAACAAGTGGTGCAAATGTGGTCCAAAATATTAAATAGTAGAAAGCAATCCATTCATAACTTGTGAAATTTCAAATTGGTTTAATTCCAAGTAACCTATGCACTTACCTTATGCAAACTAATTCAATTATGCACTTATATATTTGCTTTGTGTTGTGTTGGCATCAATCACCAAAAAGGGGGAGATTGAAAGGGAAATAGGGTTAACCTTTTCCCAGTATTAATTTTAGTGGTTGAATGCATAACACAAATATTGGACTAACCAGTTTGCTCTAGAATATATGTTCTACAGGTGCATAAAAGTTCAACACAAACCAATAAATGTTCAAGAGAGGGTCAAAAACAAAGGAGCAAAGAAACCGAGTGTGCTCTGGTCTGGCGCACCGGACTGTCCGGTGTGCCACCGAACATTGTCTGGTGCACCAGGTCTGTACAAGGATGAACTAGCCACTCTCTGGTTTCTCCAGGCGCGCTCCGCTATAATTCACCGGACTGTCCGGTGTGACAACGGAGCAACGGCTACTTCGCGCAACGGTCGACTGCAAAAGAGCGGTGATCAGATGAACAGTGAGGAACAGTGCGCAGAGTCAGAGCTGCAGGTCAGAAGCGCACCGAACACTGAACAGTGCTTGTCCGGTGCGGCACTGACTGTTCGGTGCCACTAGTGGACAAAGCCTCCAATGGCCAAAAGCTCCAGAACCCTAACGGTTGGGTGACGTGGCTGGCGCACCGGACAGTGTCCGGTGACGCACCGGACTGTTCGGTGCGCCCATCGACAGCAGCCTGCCCCAACGGTTGTTTGGTGGTTGAGGGCTATAAATACCCCCCAACCACCACCACCCCAAGCATCCAAGAATTCTGAATATCACATTCATTACAAGAGCTCTAGCATTCACTCCTAGACACAATTGAAAAGATCAAAGCCTCCACAAGCCCCCAATTCATCTCAAACACTTAGTGACTTGGGGGAGAGAGTTTTGTGTTCTTTTGAGCTCTTGCCTCTTGGATTGCCTTCTTCCTTTCTCATTTCTTTTCTCAAGGGATTTGTAATCCAAGCAAGAGACACCTAAGTGTGTGGTGGTCCTTGCGGGGTCTAAGTGACCCGGGAGATTAAGGAAAAGGCTCACTCAGTCTAAGTGACCGTTTGAAAGAGGGAAAGGTTTGAAAGAGACCCGGTCTTTGTGACCACCTCAATGGGAACTAGGTTCTTTAGAACCGAACCTCGGTAAAACAAATCACCGTGTTCATCCGCTTTATTTATTGGTTGATTTGTTTTCCCCTCTCTATCGGACTTGATTTAAGTTCTAACGTTAACCCCGACTTATAGTTAATGCTTTAAGTTGTAAATTTCAGATTACGCCTATTCACCCCCCTCGAGCCGACTTTCAGATGCCTAACTGGGTTACATGATCTACGACCATGAAGCGGAAATAGATGTTATAGTAGGATGATTGTGGAGTCAGACTAGCGGTGTTGTGGCGGGTTGGTGCAGTGGCGACGCGACGCGGTGCATGCAGACCCGCAACGGCTAGGAAGACTTCTACAGAAAAATAAACAAGTTTGTCAATAAAAACTTTCGACAGCACCTCCCCCGCACCAGGGGGTTTCCAAAACCTACAAATAAAAATGACAGCACGATGGCTGACATCCACACATATACATCAAATGACACGATGGCCGACAATCACATCTAATTGGCATCCATATCCACCATCACATTATATAGAAACTATTTTACTAAACACACATTATCTAACACCATTCACTAAACACATAATATCTAAAATCAACATTATAATAGAATTAACATCACTTAACACACATTATCTAACATCATCCACTAAACACACATTATCTAAAATGAACTTCACTAAACACACTAAACTGATTCTATTATCAACTTCAGAGCACGGACGCGGTAGCGTGAGGCGTGTTGGTAGCCGGTGACGCTCGGACGGTCGGGCGACGGCGCGCTCGGGAAGGGGCGGCGTCGGGATGGCGGCCGACGGCGTGAGGGCGAGCGAGCGACAGCGCGCTCTGGTGCAGGCGACGGTGGATGGTGACCGGGCTGGCGGCTGTGGGATGACATTGAGGCGTGCTCGGGCGGCCGGGCGGCGGCGCGCTCAAGCAACGGCGGCGGAGGTGAGAGGCGGCGGCGGCGCGACGTGAGAAAGAAGAGAGAAGTGAGAGAGAGAGCGGAGGTAAGAGTGACAGAAAAGAAAAGCTGGATTTCGATATGTACAACATCTTTGCTGAGTGCCCATGATCTGGCACTCGACAAAGATTTTTTTTAATTTAAAATACACTTTGTTGAGTGTCCTGGGTTAGACACTCGGCAAAGAATACTTCACATGAAATCATAGAACTTCTATGTAGACCGGCTAGGTTTCTACATATAGTGTGTGACAACTTTCTCGAAATAGTCTCAAATTTTTATCATAGGCTCTACATATGACATCTTGACATG
Source organism: Zea mays (assembly GCF_902167145.1). Taxonomy (NCBI): domain Eukaryota; kingdom Viridiplantae; phylum Streptophyta; class Magnoliopsida; order Poales; family Poaceae; genus Zea; species Zea mays. The sequence continues at coordinate 46,247,905 of NC_050104.1, forward strand.
TCAACAAGTTTCATGATTTTTTGACTTTGTTTATGTTTTATACAATTTTAAAACAACTGTATGTCATGCGGTCATGTTTCGTGAGCATGGTGCTCAAAAATTCGAGTATGTTTCTCAAATAGGCCGTAACTTGTGCTAAATAACATGAATATCAGTTTTGCATTCAGCATTTTCCATTTTTTCGAGTGACTTGCAGTTCAAATCTAAATCATTCGAAGAAATTAAATTAAACAAACTAAATCAAATAGCTATAGCAAACACTTTGATAATTGTGCCAAAATTGAATATATAGGTCTATATAATGTTAGAAAACACCACAAAAAGTTTGGTGGAAAAAAGGGAAAAAACCAAATATTCTTTGCCGAGTGTCAAAGAAAGACACTCGGCAAAGTATATTGTACTGAGTGTCAACGTCTGGCGGTTGGTAAAGTTAACATATGTCAGTTATAGACGGCTGTGGACGGCCCTTTGCCGAGTGTCCTTTTTCGCCGAGAGTTTGACACTCGGCAAAAAGGTCTTTGCCAAGTGTCAGTAGATGTCGAGTGTCTCATGCTCGATAAAGAAGGTCATTGCCAAGATTGTTAGTTCGCCGAGTGTGGCACTCGGCAAAAAATTCTTTGTCTAGTGCCCGATAAATTGCACTCAGCAAAACGCCAAGCACTCGATAAAGAGCCAGATTTCAGTATAGGATCGAGCCTGCCGTCTCCGTGCCGGCCTATTTTGATTGTAGCACCTAGGATATTCGTTTCGAGAGACAATGACAAATATGGTTACCGGTAGAAGTAAGAAATGTCTATAATCACCAAGAAGTAGGTCTCTTCTGAATAATTGGATTTTTGTAATGTTGTTTAATTATAATAATCTATTATACAATCCACGAAGTAATTCAATGAACCCAAACAAAGACAAAGGCCCTCGTTTGGTTGAAAGAATAATTATTGTAATCTAGATTATAATAAAAAAAATCAGAAGTACTTGGAACTGTATATTCTCTGTGGTGGTTTATTATTGATTAAAATAATAATGCCTATTTAACACTTTCGTATTGGTCATTACTAGGACTGGACGGATTTGTTAGAGGGGTAAGTTCGTTTCTATGCACCCATTAATTATCTCCTGTTAGATAGCCTCAATAGGTTATTGTAATCTAGTGTTTTGATTATAATAAACTATTCTATAATCTATGTTGTTTTGGATCATAATTAGATAACTTTAGCTGATTATTATAACCGAAGAAGACGTGGCAAGGGGCCCTTTGTGATAATGTGTGGCAGGGGTCACGATTGGGGATGAAAACGGTTTCGGAATTTTTCGGTATTCTGGAAACCGATTTTGAAATTTTTCGATCGGATTCACCGGTAACGGTATTTTTCGAAAACGGAATCGGTTTTCGGAATTTTCTATCGAAATCGGTATCGAAATCGGCGTGGTGTTTTACCGACCGTTTCCTTCGGTTACCGGTTTTTGTCGGAAATTACCGGATTTGTGTCTCGGAATTTTCCAGCATGTGATTTTTCGCACCATATGTACGTCTCTAGATAAGGATTACTTATTTTGTTTTTTTGGACGCCTTAAATTTTTTTGGGATAGATGGTGTTGGAAGGCAGTTGGGATTAACGATTTGGTCTCTCGAACGAATCCACCCTTTTCTATGTACATGTTATGTATTAGTAATATATAATGATAGAGAGCCGACAGTCTGTCTTTTCCACACACTAGGTTTTAGGGTTTTTCTGTGAGGTTGTGAAAAAACTCTTTATGTGAGAAAAAATATTTCATAAGTAAGCATGCCATGTCAGCTAGATCGAGTGGATATTGTGAATTGTGAACTTTGAATCTGTGAACTTGTGATCTTTATGAACTTGTTATACTGTGAATTTGTTATATTGTAAACTTGTGAACTTTGTAAACTTTTTATATTATAAATTTGTGATCCTTATGAACTTGTTATATTGTGAACTTGTTATATCATGAATTGTGAACTTGTGGTCTTTGTGATCTTTTGTCAACTTTGTTGTATTGTGAAGTTTGATATGTTTACTGATCGTATTTTAGATTTCGACCGTTACCGGTGTATTTTCCGCACCAAACTTTCGTTTCCGATGTTTCCGAAATACCGATATCGTTTCCGTTTCCGGAGTTACCGTTTTCGATTTTGTTTCCGATAAAAAATATAAAAACGGTAATGGTTTTAGTATTTACCGACCGTTTTCATCCCTAGTCACGATCACGTATTTCTCTTGTATGTTCAGAGAGGTCTTGTCGACCTGTCCTACCTCAAGAGTGGGATCTAACTTGTCATGTATAATCACCAAGAAGTAGGTCTCATCTGAATACTTGGATTTTGTAATCTTGTTTAATTATAATAATCTATTTACAATTCACGAAGTGATTATTATTCAATGAACCCAAACAAAGACAAAGGCCCTCGTTTGGTTGACAGAATAATTATTGTAATTTATATTCTCTGTGGTGGTTTATTATTTATTAAAATAATAATACCTATTTAACACTTTCGTATTGGTCATTACTAGGACTCGACAGATTTGTTAGCGTGTGTTTGGATAGCGGGTTGACGCGGGTTGGAACAGGTTCAACCCACAACAACCCGCGTTTGGTTCAAAACGCTCGTAGGTTAGGCTGGTTTTAGGTCGAAATAAATCTAGAAAATATGGGTTATAATTAAGGTTCGTCAAAAACAAGAGAATCATTTCGACCTACTTCCTCTCCACCCTCCCGTCACTCATGCCTAATCCACTCGAGACCAGCACAGGGGCGCGCCGCCACTGCCGGCCTGCTGGGACGAGGGACCCCGCCGACCTACCCTCCGACGTAAATCCCCAGCCTGCCTCCCACCATCAGTCCCCCACTGGCCTGCCCTCAATCGTGCTGGCCTCCGTTAGTGCCGTCAGACTCCTTCGCTGGCTTGCTACGCCTCCCACCGTCAGTCGCCCGCTGCCCTGCCCTCCGATGCCGGTCTGTTCTCCAGTAGGCACAACCCACGAGCCTTCCTAGTGTTGTCATCGAACAGGTAAAGGTCAGTGCTCGTCATCGCCTAGACAAGCCTGCTAGTAGGCAATTGTTACAAATTCACTGAAATGCATCTTGATGTTGTTGGGATGTTCTTTTAACTATGACTGAAATATAACAGTGAGACATCATCACTAAAAATTTATGACTTTGTTCATAATGGATTTAATTTATGTATATCTTGTGCTTATGGATTTCTCAAATATTAAAATAGTTTTAGTTTCATTAATTTTGAGTGTTGTCTTATATTGAATTGAAAATATCATCTTGAATGTGGTAATATGATCAAGAAGTGACCATATTTAGTTCATTCCCCATTCATCACTCATCACGAAACAAAGATGGTGCAGCTCTAACCCACTTTAACCCTGTAATCAAACAAGAAACTAGGTTTAATCTGTCACTAAAACCAAACAAAGAACGGGTCCGACCAAACACAGAAAAATAGGGGCCCTTTGTGATAACGTGTGGCAGGGATCACGATCACGTATTTCTCTTGTATGTTCAGAGTCTTGTCGACCTATCCCACCTCAAGAGTGGGATCTAACTTGTCATGTATAATCACCAAGAAGTAGGTCTCATCTCAATACTTGGATTTTTGTAATCTTGTTTAATTATAATAATCTACTAGTTAGATGCCCGTGCGTTGCCACGGAAGTTAAAAATTACTATAAAACATAAATACAGAACGACAAACACCATTTTAATATATAAAAATCTGTGTGGCAAACTATCAACATAACATTAATATTTTATTGACGATATAAATATGTAATATTATTATAAATACGTCGACTCAAATAAAATGAATGATGTCGAACAAACATTATAATATAGAAAAGATCATTACAAAACATATTTCTTCTGCAATAAACATAATCAAACCACCAAACCCGTCCAGATCCAAAACTTTAGACAAAAGAAAACAATATATTGTACACATTCCTCAACACTGGTGACGGGAGTTACAATAGGAGGAAGATATATGGCCTGCTAACATAAACATGCGACAACACTAATATATAAGACCTGATAGACCATCCTCATGCGAGTAAACCCATTTCCTTCTACTTATGTTTGGGGAACGCTGTCGAGTGTACGGTGTCCTTGTGGATGTTGTTGACGAGTATGTGCAAATTGGCAATGGCACCCAATCATATTTGATGGTATTGGTTAGGGTATGCCATATCCTACCAGCAGTGCAATGGTTAGGCATCACACAAGGGTCCAGTGGCAAACTACTGTGGACCCTCACCATAAAAAATAAATTTAATATCAAAGTAGACACATGGTCCATATATCAGATATTAAACTGATAAAAGTAGATACTACACTTGATCTTAGCCAAAAGACCGAAAAAGGTATGTATTGAAAAGTAACCTACCCTTTTTTATAGCTAGCCATACACCCATGTCAGCACTTCTAACAATTGGTTGAAATGTTATTGTTTCACACTATGACTATCTGAAAGTGAGGAAAAACAATGAAAATTGTTTGAATTTTTTCAGAATCACAACTCATTTTCAGGTTGGACTTCATAGCGTTTGGTCCTAATCCGAGCCATGGCCAGCTCTTGGGCTCCTTGATTAGTGCCACATCTGAAGGAACAGTTTGATACTATGTATTTGCATTGAGGCCGAAGAAAAACAGAAGTGCACAAATTAGTTCCAAATACAACACTGACAAAAAAAGAAATCGCCATACTGAAAATAACAATCACAGCAACCGCAAATTACCGATCCTTTCTCTTCTCGAGGAAGCGGTGAAGAGAAACCTTCCTCATAACAGGCATATCTACTAAAGAAAAGACATGTTTCGATCAGTAATCGGCATAATAAAGACCAACAATCATATTTTAGAACTTCAACTAAGTAAGAGGCATACCATAAGTATTTGTGCGAGCAGGCTTCTTAGCAGCAGCCAAGCTGATGACCGAGTCCAGCACGACCTTGTTAGTAGTGACAGCAGCAGCTGCAGAGGGTTGAAGCAAAAAACCGCGGTTTATACAACTGGACTGTCCTTGCTGTCTAGCTGCATCAGATCGTTTGCCTTGTCGACAAATACCAGCACCTTCCTGCCATAGAAGAATGTGAGCTTCTTAGGCTTATCTTCTTGCTCTCTGACAAATATTACAGCTTAGCAAATCAATTATCTACTATGTTTTTTGTTAATTCTTGGCAGTTGCGGTTGTGGGGGCGGCGGACATGCGATTTGCTCGGTTGGTTGCTGCACGCCGAACAAACGATGGTCGAATGTTGTGAAGATCACGAAAGTCTCCTTTAAAAGGAGTAGAGATAGAGATGATACAGACAAAAAATCATTATTTTCGACATAGAAATAACATTAGTATATTTGTAAGGACAAACTTTTCTAGATGACTACATTCTCATTAGGTTTTAACAATGAATGCTTAGAGAAAGTAGAAACTGAAGATATGGTTTGAAGACCATGTCAATTTCCAAAACATCAAATGAAAAAAGAGTAGAGGTAGTAATTTCAAGTTTGGCATGTAGTAGAAGGATAAATATTAACACAAGTACACATGACTGCAGTGAACTTCAATACTATAAACAAACAAGAGATAAAACATACATGGTTTCTTCATGCGGGAGGTGAGAGGCGGCTTCATGCGGGAGAGTGGAGGAGGGGTGGAGAACGCGGTAGCGAGGAGACGGTGCGCGAGGGTGGGGGAGGGGCGGAGAACGCGGAGGTCGTGCTGTGGCGACGGGAGCGACGACGCGCGGGGGGCAGCTGAGGCGCTAACCGTGCTTCGACAGTGAGCTTTGGTTTGGGCCACAACAAGCAAATGGGCCTCCCAGAAAGCGTGTATTCCGTATTTGCAAGCCAAACTTAGTACCACATCAGGTACTAAACTGTGCACGCATCTGTTTATAAGTGCCAGTGCGGATACAACATTGTGGTCTTGGTTGGGCGGCAACCTGTGTAGGCTTGGCTGTGCGCGAGCTTTTATTCCTACACAACTAGATTTTTTGGTACAACTTGCTCAGGTGCGCGGCGCACGTGTGGGAAACGACGAGGGTGTGGATGAGAATGTGGGGGATAGGAAACAACGAGGGTGGGGACATGGGAATCGACAATGGCAGAACGCTACGGGTGGGACATGGGAATGGCGCCACGGGACATGAGAATCGGAATGGCAACGCTACGGGTGGGACATTGGAATGACGCCACGGGACATGAGAATGGGAATGACAGAATCAGGAATGGGGCAGCCTACCCCTTAGAGTCTTAATAGGTAGTATAGATTTTACAATCCACGAATTGATTATTATTCAATGAACCCAAACAAAGACAAAGGTCCTCGTTTGGTTGGCAGAATAATTATTATAATCTAGATTATAATAAAAAAATCAGAAGTACTTGGAACTGTATATTGTCTGTGGTGGTTTAGAGGCGTAAGTTGGTTTCTAAGCACAGATTAATTATCTCCTGTTAGATAGTCTCACTAGGTTATCGTAATCTAGTGTTTTGATTATAATAAACTACTCTATAATCTATGCTATTTTGGATCATAATTAGATAACTTTAGCTGATTATTATAATCCAAATAGTATCGAACAGGTCCTAAGTAGTTATTTAGAATTGATATCATACTTAAAATTTACCAAACCGTCATAAAAGATAATTAAAATATGCCAAGTAATGATGTGGTTCCAACACTTCATAAATACGTTGGCCGGCCATCCTTTTCTTGGTACTCAAATACACATCGTTTTCCATGGCTTCTCCTCTGCTCTCGTGCATTTTCTTGTGCTTCTACCTTTCCACTGTTCATGGCGCTGGTGAAGACAGCTTTGTGACGGTGCCATCCAGCTCTTTTGAGCCAGAGTCAGTTTGCTCCGGAGAGTTTGGTACATGACCTGCAGAGCGTGTCTGGTTTATTCCTTTCCTTTAAATGCTTCGGACAAAACCTTATGATTCTGCATATATATATATATGTTTCAGTCAAACCGGAGCAAAACGGCTCCACCGTGTATGTCCCACTAGTACACCGGCACGGTCCGTGCGCGCCGGCGCCGTCGCTATCCACAGACACGCGGTCCTTCGCTGACATCTTCCGCAGAAGCCGTGCTCGCCCGAGCTACATCGTCAGGGGAAAGAAGGTGAGCGTCCCCGCCCACCTAGGCACCTCCGTCATGTCGCTAGAGTACGTTGTCAGGGTGAGCTTCGGCACGCCGGCAGTGCCACAGGTCGTCGTCATCGACACCGGCAGCGACGTGTCGTGGCTGCAGTGCAAACCGTGCAGCTCCGGCCAGTGCTTCCCGCAGAAGGACCCCTTGTATGACCCGAGCCACTCGTCGACGTATAGTGCCGTCCCTTGCGCCTCCGACGTGTGCAAGAAGCTCGCCGCCGATGCGTACGGCAGCGGCTGTACGAGTGGGAAACAGTGCGGGTTTGCCATCTCGTATGCGGACGGAACAAGCACGGTGGGTGCGTACAGCCAGGACAAGCTAACGCTGGCGCCTGGGGCCATCGTACAAAATTTCTACTTCGGTTGTGGCCATGGCAAGCACGCGGTGCGTGGCTTGTTCGACGGCGTCCTTGGGCTCGGCCGCTTACGGGAGTCGCTCGGCGCACGGTACGGTGGCGTCTTCTCGTACTGCCTCCCTTCAGTGAGCAGCAAGCCTGGGTTTCTTGCCCTTGGCGCAGGGAAGAATCCATCTGGCTTTGTCTTCACGCCGATGGGCACGGTCCCAGGGCAGCCAACGTTCTCAACGGTGACGCTCGCCGGGATCAATGTCGGCGGCAAAAAGCTTGACCTCCGGCCGTCGGCGTTCAGCGGGGGCATGATCGTAGACTCTGGTACCGTCATCACGGGACTCCAGTCGACGGCGTACCGGGCACTGCGGTCGGCATTCAGAAAGGCCATGGAGGCATACCGGCTGCTTCCAAATGGTGATCTTGACACTTGCTACAACTTGACAGGTTATAAGAATGTCGTTGTACCCAAGATTGCCCTGACGTTCACTGGTGGAGCCACTATCAACCTCGATGTTCCCAACGGAATTCTAGTGAATGGCTGCCTCGCCTTTGCAGAGTCCGGGCCGGATGGTAGCGCCGGAGTCCTCGGCAATGTCAACCAGCGAGCATTTGAGGTGCTATTCGACACCAGTACAAGTAAATTCGGCTTCCGGGCTAAGGCCTGTTGATGTAAGCAAACCGAATAACAAGATAATAGTCAAGGGCAAGTTTTTTTTATTTCGAAATGCTTGCATAAAAAGCCAAAAAAAATATCAAGGTTGACAATCTCTACTATAAAGCATCAATTTTTAACCATCATACTTTTTTAAAAAAAAAGATCTTATACTTTTTACTAATCTAACCTGCAGTATACGCCTTCAACATAATCCCCGCGCATCGCACAAGCACCCACATGCCGTCTACAACCAAACCCTAACCCCTCTACTCCAGCCGCCAACGCCAGGGGCTCCACCATGCTCCTCACCGCCAAGGGCAGTACCGGCCGCGCGTTCTCAAGAGAAGCCGGAAAACCCCATGAGGAGGAGGCTTGCTGCTGTCTCAGAGCCCCGGAGGAGGACAAGGGGGAGCAACAAAGCGAGGGTGACCAATAAAAGATGGACATGTTGGGAGGAGCGGTGGCAGAGGAGGATGGAGCGGATGGTGCTCGAGGATCCAGTGCCGACGAGGAGTAGCAGAAGGGGTGCAGTTGGTCGTGGGCGATTGTGGGCCACCCCCACGAGCTAGGGAGTGGTTGGAGGTTTCTCTGATGGTTTTAATCCACTCCACTCACCAACCTTGTCAAGCTGAGCATCACTCCCAGACCTAGAAGCAAAGCCTACTCCTGGTCCACCAGTTCTCCTCTTCAATTGGGTGACCAACATGCACAACTAGGGCTCACTGCACGACACCCTTCTTAAGACCGATCGAAGGTATGTGTTTTCTTCCTCGGTCTAGGTCTTGTCTTGTCTGCAGGACTCAAGAATTGACTACAAACCCTCCCAAAGTGCACACTGTGCAGGTGCAGAGGCATTCACTGAGCTAGACTTCTCAAGCAAGGCAATCCTATCGTTTATATCTACTAGCTCAGTCTATAAGCCAGGACAAGCGATACATGCACCTAACAAGCTAGATCAGGATCTCAACTCGTCACGCTGATCTAGCAAGGTGGCCTACTTGGTCTGCAAAGTTGTGATGCTCGATATGTGTATAGCGCACTCATCACATTCTGTCTCGTCAGACACCACGACTAAAGCTCTAGCAGACTCAAGCTCCCTGTAACACCCTAAGTCCATCAATTAAAAGTAACTTAATTTATATTGTTAATTTTCAGTAAAAAACAAAATACTTATTTTTTAAAAAAATATTGAAATGGTGATATAAATAAATTGAACAATTTCTTGATTAGATAAAACTTTGTCAAGTGTTTGGTGTATTCATGTCGAGACATAAATTTTGTTTGATGTATCCAATTTTTGGATTTATGTTGGTGTTAAAATCTTATTTTAGAAAATAATAATGAGTTGTCAAAATATTTTTTTTGGAATATGCATTTTGGTAGGTTTTATAAAAACCCAGATCCATAAATTAAAAACAATCTTTTTTCATTAGGAAGAAAAATATTTTCAAATAAATAAAGTGGCGTTGAAACTGAGTTTAAGAATTTCGTAAATAATTAAAATTTTGCCGAGTACTTGATATATCCTTTATTGGAGCATGAATTTTTGATTAATAATTCATTACAAAGACTTATTTTTATTAATTTATTCTTAAGAAGCCTAATTTATTTAAATAATATAATTCTTGCCTGAAAAATTAATTATCCTTTAAATTTAGGTTTTTTATTTAAAAAAAATATTATGATTATACTTGTTTGGGATACTGGCATACTCTCCCTCTGTTAGCCGTTTCTGCATGGAAACGCACGGCGCTGCTTGGCCTAAAGATGACGTCGTTGATCGCCTGGGATTCCGCCGACTGCTCATCTACCTGCTCGGTGGAGCACCATGCCACGTCGCCCATTCCTCTCCGCTTCTTCGTATTAAGGCCTTGTTCGGTTAATCCCATTACCCATGGATTGTATGGTATTAGAAAAAATTAAGAAAGAGTTTGACTTAGTTGGGATTTAAATCCACTCAATCCCACTTAATACATGTGGATTGAGAGCTAACCGAACAAGCCCCAACTGACAGTTTCTGCATGGCATGAATGGTGTCAATTCTATTTCTCTTGTCCCCCATTACTTTCTCCCAGCACCCGTTTCTCCCTTCCCTCGCCCTATAAAGCCATCCTTGTGACCTCGTCGAGCCATTCCTAACCTCCTCCTCCGTGCCCCAGCCCCCTGCCCACGCGCAGCCACGCTGTCACCTGCTAACCACCGCCGTCGGGACTCCTTGGAACCCCTCGTCGCCGACGAAGACTGCCACTAGTTTCCTTGCAACCTCCTCCACCGGATAGCCATCGCCCCAATGCCTCTCGTCGCCGCTAAGGCGCCAACGTTCCCCTCCAGCTCTGCGCTGCTTCCTGACTAGCATCTGCACACACGCCGCCAACTCCCAGTGCCGTAGGCTAGAGCCTCGCCTGTGCCGTAGCCACGTCGAAACTCCCTCGCCACAACGTTGTGCTGTCCTCGCTCAGTTTGCCAATTTTGTTTGTCGAAGTTTCGCCGTCCGCGCACCGACCACCACCTGCTGCTCCGTCGATGAAGCCCTTGTTGCTGCTGCTCGCACGTTACTGCGTGCGCAGCCACTCGTCGTCGTGTCGTGTCCCCTAAGCTCGCCGTCGCCAAAGCTTCAGTCGTGCTGCTGTTGTCGTTCTTCGCCTCGACGGACCCTACGTGCCGTGCCGACACCGTTCAGCCGTCGCGACATGCCGCCGAAGGTTTCTACCCACTCCTCGAGCACCCGAAGCATCATTTGTCATGACACGAAAGTCTTCTCACCCTACGCCTCCTTGATGTTGTTCCAAGGTAGAAGATAAAAATATTTCGATCTACGTTTAACAGCGTAGCTATTCTTATATCGTTTTCAGTTTATAAAATAAATATTTAGAGTGTAAATAATTTGATTATTGTGGTGCTAGATTCATAGATTTATACAAAATACGTTATTATACTAGTGTTTGCAACGATTTACGTGTTTCATTAATTTAAATTTGAATTATGATTGTTATATTCGATTTATACGCAGTTTTCAATCAGGAAATTAAAAAGAATAATAGACTTTATGTTTCATACAAAAAAATAAGAGGTAGTTATTTATAGTGTTATCTATACACAAAAAATATAAATTTACTGGCTAGCCCTCCTAGTCTACCATAATTATGTTTTGGTCCCTATTTTTATAATATAAATTAAGAATCCAAATAAAATAGAAATAGTTTTGTTAGTTTCATAATATTGTGATAAGCATTTTAATTAGTGTTTCTAGCGGTTCACGTATTTCATAGTTTAACTTAAATTATGGTTGTTATATAAGAAATATTAAAATGGTATTTTCAATAGATATCATGTTTTCATATTTTAACAATGTTTATTATAGATGTTTAAGTATACCTTCTTAAACAGAAAATTGTATTTAAAATAAACTGTAGACCATATATTTATTAATAAAAATAATAAAAGATAAATATTGGTTTAATTATCTTTTCCCATAAACTATGATCTAGTCATATATTCAAGTTTTTATAAATGATGATATATTATGTCTCACAATGTTTAAAAGTAATATAATGTTTTTTTCTAAAATAAGTGTTAAAATGGATTAATTAATGTTCTTGCGTTTATAAATTAAAATAATAGTTTATATAATGAATATAATTTTCTTATTAAAGAATTAGATCATTTGTTCCTAATTAAAAATGACTTAATTAGTTTTCTAGACATGATTAATCTTTTCCATCAAAGTGAGTCCATATTATAATTATATATCACTTGGTTTTTCCTAAAGAATAAAATAATAAAATTAGTATTTATGTTCTTTTCAAAGGTAAAAGGATAGTGTTGGGGACTTGTTCTCAAATGGTATAAGTTAAGAACAAGGCAACACAAAAAAAGTTAAATGATAAAACCCTTCGTCCTTCGAGATATTATTTCCCTTAGGATATAATGATCTTCGGACGAAGGTCATGAAGGACATACCTTCATCGTTGCAGCATACGATAATGAAAAGAGAATCATACGAAATTTAAAAGATAACATGAACAATTATGTATCATTATCAGCTCATTTCTATTTTATTAATATGGAAAAATAGAAATGATATCAAGTTACAAATGTACCTTCGGCTTGAAAGAAGGTAAAAGTACGAGCGTGATGCAAAAGCAAATGCCAAGTCAGCGTGAACAATACAGGAGCACTGTTCATCTACTTATAGGCACGGGACGCAGCCCATGTAAAATTACACCCATGTCCTTTACATTTGCTAATGACTCTATAGTGATCTATCGAGGTCTAAATAGCCTTTTCCCTTTTAAGTTGATTCCCTTTTCCGCTATCATGCCGAACCTCCCTCGCTCATACCTTCGGCTCTGCGTCAACCTTTGTATTCTTTGTGCTTCTCACACTGCGGTTCTGATCCGAGTTCGAAGGTACCTGTTCATGTATTATACTCCAGAACCATTGTTAAATCATGTTTTTGAGGACCTTCGGAAGACGAAGGCCCCCAACAGTAGCCCCTCGCAATATCAATTTGTTAAATTGACGAATTCAGATTGCGATATGGACGAAGGCACTAAGCCGAAGGTCCGAAAAAATACCTTACCTTTGCTAGAATAGCAACAATCAATGACAGACGAGGCCCTCCAATTTGGAGCGCACTGGGCGTATAAATAAGAACTCACCCCGAGCACATTTGGTACGCTACTTGCCGCCTGCTTTGCTTGTTCAATTTTTAGCTCTTACCTACCAACGCTTGCTTGGTTTTTTAGATTTTCTAAGCTTCGGCTTTAAGAACACATTTTCACCATTTCCGAAGAGAAGATGTCTCAAGATAAAAAAGCTGTTGCTGAGACGAAGCTGAGCGAGGAGGAGAAGCTCCTTGTGGAGAAGACTGCTGGCTTTATTGAATCAATAGCAAAGACAAATACAGAAAATATTACTAAGGAGATTCTAGAAGGCTTATCTGAAGACACCGATGACAGCGACAGTTATGATGCGGTAAGTGGGGGCGAAGACTCTGAAGATTGGCCCTGGCGACCAAGTCATGCAGTTTTTATAAAATTAACTATTAAACAGAGTCATCTTGATAATATGAGAGGAAGGTACTTTCAAGATATGTCTATTGTGAGGGCTGACAATGGAGACAGGACTGTTCCTGTTCCCGAAGAAAATGAAGTTGTGATCTACCGAAGCTTCTTCAAAGCTGGGCTTCGGTTCCCCTTAAGCAGATTTGTGGTTGAAGTTTTAAAGATATATCAGATTTTCCTTCACCAAATTACTCCCGAAGCAATTATCAGAATGGGGATCTTCATCTGGGCCGTGAGGAGTCAAGGTTTGGAGCCAAGTGCAAAATGTTTTTGCAGTACGCACGAACTTTCGTATGAGACGAAGCCCTGGGGTAAAGAACAGTATTATAACAATTTTGGTTGCTATAGCTTCGTTGCTCGTTCAGGCTCAAGCTGCCCAGTGCCAACTTTTTGGAAGAGATGGCCCGAAGACTGGATGAAAGAATGGTTTTATGTGAAAATGATTTAAAGGCACGAGAAGACATTAAAGAGATCATTATGCGCCCCATCTGGTCGCGCTTCGACCTCCGAAAGCCAAAGGTAGAGATTGATGGGGCAGCCGAAGGGCCTTCGGCACAGTTTGCTCTTTCATCGGGACAAGGGATTTAGTCCAAGAGCATGTGGCCTACAGGATATGGCCACTGATAGACAACTGGGAAATACCAAAGGAAACCATCACTAACCCTAGCGAAGGTGGTTTGGTTCGATTAAAATATACCTTCAGGTTTGGGGACCAATTTATCGAACCAGACGATGACTGGTTGAAGTGTGTTGAAAACACTAGTGATGAACTACTTGGAGCATACCCCAAGTCTGAAGATAACGCACTATCTGCGGCCTTCGGGAGCCAAAAAAAGAAGAGGCTAAATAGAGTTTTTGATGCTATTGGATTTATGTACCCTGACTACCGCTACCCGCCATGGGGGCAGAAGAGAAAGAGTGGAACTTTTGGAAAGGATGTTGCTTCAGCCGCTTCAAGCGAGCCCGCGCCGAAGAGGAAAAAGGTGAAGGTTCTTACTCACCGACTGCGCTACATTGAACCGGCCACAGTGCCTGAATTTGGCGGTGAAACCTCTTCGGCTACTGAAGCCAAAGGACCTGCTCTTACGCAGAGAATTGAAGATCCGGCTGCAATGCCGAAGGCTGACAAAATTGAAGAACCGAGAACCGAAGAGACAAAAACATCAGAAGTTCTAAGCCCTTCGGCAGGAGTTGAGGCACCGAAGACACAAAAAGATCTAGAAGCAACCCCCAAGACAAAAAGGATGGCTAGTGTATTAGATGTGGTGGAGACGATAAAAACTTCAAGCTCTACTCCAGGAAAAATTGCCAATGCTTCGAAAATACAGGTTGAAACCGAGACAAAGCTGACCGAAGCCGAAGCTATACTGAGCCAGGCCGACGCCGAAGCTGGGCCTTTAGTGCCCGCCAAGGAGAAATCCTCGGAAACTGGAGAAAAGGCAGCGGAAGAAGAGGGTATAGAACATATTTTGCCTGAAAAAGTTGCCGCTCCTACTCCCGAAGCGTCTTCCGAGGACCTTGATTATATTATTCGACATGCTTCAGGAAAAAGATTATCTGAAGAAGAAATTTTTGAAGCAAAACACTATGCCCGAGAACTAAAATACCCAAAAGGGGCCTTAGTGTTTAATGTCACAGACGAAGATGACTTCTTATATTGCCTCCCAGACAACAAAGAATTATCTGTCTGCCGGGAGATGGCCAGAAGTATGGGCTTTCCGAAGCTCGAAGTTGGCCTTTGTGCCATGACAAAAGACGATCTCGCGGATAGCCTTGCGTACAACAGTTTGAAGGTACGAAAATTGTGAATTTGAAATTTTATGAATTTCGAATTAGTCTTTGGTTCTTATATTGATCCATTCATTCTTTAGTGTAGGGCTTAATACTTAGCAACGCCTTAAGGGCGCAAAAGAATGCCGAAGACGAGAGTTGCACTATTGCTCTCAATAACCTTCGAACAGAGGTTATTAAGCTGATGAACGAAGCTTTGGAAAAAGACAAAATTCTGCTTACATTGGTGGACAAAGTAAAGAGGGACGAAGCTAACTTCAAAACCCAATCTGAAGCCCAAAA
Organism: Zea mays; assembly: GCF_902167145.1. Taxonomy (NCBI): domain Eukaryota; kingdom Viridiplantae; phylum Streptophyta; class Magnoliopsida; order Poales; family Poaceae; genus Zea; species Zea mays. Next base: position 46,263,232 of record NC_050104.1, read on the forward strand.
AATTGAGGTTGAAGACCTTCGGAAGCAACTAGCCGAAGCTAAAGAGAAGTGCGCAGTCGCAGAAGCTAAACGAGGAATTAGCGAACAGTGGACAAATCATTTAGAGAAAAACGTTGAAGAACTTCACATATCCAAGGAAAGATGCTTTGAAAAATCTATGGACTGCATGAAAAAGATAAAAACTAGCTTCGCCAACGTTGGCGCATATTCAAGCGAGGACAACTTCGTACGGGGCGACCCCGAAGGCCCAATTGAGTGGGTCAGCAGTGAAGCCGAAGCTTTTGAGGAAATTTTGAGTGATCGTGGGGACGTCTGTGCCTTCTCTGGTGCGAGGGGAATTGCAGCTATTTTGGAGAAGTCAGGTTGTGAGCATGTGAAAATTTTGGGCCAAGCCGAAGCTGCTTTCTCTGTTGATGATACGAAGGACCCCTCGGCCGAAGCAAGCTTAATTGGTGGAAAATTTTTCACTGACATCTGGGAAAATGGCAGCCGAGGGATGGCCCATGAAATAATAAAGAAGAGCGAAAAAGATACTCATGACGCTAGGGAAGCAACGAAAGCAGCTGAAAAAGCTGTGGAACTCGAAAGGTGGATAGGTATTACTTAATAGCTTTTAACTTTTTTGTTTATTTTGTGACTTCGAACTGATTTACGTTTTCTACCGCAGCTGAACTATCTCCTCCCCCAGAGCCCTTCGAGGCACTGGCCAACCCAGAGGCAAAAAAATCAACAGAAATTATTAGTATGGCAGAAACTATTATGGACGAAGTCGTTACCCAACTGCTGACTGAAGCTGCAGATAAAGTTTTGAAAGAAGAAGAATATCTACTGTAAAAACATTGCTAGAATATTAATGTAACATTTGCTGGACTATGCTTGTAATATCTGGTGCTCATGGGTTTTGAATGTAATATATAAATGGCTTTGTAATTCATTTCTTTGCGATGCATGAAACTTTTATGTACATACCGTTTTTGAGCCTTCGTAGGATTGGTCAAAGGTTTGGGTAAAATTGCTATATCCCCTGACCATTCCATTTCAAATGTTTTTCTTGTAGATTCTTTAGATTACAATTTGCTTTCTGTTTCTCAATTATGCAAAATGGGCTACAACTGTCTATTTACAGATGTAGGTGTTACTGTCTTTAGAAGGAGTGATGATTCAGTAGAATTTAAGGGAGTGCTAGAGGGTTAGCTATACTTAGTTGATTTTAATCAAGCTGAACTAGACACTTGCTTAATTGCTAAGATTAATATGGGTTAGTTCCGGCATCACCGACTAGCCCATGTTGGAATGAAGAATCTTCACAAGCTTCTAAAGGGAGAACACATTTTGGGACTAACAAATGTTTATTTTGAGAAAGAAAGGGTTTGTAGCGCATGTCAAGCAGGAAAGCAAGTTGGCTCTCATCATCCACACAAGAACATCATGACGACCGACAGGCCACTTGAGCTACTCCACATGGATTTATTCGGCCCGATCGCTTAGATAAGCATCGGCGAGAGTAAGTATTGTCTTGTAATTGTGGATGACTATTCTCGCTTCACTTGGGTGTTCTTTTTGCAGGAAAAATCTCAGTCCCAAGAGACCTTAAAAGGATTCTTGAGACAGGCTCAAAATGAGTTCGGATTAAGGATCATAAAGATAAGAAGCGATAATGGGACGGAGTTCAAGAACTCACAAATCGAAGGTTTTCTTGAGGATGAGGGCATCAAGCATGAGTTTTCTTCTTGAAAGTCGCCTAGAGGGGGGGTGGATAGGCGGAATCTGAAAATTATAAACTTAAGCACACACTACAAGCTGGGGTTAGCGTTAGAATTAAATTCGAGTCCGAAAGAGAGGGGAAAACAAATAAACCAAGAATTAAAGCAGATGAACACGGTGATTTGTTTTACCGAGGTTCGGTTCCAAAGAATCTAGTCCCTGTTGAGGTGGTCACAAAGACCGGGTCTCTTTCAACCCTTTCCCTCTCTCAAACGGTCACCTAGACCGAGTGAGCTTTCTCCTTAATCAAACGGGTCACTTAGACCCCGCAAGGACCACCACACACTTGGTGTCTCTTGCTTTGATTACAAGTCATTTGAAATAAGAATGGGGAAGGAAGAAAGCGATCCAAGAAACAAGAGCGCAAAGAACACGAACATAACACTCTCTCTAGTCACTAGGTGTTTGGAGTGAATTTGGGACTTGGATAGGCTTTGATTCTTTTGAATTGTGTCTTTGAGTGAATGCACTAGCTCTTGTATTGAATGTAAAGTGCTGGAAACTTGGATGCTTGGAGTGGTGGTGGTTGGGGGGTTATTCTTGGGCGACCGCTTTGGTCTGGTAACGAACCAGAAGCAACGCTGACTCCCCTCCCTTAGGTGCTGTCCTGCGCTCATTAGGCCCTCCAGGAAACCGAGGCGGCTATCCTGCGGGAGTGGGAGGCGCTCGAGACCGAGCACCAGCGCCTTGGCGACTGGTGCACCCAACTGGATAAGCGCACTACGGCGGCATCCTACCAATTCGCCTCAGAGCGGGCCGAGCTTGAGCAGGAGCGCGAGGACCTCAAGGCGGACATCTAAAAGGTGTCTAACCGAGAGCAGGAGGTGACCCAGAAGGAGAGAAGCTTGGTCAAGAAGAAGGAACACTTAGACCAAAGGGAGGAGGCCATCACAGCGTTCCATGATAAGCTGAAAGCCTATAATGCGATGCTGGAGAAACAGCGGGACGAGCAGGCTGCGGCTGAGGCGAAGCTGCAGAAGCTACAGCAGGAACTTGTCGACAAGGCCAGCAACATTGCTCGCGCTGAGGAAAGCCTCAAGGCGAAGGATGCCTCCCTAGAGAAACGAGCAACTGATCTCACCTGGCAGGAGGAGGACCTCGCCTTCAGGGAGGAGATGTGGGCAAGGCGGAACAAGTTGCTGGACGAGCTTGAGCTCGAGGCAGAGGAGAAAGAGAAGCGCTTGGAGGGGAAAGTGCAGGCACTGGAGGAGCAAGTCCACCAGTTCCAGGCGGCGTAGGCTACTCAGGCGACGCAGATGGCCTCGGGCCCCCAGGCGGTGGAGGTGATGAGGAAGACGCTCGACGACCTCTGGGCTGAGTAACGCGTCGGGGCCTAGCGCAACGCCGCCTGGGCTGACGAGGCAAGTACGGCATTGGTGTCGTTGGGGGTGAGTCCCATCCCGGCGTTGGTGCGACCGGCGACCATCTTCGACGCGCTCCCGGTACTGGATTCCGCTGCTGACCGCCTTCGACATCTGGATCAGATTCTTGGCGCCCGCCTGGAGGCCGAGGGCAGCAGACTCTGCCAGTCGGCAATAGAGTATGTCTTGACATGCTTCTGAAGCCACGACCCGGCTGTCTCCTTGGGGCCAGTCGTCGCAGGTCTGGTGGTCGATACTGAAGACGCTCCCGGGAGGGCGTGCAGGGTGTTGTGGACATGGTGGTCGGGCGCTTCCAGCAGGATCCTACTGACGATGAGTAGCCAGGCCTGCGTTGAGAAAACGAGGGCTCCGCTGGGGAGCGGGTTGTAATATATCTTTGATTTTGTAAGATACTCTTTAGGCACTACTTATCAGGCGATATTACAACTTATCTGCATGCCACTTTTCCTTTGCTATGTGCATTGTTACCAACTTCTTCCCTGGTACTTGGCCCCCCTGGGATATGGCCTTGACGTGTCGAGGCTGGATGCCAGGATTCTTAGGGCGAAATTGGTGTCATGGCCCCCAAGGGGCAATCTTAACTGGGACCCGACCTGCACACAGTCTTGGGTAGGAATTTTTAGTAGCGCACCCATAGGGTCCGCTAGCTGGTACTTCTTATCCTTTGATTCACGCAACATGACCGACTGCAGAGTGGTGGGGCATGTAGGATTACGGTACTTGACCATGCTAAGCGACTTCACGGCCCTGAAGCACCCCATCGTCTGGTTGCCGGGTTTGGCTACTCAATTCGGATGTCGCTATACCAGCCAGGGAGGGAGACTGCATGGGTGGGTTAGATAGTAATAATGGTTGTAATCTTAAGAATAAAACCAACATAAAAACAGCTCTGTGGGCCGAACCCCTTCCTTATAACTGGATATACACGAGTGTAGGCCAACAGATCGGGTTTATTGAGGGCGGACCTCACTGGGCTGGCGCATATATGTGCGCTTATTAGTTACAGGGAAGGAGACCAAACCCCCAACTCTGTTTTTACAGAAAAAACTTACGGAGATGCTCTATATTCCAGGGATTGGGAAGAGGTACTCCGTTATCTGTGGCGAGGCGGACGCACCCGGGGCGGCATATTTCCGTCACCTTGAAGGGTCCTTCCCAGCTTCAAGTTCAAGTTTGTGGAGCCCTTCTCGGTTCAGTACTCACCTTAGAACCAGGTCCCCGACTTCAAGTTTCCTACTATGCACGAACCGTTGGTGGTAGCGCCTGAGCGCCTGGTTGTACCGTGCATTTTGGACTGTTGCTCGCCACCTGTGCTCGTCGATGAAGTCCACATCCTCGCGTTGTAGTTGTTCCTGCGTAGACTCATCAAACAACTGGGCCCGTGGGGAGCCCATAATGATTTCCGGGGGAAAGCAGGCTTCAGCCCCGTAGACCAGGAAGAATGGGGTCTCCCCGGTAGCTCGGCTGGGCGTGGTCCGGTTTCCCCATAGCACGGAGGGCAGCTCACTGACCCAATTTGCGCCATGCTTCTTTAGGCAGTCATAGGTACGTGTCTTGAGTCCCCTGAGAATCTCTGCATTTGCTCTCTCCACCTATCCGTTGCTCCTAGGGTGGGCCACGGATGCGAAGCAGAGCTGGGTGCCGATGCCTTCATAGTACTCCTGAAAGACCCGACTTGTAAACTGGGTCCCGTTGTCTGTAATGATACGACTTGGGACCCCAAATCTGCGGACACTCGACTTGAGGAAGGCAACAACAGCGCTCTAGGTGATGCTGACCACAGGGGTGGCTTCCGGCCACTTGGTGATCTTGTCAATGGCGACAAAGAGGTACCGGTACCCGCCGACAGCCCTAGGAAATGGTCCCAGGATATCCACCCCCATACGGCGAATGGCCAGGAGGGCGGAATCATTTGCAGGGCCTGAGCCGGTGTGTGTATCTTCCTTGCGTGGTACTGGCATGCTTCGTAGGACTTTACTAGCTCGGCCGCATCCTGGAGGGCGGTTGGCCAATAAAAACCATGCTAGAAGGCCTTACCAACTAGTGTGCGGGATGAAGAATGGCTTCCGCACGCCCCTCCATGGATCTCCGTGAGTAACTCACGGCCCTCTTCCTGGGTGATGCACCACATGAGAATGTCGTTGGCGCCACGACGGTAGAGACCTCCTTCTACCATCGTGTATCGCTTAGCCAACCACACTATGTGCTCAGCGGAGACATGGTTTTCAGGAAGGATATTTTCCTTCAGGTAGTCCTGGATCTCGGAGATCCATGCATCGAGGCCGCTCTGAGTTGTCGACCGTGGTGCTAAGGGGTTAGTAGAGTCCCCCAGAGCACACACAACCTTTGGTGGGTTCTAGGACGCCACCGGGACCGCCGGCTTTGAGGTGTCGGTCTCGCCCCCTTCGCCCAGTTTGGCCGGCTGGGCGGCGGGCCTCAGCAGCCGTCTGTGGCAGAACCTCCCAAGTTATTGGGCCCACATGCACCTGTCCTTGTCTCAAAGACCTCAGACAGTTATGCATGTGCACTTAATAACTTAACAGGATCTGTCCGATTGCCCCAAGGACATCGGATAAACCACTTACAACCAGAACCGTGGGATTAAGTAACACAAATCACACACACAACATTTTTGCAGCGGAAATCTTATTACCAAATTTTATAGGTTACAAAAAATTTCATTATATTCATCGGAGTGATTACAAAAGTATAAGTTTGAAATATATGCTAGCTCAAGTGACCATCCTCAATAAGAAGTATAGAAGAAGTATTTAGACTTATAAGAAGGCCGAGCCCACCGGCACTTAACACCATCCACAGCAACACACTTCTATTTTTGGTTCTTCCTCCTGCTTGAGAACCACCTTTGCACAAAAGTAGCAAAGCTCCGTAGGCTCTTCACCTAAAACAACATGGGACAAAGCCCTGAGTACGAAGTGTACTTTCGCAAGTCTTACCAACTAAGGAAAAAGACTCTCAAGGATATGCTAGATTTAGGAATCAAGGAGAGGCTCTTAGCAAGAATCAACTTAGATACTTTTGCAGAAAACGCTTACTAAAGTGAGTCCTTACTTTCAATATTTTAAAGCCAGATTAAATATTAATAGACTCTGATTGCACCTAGTCTAATTTCACCATCTCATCAATACAACATCATTTTTACTCATAATGTTTACATCCTGACTTAGGTTGTAGGTCGGAGATCAAGTCTCCACTCTCCGGGGATATAACGGCGATACGAATCGATTTACTCAGCTGAGGATCTCTAACCACACGACTTATGTTTCTCATAACTCTTGCATATGTCTACCATTCCCATGGATCCTCCACTGCATGAACAGGTCCGCGCCACCCGAGAGCACACCACCCCTTTTAGGCGGTTCGTTGCCAGGAGGGTACGTGCCACTCTCGCCATCTCTCCACTCCTAGTGCGCGATTGTCTTTTCATGTATGGAATAGCCGGGTTCAAGCTTACCCCATCCCATATCCAGGGCATGTGGCTAGTTAAGATAGTCCTTGATCAACAGGCCCACATACGCATCCAATCCTTAATTAACCTAGGTAGAACATCACCTGTTCCTAGCCCAAGTCCCGATTTAAGTACTTCCATCCTTAGGATTGTTTGTGTTCCTTAGGATGAAAAGAGCATTATAGGGAACTTTGCAGTAAGATCCCACCATGCTCCCAATGAAAATATTCTTGCAGGTAGAAGCCGTCCTTCCTCAGGATAACCCCTGAGCTAGGCATTAATGCAAAAGACAACCTCTATCCACAAGATCTAAGCAGGGCTAAGCATTTTTGTAAATCATATTTTGATACTTCATCAGAAGTATCTATAAAGGTATGGATATCAAGGTAGACAATGCATTCAATAGTTTCCAAGCAACTCCTATAAACTTAATGCACATTTCACTAGACTTAAAGTGTATAAAAATCTTTTAAAAACACAAGGAAGGGATTGCATGCACCGGGGCTTGCCTGCAATAACACTAGATTAGTGTTTGTTAGTTGACGTCCACTTGGCGACCAGCCTTTGTCTTGGCATTCGTTCATATTATCCATCTTCAGGTTGGTCCGACTGACAACATCGTCTTGCGGAGATGTCCAATCTCTGCATTATCCTGGGGTCGACTTGGGTCGTCTTTCGTATCACATGATTAATTATCGTACCTAAATGAAATGCATGGTGCATATAAATGGATATAAGCAGGAATATCACAAACCTAAATAATGCTACACGATAGCGAATTAAACACCTATAGCAAGACATCGCAAATCTAGTATGAAAATACTAGATGTCGATATCACATTAAAACTATAGCTATGACATTCTAACTTAATCGGACTCAATTCTAAAAGCACACAACAGTAAACTATGTATAAGCATTTTCCTCTCCTAAAATATACCCCGACCGACTTATAGAACTTAGGGTCATTACTTGCTTCAATTAATTTGTATTATTATTTTTTTATCAACTTAAATATCCGAAGTATTTACATCTACCATGGGGTTTTCTCGGATTTTGAGTGAAGTCGTCTTGCTAACACTATTCTCCTTCAATTTATTTGGACGACGACACACATAAATTTACGACTACTATCGCAAGTGAACAACACAGAACGTAATACTTATTAAGTTAATCGTACCACGTAAATTAGTCTACCAACATATTATTCGTCTAACTTTGCATCAAAAATCCAAACATAGAAGATGTGTAACACCACAGGTGTTACTTAGGGTTTTCACTTAAGACTACAGAAGTAAGCCCATCATCACATGTGACTTAACTTGAGTAAAGGAATTCAAACATGGAAATCAAGATCCTAAATAAGTGCAACCTATCTTAGATGTCATGCCTTGGCTTACCATGCACATAGAAGGGAGAGAAATTGCCCAAAACTCTACTGCACCCCCTGTGGACAATTGGAGTACTATAGGTAAGTATGACCAAAAAGTTATGAAAACCACTTGATCATGTCTTGGGCCAATTATAAAAGAAGTAGTGCACTTAATACCCTACAAATAATAGTAAGAAAGTAACCCCAAAAAGATTTCAGAAAAACCCCAAAAGGTTCACCAAAGGGTTGAGCACAAAAGAAAAATCAAAATTTTTCTAAGTCCAAAACCAACCCTTGGCCAATGATCAAACATGTTCACCCTCATTCAAACTTCAAAACCATTTGACCCAATTGATAAAGTGGCACAAAAATACCTCTAGAATACCCTGGAGAAAGTTGAACCCCACCCCAAGTCGTTTGACACGACTTGGCATATCTTTTGTCCCGGTTTGGACAGCTAGGACAGAGGCAACTTCTCACCTCTATATCTCCCTACCCCGACCGTATCTTGGCTTGGGACTCACATAAAAAAGATAGGATATGGTGCAGGGAAGATACCGTACACAGTGGTTTTGCCAAGATCTGCATGCTAAGGTGCTCCAATCGGCCGTTGAACCATGGCAGAAGCAAACACACACGTGTTCGACGCGGGCTGACACTCGGGGGCACGCCCAGAGCATGCCCGTGCGCGAACCCCCGCGCGCCCGCGGCCGCTCGTGACCACGCCCGCGCCATGGCTATAAAGCCCGCCCCAGTGCCTGGCTATCTTCCCAGTTGCATCCTCTGTCCCGCGCCAAACTCCCCGGAGCTCGCCCCTAGCTCCGGCGACCTCTCCATGACCCGCCAAAGCCGCCCGAGGACAACCACCATGGCCGAACCGTTTCCCGCCCTCCTCCGCTCAATCCAAGCCCCTAGGTAACTTCCTTAGGAGGCCGTGAAGCTTGCTAGAGCTTGAACAAGGGACCCCCGCCACCGGAAAGGCGCAATCGCGCTCGCCGGAGTTGGAACCCCGCCGGCGCACGTAGACCGGGTAAGTCTCTGCGCCATTTTCCGATTCACTGCACACATAGCCTCTACGTCATCCCATGGAGCTCATCGTGCCGTTTAATTGAACTAGATTGCCATGGTTAGGCCGGAGCTCTTGCCGCCGACGTGTTCACCCGCCTGCCCGCGTGGACCGATCGATTCCGGCCACCCCTGTCATCGAGCCATACACCGCTGTGACCGCCAGGACCTCCCGAAGCCAGCCCCGCCCCTCGCCGGACCTCTCTCGCCACCGGTAAGCCGCGCCGCCCTTTTCCTTTCCGCGGTTACTGTTTACATAAGGGGAGGGACCTCGGGGGAGAAGAAGAAAAGGCCAGGGGGTTTTGTGCGCTGTCAGCGGCTCAGGAGAATAGTAGCGCAGGGGTATAACTGAAACGATTAGTTTAGAAAGAATCCAGGGTCTTTGGTGCAAAGTGGATTTCCAGGAAACCTTTTTAAATATTCTGATTAAATCGAAACAGAACTTGAAAAATTCATAACTTCAGTTTGGTTTACCCAAATCGAGTCAAACCAATTTTGCCAGATTCTAAATGATATAAACTACCTAGGAAAAATATAAAACTCCTAAGTGTTACAACAAACTTTAAAGTTTTAATTTAAATGATTAACTAGTCAAAAGCTAAAAGAAATAAGGAAAAATAACTACACTATTAGACTGGGGTTAAAAAAATTTAGAGAAGTACTTAATCACTTCCTAACCTTTTTAAAAATAATAAACCCCTCTGTACACCCCATTAAGGTAGAGTTTACCATTTAAATCACTTTTTGCTTAAAGTTGAAGAAAATATAAAAGGTGGTTTAAATAAAGAACTAGGGAGCACCCACATTTTCGTTAGCTTTCTTATTCAGTATAGTTCACTAGAAAAATTTCTTATACCCTTGTTTAGTGCAAAGGAAAGGAGATACCCTTTTAATTTAGAAAAACAAGGAAACCTTAGAAAAACCCTAGAAAAATAACCATGCAGAGAAAACACCCCAAACCTTGGGATAACTAATGTTTTGTTATTATGAACATAGGAAAAATATGAAATCTGTTGTTTGACATTTTTTAAATAACAAGTTAGCAGTAAGTGCCTTTTTAACATTAAACTTTAGAAAATCACAACTAAATAACCACCAAATAACCTTCTGTGATTTTTTGGCACAGGAGCATGTTATTACCTTTAGATACCAGCAAAAATGACCCTTAGGACAGAACCCACCCCTAGTTAAGAGTTGTAGTGCAAAGTGACCCCTTTGCCCCAACTTTTGTTATTTTTGCCCAGGGCATATTCCATTTATTTTGGACCTCAAATTTATAGGACAGATTACAGTGACAAATAGTAACCCACTGTAATTTTGACAGAATTTTTGGAAAAAGGTAAATCACTGTTGTAGTTCAAACCCACACTAGAATTCATAATTAGAAAATGAAAAGGGGGAATTAATAGTGGAGACTAATGTTACCCAAACCCAACCAGTAAAACCCCTTAAATGCCTACTAAAACATCTAAGGGAAATCCAAGTTTCAATCCACTATGCTTATCCCTAGACAAAACCCAAACCTAAATTGATAAGTGTCGGGGACCATAATTAGGGGTACCCTCAAGGCTCCTAATTCTCAGCTGGTAACCCCCATCAGCACAAAGCTGCAAAGGCCTAATGGGTGCGACTAAGTCAGGGATCGGTCCATTCGAGGGACTCGATCACGCCTCGCCCGAGCCCAGCCTCGGGCAAGGGCAGCCGACCCCGGAGGATCCCCGTCTCGCCTGAGGCCCCCCTCCGGCGACGAACATACTTCCGGCTCGCCCGAGGCCCAGTCTTCGCCAAGAAGCAACCCTGGCCAAATCGCCACGCCAACCGACCAAATCGCAGGGGCATTTAATGCAAAGGTGGCCTGACACCTTTATCCTGACGCACGTCCTCCGGTCGACACAGCCGAAGTGACGCAGTCATTTCGCCGCTCCACTGACCGGCCTGACAGAAGGACAGCGTCGCCTGCGCGGCTCCGACTGCTGTGCCACTCGACAGAGTGAGGCTGACAGGCAGTCAGGCCCGACCTCAGGCACCATAGGAAACTCCGCTTCGCTCGACCTAGGGCTCGGACTCGGGCTCAGCCCTGGAAGACGGCGAACTCCGCTCCGCCCGACCCAGGGCTCGGACTCGGGCTAAGCCCCAGAAGACGGCGAACTCCGCTCCGCCCGACCCAGGGGGTCGGCTCGGACTCGGGCTCAGCCCCGGAAGACGACGAACTCCGCTCCGCCCGACCCAGGGCTCGGACTTGGGCTCAGCCCCGAAAGACGGCGAACTCCGCTCCGCCCGACCCAGGGCTCGGACTTGGGCTCAGCCCCTGAAGACGACGAACTCCGCTTAGCCCGACCCAGGGCTCGGACTCAGCCCTGGCCTCAGCCGATGGTCTCCGCCCCGCCCGACCCAGGGCTCGGACTCGGGCTCAGCCCTAGAAGGCGGGGAACTCCGCTCCGCCCGACCCAGGGCTCGGACTCGGGCTCAACCCCTAAAGACGACGAACTCCGCTTCGCCCGACCCCAGGGCTCGGACTCAGCCCTGGCCTCAGCCGACGGTCTCCGCCTCACCCGACCCAGGGGCTCGGACTCAACCTCGGCCTCGGAAGACAGACTCGACCTCGACCTCGGAGGAGCCTCCACATCGCCCAACCTAGGGCACAGACCGACCACGTCAACAGGAGGCGCCATCATTACCCTACCCCAAGCTGACTCAGGCTACGGGAAACAAGGCCGGCGTCCCATCTGGCTCGCTCCGCCAGACAAGCAATGATGGCGCCCCGCACGCTCTATGACGACGGCGGCTCTCAGCCCCCTTACGGAAGCAAAAGGACGTCAGCAAGGACTCGACAGCTCCGATAGCTGTCCTTCCGCCAGGCTCCAGCGCTCCTGCGATGGCCACGACACCACACGAACCGGGTGCTAAAACCTCTCCGGCTGCCACGATGGCATGTACTTAGGACGCTAGCTCTCCTCCGCTAGACACGTTAGCACTCTGCTACACCCCCATTGTACACCTGGATCCCCTCCTTGCGCCTATAAAAGGAAGGACCAGGGCCCTCTTACAGAAGGTTGGCCACGCGGGGAAGAGGACGGGACAGACGCTCGCGTGAGGCCACTCGCTCCCCCTCCCGCGTGGACGCTTGTAACCCCCTACTGCAAGCGCACCCGACCTGGGCGCGGGACAAACACGAAGGCTGCGGGATTTCCACCTCCCTCTCTCCAGCTGCCTTTTTCCCCCCTTCGCGCTCCGTCTCGCGCCGACCCATCTAGGCTGGGGCACGCGGCGACATTTCACTCGTCGGCCTAGGGACCCCCCGGTCTTGAAACGCCGACAGTTGGCGCGCCAGGTAGGGGCCTGCTGCGTGTTGACGAACAGCTTCCCGTCAAGCTCCAGATGGGCAGTCTCCAGCAACCTTTCCAGCCCGGGACGGTGCTCCGTTTCGGGAGTCTTGAGTTCATGTCCCTCGACGGCAGCTACGACATGATACTCCTCCCACCGCCGTGCGACAACGACAATGGCGGCCGACAGCCCGCCCGCCGGCGGCGGAATCGACGACGTCTTCCCCGCGTGGTGGAAGAACAACATTCGAGCTCACCCTGCCCTCTCCCCCACCAACGGAGGAGGAGGCGTGGCAACCAAGGCCAAGCAGGAGGCGGCACCTCGTCGGCTGTCGAGCAAGTCGACGGCGTCGGCGCCCCAACGGGGGGCGCGTCGGGCATCGACCTCGCGTTTGAGATGAAGACGAGCGCCGTCTCCCCGCAACACGCCAATTCCAAGCAAACGGACGACGCCAGCACGCTCGCGAAAGGCTTGCTGGGCGTCACCCTCGTACCTGAGATGACGGTGCAGTCAGTCCCGGACGTGACTTCATCACCGCCCGTCGACCAAGAGGTACCGACTGATTCCCATCTCACGCCTCTTGGATTCAGCCTCGACCCGCCAAGCGGCTTCGCTTTGGCGGACTCTCTCGTAGAGGCGAGTCCGAACCCTCTGGGGTATCGTATGCGGTCACCCTGGGACCGGCTGACGGACGTCCCGACCTACGGGCCCTCGGGGTCCGAGGAAGATGACGAGCCCGACTTCTGTTGGGACTTCTCCGGACTTGGTAACCCCAGTGCCATGCGGGACTTCATGTCCGCATGCGACTACTGCCTTTCCGACTGTTCCGACGGTAGCCGCAGCCTCGGCGACGAGGACTGCGGCCCAAGTCGCGAATGTTTCCACGTCGATCTAGGGGGTCCCTCCGAAGGCAACCATCTTGGTATGCCGGAGAACGGTGATCTCCCTAGGCCTGTGCCTCGCGTTGACATCCTACGGGAGCTAGCTGTGGTCCCCGTTCCGGTGGGGGGTCATGACCCACAGCTCGAGCAAATCCACGGGGTGCCGGCCAGGCTCGACGAGGGAGCAGGAGCACTTGAGCCGATCCGCCGGGACGTCGGGCAGGAATGGGCGGGCCAACCTCCGGCCGGACAAACGCGTCATCTACCCCAGGGTATCCAGCACCGCATCACCGACGATGTCAGATTAAGGCCGCCACCCGCTTCCAGTGGGGTCGGCCAGAACCTGGCTGCAGCGGCAATGCTTCTCCGCGCGATGCCGGAGCCATCAACCACCAAGGGGCGGCGAATCCAGGGAGAGCTCAAGAATCTCCTGGAGGGCGCCGCGGTTCGACGGGCCGAAAGCTCTGCCTCCCGAAGGCAAGGGTACCCCTCGTAACATCGCGCCGCGACTTCCCGATTCATGCGGGAAGCCTCGGTCCACACCGGGCGCACGCGCAACACAGCGCCTACGGCCCCGGGTCGCCTCGGCAACGAGCACCATCACCGCGACCGTCGGGCCCACCTCGACGAGAGGGTGCGCCGAGGCTACCACCCCAGGCATGGGGGACGCTACGACAGCGGGGAGGATCGGAGTCCCTCGCCCGAACCACCCGGTCCGCAGGCTTTTAGCCGCGCCATACGACGGGCGCCGTTCCTGACCCGGTTCCGAACCCCGACTACTATCACAAAGTACTCGGGGGAGACGAGACCGGAATTGTGGCTCGCAGACTACTGGCTGGCCTGCCAACTGGGTGAAACGAACGATGACAACCTCATCATCCGCAACCTCCCCCTGTTCCTCTCCGACACCGCTCGCGCCTGGTTGGAGCACCTGCCTCCGGGGCAGATCTCCAACTGGGACGACCTGGTCCAAGCCTTCGCCGGCAATTTCCATGGCACGTACGTGCGCCTTGGAAACTCCTGGGACCTCTGAAGCTGCCGGCAGCAGCCGGGAGAGTCTCTCCGGGACTACATCCGGCGATTCTCGAAGCAGCGCACCGAGCTGCCCAACATCACCGATTCGGATGTCATCGGCGCGTTCCTCGCCGGCACCACCTGCCGCGACCTGGTGAGCAAGCTGGGTCACAAGACCCCCACCAGGGCGAGCGAGCTGATGGACATCGCCACCAAGTTCGCCTCTGGCCAGGAGGCGGTTGATGCTATCTTCCGGAAGGACAAGCAGCCCCAGGGCCGCCCACCGGAAGATGCCCCCGAGGCGTCAACTCAGCGCGGCGCCAAGAAGAAGGGCAAGAAGAAGTCGCAAGCGAAACGCGACGCCACCGACGCGGACCTTGTCGCCGCCGCCGAGTACAAGAACCCTCGGAAACCCCCCGGAGGTGCCAACCTCTTCGACAAGATGCTCAAGGAGCCGTGCCCCTATCATCAGGGGCCCGTCAAGCACACCCTTGAGGAGTGCGCTATGCTTCGGCGCCACTTCCACAGGGCCGAGCCACCCGCGGAGGGTGTCAGGGCTCGCGACGACGACAAGAAGGAAGATCACCAGGCAGGAGAGTTCCCCGAGGTCCGCGACTGCTTAATGATCTACTATGGGCAAGCGGCAAACGCCTCGGCTTGGCACCGCAAGCAAGAGCGTCGGGAGGTCTGTTCGGTGAAGGTGGCGGCGCCAGTCTACCTAGACTAGTCCGACAAGCCCATCACCTTCGACCAAGCCGACCACCCCGACCACGTGCCGAGCCCGGGGAAATACCCGCTCATCGTTGACCCCGTCATCGGCGACGTCAGGCTCACCAAGGTCCTCATGGACGGAGGCAGCAGCCTCAACATCATCTACGCCGAGACCCTCGGTCTCCTGCGTGTTGATCTGTCCTCGGTCCGGGCAGGCGCTGCGCCTTTCCATGGGATCATTCCCGGGAAGCGCGTCCAGCCCCTCGGACAACTCGACCTTCCCGTCTGCTTCGGAGCACCCTCCAACTTCCGAAGGGAGACCCTCACGTTCGAGGTGGTCGGGTTCCGAGGAACCTACCACGCAGTGTTGGGGAGGCCATGCTACGCGAAGTTCATGGCCGTCCCCAACTACACCTACCTCAAGCTCAAGATGCCGGGCCCCAACGGGGTCATCACCGTCGGCCCCACGTATCGACACGCGTTCGAATGCGACGTCGAGTGCGTGGAGTACGCCGAGGCCCTCGCCGAATCCTAGGCCCTCATCGCCGACCTGGAGAGCCTCTCTAAGGAGGTGCCAGACGTGAAGCACCACGCCGGCAACTTCGAGCCAGCGGAGACGGTTAAATCCGTCCCCCTCGACCCCAGCAACGACGCCTCCAAGCAGATCCAGATCGGCTCCGAGCTCAACCCTAAATAGGAAGCAGTGCTCGTCGACTTTCTCCGCGCAAACGCCAATGTTTTCGTGTGGAGTCCCTCGAACATGCCCGACATACCGAGGGATGTCGCCGAGCACTCGCTGGATATTCGAGCCAGAGCCCGACCCGTCAAGCAGCCTCTGCGCCGATTCGACGAAGAAAAGCGCAGAGCCATAGGCGAGGAGATCCACAAGCTAATGGCAGCAGGGTTCATCAAAGAGGTATTCCATCCCGAATGGCTTGCCAACCCTGTGCTTGTGAGAAAGAAAGGAGGGAAATGGCGGATGTGTGTAGACTACACTGGTCTAAACAAAGCATGTCCGAAGGTTCCCTACCCTCTGCCTCGCATCAATCAGATCGTGGATTCCACTACTGGGTGCGAAACCCTGTCTTTCCTCGATGCTTACTCTGGGTATCACCAAATCAGGATGAAGGAGTCCGACCAGCTCGCGACTTCTTTCATCACGCCCTTCGGCATGTACTGCTATGTCACCATGCCGTTCGGCTTGAGGAATGCGGGTGCGACGTACCAGCGGTGCATGAACCATGTGTTCGGCGAACACATTGGGTGGACAGTCAAGGCCTACGTCGATGACATCGTAGTCAAGACGAGGAAAGCCTCCGACCTCCTTTCCGACCTTGAAGTGACATTTCGATGTCTCAAGGCGAAAGGCGTGAAACTCAATCCCGAAAAGTGTGTCTTCGGGGTACCCCGAGGCATGCTCTTGGGGTTCATCGTCTCCGAGCGGGGCATCGAAGCCAACCCGGAGAAGATCGCAGCCATCACCAGAATGGGGCCCATCAAGGACTTGAAAGGCGTACAGAGAGTCATGGGATGTCTTGCGGCTCTGAGCCGCTTCATCTCACGCCTCGGCGAAAGAGGCCTGCCTCTATTCCGCCTCTTAAGGAAGGCCGAGTGCTTCACTTGGACCCCTGAGGCCGAGGAAGCCCTCGGGAACCTGAAGGCGCTCCTCGCGAACGTGCCCATCTTGGTGCCCCCCGCTGCCGGAGAAGCCCTCTTGATCTACGTCGCCGTGACCACCCAGGTGGGTAGCGCCGCGATTGTGGTTGAGAGACAAGAAGAGGGGCATGCATTGCCGAGACATGCATCAACCCTCCGCCAAGACCGACTACACGCTCGAGCCTGAGAAGGCCTCGGCCGAGCCTGAGGCACCCTCGGCCCGGCCTGAGGCACCCTCGGCCCAACCCGGGGCGCCCTCGGCTCGGCCCGAGGTACCCTCGGCCCCCAAGGGTGAGGCACTACGCATCGAGGAGGAGCTAAGCGGGGTCACGCCTAATCGAAACTGGCAGACCCCGCACCTGCAATATCTCCACCGAGGAGAGCTACCCCTCGACCGAGCCGAAGCTCGACGGTTGGCGCGGCGCGCCAAGTCGTTTGTCTTGCTGGGAGATGGGAAGGAGCTCTACCGTCGCAGCCGGAAATGCCTTCCGACAAGGTTTCTACTGGCCGACGGCGGTGGCCGACGCCACTCGAATTGTCCACACCTGCGAAGGGTGTCAGTTCTACGCAAGGCAGAACCACCCCTTGCAGAAGGCACCCGGGGGCTGCACGCACCCCTGGGAAGGGCTGTTCGTCATCACCAAAGTTCTGAAGCTCGGAATGAACAAGCCGACCGACAGTCAAGGCGAGGTCACACCAACACTTCGAACATCCAAGAGCTACGTCGCTTCTACCCTAAAGATGTGTTCAAGATTTTCGTATACCTCGTTCCCACGCAAAATTTGGTCATCAAGGAAGGGTCAGCCTTGCCTCGGCAAAGCCCGACCCTCCCTCGGGGGCTAGAAGGGGGGAACCCCCTCTGCATCAAAATTTTCAATCAAAAAGGCTTTTGCGTTCCCCCGGCTATGTCGGAAGCAGGACCCCAAGAAGCGAACGCGGGTGCATGTAAGTGGCGAGGCCGACTGAGCCGAGGGACTCCTACGCCTCTGGGTTACGGATACCTCACTCGTCAGCCACCACGAAAAATGGCTCCTACTTGGGCAAGCCACCCTGCTACTGACGGGTGGGGCCGGACACGCAAAATGAAAGGAAAAGGGGCACGACTTTGTGCTACGATAATAAAGTGTTCAGGCCTCAGCGGCCGCAAAAAGACACACGTGCATTCAAAGGAAACTGCTCCGACAGAGTTAGGCGTCGCCCGGGGAAGGAGCCGCGCCTTCGGCTTCGTCCCCGCCCTCGGCAAAGTCCACCCCGGCTTCGGACGACGGCGCAGGCGGGAGGATCTCTGCCTCGAAGGTGGTCGCCAGCACTGCGCTCGGACCCGCGGCGGCCGCGTCGAGCCTCTGGACTTCAGCCAGGGCGGCTTCATCTTCGTCAGGAAGGCAATACCCCTCGCTGACCCGCTCCAGATCCACGACGTAGTGGGAAGCGAGCACGGCGAAGGCCCGCCTGACGCCGTGGTGTAGCGCCTCGCTGAGTCTACCGCGCACGTGATCGCCCAAGGCCTGCAGGCGACTTTGAGGGGAGCTTCCTGAGGGGACGTCGCCTAAGCCAAAGACCCGGCAGAAGTCAGAGATGGCCTCGGACATGGCCGCGTGGTCGGCCTCCCTCTGCTCGGCCGCCCCGGCAAGCGCCCTGGTGGACTCATCAAGGGCGGACTCAAGCTCTGCGAACAGCCAGAGCGCAAGGCCTCAAACACAAGCGGAGGAAACAAGCTGAAACGAAAACCAGAAATGGCCAGGACATACCTCCGGCTCGGGCACGCTGCTCCGAAGCTGCGGCCTGGGCTACGGCTAGGTCTGCTGCAAGGGCTCCAGCCCGGCTTTCGGCCTCGGCAGCCCGGCCCCGGGATTGGTCTCGCTCATCGGCGACCTGGTCGAACTCCGACTGCCGTCGCTGCACCTCTCCGCGTGCCGCTGCCGCCTCTGCGCGTGCCGCTGCCGCCTCTGCTCTCAGATCGGTGCAGAGCAACCGAAGGTCTGCCACCTCGGTGCCCTGCTGGGAGAGGCGCGCAGTAGCCCCGGCAAGCGAGGTCCTCAGGGATCGCAGCGAGCCCCAGATATCGACCTCATGGCGGATGAACGACGACTCGGCGGCGCTCAGATCCGACAGAGCCTGAGGGAAGGAAGCGGGGTGTCACAAAAGACGCCTTGGTCACAAAAAAGGTATGCCTGAAACCATTACCTGGAGGATCTTGGGGACGTCCCTGTAGAAGACCTCCAGCGATGACCGGAGCGACCCCACTGTTGCCTCGGCACACTCGCGGAGCTCGTCCCAAGACTGCTCCTCCCGCTCATCGTCAAGAATGAAGAAGGGATCCGAAGCCTCACGGGTCCAGAACCGGAGCAACTAGCGCTGCCTCTCAGAGCTCTGCCGCGCGGGGACAAGGCTGCCGCTCGGTGGGACTGATCACGTTTCCACGCCCCCCTCCTCCGAGGCACCGAGCGTCGACGCCTCGGCCATCTCAGCATCGGCGGCGACAGGCCGCTCCCCGACCAGGACGGCAACGGCTTCAGCGGCAGCTGGCGCCAGCACCGGCGGCATGTCCGGTGGGCCTGAGGCCATGTCCGCGCCAGCCGCCTCCCCTAGCACGATGGCCGCCTCGGCAGAAGAGCCGGCCTTGGGAACTCGCTCCACGGCGACTGGTGCCGCCTGAGCCCCCGCTGTGGAGCGCCTTGCGAGAAGGTCAGCTGAACAGCGAGGCCCGGCACGGCACCGGCTGCGGAAGCCGACGCCGTCTTAAGGGCTTTCCGGGGAGCCAGATCGGTCAGGCCATGGCTTCGCTTGCTGAGGAGGAAAGAAAAGTCGCGGTCGGGACATACGAATGAGAAGCCAGGACGAAGACATTCCAAGATACTTACCCGCTCCGGGCCATGATCAACCGTGCCTGAGGAGAGGTCTCTCGGATCTCGACCCCCGAAGGCACCACCGAGGTCCGCCTCGCCGCCAGCTTCGGTACCGCCCTCACCTTGGGCACCTTGGACGCCCGGGACACGGACTGCCCAGGCGCTGCCACGACGACCTGAGGGTCACCCTCCTGCGCTGCCGGCGTGGCCGACGGCTCCCGGGGAACAGACGCCTCGGCCTGACTCCCCGGGGTCACCTCAACTTCCCCGGCCGAGGGGTCAAGTACCCCCTCGGTCTGCCCCCGCTCTTCGGGCCGGGACCTCGGTGTCCCGACTTCGGGAACTGACGGCGTCAGCCCACTTGGGGGCTGGCTTGACGACTCCTGGCCTAGTCCCAAACCCAGGCTGAGGCCGAGGTGGGCAGCCATGTCGTCATCCTCGTCATCATCTTCATCATCGTCGTCGTCGTCAGGCGTTTCCGGTGACGGCTCCCTCGGGAGTCCCTCCCTCTTCTGCCGACGACGGAGCTTTTCCAAGGCGTCTCGGGCCCACGTCCGCTCGCGGGCCCGGGCCTTCTCCGCGTCCTTCTTTTTCTTCTTCTCCTCCGCGGCAACCCGCCATGCTGCTCGGTCCACCGCGTCCTCCGGGACCCGTGGCCGGGAAGGCTTGTGCCACCCTACCTCCTGGGGACGGATGGAAATCCCGACTGTAAGTACCAAGGGCAACCTGACGCAAGGAGAAGGAAGGAGCGGACACTCACCAGGGTCACACACCCGTGGTCGGGGCGCATCAAGGGCTGAGAGAAGGCACTGGCGACCGGCTTTCGCAACGCGACGGCCACCCGCCCGTGGAGAACGTCGATGGGAAGAGGATCCGAGGACATCCGCGAGCCCTCCAAGTCAGCCTCCGGCGTCATCTCCCAAAGTGGCAACCGCCGCTCCGCCAAGGGAAGCACCCTACGGCGGTGAATGGCGGCAATCACTCCCGCGGCGGTGAGTCCTCCTTTCCGCAACACCTCCAGGGCCTTGAGAAGGGGCTCGAGGTTCTTCTGTCTGTCGTGCGGGGTCCGGTAGCGCCAAGCATCGGCGGCGGTGGTAACCACACGCTGAGAAAACGGCGGGAGCATCTCGCCGTCATTCCGGAGGTAGAACCACCGGCGCTGCCACCCTTTATTCGAGGACGCAAGGATGGCGGGGACGTACAGCGACGCCCGCGACTGCCTCAGCTGGAGGATGCAACCGCCAGCCCGCACTGCCGCGCGGACCCTTCTCTCCCCCGTCGGCAAAGCAAAAAGCTCCGCGGAAAAGAGATGAGTCCACAAGTCCCAGTGGGGGGCGATCCCCAAGTATCCTTCGCACACTGCTATGAAAATGGCGGCTTGTGAGATGGAGTTGGGGCTGAGGTTGTGCAACTCCACCTCATAGTTGTACAGGATCGCCCGCATGAAGCGGCTTGCCGGCACACCGAACCCCCGCTCGTGGAAGGAGACGAAGCTCACGACGTACCCCGGCGGCGGGGACGGGGCGGCTCCGCTCGCGGGAGGAATCCACTCCGGCTGCCTCTCATCAGAGAGAGGGCGAAGTAAACCCTCAGCAACAAGATCCTCCAGGTCATCCGCTGTGACCGTGGAGAAAGGCCATGGATCGCGCGGCGAGATGATGGTCACCCGGTCGGCCATCACCGAGCAAAAGGGGTGGCGGCGGAAGGGACTGGGTGGGCGGTTTCCTTTTCTCCGGCTAAACCTCTCAGGTTGCGAAAACCTAAGGAGGAGGCGAGAAGCGGAGCAAAGAACCGTCGCTAGACCCTCCCCCGAGTATATAAAGACCAAGGCGAGACCCGTTCAACGTTTCGCCCGGACCCGCCGCGGGATTCAAAAACCCAAAGCGAAACGACCGTTCCTCGAACGGCTCGCGCACGCGCAACGGCCACCTCGCGAACCGCCCGCTCCGTCGCATTAACTCCGCGGCGCGACAGGCGGTGCCTCTGGCAGGAGAAGCGAGCGACGCTTCGCCTTCGCCATAATGACCGCGTCAAAAAAGGTACGCCACATCATTCGATTTCGTATCCTTTTCCTTTTTCCTCTTTCTCTCTCTTACAACAGGGACCGGGAAAGGGGGATACCCCGAAAAGGATCCTTCTCCGTGAAGGAAACAGGCTCCGAGCCTCCCTACTGATCAGAGGTTCGAAGGCTGGCCCCTCGGAGGGGTTTAACAGCCGCCTCAGAGCGCGTGGGCTCCACACCCACTACTGGTCAGAGGTGTAACACCCCAGGTGTTACTCAAGGTGTCCACCCAGGGCTACTCCCTTTTTAACCCATTATCACATGGGGATTGAATTGGGCAAAGTACATCAAACTTGGAACTCAAGGTCCTAATCAAGTGCAAACCATCTTGGATATCATGCCCTAGCTTGTCATGTGCATCTAAGTGGAAATTTTCCCAAAACCCTAAAGCAAACCCCTCATGGGCAATAGGAACCCTAATTGAAGCTATGATCAAAAGATCATGTAAACCTTATGATCATGGCTTGGGCCAAATATAAAAGTTGTAATATACTTCATAACCTACAATTAATAGTAAGGAAGTACCCCCAAAAAGTTTTCAGAGAAGTCCTAAAAAGTTCACCTAAGGTTCAGCACAAGGGAGAATTCAGATTTTGCCTAAGTATAAAAACTAACCCTTGAACAAAGATTCCACATGTTCACCTTAATCCAAATTTCAAAACCCTTTGACCCAATTGACAAAGTGGCGCCAAATTAACCCTAGAACACCCTGGAAAGAGATGACACCTACCCTAGGGCGCTAGACACGACTTGACACCATTTTTGTCTCGGCTTAGACCTAGCTGACACAGCCAACTTCTCCCCCCTCTATCTCCCTACCCCGACCATATCTTGACTTGGAACTCACAGCAAAAAGGTAGGATATGGAGCAGAGAAGCGACCGTACACAGTGACTTTGCCAAGATACGCACGCTATGGTGCTCTAATCCGCCGTTGAACCATGGCAGAAGCAAGCTTCCACGTGTTCGACGCGAGCTGACATCCGGGGGCGCGCTCAGAGCACGCCCGTGCGCGAACCCCCGCGCGCCCGCGGCCGCCCGTGACCACGCCCGCGCCACGGCTATAAAGCCCGTCCCAGTGCTCGGCTGCCTTCCCCGTTGCCTCCTCCGTACCTCGCCTGACTTACCCGAGCCAGCAATTAGCTCCGGCGACATCCCCGCGACCCGCCAGTGCCGCCCGAGAGCAACCACCGTGGCCAGCCCCTTTCCCGTCCTCCTCCGTTCGATCCAAGCCCTCAGATAGCTTCCTGGTGAGGCCGTGAAGCTTGCTCAAGCTTGAACCGAGGACCCGCGTCACCGGAATAGCTCAATCGTGCTCGCCGGAGTTCAAAAACCCGCCGGCGCACGTGGACCGGGTAAGCCTCTGCACCATTTTCCAATTCGTTGCGCGCATGGCCTCTACATCACCCCGTGGAGCTCCTCGTGCACCTTAATTGAACTATACCGCCATGGTTTGGCCGGAACAGGAGCCGCCGACGACCCCCGCCGCCTGTGCTCGTGGCCAGGGTAGCTCCGACCACCTCCGACGCCGACCCGCACACCGACGTGACCGTCGTGACCTCCCGGACGTCACTGACCACCCCGCCGGAGCTCTACTGCCGCCGGTAAGCCTCGCCGCCGTAATCTATGCCGCGGGTACTGTTTAAGTCAGTCAGGGAGCGCGGGTTAGATTTCGGTTAGGTCCAGGGGGTTTTGTGCAATGTCAGTGACCCATGCCAATAGTAGACCGAGGACTGTTTTGTGAGAAAAGAAGGAGATAAAACCCAGGGGCCTCAGCGCAAACCTGTTTTCTTTTCCATTTTCGAATTTATTTTCTTTTGTTATGGCAGATAACTTAATAAATGCATAACTTGAAGAATAATCATCCAAAAATGTTCAAACCAATTTTGCTAGACTCTGGGAATTATGAACTATCAGATAAAAATAGTAAAACCCATAGTTCCTGTATTCTTTTCTGAAGTTTCAAATTAAATAAGAAAACTGCTCAAAACTTAATATTAGAAGGAAAAATAGAAATATTGTTTGACTAGGGTTAGCAAAATTTGGAGAAGTTTATATCTACCTACTGACCCAATTAAAAATGCTAAACCTCTCTGTCCACCCCATTAAGTTAGTTTTTGCCCCTTATTTTACAATATGCTCAAGGTTAAGAAAAATAGAAAATGTGATTTAAATAATGAACCAGAGGGCACCCTTATTTTTGTTAGGATACTTATTCAAGATAGTTCACTGGAAAAATATATCATACCCTGTTTTAGTATAAAATAAGTAGGATACCTTTTATTTTAATAAAACAAGGGAAACTTAGAAAAACCCTACAAAAATAACCCCAAGGTGAAAACACCCCACCCTTGGGATGGAAAATGTTTTGCTAATAAAAACTTAAGAAAAATATGAAATTTGCTGTTTGACATTTTTCAAATAACAATGTAGTAGAAAGTGCCTTTTTGGCATTAAACTTTAGAAAATCATAACTAAATAACCACCCCTTAGCCTCCTGTGGTTTTTGACACAGAAGCCTATTATTACTGTTAGATGTCAACAAAAATAATCTTTAAGACAGACCCCACCTCTAATTAAGAGTTGTAGTACAAAGTGGCCCATTTACCCAATTTGTTATTCTTTTTGTCCTAAGCTTAGCCTTTATTTGTGGAGCCTCAAATTCTTAAAACAGGCTAGAATAGCAAAGGGCAACCCACTGTATTTTTTACAAAATTTTTGGAAAATATTAAACCAATGTCGTAGTTCAAACCTACACTAGAAACCATAAGTAGAAATTAAGAAAAGGAAAAATGAATAATGGTAATTAATGTCATTCTAAAACCCTTGTAAATTTGTCCACTGAAATGTATAAATACAATACAAATCCACAATGTTATCCTAAATGAAAACCTAAGCCTAAAAGGTAATAAGTATATATACCACTGTAAGCCCCGCATGACTAAGAAACCCTAAGTTACTTCTTGACTTAGTTCCTTTTAGCATAATGTTATTAAATCTTGCATAATCATGACATACATATTCATTGCATTTCGATAGACTGTAACCTTGCTGACGGAGAGTACGTCCTCGTGCCGGAGCAAGGAGCTGCTCAGGAGGTAGCCCCAGATCCAGCACCAGAGCCTGCACCAGAGGACCTGCCTGCCACTGCTTTGGAAGGCAAGCCCCGGTTTTATGCATAACATGTTATTTATACTATTTTACTTCACTTAATGATTGTAGGATTGATTGTGCACTTAGGTGTAGGAGTTGTGTTGAAACCCTAGTTGCATGATCTCAGGAATCCTATTGAGATGGAAACTAGTATGCTGGGACGAGTAGCTGCTTTATTAATTAGGATCTCGGTAGAAGTCGAGTGATTTTTCTAGCACTCGCGCGAGATCAGGAAATTGGTTGTATCCACCTTCTTATCATAATGATGCTGGTTTGTGGGCAACAATCCATGGGGATTGGTTGTCTACGGGATAAACATTTGAATAAGGATTATGGTGTGGTACCGTGAGTCAAGCGTTTGAACGTACTAAGCACATGCCGAGAAATATGGTAAATCGGTAAGCCTAGTACCTGAGTGAACCTAGCAGTGGACATATCCCCTCACGCGACCTGAGACGAGGTCTCCCATTTCGGTTATGGTGGGTACAAGTGCGGTCACTGCACGACGGCAGTCGGGGTCAGTGAGGCATTGTACGCCAAGGCGGTGAGCCCTGATCTGCTGACGGGGAATCGATGGGGACGGTTGATATGTGTGGGGACGGAGTGCCCCTACATGTCGTGTGTTTAGGTTTACCTTGCAAGGATAAAAACTCGATTCGAATCGTCTGCTTCTCGCAGCTAATGAGACTGCTTGATCCATGCTGCTACATTGAGTAACAAGTGGAATTGTGTTGAGATGATACAAGATGTTGATTGCTAAAATTGTTTGCTACTATGTATGAATAGATAGTACATCTTTAGCCTTAAGAGAGTCACACTTAATTTTGACAAAGTTAAAAACTTGATTTAGAAACTCAGTTAGTGCTTTTGGCAACCAAACCCCACAGCCAAACAGCTGCATGTCTAGAGGTAGAGGAGTAGACTCCTCACACCGGGTAAGTCTAGTTGAGTATTAGTATACTCAGCCTTGCTTGTGGCATAATTTTTACAGGTTCTCTGGAGGAAATGGTTGCTGGAGTGACTTGGCCATCCATCTTGCCACCGGGTTGGACTGTCGAGTGGGACCCTGCCTCGGCTGAGGAGGAGCATGAGGAGTGATGGGACAGGCTTCCACATCTCTCTGTTTAATTATCGTTAGTTTTATTCCGCTGCACTTCGAACAATGATGACTACTTTTGCAAAACTCCGATGGTGATGTAATAATTTAATACTCCTTCATGTATGGTTTTATGTTTTATTGTATTTGCTCTGTGACTCACCTTTGAGTGAGATTGTGGTACTTGATCCTGTCAATGTCCGTGTCGGACTAGATCCGAGGGATTGACGGATTATTCCCATTTAAGTGTGGTCTAGCCTCTAAGGCAGGGCTCAGGCACTTAACTTGGAATAATTCGGGCGGTTCGGCCACAAGAGGTTCGAAGGCCAGCCCCTCGGAAGGTTCAACGGCCGCCTCAGGCCACTCGGGCTCCTCGCCCACTACTGATCAGGGGTTCGAAGGCTGGCCCTCGAAGGGTTCACATCCGCCTTAGACATAGAGCGAGGGATGACCCTGGGTACGTTCGATACATAACCGAGGCTCGGGCTACGCTCCCGAGGTACCCTAGGACATTTCCGAGACCAGCGGGAACGATCTTGTAACGGAATCCCATCAGAGGGAGGCATCGAGCCCTCGGACCCCGTCGACAGGGGACCGGGTCCGGCAGATCACCCACAGGTACTTTTGGGTGCGCCTCTGGGCCTCTAGCCGGCCCCTAACAAATGGGGCACGGACGTCCACTCGGATTACCCGCCAGCAGCTCACCGGAGACACCATGTTCGGCACCCTCCGAGGGCAACATGGCGCTTCCCCCCCTCCTCCTTGCGAAAAGGCGACGCAGGGGCGTATGTAGAAAAGTCGAGTCTGTCCCTGACCGTCCTCTCGCCCTGTGCAAAGGCTCGGGGGCTGCTCTCGCAAACCCGGCTCCGGCCAAACCGTTGACAGCGTCAACATACCAGCCCGAGAACTTAGGACCCGACCATGCACCCGGGCTACGGCCGGCTCGCATGAGGGAACGACCAGACCAGCCGAAGCATTACGCGAGGCATTAAGACCTCGGAGGAGTGAAACCACTCCTCCGAGGCCTCGGGGGCTACACCCGGTGGGTGCGCTCGCGCGCACCCACCGGAACAAAACACAACCGAGAAAGGCTGGTCCCCCTGCAAAAAAGTGCGACAAAAGCCTCCAAGCGAGGATTGACACTCCCTTCGAGGTTCGGGGGCTACTGTCGGGGACCATAATTAGGGGTACCCTCAAGGCTCCTAATTCTCAGCTGGTAACCCCCATCAGCACAAAGCTGCAAAGGCCTGATGGGTGCGACTAAGTCAGGGATCGGTCCATTCGAGGGACTCGATCACACCTCACCCGAGCCCAGCCTCGGGCAAGGGCAGCCGACCCCGGATGATCTCCGTCTCGCCCGAGGCCCCCCTCCGGCGACGAACATACTTCCGGCTCGCCCGAGGCCCAGTCTTCGCCAAGAAGCAACCCTGGCCAAATCGCCACGCCAACCGACCAAATCGCAGGGGCATTTAATGCAAAGGTGGCCTGGCACCTTTATCCTGACGCACGTCCTCCGGTCGACAGAGCCGAAGTGACCGCAGTCATTTCGCCGCTCCACTGACCAGCCTGACAGAAGCACAGCGCCGCCTGCACCGCTCCGACTGCTGTGCCACTCGACAGAGTGAGGCTGATAGGCAGTCAGGCCCGACCTCAGGCACCATAGGAAACTCCGCTTCGCCCGACCTAGGGCTCGAACTCAGGCTCAGCCCCGGAAGACGGCGAACTCCGCTCCGCCCGACCCAGGGCTCGGACTCGGGCTAAGCCCCGGAAGACAGCAAACTCCGCTCCGCACGACCCAGGGCTCGGACTCGGGCTCAGCCCCGGAAGACGGCGAACTCCGCTCCGCCCGACCCAGGGCTCGGACTCGGGCTCAGCCCCTGAAGACGACGAACTCCGCTTCGCCCAACCCCAGGGCTCGGACTCAGCCCTGGCCTCAGCCGACGGTCTCCGCCCCGCCCGACCCAGGGCTCGGACTCGGGCTCAGCCCCGGAAGACGACGAACTCCACTCCGCCCGACTCAGGGCTCGGACTCGGGCTCAGCCCCTGAAGACGATGAACTCCGCTTCGCCCGACCCCAGGGCTCGGACTCAGCCCTGGCCTCAGCCGACGGTCTCTGCCTCGCCCGACCCAGGGGCTCGAACTCGACCTCGGCCTTGGAAGATAGACTCGACCTCGACCTCGGAGGAGCCTCCACATCGCCCAACCTAGGGCACGGACCGACCACGTCAATAGGAGGCGCCATCATTACCCTACCCCAAGCTGACTCAGGCTACGGGAAACAAGGCCGGCGTCCCATCTGGCTCGCTTCGCCAGACAAGCAATGATGGCGCCCCGCACGCTCTATGATGACGGCGGCTCTCAGCCCCCTTACGGAAGCAAGAGGACGTCAACAAGGACTCGACAGCTCCGACAGCTGTCCTTCCGCCAGGCTCCAGCGCTCCTCCGACGGCCACGACACCACACGAACCGGGTGCTAAAACCTCTCCGGCTGCCACGATGGCATGTACTTAGGGCGCTAGCTCTCCTCCGCTAGACACGTTAGCACTCTGCTACACCCCCATTGTACACCTGGATCCCCTCCTTGCGCCTATAAAAGGAAGGACCAGGGCCCTCTTACAGAAGGTTGGCCGCGCGGGGAAGAGGACGGGACAGGCGCTCGCGTGAGGCCGCTCTCTCTCCCTCCCACGTGGACGCTTGTAACCCCCTACTGCAAGCGCACCCGACCTGGGCGCGGGACAAACACGAAGGCCGCGGTATTTCCACCTCCCTCTCTCCGGCTGCCTTTTTCCCCCCTTCACGCTCCGTCTCGCGCCGACCCATCTGGGCTGGGGCACGCGGCGACATTTCACTCGTCGGCCCAGGGCCCCCCCGGTCTCGAAACGCCGACAATAAGCATAAACCACTAAGAGCCTCGTATAACCAGGAAACCCTAAGTTACTAACTAACTTAGTTTTTCTTCACTTAGCATAATGATTACTAAATCCTGCATAATCATGGCATACATATTCTTATTCATTGCATTCGATAGATTGCAACCTCGCTGACGGAGAGTACGTCCTCGTGCCGGAGCAAGGAGTTTCTCAGGAGGTAGCCTCGGATCCAGCACCAGAGCCTGCCCCAGAGGATCTGCCTGCCACAGCTTTGGAATGCAAGCCCCGGTTTTATGCATAACCTGTTCTATATGATATTTTACTACACTTAATGTTTGTAGGCTTGTATTGTGCACTTAAGTGTAGGAGTTGATTGAAACCCTAGTTGCATGAACTCAGGAATCCTTGTTGAGATGGATACTAGTATGTTAGGTCGAGTAGCTACTTTGCTAATTAGGGATCTCGGTAGAAGTCGAGTGATTTTTCTAGCACTCGCGCGAGGTCAGGAATTGGTTGTACCCACTTCATATCATATTGATGATTGGTCTATGGACACGGATCCATGGGGATGCGTGGTCTACGAGATGAAATTGGAATAAGGATTAACGTGTGGATACCTGTGTCAAGTGTTTGAATGTACTAAACATATGCCGAGAAATATGGTAAATCGGTAAGCCTAGTACCTGATTGAACCTGCTCGTAGACATATCCCCTCACGCGACCTGAGACGTGGTCTCCCATTCCAGTTATGGTGTGTACAAGTGTGGTCACTGCACGACATCAGTCGGGGTCATTGAGGCATTGTACGCCAAGGCGGTGAGCCCTGATCTGTAGCCAGGGAATCGATGGGGACAGTTGATGTGTGTGGGGACGGAGTGCCTCGCCACGTCGTGTGTTTAGGTTTACCTTGCAAGGATAAAAACTCGATCCGAATCGTCTGCTTCTCGCAGAAAATGAGACTGCTTGATCCATTGTACTGCATTGAGTAACAAGTGGAAATGTGATGATTTGGCAAAAATGTTGATTGCTAAAATTGCTTGATACCATGAATGAGTAGATAGTACACCTTTAGTCTTAAGAGAGTCACACTAAAACTTGAAAAAGCTAAAACTTGATTTTTTTAGACTCATCTAGTGCTTTTGGCAACCAAACCCCTCAGCCAAACAGCTGCATGTCTAGAGGTAGAGGAGTAGACTCCTCACACCGGGTAAGTCTAGCTGAGTATTAGTATACTCAGCCTTGCTTGTGGCATAATTTTACAGGTTCTCTGGAGGACATGGTTGTTGGAGTAACTTGGTCGTCCATCTTGCCACCGGGCTGGACAGTCGAGTTGGACCCTACCTCGGCTGAGGAGGAGCATGAGGAGTGATGGGACAGGCTTCCCCATCTCTCTGTTTACTTATCGTTAGTTTTATTCCGCTGCATCCCAAACAATGATGACTACTTTTGCAAAAACTTCGATGATGATGTAATATATTTAATACTCCTTAATGTATGGTTTTATGTTTTATTGTATTTGCTCTGTGCCTCACCATCGAGTGAGTACGTGGTACTTGTTCCTGTCAGTGGCCTCGTCGGACTAGATCCGAGGGATTGACGGGTTATTCCCATTTAAGTGTGGTCTAGCCTCTAAGGCGGGACTTAGGCACTTAAGTTGGAATAATTCGGGCAGTTCCGCCATAGCTGGTATCGGAGCTCGTACCACCACAGAGGAATCAATAAACTATAAATACCATCCTTTTTCAAAGTAAAACTTGGTAGAAACAAATGTTGGATAGATCGTAGGACGATCAGGATAGACCTAGGATGTGAAGCCTTAGGATGATAGAGGGGTAACTAGGTGGCTAATTGAGTAAGCCCTACAGGCTACTATAAGGGATGGGAGTTCCTTCCTATTCCCTCTAAGTTGATGTGAGGTCGTTTAGGACGAGCATGCATGCCTTATGTAATCAAACTACTTGGTAACTAGTTAAGAATTTTAAAATGATACGAGGCATAATAACAAAAGATAAAGTATACCATGTAATATGGTTATAACCCGAGAGAGGCCAAGTTTTGATTCATTTTTTCTTTTATACTTCTTTTTCTTTTTTTACTTACGCTTAATCGTACACAGATGACTTCTCACGGATCCTCGGACGAAGGGAATGCACAGTCGCACATGGACGGGCTTGCACGAGAGGGTTTCCCCCGTATCTTGTGGGAGGTACTTCAGGGAGCTGGTTACACGACGCCTCCCCAGTACGCGGTGCAGCTGTTTGAGAAGCACCGAGTGCCCTGTTGTAGGGTGAGGATGACCCTAGAGCCTCATCCCCTGCAGCCAGGCTGGCATTCGCTGGACTCTGAGTCTTTTGGATACAGGGCTGAGGATACTATCGAGGCGATTGCCCTTCACGGACTGACCACCTTCTGTGGTTTCCACCCCTTGGAGCTGTCCACTCACCCCATTGGTTTGTTCCCTGCGGAAAAGGAGGACGACCCAATGTGGAAGGATCGAGTGGAGCATGCCAAGGATATATGGGCTATCTACCCAGGTCAGACTGCTCACTTGACGATGCGGTGCATGAATGCCCTGTATCGTCTGCAAGTGATGTGAGGAGAGGCCATGTCTCATCTGATGGCATTGTTGGAGGCTACCAAGATCACCTTGGATAACAGGGAGGAACTTGTGGTAGATTTGTCCACTGAGATGGTGGAAAAAGACTTACAAGTGGAGCAACTGTCAAATGAGATCCAAGAGCTTGAGGAGTTAGTGGGAACCAGGGAGAACACCATTGAGGTTCTCGAGGATGAGCTGATCAACACCCAGCAGCAGCTTGCGGAGGCTAACCAGCATCTGGATATGCACCACCAGGAGATCCAGGACATGGAGGCCAACGAGGATGTCGACATCGAGGGAGGAGAGGAGCCTGCCTCCAGCTTGGGCACTGCTGGCTCAGGGAGACCACCTACCCCCGAGTCGAGCGTCGCCTCGTTTGCCCACTAGGTCGCAGGGATAGAGTTAGAAGTCTGTGACGGTAGAACTCCTCGAAGCTAGCTTAGCTTTTGCACCCCTAGGGTACTAGGATAGATAGAGTTGAGTCTTTTGAGTTACTGATGTAATCATGTTAAACTCTTTTGGAAGTATGGATGATGGATGATGCCAGCTTAAATTTAAGAAGGAAAGTTTATGCCATGTGAAATCCTTTCTAAATTATGCAAGAATATATTGGTTTTACCCTTTTGACTCTTTCACCACGATTAAACCTTGAACCTCAGAAATGTGATGTTGAGAATATACATGATTTTTCAGATGGCAGGAAGAGCGCGTCGTGGACAGAATGAGCGCATTCCTCCACCACCGCCACCGCCTCCTACTCTGCAAGAGCTGATGGCTCAGCAGAACGAGATCTTGCGACAGCTAGCTCAGCGTCAGCCACCACCTCAGCACTATGGTGGTGGTGATAATCAGCGTCACCCGGCAACAGCCACTTATCAGGAGTTCCTCAGTACCCAGCCACCGTTGTTCACCAGGGCAGAGGACCCACTTGATGCTGATGTATGGCTGAGAGTAGTGGAATCCAAATTCCCGCTACTCCATGGAGTTTGTTCAGAGGTGACTAAGGTCAGGTTCGCCACCCAGCAGCTTCGCGGACCCGCGCAGACATGGTGGGACCACTTTCTTGCTATGCAGCCAGTTGACCATGAGGTGGAATGGAGAGAGTTCAAGGCAGCTTTCAGGGGGCATCATATACCAGCAGGCATTATGGACCGAAAGCTCAATGATTTTCTGGCACTCACTCAAGGGAATCGGACAGTGTTACAGTATGCTCAGGCCTTCAATGACCTGTGCCAGTATGCCGCATATCATGCAGACACCGACGAGAAGAAGAGGGACAGGTTCAGGAGGGGGCTCAGCACTAAGCTCCGTGACCGTCTCAACACAGTCAGGGCCAACAACTATAATGAGTTAGTCAACATGGCCATTTCTCAAGAGGACTGTATCACAGCTTGTCAGGCAGAGAAGAAAAGGAAGACCCCTGTGGCAGGACCTTCAGCTCAGCCACAACGCTTCAGGATCGTGTCTGACACTCAGAACAGGGGAACCCAGCAGCAGCAAGGACGTTGGGTGATTCGACCCCAACAAACAGTAGTAGGCACCCAACCGCTCTCAGCCCCCAGTGCAGAGGAACAATCAGCAGCAGCAGCAGAAGTACCGTCAGGCCAATGACAACAGGTGTTTCACTTGTGGTAACACCGGACATTATGCCAAGAATTGCCCCAGAAACCAGCAGCGGCAGGGACAGAATGCCAACCAGAACCAAGGCAAGGGGCAGAAGGTGCAAGTAAGGCAAGGCAGACTGAACTTCACCACCATGGCTGACATTCCAGAGGGATCACCCATCATGACTGGTATCTTTTCAGTTTTGAATTATCCTGCTATTATTCTTTTTGATTCTGGTGCATCACATAGTTTTATCAGTGCCAAATTTAGTGCCAAGTGCCAATTACCTTTTCACCACACCAATGGGGGTATTACAATTTCAACACTAGGAGGCAGGGTTGCCACCTATCAAATCAACAAGAATGTGCCTATAAAGTTTGGTAGTTTGATAATCAAAACCAACCTCCTCATTTTGGGTTTGGATAGCGTGGATATCATATTTGGAACTGACTGGTTAACCAGAAATCAGGCAGTGATTGATATTGCAGCAAGGGCCATTGAGGTGCACTCGCCTACTTGTGGCGAAACCACATTATATTTGCCCGATCAGGGTTGTACCCGTTCTTGTGCATTCACCATGATAGAGTCACCGGTTGAAAGAATCCCTGTGATCTGTGACTACCCGGATGTCTTTCCTGACGAATTGCCAGGAATGCCACCCGACAGAGACATCGAGTTCGCGATTGAATTGCAACCCGGGACTGCTCCTATATCCAAGAGACCCTATAGAATGCCTCCCGCGGAATTAGCAGAGTTGAAAAAGCAGCTACAAGAGTTGTTGGACAAGGGGTTCATTCGCCCAAGTACTTCACCTTGGGGATGCCCAGCCTTGTTTGTAAAGAAGAAGGATGAGAGTCTGAGAATGTGTGTCGATTACCGCCCTCTCAATGCGGTGACCATCAAGAACAAATACCCACTGCCCCGCATTGATGTTTTGTTTGATCAGTTGGTGGGAGCCAAAGTGTTCTCCAAGATAGACCTTCGCTCGGGCTACCATCAAATCAAGATCTGTGCCAGTGATATTCCGAAGACAGCTTTCTCCACCAGATATGGGCTCTATGAGTTTTTGGTGATGTCTTTTGGGCTGACCAATTGTAATACCCAAATATGTAAACAATGGAAATAGAGTCGATCTCAATGTTTGGTGACTATTACTCATCATCACATGTGACTGATCATGTTTAAAAATGAGAAAAACCTTTACTAAAACACGAATAAACCATTGCATCATATTGGATTTTTGTTTGTGCATTTAAAACAATAATAATATGAATAAAAATAAGATAATAATGGGAATTTGGGATTTAGCCTAAATTTAAATTCTAAAAATTGGGAAAATAGAGAAGGAAAATATTATACAAAATAGAGAAAATAAATATATGAATAAATACATTTTGGTCCTACTTATATTTTAATTTAGGCTTTTAACTCAGGTATGAATCTCACAAACAAGTTTGAATTCAAAATGGAGATTTAAAGGAGAAAATGGAAAAGAAAATGCAAAACAGAAATAAAAAAAAATCAAAAGTCTGCGCTTGGGCCCAGTTCTTCATTTTGGCCCAACTATCCTATTTCCCTGTCGGCCCAGTCTTCCGCAGCGACCTGGCGCCGACACCATGACCCCATCGGTCAGCCACACCGGCGTACCCCTGTGTCCACCACACTGCTGCTGCCTAGTGGGCCCTGGCCGCCATCCTCTCGCGTGCATAAGCTTTCGCCGTGCCACTGGCGGGTGGGACCCGCTCGTCAGGGGCGTTTCTTCCCCGTGAATTTCGCTCGCGTCGCACTGAGCTCTCCGCAATGGCCGATCTCCTCGCCGAGGAACCCGCGCCCCCTTGGACTCAATCCTCGCGGAGCTACCCTTCCGACTTTGGCGCATCGCTTGGGTATAAGTCCGGGGCCGTTTCACCGTCAGCCGCCAAGCGCCGTGAACCCTCACCGTTGTAGCACCCCTCTCTGCTCGCCGTTGATTTACCACTCGTGGGGCGTCCAGGTTCATCCTGGGGTCCGTAGAAGCCGGAGCTCTGGGCGTGCATGCTCGTGGTCATCTTGGATGCGGCGAATTGCTCGTTGGGGGCTCACGTGTCGCAGCCGAGCCACCCATCTTCGTGGACTGGGAGTTCTGCGCCAACAACGCCGTCAGCATCGTCCCCGTCCACGACTGACGTTTGGGGGTCTGCGATGAGTCCAGAAGCTTCATGTGCTGGCCAGTGGAACACCCGTGGCCGTATAGGGAAGAATTGACCCTCTGGCGGCCGGGATTCGTCGTCGAACGCTGGGATCCGCCGCTCCCCGTGGATGGCCCGGGGCACTATTGGAATCACGGTGAGCAACCTCCCCATCGTATCGCATCGTTAGCCTTTGCGTGATATTGCCTTCGGATCGGAGTTCGATTGCTGGAGCCGAATTTGGGAGTGCGCCGGCCATGGCTCCGCCGCGTCAGGGCCATGCACCGCCGTCTCGGGTTAAGGTGAGAGAGAAGAGCGATTGTCGTCGGATCGTGATTGTGCGATCGTGAATAGGTGTAGGATGGCGTTTCGGCCATGGCCCATCCTGGCCGTTGATCGATGGATGGTGGGGCGAGGGGTGTTCCTGGCGTTTTAAAATCCAGAGCATTGATCTCAAATCCTAGGGCTCTGGATGCATACCTCTTCATTTTCTAATCCGGGCCCTTGATCTTTGATCAAGCGGTCAGGGCGCATCCGAGTTATGCAACCTTGGCGTTTTTACATGTGGGCCCTCGGGGAAAAAGAAAACCAACCTGCCATCCAGTTCTGAATTAGCCTGAGTCTTGGGATCTTTGCACCGGGGTCCCTGAGTTTCTGTTTAATCGTGCGCACAATCCAGTGAGCAGGAAAACAGAATAAAATCAATATAAAAAGTAGTTTTGGCATTAAAATAATACCAGAAACTCAATTAAATCATAGTAAATTCATTATAATTCCTTTTTAATCCATTCCAATTTATATATTTTTATAATATTATTGTTTATCAAATAGAGCCACTGTTTTGGCATAAAAGACACATTAAAATTTATCTTTTACTTAAGCTTGTATTAAATACATAAAACCTTGGGAAATTCATATCTTAAGATCTATAATACCAAAAATTATGATTCCTGTTCCTAGGATTTTATTTTAATGTGTAGATTTTTACTGTGTAATTTGTTTATATGTTTGGTGCAATGTTAATTTTTACTATACTATGTATGTATTGTGTTGATGCGAGTAGACGAACAAGCCACTGTGGAATCTGAGGTTCAGCAAGTAGATAGCTGAGCAGGAGCTCATTGAAGGCAAGTTGTGCCCTTGATCACTTCTTTTTACCCAGCCATGTTCTGATTAATCATAATGATCTGCATAGGTTAATTTTGATGGGACCCAATAGGTTACCCTAGTTTGATTATCTTTATACCTTGTTACCACTAAACTTTTTGGGTAGTACTTGCTAGTGCTTTATGTGGTTTTGGGTATGAAGATACATTACTCATGATTATACTTTTGTTATCCGTTGTTATTTAACGTTCATGATAAGATCATTATGTTAATTGGAACATGGAGCGACCACCCGGGAAAACAGTGCTACCACAAGGGTATAATGGGACGCCCTTGGCTGATTAATTAGGAAAGCTAGTGGAGGACTACCTTACCCGAAAGGGGCAAGGGCAGTAGGGGAGTGGTCAGTGTAGGGAGGCCCTCGGGAGGATTTTGCTGCGATGGCGGTCCTGCAAGGGATTCCTGCATTGGAGCTTCCTATAAACTGTAGCGGGTTTTCTGAAGCTAGTGGAACTTTGTAAAGGCCTCGTAGTGTTACCCTGCCTCGCCTCCTCGGTAGAGGTGTATGGGAAGTCGCGATCCCTTGGCAGATGGGTAACATGACTTGTGGGTAAAGATGTGCAACCTCTGCAGAGTGTAAAACTGGTATACTAGCCGTGCTCACGGTCATGAGCGGCTCGGACCCTCACATGATTAAATTATGGAACTTAAACTCAATTTGTCATATGCATTGCATCGCAGGTGAGGTTGTTAATTTTGTTCTACTAAATTGGGCTGGTATTTACTTATACTTAGTAATTGCTAATAAAATTTTGACCAACTTTAAAAGCAATGCTCAGCTTCAACCATCCTCTTTGGTAAGCCTTACACTTCACGTGAACTCCCACCTTTGGCGAGTTCATTCACATTATTCCCCACAACTTGTTGAGCGATGAACGTATGTGAGCTCACTCTTGCTGTCTCACACCCCCCCACAGGTCAAGAACAGGTACCGCAGGATGAGGCGCATGGAGGATGCTGTGGCGAGTTCGTGAGAGGTCTAGGCCGTCGTCTCCCAGTCAACTTTGGGTTGCTGGACCGTTGTCTCCTTATAATGTAATTATTTATTTATTTTTGTATAGAACTCCTGTTATATAGTAAAGATGTGACATTCGATCCTGTGCCATGATTCATCATATGTGTGAGACTTGGTCCCAGCACACCTGGTGATTACGTTCGCGCCCGGGTCTTGGTGCCCCTAAAACCCGGGTGTGACACCAATGCCCCGGCTTATTTCATGTTCCTGATGAACTCAGTATTCATGCCAGAGCTGGACAAATTTGTGGTGGTTTTCATTGATGATATTCTGGTCTATTCCAAGAATGAAGCCGAGCACGCTAAACATTTGCATATCGTACTTCAGAGACTGTGTGACCATCAGTTGTATGCTAAGTTGTCTAAATGTGATTTCTGGCTAAGGGAATTAAATTTTTGGGTCACACAATTTCTCAGGATAGGATATCAGTTGATCCTGAGAAGGTACAAGAAGTAATGGATTGGAAACCTCCTACCACAGTACGGCAGATCCGTAGTTTTCTGGGATTGGTAGGGTATTATCAACGATTTATTCCGGATTTCTCCAGAATTGCCAAGCCAATGACTGAATTGTTGAAGAAAGGAGTCAAGTATGAATGGAGCCAGAAGTGTGAGGATGCCTTTCATACACTGAGGCAGCATTTAACCACAGCACCAGTGCTAGCTCAACCTGACAACACCAAGCCCTTTGAGGTTTATTGTGATGCTTCCGGTACTGGATTGGGATGTGTCTTAATGCAGGACAACAGAGTCATTGCTTATGCCTCCCGAGCACTCAGACCCCATGAGCAGAACTACCCCACACATGATCTGGAGTTAGCAGCTGTGGTTCATGCTCTCAAGATATGGAGACATTACTTGATGGGAGCTCACTGTAACATTTACACTGATCATAAGAGTCTCAAATATATCTTCACCCAGGCTGATCTTAATATGAGGCAAAAAAGATGGTTAGAGCTAATCAAGGACTATGATTTGGAGGTGCATTACCATCCTGGCAAAGCCAATGTCGTGGTAGATGCTTTAAGTAGAAAAGCCCAGTGCAATTGTATGAATATGGATGCAAGAATCACCACCCTATGTGATGAATTATGCAAGTTGAAATTAGAAGTCGTTTCCTCCGGTGCCTTGAGTTATATTTCAGTGGAGCCCACCTTACAAGAGCAAATAGTCATGGCACAGATGGGTGACAAGGGTGTTCAGGTTATCAAGGAAATGATCGAACAGAAAGCAGAAAAATACAAATGCTTCCGTCAGGACAGCAAGGGAATTCTATGGTTTGGAGACCGACTGGTTGTCCCCAAGAACCCTGAGCTCCGAAAGAAGATATTGGATAAAGCTCACCTTTCAAAATTTTCCATGCACCCCGGCAGTAACAAGATGTATCATGATCTCAGATCTTTATACTGGTGGACCAGAATGAAAAGGGAAATTGCTAAGTATATATCTGAATGCGACACCTGCCAGAGAGTCAAGGCCAGCCATCTGAAGGTAGCAGGCACTTTGCAACCCCTTCCCATACCATCTTGGAAATGGGAGGATATTTGCATGGATTTTATTGTGGGATTGCCCAATACATCCCGGCACCATGATTCTATTTGGGTCATTGTGGATAGGTTGACCAAGACCGCTCATTTCTTGCCAGTGCATACCACCCACAAGACAGAGAAATATGCAGAAATCTATGTTGATCAAATAGTGCGTTTGCATGGCATTCCGAAGACCATTCTATCTGACAGAGGAGCACTGTTTGTGGCGCGCTTTTGGGAGCAACTACAAGAATCGCTTGGGACCCATGCAGTAAGAAGCTCAGCATACCATCCGCAGACCGATGGCCAGACAGAAAGAGTGAATCAAATCCTCGAAGACATGTTGCGAGCATGTGTGCTACACTATGGTAAAAATCGGGACAAGTGTCTTTCTTTGGCAGAGTTCTCTTATAATAACAGCTACCAGTCCAGTTTGAAGATGGCACCTTTTGAAGCCTTGTATGGGAGAAGGTGTAGGACCCCGCTGAATTGGTCACAAGCTGGAGAGAGGGAAATATTTGGACCAGACTTGGTCCTTGAAGCAGAGGAAAAGGTCAGAGTTATTATAAAGAACCTAGAAGCTGCTCAGACCAGGAAGAAGAGGTATCATGATAAGAGGAGGAAGCCTCTACAGTTTGAAGTGGGAGATCACGTTTATCTTAAGGTGTCACCCACCAAAGGTGTTCAGAGATTTGGAATCAAGGGCAAGTTAGCTCCTCGCTACATTGGACCCTATGAGATCAAAGCAAATTGTGGACCCGTAGCCTATCAATTGGAGTTGCCACCCCACACGTCAGCAGTTCACAATGTGTTCCATGTATCTCAGCTACGGAAGTGTGTCCGCTTACCCACTGAAGTATTACCTGAACCAAAAATTGAGATAGAACCAGACTTGTCTTATCAGGAACACCCCGTCAAAGTGCTGGATCAAAAGGAGAGATCAACGTGGGCCAAGTCGATCAGAATGTATAAGGTTCAGTGGAGTCACCATTCAGTAGAAGAAGCTACGTGGGAGACTGAGGATTTTCTACGTTCTCGCTTCCCCGACTTTTTGCCCAAAGGAGTCGGTACGTAATCCAAAACCCCACCCCCACCTGCCCTTTGAATTCAAATATAAGAAAACCTTAGATGCTAAAGGTGTGGTAAGCTTTAGAAATGACTCAAAAAGGACTTCCTTCTGAAGTCGCAAAGAGAATGACATTCAAAGAGCAGTTAACTAGAGACACTCGGATAATGAAAGGAGCAACACACCAGCACACCTTCATGGCACCCCTCCAAAGGACTCTATCTAAATCTCGGGACGAGATTCCTTTAGGCCTTGTTCGTTTCTGTCGGATTGGTGGGTCGGAACGATTCCTAGCCGGATTGTTTCTCTAATTTATATAAACTTTGATTAGCTGGAACGATTCCGGGTCCAATCCGACGTAAACGAACAAGGCCTTAAGGGGGGAGGGCTGTAACACCTCAGGTGTTACTTAGGGTTTTCACTTAAGACTACACAAGTAAGTCCATCATCACATGTGACTTAACTTGAGTAAAGGAATTCAAACTTGGAAATCAAGATCCTAAATAAGTGCAACCTATCTTAGATGTCATGCCTTGGCTTACCATGCACATAGAAGGGGGAGAAATTGCCAAAAACCCTACTGCACCCCCTGTGGACAATTGGAGTACTATAGGTAAGTATGACCAAAAAGTTATGAAAACCACTTGATCATGTCTTGGGCCAATTATAAAAGAAGTAGTGCACTTAATACCCTACAAATAATAGTAAGAAAGTAACCCCAAAAAGATTTCAGAAAAACCCCAAAAGGTTCACCAAAGGGTTGAGCACAAAACAAAAATCAAAATTTTTCTAAGTCCAAAACCAACCCTTGGCCAATGATCAAACATGTTCACCCTCATTCAAACTTCAAAACCATTTGACCCAATTGACAAAGTGGCGCAAAAATACCTCTAGAATACCCTGGAGAAAGTTGAACCCCACCCCTAGTCGTTTGACACGACTTGGCATAGCTTTTGTCCCTGTTTGGACAGCTAGGACAGAGGCAACTTCTTACCTCTATATCTCCCTAACCCGACCGTATCTTGGCTTGGGACTCACATCAAAAAGGTAGGATATGGTGCAGGGAAGAGATCGTACACAGTGGTTTTGCCAAGATCTGCATGCTAAGGTGCTCCAATCGGCCGTTGAACCATGGCAGAAGCAAACACACATGTGTTCGACGCGGACTGACACTCGGGAGCGCGCCCAGAGCATGCCCGTGCGCGAACCCCCTCGCACCTGCGGCCGCCCGTGACCACGCCCACACCCACGCCATGGTTATAAAGCCTACCCCAGTGCCCGGCTATCTTCCCCGTTGCATCCTCTGTCCCGCGCCAAACTCCCCGGAGCTCGCCCTAGCTCCGGCGACCTCTCTGCGACCCGCCAGAGCCGCCCGAGGACAACCACCGTGGCCGAACCATTTCCCGCCCTCCTCCGCTCAATCCAAGCCCCTAGGTAGCTTCCGTGGGAGGCCGTGAAGCTTGCCAGAGCTTGAACAAGGGAACCCCGCCACCGGAAAGGCGCAATCGCGCTCGCCGGAGTTCGGAACCCCGCCGGCGCACGTAGACCAGGTAAGTCTCTGCGCCATTTTCCGATTCACTGCACACATAGCCTCTACGTCATCCCGTGGAGCTCGTCGTGCCGTTTAATTGAACTACATCGCCGTGGTTAGGCCGGAGCTCTCGCCGCCGACGTGTTCACCCGCCTGCGCGCGTGGACCGGTCGATTCCGGCCACCCCTGTCGTCGAGCCGTACACCGCTGTGACCGCCAGGACCTCCCAAGCCAGCCCCGCCCCTCGTCGGACCTCTCTCGCCGCCGGTAAGCCGCGCCGCCCTTTTCCTTTCCGCGATTACTGTTTACATAAGGGGAGGGACCTCGGGAGAGAAGAAGAAAAGGCTAGAAGGTTTTGTGCGCTGTCAGCGGCTCAGGGGAATAGTAGCGCAGGGGTATAACTGAAAGGTTTAGTTTAGAAAGAACCCAGGGTCTTCGGTGCAAAGTGGATTTCCA
The DNA here is from genome assembly GCF_902167145.1 of Zea mays. Lineage (NCBI taxonomy): Eukaryota > Viridiplantae > Streptophyta > Magnoliopsida > Poales > Poaceae > Zea > Zea mays. The sequence goes on from NC_050104.1 coordinate 46,305,029, forward strand.
GGAAACCTTTTTAAATATTCTGTTTAAATCCAAAAAGAACTTGAAAAATTCATAACTTCAGTTTGGTTTACCCAAATCGAGTCAAACCAATTTTGCCAGATCCTAAATGATGTAAACTACCTAGGAAAAATATAAAACCCCTAAGTGTTACAGCAAACTTTAAATTTTTAATTTAAATGATTAACTGGTCAAAAGCTAAAAGAAATAAGGAAAAATAGCTACACTATTAGACTGGGGTTAAGAAAATTTAGAGAAGTACTTAATCACTTCCTAACCTGTTTAAAAATAATAAACCGCTCTATACACCCCATTAAGATAGAGTTTGCCATTTAAATCACTTTTTGCTTAAAGTTGAAGAAAATATAAAAGGTGGTTTAAATAAAGAACCAGGGAGCACCCACATTTTTGTTAGCTTTCTTATTCAGTATAGTTCACTAGAAAAATTTATTATACCCTTGTTTAGTGCAAAGGAAAGGAGATACCCTTTTAATTTATAAAAACAAGGAAACCTTAGAAAAACCCTAGAAAAATAACCATGAGGAGAAAACACCCCAAACCTTAAGATAACTAATGTTTTGTTATTATGAACATAGGAAAAATATGAAATTTGTTGTTTGACATTTTTTAAATAACAAGTTAGTAGTAAGTGCCTTTTTAACATTAAACTTTAGAAAATCACAACTAAATAACCACCAAATAACCTTCTGTGACTTTTGGCATAGGAGCATGTTATTACCTTTATATACCAGCAAAAATGACCCTTAGGACAGAACCAACCCCTAGTTAAGAGTTGTAGTGCAAAGTGACCCCTTTGCCCCAACTTTTGTTATTTTTTCCCAGGGCATATTCCATTTATTCTGGACCTCAAATTTATAGGACAGATTACAGTGACAAATAGTAACCCACTGTAATTTTTACAGAATTTTTGGAAAAAGTTAAATCACTGTTGTAGTTCAAACCCACACTAGAATTCATAAATAGAAAATGAAAAAGGGGAATTAATAGTGGAGACTAATGTTACCCTAACCCAACCAGCAAAACCCCTTAAATGTCTACTAAAACATCTAAGGGAAATACAAGTTTCAATCCACTATGCTTATCCCTAGACAAAACCCAAACCTAAATTGATAAGCATAAACCACTAAGAGCCCCGTATAACCAGGAAACCCTAAGTTACTAACTAACTTAGTTTTTCTTCACTTAGCATAATGATTACTAAATCCTGCATAATCATGGCATACATATTCTTATTCATTGCATTCGATAGATTGCAACCTCGCTGACGGAGAGTACGTCCTCGTGCCGGAGCAAGGAGTTGCTCAGGAGGTAGCCCCGGACCCAGCACCAGAGCCTGCCCCAGAGGATCTGCCTGCCCCAGCTTTGGAAGGCAAGCCCCGGTTTTATGCATAACCTGTTCTATATGATATTTTATTACACTTAATGTTTGTAGGCTTGTATTGTGCACTTAAGTGTAGGAGTTGATTGAAACCCTAGTTGCATGAACTCAGGAATCCTTGTTGAGATGGATACTAGTATGCTAGGTCGAGTAGCTGCTTTGCTAATTAGGGATCTCGGTAGAAGTCGAGTGATTTTTCTAGCACTCGCGCGAGGTCAGGAATTGGTTGTACCCACTTCATATCATATTGATGATTGGTCTGTGGACATGGATCCATGGGGATGCGTGGTCTACGAGATGAAATTGGAATAAGGATTAACGTGCGGATACCTGTGTCAAGCGTTTGAATGTACTAAACATATGCCAAGAAATATGGTAAATCGATAAGCCTAGTACCTGATTGAACCTGCCCGCAGACATATCCCCTCACGCGACCTGAGACGTGGTCTCCCATTACGGTTATGGTGGGTACAAGTGCGGTCACTACACGACGGCAGTCGGGGTCAGTGAGGCATTGTACGCCAAGGCGGTGAGCCCTGATCTGGTTCCAGGGAATCGATGGGGACGGTTGATGTGTGTGGGGACGGAGTGCCTCGCCACGTCGTGTGTTTAGGTTTACCTTGCAAGGATAAAAACTCGATTCGAATCGTCTGCTTCTCGCAGAAAATGAGACTGCTTGATCCATTGTACTGCATTGAGTAACAAGTGGAAATGTGATGATTTGGCAAAAATGTTGATTGCTAAAATTGCTTGATACCATGAATGAGTAGATAGTACACCTTTAGTCATAAGAGAGTCACACTAAAACTTGAAAAAGCTAAAACTTGATTTTTTAGACTCAGCTAGCACTACAGGAAACGCCTAAATTTTCGTAGGCCGATATATTTTCGTCGGCCTTTGGGACCGACGAAAATGCGGCCTATTTTCGTGGGCCCGGGCATATGTTCGTCGGCAGGCCCACGAAAATAAGGACGCTATTTTCGTCGGCCTAGTAACCGACGAAAATAGTTGTTATTTATGTGGGCCGGGGCTGGGCCGACGACAATAAGCCATCTATTTTCGTCGGCCTCAGGGGGGCCGACGAAAATACGACATTTATTTTCGTCGGCCTCAATGCGGCCGACGAAAATAGACACCCTAAATCGTCCCGGTCGCGCGACCGCACCTTCTCTCTCCCTCTCGCTCCTTTCTCTGTTTTGAGCGCCGCCGCACGCCGAACTCCGTCCGTCGCGCGCGCCGTCGCCTGCCCTCGCCGTCCGTCGCGCGCGCCCTCGCCTGACCTCGCCGTGCGTCACGCGCTCGCCACCGCACTCGCCTGCCCTCGCCGCCGCACAGCCCGAGCTCTCCTGCCCTCGCGCGCTCGCTGCCCGCGCGCGCTCGCCGCCCTCGCGCGCTTGACGCCGCACGCTCCTGCACTCGCCTGCCCTCGCCGCCGGACTCTCCTTCCCTCGCCTCCCCTCGCCGTCGCGTGCGCCCGCCTGCCCTCGCCATCGCGCCCCGCCTGCCCTCGCCGTCCGTCGCGCGCGCCCGTCCGTCCACGTCGAGCTCGACTGTCCACACCGTCTGTCGTGTGCGCCCGCCGTCAGTCCACGCCGAGCTCCGTCGCGCGCGCCCGCCGTCAGTCCACGCCGAGCTCCGTCGCGCGCGCCCGCCGTCCGTCCACGCCGCCCTCGTTACCCGCGGTGAGCCTCCCCGTCTCCCTTCTTCCCCCTCTGTCATGTACAGCGAATTCGTCTTCGGCGCTCGCTGCTTTGGTATTCGTTCGTCCGGCCTATGCCAAGTGGCTGGGGGAGGGACGTGGCTGCGGCCTGTGACTTGGCGCTAGCTAGCTAGCGGGGCGCGACGGGGAGGAGAGGGCTGCCGCCAGCCAGCCGAGGACCGATGGTTCTTGGACTCCAATCCACACCCAACTACATCATTTCCTTGTTTGCCGAAGTGTGCTACCACATATGTTTGTCTCATGCCACTCGTTGGAGTTTGGTGAGAACAATAGTGTTGTCGTGATTGAGCTTGGCATGAGTGGCGAAGAGGTTGGCAGTGAGAGACTTGGCGCTAGCTAGCTAGCGGGACGCGACGGGGAGGAGAGGGCTGCCGCTAGCTAGCCGAGGACCGGCGTCGCGGACCCGTCAGCGCACACGCGGGACTGACGACGAGTCCGGCCGGCCGGTCGGGGTCGGACCGCTTCAGCACACGCGTATTTGGACCGTAGCGAACCATTATTTTTTAATGTTTATTTTTTAATGCATATTTGTCTCTGAATTAACCGTAGCGAACCGTATGCGTCACCCGTTCGGGAACGGCGAACGTCACATTGGCTTGTGAGGTTCGCCGTTCCGGAATTGTCCACGTATTTTGGACAGCCTAAGAGTGTAGGCCGATGCTTGTGATTTGTGACATGTGCCTTACGATTGACGCGGAATTTCGGTTGTGTAACCCAGTTGTTCTCCAACACACCATGTTCAGGCGTGTGCTTGGAGAGCAGCGGGGTTATGCTGCCGAAATTTCGCGGCAATCGTAGGCTACACGACACAAATCACAAGCATCGGCGTACACTCTTGGGTGGGTTTAGGGCCTTTACCTAATAGGGAGTTCACCTAAGCCATGGACGATCGTTGATGTTCTTTGTCTTTTGTTTAGCCTTTGAAATGGACGGTGATCGGAGGATGATGTATGACGGGTGGAGAAAGGATGGGGCACATTCGAATGAATGGATGGGTGTAACAAAGGCTTTTCTTGAGCACGCTTTCAAAGATGCAACTGGTCGTCTAGTGAAGTGTCCTTGCAATCGCTGCGAGAACAAGTGGCCTCAGAAGAAGGAAGAAATGGAGAAACACCTTTGCAAAAGTGGGTTTATGCCGAACTACCTTGTATGGTACCGACATGGAGAGTCTATTAGACACGTTGACGCGGAGGTGGAATTTGATGACGATCATGATAGGATGGACGACATGTTGCATGATCTTGGTAGGGATGTTGAAATGAACGCTGAGGAGCCGAGGCAGCTTCCACGCAATGCTCAGGAATTCTTCCGGCTACTCGCCGCGGGAGAAGAGAGACTGCACGAGCACACTCAGATGTCAGTTCTTGGGACTCTCACAAGACTAATGGCGATAAAGTCGAGGCACAACATTTCAAACAGTGCTTACAACGACATCGTCCAACTGATGGGCGAGGTTCTCCCGGAGAATCATAAGTTGCCAAAAAATATGTACTTCGCAAAGAAGATGTCTGCTGGTCTTGGGATGACATATGAGAAGATCGACGTGTGTCCCAACAGTTGCATGTTATTCTTTGAGGAGGATGACAAGCTGGACCGTTGTAAGCATTGCGAAGCTTCTAGATATGTCGAGGTGACAAATGATGAGGGTGAATTGGTAGTTACGAAGGTCGCAGCTAAGCAACTTCGTCGGTTGCCCATCATTCCTCGGCTTTCAAGGTTGTTCCTCAACAAGGAAATAGCTCTGCATATGTCGTGGCCAAAGAATGGTGTACGTCTCGTCACTGATCCAGACATAATGGTCCATCCGTCGGACGGTGATGCGTGGAAGGCATTTGACGAGTTTGATCCCGAATTTGCAAACGACCCTAGGAGTGTACGGCTTGGTCTATCGACGGACGGATTCACACCTTTCAATACCAGTGCAAGCCCTTACTCGTGTTGGCCTGTCTTCATTGTGCCATATAATCTTCCTCCTGAGTTGGTCAATAAAGAAGAGTTCATGTTCCTTGCACTAGTCATCCCAGGCCCCGAGCATCCAGGGCCAAAGCTGAATATGTTTGTTCGCCCTTTAATTGAAGAGCTGAAACAATTGTGGAGAGGTGTGAAGGCTTATGACAGCCATACTGAAAAGGAGTTTACCATGCGCGCTGCTTATTTGTGGTCAGTGCATGATCTGCTGGCGTATGGAGATTGGTCTGGATGGTGTGTCCATGGTCGGTTGTGCTGTCCTATATGTATGAATGATACGGATGCATTCAGATTGAAGCATGGTGGGAAAGTGTCATTCTTTGATGCTCATCGACGTTGGACTCCATTCAAGCATGATTTTAGGAATTCGCTTACTGCATTCAGAGGTGGAGCCAAAATCAGAAATGGGCCACCAAAGAGGCAAACTGCACCGCAGATAATGGCATGGCATGCTTGTCTGAAGCAAGGAGAAAATGATAGGTTCCAAGGCTACGGGGAGGACCATAACTGGACCCATATTTCATCAATATGGGAGCTTCCGTATGCAAAAGCCTTGATCATGCCGCACAACATAGACTTGATGCACCAAGAGCGTAACGTTGCTGAAAGCATCATAAGCACATGTTTTGATGTGACTGATAAAACGAAAGATAATATGAAGGCAAGAAAAGACATGGCTGAAATTTGTAAGAGGCTGATGCTCGAGTTGAAAGTAAGCGATAAAGGGCATGAAAGTAGGCCGCGAGCTGATTACTGCCTCAAGCCAGATGAAAGGAAAGAAATATTTAAGTGGTTGAAGAATCTGAAATTTCCAGATCGGTATGCGGCAAATATGAAACGGGCAGTCAATCTGAAGACCGGTAAATTGATCGGTTTGAAAAGCCATGACTACCATATTATTATGGAGAGGCTGATGCCCGTGATGTTTCGAGGCTATTTTAAGGATGAGCTTTGGAGCATATTTGCAGAGTTGAGTTACTTCTATAGGGAAGTATGCGCAAAGACGGTATCGAAGAGGTTGATGCAGAAATTTGAGAAAGAAATTCCAATTCTTATTTGTAAATTTGAAAAGGTTTTCCCGCCAGGATTCTTCAATGTGATGCAACATCTAATTGTGCATTTGCCTTGGGAAGCTTTGGTAGGCGGACCAGTGCAATTCAGGTGGATGTATCCTATAGAAAGGGCGTTGAAAAAGCTCAGGGCGTCTGTTTGGAACAAGGCTAGAGTCGAAGGGTGTATTGCGGAGGCTTTTGCCCTTAAGGAGATATCTCAATTCTCAACCAGGTATTTCGCTCGAGCCAACAATGTGTTTGCGCCTTCAGTGCGACTTCATGTCGAAAATGAATCACCCCAAAGCATCCTTCAATTTTTTGCGAATCCGGGTAAAGCAGTTGGAAAAGGGAGTGTACGTCACATTGAAGCATCAGATTTGAACACGCTAATGCTATATATGTATAGCAATATTGACAGCACACATGAGGCGTTCGAGTAAGTTTTCCTCATAGTTACGTCCATTTTCTCATCTCATAATTTCTATAGTGTGTAATCTCCATGTTTGTAATATGTCCAGCATGTTTGATGAAGAATGTTGGAAATCTACTAGTAAACCTACGACCATCCAATTAGAAAATCTTCGACGTGATGGGTTGAAAGGTGGACCAAACTTCGTGTAGTGGTTTCGTAATTATGTTAGTAATTGTCGTTCTCTCATTGTCCATACTTAATCTTTGAATTTTGGACTTGGAAGATATAATGCATATACTAATTACTTGTATAGGTTTCCAAAAACTCTGTGCACCCGGACTTGCAGCAAATGGCACATACCTCTGTGTCCGTCTGAAACTATACTCGCTATGATGTAAATGGATATTGCTTCCGAACCGCGAAATTGGAGAAGAGTCAACCATTGGCAGCCACCACCAATAGTGGTGTGTTGGCAAGTTCATATGTTGACGATGACAAAGTAGTGACTATTACGGTGTTCTTCAAAACATTGTAGATTTGATTTTCGATGGCCCCAAAGAACTTAAAGTCGTGTTTTTCGAGTGCGACTGGTTTGATGCTCATAGTGGGACTCGTGTCGACAAGTATGGTAATGTCGAGGTGAAGCATAGCTCTAGGATTCCGAGCAGTATGAGCGATGTTGTCCTTGCAAATCAGGCAAAACAGGTGTACTACCTGCCATATCCTCACCCAAGCCTTAGGGCTTGGTGGGTTGCAATCAAAGTCAACCCACAAGTCGTCGCTCCAGAGAGTGCTGACTACGTGAGTACGAGCAGGGACAACGATGATGTTGTTTTTCAACCAGAAGCGGCGTCGAATCAAGACATAGCTCACCGATTCCATGTGACCAATGAAGAAGGACTCGAAAATCTCTGTTGCAATTCAAGCGACTTAATTGAAGAACCTAGGTCAAAGCGCAAACGACCTGTCGTCGTTAGAAGATCAGTAAGGATCCAACGAAATCAAGAGCGTATGAATAAACAACGAGCCGAAGAAGCATCATCGGATGCGGATGACTTTTGATTAGTATGTTTCTTTTAGTTAATCAATTAAGCTATGTATTCCAATTTCCACATTATTAATTTTCATATTATTTGTTTCATATACTGTGGTTTGACATTAATTTATCTACAGTTGAACATGTTCAAGCATAGGAGATCGAGGAGGAGTGGGGGCAGCGCGGCCAGCGAGGACAGCTCGGGCAGTGGGCTTTTTCAGGGCACCTCACAGAGCCGACAGAGGCAGCAGCAACTTCTCGACTGTCTAGACGAAGTGCAGGGTGAGGAGGGTGAGCAGGAGACTCCTCAGCAGGATGCTCATGTGCAGGGTGAGGAGGGTGAGCAGGATGAGGAGGTTGACCCAATGGGGGCAGGCAGCGCGGGCGACGCGTCAGATGGTTCTACGTCCTTCAGGTATTATTATGCATATTAGTTTAATTGATATTAGTTTCTAATCATTTCATCATATTGAATTTACTTGTATACTTAGGTATAAGAAGAGCAATGCGCTTAGTCCGAGACCTGCCGAGAGGAGGCTCATCCGGCCGCATGGAGAATGGTGGGGCTTATTTCTGTTGTGTTAATTTTTTAATGTGAACGTGATTGCACTAGTTTACTTGTTTTATTAATTTTTGTAGGTCATGGGAAGGCTTGACTTGGGACGGTACAGGCAGACGTCCTAAGGTGAACGCGGTGTTGGGTAGCCTCTGTCGCTTCTACTACCCTGGCATGGTGGAGCTGAATGGCGAGAGGTTCGCGGCTATGCAGTGGGCTGACTGGGGTCTAAAGGACTATGTCGAGCCAGGGGAGTCAGGGGAAAGTAGTAGCGGAGGGGGAAGTTCGGAAAAAAAATGAAGGACTTGTCAGGTGGCTGTGTGGGACGAGTTCTGTGTGAGTTTACTTTCGTATATAAGCAATTCATTGAATTATTGCTTCTCTTAATCTTACTTTAACTTAACTTCTACATTGATATGTAGGGGAGGTTCCAATTGCCGGATGACATCGAGGAGGATCAGGCTCAGTGGACAATTGTGAAGAGGCACTTTCGGAAGTGCGCTGATAAGATAATCAAGGATGCCATGTACAATGCTCGCATCGAGGCCGTCAACTACTACTACAAGAAGATAAAGGGGCAGAAAATGAGCAAAGCATTAGGGGCCAATGAGATCTACCTCACAGAGGAGCAGTACCTGGAGAGCGTTGTGGATTGGCTGGCGAAGGACATGGAAGCCTGGAGGTGGTTGGCTAAGAGATGGGCGTCGCCTGAGTGGATTGCAGAGTCCAACAAGCACCGTGCCAACCGTGGCACTGAAGGACCGGGGCACAGGTACGGCGCCGATGGACACCTTGGTACCGCACGCCGCATGGTAAGTATATAAATCAAACTTGTATGTTACATCTATGAAAATTATATGGTTTAACTCTTCTTTTTCATGCAGGAAGCTGAAAGTGGAGTTGCTCCAAGTTTTATGGAGGTTTACGTCCGTGGTCACCGTGGCCCTGATCCGGCGAACCCTGATGTGCTATGCAGCGAGGCGGCAAGGGAGAAAATGGTAAACAAGTTTGTATTTACGAATTAAATTGCATGTTTTGTGTCTAACTCCAACTTTCTTTGCAGAATGCATATGGGGAGGAAATGACTCAACGCCATGGGCCTGACTTCGACTGGATGCATTCAGACTTAGATGCCTCGGCGTTGTACCATAGTGGTGGGGGTAGAAAGCATGGCAGGTGAGGTGTTTGTGTTTGATTCGACGATTTCATTAACAAGAATGTGTCCACTTAATGGCTCAACTATGTGTATCATGCAGGTTTGCCTTTGGCACCGGCGTTGTGGAATATAACAGGACAATAGGTCAAGGGAAGGCATCGTCTTCGGGAGGGAGTTCTCGCTCCTCCAGGTCTGCTCGAGAGGCTCAGCTGGAGGAGGAGACTCGGGCAGCACAGGAGCAGGCTCGAGCAGCACAGGAGCAGGATCGAGCAGCGCAGGAGCAGGTTGGACAGCTGACGCAATATATGGCTTCTTATTTTCAGGTAATCCGTCTATCTCATCACGTGTCGTCATTGAATTCAAAGTATAATGTTGTGATTCTAACATTGCATCCATTTGCAGGAAATGACTACTCGACTCGGCCCTGATATGAACTTGCCCGCTTTTCGCCCTCCCCAGGTAACACTATCTGAACACTTCAACTCCATAGCAACTCTTTCTTTATTATCAAAAATGGCTCGCAGGCACAAGGATGGGGACAGTGGCCAGGACAAGCTCCAGCGTCGCAGCCACAGTGGACCGGTGTTGGGTGGACGCAGGCACCTCCAGGCACTTGGACGCCTCCACCCCAAGGATCGCAGCCAGTCCCGGGATGGGTGCCACCGGTCTCCCAGCCACCGGCGGGCTTTCAGCCATTTCAAGCGTGGATGGCACCGCCACCGACGGGGTGGGTGCCACCACCTCTGGGGTGGCCACCACAACAGTACCCGTGGATGCATGCACAACCTCCTCCTCACCATGGATCATAGGTGACGTTCCATGTTTAGTTTTATGCAAATATTGACCAAACACAGCAATGTATATGTATAGTGATAGCAAAATACAGCCTTATTTGAATGATTGATGAATTGCAGGGTTCAGCGTCACATGCTCATGGATCGGAGGGTGGTGTCAACGTCCAAGACTTCCTCGTCCATGGTGCTGGAGGGAGTGGCCACCTTCCTGGTGGCGGAGGAGGGAGTGGCCAAAACTCCCACAGCCCGCCGGAGTGATCAGTGAGGAGTGAGTAGTGAGTAGTGAGTAGTGAGTAGCTTATGGACTTATGGACTCTAGACTTATGGACTAGAGTTTTGTGAATTGTGTATTTGAATGGACAATGGACTTATAGACTCTAGACTTATTTGAATGGACTATGGACTATTTATGTATATGTGAATGTGTTTTATGAATGATGTATTAGGCTTGTGAATCTGTATATGTGAATTGTGACATATTGTGTATATTGTTGTGAATTATTAATAGGTGCAGAAAAATCTGTTTTGGGGGGAACCATCAATTTTCGTCGGCCTCGGTGGTGGGCGACGAAAATATGTTCCCAGGCTATTTTCGTCGGCCACCACCTAGGCCGACGAAAATAGCCTGCACGTATTTTCGTCGGCCACCACCGGCCGACGAAAATAAATGGTCGACTGCCTATTTTCGTCGGCCCTGGGAAAGCCGACGAAAATAGGTTATTTTCGTCGGTGCCGACGAAAATAGCCGACTATTTTCGTCGAACTTATTTTCGGCGGCTATTTTCGTCGGCCTGCCGACGAAAATTCTCTATTTTCGTCGGTTTAGACTTATTTTCGTGGGCTTTTGGCCCACGAAAATTTAGGCGTTTCCTGTAGTGTAGTGCTTTTGGCAACCAAACCCCTCAGCCAAACAGCTGCATGTCTAGAGGTAGAGGAGTAGACTCCTCACACCGGGTAAGTCTAGCTGAGTATTAGTATACTCAGCCTTGCTTGTGGCATAATTTTACAGGTTCTCTGGAGGACATGGTTGCTGGAGTAACTTGGCCGTCCATCTTGCCACCGGGCTGGACAGTCGAGTGGGACCCTACCTCGGCTGAGGAGGAGCATGAGGAGTGATGGGACAGGCTTCCCCATCTCTCTGTTTATTTATCGTTAGTTTTATTCCGCTGCATCCCGAACAATGATGACTACTTTTGCAAAAACTCCGATGATGATGTAATATATTTAATACTCCTTAATGTATGGTTTTATGTTTTATTGTATTTGCTTTGTGCCTCAACATCGAGTGAGTACGTGGTACTTGATCCTGTCAGTGGCCTTGTCGGACTAGATCCGAGGGATTGACGGGTTATTCCCATTTAAGTGTGGTATAATCTCTAAAGCGGGACTTAGGTACTTAAGTTGGAATAATTTGGGCAGTTCCGTCGCAAGATGAGTCTCACCAGCAGCCACAAGGTGATGCAGACCACAGCGAGCCGATGTTGCAATACAGACCAACGATGAACTCCAGTGCCGAGAACGGGGAACATCGATACAACGATAGTGTGCTGATGAAGATGATAGTGGTCGCCAAAGTTGAAACCAATGGACATGACGAGTTTGATGACATTTTAAAACATGGCGAGCCCCACAAGCCCCATACGGTGGAACCGGATTTTTCCGCGACTAGAGGGAACAAGAATGGCAGGGTCAATCGGCGATATCTGAATACGGCGCGATATGCATCAGGGACAAGCACGCTGTCCGGAGGAAGAGGACGGTTGACAGAGAAACAAAGACGACAACGGATCAACGACTAGAGCGCGGGGCGACAGATTAGGGACGCCGCGATGAGCAGCGAGCACAGAGGAAAACGACAGCTCAACAGCGAACAACGCGACGGCGCAGGACAAACACCGGACAGTCGGGGCAGCGAGGAACTCCCCATGGCTGATGAAGATTTTGCGCGGCGAGTGCCATGGAAATGGGGCGCACGAAGGAGATGGCAAGACCAAGCTGGAAACCAAGCGCCGGCGAGCTGGAGCTGGACTCCGCGATGGGACGAGGTGGAGCGCGCGAGCACCATGGGAGGGAGAAATCCGAGCTGGGGGCTGGGGGAGCTCGGAGAGCTGGAGATGGCCGGAGCGCGCAGACCAAGCAGAGCAGGCGCTGGGGACGCGCGCGCACAGGGAAATGAGCAGAGCAGAACTGAAGCACCACTACGCGCAGGGGAGAGCCACGGCTTAGAGACGCGCCGTGATGGAGAGCTTCCTGGGCGCGCGGCCAAAGAGGAGAGCAGGGAGAGACGCGTCGCTCACCAAGGAGCCGAGCTTTGAGGGAGGGGATGGGGAAGAGCTCCAGGGCGCGCGGGATCCGGTGAAGAAGAAGGACGTCGCCGCAGCCATGGAAGCAGGGAAGCCCGGCAAGACTCCATGGGAGGGAGAGCGAGCTGCAGGGAAATCGGCTGGGAGGGAGCGCGCGTAGGAACCAGGGAGGAAGAATGGCTGGAAGATGAAGGTTGCGCGCGTATAAAAAAGAACCAGGGGCGGCTGGGCGGCGTAGAGATAGGATCGAGTAGATTTTTTTTAGCTTTTCTTTCTTTTCTCTTTTTTTAGAAATCGCAGATATTTTTATAATCACGATTTTTGGCAATGTAAAATGGGTCGATAGTAATTGTGACATAGTCTTGATTTAATTCGAAATCTGATAATTACCTGCAGTCTAAACGTCTGATTCCATGGTAGAGGGCAATTTGTGTGATAATCGGATCTTAATTTTTTTTAGCGATAAACAAAGAGTCGATGCACGATACGGCAAACGACTACGCACATTATTTTCTCAGATCACGAAACAGAACATCCAAGATTTACAATTCTGACTAAATTTCGTTTAGATACTTTTCGTGACTATTCCGGCCACGATAAAACGGACCAGATTGACACGAGTCCGGCTTCGGTATTTTAATTTGCTCTGCGTGATTTGACCGAAATTAGCCGAAACCAGAGCCGCTAATGTATACGCGATTTCGTCGTCAAAACAGCGTGAGGACGAATAAATTGAGTCATATTCGCGCGCACGATTTCACTCAGACGACGCGCGATCCCAATTATTTCGCCCCGAATATTTTAGTCGTCGAGTTCAAATGAATTTGTCCGGGATAAAAATCATCCGAGTGAGTCGGACTTCCGAATTCGTATTCGCGCGAGCGATGAATTTTAAATAATCACCGCACGCACCAATTTTCGAAACAGCTATGTTCCGAACATCACAAAAATTTCGGAAGAGCCCGGATAAATAAAAACAGTGTCGAACTCGCGACAGACGAAACCGATGCGATGTTAAAATCACGATAGGCGAAGAGGATTTAAAATTTAGCACCTGTTTTATCCACTGATATTACGTGTTAAAGTCCGTACTCGTTGTCGAGCGGAATATAAACACCTGGGGTGTTACACCGTCTTTCGAAGACGCCCTCGGGCACGGGTGCCCGAGTTGATGCCCTCTGGGAGAGGTCATCTGCCGCTGAGTTGTCGGCCCAGGGAACATGTTGCAGTTCCAGGGCCGTGAAGTCCTTCTCCAGCTTCTTCACATGGAGGAGGTAAGTTGCGAGCCTAGGCTCGTTGCAGCTACATTCCCCGCAGACCTGCTTGATGATTAGCTGAGAGTCCCCCTTCACGAGGAGCTGGCGGACCCCCAGGGATAGGGTCGCGGATAGGCCGAAGATCAGTGCCTCATACTCCGCCATGTTGTTGGTCGCCTTTGAACTCAAGACGCACCACATACTTCAGCTGGTCCCCGCCTGGGCCAACGAGGACTACTCCCGCGCAAGCACTCTGTTGGCGGGCGGATCCATCGAAGAAGAGCGTCCAGTGGGGCTCGGTGAAGATCGGGCCCCTGCGCTCCGCAAGTGTGGGGCTTGGAACGAGGCTCGGGCCCCCAGGGGCGCACGGGGGTGGAGTCCACTCCACAATGAAGTTGGCCAGGACCTGACTTTTGATGGCATGGCGGGGCTGGAAGTCCAGCTGGAACTCGGCGAGCTCTGCTGCCCACTTGGCGATGTTGCTAGTGGCGTTTGGGTTGTGGAGGATGGCCCTTAACGGAAAGGAGGTCACCACCACAACTTTGTGGGCCTAGAAATAGTGAGGCAGCTTCCTGGATGCGACTAACACAGTGTAGAGGAGCTTGTGCGTCTCGAGGTACCTGGTCTTTGCTTCATGGAGTACCTCGCTGATGTAGTAGACCGGCTTCTGAACAGTCCGGGTCTCTGTAGCTGGTCCTAAGTGTCGGGGACCATAATTAGGGGTACCCTCAAGGCTCCTAATTCTCAGCTGGTAACCCCCATCAGCATAAAGCTGCAAAGGCCTGATGGGTGCGATTAAGTCAGGGATCGGTCCATTTGAAGGGCGCGATCACGCCTCGCCCGAGCCTAGCCTCGGACAAGGGCAGCCGACCCCGGAGGATTTCCGTCTCGCCCGAGGCCCCCCTCCAGCGGCGAACATATTTCCGGCTCGCCCGAGGCCCTGTCTTCGCCAAGAAGCAACCCTAACCAAATCGCCGCACCGACCGACCAAATCGCAGGAGCATTTAATGCAAAGGTGGCCTAACACCTTTATCCTGACGCGCGCGCCCCAGCCGACAGAGCCGAAGTGACCGCCGTCACTTCGCCGCTCCACTGACCTGCCTGACAGAAAGACAGCGCCGCCTGTGCCGCTCCGACTGCGGTGCCATTTGACAGAGTGAGGCTGACAGGCAGTCAGGCCCGGCCGGAGGCACCATAGGAAGCTCCGCTCCGTCTGACCCAGGGCTCGGACTCGGGCTAAACCCCAGAAGACGGCGAACTCCGCTCTGCCCGACCCAGGGCTCGGACTCGGGCTAAGCCCCAGAAGACGACGAACTCCGCTCCGCCCGACCCAGGGCTCGGACTCGGGCTAAGTCCCGGAAGACGGCGAACTCCGCTCCGCCCGACCCAGGGCTCGGACTTGGGCTCAGCCCCAGAAGACGACGAACTCCGCTCCGACCGACCCAGGGCTCGGACTTGGGCTCAGCCCCAGAAGACGACGAACTCCGCTCCGCCCGACCAAGGGCTCGGACTTGGGCTCAGCCCCAGAAGACGACGAACTCCGCTTCACTCGACCTCAGGGCTCGGACTCCGCCCTGGCCTCAGCCGACAGCCTCCGCCTCGCCCGACCCAAGGGCTCGGACTCGACCTCGGCCACGGAAGACAGACTCAACCTCGGCTTCGGAGGAGCTTCCACATCGCCCAACCTAGGGCGCAGACTAGCCACGTCAACAGGAGGCGCCATCATCACCCTACCTCGAGCTGACTCAGGCCGCAGGGAACAAGACCAGCGTCCCATCTGGCTCACTCTACCAGATAGGCAATGATGGCGCCCCGCATACTCTGTGATGACGGCGGCTCTCAGCCCCCTTACGGAAGCGGGAGGACGTCAGCAAGGACTCAACAGCTCCGACAGCTGTCCCTCCACCGGGCTCCATCGCTCCTCCGACGGCCACGACATCACACCAGCTGGGTGCCAAAATCTCTCCGGCTGCCACAACGGCATGTACTTAGGGCGCTAGCTCTCCTCCGCTAGACACGTAGCACTCTGCTACACCCCCCATTGTACACCTGGATCCTCTCCTTACACCTATAAAAGGAAGGACCAGGGCCCTCTTAGAGAGGGTTGGCCACGCGGGGACGAGGACGAGACAGGCGCTCGCGTGAGGCCGCTCGCTCCCTCTCCCGCGTGGACGCTTGTAACCCCCTACTGCAAGCGCACCCGACCTGGGCGCGGGACGAACACGAAGGCCGCAGGATTTCCACCTCTCTCACGCCTGTCTCCGGCCGCCTCACTTCCCCCCTTCGCGCTCGGCCTCGCGCTCGACCCATCTGGGCTGGGGCACGCGGCGACATTCACTCGTCAGCTTAGGGACCCCCCCTGTCTCGAAATGCCGACAGTTGGCGCGCCAGGTAGGGGCCTGCTGCGTGTTGACGAACAGCTTCCCGTCAAGCTCCAGATGGGCAGTCTCCAGCAACCTCTCCAACCCGGGACGGCGCTCCGTTTCGGGAGTCTTGAGTTCGTGTCCCTCGACGGCAGCTACGAAGTGATACTCATTCCACCGCCGGGCGACAGCGACAATGGCGGCCGACAGTCCGCCCGCCGGCGGCGGAATCGATGACGTCTTCCCCGCGTGGTGGAAGAACAACCTTCAAGCTCATCCCGCCCTCTTCCCCGCCGACGGAGGGGAAGGCGGGGCAACCAAGGCCAAGCAGGAGGCAGCGCCTCGTCGGCTGTCGAGCGAGTCGACAGCGCCGGCACCCCAACGGGGGGCGCACCGGGTATCGACCTCGCGCTTGAGACGAAGACGAGCACCGTCTCCCCGCGACACGCCAATCCCGAGCAAGCGGACGACACCAACACGCTCGCGAAAAGCTTGCTGGACGTCACCCTCGTACCTGAGACGACGGTGCAGTCAGTCCCCGACGTGACTTCATCACCGCCCGTCGATCAAGAGGTACCGACCGATTCTCATCCCACGTCATTTGGGTTCAGCCTCAACCCGCCTAGCGGCTTCGCTTTGGCGGGCGCTCTCGTAGAGGCGAGCCCAAACCCTCTAGGGTTTCGTATGCGGTCACCTTGGGACCGGCTGACGGACGTCTCGACCTACGGGCCCTCTGGGTCCGAGGAAGACGACGAGCCCAGCTTCTGCTAGGATTTCTCTGGACTTGGCAACCCCAGTACCATGCGGGACTTCATGACCGCATGCGACTACTGCCTTTCCGACTGTTCCGACGGTAGCCGTAGCCTCGGCGACGAGGACTGCGGCCCAAGCCGCGAATGTTTCCACGTCGATCTAGGGGGTCCCTCCGAAGGCAACCATCTCGGCATGCCGGAGGACGGTGATCTCCCTAGGCCAGTGCCTCGCGTTGACATCCCACAGGAGCTAGTTGTGGTCCCCGTTCAGGCGGGGGGCCATGACCCACAGCTCGAGCAAATTCGCGGGGTGCAGGCCAGGCTCGACGAGGGAGCAGAAGCGCTTGAGCCGGTCCGCCGGGACGTCGGGCAGGCATGGGCGGGCCAACCTCCGGCCGGAGAAATACGTCATCTACCCCAGGGCTTCCAGCACCGCATCGCCGACGATGTCAGGGTCAGGCCGCCACCCGCATCCAGTGGGGTTGGCCAGAACCTAGCCGCAGCAGCAATGCTCCTCCGCGCGATGCCGGAGCCATCAACTACCGAGGGGCGGCGAATCCAGGGAGAGCTCAAGAATCTCCTGGAAGGCGCCGCGGTCCAACGAGCCGAGAGCTCTGCCTCCCGAAGGCAGGGGTACCCCTCGGAACCTCATGTCGCGACTTCCCGATTCATGCGGGAAGCCTCGGTCTATACCGGGCGCACGCGCAACACAGCGCCTGCGGCCCCGGGTCGCCTCGGCAACGAGCACCATCACCGCGATCGTCGGGCCCACCTCGACGAGAGGGTGCGCCGAGGCTACCACCCCAGGCGTGGGGGACGCTACGATAGCGGGGAGGATCGGAGTCCCTCGCCCGAACCACCCGGTCCGCAGGCCTTCAGCCGGGCCATACGACGGGCGTCGTTCCCGACCCGGTTCCGACCCCCGACTACTATCACAAAGTACTCGGGGGAGACAAGACCGGAACTGTGGCTCGCGGACTACCGTCTGGCCTGCCAACTGGGTGGAACGGACGATGACAACCTCATCATCCGCAACCTCCCCCTGTTCCTCTCCGACACCGCTCGCGCCTGGTTGGAGCACCTGCCTCCGGGGCAAATCTCCAACTGGGACGACCTAGTCCAAGCTTTCGCCGGCAATTTCCAGGGCACGTACGTACGCCCCGGGAATTCCTGGGACCTCCGAAACTGCCGACAGCAGCCGGGAGAGTCTCTCCGGGACTACATCCGGCGATTCTCGAAGAGCGCACCGAGCTGCCCAACATCACCGACTCGGATGTCATCGGCGCGTTCCTCGCTGGCACCACCTGCCGCGACCTGGTGAGCAAGCTGGGTCGCAAGACCCTCACCAGGGCGAGCGAGCTGATGGACATCGCCACCAAGTTCGCCTCCGGCCAGGAGGCGGTCGAGGCTATCTTCTGAAAGGACAAGCAGCCCCAGGGCCGCCCATCGGAAGATGCCCCCGAGGCGTCAACTCAGCGCGGTGCCAAGAAGAAGGGCAAGAAGAAGTCGCAAGCGAAACGCGACGCCGCCGACGCGGACCTTGTCACCGCCGCCGAGTACAAGAATCCTCGGAAACCCCCCGGAGGTGCCAACCTCTTCGACAAGATGCTCAAGGAGCCGTGCCCCTATCACCAGGGGCCCGTCAAGCACACCCTTGAGGAGTGCGTCATGCTTCGGCGCCACTTCCACAAGGCCGGGCCACCCGCGGAGGGTGGCAGGGCCCGCGACGACGACAAGAAGGAAGATCACCAGGCAGGAGAGTTCCCCGAGGTCCGCGACTGCTTCATGATCTACGGTGGGCAAGCGGCGAATGCCTCGGCTCGGCACCGTAAGCAAGAGCACCAGGAGGTCTGCTCGGTGAAGGTGGCGGCGCTAGTCTATCTAGACTGGTCCGACAAGCCCATCACCTTCGACCGAGCCGACCACCCCGACCATGTGCCGAGCCCGGGGAAATACCCGCTCATCGTCGACCCCGTCATCGGCGATGTCAGGCTCACCAAGGTCCTCATGGACGGAGGCAGCAGCCTCAACATCATCTACGCCGAGACCCTCGGGCTCCTGCGGGTCGATCTGTCCTCCGTCCGGGCAGGCGCTGCGCCCTTCCATGGGATCATTCCCGGGAAGCGCGTCCAGCCCCTCGGACAACTCGACCTTCCCGTCTGCTTCGGAACACCCTCCAACTTCCGAAGGGAGACCCTGACGTTCGAGGTGGTCGGGTTCCGAGGAACCTACCACGCGGTGCTGGGAAGACCATGCTACGCGAAGTTCATGGCCGTCCCCAACTACACCTACCTGAAGCTCAAGATGCCGGGCCCCAACGGGGTCATCACCGTCGGCCCCACGTACTAACACGCGTTCGAATGCGACGTGGAGTGCGTGGAGTACGCCGAGGCCCTCGCCGAGTCCGAGGCCCTCGCCGAGTCCGAGGCCCTCATCGCCGACCTGGAGAGCCTCTCTAAGGAGGTGCCAGACGTGAAGCGACATGCCGGCAACTTTGAGCCAGCGGAGACGGTTAAGTTCGTCCCCCTCGACCTCAGCGGCGACACCTCCAAGCAGATCCGGATCGGCTCCGGGCTCGATCCCAAATAGGAAGCAGTGCTCGTCGACTTTCTCCGCGCGAACGCCGACGTCTTCGCGTGGAGTCCCTCGGACATGCCCGACATACCGAGGGATGTCGCCGAGCACTCGCTGGACATCCGAGCCGGAGCCCGACCCGTCAAGCAGCCTCTGCGCCGATTCGACGAGGAGAAGCACAGAGCCATAGGCGAGGAGATCCAAAGCTAATGGCGGCAGGGTTCATCAAAGAGGTATTCCATCCCGAATGGCTTGCCAACCCTGTGCTTGTGAGAAAGAAGGGGGGGGGAAATGGCGGATGTGTGTAGACTACACTGGTCTAAACAAGGCATGTCCGAAGGTTCCCTACCCTCTGCCTCGCATCGATCAAATCTTGGATTCCACTGCTGGGTGTGAAACCCTGTCTTTCCTCGATGCCTACGCAGGGTATCACCAAATCAGGATGAAAGAGTCCGACCAGCTCGTGACTTCTTTCATCACACCCTTCGGCATGTACTGCTATGTCACCATGCCGTTCGGTTTGAGGAATGCGGGTGCGACGTACCAACGGTGCATGAACCATGTGTTCGGCGAACACATTGGCCGCACGGTCGAGGACTACGTCGATGACATCGTAGTCAAGATGAGGAAAGCCTCCGACCTCCTTTCCGACCTTGAAGTGACATTCCGATGTCTCAAGGCGAAAGGCGTCAAGCTCAATCCCGAAAAGTGTGTCTTCGGGGTGCCCCGAGGCATGCTCTTGGGGTTCATCGTCTCCGAGCGGGGCATCGAAGCCAACCCGGAGAAGATCGCAGCCATCACCGGCATGGGGCCCATCAAGGACTTGAAAGGCGTACAGAGGGTCATGGGATGTCTCGCGGCTCTGAGCCGCTTCATCTCACGCCTCGGCGAAAGAGGTCTACCTCTGTACCGCCTCTTAAGGAAGGCCGAGTGCTTCACTTGGACCCCTGAGGCCGAGGAAGCCCTCGGGAACCTGAAGGCGCTCCTTACGAAGGCGCCTATCTTGGTGCCCCCAGCTGCCGGAGAAGCCCTCTTGGTCTACATCGCCGCGACCACTCAGGTGGTTAGCGTCGCGATTGTGGTCGAGAGGCAAGAAGAGGGGCATGCATTGCCCGTTCAGAGGCCAGTCTACTTCGTCAGCGAGGTATTGTCCGAAACCAAGATCCGCTATCCACAAGTTCAGAAGCTGTTGTACGCGGTGATCCTGACATGGCGGAAGTTGCGACACTACTTCGAGTCTCATCCGGTAACTGTGGTGTCATCCTTCCCCCTGGGGGAGATCATCCAGTGCCGGGAGGCCTCGGGTAGGATTGCAAAGTGGGCGGTGGAGATCATGGGCGAGACAATCTCGTTCGCCCCTCGGAAGGCCATCAAGTCCCAGGTCCTGGCAGACTTTGTGGCCGAATGGGTCGACACCCAGCTGCCAACAGCTCTGATCCAACCGGAGCTCTGGACCATGTTCTTCGACGGGTCGCTGATGAAGACAGGAGCCGGCGCAGGCCTACTCTTCATCTCGCCCCTCGGGAAGCACCTACGCTATGTGCTACGCCTCCATTTCCCGGCGTCCAACAATGTGGCTGAGTACGAGGCTCTGGTCAACGGATTGCGGATCGCCATCGAGCTAGGGGTCCGACGCCTCGACGCTCGCGGTGACTCGCAGCTCGTCATCGACCAAGTCATGAAGAACTCCCACTGCCGCGACCCGAAGATGGAGGCCTACTGCGATGAGGTTCGGCGCCTGGAAGACAAGTTCTACGGGCTCGAGCTCAACCACATCGCTCGGCGCTACAACGAGACTGCGGACGAGCTAGCTAAAATAGCCTCGGGACGAACAATGGTTCCCCCGGACGTCTTCTCCCAAGATCTGCATCAACCCTCCGTCAAGATCGACGACACGCCCGAGCCTGAGGCAACCTCGGCACAGTCCGAGGCACCCTCGGTTCGGCCCGAGGCACCCTCGGCTCAGTCCGAGGCACCCTCGGCTCGGCCCGAGGCGCCCTTGGTTCAGCCCGAGGTACCCTCGGCCCCCGAGGGCGAGACGCTGCACGTCGAGGGGGAGCAAAACGGGGTCACGCCTGATCAAAACTGGTAGACCCCGTACCTGCAATATCTCCACCGAGAAGAGCTACCCCTCGACCGAGCCGAGGCTCGGCGGGTGGCGCGGCGCGCCAAGTCGTTCGTCTTGCTGGGTGATGAGAAGGAGCTCTACCACCGCAGCCCCTCTGGAATCCTCCAGCGATGCATCTCCATCGCCGAAGGTCAGGAACTCCTGTGAGAGATACACTCGGGGGCTTGCGACCATCACGTAGCGCCTCGAGCCCTTGTCAGAAATGCTTTCCGACAAGGCTTCTACTGGCCCACGGTGGTGGCCGACGCCACCAGAATTGTCCGCACCTGCGAAGGGTGTCAATTCTACGCGAGGCAGACCCACCTGCCCGCTCAGGCTCTGCAGACGATACCCATCACCTGGCCTTTTGCTGTGTGGGGTCTGGACCTCGTCGGCCCCTTGCAGAAGGCACCCGGGGGCTACACGCACCTGTTGGTCGCCATCGACAAATTCTCCAAGTGGATCGAGGTCTGACCCCTGAACAGCATCAGGTCCGAGCAGGCGGTGGCGTTCTTCACCAACATCATCCATCGCTTCGGGGTCCCAAACTCCATCATCACTGACAACGGCACCCAGTTCACCGGCAGAAAGTTCCTGGACTTCTGCGAGGATCACCACATCCGGGTGGACTGGGCCGCCGTAACTCACCCCATGTCAAATGGGCAAGTAGAGTGTGCCAATGGCATGATTCTACAAGGGCTCAAGCCTCGGATCTACAACGACCTCAACAAGTTCGGCAAGCGATGGATGAAGGAACTCCCCTCGGTGGTCTGGAGTCTGAGGACAACACCGAGCCGAGCCACGGGCTTCATGCCGTTCTTTCTAGTCTATGGGGCCGAGGCCATCTTGCCCACAGACTTAGAATACGGTTCCCCGAGGACGAAGGCCTACACCGACCAAAGCAACCAAGCTAGTCGAGAGGACTCGCTGGACCAGTTGGAGGAGGCTCGGGACAAGGCCTTACTGCACACAGCGCGGTACCAGCAGTCCCTGCGACGCTACCATGCCCGAGGGGTCCGGTCCCGAGACCTCCAGGTGGGCGACCTGGTGCTTCGGCTGTGACAAGACGCCCGAGGGCGGCACAAGCTCACGCCCCCCTGGGAGGGGTCGTTCGTCATTGCCAAAGTTCTGAAGCCCGGAACGTACAAGCTGGCCAACAGTCAAGGCGAGGTTTTCAAGTTGTTCATATACCTCGCTTCTACCCTTAAGATGTTTTCAAGTTGTTCATATACCTCGCTCCCGCGCAAAGTTTAGTCATCAAGGAAGGGTCGACCTCGCCTCGGCAAAGCCTGACCCTCCCTCGGAAGCTAAAAGGGGGGAACCCCCCTCTGCGTCGAATTTTTTCCTCGAAAAAAAATCCTTTCTGCCAGAATGTCTTTCGTGCTTTTTGACTACTTTGAAAGTGGATCCTGAAAACGACGGAGTACACATAAGCAGCTAAGGCTGACCGAGCTGAGGAACTCCTACGCCTCCAGGATATGGATACCTCACTCATCACCTTCTGCGATAAGTAACTCACGTTCGGATAAGTGATTCCGTGGACCGAACAAGTCTTCACGTTCGGAAGCTCTTCTGCCGAAGCGATTCTTCGAGCCTTCTCGACTGCATCGGTGACAGAACCCCATGGACGGGTAAGAGTGCGCGTAAGCGGCAAGGCCGACCGAGCCGAGGGACTCCTACGCCTCCGGGATACGGATACCTCACTCATCACCTTCCGCGAGAAGCAACTCTCGCTTGCACAAACATTTCTGTTACCGACAAAAAAAGTCCGGGTACTCGAAGCAAGAGGAAAAGAGACGCAGCTTTACAACACGGCGAGGGTGTGTGTTGGCCTCGGTGGCCGCAGGAAACACACGCTACAAGACGATTCGATCCTGCAGGCTCGGATCTTGACGCTTGAAGGAAGCAGCAGCACCCTCAGCGTCGGCAACACCTTCGGTGAAGTCCGACCCAGCCTCGGACGGCGACGCGGCCCGAAGATCTCCACTCTGAAGGACGATGTCATCACCACGCCCGGGCCATCACCGCCAGGGTCTTCTCCGAGAATCCGGCTCGGGCAGGCGGCTCGGCTGGCCACCCCCGAGGCCTCGGCCAGCTGTCCCCCGAGGACATCAGCCCGACCCGAGGCCTCGGCAGGTCAATTCCGGCGTCGGTCCCGCTAACGGACGACCCGGCCAGGCTCCGGCCGACCAGGTCCTCTTACCGAGCCAACTCTGCCTCTGTTCACGCTGACACCGCTACCCCCGGCCTCGGCTCGTCGAAGGGCGGCCGAGGGGTTCCTTTAACTGGGCAAGAGAAGCCTCGGGCGATAAGGCTGACCGAGCTGAGGGACTCCTACGCCTCCGGGATACGGATACCTCACTCGTCACCTTTGCACGGGGCGACTCACGCTTGGTGAAGCGGTTCAGACAACCAACAGGCGAGTCTTAGTGCTCGAAAATGAGGAAAAAACACGGCTCCGTGCCGAAATTACATACATGTTCAGGCCCCGACAGCCGCAATGAACAAAAACACTGGCATTCAAAGTGCCGTTACAAACGAAACTCCGGTTCCACCTCCGCAGGTACGAACAACCCCACTCGATGAGGGGGGGCCTGCGGAGCAACAGAAGACCGACGAACGGCGCGCCGTTGCCCGCTCCAGCAGCGGCGACGACGACGACTTCTGCTCCGGGGGGCCGAATAGCGGCAGTGATGACCTCAGGGCGGATGCTGCTGCCAGGAGGCCCCCGCCCATGCCCAAACTCGTGAGGCAAGGACGGGCAGAAGGCCGTAGAGTTGGAGGTCGGTCCGTGGGCGGCTCTAGCTATCTCATCGGCGGAAGAACCTCTTCCAGCTGCCGTGGCAGAAGCCGGCGCCGAGAGCGGCTCCGAAGCCACTCGCGTCCGAGAGCCAGGCACGCGGCAGCTGCCGGTGCCACGGACAACAACCGCCCTTCCCCCCGATCACTGAGGGAAGGAGCGGGCCACCGCCCACGCAGGGGCCGACCCCAACTCGGCACACTCCCCTCCCCAGCCCTGGTGATGAAAATCCTTGAGGCTGAGGGAGGGGCAGAGGCCGCGACCCGGTTTGCGTTCCCCCTCCATCGAACTGGAGGTCACCATCTTGGGTGACTGCCGGTGGAGGGGTGCAACCGGGCTGCATGATGAAAATCCTTGAAGCCGAACGATGGCTGAAAGGTACCAACTCCCACGGAGTTGCGTTCCTCCAACGACGAGGCGGAAAGACGGCGGGTATCCCCCATCCGGGGGCTTGGAAGGTGGAAAGACACGACGCATAAGGGAGCGCGAAGACATGGTCGCCTTCCAAGGGGGTCACCCTCCTTTTAAAGGCGGCTCTCCCTACTTGCGTCCCCAGCCGTCGTGGGCTGAGTCTTCTCCAACACACTCCAAGGTCCTCCCCTACGCGCGGGGGCTGGGTCCCACACGTCATGCAAGCCGACTCAGAGCAGAAGAAGCCAAACCGCCGTGCGCTGTGCGTACAACCGCCCAGCGGTTACAAGCGACTCTCCACTTTTGCCCAGACCAGCGGGCGAAAGGGGCGGGCAGCCATGCAGGCGGCATGCAACCGCGCCAAGTGGGCGCACTTCTCCGACTCCCAACACGCCCAGCATGGAGTCCCAGGCCCACGCGTCATGCAACCGGCGTGCCGAATGCTTCGTGCATGCAACCGCACCGCCACTTGCGCCACCACCACGCCTCCTCGACTGCGGAACCAATATCGCGACTTGAGGCGACCCAGCGCGTGACCCAGCAGCGCCAGCCTGGCGCGACGGTCAATGCGGCCAAAAATGGGCCGGCAGTAATGGTGGTGGCAGGCGGGCAGGAGCAGCGGTCACATCGCCAGCCAAGCCTACATCCCATCCGGGGGCAGCGAGAGAAATCTCTCTCACGGCGTGAAGACAACGCGCCCGTGTTCCGTTCCTCGAACGGCTCAGGCACGCGCAACAGCTGCCCCACCAACCACTCGCCCTGTCGCATTAACTCCGCGGCGGGACAGGCGGCGCCTCTGGCAGGAGAAGCGGGCGACGCTTCGCCTTCGCCATAATGACCGCGTCAGAAAAGGCACACCGCGTCGTTCGATTTCGTATCCTTTTCCTTTTTTCCTCTTTCTCTCTCTTACAACAGGGACCGGGAAAGGGGGATACCCTGAAAAGGATCCTTCCCCGTGAAGGAACCAGGCTCCGAGCCTCCCTACTGATCAGAGGTTCGAAGGCTGGCCCCTCGGAAGGGTTCAACAGCCGCCTCAAAGCGCGTGGGCTCCACACCCACTACTGGTCAGAGGTTCGAAGGCCGGCCCCTCGGAAGGGTTCAACGACCGCCTCAGGCTACTCGGGCTCCGCGCCCACTACTGATCAGGGGTTCGAAGGCTGGCCCCCGAAGGGTTCACAGCCGCCTCAGACGCAGAGCGAGGGATGACCATGGGTACGTTCGATACATAACCAAGGCTCGGGCTGCGCTCCCGAGGTACCCTAGGACATTTCCGAGACCAGTGGGAACGATCTTGTAACGGAATCCCACCGGAGGGAGGCATCGAGCCCTCGGACCCCGTCGCCAGGGCACCGGGTCCGGCAGATCACCCGCAGGTACTTTTGGGCGTGCCTCTGGGCCCCTAGCCGACCCCTAACGAACGGGGCACGGACGTCCACTCGGATTACCCGCTTGCAGCTCACCGGAGACACCATGTTTGGCACCCATCGAGGGCAACATGGCGCTTTCCCCCCTCCTCCTTGCGGAAAGGCGACGCAGGGGCGTATGTAAAAAAGTCGAGTCTGTCCCTGATCGCCCTCTCGCCCTGTGCAGAGGCTCGGGGGCTGCTCTCGCAAACCCGACTCCGGCCGAACCGTTGACAGCGTCAACATACCAGCCCGAGAACTTGGGACCCGACCGTACACCCGGGCTACGGCCAGCTCGCATGAGGGAACGACCAGACCAGCCGAAGCATTACGCGAGGCATTAAGACCTCGGAGGAGTGAAACCACTCCTCCGAGGCCTCGGGGGCTACACCCGGCGGGTGCGCTCGCGCGCACCCACCGGAACAAAACGCAACCGAGAAAGGCTGGTCCCCTTGCAAAAAAGTGCGATGAAAGCCTCCAAGCGAGTGCTAACACTCCCTTCGAGGCTCGGGGGCTACTGTCGGGGACCATAATTAGGGGTACCCTCAAGGCTCCTAATTCTCAGCTAGTAACCCCCATCAGCATAAAGCTACAAAGGCCTGATGGGTGCGATTAAGTCAGGGATCGGTCCATTCGAAGGGCGCGATCACGCATCGCCCGAGCCTAGCCTCAGACAAGGGCAGCCGACCCCGGAGGATTTCCGTCTCGCCCGAGGCCCCCCTCCAGCAGCGAACATATTTTCGGCTCGCCCGAGGCCCTGTCTTCGCCAAGAAGCAACCCTGACCAAATCGTCGCACCGACCGACCAAATCGCAGGAGCATTTAATGCAAAGGTGGCCTAACACCTTTATCCTAACGCGCGCCCCCAGCCGACAGAGCCGAAGTGACCGCCGTCACTTCGCCGCTCTACTGACCTGCCTGACAGAAAGACAGCGCCGCCTGCGCCGCTCCGACTACGGTCCCATTTGACAGAGTGAGGCTGACAGGCAGTCAGGCCCGGCCGGAGGCACCATAGGAAGCTCTGCTCCGTCCGACCCAGGGCTCGGACTCGGGCTAAGCCCCAGAAGACGGCGAACTCCGCTCCGCCCGACCCAGGGCTCGGACTCGGGCTAAGCCCCAGAAGACGACGAACTCCGCTCTGCCCAACCCAGGGCTCGGACTCGGGCTAAGTCCCGGAAGACGGCGAACTCTGCTCCGCCCGACCCAGGGCTCGGACTTGGGCTCAGCCCCAGAAGACGACGAACTCCGCTCCGCCCGACCCAGGGCTCGGACTTGGGCTCAGCCCCAGAAGACGACGAACTCCGCTCCGCCCGACCAAGGGCTCGGACTTGGGCTCAGCCCCAGAAGACGACGAACTCCGCTTCACTCGACCCCAGGGCTCGGACTCCGCCCTGGCCTTAGCCGACAGCCTCCACCTCGCCCGACCCAAGGGCTCGGACTCGACCTCGGCCACGGAAGACAGACTCAACCTCGGCTTCGGAGGAGCTTCCACATCGCCCAACCTAGGGCGCAGACCAGCCACGTCAACAGGAGGCGCCATCATCACCCTACCCCGAGCTGACTCAGGCCGTAGGGAACAAGACCGGCGTCCCATCTGGCTCGCTCCGCCAGATAGGCAATGATGGCGCCCCGCATACTCTGTGACGACGGCGGCTCTCAGCCCCCTTACGGAAGCGGGAGGACGTCAGCAAGAACTCAACAGCTCCGACAGTTGTCCCTCTGCCGGGCTCCATCGCTCCTTCGACGGCCACGACATCACACCAGCTGGGTGCCAAAATCTCTCCGGCTGCCACAACGGCATGTACTTAGTGCGCTAGCTCTCCTCCGTTAGACACGTAGCACTCTGCTACACCCCCCATTGTACACCTGGATCCTCTCCTTACGCCTATAAAAGGAAGGACCAGGGCCCTCTTAGAGAAGGTTGGCCGTGCGGGGACAAGGACGAGACAGGCGCTCGTGTGAGGCCGCTCGCTCCCTCTCCCGCGTGGACGCTTGTAACCCCCTACTGCAAGCGCACCCG
Source organism: Zea mays (assembly GCF_902167145.1). Lineage (NCBI taxonomy): Eukaryota > Viridiplantae > Streptophyta > Magnoliopsida > Poales > Poaceae > Zea > Zea mays. The sequence continues at coordinate 46,333,107 of NC_050104.1, forward strand.
ACCTGGGCGCGGGACGAACACGAAGGCCGCGGGATTTCCACCTCTCTCACGCCTGTCTCCGGCCACCTCACTTCCCCCCTTCGTGCTTGGCCTCGCGCTCGACCCATCTGGGCTGGGGCACGCGACGACATTCACTCGTCGGCTTAGGGACCCCCCCGTCTCGAAACGCCGACACTAAGTTTCCAGGTTTCTGTCCTTCTTGTGTCACCCTTTCGGTGACTAGCACCATGCTTATCGCTTTTGCAGCCGCCGCAATGTATAAGTACAGTGGTTCCCCTGGCTCCAGAGCAACCAGGATCGGCAGGGAAGCTAGGTGATGCTTCAATTCTTAGAAGGCTTGTTCCGCCTCTTCGGTCCAGGTAAATGGGCCTGATTTCCATAGGAGCTTGAAGAAGGGCAGTGCCCTCTCAGCCAACCTCGAAATGAAGCGGCTAAGGGCTGCCAGTGACCCCATAAGCTTCTGGATGTCCTTAATTTGGGTGGGAGGCCTCATCACCTCAATAGCCTTGATTTTCTCCGGGTTAGCTTCAATGCCCCGGTATGAAACCAGGAACCCTAGAAACTTCCCTGCGGAGACACCGAAGATGCATTTCTCTGGGTTTAGCTTGGTGCGGGTTACCTGCAGCTTGCCGAAAACCAGGGTCAAGTCTTCCACTATAGTCGACCCCTCCCTAGTCTTGACCATGATGTCATCGCCCGAACAAATGTTGGCAAGGCGTTTTTCAGACCGTAGGGCATTACAACATAACAGTATAGCCCATCCACTGTCACAAAAGCGGTATGCCTCCTATCCTCTTTAGATATCCGGATTTGATGGAAACCAGAGTAGGCATCCAAGAACGACAAAAGGTCACACCCCGAGGTAGAGTCCATGATCTGATCTATACGTGGCAGTGGATACGGGTCCTTGGGACATGCCTTATTCAGGCTGGTGTAGTTGATGCACATCCGAAGCTTCCCGTTTGCCTTTGGCACGATGACCGGGTTGGTCAGCCACACGGGGTGATGAACCTCTTCGATGAAGCCATCATGCAACAGCTTACGGACCTCCTCACGGATGAAGTCCTGTCGCTCCACGGACTGTCTTCGTGGCTTCTGGCTTACCGGCTTGGCGTCCGGGTAGATCTTTAGGTGGTGCTCAATCACCTCCCTGGGGATCCCAGGCATCTGCGACGGCTCCCACGCGAACACGTCGGCATTTGCTTGGAGGAAGGCGACGAGCGTGAGTTCCTATTTTTCCCCCAGATTCCCTGTGATGCGGGTGGTCTGGGAGGGGTCTGCGCCGACCTGGATGGTCTTCACGGGCTTACCGTCTGCTCCGGACAGCTGTACTTTCGGCGCCTTGGAGGGTGCCTGGTACTGGGGGCTGAGGGGCCTCTCCCTCCGTCGTCCGGTCGAGCGATCTCGGCCGCCAGAGTGTGTAGCTTCTCGACGGCTGCTAGTGCGGCGGTGCGGTCGCCCCGCATGGTGAGGATCCCAACGGGGGACGACATCTTGACGACCAAGTACCCGTAATGGGCAATGGCCATGAACCGGTATAGGACCGGCCTCCCAATGATGGCGTTAAAAGGGACTGCGACGTCGAACTGGACGTTTTCCGTGCGGAAGTTTTCCTCCGTCCCAAATGTAATCGGGAGCGTTATGCTCCCGAGGGGATATACGAGTTGCGGGCCCACCCCGGAGAATGGGCGAGAGGGCCCCAGCCGCGACCCCGGGAACTGCAGCTGTCTGAATGCTGCATGGCTGATGACATTGAGGCAGGCCCCTCCGTCGATCAACACGTGATGTAGCCACATGTTGGCGACAACAGGGGCGGTGATGAGCGGAAGTACGCCGGCCCCCGCCATGTTGTCGGGGCAGTCGGATGCCCCGAAGGAGATGGTGTGCCCCTCCACCGTTGGTGTAGAGCAGCTTTGAGGACCCCTGGGACCGCCGAAAGGACCTCCCGTCGCAGGGACTTGACACTCCTGCGGGAGATGAGCTCCCAGCTTCCGTCGTACATTACATACAGCTTCTTGCGACGGTCGCCATCGTCGCTGGAGTTAGAATCTCCGGTGAAAACGTCCTTAAGGTCCCCCTTGGGCGACTGATAGCCGAGGTCTCGTCCCTCCACAGCCGCGGCCTCTTCGCCGGCCTCCTTCTGGCCTGGCCGGCGGTGAGGCGGCGAGACGTCCTTGAAGGACTGCTCGCGCTGCTCCCTGATGCACCTCGCAAGTTTGATAATTTCACGGCAGTCGGCAGCACGGTGGTGGCTGTTGGGGTGCACTGGGCATGTGCCACCGCTGCTTTCCTGGGACAGTGGGCGCTTGTTGCGCTCGCCTTGGCCCCCGGCAGCGGCAGCAGCGACTGAAGTAGCAAACTGCGGCTTCTCGTGGCCGCGGTTCTTGTTCCTCTTTTTCTTCTTGCCTCCGCCCTGGGTGACGACATCCGAGCCGCCCACCTAGGTAACCCCAGCCTGTGGTGCCGAGTGCCAAGCACGGCCCTCGGCGGCTTTGGCGCATTTGTCAGCTAGAGCAAAGAGTGTGGTGACGTTATCCACTTCATGCGTGGCCAACTTCTCCAGCATCTTTTCAAGTCGTACCCCCTGGCGGAAAGCAGTGATGATGGAAGCATCCGAGATACGGGGGATTGTCCCACGTACCTTGGTGAAGTGGGAAATGAACACCCGGAGGGTCTCCCCGGGTTCCTGCCTTACTACATGGAGGTGCGCCTGCACACCGTGCCGCTGGTAAGCGCTAGCGAAGTTTGCCACGAACCGTGCGTAGAGCTCTTCCCAGGAGTAGATGGACCCTAGGGCTTGGTTCATGAGCCAAGTACGGGCTGGCCCAGACAAGGCTACATGAAAGTAGGTTGCCATTACGGTGGTGCCTCCACCTGCTGCCATAATGGCGGTGACATAAACCTGCAGGAATTCTGACGGGTTTGTCGTACAATCGTATTTTTCTAGCAGGTGTGGCCAAAACTTTGGAGACCACGTTGCCGCGCGAAGGTGGTCCGCTAGGGCGGTGCAGCCCACTCCGGCCAACGGGGTGCTGGTATAGAATCGAGCATCCCCTGGGGCCCGCGACGCGACCGCACTGAAATCTTGCTCGAGGTTGCCGCGGCGCTCACGCGCCTTCTCTAAAGAGATACATGCATCTTTGCTCGCACGCCTGCGATTGAGTTCGTCCCGCAGGTCTTCTGGTCTCTGTGGAGAAACTTGCGCGTCTCCTTCTACGCGTCTGCGATTGAGCTCCGCTCGTAGATCTTCGATCGGGTCAGCCCTTACCGAGGGCGAGCGCTCCGAGGCTGATGCCTCATACTGGCGCCGGGATGATCGAGGTTTGGGCCTGACCGAGCTAGTGTGCGCCATGCTAAGGAGGCGATCCACGTCATCGCGCCACTACCTCATAGCCCCTAGCGAGGCCGCGGGGCTTGGTGGGTGGCGCAACAACTCCCTAGCCGCAGAGAGTGCTCCAGCGGGAGCAACCCCTGATGGAGTCTGGGATGCCTGTGCTGGCGTGTGCTGCCGCGCGGGGCGCATGGCTATGGCACCAAGCGTCGGGCGGCTAGAGCTCTATGGCGTGGAAGATGCGGCCTCTTTATCCATGGGGAAGTCTTCATAAGTCTCGTCACAATGCTCGGCGATATGGACCATAGTGTCGAACAGGGAAACAAGCAAAAACCTAATGCCTTAGCCCCCTACCTGGCGCGCCAAATGTCGGAGAGGAAATCTCCGGCCGGGTGGCGGAGTGCACCCGCCCTAAATCCTAAGATGAGGAGGGGCCTAAGCGTTTTGCTTGTTAGTTGGAAAATAGGAAGAACACAAGAACACACAAGGTTTTAGAGTGGTTCGGGCCGCTGGAGCGTAATACCCTACTCCATTGTGTGATGTATTGCCTGAGGGCTTGTGTTGTCTAGAGTCACTTGGGTCTAAGTGAGCCTGTCTGCATGTCTCCCCTTTTATAGTTCAAGGGGGCATGTACAAAGGTTCTGAGCCCCAACACGTGGGCGCAGAGACAAATGCAAGGATGGAACTACTGCTTGCCCAGCCTGTGTAATCTCCGTGCGTCATGATATCCGTAGTACGTTCTGTATTGATATCTTGCTGCAGCGCCCTCGGTAACGCACAAGTTATGATGGGTGCGACGCATGCCATGGCGTAGGTGTACTGTTGGCCAACGGGAATAGCCTGACACGCCGCCTGCAGGATGTCTTGGGCGCCGCTTGCCAGTTGAGTGGACAGGGCGCATTAAATGCTGAAGGGGCACATCGCCTGTCAGTGAGGTAGTCAGACGGCGTGTCCTTTCCACAATAAATGCAGGGGCAGCGTGGCCCAGCGGCCTTACGTCAGGTCCATCCCGCATGCTTACGTCATAGTAGTCCGCTTGACTGTACCAGGTATCCGCCTGACCAGGGAATAGGAACGTTGCGTGGATAGGTTCGCACCAAGCTGGGTCTGGACACATGTCATCCCCAGACCCCTTTCAGGGTAGGGTCCGGGTATTCCGGGTCCCAGGATCCCGGGACCCGGCGGTGATTAGTCCGGACCCCACTCAGAAGGGTCCGGGACTCATCCGGAGGTCCGCCCGCTACGTACGGGGGTCCGGTGCTTTCCTTGTAGTAGGTTCAGACCTAATGCGTGTATCCTGGAGCATGTCCCTTTCCTTGACCACGTGGAGACCCCAGGGCGACTGATGTGGCGCGGCGGAGAACTATTCTCTGCGCAACCAGAGACTTCTCCGCCGGCGCAGTGCCTTCATCTTGTAACAAGGGGTACCCCAGTTTCAAGGTACCGACAAACTTCGTAAAAACCGCAAAAAAATCATTAGATGGCCAGAGTGCGTTCGACTGCAAGGGTGACTCATGGAGAAGAGACCGAGGTCACCGAACAGCACCAATTTCCGAAGTCTTGAAACAATCAGGTCTAGTTGTGACTGACAAAGGTACCTTGTTACCGAAGCTAAATAGACTGTTGCTGAAGAAGAAGATATTGAAGAGGATGAAGAAGATTATAGTATTTTGATCCCATCAAAACCCAGCCATCTAGATTTTGAGAAATCTACTGTGTCTGAAGCTGACATGCCCATGATGATGAAGCTGGGCTACTTTGGGGAAGCTGAAAGGAAACTTGTCTGATTTGCCAGAGAAGAGACCACCCCAGCACCGAAGAATTTCAGAGTAGGACTATGACTTCCTCTGAATGAGATGATAGGGGAAGTCTTAAAAAATTTCGAAATATATCTTCATCAGCTGACCCCTAATGCCATTGTTAGGCTTAGTTTCTTCATCTGGGCCCTCCAAAGCCAAGGGATGAATCCAGATGTCGAAGCATTCTGTCGAGTGCACGAGTTGCACTACCAGACGAAGGCCAGGGCAGACGGTCTTCATGAAAAATTTGGTTGCTACAATTTTGCGTACCGCAAGGATACGAAGGCTCCAGTTCTCAGTTATCGCACCAAATGGCCAACCGGCTGGAAAGGTGAATGGTTTTACATCAAAGCTGATGAGAAGAAGAGGGGGAACTGATGACGATGGTCATGTGCCCGATATCCTTAAACTTCGGAATGACCAGGCCCCAGTGCAACATGAAGCTAGGGTCAGCATGCCAGCTGGCCGAGGTAGAATTCAGGGTAGTGGCTGAACAAATCGGCACCAGGGACTTGGTGTAGGAATACCTAGCCAACCGGACATATCCAACATCAAGTGACTGGGGGATGCCGAAGATAAAGGGAACAAAGAAGAAATATGAACTTGTTTAATTACTTTATCGCTTCAAATTTGAAAAACAGTTCAAGCAACCTTGCCAAGAATGGCTAGAAATGATTGAAACTATGTGTAATGAAATACTGGGAAACTATACCAAAAAGGAAGACCAATTGATGACAGCAGCCTTCGGCACCCAGCCAAAACGAAGGCTAAACCGGGTAATGGATGCTCTAAAATTTGAATACCCTGATTATGAGCCGCTTAGCAAGGGTGCCGAAGGGGCAAAAAGGAAAAGGATTGTTAGTGTTCTGAACAGACAAGCTGCCAGAATGGTGAAGGAGGATGAGAAGATATTAAAGAAGAGAAAATCTACTCCTGAGTCGAAGGTGGCAGCTTTGAAGAAAAGGAAAGTTGCAACTCCAGAGCCGAAGGTGACCGAGGTAGAAAAGGAGACTCCTTCGACACCTGGTGCCGAAGTGGCAGAAATTTTAAAGGTAATGACTGAATCTCTACTTATCAAGCTGCTAAGTCCTCTGGGACCGAAACTGACGAAGCTTTTACAGAAGAAGGAAGAGTCTTCGGCTACAAAAAAGGTGGATGGGCACAAAAGGCGAAGGATCGGTACTGTAATGGAAGCCCCTGAACGGACGCGACCATCGGCCTCGGCCACTGCCGAAGCTGCAGCTGCCACTGAAGCTGCCAACTTGGAGAGCACACTATCTGGAATTGATAAATTGCTATTGAGTATACCTATAGAACAAACAGCTGCAGCTGAAGAAAAGGTCATGGCCCCAGTGCCTGACAAAGGAAAGAAAATTGCCGATGTTGCTTCGAAGGAAAAATACTTCGACTTCGGAACCTGGTCGGGCAAGAACTATCTGAGGCCGAAAAGAAGGAGCTACAGGAATATGACATTTCCTGTGGCTACCAGCCAGGAGCCATGCTCTTTGGTGGGATCGATGAAGAGGCCTTAGGATGCGTTCGTGACCGCACTGGGGCAAAGATAATCGGCACTTTATCGAAGAGTGTCGGTTTTCCGAAGCTCGAAGCTGATATCAGCAGCTACCGACGACAACATATCGTTGGCAGTTTGTTTTATTCCAACTTCAAGGTAAGATTCTTGTGATGAAGCAAAAAATTTCTTTTTTATTTTTTGCGATAAAGCAAATTTGCTGATGAAGGTTTATTTCTACAGAGTATGTTGCTAAGCAAAGCACTGCAAATGCAGCAAGACCTCGAAGACAAAAAGAACGAAATTATAATCGAGGGTTTAGAAAACAAAATTAAAGACTATGAAGCTTCTCTTAAGAAGAAGGATTTCCTGCTTCAGGCAATGCAGGGTTCACTTGCGGAAGCCCAAGCCAAAAATGCTAGATTAAACGAGGAACTTCTCCAAAAATCAGAGAGCTTCGAACAAGAGAGAAAAGATTTGCAGACAAAATACGAAGCTGAAGCTGACAAAATGTAACACCCCACTGATCCCACACAATGGATGATACCAAAAGAAACCTTTCTACAAAACTTATGCAACACATAGAGAAAGAAAGTATTGCAAAATCCGGCAGCACCTCCCTTGAAAGTAGCATAACAAGGAAAGCATATAGTTTATACAGGATATAAAAGAAAGATAATTGACATAGTATAATCGAAATGCAACGGTAGAAAAGAACATTCATGACCAGACAAAAGATAGTCATCTCAGCCCACCAAACTAAACAGTTCAACTACCATGAAAGATTAGAATGTAATAATTCCCTAGACTTGACCCTTCCTGTTTAACATCATTAATAATCAGTTATTCCTTTATTTAAAAGTGTGGTGGCCGTGCTGCTACATCCCTTCTCCCAAAGCAAAGATCAGGTGCCTGCATCAGACAATGCAAGAGTGAGATGACACATCTCAGCAAGTAAAGAAAAACAAACAACAGTTGGACAATGCAAGCCAACCGTGCATAAGCAACCACATGGTTCCCAACTTCTTCCTTAAATATTAATTTGCAGCAAGTAAGCAAATACTCAATTACTCAATGCCAAGAAGAATTACAAAGTAAAGATCCACCTTATCCACATCACCAAAATAGGTTCCACACTTCACCCATGAATGCACATGGCTACAGATGCAACATGACTTCTGCCTTCATACCTCTAAGGATATGAAGCTGCATCATACCCCTTCTCGGGAAAACATATGATGCTCATTGTACCGGTACGGTCGGACCATAAGATCGCAACGAAAACTTCAATGCAGTGGATGATGAATGCATTATGCATGTCAACAACATAAGTTCTTCCCAAATAAGATGTGCTAGACATATACCTCCACCCATTTCACATCAATAACCACATGGGTAACATGATCAAACCACACCCTCCACATGTATAATCAACAGAGCATGAATAATTTCAAACGATGGTACCCAATTAGGAATATGGATATGAACACAAGTAGCACAAACATAATCAAGTATGAGGCTCTTCAATCAAAAGACGAAATAACCATCACTGTTTTACTTGCCTTTACCGAAGTTAGGGCAAAATCCCTAAGAACGATCCGGAAGTCCACCACCTTGGGTTCTCCCCTTTTCCTTCCTCCCTTCTTCCTTCCACCAAAATGATTGGAGATTCGCACCAAAAGACGATGATCCGAGCGGCACGGAGTAGCACCTAGGGAGGAGGGGATTGGGGGGGGGGGGCGGCTAGGGTTTTGTTGGCTGCAACAATGGAGGGAGGAGGAGGTGGACAGGGGGGGGGCGGCGGCCTAGGGGAAATGAGGAGTGGGGGGGCGGCAGCCATGAGGGGGAGTAGATAGGAGGGTGGTGGCTAGGGTTTGGGAGGCCTAATGGGCCGAAACACCAATTGCGGCCCAACTAACCCACGCGACAGCTCCCGACCGCAACGCAAATGTCAAACCAAAAAAATTCTACTGCCCTAGTTGCGAATGTTATTCACAAAATTCCAAATCCCCAAAACAACAACTGGATGAGGGAAAAAAAAACAAAAAAAACAACCCCCAACTTCTCTTCTTTGCAAACCGGGTATCACATTCTACCCCTCTTAAAAAGAATTCGTCCTCGAATTCTGACGCTTCTATCGGAATGACACAAGAAAAGCTTAGCAAATCAACAACACTTACCCACAACGAAAAGTTCCGGGTACTTCTGCCGCATCAACTCCTCAAGTTCCCACGTAGCCTCGCGCTCTGACTGATTAGACCATAAGACCTTGACATACTTAATTGATCTCTTCCTCAACACACGCTCCGAGAATTCCAAAATACGCACCGGACGACACTCCAGAGTCAGATCCTGCTGCACCGCAATTGGTTCCATCTCAATCTGATGGTCCGGATCCCGCAAGAACTTCCTCAACATAGAGACATGAAAAACCGGGTGTACCCCTGCCATGGAATCCGGCAGCAGCAAGCGATAAGCCAGGCTGCCCACTCGGGCCAAGATAGTGAACGGTCCAATGTATCTTGGGCTGAGCTTCCCAGAGACACCGAACCGAACAACTCCCTTAGTGGGTGATACCCTGAGAAGGACTTGGTCACCCACAGCAAATTCCAGATCCCGCCTCCTCACATCAGCATAACTCTTCTGACGACTCTGAGCTGCCAAAATATTCTGACGAATTTCCCGAACCTTTTCAGAAGTTTGCTGAACCCAATCAGGACCAACCAGGGATCTCTCTCCCAAAGTCTCCCAGCACAGAGGAGAGATACACCGCCTGCCATACAAAGCCTCAAATGGTGCCATCTTGATGCTAGCTTGGTAGCTGTTGTTATACGCAAACTCTGCCAGAGCAAGATGATCCTCCCAGCTACCCTTCCATGACAGAACACAAGCACGCAGCATATCCTCCAAGGTTTGGATTGTTCGCTCTGACTGACCATCCGTCTGAGGGTGAAAAGCGACACTAAGCGAAAGCTTGGTGCCCAATGCACTGTGGAGACTCTCCCAGAATTTGGATACAAATTTGGAGTCTCGATCAGAAACAATAGACTTAGGTATCCCGTGAAGCCTGACTACTTCCTTCATATACAAGGGAACCAAATCTGAAGCTGAATTCGTGGTCTTCATGGGAATAAAATGCGCACACTTAGTCAAGCGATCCACTACCACCCAAATAGCATCCCTGCCACGAGGGGAACGAGGTAGACCCACCACAAAATCCATGGTGATATGCTCCCATTTCCACTCTGGAATTTCCAATGGCTTCAGCAAACCTGCAGGCCGCTTATGTTCGGCCTTCACGCGCTGACATACTTCACAGGCGGCCACATACTTAGAAATGTCAACCTTCATCCGCTTCCACCAGAAGTTTTGCTTCAAATCTCGGTACATTTTGGTTTCGCCAGGATGGACGGTGTAAGGCGTTTTATGAGCTTCTCGCAGGATATCCAGCTTCACCTCTGATTTCTGAGGCACACAGAGACGGCCCCTGAAACGAACCAAATCAATCTCATCGATGGTGAACTCCCGCGGTTTACCATCACCAACCCTCCTTCGGGCTTCCTGCAAAAGACGATCCTGCTGCTGAGCCGCACGCACTCTCTCCATAAGAGAGGATTGAATAAGCATCTGAGTCTCCTTGCTAGCGGTGCCGACATGACACAAAGCGATCCCCGAACGGTCCAGATCAGCGATCAACGGCAAGGCCACCTTTGGAACCCCAGACCTGCTAAGGGCATCCGCCACCACATTAGCCTTCCCCGGGTGATAATGAATGGACAAATCATAATCTTTAATCAATTCTAGCCACCGACGCTGCCTCAAATTCAGCTCCTTCTGGGTAAAAATATACTTGAGACTTTTGTGATCAGTGAAAATGTCACAAGCCTCGCCATAGAGGTAATGCCTCCACGACTTTAGAGCAAAAACCACCGCAGCCAATTCCAAATCATGAGTTGGATAATTCCCCTCATGCTTCCTCAACTGCCTTGAGCCATAAGCAATCACCCTGCCTTCCTGCATCAGCACACAGCCAAGACCAATACGCGAAGCATCCGTATAAACTGTGAAACGCTTACCGCTCTCAGGCAAAGCTAGGATAGGGGCGTCCACCAACTTGCTCTTCAATGACTGGTAACTGATCTCACAATCGCCGGACCAGACGAAGGGAACACCCTTCCCCAAGAGCCTAGTCAAAGGCTTAGCAATGCTGGAAAAATTTGGTACGAAACGCCGATAATACCCAGCAAGGCCCAAGAAACTTCGGATTTCAGAGACACTAGAAGGTCTCTTCCACTCCACTACAGCCGCAACATTCTTGGGGTCAACCGCAATACCCTGCTGATTAATCACGTGCCCCAGGAAAGCCACTTCAGATAGCCAAAAGGCACACTTCTTCAACTTGCCAAAGAATTGATTCTTCCTTAGGGCACCTAGAACGAGACGGAGATGCTGATCATGCTCGGCCTCGGTCTTTGAATAAATCAAAATATCATCTAGGAATACGACCACAAAATCGTCCAAGAATTCATGCAGCATCCTATTCATTGCTTCCATAAACGCAGCAGGGGCATTAGTTAAGCCAAAGGACATGACTATGAACTCATAATGCCCATACCTGGTGCAGAAGGCAGTCTTCTCAATATCCTCCTCACGAATCCTCAATTGATGATAACCAGAGTTCAAATCAATTTTGGAGAACACCTGGGCACCCCTCAACTGCTCAAAGAGGACCTCAATTCGGGGAAGCGGATATTTATTCTTGATTGTCACTTGATTCAAAGCGCGATAATCCACACACAGCCGCTTGCTTTTATCCTTCTTCTCAACAAACAATACTGGGGAAGCCCATGGAGACCTGCTAGGCCTAATGAAGCCCTTAGCCAGCAGATCATCCAATTGCCGCTTTAATTCAATCTGCTCCTTTGGAGCCATTCGATACGGGGCCTTATGAATAGGCTGCGTCCCCGGGATCAGCTTAATCTCAAAAGCTGCATCGCGCTCCAGAGGAATGCCTGGAAGCTCTGCTGGAAACACGTCAGCAAAGTCACACACCACCCGGATGTCCTGCACCCGCAAGGCAGCCTCGCCCTCCACCACCATAGAGAAAAAGATCCCCGACTTCCTTGACCAGCGATCAGGAAGCAATTGCGCCAACAAGGATAATGTGAACTTCGGAGAACTTCCCAAGAAGACCACCTCCTTACCCGACGGCGCCTGCAATAACACTGTCTTCCAGAAGCAGGATATAACCGCGCGATACTGGGATAACCAATCCATACCCAAGATAACATCGAATGCCCCCAAGGAAATCACCACCAGATTAGCCGAAAAAACCTCATCAGCAAGAATGACGGAACACCCCTGACAAACTGAACAGCTACTAATGGAGCCATTAGCAGAACTGACCAAAATTGGGTGACCCAACCTCTGCACCGAAAGACCAGCCCGCGACACAAAATCCTCCGAAACAAACGAATAGCTAGCGCCAGAGTCAAAAAGAGCATGGGCTGCAAATGAATCAACTGAAATCGTACCTGTCACCACGTCTCCTTGCGCCCTGCCATCCGTAGCGGGTAGCACATAAGCTCCAGAAATACCCGCAGAAGAGGAAGCTCCCGGAGTGAAATTAACAGAAGAACCCCACTGAGCCACCGGAGGAGGCTGGCGCGGAGCTCCAAACTGAGACAGCACAGGGGTAGACGGCGCAGGAGTAGGCACAACCTGATACTGCGGAAAACCTTGCATCGGCACGAACTACGAAGTCCCGGGCACATAAAGCTGCTGTGGAGGGAGAGGAACTGAAAACTGCTGCTCAGTACTTGACATCATATTGATAGTGCCCTGAGAAGAGGAGGAAGCTATCGGCTCCCATCTGAGCTTCCCACTGGGATTCCTCCTACACACCACATCCTTGTGGTCCTGACTGCAGATAGAACACCTGCCACTCCACTGACACTCTGCACGGCGATGCGCATCTCCACAGCGGAAACACACCAGCCCCAACCCGGGCTTAGGAACGGCCCGAAACCTCTGAGTACTTCCTCCTGAAGTACCTGAGTCAGAAGATTTGCCACGGTAAGGATGGTGGCGCTGATGCTGAGACTTGCCCCTCTTGTGAGCTGGACCTCCAGTGTTGCCCCTCCTCGTGTCCTGGCTGCAAGGTTGATCAACACCCGAAGACTTCTGCGACTCCATGGTGTACTGGTGTTGCATCTCCACACCCAGCGCCTGCTCCACTGTGGTACGGAAGTCCACCAACGGAAAGGCCCCCAGAGCATGCCTGATAGAAGGCTTCAGACCCTGACGGAATTGGCTCGCCTTCTCCATCTCATTATAAGCCACATGAGGGACAAAGCGGACCATTTTGTTGAAGCCCACCTCATACTCTGTGACAGACTTCTTCTCCTGCTTGAAGGACTGCAAGTCAATCTTCATTTTCTCCAGAAAGGTGACCGGGTAGAATCTCCTTTCGAACTGCCTGATGAAAACATCCCATGATAGGACTCCTGGTGAGGAGGAGTGCGCTGCCTGCACGCCTCTCCACCAAATCTGCGCCTCACCCTTCAGCAGCTGAGTGCCAAAGCGAACCCGATCTTCATAAGCAATCTCGAAGACATTCATCTTATCTTCCACATAAGTCAGCCAATCTGCCGCCTCAACCGGAGTACCACTGCCATCAAAAGAATCCATCTTCATGCCCATCCACTGCATCAGAGAAAGACCACTGACTGGAAGAGGCACCCCGGCCCCGCCACCAGGAACAGCACCCGCAGGGACAGCGCCCCCGGGCACATCTCCACCTCCAGCTCCCTGAGCAGCACCAGCAGGGGCGACAGGAATGGCTTGCCTCAGCAGGGCCAACTCCTGCTGCATGGCCTGCATCGCGGCTAACATTGCCGCCGGACTCATCGAGTCCCCACTAGGAGCTTGCGGACTACCCCGAGCTCTACGAGGCGGCATAGCTGTATCCACAGGGATGAGAATAATAAGTATGTGAGATAAGCATAGCATCTCTCTAGATAATGTCAAAACTAGCACAGAGAATAACATAATCATATCAATAGCAAGACCGAAAACCCATCCTACATGTGCAGTGTGTCAATTTATTACTACTCCACTTGCTAGGACCTACAGCCTATGCCTCTGATACCAACTGTAACACCCCACTGATCCCACACAATGGATGATACCAAAAGAAACCTTTCTACAAAACTTATGCAACACATAGAGAAAGAAAGTATTGCAAAATCCGGCAGCACCTCCCTTGAAAGTAGCATAACAAGGAAAGCATATAGTTTATACAGGATATAAAAGAAAGATAATTGACATAGTATAATCGAAATGCAACGGTAGAAAAGAACATTCATGACCAGACAAAAGATAGTCATCTCAGCCCACCAAACTAAACAGTTCAACTACCATGAAAGATTAGAATGTAATAATTCCCTAGACTTGACCCTTCCTGTTTAACATCATTAATAATCAGTTATTCCTTTATTTAAAAGTGTGGTGGCCGTGCTGCTACATCCCTTCTCCCAAAGCAAAGATCAGGTGCCTGCATCAGACAATGCAAGAGTGAGATGACACATCTCAGCAAGTAAAGAAAAACAAACAACAGTTGGACAATGCAAGCCAACCGTGCATAAGCAACCACATGGTTCCCAACTTCTTCCTTAAATATTAATTTGCAGCAAGTAAGCAAATACTCAATTACTCAATGCCAAGAAGAATTACAAAGTAAAGATCCACCTTATCCACATCACCAAAATAGGTTCCACACTTCACCCATGAATGCACATGGCTACAGATGCAACATGACTTCTGCCTTCATACCTCTAAGGATATGAAGCTGCATCATACCCCTTCTCGGGAAAACATATGATGCTCATTGTACCGGTACGGTCGGACCATAAGATCGCAACGAAAACTTCAATGCAGTGGATGATGAATGCATTATGCATGTCAACAACATAAGTTCTTCCCAAATAAGATGTGCTAGACATATACCTCCACCCATTTCACATCAATAACCACATGGGTAACATGATCAAACCACACCCTCCACATGTATAATCAACAGAGCATGAATAATTTCAAACGATGGTACCCAATTAGGAATATGGATATGAACACAAGTAGCACAAACATAATCAAGTATGAGGCTCTTCAATCAAAAGACGAAATAACCATCACTGTTTTACTTGCCTTTACCGAAGTTAGGGCAAAATCCCTAAGAACGATCCGGAAGTCCACCACCTTGGGTTCTCCCCTTTTCCTTCCTCCCTTCTTCCTTCCACCAAAATGATTGGAGATTCGCACCAAAAGACGATGATCCGAGCGGCACGGAGTAGCACCTAGGGAGGAGGGGATTGGGGGGGGGGGCGGCTAGGGTTTTGTTGGCTGCAACAATGGAGGGAGGAGGAGGTGGACAGGGGGGGGCGGCGGCCTAGGGGAAAGGAGGAGTGGGGGGGCGGCAGCCATGAGGGGGAGTAGATAGGAGGGTGGCGGCTAGGGTTTGGGAGGCCTAATGGGCCGAAACACCAATTGCGGCCCAACTAACCCACGCGACAGCTCCCGACCGCAACGCAAATGTCAAACCAAAAAAATTCTACTGCCCTAGTTGCGAATGTTATTCACAAAATTCCAAATCCCCAAAACAACAACTGGATGAGGGGAAAAAAACAAAAAAAACAACCCCCAACTTCTCTTCTTTGCAAACCGGGTATCACACAAAAATACAAAACTGCAGCAATCTTTGAAAGAGCTTCAGGACATGTGTTTGGGTTTTGGCAGCCACTGCGTACAGCGTTTGAAAAAAGTTTTTAACTCAGGTGGGGCCAGCGCTGAAAATTTTTCCCCTTCAGCTAAAAACATATTAAGCACCTTCGAACACATTGAAGGCGAAGTCGAGGCGCTTGATGAAGTGATAGTCGGGCACGGCGACTTCTGTGCCCTGTTAGCTTCTCGCGGCACAGCTACAGCATTTTCTGAAGGCTAGTTGTACGCACGCAAAGATTATGAATAGACCGACCTTCAACCTATCTCCAACAGATTTGATTGACATCCCCAGTGAAGCCCGGAGCATAGGGAGCATATTTATAACACAGATTTGGGCGAAGGGTGGTCGGGATTTGGCTGGTGACGAGGCCCGAAGCTTGCTTAAGCCGGTATGAAACTTATACCTGTCGCTTACGTTCTCTTGTAATTACTTTTTAACTTATAATGCTTTGTTGTGTACAGAATGATGGTGCCGAAGATTGATAGTCCGAAGCACATTTTAAAGGCTGTTGAAGCTATTTTTTAGGCCTACCTGCATAGAGCTTAGAGGCATTTGTATTATCTTTGTAAAAAATCTCTACTAATACTTAAGAAGGTAAGGAGGGCGTCCACAACGTGCTTCACCGTGCCCCCCCCCCCCCCCCCCCCCCCCCCCCCCCCCCCCGGTGCCCCCGCCCCATGTCTCTACGCTCCACGAAAACCGCGACGAAATCCTCGCCGCTGCCTCCGTAGCAGCCATCAGCGCCCCCGGCTCGCCTGCCCCCAATTCCTCCTCCACCGCGTCGCGCCAAAAACCTCGCCCGCACCAAAAACCTCCATCGCGGCCGATTCCCACCGCCTCTGTAGCCGCCATCAGCGCCCCAGACTCGCCCGCCCTGAAATCCTCCACCGCGTCGCGCCGAAAACCTCATCGACCGCCACCACGCCGCACACGCCTTGGTCTTCGTCGCCCTAACCGCACCCTTCCAATGACGGGGCGCTAGCGAAGCCGCGCATCCTCCCTGCATCTTCACCGGTCGTCACCCTAACCGCGCCCTTCCAACGACGAGGTCGCTACCGAAGCGCCGCGCATCCTCCTCGCATCTTCGTCGCTCCTGCGCCGCGCCGAAATCCTCCCCCACCGCGCCCTTCCATCGACGACCATGGCGGACTACCCACGCGTCATGCACGCCCCGCCCTCCGTGCCTGTCCTCCGGGGCCAGCGCGCTCCCCTCCTCCTCACCAGACTCTGCCGCCGCGGGTCTGGTTGCCCACCTCAACTCCGAGGAACGAGGACTCCACCATGCTCGCTCTAGAGACACCGCCTTCCTGTCCTCCGCTCACCGTGCTTGTCCTCGGATCCACGACTGCCGCCCCGCTCCCCCCAAATACCACTGATGCAGGGATCCAAGCCCCTGCCATCTATTCAGCCGCCCCGACGTCCACAGGGGATACCAACTGATGGGCCACCAACCATGTTGTTCCACGCTCTGGGCTGCTGCTGGAAGCTAATCAATCGCTTGGTTAGACCATCGCAGATTAGCGGTGGGATTCCCAGGTTCAATAATCTCGTTTCGGGCCATGCCCTCGATGTCATTATCTGGCTTGAGGTTTGTCGTGGAGAAGCAAAGGGATGTTTACATGTGCTCTATTCTAAGTCTTAGGGTCTGGGATTAATTGGGTACGATTCGTTCTAGAGGATGATGCGAGTAAGTGCTTAAGTGCCCTGCTAATTTTTTCAGCTACCTCTTTCGAATTTGTTGTCTACCTGTTTGTTAGGCAAGCATGGAGTATTCGCTTGGTTCTACTCAAGAAGGGAATCAAGGAATTCAGGACTTTATGCACTGATTGTAATAGTCCAACGAAAGAGCGGATCCACATGTTAAAAATCTCAGCAAGTGTTCCTTTCTGACAGAGTTTCAACTTATGTGTTACTAATGTAGAAGGGATCCCAATTACTTGCTGCATTGGGTGATCGAACAGTTAAGTCACAAAAGGATCACGTCAATTTTTTGAACTATGGATTCCTTGTTTTCTATAAATTCTCATTCTTATCTTACTGCACCAGGTCATAGTATGGAGTTTAGGAAACAGGAAATGCATTGGTCTCTTGTTTGGGCATACTGGGAGCGTGAGGTCGTTGCCTTGCCATTCCTCCAATCCGGGTTAGTAATGTATATCATAAACTAAATGACTGAAGCCTTTCATTTTAATTTGTGTGCATTTAACTCCATATGAAGTAGTTTTTTTCTTTGCACAACTCATTGTTTCTGGTTCAAAGGATGGATCATTTGCTCTCTCGGATTCTCAGTTGACTTACTCTGATAATATAATTTTCCTCTAAAGCAAGAAAGTTGTTGATTCTCTCTTTAGTGTGTACACCATTTAAAAACTGTCAGATTAAGTTTCTCCGTCCTATGCACCGAAGAGGCCCTAAAGCTTTATGTACACACGATTTTTTCTTGTATTGTCCTGTTCACCTCTATCCAAACTATTTGATGATTGGAAAATTTAAAACAGAGGGAGTATTATGTTTTAGTTTTGTTGGCGTTTGGAAATTACTAAACTTTTGAGGAAAATTACATGCTTGATATTCAAATCGCAAATGTTGTACATTCCTGCAACCTAGGCTTGTAAATTTCCCATTAGAGTTTTCTCTATTTTTTTGGCAATCTGTTTAGTTCATCTGTTAATGAACCGGGTAAGATGATTAGTTCTTTGTCATGTTATTTACTTTGCATTTAAACTGGGTAAGATCATTAGCGCTTTGTCATGTTATTTACTTTGCATTTAGTCATAATAGAAATTACTTATTTGTTTCAAACTATAAAATGATTTGACTTCTCTACATACATTGTTCTTAATACTTATCTAACATCTAAACCCTAAATTGCTCCATAGTTTCACCAACAATATATTTTACTTTTGTAGTTTCTGATGCTGCCAAACTAGGTCCATAAGTATTATTTGCCCATCTATGATATTGTTCCATGTACGACTAGAAGTTCAAATATCTGGAAAATGTTCTCTTAACGTGATATCAGACAGCACCCTGATTTAAAATATCTTAACCTTCAGTATTGTCCATGTAATTGCAGAGAGAACAAGAACTTGACTGGAACATCAAGATAAGCAAGTGTAAATACCCACCTTGAAATTGGTAGTTTTAATTCAAACACATGCCTTTTGTATGTTATGTTCTTGCCTCCTTGGTATTATAACATGCTTGCATTAAATGATTTATTGAAGGTAAATTCTGGAAGTATTGTGATTCCCATAAAACGTGTCCTTACAGATCATGTATTAAGGGTGTGGACGGTTATGTTGCCTTTTTCACAAACTTCAATTTATGATCAATTGCAAGCAAGATGTGGTCTAGCTGTTGGAATGCGGATCACGAAGGTGGTGTCTTCACTCTTCAGCATGTTCCAGTGTCGTGTGTTCCAGATCGGGTTGCTATCGGGAGTCTGTTGGTTTGCATGGAATCAATCAGGTTTAGCTTGGATTCATGAATAATTGGTTTGTGTCGTCCGGCTGTTCGAGCTACGTCATCATGATTAGAATCTACATTTTTCCCTACGCTTGTATTTAAAATGGAGTTTACAAAGATAATCGTTAGAATGGAATCGAAGGCTCATTTTTTGTTCTATCTGATAATAGCCGAACGAATGAAATGCAATTTAAATTTATGAGATATTGAAGTTAATAATAATAAATACTGTTTGTTTTCATATAATCATTATGTACAAACATTATATCGAATAAATTGTGGTTCGTTGCAACGCACGAGCACTTACCTAGTATTGTAAACAAGAATTGAACATTACTTTGTATATTTGTCCATGCCTTGTAATATATTTTACCTTTCCATCCATGTATAAATTGCTTTGTTGTGGACGAAACTTGTATCTTTTGAGCCGAAGGCGAAAGACACTTTCCCTTCTTTTCGTACACAACGAAGCATATCCTTGCTTCTGCGTGCTCATCGAAACATTGTTATCAAAGCTGAAGTATTTCTGTTTGTGCTTCGTGTTATGATGATGATGATCCTTTGAATGTCTTCATGAATGTATATGAATGCAATGAATGATGTAATGTAATGTGCAAATGAATGTCCCAAACACACACACACACACACAAAACCACACCCAGACTCTTCATCCCCTTAGGAACGACTTTTGAGTCTTTTAAGCTCTGCATCCCCTTAGGAATGACTTTTGAGCTTCTTCACCTTCTATTTTGGTGGCATTTAAGTTCTGCATCCCCTTAGGAACGACTTTTGAACTTCTTCACCTTATATTTCGGTGGTATTTGGCTATGCATTCCCTTTGGAATGACTTTTGAGCAGAAAACTTACTCTACGCTCCCTTAGGAACGACTTTTGCATCTTCGTCAAATTTTTGGCTCGGCATTCCCTTAGGAACGACTTTTGAGCAGAAAACTTATGCTGCGCTCCTTTAGGAACGACTTTTTTGCAGCTTCGTCATGCTCTGCATCCCCTTGGGGACGTCTTTTGAGCTTCTCCTTGTTTTCTTCTTTACACATGATGGTGCAGGCTCATATTTTACATATTACATCTTTAGGGGATTTGGCCCTCGTAGGGCTAAATAAGAATGAAAAATTACAAGCTATGGCCCCGTTAAAAACCTTTCTCCCCTCTTGAAAGGAAAAGGATGCCATAGAAAAAATGAAAAAAGATTACATCAGATTACACATAGTATCGTCGAAGCTCATCCGCATTCCAAGATCTAGGTATGTCGTTGTCGTCCATATCCTTCAATCTATAAGAACTGGGTCTTAACGAAGATACTACCAGAAAAGGACCTTCCCACTTCAGTTGTAACTTGCTCACTGTATCTGGGTTGGCCACTCTCCGAAGCACCAGATGCCCTGGCTTGATGTTTTTCAATCGAACTTTTCTATCACGCCACTTTATTGTTTCGGCCTGATATTTATTGATGTGCTCTATAGCCTGAAGTCTGGTCCTTTCTATAGTATCTTTTGTTACTTGATAATCAGCTTCGTATTCTATCGAAGCTATTGTTCTTATTGACCCTGTCTTTGCTTCTTCTGGAGTTATTGCTTCGTCACCAAATAAGAGCTTGAAGGGTGTAAATCCTGTTGACCTTGACGCAGTTGTGTTGTGGCTCCACACCACTTTAATCAGCTCGTCTAGCCACTTTCCTCTGGGCTGGTTGAATATTAGCTTCATTATTCATGTCATTATAATGCCATTTGCTCTTTCTACCAGCCCATTTGATTCTGGATGCCTAACTGATGCAAAAATGAATCTTCATACCAATTCAGTCACAAAAATCTTTGAATGCTTCGGCATCAAATTGTGTACCATTGTCCACAGTTATTGCCTTCGGCAAACTGAAGCGACAAATAATATTTTGCCAGAAGAATTTTTGGACCGTGACCGAAGTTATTGTAGCTAAGGGCTTCGCCTCAATCCACTTGGAAAAATATTCTACTGCCACTATAACATACTTCAAGTTGCCTTGTGCTGGTGGGAGTGGACCCAACAAATCTAGGTCCCATCTTTGCAATGGCTAGGTTGGCTGTATTAACTGAGTTAGCGATGAAGGTTGTTTCTGGTCTCTTGCACATTTTTGACAATTTTCGCACTTTTGAACCAGATCTGCTGCATCCGAAGCTGCCTTCGGCAAATAAAATCCTTGTCTAAAAACCTTTCCCAGCAAAGGCCTAGACCTAATGTGAGATCCACACAAACCTGCATGTATTTCCTTCATTAGCTCTATACCTTCGGTTCTAGATAAACACTTGAGAAGTGGAGAGCAGACTCCATGTTTGTATAACTCCCCTTCTATAATGACATATGGTCTTGTCCTTGCTTCCATTCTTTTGTTATAAACTTCGTCGTCCGAAAGGCAGTTACCCTGGAGAAAAGATATGATTTCAGTCCTCCAATCTTCACTATGCACAGGTGATATTGCAAGCACTGCTATCTCCAGAAGTTCGACCGAAGGTGCTTTTATTGTTTCAAAGAATACTTCCAAAGGTAAAGGGAGCCCCTGTGCTGCTGACTTAGCTAGTAGATCTGCATGTTCATTTTCCCCTCTTGGAGTATTTTTTACTGAAAAACCTTCGAAGGAAGCCTCCAACCTTCGGACTGTGTCCAAATATTTTTCAAGATTCGGATCCCTTGCCTTGCTGCTTTTATCTACATGGCCAGCAATGACCTGAGAATCAGTTTTAAGGACTGCTCTTCTTATTCCCATTGCTTTTAGCTTTCGAAGCCCCAACAGAAGGGCTTTGTACTCAGCAATATTATTTGTACAACTAAAGTCCAGTCTTGCTGCATAGCATGTTCTGACTTTGGAGGGCGCTACTAGAACAGCAGCCGCTCCTGCGCCGAAGGTTCCCCAAGAACCATCACAGAAGACTGTCTAGGCTTTGGAATCTTTTGTTACTTCTTCTCCCTGAGCCCCTGGCGTCCAATCAGTAATGAAATCCGCTAACGCCTGGGACTGAATTGAGAATCTGTGCACATAATCAATAGAGAATTCATTGAGCTCGGCAGCCCATTTTCCAATCCTCCTAGTGGCTTCTCTATTCCTCATTATGTCCTTCAGAGGTTGTGATGAAGGAACAATTATATGATATGCTTGAAAATAATGCTGAAGCTTCCTTGAGGCCATCAACACAGCATATAACACCTTCTACAATTTTGTATAATTTATCTTTGATAAGCTTAGAACTTCGGAGACAAAATATATTGGAGCTTGTCTTTTAACTTGACCATCTTTCTTCTCCTGTACAAGCGCCGCACTAACTGCAGAGTGAGAGGCTGCTACATATAGGAGTAACAGAGCCCCTGGCGAAGGTGGAGTTAGAGTTGTCAAGTCTATCAAGTATTGCTTTAACTCTTCGAAAGCCCTTTGCTGAGCCGGACCCTATTGGAAAACTTCGGCTGACTTTAGTATTTCAAAGAATGGTAGATTCCTTTCTGCTGATCTTGATATAAATCTATTTAACGATGCCAGCCTTCCTACCAACCGTTGAGCCCCCTTCTTTGAATTTGGCGGCTCCATCCAAAGGATAGCTTTGATCTTATTTGGGTTAGCTTTGATTCCCTTCATTGACACCAGACAACCAAGGAACTTGCCCTTCTTTACTCCAAAAACACACTTTTCTGGATTTAGTTTAAGACCAGCTTGCCTAAAATTGGCAAATGTCTCTTGCAAGTCAGCAATATGATTCTCTTGCTTCATGTTTTTTACTATGATGTCATCAACATAAGTCAGCACATTCCTGCCTATTTGAGAATGAAGGACCTTGGTTGTCATTCTACTGAAGCTTCCTCCAGCATTCTTGAGCCCCTCAGGCATCCGAAGGTAGCAATAAGTGCCACTAGAAGTTATGAAGCTAGTTTTTGGCTCATCTTCCTTCTTCATCCAAATTTGATGATAGCCTGAGTAGCAGTCCAGTAAACTTATGAGCTCCAAAGAAGCTGCTGCATCTACAAGGGTGTCTATTCTTGGTAATGGGAACTCGTCCTTTGGACATGCTTTGTTGAGATCTGTGAAATCAATACACATTCTCCATTTACCATTAGCCTTCTTCACCATAACAGTGTTGGCTAGCCATTCTGGATATGTTACTTCTCTGATAACACCAGCACTGAGAAGTCTCTTTACTTCGTTCCGAGCACCTTCAGCTTTATCATCAGACATCTTTTGAAGTATTTGCTTCCTTGGCCTGACAGATGGATCCACATTAAGTGAATGCTCGATGACATCTCTATTGACACCACAAAGATCATTGGCTGTCCAAGCAAAGACATCTTTGTTGTTGAACAAAAATCTTAGCAGAGTCTTTTCTTGTTCATCAGAAAGCTGAGATCCCAGCAGTACACTTTGATCTGCTATATCTTCACATAGGAGCATAGGCTTCGGCTGATCTGCCGAAGCGGCCTTCTCTCTCTTATGCTTATATTGTTGACAAGCTTCGGCTTCATATATATTGTGGATTGCCTTTGAATCTGTCCAACTCCCTTCAGCCCTTCTGGCAGCTTCTTGACTTGCATGGATAGCAATGGGCCCTTGTTCCGAAGGTATCTTCATGCATAAGTATGCTGGATGAAGTATGGCTTCGAAGGCATTAAGCGTCCCTCGACCAATGATTGCATTGTATGGGTAATCCATGTCAACAATGTCAAAGATAACCTGCTCAGACCTTATGTTATGAACATAACCGAAGGTAACTGACATTGTGATTTTACCAAGTGCCACAATCTGTCTTCCTCCGAAGCCACAAAAAGGGTGTGTAGCATCATGAATTTTGTCCTCTGGCTCTTGCATCTGCCTAAAAGCCTTTGCAAATATGATGTCCGCTGCACTGCCTGTGTCAACCAGAACATTGTGGACCAGAAATCCTTTGATGACACATGATATAACCATAGCGTCGTAGTGAGGATAATCTTTGAGCTGAAGATCCTCCTGGGAGAGGGTGATTGGGATGTGGGACCACTTGGATCTGACGAAGGGTCCTTGCACCCCAACATGCTGCACTCTTCTCTACGCTTCCTTCTTCTGCTTCTTGTTTGCTGGCTCTGAACTTGAACCGCCCATGATTGGGAGCACCAGCTTCGTAACCAAAGGTGCTTTGGCTTGATTGTTGAACGAAGCCATCAGCTCAACAGTGGAAGTGAGTTCACCGGAGGTGGGCGCCAATGTTGGGGACTTGTTCTCAAATGCTATGAGTTAAGAACAAGGCAACACAAAATGTTAATGGTCAAAGACCTTCATCCTTCGAAGCATTATCTCCCTTAGGATATAATGATCTTCAGACGAAGGTTATGAAGGACATACCTTCATCATCTCAGTATGTAATAATGAAAGTAGAAACATATGAAACATGGAAAATAACATGAACAATCACATTAAATCGTCATATTATTTATAATCTCATTATCTAATCATGGACAAATATTAATAACAGTAAATTACATTTGTACCTTCGGCTTAACAGAAGGTAAGAATCCAAGAACGACGTGCAAGTGATTACAAGTCCCTGTGAACAGTACAGGGGTACTGTTCACCTATTTATAGGCACGGAATGCAACCCGGTCAAAATTACATTTATGTCCTTAATAACTAATTATAAACATGACATAAGTTATCATGGACTAAATGGTCTTTCCCTCTTTAAGTCGGTGCTGCCCTTCGTCTCAAGGCGTGTCGTCATGCCGAAGCTCCCTGGATTGTAGCTTTGGCATATACCTTCGCGTTATGTCTTCTTGCATATTGTCCTACCGAAGGTGTTTTTGCTTGGAGGACCTTCGGCGAAGAAGAAGGCCCCCAACAATCTTCATCTTCATTGTCTTGAGCCTGATCCTCATCTTGAGTTGGTGGAGATGCTTGGTTGGAAGATGACGGTTGATCTTGTGCTTGTGTAGGCTCTTCGGATTCCTTAGGACACACATCCCCAATGGACATGTTCCTTAGCGTGACGCATGGAGCCTCTTCATCATCTAGCTCATCAAGATCAACTTGTTCCACTTGGGAGCCATTAGTCTCATCAAACACAATGTCACAAGAAACCTCAGCTAATCCAGTGGATTTGTTGAAGACTCTATATGCCCTTGTGTTAGAGTCATATCCAAGTAAAAAACCTTCTACAGCCTTAGGAGCAAATTTAGATTTTCTACCTCTTTTAACAAGAATAAAACATTTGCTACCAAAGACTCTAAAATATGAAACATTGGGCTTTTTAATGGTGAGGAGTTCATAAGATGTCTTCTTGAGGATTCGGTGAAGGTAGAGCCGGTTGATGGAGTAGCAGGCGGTGTTAATCGCCTCAGCCCAAAACCGGTCCGGAGTCTTGTATTCATCAAGCATGGTCCTTGCCATGTCTAGTAGAGTTCTATTCTTCCTCACCACTACACCATTTTGTTGAGGTGTGTAGGGAGAAGAGAACTCATGCTTGATACCCTCGTCCTCAAGAAAGCCTTCGATTTGAGAGTTCTTGAACTCCGTCCCGTTGTCGCTTCTTATCTTTTTTATTCTCAATCCGAACTCATTTTGAGCCCGTCTCAATAATCCCTTTAAGGTTTCTTGGGTTTGTGATTTTTCCTGCAAAAAGAATACCCAAGTGAAGCGAGAATAATCATCCACGATTACTAAACGGTACTTACTCCCGCTGATGCTTATATAAGCTATCGGGTCGAATATATCTATGTGAAGTAGTTCCTGTGGCCTGTTCGTTGTCATTATGTTCTTGTGTGGATGATGGGCGCCAACTTGTCTTCCTGCTTGACATGTGCTACAAACCCTGTCTTTCTCAAAATGAACATTTGTTAGTCCTAAAATGTGCTCTCCCTTTAGAAGCTTGTGAAGATTCTTCATCCCAACATGGGCTAGTCGGCGATGCCAAAGCCAACCCATATTAGTCTTAGCAATTAAGCAAGTATCGAGTTCAGCCTTGTTAAAATCAACTAAGTATAGATGACCCTCTAATACTTTCTTAAATGCTACTGAATCATCACTTCTTCTAAAGACAGTAACACCTACATCTGTAAAGAGACAGTTGTAGCCCATTTTGCATAATTGAGAAACTGAAAGCAAGATGTAATCTAAAGAATCTACAAGAAAAACATTGGAAATAGAATGGTCAGGTGATATAACAATTTTACCAAGTCCTTTGACCAAACCTTGATTTCCATCCCTGTCGGCGTTTCGACCCCGGGGGGTCCCTGGACCGACGAGTAAATTGTCGTCGCGTGTCCCAGCCCAGATGGGTCGGTGCGAGACGGAGCACAAAGGGGGGTGAGGAATAGCAAAGGGGAAACCTGTGGCCTTCGTGTTGTCCTGTGCCCAGGTCGGGTGCGCTTGCAGTAGGGGGGTTACAAGCGTCCGCGTCGGAGAGAGAGAGAGAGAGGGAGCCCTGTGCGTCGGCCCGTTCTCCCGCGCGGCCAACCTTCTCGTACGAGAGCCCTGGACCTTCCTTTTATAGGCGTAAGGAGAGGGCCCAGGTGTACAATGGGGGGTGTAGCAGTGTGCTAACGTGTCTAGCAGAGAGGAGCTAGAGCCCTAAGTACATGCCGTCGTGGCAGCCGGAGAGGTTTTGGCGCCCTGTTCATGTGATGTCGTGGCCGTCGGAGGAGTGCTTGAGCCTTGTGGAAGTACAGCTGTCGGGGCTGTCGGATCCTTGCTGACGTCTCCTTGCTTCCGTAAGGGGCTAAGAGCCACCATCGTCATGGTGCACTCGGGGTGCCATCATTACTTGTTTACCGGGGTGAGCCAGATGGGACGCCGGTCTTGTTCCCCGTAGCCTGAGCTAGCTAGGGGTAGGGTAATGATGGCCTTCTTTGTGACGTGGCGGGTCCGAGCCTGAGGTCGGGCGAGGCAAAGGCTCCTCCGAGGTCGAGGTCGAGTCTGAGCCCTAGGGTCGGGCGAGGCAGAGTTCGTCTTCCGATGTCGAGGCTGAGTCCGAGCCCTAGGGTCGGGCGAGGCGGAGACCGTCTTCCGAGGCCGAGGCTGAGTCCGAGCCCTGGGGTCGGGCGAGGCGGAGTCCGTCTTTCAGGGTCGAGGCTGAGTCCGAGCCCTGGGTCGGGCGAGGCGGAGCTTCCCATGGCACCCGAGGCTGGACTTAGCTGCTGTCAGTCTCACTCTGTCGAGTGGCGCAGCAGTCGGAGCGGGGCAGGCGGCGCTGTTTTCCTGTCAGGTCGGTCAGTGGAGCGGCGAAGTGACTGTGTCACTTCGGCTCTGTCGATTAAGGAGCGCGTGTCAGGATAAGGTGTCAGTCGATCCTTGCATTAAATGCTCCTGCGATACGGTCGGTTGGCGTGGCGATCTGGCCAAGGTTGCTTCTCCGCGAAGACTGGGCCTCGGGCGAGCCGAAGGTGTGTTCGTCGCTTGAGGGGGGCCCTCGGGCGAGACGTGAATCCTCCGGGGTCGGCTGCCTTTGCCCGAGGCTGGGCTCGGGCGAGGCGAGAACGTGTCCCTTGAGTGGACTAAGCCTTGACCTTAATCGCGCCCATCAGGCCTTTGCAGCTTTGTGCTGATGGGGGTTACCAGCTGAGATTAGGAGTCTTGGGGGTACCCCTAATTATGGTCCCTGACAGTAGCCCCCGAGCCTCGAAGGGAGTGTTGATACTCGCTTGGAGGCTTTTGTCGCACTTTTTTGCAAGGGGACCGGCCTTTCTCGGTTGCGTTTCGTTCCGGTGGGTGCGCGCGAGCGCACCCGCCGGGTGTAGCCCCCGAGGCCTCGGAGGAGTGGTTTGACTCCTTCGAGGTCTTAGCGTGTTTCGTGATGCTTCGGCCGGTCTGGTTGTTCCCTTATGCGAACTGGCCGTAGCCCGGGTGCATAGTCAGGTTCCAAGTTCTCGGGCTGGTATGTTGACGCTGTCAACGGTTTGGCCAGAGCCGGGTTTGCGAGAGCAGCCCCCGAGCCTCCGCACAGAGCGAGAGGACGGTCAAGGACAGACTCGGCTTTTTTCATACGCCCCTGCGTCGCCTTTCCACAAGGAGGAGGGGGGAAAGCGCCATGTTGCCCTCGGAGGGCGCCGAACAAGATGTCTCCAGTGAGTTGCTAACGAGTGATCCGAGTGGACGCCCGTGCCCCGTTCGATAAGGGTCGGCTAGTGGCCCAGAGGCGCGCTCCAAAAGTACCTGCAGGTGATTTGTCGGACCCGGTCCCGTTTGATAGGGTCCGAGGGCTCGATGCCTCCCTCTGATGGGATTTCGTTACAAAATCGCTCCCGCTGGCCTCGGAAATGTCCTAGGGTACCTCGGGAGCGTAGCCCGAGCCTTGGTTGTGTATCAAACGTACCCAGAGTCATCCCTCGCTGTGCGTGCTCTGAGGCGGCTGTCGAACCCTTCGGGGGCCAGCCAACGAACCCCTGATCAGTAGTGGGCGCGGAGCCCGAGTGGCTTGAGGCGACTGTCGAACCCCTCCGAGGGGCCAGCCTTCGAACCTCTGACCAGTAGTGGGCGCGGAGCCCGAGTGCTCTGAGGTGGCTGTCGAGCCCTTCCGAGGGGCCAGCCTTCGAACCTCTGATCAGTAGGAGGGCTCGAAGCCCAAGTGCTCTGAGGCGGCTGTCGAACCCTTCTGAGGGGCCAGCCTTCGAACCTCTGATCATTAGGGGGGCTCGGGGCCCGCTTCCTTCGCGGAGAAGGATCCCTTTTAGAGTATCCCCTTTCCCGGTCCCTGTTGCAAGAGAGAGAAAGAGGAAGAGGAAAAGGATACGAATTTGAACGACGTGGCGCACCTTTTCTGACGTAGTCATTATGGCGGAGGTGAAGCGTCGCCTGCTTCACCTGCCAAAGGTGCCGCCTGTCCTGCCGCAGAGTTAATGCGACGGGACGAGTGGTTCGCGAGGCAGCCGTTGTGCGTGCGCGAGCCGTTCGAGGAACGGAACACGGGTGCGTCGTCTTCACGCCGTGGGAGAGCGCTCTCTCGCTGTCCCAGGAGGGGACGTGAGCCTGCAGACGACTTGACCGCTGCTTCCGCCCGCCTGTCGCCGCCATTACTGCCGGCCCACTTTTGGCCATATTGACCGTCGCGCCTTCTCCCGCGGCTGACTGACCCGTGATCGATGTGGTCGGTTGGCACTGTTGGGCCATGCGCAGGGTCGCCTCGAGTCGCGGCACTGGTTCCGCAGTCGAGAAGGCGTGGTACTGGCGCAAGTGGCGGTGCAGCTTCTCGCACGTAGCAACCAGCGCGCCGGTTACATGACGTGTGGGCCTGGGCCTCCACGCTGGATGCGTCGGAGTCGAAAGGGTGCGCCCCCTTGGTACGGTTGCATGCCTCCTGCATGGCGGTCCACCCTTTCACCCGCTGGTCTGGGCGAAAGTGGAGGAGTGCTTGTAACCGCTGGGCAGTTGTGCGCTCCGCGCGCGGCGGTTTGGCTCCTTCTGTCCTAGGCCAGCTTGCATGACGCGTGGGACTCAGCCCCCGTGTCGTAGGGGGAGGATCTTGGAGCATGTTGGTGAAGACTCAGTCCGCGACGGCTGAGGACGCAAGTGGGGAGAGTCGCCTTTAAAAATGGGGGTGACCCCCTTGGATGGCAACCATGTCTTCGCACTCCCTTCATGCATCGCGTCCTTCCACCTTCCAAGCCCCCGGATGGGGAGCGCCCGCGGTTCTTCTGTCTTGTCATCGTTGGAGGGACACAACTTCGCGGAAGTTGGTACCTTTCAGCCATCGCTCGGCTTCAAGGATTTTCATTAGGCAGCCCGGCTGCATCCCCTCGCCGGTGGTCACCCAAGACGGTGACCACCAGTTCGATGGTGGGGAGAAGCGAGCCGGGCTGCGGCCTCCGCCCCTCCCTCAGCTTCAAGGATGTTCATCATCCTGGCTGGGGCGGAGGCCGGGCTGAGTCGGAGCTCTACCTCCCGCGCGGGTTCGTGGGTCACCTTCTCCCTTAGCATTCAGGGGAGAGGGCACTCACCGGCCTAGAGGGAGGGGCGGACTCCGACAACGCGAGGCCGGGCGGCCGCGAGCATCGTCAGCTTCAACGTGTTGGGCTCGCTGGCTCAGCTGGCTCTGGCTCGGCTCCCAGTGCCCCCTCCCACCGCACAAGCGGTTGTCACGCCACGCGCACCGGAGGACCGCCCAAGACGTCGTGCGCTGTTAGGGCGGCGTTCGTGTTCTTGGGCTGTCATGCCTTTGCTCCGGTATGACGCCTCTGCGCGGAGGTCGATGCTCGCCCGTCCGGGAGGATCCGAGTGGCGATCTGCCGGTGGGCAGATGGCTTCCGTCGTTGGTGCTGAGATGGTGGCGGCTGAAGAAGTCCTCGTCGCCGACGGGGTCACCGCCACCAGCCGCGCTCCGGGCCTCTGGCTCTTTGGCTTTGATAGCTTGTCCTCGCCCCTCGAGTGGGGACGTGGGCGAGGGGCTCGTTGCAGCAGCGTCCGCCCTGAGGCAATCGCTGCTGCTGTTTGGCCACCCGGAGCGGAGGTCGTTGTCGCTGCTACGGGAGCGGGCGTCGGCGAGCCACCTGGGGTTTCGTCGCCCCGCAGGCCCTCCAATGTGGGGGGTTGTTCGTACCTGCGGGGGCGGAACCGGAGTTCCGTTTGTAATGGCACCTTGAGTGTCGTTGTCTGTTCATTGTGGTTGTCGGGGCCTGAACATGTATGTATTTTTGACGTGAAGCCGTGTTTCATCCTCATTTCGAGCACTAGGACTCGCCTGTCGGCTAGCTGAACCGCTTAACCAAGTGTGAATTGCCTCGTGCGAAGGTGACGAGTGAGCTATCCGTATCCCGGAGGCGTAGGAGTCCCTCGGCTCGGTCGGCCTTGCCGCCTGAGGCTGCTCTTGCTTAGTTAAAGGAACCTTCGACCACTCTACGATGAGCTGGAGCCGGAGGCAGCGGTGCCAGCACGGACAGAGGCAGAGATGGCTCGAAAAGAAGCTTCGTCGACCAGAGCCTGGCCGGGTCGTCCACTGGCGGGACCGATGCCGGAGTCGGGTTGCCAAGGCCACGAGCCGGGCTGATGTCCTCGGGGGACAGCTGGCTGAGGCTACGGAGCGGCCGGTCGAGCCGTCTGCTCGGGCCGGGTTCCCGGAGGAGACCCCGGCGACGATGGCCCAAGCATGGTGCCAACAGGTTCCTTCGAAGTGGAGATCCTCCGACCGTGTTGCCGTTCGAGGCCGGGTCGGATTCCGCCGAAGGTGGAGTTGACGCCGAGGGTGCTGCTGCTCCCCCACTGATGTCTGATCCTGCAGGAACAGTTTATCTTGTAGTGTGCGTATGTTTTTTGCGGCCGCCGAGGCCCAAACATATCATCGTTGTGTTGTAAAGCTGCGTTTCTTTTCCCCTTGTTTCGAGTATCTGGACTTATTTGTCGGTAACAGAATTGTTTGTCCGAGCGAGAGTTACTTTTCGCGGAAGGTGATGAGTGAAGTATCTGTATCCCGGAGGCGTAGGAATCCCTTGGCTCGGTCGGCCTTGCCGCTTACGTGTGCTCTTACTCGTCCATAGGATTCTGTTATCGATATAGTCGGGAAGGCACGAAAAATCGTTTTGGTAGAAAAGTTTTCGAGCATTAAGACTTGTTCGGTCAGCGGGATCCGAGCGTGAGTTACTTATCGCAGAAGGTGATGAGTGAGGTATCCGTATCCCGGAGGCGTAGGAGTCCCTCGACTCGGTTGGCCTTGCCTGCTTACGTGTACTCCGTCGTTTTCAGGATCCCACTTTCGAAGTAGTCGAAAAGCACGAAAAATGTTCTGGCAGAAAGGCTTTTTCCGAGGAAAATTTTGACGCAGAGGGGGTTCGCCCCTAGCCCCCGAGGGAGGGTCAGGCTTTGCCGAGGCAAGGCTGACCCTTCCTTGATGGTTAGACTTTATTGGCGTATGTAAACGAGGTGTATGAACGACTTGAAAACATCTTAAGGGTAGAAGCGACGTAGCTGTCGGATGTTCCAAGCGTTGCTGTAGACCTCGCCTTGACTGTTGGCCAGCTTGTATGTTCCGGGCTTCAAAATCTTGGCGATGATGAATGGCCCTTCCCAGGGAGGTGTGAGCTTGTGGCGCCCTCGGGTGTCTTGTCGCAGCCGAAGCACCAAGTCGCCCACCTGGAGGTCTCGGGACCGAACCCCTCGGGCGTGGTAGCGTTGCAGGGACTGCTGATACCACGCCGAGTGTAGTAAGACCATGTCCCGAGCCTCTTTCAGCTGGTCCAGTGAGTCTTCTTGGTTGGTTCGATTGATTTGGTCGTCGTACGCCCTCGTCCTCGGGGAACCGTATTCTAAGTCTGTGGGCAAGATGGCCTCGGCCCCATAGACTAGAAAGAACGGCGTGAAGCCCGTGGCTCGGCTCGGCGTTGTCCTCATACTCCAGACCACCGAGGGGAGTTCCTTCATCCATCGCCTGCCGAACTTGTTGAGGTCGTTGTAGATCCGTGGCTTGAGTCCTTGCAGAATCATGTCGTTGGCACGCTCTACTTGCCCATTCGTCATGGGGTGAGCTACAGCGGCCCAGTCCACCCGGATGTGGTGATCCTCGCAGAAGTCCAGGAACTTTCTGCCGGTGAACTGGGTGCTGTTGTCGGTGATGATGGAGTTCGGGACCCCAAAGCGATGGATGATGTTGGTGAAGAATGCCAACGCCTGTTCGGACCTGATGCTGTTTAGGGGTCGGACCTCGATCCACTTGGAGAATTTGTCGATGGCGACCAGCAGGTGCGTGTAGCCCCCGGGTGCCTTCTGCAAGGGACCGACGAGGTCCAGACCCCACACAACAAACGGCCAGGTGATGGGTATTGTCTGCAGAGCCTGAGCGGGCAGGTGGGTCTGCTTCGCGTAGAATTGGCACCCTTGGCAGGTGCGTACAATCCTAGTGGCATCGACCACCGCGGTTGGCCAGTAAAAACCCTGTCGGAAGGCATTCCCAACGAGGGCTCGAGGTGCTACGTGGTGACCGCAAGCCCCCGAGTGTACTTCTTGTAATAACTCCTGACCTTCGGCGATGGATATGCATCGCTGGAGGATGCCTGAGGGGCTGCGGTGGTAGAGCTCCTTCCCGTCCCCCAGCAAGACGAACGACTTGGCGCGCCGCGCCAGTCGCCGAGCTTCGGCTCGGTCGAGGGGTAGCTCTCCTCGGTGGAGATATTGCAGGTATGGGGTCTGCCAGTCTCGATTAGGCGGGACCCCATTCCGCTCTTCCACAACGCGCAGTGCCTCACCCTCGGGGGCCGAGGGTGCCTCGGGCTGACCCGAGGGCGCCTCGGGCAGGGCCGAGACCTTCTCAGGCTCGGGCGTGTCGTCGGTCTTGACTGAGGGTTGATGTAGGTCTCGGGAGAAGACGTCCGGGGGAACCGTTGTCCGCCCTGAGGCTATCTTAGCCAGCTCATCCGCAGTCTCATTGTATCATCGGGCGATGTGGTTGAGCTCGAGCCCGTAGAACTTGTCCTCCAGGCGCCGAACCTCATCGCAGTAGGCTTCCATCTTCGGGTCGCGGCAATGGGAGTTCTTCATAACTTGGTCGATGACAAGCTGCGAGTCGCCATGAGCGTCGAGGCGTCGGACCCCTAGCTCGATGGTGATGCGCAACCCGTTAACCAGAGCCTCGTACTCGGCCACATTGTTGGACGCCGGGAAATGGAGGCGCAGCATGTAGCGGAGGTGCTTCCCGAGGGGTGAGATGAAGAGCAGGCCCACGCCCGCTCCTGTTTTCATCAGCGACCCGTCGAAAAACATGGTCCAGAGTTCCGGCTGGATCGGAGCCGCTGGAAGCTGGGTGTCGACCCATTCAGCCACAAAGTCCGCCAAGACTTGGGACTTGATGGCCTTCCGAGGGGCGAACGAAATTGTCTCGCCCATGATCTCCACCGCCCACTTTGCAATCCTACCCAAGGCCTCTTGGCACTGGATGATCTCCCCCAGGGGGAAGGATGACACCACAGTCACCGGATGAGACTCGAAGTAGTGTCGCAACTTTCGTCGCGTCAGAATTACCACGTACAGTAGCTTCTGGGTTTGCGGGTAGCGGATTTTGGTCTCGGACAGTACTTCACTGATGAAGTAGACCGGCCTCTGGACGGGCAATGCATGCCCCTCGTCTCTCAACCACGATCGCGGCGCTGACCACCTGAGTGGTAGCGGCGACGTAGATCAAGAGGGCTTCTCCGGCAGCGGGGGGCACCAAGATGGGCACGCTGGTAAGGAGCGCTTTTAGGTTCCCGAGGGCTTCCTCAGCCTCGGGGGTCCAAGTGAAGCGCTCGGTCTTCCTCAAGAGGCGGTACAGAGGTAGGCCTCTTTCGCCGAGGCGCGAGATGAAACGGCTCAGGGCTGCAAGACATCCCATGACCCTCTGTACTCCTTTCAAGTCCTTGATGGGGCCCATGTTGGTGATGGCCGCGATTTTCTCCGGTTTGGCCTCAATGCCCCGCTCGGAGACGATGAACCCCAGGAGCATGCCTTGGGGGACTCCGAAGACACACTTCTTGGGATTGAGTTTTACGCCTTTCGCCTTGAGACACCGGAATGTCGTTTCAAGGTCGGAGAGGAGGTCGGAGGCTTTCCTCGTCTTGACTACGATGTCATCGACGTAAGCCTCAACCGTTCGACCGATGTGCTCTCCGAACACGTGGTTCATGCACCTTTGGTATGTCGCACCCGCATTTCTCAAACTGAATGGCATAGTAACGTAGCAGTACATGCCAAAAGGTGTGATGAAAGAGGTCACGAGCTGGTCGGACTCTTTCATCCTGATTTGGTGATACCCTGAGTAGGCATCGAGGAAAGACAGGGTTTCGCACCCAGCAGTGGAATCCACGATTTGATCGATGTGAGGCAGAGGGTAGGGAACCTTCAGACATGCTTTGTTTAGACCAGTGTAGTCTACACACATCCGCCATTTCCCTCCTTTCTTTCTCACAAGCACAGGGTTGGCAAGCCATTCGGGATGGAATACCTCTTTGATGAACCCTGTGGCCATCAGCTTGTGGATCTCCTCGCCTATGGCTCTGCGCTTTTCTTTGTCGAATCGGCACAGAGGCTGCTTCACGGGTCGGGCTCCAGCGAGTGCTCGGCGACATCCCTCGGTATGCCAGGCATGTCCGAGGGACTCCACGCAAAAACTTCGGCGTTCGCGCGGAGAAAGTCAACGAGCACTGCTTCCTATTTGGGGTCGAGCTCGGAGCCGATCCGTATCTGCTTGGAGGCGTCGTTGCTGGGGTCAAGAGGGACGGATTTGACCGTCTCAGCTGGCTCGAAGTTGCCGGTGTGGCGCTTCGCATCTGGCGCCTCCTTGGAGAGGCTCTCCAGGTCGGCGGTGAGGGCCTCGGATTCGGCGAGGGCCTCGGCGTACTCCACGCACTCCACGTCGCATTCGTACGCGTGTCGGTACGTGGAGCTGACGGTGATGACCCCATTGGGGCCTGGCATCTTGAGCTTGAGGTAGGTGTAGTTGGGGACGGCCATGAACTTGGCGTAGCATGGCCTCCCCAGCACTGCGTGGTAGGTTCCTCGGCACCCGACCACCTCGAACGTGAGGGTTTCCTTTTAGAAGTTGGAGGGAGTCCCGAAGCAGACGGGCAGATCGAGTTGTCCAAGGGGTTGGACGCGTTTCCTGGGGATGATCCCGTGAAAAGGCGTCGCGCCGGCCCAGATCGAGGACAGATCGATCTGCAGGAGCCCGAGGGTCTTGGCGTAGATGATGTTGAGGCTGCTGCCTCCGTCCATGAGGACCTTGGTAAGCCTGATGTTGCCAATGATGGGATCGACAATGAGCGGGTACTTCCCTGGGCTCGGCACGCGATCGGGGTGGTCGCCCTGGTCGAAGGTGGTGGGCTTGTCGGACCAGTCTAGGTAGACTGGCGCCGCCACATTTACCGAGCAGACCTCCTGGTGCTCTTGCTTGCGGTGCCGAGCCGAGGCATTCGTCACATGCCCACCGTAGATCATGAAGCAGTCGTGGACCTCAGGGAACTCCTCTGCCTTGTGATCCTCCTTCTTGTCGTCGTTGTGGGCTCGGCCACCTTCCGCCGGTGGCCCGGCCTTGTGGAAGTGGCGTCGAAGCATGACGCATTCCTCAAGGGTGTGCTTGACGGGACCCTGATGATAGGGGCATGACTCCTTGAGCATCTTGTCGAACAGGTTGGCGCCTCCGGGAGGCTTCCGAGGGTTCCTATGCTCGGCGGCGGCGACAAGGTCCGCGTCGGCGGCGTCGCGTTTCGCTTGCGACTTCTTCTTGCCCTTCTTCCTCGCACCGCGCTGAGCGGACGCCTCGGGGACGTCTTCCGGCTGGCGCCCCTGAGGCTGCTTGTCCTTCTGGAAGATGGCCTCAACCGCCTCCTGACCAGTGGCGAACATGGTGGCGATGTCCATCAGCTCGCTTGCCCTGGTGGGAGTCTTGCGACCCAGCTTGCTCACCAGGTCGCGGCAAGTGGTGCCGGCGAGGAACGCGTCGATGACATCCGAGTCAGTGATGTTGGGCAGCTCGGTGCGCTGCTTCGAAAATCGCTAGATGTAGTCCCGGAGGGATTCTCCCGGCTGCTGGCGGCAGCTTCGGAGATCCCAGGAGTTCCCAGGGCGCACGTATGTGCCCTGGAAGTTGCCGGCGAAGGCTTTGACCAGGTCGTCCCAGTTGGAGATCTGCGCAGGAGGCAGATGCTCCAGCTAGGCTCGGGCGGCTTCGGAGAGGAATAGGGGAAGGTTGCGGATGATGAGGTTGTCATCGTCCGTGCCACCCAGCTGGCAGGCCAGCCGGTAGTCCGCGAGCCACAGCTCCGGCTTTGACTCCCCCGAGTACTTGGTGATGGTAGTCGGGGTTCGGAACCGGGTCGGGAACGGCGCCCATCGTATGGCCCGGCTGAAAGCCCGCGGACCGGGTGGTTCGGGCGAGGGGCTCCGATCCTCCCCGCTGTCGTAGCGTCCCCCACACCTGGGGTGGTAGCCTCGGTGCACCTTCTCGTCGAGGTGGGCTCGACGGTCGCGGCGGTGGTGCTCGTTGCCGAGGCGACCCGGGGCCGCAGGCGCGGTGTTCCGCGTGTGCCCGGTGTGGACCGAGGCTTCCCGCATGAACCGGGAAGTCACGGCGCGATGCTCTGGGGGGTACCCCTGCCTTCGGGAGGTAGAGCTCTCGGCCCGTCGGACCGCGGCATCTTCCAGGAGATTCTTGAGCTCTCCCTGGATACGCCGCCCCTCGGTGGTGGATGGTTCCGGCATCGCTCGGAGTAGTATCGCTGCTGCAGCCAGGTTCTGGCCGACCCCACTAGAAGCCGGAGGCAGCCTTGCCCTGGCATCGTCGGTGATGCGGTGCTGGACGTCCTGGGCCAGGTGACGCGCTTCTCCGGCCGGTGCTTGGCCTGCCCACTCCTGCCTGATATTTTGCCGAAGCTGCACAAGTTGTCCTGCTTCCTCGTCGAGCCTGGCATGTACCTCGCGGATTTGCTTGAGCTGTGCGTCCTGACCCCCGTAGGGACTAGGACCACAGCTAGCTCTCGAAGGATGTCAACGCGAGGCGCAAGCCTAGGGGGATCACCGTCCTCTGGCATACCAAGATGGTTGCCTTCGTCGAGACCCCCTAGATCGACGTGGAAGCATTCGTGACTTGGGCCACAGTCCTCGTCGCCGAGGCTGTGGCTGCTATCGGAGCAATCAGAGAGGCAGTAGTCACATGCGGTCATGAAGTCCCGCATGGCACTGGGGTTATCGAGCCCGGAGAAATCCCAACCAGAGTCGGGCTCGTCGTCTTCCTCGGAACCCAGAGGCCCGTAGGTCGAGACGGCCGTCAGCCGGTCCCAGGGTGACCGCATATGATACCCCGGAGGGTTCGGACATGCCTTTACGAAAGCGTCCACCGAAGCGGGGTCGCTTGGTGGGTCGCAGCTGGATCTAAAAGGCATGGAACGGGAAACAGACGGTACCTCTTGATCGACGGGTGGTGACGAAGTCGCGTCAGGGGCGGACTGCACTGTTGTCTCAGGTACGAGGTTAACGCCCAGCATGTCCTTCGCGAGCGTGCTGGCGTCGTCCGTCTACTTGGAGTTGGCGTGTTGCGGGGAAACGACACTCGTCTTTGTCTCAGACGCGAGGTTGACGCCCAATGTGTCCCCCGCTGGGGCGCTGGCGCCGTCGACTCGCTCGACAGCCGACGAGGTGCCGCCTCCTGCTTGGCCATGCCTGCCCCGCCTCCTCCTCCATCTGCGGGGAAGGTGACGGGATAGACCCGGATGTTGCTCTTCCGCCACGAGGGGAAGACATCGTCGATTCCGCCGCCGGCGGGCGGGCTAACGGTCGCCATTGTCGTTGTCGTGCGGCGGAGGAAGGAGTATCATGTTGTAGCTGCCGTCGAGGGACATGAACTCCAGACTCCCGAAACGAAGCATCGTCTCGGGTTGAAGAGGTTGCTGGAGACTACCCATCTGAAGCTCGACGGGAAGCTGTTCGTCAACACGCAGCAGGCCCCTACCTGGCGCGCCAACTGTCGGCGTTTCGACCCCGGGGGGTCCCTGGACCAACGAGTAAATTGTCGCCGCGTGTCCCAGCCCAGATGGGTCGGCGTGAGACGGAGCACAAAGGGGGGGTGAGAAACAGCAAAGGGGAAACCCGCGGCCTTCGTGTTGTCCTGCGCCCAGGTCGGGTGCGCTTGCAGTAGGGGGGTTACAAGCGTCCGCGTGGGAGAGAGAGAGAGAGGGAGCCCTGTGCGCCGACCCGTTCTCCCGCGCGGCCAACCTTCTCGTACGAGAGCCCTAGACCTTCCTTTTATAGGCATAAGGAGAGGGCCCAGGTGTATAATGGGGGGTGTAGCAGTGTGCTAACGTGTCTAGCAGAGAGGAGCTAGAGCCCTAAGTACATGCCGTCGTGGCAGCCGGAGAGGTTTTGGCACCCTGTTCATGTGATGTCGTGGCCATCGGAGGAGTGCTTGAGCCTTGTGGAAGTACAGCTGTCGGGGCTGTCGGATCCTTGCTGACGTCTCCTTGCTTCCGTAAGGGGCTGAGAGCCAACGTCGTCATGGCGCACGCGGGGTGCCATCATTACTTGTTTACCGAGGCGAGCCAGATGGGACGCCGGTCTTGTTCCCCGTAGCCTGAGCTAGCTAGGGGTAGGGTAATGATGGCCTTCCCTGTGACGTGGCGGGTCCGAGCCTGAGGTCGGGCGAGGCGAAGGCTCCTCCGAGGTCGAGGTCGAGTCTGAGCCCTAGGGTCGGGCGAGGCGGGGTTCGTCTTCCGATGTCGAGGCTGAGTCCGAGCCCTGGGGTCGGGCGAGGCGGAGACCGTCTTCTGAGGCCGAGGCTGAGTCCGAGCCCTGAGGTCGGGCGAGGCGGAGTCCGTCTTCCGGGGTCGAGGCTGAGTCCGAGCCCTGGGTCGGGCGAGGCGGAGCTTCCCATGGCACCCGAGGCTGGACTTAGCTGCTGTCAGCCTCACTCTGTCGAGTGGCACAGCAGTCGGAGCGGGGCAGGCAGCGCTGTTTTCCTGTCAGGTCGGTCAGTGGAGCGGCGAAGTGACTGCGGTCACTTCGGCTCTGTCGACTGAGGAGCGCGCGTCAGGATAAGGTGTCAGTCGATCCTTGCACTAAATGCTCCTGCGATACAGTCGGTTGGCGTGGCGATCTGGCCAAGGTTGCTTCTCCGTGAAGACTGGGCCTCGGGCGAGCCGAAGGTGTGTCCGTCACTTGAGGGGGCCCTCGGGCGAGACATGAATCCTCCGGGGTCGGCTGCCTTTGCCCGAGGCTGGGCTCGGGCGAGGTGAGAACGTGTCCCTTGAGTGGACTGAGCCTTGACCTTAATCGCGCCCATCAGGCCTTTGCAGCTTTGTGCTGATGGGGGTTACCAGCTGAGATTAGGAGTCTTGGGGGTACCCCTAATTATGGTCCCCGACAATCCCCGAATGTGATAGCTCTTTGGGGATCTTCGTTTTTCTCGTAGGAGAACATTCTTTTCATCCCTGTCATGTGATTTGTGCATCCGCAATCAATTATCCAACTTGAGCCCCCGGACATAAACCTGCAAAACAATTTAGGCCTTGTTCTTAGGTACCCAAACAGTCTTGGGTCCTTTCACGTTAGAAACAAGCACCTTGGGTACCCAAACACAAGTCTTGGAGCCCTTGTGTTTGCCCCCAACATATTTGGCAACTACTTTGCCTTATTTGTTAGTTAAAACATAAGATGCATCAAAAGACTTAAATGACACGTTAGGCTCATTTGATGTAGTAGGAGTTTTCTTTTTAGACAATTTAACATGGGTTGATTGCCTAGAGCTAGAAGCCTCATTCTTATACATAAAAGCATGGTGAGAAACAGAATAAGATTTCTTAGCATGAATTCTCCTAATTTTGTGCTTAGGATAATTAGCAGGATATAAAATATAGCCCTCATTATCCTGAACCATGGGAGCTTTTCCCTTAACAAAGTTAGACAATTTTTTATGGGTATTAAGCTTGACATTGTTTCCCTGTTGGAAACCAATGACATCCTTAATGCCAGGGCGTCTCCCACTATAGAGCATGCTTCTAGCAAATTTAAACTTTTCATTTTCAATTTCATGCTCATTAATTTAGGCAGTTAATTGAGCTATATGATCATTTTGTTGTTTAATTAAAGCAAGGTGATCATGAATAGCTTCTACATTAACATCTCTACATCTAGTACAAATAGCAACATGGTCAACAGTAGATGTAGAGGGTTTGCATAATTTTGATTCCTCAATCTTAGCATTTAAAATAGCATTCTCATTCCTAAGATTGGAAATAGAAACATTGCAAACATTTAGCTCTTTAATCTTAGAAACTAAATTGTCATTTTCATTTCTAAGACTAGCAATTGAATCATTACAAGCATTTAATTTTTCAACCTTAGCAATTAAATTATCATTATCAGTTCTAAGGTTTGAAATAGTGTCATGGCAAATGCTAAGCTCCTTAGTCACGTTTTCATTTTTCTCTACTTCTTGAGCATAAGCATTTTTCACTTTAACATGCTTTTTATTTTCCTTAATAAGGAATTCCTCTTGGCTATCCAAGAGTTCATCCTTCTCATGAATGGCTCATATTAATTCATTTAACTTTTCTTTTTGTTGCATGTTAAGGTTGGCAAAAAGAGTAAGTAAATCATCTTCATCATCACTAGAACTACCCTCATAACTAGATGTAGTATACTTGGGTGGTTCTAGATTGTACCTTCTTCTTTTTGCCGTCCTTTGCCATGAAGCATTTGTGGCCGATGTTGGGGAAGAGGAGTCCCTTGTTGACGGCGATGTTGGCGGCATCCTCGTCGGAGGAGGAGTCGGTGGAGCTCTCATCGGAGTCCCATTCCTGACACACGTGGGCATCGCCGCCCTTCTTCTTGTAGTATCTCTTCTTCTCCTTCTTCTTCCTCCTCTTGTCGTCGCCCCTGTCACTATCACTAGACATAGGACATTTAGCAATGAAATGACCGGGCTTACCACATTTGTAGCACACCCTCTTGGAGCGGGGTTTGTAGTCCTTCCCCCTCCTTTGCTTGAGGATTTGATGAAAGCTCTTGATGATGAGCGCCATCTCCTCATTGTCGAGCTTGGAGGCATCGATGGGGAGCCTACTTGATGTAGACTCTTCTTTCTTCTCTCCCGTCGCTTTGAATGCGACGAGTTGCACCTCAGGTGTCGAGGTGCCGCCTTGCTCCAAGTCGACGATGTGTTTGGAGCCTTTGATCATTAGCTCAAAGCTCACAAACTTTCCTATCACTTCCTCGGGAGACATTAATTTGTATCTAGGATCCCCACGAATTAATTGTACTTGAGTAGGGTTACAAAAAACAAGGGATCTTAGAATAACCTTGACCATTTCATAGTCATCCCATTTGGTGCTCTCGAGGTTGTGCACTTGTTTGACCAAGGCCTTGAGCCGGTTGTACATCACTTGTGGCTCCGCTTCTGGGTTGAGGACGAATCGATCGAGCTCCCACTCGATCGTCTCCCGCTTGGTGATCTTGGTCACCTCATCTCCTTCGTGCGCGGTCTTTAGGATGTCCCAAATCTCCTTGGCACTTTTTAGCCCTTGCACCTTATTATACTCCTCTCGACACAAGGAGGCGAGGAGTATAGTAGTTGCTTGGGAGTCAAAGTGTCGTATTTGGGCGACCTCGTCCGAATCGTAATCTTTGTCCCCCACATTTGGTACCTGCGCTCCAAACTCAACAATGTCCCATATGCTTGCATGGAGTGAGGTTAGGTGATGCCTCATTTTATCACTCCACATAGAATAGTCTTCACCATCAAAACATGGTGGCTTGCCTAATGGAACGGAAAGTAATGGAGTGCGCTTAGAAATACAGGAATAACGAAGTGGCATCTTACTATACTTCTTGCGCTCATGGCGCTTAGAAGTGATGGACGGCGCGTCGGAGCCGGATGTGGAGGGCGATGAAGAGTCGGTCTCGTAGTAGACCACTTTCTTCATCTTCTTCTTCTTGTCGCCACTTCGATGCGACTTGACGTGGGGAGGGGATTCCTCCTTGCCTTTGGCATCGGACTCCCTTGATGGAGCCTTCCCGTGGCTTGTGGCCTTCTTGCCGGTTTCCATTTCCCTCTTGGCGGATGCTCCCGACATCACTTTGAGTTGTTAGACTCCAATGAAGTATCGGGCTTTGATACCAATTGAAAGTCGCCTAGAGGGGGGTGGATAGGCGGAATCTGAAAATTATAAACTTAAGCACACACTACAAGCCGGGGTTAGCGTTAGAATTAAATTCGAGTCCGAAAGAGAGGGGAAAACAAATCAACCAAGAAGTAAAGCGGATGAACATGGTGATTTGTTTTATCGAGGTTCAGTTCCAAAGAACCTAGTCCCCGTTGAGGTGGTCACAAAGATCGGGTTTCTTTCAACGCTTTCCCTCTCTCAAACGGTCACCTAGATGGAGTGAGCTTTCTCCTTAATCAAATGGGTCACTTAGACCCCACAAGGACCACCACACACTTGGTGTCTCTTGCTTTGATTACAAGTCACTTTGAAACAAGAATGAGGAAGGAAGAAAGCGATCCAAGAAACAAGAGCGCAAAGAACACGAACAAAACACTCTCTCTAGTCACTAGGTATTTGGAGTGAATTAGGGACTTGGAGAGGCTTTGATTATTTTGAATTGTGTCTAGGAGTGAATGCACTAGCTCTTGTATTGAATGTAAAGTGCTAGAAACTTGGATGCTTGGAGTGGTGGTGGTTGGGGGGTATTTATAGCCCTCAACCACCAAAGGACCGTTGGGGCAGGCTGCTGTCGATGGGCGCACCGGACAGTCCGGTGGGCCACCGGACACTGTCCAGTGCGCCAGCCATGTCACCCAACCGTTAGGGTTCAGGAGCTTCTGACCGTTGGAGGCTTTGCCTTTTAGAGGCACCGGACAGTCCGGTGCCGCACCGGATAGACACTGTGCAGTGTCTGGTGCGCCTCTGACGGGCGGCTCTGCTCTGTCGTGCACTGTTGCGCACTATTCATCTGAATCTTTAGCTGTTGTAGGCGACCGTTGTGCGAAGTAGCCGTTGCTCCACTGGTGCACCGGACAGTCTGGTGGCACACCGGACAGTCCGGTGAATTATAGCGGAGCGCGCCCTAAGAAACCCGAGGGTGGCGAGTTTGGAACTGTACGGTCCTGGTGCACCGAACATTGTCCGGTGCGCCAGACCAGGGCACTCTTGGTTTCTTTTCTCCTTTGTATTTGAACCCTAACTTCAATCTTTTATTGGTTTGTGTTGAACCTTTATGCACATGTAAATCATATATTCTAGAGCAAACTAGTTAGTCCAATATTTGTGTTGGGCATTCAACCACCAAAATTAATACTGGGAAAAGGTTAACCCTATTTCCCTTTCACTTCTCCCTACACACCTCAACAAAATGGTGTAGTGGAGAGGAAGAATAGAACTCTACTGGACATGGCAAGAACCATGCTTGATGAGTACAAGACACCGGACCGGTTTTGGGCCGAGGTGATTAATACTGCCTGCTACTCCATCAACCGGCTCTACCTTCACCGAATCCTCAAGAAGACATCATATGAACTCCTCACTGGTAAAAAGCCCAATGTTTCATATTTTAGAGTCTTTGGAAGCAAATGTTTTATTCTTATTAAAAGAGGTAGAAAATCTAAATTTGCTCCTAAGGCAGTAGAAGGCTTTTTACTAGGATATGACTCAAAGGCATATAGAGTCTTCAACAAATCCACTAGATTAGTTGAGGTTTCTTGTGACATTGTGTTTGATGAGACTAATGGATCCCAAGTGGAGCAAGTTGATCTTGATGAATTAGATGATGAAGAGGCCTCGTGCGTTGCGCTAAGAAACATGTCCATTAGGGATGTGTGTCCTAAGGAATTCGAAGAGCCTCCACAAGCACAAGATCAACCGTCATCTTCCACACAAGCATCTCCACCCACTCAAGATGAGGATCAGGCTCAAGATGATGAGAATGAATATCAAGAGGATGAGCCACCTCAAGAGGAGGACAATGATCAAGGGGGAGATGAAGTTAACAAAGACAAGGAAGATGATCAAGAAATACAGGGACAAAGACCGCCACACCCAAGAGTCCACCAAGCAATTCAACGAGATCACCCCGTCAACTCCATTCTCTGTGATGTTCATAAAGGGGTAACCACTAGATCTCGAGTTGCACATTTTGTGAACATTACTCTTTTGTGTCCTCTATTGAGCCATACAAGGTGGAGGATGCACTAAGAAATTCGGATTGGGTGCTGGCAATGCAAGAGGAGCTCAACAACTTCACGAGGAATGAGGTATGGCATTTAGTTCCCTGTCCTAATCAAAATGTTGTAGGTACCAAGTGGGTATTCCACAACAAGCAGGATGAGCATGGTGTGGTGACAAGGAACAAAGCCCGACTTATGGCCAAAGGTTATTCACAAGTCGAAGGTTTGGACTTTGGTGAAACTTATGCACCCGTAGCTAGGCTTGAGTCAATTCGTATATTACTCGCCTATGCTACTTACCATGGCTTTAAGCTCTATCAAATGGACGTGAAAAGTGTCTTCCTCAATGGACCAATCAAGGAAGAGGTCTATGTTGAGCAACCTCCCGGCTTTGAAGACAGTGAGTACCCTAACTATGTGTATAAACTCTCAAAGACGCTTTATGGGCTCAAGCAA
The DNA here is from genome assembly GCF_902167145.1 of Zea mays. NCBI lineage: Eukaryota > Viridiplantae > Streptophyta > Magnoliopsida > Poales > Poaceae > Zea > Zea mays. The sequence continues at coordinate 46,378,051 of NC_050104.1, forward strand.
GCCCCAAGAGCATGGTATGAATGCCTGCGAGATTTTCTTATCACTAATGGCTTCAAAGTCGGTAAAGTCGATCCTACACACATTACTAAAATTGTCGCAAAAGATTTGTTTGTATGCCAAATTTATGTTGATGATATTATATTTGGGTCTACTAACAAATCTACTTGTGAAGAGTTTAGTAGGATCATGATACAAAAATTCGTGATGTCTATGATGGGGGGCTTGAAGTATTTCCTAGGATTTCAAATCAAGCAACTCCAAGAGGGCACCTTCATCTGTCAAACAAAGTACATTCAAGACATACTTAAGAAGTTTGGGATGAAGGATGGCAAACCCATCAAGACACTCATGGGAACCAATGGGCATCTCGACCTCGACACGGGAGGTAAGTCCGTAGATCAAAAGGTATACCGGTCGATGATAGGATCCTTACTCTATTTATGTGCATCTCGACCGGATATTATGCTTTCCGTATGCATGTGTGCAAGGTTCCAAGTCGATCCTAAGGAAGTTCACCTTAGGGCCGTGAAGAGAATCATGAGATATTTAGTTTACACTCCTAGGTTTGGGCTTTGGTACCCCAAGGGATCCACTTTTGATTTAATAGGATATTTTGATGCCGATTGGGCAGGGTGTAAAATAGATAGGAACAACACATCAGGGACTTGTCAGTTTCTGGGGAGATCCCTGGTGTCATGGGCGTTAAAGAAACAAAACTCAGTAGCTCTTTCCACCGCCAAAGCCGAGTATATTGCCGCAGGCCATTGTTGTGCGCAATTACTTTAGATGAGGCAAATCCTCAGGGACTATGGCTACAAATTGAGCAAAGTCCCCCTCCTATTTGACAATGAGAGTACAATCTGCATGGCGGATAATCCCGTTGAACACAGCCGCACTAAGCACATAGACATTCGGTATCACTTTTTGAGGGATCACCAACAAAGGGGGGATATGGAGATTGTTGGGGATTTGTTCTCAAATGCTATGAATCAAGAACAAGGCAACATAAAATGTTAAATACTAATGTCCTTCGTCCGCTGAAGCATTATCTCCCCAAGGATTTAATGAACTTCGGACAAAGACCATGAACAAAATATCACGAAGGTCATACCTTCGTGATCAGACTTATAAAGCAATATGAAATAAAATATAAAACATGAAGTATTAGAGAGAGATATGCCATAGACAGATAACATTATTCACATATTTTATTATATGAATTTAAATACCAAAACATAATGTTTAAGCATATTTATACCTTTGCCTTGGCAGAAAACAATAATTCCAGAGCAATGCGTTTGCAATTACAAGATTCCCGTGAACAGTAAAGGAATACTGCTCACTATTTATAGGCATAGGACACATCCTGTAAGGAATTACAATCATACCCCTTATAAAAGTTTACAACAATGACTCAGACCCTTATGGACTAAAAGGTCATTCCATCTTTAAGTCGGTTCGATCCTTCATCTTCGGATACGCTATAACACCGAACCTTCATGAGTGGTAGCTTCGGCATCACGTATAAGCTGCTTTTACCGAAGCTGTTTCTTCGTGCAGGACCTTCGGCGACGAAACATGGTCCCAACAGTAGCCCCTTCGCGGTGCTAGATCGTTTTTCGTAACGAGCTTGATCCGTGAAAAAAGTCTCTTAGGCTTCGGGAAGCCGAAGGTCCGAAAAAACACCTTCCCTGAGCTCGTTGCCGAGAAACGATACAGTTTCCGAGCGCGGAGTGGTCCCACCATGCAGGTTCACTTTCTTGGTTTTTGCGGCCCACCGTTCAGTGGGTGCGAGCGACTGTTTGCCCGGTGTAAAAATCTTGACGATTCACCTTCTTACCTGCAGCACTATATAAACAGACAGGTAGGTGTGAAGTTACCACAGCATTCATTGCTATTGCACTGTTTTGCTGCCAAAAATTTAACCATAGCCGAAGCTTGACTTTTGCATTCAAACGAAGCTCCAGTTTGGATTCTGCTTCGTCACAAGAAGAGCTTTGGAAAAAAGGTTATTAATTTCCAAGGAATTTTCAAGAAAATTTAAAATCAAATGGCCAGAGTACTCTCCACTGCTAGGGTTGAGCGTGATGGAGATGAGACCGAAGCCGCTGAAACTGTTCCGATTTCCGAAGCAATGAGACGTTTTGGGCTGGTTTCATCAGACGACACACCTGCTGCCGAAGCAACACAAGCTGATGTTGAAGAAGTTGGTTCCGAAGATGAGTACAGATGTAGGATGCCAAGTAAACCTAGTCATTTGGACTTTGGAAAGTCCACCATCTCTGAAGCTGATCTTCCCATAATGGTGAAGCTGGGCTACTTCAGTGAAGCAAAAAAGGAGCTGATTCGTTTTGGCGGAGAGGAAATTACTCCGAAGCCGGAAAAGAATGAGGTTGTATTGTTCAAAAGCTTCTTTAAAGCAGGGTTAATATTTCCTTTGAATGGGATGATTGCTGATGTTTTGAAGAAGTTTGGGGTTTACCTTCATCAGCTGACCCCTAATGCTATCGTTAGATTAAGCGTTTATATTTGGGCCCTTCGTAGCCAGAAAGTGGAACCATTCGGTGAGGGTTTCTGCCGAGTTCATGAATTACACTACCAGACTAAAGCCAGAGGAGATGGTCTACATGAGAATTTTGGCTGCTACAACTTTGCTTATCGCAAGACTACAAAGTTTCCAGTGATAAGCTACCGAAGCAAATGGCCAGCCGGATGGAAGTTTGAATGGTTTTATGTTAAAGTTGATAAAGATGAAGATAAATTGGTCCAGAGTCCGCTATAGCTAACCTTCGGAGAGACGAAGCCCCGATGCAACATGATAAGGGGGAGCCCGAGCCAGATTGCTTTGGCTGAATTTCGCGTGATTTCAGATCATATTGGCACTAGAGACTTGGTGCAGGAATTTCTGGCTTTTAAAGTGTTCCCAACAATGAGGGAGTGGGAGATGTTGAAGCTGGAGGGAGAAAAGAAAAAGGGAGAACTTGTTCGATTGCCTTATTACTACAAGTTTAAGAAACACTTTAAAAAACCCTGCCAGGAGTGGTTGGACACAATCGAGATTATGTGCAACGATATCCTCGAAAATTATTCTAAGAAAGAAGATCAGTTGATGACTGCAGCCTTCGACACTCGTCCGAAGCGAAGATTGAATCGTGTGCTAGATGCCTTGAATTTTGATTACCCTGATTATGAGCAATTGGGCGGAGATGCCGAAGGCCCGAAGAGAAAGAGGATTGCCAGCGCCCTGGACAAAGAAAGCACCAAATTGGCTAAAAAGGAAAAAGAAATTTCTAAAAAACTAAGCCCTGAGCCGAAGATGGCTGCTCCAAGGAAAAGAAAAGCTGCATCTCCAAAACCTGCATATCCAAAACCAAAGACATCGGCCGGAGAGGAGGAAGCTCCTGCAACACCTTCTGCTGCCGAAGTGGAAGAGATTCTGAAGGTAATGATTGAACCTTTTCCTGTCAAGCTAAGTCCGCTGGCGCCAGAACTGACGAAGTTTTTTCAGAAGGACACAGAAGCTTCGGCAGCAGAAAGTCCCGCAAAGCCGAAAAAACGAAGAATTATCCAAGTGGCTGATGTCATTCATCAGACACCGCTACCGACATCGGTGTCAAAAATTGTCACTGCCGAAACCACAGCCACCGGAGCCGAAACCACCGGAGCCGAAACCGCCGGAGCCGAAGCCACCGGAGCCGAAGCTACCGGAGCAACTACTGAAGCCGAAGCCACCGGAGCCGAAACCGGGACCACCGAAGATTCTAACCTGGAAACCACGCTTGATGATATTGACAATATACTTTTGAGAATGGCTGAAGAAGAAGCTGCTGTGGTTGCGGTGAACACGACAACTGAAAAAGGAAAAGAGCAGATTGAAGACACTTTGGAAGAAGAAAATTTTAATTTTCAAGATATACTTGGACAAGAGTTAACAGACGCTGAAAAAGAAGAGCTAAAGAAATATGCTATATCATGTGGATACAAACCAGGGTCTCTGCTATTTGGTGGAGTCAATGAAGGGAAGCTGAGATGCCTTCGGAACCGAACCGAGGCCAAAGTTGTTAGGACCTTCTCAAAAGCGTTGGCCTGCCGAAGATAGAAGCGGACCTCTGCAGGTACCAGCGACAGCATATTGCCGGTAGCTTGCTCTATGCTAATTTCAAGGTAAAAACTCAACTTTTTATTGTTTTTTGAATTAATATGTTTTCTAACGAAGGTTGTTTTGGCAGAGTATACTTCTAAGTAAAGTGCTGAGAATGCAACAAGATCTTGAAGATGAGAAAAACGAAGCTACCATCAAAGATCTAGAAAACAAAGTCAGAAATTACGAAGCTGCTCTGAAAGAAAAAGACTTCGTCATTCAAGACCTTGAAATCAAAGTTGAAGATCACGAAGCTGCCTTAGAAAAGAAAGACTTCGTCATTCGTTCTATGGAAGGTTCACTAGCTGAAGCCCAAGCCGAAAATAACAAATTAAACAATGAATTACTTATAAAATCAGAAAAATCTGAGCAGGAAAAGAAGAATCTCGAAACAAATCTCAAGACCGAAATCGAGAAGAATTCAAATTTGCAAAAATCATTGAAGGAGCTTCAGAAGAAATGCTTAGATTTCGGGAGCCGATGTGTGCAGCGGCTGAAGGATGTGTTTCACTCAATTGGAGCCAGCTCTGATAAGTTTACACCTTCAGCTGAAAACCTGCCAAGCACCTTGGAATACATTGAGGGCGAAGTTGATGCACTTGACGAAGTTATTGCTGGGCATGCTGATTTCTGCGCCCTGCTAGCTTCTCGAGGCATGGCTACCGCTTTCCTGAAGGCTGGCTGTACGCACGGGAAGATTGTAAATAGGCCAAACTTCAGTTTGTCACCGGCAGATTTGGTTGACATCCCAAGCCTAGCCCGAAGCATAGGAAACAGGTTTATGACCAAGATTTGGATAAACGGCGGGCGAAAAATGGTTGGCGACGAAGCTCGGAGCCACCTTAAGCCAGTGAGAAACTTATACTTGTTACTTTTACCTTCTCCTTGAACTCTGCACCTTTCTCATTCCGTTTTAATATGTGCAGGATGATGAAACTGAAGAATGACAAGCTGAAGCTTAACAGATGCTCCGAAGGACTTTTCTGCAAAAGATTCTAGAAAAATTGTTGTAATATAATTATACAAAAACTTATGTAAATTTGTGCGTACCTTGTAATATATCTTTTCCCCTTTATCCGTGTATGATCTGCTTTGCTTGTGGACGAAATTTTATTTTTGAGTCGAAAGCGAAAAACACCTTCCCTTCTTTTTGTACACAACGAAGCATGAGAATTTCCTCTTTCTCCGAAGTGTTTTCCTCATAGCCGAAGCATCTGCCTTTTCTGTATGATATGATGATAATGATCCTATATATGTCTAAATGAATGTTTATGAATGCAAATTTCATGATGTAATGTATCGTGCAAATGAATATCCAAATGTATATTCGAAACCATAATCATAGCCTTCATTCCCTTGGGAATGACTCAAATCTTTTTGCCGTTTATTTTTCGGCTTCACCGTTTACTTTTCGGTGTATCAGCGATGACTTTTCGCTGTAAGCCTCCCTTAGGAGCTTCTTCGCCTTTTACTTTCGGCGGAATCAACGTTTATTTTTCGCTGCAAGCCTCCCTTAGGAGCTTCTTCGCCTTTTACTTTCGGCGGAATCAGCGTATATTTTTCGCTGCAAGCTCTGCATTCCCTTAGGAACGACTTTTGAGCTTCTCCCTGTTTTCTTTTCTTTTTCCTTTGCACTCGATGGTGCGTTCTCAGCTTTTACATTTACATCTTTGGGGATATCGCTCTTATAGAATTGAAATAAGAAAAAGAAAAATTACATGTTGTGGCCCCATTAAAAACCTTTCTCCCCCTTCGGAAAGGAAAAGGGTGCCACAAGAAAGAATAGAAAAAATTACATCAAGCTAAACATAATATCGCCGAAGTTCGTCCGCATTCCATGATCTAGGAATGTCGTTGCCGTCCATATCCTTCAATCTGTAGGAACCAGGTCTTGACGAAGATACTACCAGAAAAGGTCCTTCCCACTTCAGCTGTAACTTGCCTACTGTCTCTGGGTTGGCTACTCTTCGAAGCACCAAATGTCCTGGTTCAATGTTCTTTAGCCGAACCTTTCTATCACGTCATTTTATTGTTTCAGCTTGGTATTTGTTAATGTTTTCCACGGCTTGAAGTCTGATCCCTTCTATAGCATCTTTTTCCACAGAGTAATCAGCTTCAGCTTCGTCTTCTGCCGAAGCTACTATTCTTATTGATCCTGCTTTTGCTTCATCTGGAGTTATTGCTTCGTCACCAAACAATAATTTGAATGGTGTAAAACCTGTCGATCTTGATATTGTTGTGTTGTGACTCCACACCACTTTGATTAATTCGTCTGGCCACTTTCCCCTGGGCTGATTGAAGATTAACTTCATTATTCCTGTCATTATGATGCCATTAGCCCTTTCAACAAGTCCATTTGACTTCGGATGTCGAACTGATGCGAAATGGATCTTCGTGCCAATTTGATCACAAAATTCTCTGAAAGCTTCGGAATCAAACTGCGTCCCATTATCCATAGTAATAGCCTTCGGCACTCCGAAGCGACAAACAATACTTTGCCAGAAAAACTTTTGAATAGTGACCGAAGTTATTGTGGCTTAAGGCTTTGCCTCAATCCATTTAGAAAAATATTCCACTGCCACTACAACATATCTTAAGTTCCCTTGTGCTGGTGGTAACGGACCTAACAAATCAAGGCCCCATCTTTGCAACGGCCAAGTGGGTTGTATTAACTGGGTTAGAGACGAAGGTTGTTTTTGATCTCTTGCACATTTCTGACAACCTTCGCACTTTTGCACTAATTCCGCTGCATCCGAAGCTGCCTTTGGCCAATAAAATCCTTGACAAAAAACTTTTCCAAGCAAAGGCCTAGATCCAATGTGAGATCCACACAGGCCTGCGTGTATTTCCTTCATCAATTCTATACCTTCGGCTCTGGATAAACACTTGAGTAACGGAGAACAGACTCCACGCTTGTATAGTTCCCCTTCTATTATAACATATGGTCGAGCTCTTGCCTCTATCCTCCTGTTATAAGCTTCGTCATCTGAAAGAAAGTTACGCTGAAGGAAAGAGATGATCTCAGTTCTCCAGTCTTCACTATAGACAGGAGATATGTTGAGGACTGCTCTTTCAAGAAGCTCAACCGAAGGTGCTTTTATTGTTTCGAAAAATACTTCCGAAGGTAAGGGCAGCCCCTGTGCTGCTGACTTGGCTAATAAATCAGCATATTCATTTTCTCCACGAGGAATATTTTTAACAGAAAACCCTTCAAAGGAAGCCTCAATCCTTCGGACCGTGTCTAAATATTTTTCAAGCTTCGGATCTCTTGCTTTATAACTTTTGTCAACATGACCAGAAATAACCTGGGAATCAGTTTTAAGAACCGCCCTTCTAATTCCCATCGCCTTTAACTTCCGAAGACCCAAGAGCAAAGCTTCGTACCCAGCAATGTTATTTGTGCAACTGAAATCAAGTCTTGTTGCATAACAAGTTTTAACTTTGGAAGGTGCGACCAACACAGCAGTTGCTCCTACTCCGAAGGTTCCCCAAGATCCATCGCAAAATACTGTCCAAACTTCGACATCTTTACTCGTTTCTTCTTCCTGAGCCCCTGGCGTCCAGTCAGCAATGAAATCTGCCAACGCTTGGGACTGAATCGAAGATCTATGCACATAATCAATACAAAATTCATTGAGTTCCGCAACCCATTTTCCAACCCTTCCAGTAGCTTCTCTATTTCTCATAATATCTTTCAACGGTTGTGAAGAAGGAACAACTATATTGTATGCTTGAAAATAATGCCGAAGCTTCCTGGAGGCCATCAAAACAGCATACAGCACCTTCTCCAATTCTGTATAATTTTTCTTTGTTAAACTAAGAACTTAGGATACAAAGTATATTGGGGCTTGCTTTTTGACTTGGCCTTCAAGCTTCTCCTGGACAAGTGCTGCACTTACCGCTGAGTGCGAAGCTGCCACATATAACAACAGAGGAACCCCTGGCGTTGGTGGAGTTAGTGTTGTTAGGTCTATCAAATATTGCTTCAGCTCTTCGAAGGCTCTCTGCTGGACTGGTCCCCATTGAAAAACTTCGGCTGACTTCAGCACTTCGAAAAATGGTAAATTTCTCTCTGCTGATCTAGATATGAATCTGTTGAGAGATGTCAGTCTTCCTGTCAATCTTTGAGCCCCCTTCTTTGTACTTGGTGGTTCCATTCGAAGGATAGCTTCGATTTTATTTGGATTAGCCTCAATCCCTTTTGTTGAGACTAGGCAGCCAAGAAATTTCCCTTTCTTCACTCCGAAGACACATTTTTCTGGATTCAACTTTAAACCGGCCTGTCTAAAATTAGCGAAGGTCTCCTGCAGATCAGCAATGTGATTTTCTTGCTTCATGCTTTTTAAAATGATATCATCAACATAAGTTAGCACATTTCTGCCTATGTGAGAATGAAGGACCTTCGCTGTCATTCTGCTGAAGCTTCCTCCAGCATTCTTGAGCCCCTCAGGCATCCGAAGGTAACAATATGTTCCACTAGGGGTTATGAAGCTGGTTTTTGGCTCATCCTCCTTCTTCATCCAAATTTGATGATAGCCTGAATAACAATCCAGCAGACTCATAAGCCTTGATGAAGCTGCTGCATCAACTAGGGAATCTATCCTTGGCAATGGAAACTCGTCCTTCGGACAGGCCTTGTTGAGATCAGTAAAATCAATACACATTCTCCATTTACCATTGGCCTTTTTCACCATAACAGTGTTAGCCAGCCATTCTGGGTATTTTACCTCTCTGATAACTCCGGCACTGAGGAGTCTCTTCACTTCATTCCGAGCACCTTCGGCCTTGTCATCAGACATCTTCTGAAGCCTCTGCTTTCTGGGTCTGAAGGATGGATCAACATTGAGCGAGTGTTCAATAACATCCCTGTTGACTCCGCAAAGATCATTGGTTGACCATGCAAAAACATCTTTGTTGTTGAACAGAAATCTTATCAAGGTTTTCTCCTGTTCTTCGGACAATTGGGATCCCAATAGCACCTTCTGCTCTGCTATGTCCTCGCATAAGAGCATGGGCTTCGGCTGATCGGCCGAAGCAGCTTTCTCCCTTCTGAACTTGTATTGCTCACAAGCTTCAGCTCCATCTAGGTTATGGATTGCTTTTGAGTCTGTCCAGTTTCCTTCGGCCCTTCTGGCAGCTTCCTGACTTCCATGAATAGCAATGGGCCCTTGGTCCGAAGGTATCTTCATGCAAAGATATGCTGGATGAAGAATTGCTTCGAAGGCATTGAGAGTACCATGACCAATGATTGCATTGTAAGGATATTCCATGTCAACAATATCAAACACAACTTGTCAGTTCTTGTGTTGTTAATAAATCCGAAGGTTACTGGCATTGTGATTTTGCCAAGTTCTACAATCTGCCTTCCTCCGAAGCCACAAAGGGGATGTGTGGCATCATGGATCTTGTCTTCGGGCTCTTGCATCTGTCTGAAGGCTTTGGCAAATATGATATCAGCTGCACTGCCTGTATCAACCAAAACATTGTGGACCAGAAATCCTTTGATCACACAAGAGATAACCATAGCATCATTGTGTGGGTAATCCTTGAGCTGAAGATCCTCTTGAGAAAAGGTAATTGGGATGTGAGACCATCTTGATTTGATGAAGGGTCCTTGTACCCCTACATGTTGTACTCTTCTATGTGCCTCCTTCTTCTGTTTCTTGTTAGCCGACTCTGAGCATGAACCGCCTGTTATCGGGAGAATCAGCTTCGAAGCCGAAGCAGTTCCAGCTTGGTTCTTGAACGAAGCCATCAGCTCAAAAAGTGGAAGTGAGTTCACCGGAGGTGGGCGCCAATGTTGGGGATTTGTTCTCAAATGCTATGAATCAAGAACAAGGCAACATAAAATGTTAAATACTAATGCCCTTTGTCCACTGAAGCATTATCTCCCCAAGGATTTAATGAACTTCGGACGAAGACCATGAACAAAATATCACGAAGGTCATACCTTCGTGATCAGACTTATAAAGCAATATGAAATAAAATATAAAACATGAAGTATTAGAGAGAGATATGCCATAGACAGATAACATTATTCACATATTTTATTATATGAATTTAAATACCAAAACATAATGTTTAAGCATATTTATACCTTTGCCTTGGCAGAAAACAATAATTCTAGAGCAATGCGTTTGCAATTACAAGATTCCCGTGAACAGTAAAGGAATACTGCTCACTATTTATAGGCACAGGACACAGCCTGTAAGGAATTACAATCATACCCCTTATAAAAGTTTACAACAATGACTCAGACCCTTATGGACTAAAAGGTCATTCCATCTTTAAGTCGGTTCGATCCTTCATCTTCGGATACGCTATAACACCGAAGCTTCATGAGTGGTAGCTTCGGCATCACGTATAAGCAGCTTTTGCCGAAGTTGTTTCTTCGTGCAGGACCTTCGGCGACGAAGCATGGTCCCAACAGAGATAGCTTATGTAAACATGAAGAACCAATTACCCGATATCTTTACCAAGCCATTAGATGAGAAAACCTTTAGCAAACTTAGGAATGAGCTAAATATTCTTGATTCTCGGAACTTTGATTGAAACATTGCACACATAGCTCATGTATATACCTTTGATCATATCTCTTTCATTTGGTACAAATGCATATTTCTTAAGTACCAAGGCTACGACTAATGTGCTTTCAAGTGTATTTCCATACTAAGTCGTAGATTGAAAGGGAATATGGAGTATGTGACGATGACAAGGCTTCCACTCCACTCTAAACGGTATCATTTATCCTTCGTCGCTACTTCGCTCACTCCAAATTGGTATAATCCTTCAGTTTTTTTACTTATACCAATGGAAGAGAAAATAAAGGGCTCCATCGTTCTCCGTTTTTGTCGATTCATGCCAAAGGGGAAGAAAATATTAAGCCCAAAGCAAAAGGATCGCACCGCACCACCACCATTTCAAAAAATTCTGAAATAAAGTTTTAATTGGTATTTTTCAAATCGATATTCCTCAAGAAATAATATCTCAATTAGTATCTATATTTCAAATTGATATATATCTCAAAACTCTCTTGAAAGCTAAGAGGAGAATTTCATTCATGGGGAGTTTTGTTTAGTCAAAGGAAAAGCATTTGATACAGGTGGAGAAATTTCAAATCTTGAAAATACTTCTTATTTATATACCTTTGACTATTTGCAAAAAGACTTTGAAAAGATTTTCCAAAAGGATTTGCAAAAACAAAATAAGTGGTGCAAATGTGGTCTAAAATGTTAAACAAAAGAAAGCAATCCATTCATATCTAGTAAGATTATCAAATAGGTTTAATTCTAAGTAACCTATGCACTTACCTTATGCAAACTAGTTCATTTCTGCACTTTATATATTTGCTTTGGTTTGTGTTGGCATCAATCACCAAAAAGGGGGAGATTGAAAGGGAAATAGGGTTAATCTTTTCCCACAATTAATTTTGGTGGTTGAATGCCCAACACAAATATATGGACTCACTAGTTTGCTCTAGATACATGTTATACAGGTGCACAAAGGTTCAACATAAACCAATAAATATTCAAGTTAGTGATCCAAATTCAAAGGAGCAAAGAAACCAAGTGTGCTCTGGTCTGGCGCATCGGACTATCCGGTGTGCCACCGGACAGTGTCCGGTGCACCAGGTCCGTACGAGACTGAACCAGCCACTCTCGGGTTTCAGCAGGCGCACTCCGCTATAATTCACCAGACTGTCCGATGTGCCACCGGACAATCCGGTGCACCAGCGGAGCAACGGCTAACTCACGCAACGGTCGACTCTGCAAAGGCTACAGTGCGCTACAGTGCGCGTCAGAAGTCAGAGCAGAAGTCAGAGGCGCACCGAACAGTGAATAGGACCTATCCGGTGTGGCACCGGATAGTCCGGTGCCACAAGAAGACAACGGCGCCAACAGTCAACTGCTCCCGAACCCTAACGGTTGGGTGACGTGGCGGCGCACCGGACTGTCCGGTGCGCCCATCGACAACAGCCATCCCCAACGGCCATTTGGTGGTTGGTGGCTATAAATACCCCCCCAACCACCACAACACCAAGTATCCAAGCATTCTGAACATTGCATTCAATACAAGAGCAATAGACTTCACTCCAAGACACAATCAAAGCGATTGATCCACTTAAAGTCCCCAAATCAACTCTAGTGCATTAGGACTTGTGAGAGGATCTCTTGTGTTCCTTGTTGCTCTTGTTTGCTTGGCTTGGCCTTCTTTTTCTTTTCAATTCTTACTCTCAAGTGCTTTGTAAGCAAGGCAAGAGACACCAATTGTGTGGTGATCCTTGCGGGGTCTAAGTAACCCATGAGATTAAGGAAGAAGGCTCACTCGATCTAAGTGACCGTTTGAGAGAGGGAAAGGGTTGGAAGAGACCCGGTCTTTGTGACCACCTCAACGGGGATTAGGTTCTTTGGAACCGAACCTCGGTAAAATAAATCATCGTGTTCATTCGATTATTTCCATTTGATTTGTTTTCCTCTCTCTCCCGGACTTGATTTAAGTTCTAACGCTAACCCCGGCTTGTAGTGTGCGTTTAAATTTGTAAATTTCAGATTACGCCTATTCGCCCCCCCCCCTCTAGGCGACTTTCAAGGGGTGCTGAAGAGGAGCATCAGCGAGCTGGAGAGTATACATGTACATGTGGGCCGGCCTGGCCCGGCACGGCACAGGCCCACAAAAGCACGGCCCACAAAAGCACATATCTAATTATGGGTCGTGCCGTGCCAGCACGTGTGCCCAGTCATCGGCCCACGGCACGGCCCACAATTAGTTATGTGTGTCAGGCCGGCCCAAATAGCCCAAAATACCTTAATGTGCCAGACCGACCCATATACATACAACAGTAATACATCAACAAAAAGTATAAAATATATATATGACCAAAATAAAACTAAGATGTTTTATGGATGCACATTATAAACCTTTGGTCAGAAATAAAAAAATATTACAACTAGCTCACAGATAATATTCAGTTCTCTGTTTAGTGTTAATTGAGTACTATACATCCATACATAATACATATACAATAATCATCATCACTATTCACTATCCATATCTAGGTATTGGTTCTCGATGGCTTATTGAAGCTCTAGATTCTCCAAGTTATGCTAGTCATGTGGGCTTTGACGGACCTTAGTTAAATAATGAGTCTATATTTAGTGGGCCTTGGTGGGCCTTATTTAAATGGGTCGTGTCAGGCCGGTCCGTGGGCTTGACTTGAGGCTCAGGCACGGCCCATAATGTGGGTCGTGCCGGTCCAGGCCCATAATTAGGTTGGGCCGTGTCAGATATGGGTCGTGCCAGAAATTGTGTGCTTTGGGCCGACCTATTAGACACAGCACAAATGTACCTCTATACAGCACAAATGTACCTATATACTGGAGAGATGGCAGCAACAACAGCAGCACGTGGCGGCGCAGCAGGCGATGTACCTGCGCGCCGTGAGGCAGGGCACCACTGTGGTAGTTGATATCGCCGCCTTGCTGGGAGGGATCCCGTCTCAGCAGCCTCTGGTTGTCCCCGGGTCTAGCTCTGGTCACCTTCAAACTCCTCCGTTGCGTCTTCATCCGCGTCCTGCTCGCCGCCGACCCCGGGGCCGCGTCGAGGCAACTATTGTCTGAAGCCGCGGTCGCTATCTCGGACAACAACCATGACACGGCGGCCAGCCATCTGGCCGCCCTGAAGCGTGCGGCCAACCAGCACGACGACGCGGAGCAGCAGCTGATTGCCATGATGGTGGTCGCGCTGTCCTCTCGCATTGTCCCAGCTGCCTCTGCCCCTGCTCAACACCTAGCCGAGCTCTGTGGTTTCGAGCAGCGCGCTGGGTCAAGAAGGGAGAGAAGGCTACAAGAGTCACTCACGGGGGCGACCTGAGCAGTGACGGCGCTGAAGACGAGAGCGGTGGCCGCCCCGACTAATCCTCACGACGGAGAATTAATCACTGTCGAACGCACCTAAGAAAGAGCTCAAGTCCATACCGGCGCGTGCGTTTTGTGTGGATCTCTAAATCATCGAAGCACTCGTCTGTGCCTCTGTTTCGTGGAAGCCAAATGTGTCACGTTTCATAATGGCAGAAATCTCACCTGCACGAGGCCAATCCAGTCGCATTGACAGTTCTGTAAATCTGTGCCTCTGTTTTGTGGAAGCCAAATGTGTCACGTTTCATAATGGCAGAAATCTCACCTGCACGAGGCCAATCCAGTCGCATTGACAGTTCTGTTTTTCAAGTGACGTTGCCGCTTCCCGTCTGTTTAGATAATCTAGTATTGACCTCAATTCACATGTGTGTAGATTGAAATGTCGCCTCTAGGGGCTGAGAATCCCAATGGTTTTAATACTTTAGATAGCAGCCTTGTGGAAGCAATCAGTGAACTGAATCTACAGAAATGAAACGCGCAATCCAGTGTCCAGATAATACTGGAAGTACGCTGTGCCAATCCAGTTTCCAGAGAATATTGGAAGTACGCTACGCTCACATAGATGCAAAACTCAAGGACGGGAACAGAAAAGGTTTTAACAGCTTATACGTCCAGCACACTGATTAATGACAATACATCTCAGTAAGACTATACTACACCGTCTGACAAGTCGAAACAGCACCGCCTAGGGGAACTAAACAAGAATTACACCAGGATGTGCCAAAGCAGCTGAAGGGGATCATAATTACTCTACGAAGCCATTACAATATATTACCAGAAAACAATAGAACAACAGAAAAAGGTCCACTTATATCTAATATATGATGCTAGGTTAAAGATCATGGTGTGCTCGGAACCAGATCGGTGACAGAAATTTGGGAGGCGGCGTCTTCTTTGGCTGTTGCTGTCAAACCCACAGGTGCAGTTGCAGCTGCACTGTTCCCAGGAGATGCTGTCTTCGCCGTGTCTTTCTTGCTATCCTTCCCTCCAGACCTGACGCCATGGCCACCACCGTTCTGTTGGCCACTGATTGAGAGCCTTCTGTTTGGAGGAGTGCCGTTTGAGACGCTGCCATTCAACTTTGGGCCAATGGCCTTCTTCGAACTGGCAGGCCGGTTTGGACTCACTCGCGATCCGAATGGCCCTTCATGATCAGTGTTCAATTGCTGCTCAACGTAGCGCTTTTGTTCCTGAGATGTCAGGACACCATAGACAAAAAGGAATACTAAATCAGTTCATGTTCCCCAAAAGAAGGGACCAAAATCACATACTACAAATTCAAACATTCCGAGCATTCTCTGTCAACATTTCCACAGCAACAATTAGATGTAACACCACCATCCCCATCAACATCAACATAGCCTTTTAGTCCCAAGCAAGTTGGGGTAGGCTAAAGTTGAAACCCAACAAGATGTGAAATGAATTAAATTCAAAGAATAGCAAAATGCCAAATTGTAAAGTCAAATGCAAAAATGGAAAATGTAGTTATATAGTACCAAATATCAGTAACCAAAAAATGACCAGACTCCAGCATAGGTCCAAACAGAACTCAATGGACAATAAATGAATTGGCATCCAGGTGATAATGGATTCTAGATTTAAAGAGCATATCACACTTACCCGCGTTCTTTTCTTCTCTTCTTCCCTTTCCTGCCTGAGCATAACATACTCATCCAACATAGCTAGAAGAGGTACACCATCATACATAAAAGACAGACCACGGTTCTCCTCCCATGCCCTGGTCTTTGCCACTAGAGTTTCAACAAGTGCTAGGACGAACGAAGACATTACATCAGCAATCAATGGAATGGAACATAAAGCATATCTAGCATATCAAGATACAAGTCCATTTTATGTAAAATAAATTTTGCAATGCACAAACTTCTTGCAGATGAAGTAAAGGGCATTCATGCTATAATTTGAACTGGTACCTGGAATCTTGTTAACAAGGATACGAGCTTTTTCTGCACGCTTCAGATTCAGGTGGGCACCTCGGCTAGAGTTATACCTGTTGTCATCCTGCAGAAGGTATTTTAGTTTTGTGGTTAAAAGCTACTCCACAGCCAGCTATGCGTTGGTATTATCGCATAAATGGTTACAGGATACATGCAGCAGTAACTTTGACTTGCCGAACCAATTATTGCCATACCCGGTTATAATCTTCAAGCCAGCTTTCTTCTTCACACGCAGACATCCATCTTTCTACTTTATCAAGGATATCTTTTCTACTCAATGCTTCTTCCTTTGCTTTTGCTATCTGGGCATCCATATCTGCAATTAGTTCTGATGGTTCTATGTTACCTGCCTCAATCAGTGCCAATATTTTCTCATGAGCAGCAGCTGTGTCTATTACAATATGAGCACCAGCGTAGATATCTTCCAGCTCATTTTGCTTCTTGAAAGCTATTTCTTTCATCTTGCTGTACTTCAGCTGGTCTAACCTTTGAACCTCAACCTCAGCCTGAATAAATGGAAAAGTAAATGTCAAGCAGGCAAAGGAATAATTCATACCAGGTGATGGCACCAAAAAATTGTTACTAAGACCCACTTGTTCAATTAAATCTAGAGCAAGAGATCCAGGTGCTGTGACTTCATCCACAGATGCTGATCTGTTGCAGGTCACATGATCAAACATGCGCCTTTCTTCCTTGGGGGCATCCATGAGATCCCAAAGATCATAGAGCTGACCAGCGAGTTCTTGAAGCTGTGAATGTAAGAAAACCAATGGTAAGATTGTGCACGTAAGCAAAGAGGCAATTCACATTTATAGACTAGGCGACGTGCTTTTACCTTGCTTAGACGCAACTTCTTATCTTCATTAAGTGTAGCTACCGTCTTGTCAAGTTTTGATAATGTATCATCACTAATGCTCTTACAGTTGTCGCCAACAGAGTCATCTAAAGTGGGGTGAACTCCAGTCACTGTGCTGAGAAAATCCATCCCCAAGACAGTACAAAGATCATGTACCATAATTACATACTCAAGAACCTTCTCCAGCCTATTACTCTGCAAACCAAATTATTTTCAGGAATAACCAATACTAAAGCAATGGCCATGTATGAAGTGCTATAGCGTCATAACCAATAAAAAGGCAAAAGATAGAAAAGTACCTTCTCTTTCTCAAGCTCCTGGAGTTGAGACCGAAAATCTTCAAGCCTCTCAAGTGTCAAATCATCCTCATTGACTTGGGGTGTTGTCACCTGTTCACCCACCTCTATGGTGCCAGCGATTTCACCACATATTTGATCAATTTGTGATTGTACATTAACAAACTCTCTTCTTCTTTCATTTTTCTGTTTAGTCAACTGCTCAAGTGTTGGCGCTATAGCAGCTAGCTGCTGCTTGATTGTTCCTGTTGTCTTCTCAGGCTGCATGGATTGACTATTATCAATTGTATGCCCAGCAATAAAGCAAATAGATCCAAATCTAAACACTTGAAGTAAGTCCTCATAAGACTTCTGAGCTAGAACATTAAACTTGCTGCACAAGCCATTCACAGGTAAAGAATGTAATACAGCTAGTTTCATAAGTAGACACCAAACACCGAAAAGAAGCATACAATGTGGTAACAAAACCCATAAGGTCCTGTTTGGATCCTTGGAAGTGAAATCCATTCTAATACTAACAATTTAGTCATAATTTAGACACTATTCAATTAAGCTAATATGGTTGTATGCTGAATATATTTGTATACTATTGTTGGCCATATGAGGGAGGTACTTATGTGCTACATTTGTGCTGTAGGGGGAGCAAGCCAAAAAAAACGTGGTATAAGTTGCAAAGTAAAAACATAGCATGATGATCTATAGAATCAATTTCCATCTCTCATCCTATGAATTTAAGATAGACTTATATCTTAGCTTTGGAAAGTTGTGGAATGTCAAATCCCAAGGTAAATAGGCTAGTCCATTAAGTAGATAACAATTCCTCCAAAATGAAATGATAAAATGGTCCCTAAGTAAAATAGGGATATATAAAAAGGCAGCTAGTTCCACTAAGTATGTATAACGTGCCATGAATAACACACTAAATCATGCATAGAGATTTGTTGACTGCTCTTGCAAAGCATATTTTTGGGCTCAGGGTTACCAAAGCCATAAACCAAGCTATGAATTTTTCTAGCATGGGCATATAATCACTTACGGTTCTTGCAATAGCTTTTTCTCCAAGACCAGAAAGAAGCCTAGCAAGTTCTATCTTTGAGTCATCCAGAGCCTGGATCAGGAGATCCCTAGAGTTAGTTGCTTGGTCAACTTTCCTCTTGTAAACATCAAGGCATTCCTGATCCAGCTGATAAAGGACCTTGTCACGATCCTCATCACTCTCGCCAACTTCATCCCATATCAACTACAGTAGAAGTAAAAGCAAGCCATCATCAGCCACACTGTATCAAGCAAGAAAGCATAGAATTGCTGCTATTTGTGGACAACAAAATGCAAACATACCTGCAATTTTTGCAGCAAGGATCCGCAAGTAATGTCACCGGCCATCAGTGGCCAGAGCAACCTGTAAGGAAAAAACATTACTTCTGAAAATTATAGCTTATCACTTAGTACCACTAGAACAAAAAAATACATTTCCAAACTTGATGATTCCAAGCTTTATTCAAACCAGTAATCATGTTGGTCTAAAGTAGACATCAAGTTCGCCACATATTAGACAGTGAGACTGGTATTCATGCTCCCTATGCCTAACAAGCTGGTCCCCAAATTAGCGGCACAAGTACAACCAAACACGGATAATGACCGTACTGACACTAAACACACGGATAATGATCCTAGTAACACTAAAATCCCCAATCATTGGCAGTTTTAAGCAATTACAGAGACCTAAAAGTTTAGGGGGGTTACGCATCTAGGATTTCGGCTAAACCCGAGCAAACAACTCTGGTAAAACCCCAAAAAAATATAAAACACCAAAACCCATGTGAACTCGCAAAACCGAAGTGTTTGACCACATTTGACCAAGCAAGAGGGCGCCCAAAAGAATGGGATCTGAACATGTTGCTATCACCTTTCCTTCACTGGATCAAATCCTTACTCCAGAACCGAATCAGAAACAGATCCCCCAGGCAGGTATCAAACCCACCTCCTAATGCCCCCAACAAAACCGCCTAAAACCCACACTATCCGGAGGCGTACCAACGCATTAGTGCCCAGCTAGCTAGATCCCATCCTCCAGCGATGCCCCACCCCAACCCCCACCTCTGCCACCACCACGAATTCTGCCACGGAAACCAGAGAGAGGAAGCAGCCGGACACTCTTACCGGACCACGCGGAGAAGGCGAAGGAAACGGCGGACTGGTGAATGCAGGTCCGCAGCGTGGTTCAACGCTCCACTCTACGGGAGTCGATACCGGAGGATGTCGCCGGTCGCCGGCCGCCACCGCTGAGAGCGCTAACCTGGGACTGCAGTGGAGGCAGTACTGCTGCCGCTGCCGCTGCCGCCACACCACGGGACCCGAATTAATTGGGGGCATCGAGAGGCTGGTGCGCGCGGCGGCGGGGCCGGTGGATGCGACGAGCGGGTGATCGGACGGCCTAGGTCGGCCCAAGGATTTACCACGGGTGTCGGTGAAAAAAGGTACTACGGTGATTATATATAAAATATATGCGCACGCGGGACCGACCACCGTAGTGTACGCAGTGTGAGGACTGGTTCGGTGTTATCTATGGATTAGATAGAATTAGAAAAATTAAGAAAATGTTTATTATTAATTTGGCAACTTTATTTTTCTATAAGATTTTTATTTTTTCAAAGAAAAATAAACTAATTTTTTTAGAAAATAGAATTCTTTTCGAAAAATATGGTTCCAAACTAGCTCTTAATTTGTTTAGAATTTAAACACACTCAATCTCACTCAATCTATATTGATTAAGATAACAATGGGAATTTGGATCGATCCATTACCACCGTTATATGGTGAAGTATTTTATTCTTATGCGTTCCAAAATACATATCCTAGCAAAAGTAGTGCCTTTTTCTTTTGATAATACTAACAAACAAAGGTTAGCTCTGGGAAATACTCCGATTTGCAGTTCTCCTCGGAGCCTGAAATGATGCAGGGACATGGTGAGGAAGTCGGTGGTCGGTTGACGAGGAGAACACAAAAACGCTGTCCCAGGGTCTGAAACTAAAAATACAAGTGTCCTGCAGACATCCTTGGTGCGAAAAGAGGACAAGCCACGCATTTTCTCTTGAACGGCAGGAATCCGGGCCAGCCGATCAGATCGGTAAGCTTTCCCGTTGAGCACGAGACCAGTGCGCGGCCGCCCACCTTTGCTTCTTTAATCACAGCCAGTGCCTCGTAAAGCGATTACCGCAGGCCTGCCACTCCCAAAACCGCTGCTCCCAGTCCCAAAGCCGTTTTTTTTTCACCGTTCGATTCGCCGGATGGCCTGCCAAGCTGCGGTCCTGAAGCAAGCGGGAAGATGCGAAAGACGAAACGGAAGGATGTGGTGATGTGTGAGGCTGGCGTGAGCAAGAGAACCCCGCTTGTCCTCTATCGCGCGAGGAACGGGTGGACACCGAGGTCCTCGTGGCGGGGCCCGCGGGAGCCCGGGGGAGGGGCGCAGAGCACATGGCCGTCCACGTGCTGCTGCAGAGATCTACCACCAGTCCACCACCACCACACCCCTCGGCTCCGCGCGGGGGCGTCGCGAGGCCCGACCGCCCGAGCCCAATTATGCGTAGCGTACTAGCGCGCCGCGTCCGCTCGTGCGGCCAGCCCGTCGCTGATGGTGCCCGCAGCGACACGGCAGTACTGCCACGAGGATTTTTTGCAGGACAAAGCCGCCCGCTGGGTCCCGCGGTTCGGCTTTGGATGTGCCTCTCGTAGAGTACCGACCGTCTCAGCAAGGTGCCCAGGTTACCAAAACATAGTGTAGATCATACTATCGTTAAGTAAAATTTAAAATAAGACATGAGACGAGACATAGGATAATCTCATAAGCCGTTCGGTTGCCCCGCATCTAGCGGAGGCAGCAGCCGTGGACAAGTAAAAAACTTACCAAAACAATAGAAGTATTATTATACCGGAAACAGCTGTTTTACCGAGTGTCTGAACCCATGGCTGATGGTGCCCATAGCCACATGGAACTGCCACTACGACATTTGGCAGGAGAGAGCCGGCCGGTTCGTGATTTGCCTCTCGTAATGGATACATGTTTGGAGACAAAGTATCACAAACCATAGTATTTAGTATACATGTACAATGCTAGTCATAGATAAAAACTTTGGGTTGAAGTGGAGTTTCAAATACTCTAAAAATAACGTGGTATCTACAAAACCATGGTATTCAAAACATAGTTTTTTATTATGTAGCCAAACACCTCTTAGCAAAAAAATACTATAGTATTCTTCAATATCATAGTTTTACCTCAAAACTCCAAAAAATACTTTGCTTACAAACACCCCCGCAGTGATCACTTGATCTATAACGATCGTCGTATTATACTATTGTTCAGTACTAAATTGAGCTGGCGGACGGTCCGTTCGTGCGCAGAGCAGTTTAGGGTTTCGAGTTTTGTGCTACGGTTGTTAGCTAGATTCACGGAATTAGCTCGGAAATTAGTTTGTAAAGGGTCCAGCCCCCCTCCTCTATAAATAGAGAGGTATACGACCGATTTGGAATGATCAATCGAATCAATAACACTTCTATTTCGTATTTATTTCCTGTACAATTAGGAGTAGTTCTAGTCTAGTTCTAGTTTAGCCTCTCGATCTCTAAATTCTCCGCTTCTCTTCGACTCTACGTCGATTAGAGGAATCTAGGTCGGCCTGCCCGAGCCTAGATAACTCGTAGGATCTCTCCTCCCCGACGGGGTCCCTCCCGTGAGCGAGATCCAGGCGCCGCCGGCGATCTTCTGTCGCCCTTGCGCACGCGCGGACCGTCTGGCCCTAGGGCGCGGACCGTCCGGCCATCAGGCAGGAAAACCAAGCCTCGCGCCAGACCGCGGACCGTCCGGCCCCTGGCCACGGACCGTCCGCCCCTGTGCAGAGAGCACCACCGCTGGTTCGTGTTGAGTGATTGGCGCCCTAAAATGGTGTCAACATACTTTTTGGCGACTCCGCTGGGGACAACACGTCTAGACCCATCAAATCGGTCCTCAATGGCCGGTTCAAGGGATAGTTCTGAAGTCTCCCCCAGCAACATTATGTTGTAAACTTAGAGAAATAAGTGACATGCTTCTATCATATTTAAATATATTAAATATTTTAATTCCGAATAAAACAAGCATATAACTCAGATAAATAACATATGTAATTATAACAGCAATGAACAGTAGCAATTCCAGTAATTGAAAACATGAAACATAACTACTCAGGCCCATATGTAAATTAAACATGGCTTGTAGATGAAGAAGGCAGATTAAACACATAAACATTATTGTTTATCTTTTGATATTGCTCTCAAAATAGCGGGTTGTTGTAACAAACAGCCCTCCAACACTAGATGGTGATCAAAGATCCTTGACAAACGTGACAGTCCTATCTTACCAAATCAGGGTTTTAGATCAAATGTAATAAGCTTAATAATCAAGCATAAATACAAATATTAAGGAGTTGTGTACTAAATAGAATAACAGAATTTAACACAGGTATACAGCCTAAAAATAGAGATATAATTATGCACAAATATATACTTGATGCTGAAATTAATAACACACTAAAACCCAGACTGTCACGTTGTCTCACTACACCACTATTATCATTGAGCACACAAATCCACCCTTAAATTGTACAATCACACCCAAGTAAATTAATACTAGCAGATTACACAAAATTACTCAATAAATAAAGAGAGGCAACGGGTAACTCACAGCACGTAGATTGTCTACGTGGGAAGACCAGCTCAGCGAACATAAGGTTCTGACCCAGAAAACCAATTCCACCGCCCACGTCCGGACCTGCACGACGGGAGGTTGACGGAGATACTAGAGTCGCTGCCGGAGCCGAGGGAGACATCCACGGCACCAGCCCAAGAAGAACACCGCGCAGCAGGGAGCCCAAGCACCAGGCCACGGTGGACAGAGACCACAGAATCAACGAACAACACCAAGTCTACTAGCTTCCAATCACCACCAACGATTAACCACATGAACACTAGGGACCTAATGGATTGAGGAGAATGGAACAGCAAGCAGCAGAGAGGAGCAGAGGGCTGGCAGTATTTTTCGTGCTACTAAACAGGGGCAAGATGCCATACTTATGGAGCCGGGCTCGAGGAGCGGTTGCACCAGGGGCGCCATGGATCTCGGGCAAGTCTTCAACCGCCTGCAGAGCGCTGCCGCCAGGAACGCGGCTTCCCTGCTCCCTTGCCTGTTAGCAGTCGCCGCTATGCTATATCCCAGCCCTAACCGCTCTTCTCAGCCTTGTGCTATCGCACGCATGCCAGCTGGCTGGGTTGGGCTGCTCGGCCTTTGGGCCTTGTAGCGGCCCAGCTCGGTTGGCCATTATCTTTTTTTAAAATAAAGTGAAATCATTTAAATGGACAACAACCCCCACCATTTTCACTCTTATTTTCTGATCAATGTCATTGAGCTCACGTACTGTTTATATACAACTTTTCGTCAGAGGTACTTGTTAGGTTTGAACCAAAGCCTATCCCAGTGTACTCCAAACCTACACGAGTAAGCGGAGGATTACGCCTTGATCCACAAACCCTAGTGTGAGAATCTTTGCACAAAAGGCACATAGTACTAGGCAGATTATCTGCTTCTCTTACGGGGCAGGGCGTTACGGTCATATGCCCTTTAATATCTATTCATGAACTCACTAGAGAGAAAACCCCATTCTTTCCCGGACTGCGACCCCACAGTCAGCTCATATAGGTGAAATCGTTAAGGAAATTCTGTAGGACAATTTCCCTTCTTATAGCATTGACTTCATTAAGAGCATATCGCTCAACCTGCCATACAGACAGAGCACAGCAGCTAATGAGACTCTTTGTCTTTTGTGCTCTTGGTTCCACAATGCTTCGTTTCCTGGAACCTGAATCTCGGGACCCCCGATCACACAAGATAGTTATCCGCAGTTGAAACCGCTAACAAGGTACGAGTCCCATTCCCATGCACGCTGCTTGGATTGGCTTTTGAGCCAGTCCTTTGGTGAAAGGATCAGCAAGGTTCCTTTCAGACTTGATGTAATCTACGGTTATTACACCCGTCTCTCTAGCATGCCGACATGAATCAAGTCGTCTTCTGATATGCCTCGAGGATTTTTGGTTGTCCTTTCTACTGTTCACTTTCAGCAACACAAGAAGTGTTGTCACAGTATACTAGGACATCCGGTATCGGCTTTGCTAGCATTGGAAGGTCTGACAACAGGTCTCTCAACCATTTAGCCTCCAATGCTGTTGAATCAAGTGCAACTAATTAAGCCTCCTTGGTGGAACGTGTTGACGCTGATTGTTTAGACGATCTCCATGACACGACCCCACCAGCTAAAGTGAACACATAGCCACTTGTAGACTTCATTTGATTCGAGTCAGAGATCCAGTTTGCATCACTGAATCCTTCAAGTACTGACAGAAATCCGGTATATTTAATACCAAGATTCATCGCTCCCTTCAAATACCGAAGCACTCTGTACAAGGCTACCCAGTGTCTATCTCCTGGAATGGCCGAATAATGAGCCAGTCTGCATACTGCATATGAGATATCTGGTCTAGTTACACTGCTCAGGTACATGAGAGATCCGATGATCTGAGAATATAGTAGCTGGTTCACAGGCTCGCCTTCATATTTACTGAGCATGTAGGATGGATCATAAGGCGTGGTGACTGGTTTGCAGTCCATATGTCCAAAGCGAGTCAGGACCTTTTCCACATAATGGGATTGTGACAAAGTAATCCCGTCCTCACCCTTTATTAGCTTGATGTTCAATATTACATCAGCTTCACCCAAGTCCTTCATATCAAAGTTCTTGGAGAGGAATGCTTTTGTCTCCATGATAGCCTCCAAATCGGTCCCAAATATCAATATGTCATCATTGTATAAACACATGATGACACCTTTGCCCCCAGAGAAGAGATAATACACACACTTGTCGGCTTCGTTTACACAAAACCCGACAGTGGTCAGAGTATTATTAAACTTCTCATGCCATTGTCTAGGAGCTTGCTTAAGACCGTATAAGGATTTAATCAAGCGACACACTTTGATCTCTTGTCCTTTAACCACAAATCCTTCTGGTTGCTGCATATAAATTTCCTCTTCTAGCTCTCCATTTAGGAATGTTGTCTTTACGTCCATTTGATGGACAAGAAGTTTATAAGCAGCCGCCAGCGCTAAGAGCACATGGATTGTGGGCAATCGAGCCACCGGAGAATAAGTATCAAAATAATCCTCCTCTTTCTTTTGAGTAAAACCCTTAGCCACAAGACGGGCCTTGTACTTTTCAATAGTACCATCGGGTCTCCTCTTCCTCCTAAAGATCCATTTGCAGCCCACAGGCTTGCAACCAGCTGGGAGATCAGTTATCTCCCAAGTTCCGTTCGAGATGATTGAATCCATCTCGCTACGGACAGCCTCGCTCCAGTACTCTGCATCCGGAGATGTATATGCCTCTGTGAGGGAGCGTGGTTCTTCATCCACTAGATAAATAATATAATCATTACCCAGAGACTTTTCAGTCCTTTGTCTCTTACTCCTCCTTAACTCCAAATCTGGAGTCTGGTCATGGACACTCGAGGGTAGAGAATATGTCTGAGATGGACCATTTGGGGTTACTACTTCCTTATCCCGCATAGGGAAGATGCTCTCAAAGAATGTCACATCCCGAGACTCCATTATTACATTTACAGCGACTTCGCTTGTCTCGGAATGGACCACTAGAAATCTATAAGCTGCACTGTTATGTGCATAACCCAGGAAGACACAGTCTACGGTCTTAGGGCCTAACTTTCTCTTCTTCGGCAACGGGACATTCACCTTCGCAAGGCAGCCCCAAGTCCGAAGATGCAAAAGATCTGGTTTCCTTCCTTTAAATCCTTCATATGGCGTGGCCTCACGATTGCGAGGCGGCACCCTGTTCAGGACATAGCACACCGTGAGTACTGCCTTGCCCCACCAGATGTCAGGCATTCCTGAAATTTGCAACAAAGCATTAGCTAAGTCACACACCGTTCAGTTCTTCCTTTCAGCTACCCCATTTGACTGAGGTGAATATGGAGCGGTGGTTTCATGAATGATTCCACACTCTTTGCAGTACTCATCAAAAAGGTTGGAAAGGTATTCACCTCCTCTATCAGACCGCAACCTTTTAATTTTCTTGTCTAACTGGTTTTCAACTTCAGTCTTATAGATCTTAAAGTGTTCTAGTGCCTCATCTTTAGTTCTGAGTAAGTAAATATAACAGAACCTGGTAGCATCATCTATCAAGGTAAGAAAGTATCTTTTACCGCCTTTTTGTGATTATACCATTCATCTCACAGATATCTGAGTGAATTAGTTCTAAAGGAGTGGTACTTTTGCCTTCAACCGTATGAAACGGTTTTCTAGGCTGCTTAGCTTGCACACAAATACCACATTTTACACCTTTAACATGTTTATATTCAGGAATTAAAGACATGTCACTTAATCTCTTAATGGCCTCAAAATTCACATGACACAAACGAGAATGTCATATATCATTAATGGAATTGTTATTACAGACCACATTAACATGGTAAGAAGAATGATTGTTCAAAACAGAAAGACAGAACAAACCGCCTGACTCATATGACTTTCCAACAAAAGTACCAAACTTAGACATGACCACTTTATTAGACTCAAACACTAATTTAGACCCCGTCGACATAGCAGCGACACTGATATGAGGTTCCGGCTCATCGAGGGCACATAGAGCACGTCCTTCAGCATGAGCGTCTTCCCTGAAGTTAACTTCAGGTAGACCTGTCCAGTACCTCGAACTGCTGCTGGAACACCATTTCACATCAAGACTGGTGCGCTGTTGTATCCCTGGAATGAAGAGAACATGGATCGATCATCACAAATATGAACAGTAGCACCAGAATCCATCCACCAGTCATCTGATGGACTTGCCATAAAGGCCTGAGGTGCATACCCTGGGGTGGAGTTAACCACCACGTTCCCTTCTTTGCGCTGAGGTGGAGGACCTTTTCCCTTCCTAAGTTTGCACCTCCGAGCTGTATGCCCGGAGACACCGCAAACGTAGCAGATAAAGTCCTCCTTTTTCTTCTTCATCATTTTGGACTTAGGTTGGTTCAGATTCTTTTGTGGAGAGTTCTTCTTCTTCTGGAATTTTCTATCTCCACCCTTCTCAACAACGTGAGCCTAGAGTTGCTGGGATGGCTTGTTACTGGACCTTGCACGCTCTTCCACATTAGTCGCAGCTGACAACTCAGTGAGAGTCATTTGCTTCTTCATGTGGCGGCGTGAAGTCACAAAGTCTCGCCAAGAAGGCGGGAGCTTTGCCAGTATTGCATTCACCTGAAAACTGTCTGGTAGGACGCAACCATATTGGACTAAGTCCCTAACAAGGAGTTGAATCTCCTGTAGTTGCTCCATAACAGACCTTCCCTCAGCCATTTTATAGTTGGGGTAGTTTTCCGTTGTGAATGACTCATTTCCATTGTCAACTTCAGAGAACTCGTTCTCAAGTTCAGTCCATAGACCCTTAGCGGAGGTAAAACCAGAGTACACGTCAAATAAGCAGTTCGACAAGACGTTTAGCAGACGAGACAAGCATGCCTCATTGGCTTTGTCCCACTTGGCCTTCTCCGCTAGTGCGGCGACCTTCGCTGCATCATCTGAATCATCTGATACAACCTCGGGAACAGCCGACGTCACTACCCAAAATAATTTTAGGTCAGTGAGCCACATGCGAGTCTTAATCTAACAGCGCTTAAAGCTTGCGCCGTCGAACGCTTCAGGCTTAATGACATCAGAACTGGAGGCCATTATACGGATTGGTTTTCTGGATTGTTGTAAACTTAGAGAAATAAGTGACATGCTTCTATCATATTTAAATATATTAAATATTTTAATTCCGAATAAAACAAGCATATAACTCAGATAAATACCATATGTAATTATAACAACAATGAACAGTAGCAATTCCAGTAATTAAAAACATGAAACATAACTACTCAGGTCCATATGTTAATTAAACATGGCTTGTAGATGAAGAAGGCAGATTA
This sequence comes from Zea mays, assembly GCF_902167145.1. NCBI lineage: Eukaryota > Viridiplantae > Streptophyta > Magnoliopsida > Poales > Poaceae > Zea > Zea mays. Next base: position 46,406,271 of record NC_050104.1, read on the forward strand.
AACACATAAACATTATTGTTTATCTTTTGATATTGCTCTCAAAATAGCGGGTTGTTGTAACAAACAACCCTCCAACACTAGATGGTGATCAAAGATCCTTGACAAATGTGACAGTCCTATCTTACCAAATCAGGGTTTTAGATCAAATGTAATAAGCTTAATAATCAAGCATAAATACAAATATTAAGGAGTTGTGTACTAAATAGAATAACAGAATTTAACACAGGTATACAGCCTCAAAATAGAGATATAATTATGCACAAATATATACTTGATGCTGAAATTAACAACACACTAAAACCCAGACTGTCACGTTGTCTCACTACACCACTATTATCATTGAGCACACAAATCCACCCATAAATTGTACAATCACACCCAAGTAAATTAATACTAGCAAATTGCACAAAATTACTCAATAAATAAAGAGACGCAACAGGTAACTCACAGCACGTAGATTGTCTACGTGGGAAGACCAGCTCAGCGAACACAAGGTTCTGACCCAGAATACCAATTCTGCCGCCCACGTCCGGACCTGCACGGTGGGAGGTTGACGGAGATACTAGAGCCGCTGCCAGAGCCGAGGGAGACATCCATGGCACCAACCCGAGAAGAACACCGCGCAGCAGGGAGCCCAAGCACCAGGCCACGGTGGACAGAGACCAGAGAATCAACGAACAACACCAAGTCTACTAGCTTCCAATCATCACCAGCGATTAACCACAGGAACACTAGGGATCTAATGGATTGAGGAGAATGGAACAACAAGCAGCAAAGAGGAGCAGAGGGCTAGCAGTATTTTTTCGTGCTGCTAAACAGGGGCAAGATGCCATACTTATGGAGCCAGGCTCGAGGAGCAGTTGCACCAGGGGCGCCATGGATCTCGGGCAAGTCTTCAACCGCCTGCAGAGCGCCGCCGCCAGGAACGCGGCTTCCCTGCTCCCTTGCCTATTAGCAGCCGCCGCTATGCTATATCCCAGCCCTAACCGCTCTTCTCAGCCTTGTGCTATCGCACGCATGCCAGCCGGCTGGGTTGGGCTGCTCGGCCTTTGGGCCTTGTAGCAGCCCAGCTCGGCTGGCCATTATCTTATTTTTTAAATAAAGTGAAAATCATTTAAATGGACAACACATTATAGATCCGACTTAGGAAACCTTGCCGGCTGACGAACAGCTCCAATTCGAGGAGCATAAGGAGCAGCTGATTCAAGAGGCAAGGGCGAAGTTCCTGGCCAACTTCAAAGTGGACAGGAACAATAAAGTCGTCCGACAATGGGCGACGGATTCGGCTTTGCTCCGGCCCACACCAGATATCCCCAATGTAAGTAATACAAACGAGCTACAATCTCTTAAGAATTATGTAGATGAACATCGAGAACAAATGCAGAATATCATAGGGGGTATGCAAAACGATTATAGGAGACTAGTACGTGCATTTGATAAATCTAGTATTGCAAAGTTTCCATCACATGAGGTTGAATTACGGGGTAACACACGTAATACATCGGCTATAGGTTGTCACGACCAGTCACAACCCCTTTATGGGATGCCGATGGACACATACCTTGAGCAACCGCAAATCAGCAGTAAATTAGCCGATCTGCACATGCCCGGACCGTCCGCACGTGAGTGTGGACCGTCCAGGCCAGCAATAGCCGGACCCATTTTAATGAGTTACCCAGACATGCACCCGAGCCACCACATATGGCACATAATCTAAACTATCCAGTTGGACCGTCTGCATACAACGACGGACGGTCCGCATATAATCACGGACGGTCAGGATACATGTCCGGACAGTCCGCACATGAGTCTTTTGAGGAGGATTCTTACCTGAATCCTCACCCGTCCCAGCAACACTTCCTGTTGGGGACTTGTTCTCAAATGCTATCAGTTAAGAATAAGGCAACACAAATGTTAATGGTTAAAAGTCCTTCGTCCTTCGAAGGATTATTTCCCTTAGGATATAATGATCTTCAGACGAAGGTCATGAAGGACATACCTTCATCATTGCAGTATATATATATTAATGAAAGAAGAAGCATATGAAATATAAGAGACAACATGGATAATCATATGACATTAATAACATATCTTCTTCCTATTAACATGGGTAAACAGAAACAATATTGAATTACATTTGTACCTTCGGCTTGACAGAAGGTAAAAGTCCAAGCATGACGCACAAATGAATACAAGTCAGCGTGAACAGTACGGGGGTACTGTTCATCTATTTATAGGCACAGGACGCAGCCTGTGTAAATTTACATTCATGCCCTTCATATTTACTATTGACTTATGGACAACCCAGCGGGGACTAGATGGCCTTTTCCCCTTTAAGTCGGTTCCTTTTCCGCCATTGAGCCGAAGCTCCCTTGTATGTAGCTTCAGAGCAACATCAGCCTTTGTTTCGACCATGTTTTTCACATCGTGTATGCTTTTAACCCGAGTCCGAAGGTACCTGTTCATATGTTACACTTGGAACACATTGTTAAATCATGTTTTTTAGGACCTTCGGAAGACGAAAGACCCCAACACTTCCCATCACACTATGCGATGCATCAGCCCATTAATACAAAATCTCGAGCCCAGGAAAGCTTTCCGGCACCGCCTAGAAGGCCGGAAAGGAACGATCAATCCTATGAGTCATATAGGGTAAATGGCAATGCACCACATAGCTCAAACCAACGGGGGGAAGACAACACGCTAATATCCAGCCAACCCCACCTATGTTTGACCAGAGAGCCGGTGGTCTCGCACCGGCTGCCATCGATATAGTGAGGGAGGAAATAGCCGTGGCGTTCCGAGATAAGCTCGGAGTAAGCATGGTACCTGGGGGGCAATCATATCGGAAACCTTATGACAGCCGATTTGATCACCACCCATACCCAAGGGAACCAGGATACATGAATTTGCAAAAATTTTGGGTGACCAAGGAAAAAACATGCGCGAACACATAGGCCAGTTCTTAGCACTAGGAGAATTGGTCGACACAGAAGCATTTCGCGTGCGTTTATTTTCATTGTATTTAACAGGAACCGCGTTCGCATGGTACGCCACTTTACCTCCTAATTCTATTTCGTCATGGGGGAAGTTAGAACAAAAATTCCATGACCATTTTTTCTCTGGTGACTGAGTTAGATTTGGTAGACCTAGTGGCCCTGCGACAGGGGAAGGATGAATCGGTTAATGAATACATCCGGAGGTTTCGGGATACAAGAAACCGATGCTTTTAAATACACTTAGCAGAAAAACAGCTAGCATGATTAGCCTTTAATGGACTGCGATATTATTTAAAAGAAAGATTAGAAGACATCTAATTTTTCACGCTAGCACAATTACACCAGAAAGCTTTGGCCTGTGAAAGCCGAAGCAAAGAGACTGCCAAAACCATTCATCACAATGTCCATATAGTAGAGTGCGACCAAAGTAGCTCGGACGATGAATCAACAGAAGTATACACTACTAAAATGGTTTGGCCAAAGCAGGCCAAATCTTCGGCTTGTTCCTCCTTACACCCGGTTCAAAAGAAACGGCAAGAGGAGGTTAAATTTACATTTAATATTGGTAAATGTGATAAAATATTTGATGAATTACTCAAAAATGGCAACATTAAAATAAATCACACTGTCCCATCCGCCGCCGACGAGCTGAAACGTCATGCATACTGCAAGTGGCATAACTCCTTTTCTCATGCCACTAATTATTGTAATGTATTCCGTCGATAGATTCAATCGGCCATTAACGAAGGACGATTGAAATTTCAGAAAATGCAGGTGGACACGGAGCCCTTTCCGATGAACATGATCGATTTTGAGGGCAAAAGGATCTTGGTTCGGCCAAACACAGCCGATAAGGGCAAAGACAAAGAGATAATCATCGGCAACACAAGAGAGGCCGATAGCAATCATAAAATTTCTTGCAGGAAAGTGGTGGCCGAGAAGACTCCCGATGGAGGGGAGACTCTTAAGGTGACCACCATGACCTCCAGCGCTGGGGGGCAAGCACAGACCAAGGAGCAGGAGCCCGTGCTGCGCATCTCGGACGGTCCGACGCACAGGCGCAGACGGTCCGGGACCACACCGGACGGTCCGGAGAATTCCAGCGGACGATCCGATCATACTCAAGACCCGCAACGATCGCGTACCTTCAAACCACAACGACCAGAGATATGTACGTGGAAAACAAATACATTTAAAGCAGCTGGTCAGCTGGTCAAATCCGGCCCGACTTTCGATCAATTATTGTCCAAATATGTGAAAAGAAGGCCGACCCCAGTGACCGACCAGCAAAGCGACCCCGCTCGCCCATTCGTGAGCAATGTTAGGTAAGACCGATTGGACCACCCCACCAATCAGAAGAAATGGAAGGTCATACTGTCCAATTGAGACCTAACATACCTACATGGACACCTCCACCCCCTTATCCACCTATGCCATATCCATACACATATTTACCTCCACCATATGTCCTAAATCAAATGTGGGGCATGCCACCATATCCATTTGGGATGCCACAGTACCCTGCTTGGGGGGCACTCCAAACATCTGTATTCAACAGGTTGGCACCTCCAGTACAAGACCGATTGAGCGTCGCTCAATCCGGTCACCAGACACAGGTCCAACAAGATTGCTGGAGTGCTTGGCCTCAAAGGCCGACCAATCCGGCAGGGGGGCATATACCTGCAGCGACCGAAAGAACAACAAAAAAGGATGTCATCAAAATAGGTACTGCAGATGTCATCATACAGGAAGATAATGAAGGACCGATGATTTTTGGTGAATCGGCCAACACAACCAAAAAAGAAGATACGACTACCATCAAAACAGCCGATCTAAAATACTCCATGCCTTGATGGTGCCCAGCGGGATTGACACGGTCCCAAAAGAGAAAATTACAATGCCTAAGAGCAAAAGAGAACCAGGAAAAGGAGACATAAAAGATATTTAATGGCACACATCCACAGTACCCGCCACCGCAAAAGAAATGGAGACCAAATGCCGTTGAGGAAAAGCAAACGGCCACAAAAATAGAAAATAAAACAGCACTTGTGCAGCACCCTGCAGGTATGGCAGACAGCCCAGCTAAAAAGGCTGGACCAGCTACAGAAGGCGCGGACCGTCCGACCCCTGAGTCCGGACCGTCTGCACCACACCAGGACGCCTCCGACGACATACCGACATCAATGGAGGAGGTCGACCTACTGGGAGAAGACCTGGTCGACTACGAAGCTTCTCCAGAACACCCAGGTATAGATGTAAATGTTATTACATTTTCCGCCAATTGTACTATTGTCGGCGACGATGAACCTGTTGTTGCCTAGTTTGATTTCGGTCCTAAAGAAGCCGCCTTTACTAAACCAAAGGAATCGGTAAATCATTTAAAGCCGCTCTTCGTGCGCGGTCACATTGATGGGATACCGATTGCTAAAATGTTAGTAGATGGAGGGGCGGCTGTAAATCTAATGCCTTATTCATTATACAGAAAATTAGGTAAACAAGATGACGAACTTGTCAAGACCAACATGACCCTCAGCAGTGTTGGAACTGATAGTTCATTCAAAGCCAGGGGAGTCACGTCCGTTAAATTAACCATCAGGACTAAGACCCTTGCTGCTGCATTCTTCGTCGCTGATGTAGAAGGAAATTACAGTCTAATCCTAGGCAGAGATTGGATTCATGCCAACCAATGTATACCTTCTACATTACATCAAATGTTAATACAATGGGTAGGCGATGATATAGAACAAGTACATGCTAATGTATCAGCCTGTATCGTTGTGGCCGATGCCCCTGTACTCTGGACTTATGAGACTGCTACATGTCTCACAGGAGTAGATTTTTTTGATTACTAGTTCATAAGTATAGATAAGAAGGGTTTCATTCCTGTAATGCTAGAGCCGATGGAGAATCAGCTAAATCCTAAATAAAGTTTAAATGATGAATACACACAAAATTCATGAGTCCTTGGTCACGGACAGTTCGGCTTCTAAGGCCGGAAGGTCTGGTCTTTCACAAAACAGTTCGGACTTTAAGACCTAAACATCTACCACAGCGTAAAGACAGTATTGCGGATGATCCGACCCCCGGGACCGGAGAGTTCGCCATCACACAAAGTTCATCTGATTCCTCTGTGGGAGACATGATAGAGGAATTCAGAGATCTCGATAAACTAGGGCAGGGGTTTATATCGGCCGATCCTTTGGAGGAGATCGACATAGGAGATTGAAGCGTCCCGATCCTTTGGGACTCAAATGTGATACAATTACTAGTCCCAGGAGGCTAGTAATCACATTTCTTACTTCAAATAGTTACAGAGTCTGAACAATGTTATTACAATACTGGGGGTACAAGCTCGAGAGTGAGCCAAAAAATATAAAACGCAGTGGAAGATAAAATAGCCCAGGCCACAGACAGAACTGGGTGAAGACATAACCCCTTCAATCAAGCATAGCAGAAAAGAAGTCTTCGGCTGCTGAAAAACATAAATAAATCTGGGTGAATACACTAGGTATTCCGCAAGCCCACCCGGCTCCCGTAAAGAGAAAGTGACCTATATTGTACATGCTTCATATGGTGGGGTTGAAGTCACTCGTACTTTTTCAGAGAAAGGCAATACTCGTTGTTTGAGGTTCTCCCAAGACAATAGAAATGATACTTGCTTGACCACCACTGAGCTTCCCGCTCCCGTGGCACTACTTTCTTTCCAGAAACACACACACATTTCCCTGTTCCCGGTTGTTATAGAAACACTAATTGTCATACCATACCAGACTCGTCCATACCAGTGGACACGGACTATTCGAATAGGTTTAGACTCTGCGCAGAGGGGTACACTTTACCCACTAGTCCGGCTCTGCGATCTCATGGCCAATGAGATCCGAATCCGAAACTCTTTCCTTCCTTGCACGTCCTAACCTTAACGGTTATACCGGAAGGAGTCAGGCCACCACCATGTCCAAACCGGACAAAACATTCCCCCTCCTTATCCTCCCAGTGCTCCCCAGCCTTCATAACCCTCGGGTTGGATCGCACGAGTTCAGATCGAGTGGCTGCCCACACAGCCTCGAGTGGTTGTACTTTTTGAGAGTACAGGTAATGAAAGATGACAAACCGGTCCTTATACGAGAGGACGATCCTTCTGCTCACGCCTAAACCAGCTGAGCCATCACCTTAGGCCCTCCCCTAAACCAGGGAGTCCCTGATCATCCTACTGACCAGGTGATGAGGGTGAATACCCGTCATCGCACACTGTTTGGAAAACATGTTACTTGCACCCTTTTACTTATCCCATATCTTGTAATCAAAGGTAATAGTTAATGCAGGCTCTCTCATGCTCACCATGCAATTTGATTCAATCCCATATTCCAGGCTTAGGCAGTGGTAGAGAGAAATAGGTACATAATGCTTCAAGGGAAGGATGGACTTGCCTTCGTCGAAGCTTTCCTGGCACAAGAGGTTTATCTCGGAGGGGTCGGGTTCTTGCCCTTCTTCCGGAGCTATAAATTCCGGAGGATCAGATCCCTCTTCCGCTAATCAAACACAGATAATAACAATACATCAATCATGGTGACTTTAGTGGGGGTGTGCCATTTCTTATATCTCATTATTTTGGTGCCCTATAATTTATTTAAACTATTTTTGGTACATAAAATATTAGCATATAATTCTATATGAGAAAAATGGGAAAAGAAAAGAGAAAATAAAAAGAAAAGGAGTTTCCTGCCTTGCTGGGCCGGAGGGGATTTCGGCCCACCCGGGCGCGAGCGCGCTTGCGGCCTAGCTGGCCCAGCAGCGAGGGGGAGACGGCGGGGGACGGTGCTGTGGCGCGGGGCCCACACGCCAGCGAGGGGGGGGGTTTAACGGCGTGGACAGCAACGGAGGGAGGGGGGTGAGTCGACCGGAGTTCGGCCGACGGTGGAATCCGCGGCGGTTCTCTGTCGTGGTTTCGGTTCTGCGGTGGGGAGGCGGTGGCGAGGCACGGGCGGGGGCAGGCGATCACAGGGGTGGGGCCAATTTGACCGGCGGGGGCCTATGGCGGCCGGTCCGCGGCGCGGTGGCGGGTGTCCACGGCGGTGATGTCGCCGGTGCGGTTGTCGGGCGCAATAGGAGAGGGAAAGGAGTGCCCTATGACCGTGAGTGTGTGGCGGAGCTTCGAGCACGGTTTAATTGGACTGAGGATCACTAGGAAGGGGGAAAGGGGCTCACCGGAGCGACGGGGGAAGCACGGCGGTGCTAGCTTGTTTCGCTCGGGGGAAGGCGGAGGAGTTGGCCGGAGCTGGTGTGGTGAAGACGGGGCTCGGGCGGGTCCTTTTATAGGCGCCCGGGGGAGGGAGAGGGATGGAGGGGACGACGAGCGCCGACGAGCTTGCCATGATGGTGGGAATGGAGCTAACGGCGATTGGGACGGCTCGGGCAGGCGAGGGGTGAGGGGACGACTCGAGCACAGTGGCGGGGTGGTTGCTGAGGCCGGTGCAAGCCTTAATGGCGAGGCGACGGGGCGAGAAGCACTCGGCGGCGAACGCGCCGGTGAGGCATGGGCGAGAACGACAGAGCTGACAGGCGGGCCCGAGCTGCCAGGGAGAGGGAGCGGCGCGAGAGGGAGGGAGGCAAGTCGCTGACGGGTGGGGCCGAGCTGTCAGCGGAGGCGCGGGCGCGCGGAGCTGGGTCGCCTGGGCCGGGGAGAGGGGAAGGGGAGCGCGGGCGCGCGGCGCGGGTTGGGCCGGATTCGGCCGAGCCAAGGGGGGAGTTTCTCTTTTTCTTTTTTTTGATTTCTATTTCTTTTCCTTTTCTATTTTTGTTTCTTTTCATTTCTTTTTCCTTTGAACCAAAAATTTTCTAAATGATCTTGAGTGATAAATATAGTCTAAGTGAGGTGCTCCTATCATTTCAAGTGTATGCATATGATGAGGTGATCTAGGGGTAGAGTTAAGGGAGAAAATAAATTAAAAAAGGGGGGGGGGTTAGGAGGTTAGGGTTTCAAACCTTGGGTTGGGATTTTTGGGATGTTACAAACCTACCCCACTTAAAGGAATCTCGCCCTCGAGATTTAGACTGGATTTGAGAAAAGATAAGGGTATTCCCTCCTCAAGGAGTCCTCACTCTCCCAGGTAGCTTCCTCTTCTCCTTCTCTGCTCCACTGAACTTTACAGAGCTTCACTTCTGAGGTGCGGGTCTTTCGGACAGCCGAATCAAGAATCTTTACTGGCTTCTCTCGGTACTGAAGATCTTTCTGAATCTGCACTGCCTCTTCTTCGATGTGACTTTCTGGTGCTTGCAGGCATTTGCGGAGCTGGGATACGTGAAATACATTGTGGATGTCAGACATGGACTCTGGTAGTTCAAGACGGTATGCTGCGGGTCCCACTCTGCCAATGATGGGATAGGGACCGACGAATCGCGGTGCTAGTTTTCCCTTCACTTGGAATCTCCTGACACCACGCATCGGGGAGACCTTGAGGTAGACGAAATCTCCTTCTTCAAAACTGAGCTCTCTCCGCCTATTGTCTGCGTAACTCTTCTGCCGACTCTGAGCTTCAAGTAATCTCTTGCGGATTAGGGCAACTTTCTCTTCTGCCTCTTTGACAAAGGCAGATCCTTCTAATGCTTTTTCCCCAACGTTGGACCACATGAGAGGTGTCTGGCATTTTTGTCCATACAATGCTTCGAATGGCGACATCTTGATGCTGGCCTGATAGCTGTTGTTTTATGAGAACTCTGCGTAAGGTAGACTGGATTCCCAACTTCTATCGAATGCTAGCACACATGCCCTTAATAGGTCTTCGAGGACTTTGTTAACTCTTTCTGTCTGCCCGTCTGTCTGAGGGTGATAAGCGGTGCTGAATTCTAGCTTGGTGCCCATAGCTTTCTGAAGGCTTGTCCAGAATTTGGAGGTGAACTGGGTTCTCCTGTCTGACACTATCTTTCTTGGGATGCCATGGAGTCTGACTATCTATTTGAGATAAATTCGGGCAAGGGTGGCTCCTCCAAAGGTAGTTTTTACTGGAATGAAATGGGCTACCTTGGTGAGGCAATCTATTATTACCCATATTGAGTCGTTCCCTTTTTGCGTCCGGGGTAGTCCGGTTACAAAATCCATGCCTATTTCTTCCCACTTCCATTCAGGCACGGGGAGGGGTTGTAATAGGCCTGCAGGTTTTTGGTGCTCCGCCTTCGTCCGTTGGCAGGTGTCACACTGGGCCACATACTGGGCTATCTCTTTCTTCATCCCTCTCCACCAGTACCTGGTTTTGAGGTCAAGGTACATCTTGGTAGTTCCTGGGTGGATGGAGTAGGCTGAGTTGTGAGCTTCCTCGAGTAGGACCTCTCGTGCTTCCCCTTTTGGTACACACAGACGATTTTTGAACCAAAGGGCTCCTTGTTCGTCTGCCCTGAGGTCCGGGAGTTGTCCCTTGCGGGCCTTTTCCACAAGTTTCGCTGTCTCTGGGTCTAGGCGTTGAGATTTGCATATGAGGTCTTCCAGTATTGGTTTGACTTCGAGACTGCCGCTGTTTCCCAGACATGTATTCAGTTGAGCTGATTCTTTCTTCCAATCTTCTAAAAAGTTGGTTCCCTTTATTCCGAATGGTTTTCGACTGAGGGCGTCTGCTACCACGTTGGCCTTCCCGGGGTGATAATGAATTTCCAGGTCATAATCCTTGATCAGCTCCAACCATCTTCGCTGACGGAGGTTGAGATCTGGTTGAGTGAAGATATGCCTCAGACTCTTGTGATCGGTGAAAATGTGACACGTGTTCCCGATTAGGTAATGCCTCCATATCTTTAAAGCGTGCACTATGGCTGCCAATTCCAAATCGTGGGTGGGGTAATTTTGCTCATGTGGCTTAAGTAGGCATGATGCATAAGCAATGACTTTTTCGTTTTGCATCAGCATACACCCTAAGCCTTGCCTCGAGGCATCACAGAAGACGACAAAATCCTGATGGATATCTGGTAATGTCAAAACGGGTGCTGTTGTGAGTTTCTCCTTTATGATATGAAAACTTCCTTCACATTTTGGGGTCCACACAAATTTATGGTCTTTCTTGAGAAGTTCCGTCATAGGTCTTGCTATGCTGGAGAATCCTTTGATGAAGCGGCGGTAATACCCTGCCATTCCCAGGAAGCTTCGAACTTCACTGACGTTGGTCGGCTGCCTCCATTTTGATACTACTTCCACCTTGGAAGGGTCTACTTCTATTCCTTCCGCGGTCAAGATATGCCCAAGGAAGGCTATCTTTTCCAACCAGAATTCACATTTACTGAGTTTGGCGTAAAGTTGGTGTGCCCTGAGTTTTCCAAGGACGATCCGAAGGTGACGCTTATGGTCTTCGCGGTTCTTGGAGTAGATAAGGATGTCGTCAATGAAGACTACGACAAACTTATCCAGATCTTCCATAAACACTATGTTCATGAGGTTCATGAAAAAGGCGGGTGCGTTTGTCAGTCCGAACGACATCACTGTGAATTCATATTGTCCGTATCGGGAGACAAATGCAGTCTTCTGGATGTCTGCTTCCTTAATCCTCAATTGGTGATAACCAAATCTTAGGTCTATCTTGGAGAAGTATTTGGCCCCTTGAAGCTGATCGAAGAGGTCGTCGATTCGGGGAAGTGGATACTTGTTCTTGATGGTGACTTCATTTAACGATCGGTAATCAATACACATCCTCATACTCCCGTCTTTCTTAGAGACGAACATGCCTGGTGCTCCCCAAGGGGATGAGCTGGGACGAATGTACCCTTTTTGCTGAAGATCTGCGATTTGGAGCTTTAGTTCTGCTAACTCGGTAGGAGCCATGCGGTATGGTCTCTTTGCGATGGGGGCCGTTCCAGGGATCAGATCTATGTAGAATTCCACTTCTCTTTCTGGTGGCATTCCTGGTAATTCTTCTGGAAACACATCCATGAATTCTTCGACCACTGATATGCTTTCTGCTGTTAAACTGAACATCATTGGGTCATTGGCGGGTGGCTGGGCCTGACAAGAGACTGACTTTCCCTGATGGTCGGTGAGGAGGACTGTCTTGCTTGCACAACTGATGATACCCTTGTGTTTAGTTAACCAATCCATCCCTAGGATCACATCAATCCCTTTGGATGGCAAGACGGTTAGGTCTGCCAAGAATACTACCCCACTTAAAAGGATTCTGACTTGGGAGCATTTGAGCTGGCATAGAAGGTCGGACCCTGGGGTTCGGGTGACCAAGGGAATCCCTAGAGGAGTTGAGGGAATGCCATGTTTCTCCACAAAACTAGTGGCTATGAAAGAGTGGGATGCTCCAGAATCGAAAAGTACGGTAGCAGGAGTAAATTCAACAAGGAACACACCGAGTACCACTCCCGGAGCTTGCTGAGCCTCCTGGGCATCGATGTGATTCACGCGTGCCCTTCCTTGATACTGGGTCTTGTTCTGCTGGCTGATGGAGGAGGGCGCCTTGGGGGCGGATGCCGAGGCATCCTTGGGGCCATTCACCGAGTTGGAGTAGGCGGGTCCTGGTGGCTTCAGCTGGGGACAATTGTTCTTGAAATGACTGGGATCTCCGCAGTGACAACATGCATTCGCCGGGGGTTGGTTGCTTGCAACTGAGGGGGCATGGAAAGAGCTCTGACTCTGCTGACTGAATCGTGATGGGGTGGGTCCAGCTGGTCTACTGAAGCTTGGTCCCTTGGGTGGAAATCCAAAGGATCGAGTCTTCTGGTGCCGGTCTTGCTGCTGAGCCCGGAGGACTTGGAACTTTCTTTTGAGATGCCCTTTCTCTTCCTCCTTTGCCCTTTCAACTCGCATGGCCTTGTTGGAAAGGTGAGACAAACTGAGGAAGTCTTGGCTAGCCAGAATTGTCTTGAGTTCTGGCCTGAGTCCCTTCAGGAAACGAGCCATCTTCTTGCCCTCGGTACTGACGTCATCTGGCGCGTAGCGTGCTAACTCCGTGAACTTGTGTACATATTCACTGACAGATCTTCCATCTTGAGTCAGTTCCCGGAATTTGTCTTCCTTAAGCTAAACGAGCCCCTGGGGTACATGGTGGTCCCAGAAAGCCGTTTCAAATTCCGCCCAGGTAGCATCTCTGATGGTGACGTTGAAGGTGTCCCACCAGGCTAAGGCCATCCCAGAAAGTTGATGGGCGGCCAGTTGAACACGCTGATTTTCCGGGCAACCAATGGCTTCCAGCTTTCTTTTGACCGTGCGCAGCCAATCATCTGCATCGAGGGGGTTGCTAGACCCGGCCAACGTGGGAGGCTTGAGCCTCAGAAAATCCCCCATTCTGTCTTGCGGTCTTCCCCCATTTGGTCGTTGATTTTCCAGACTTCGAGTGAGGACCTTGATGAGTCGGGTTTGATTGGCTAGAACTTGGGCTAGGTCTAAGGGTAGTTGCGGAGGTGCGGGGAGGTGGGTTTCACTTTCCTCTCTATCGGCTTCCCCTTCAACTCTCAGGGGAAACCCTGCTCCAATCCCGGAGGCGGTAGGCGTGGTTTTATCCGAAGCCATCTTCCAGGGGAGAGAGTCACTATTATGCACATGCAAATTGTTTTCAACCAAGTTATTTTATTCATTACACCAATACATTACAAGCATATGACTACCACAAGTTGTACTACACGCGAGTGTTCCCTGAGGTACTACCGAATTCCTTTTCTAGAGTGTCCCCAAATTCCTTGAGAAGATCATCAAGGCTAGCGAGGGACATATCCTCGATATCGGACAAATTTTCTATCCTGGCGGGTACTGGCGCTGGGGGAGCTTTCTTCCTCCTTTCTGTCTAGCATCCTTGGCTTGTGGTTTTCTTCCGGATTTTCTTTGTGGGGGCGAGCTTCTTAAGCTTCTTATCATAGTCCATCTTTAAGGTTCGATAGGCCTCACGGGTGTTGGCCTCCTCGCCTTCTGTTATGTCGAGACACTCCTGGAGAGATGCCTTCTCCTTCTTCAGCTCTTGGACTTGCTGCTCTAGGCTTTCCACCCGGGAGTTTAGGTGGGTGCAGTGGGAGGAGAGATCATCGTAGTGGGTATCAAGGGTGTGGAGGTATCCGGCCATGTAGACAATGGTGGGGTCATCCTCGGTGGGGTCTCTTCCTGAGAGAGCCTGAAGTCTTTTCCTCCAGGTAGGGGTATTTTTATTGGTGGGTGGGAAATAACGAAGAGGGGTTTCAAAGATTTCTCTGCTGTAGTTTTGGCATAGCTGTTTGAGGGCCTTTCGAGCAACACTTTGGCAAGTGTCTGGGAAGCGGTGCCCGATGAAGGTGACTTGGAAGGGGGGTGGTTTGGGTAGCTTTGGCTTTCTCCCAGGTAAACTACCATAGAGCATTTCTCCATTCCACTTTCGCGGTATTCCTTCCAGACATATTCGGGCTTCTTGCGGATCCATGCGCAGTCCGCAACTTCGTAGAAGGTGAGGAAAGCCTTCCTCCTCTGAGCAGTATGATGTCCTAATGACCCAAGAGTTTTCCATCTGGTAGAAGAAAAGAAGGGTCTGTTAATATCGGAGAAAGGAGAGAAAATGTTTCTTGGGGGTAAGAGGTGTTTTCTTGCTAAGCAACTTTTAAGGTCAGGGTTGCGGTCTACGACCAGTCCTATAGGCTCTGATACCACCTGAAGCGTCCCGATCCTTTGGGACTCAAATGTGATACAATTACTAGTCCCACGAGGCTAGTAATCACATTTCTTACTTCAAATAGTTACAGAGTCTGAACAATGTTATTACAATACCGGGGGTACAAGCTCGAGAGTGAGCCAAAAAATATAAAATGCAGTGGAAGATAAAATAGCCCAGGCCACAGGTAGAACTGGGTGAAGACATAGCCCCTTCAATCAAGCATAGCAGAAAAGAAGTCTTCGACTGCTGAAAAACATAAATAAATCTGGGTGAATACACTAGGTATTCCTCAAGCCCACCCGGCTCCCATAAAGAGAAAGTGACCTATATTGTACATGCTTCATATGGTGGGGTTGAAGTCACTCGTACTTTTTCAGAGAAAGGCAATACTCGTTGTTTGAGGTTCTCCCAAGATAATAGAAATGATACTTGCTTGACCACCACTGAGCTTCCCGCTCTCGTGGCACTACTTTGTTTCCAGAAACACACACACATTTCCCTGTTCCCGGTTGTTATAGAAACACTAATTGTCATACCATACCAGACTCGTCCATACCAGTGGACATGGACTATTCGAATAGGTTTAGACTCTGCGCAGAGGGGTACACTTTACCCACTAGTCCGGCTCTGCGATCTCATGGCCAATGAGATCCAAATCCGAAACTCTTTCCTTCCTTGCACGTCCTAACCTTAACGGTTATACCAGAAGGAGTCAGGCCACCGCCATGTCCAAACCGGACAAAACATTCCCCCTCCTTATCCTCCCGGTGCTCCCCAGCCTTCATAACCCTGGGGTTGGATCGCACGAGTTCAGATTGAGTGGATGCCCACACAGCCTCGAGTGGTTGTACTTTTTGACAGTACAGGTAATGAAAGATGACAAGCCGATCCTTATACGAGAGGACGATCCTTCTGCTCACGCCTAAACTAGCTGAGCCATCACCTTAGGCCCTCCCCTAAACCAGGGAGTCCCTGATCATCCTACTCACCAGGTGATGAGGGTGAATACCCATCATCGCACACTGTTTGGATAACATGTTACTTGCACCCTTTTACTTATCCCATATCTTGTAATCCAAGGTAATAGTTAATGCAGGCTCTCTCATGCTCACCATGCAATTTGATTCCATCCCATATTCCAGGCTTAGGCAGTGGTAGAGAGAAATAGGTACATAATGCATCAAGGGAAGGATGGACTTGCCTTCGTCGAAGCTTTCCTGGCACAAGAGGTTTATCTCGGAGGGGTCGAGTTCTTGCCCTTCTTCCGGAGCTATAAATTCCGGAGGATCGGATCCCTCTTCCGCTAATCAAACACAGATAAAAACAATACATCAATCATGGTGACTTTAGTGGGGGTGTGCCATTTCTTATATCTCATTTTTTTGGTGCCCTATAATTTATTTGAACTATTTTTGGTACATAAAATATTAGCATATAATTCTATATGAGAAAAATGGGAAGAGAAAAGAGAAAATAAAAAGAAAAGGAGTTTCCTGCCTTGCTGGGCCGGGGGGGGGGGGTTTCGGCCCACCCGGGCGCGCGCGCGCGCGGGCGCGCTTGCGGCCCAGCTGGCCCAGCAGCGAGGGGGAGACGGTGGGGGATGGCGCTGTGGCGCGGGGCCCACACGCCAGCGAGAGGGGGGGGGGGTTTAACGGCGTGGACGGCAACGGAGGGAGGGGGTGAGTCGACCGGAGTTCGGCCGGTGGTGGAATCCGCGGCGGTTCTCCGTCGTGGTTCCAGTTCTGCGGCGGGGAGGCGGTAGCAAGGCACGGGTGGGGGCAGGCGATCACAGGGGTGGGGCCAATTTGACCGGCGGGGGCCTATGGCGGCCGGTCCGCGATGTGGTTGCCGAGCGCAATAGGAGGGGGAAAGGAGTGCCCTGTGACCGTGAGTGTGTGGCGGAGCTTCGAGCACGGTTTAATTGGACTGAGGATCACTAGGAAGGGGGAAAGGGGCTCACCGGAGCGACGGGGGAAGCACGGCGGCGCTAGCTTGTTTCGCTCAGGGGAAGGCGGAGGAGTTGGCCGGAGCTGGTGTGGTGAATACGGGGCTCGGGCGGGTCCTTTTATAGGCGCCCGGGGGAGGGAGAGGGATGGAGGGGACGGCGAGCGCCGACGAGCTCGCCATGATGGCGGGAATGGAGCTAACGGCGATTGGGACGACTCGGGCAGGCGAGGGGTGAGGGGACGGCTCGGGCACAGTGGCGGGGTGGTTGCTGAGGCCGGTGCAAGCCTTAATGGCGAGGCAACGGGGCGAGAAGCGCTCGGCGGCGAACACGCCTGTGAGGCATGGGAGAGAACGACGAAGCTGACAGGCGGGCCCGAGCTGCCAGGGAGAGGAAGCGGCGCGAGAGGGAGGGAGGCAAGTCGCTGACGGGTGGGGCCGAGCTGTCAGCGGAGGCGCGGGCACGCGGAGCTAGGTCGCCTGGGCCGGGGAGAGGGGAAGGGGAGCGCGGGCGCGCGGCGCGGGTTGGGCCAGATTCGGCCCAACCGAGGGGGGGTTTCTCTTTTTCTTTTTTTGATTTCTATTTCTTTTCTTTTCCTTTTCTATTTTTGTTTCTTTTCATTTCTTTTTCCTTTGAACCAAAAATTTTCTAAATGATCTTGAGTGATAAATATAGTCTAAGTGAGGTGCTCCTATCATTTCAAGTGTATGCATATGATGAGGTGATCTAGGGGTAGAGTTAAGGGAGAAAATAAATTAAAAAAGGGGGGGTTAGGAGGTTAGGGTTTCAAACCTTGGGTTGGGATTTTTGGGATGTTACAGAGATGGTAAAACTCCAAGACCGACTTTTGTAAACAAGACCCTGGAGACCGATCCTAGAAATGAGATGATCGGTCTATTGAAGGAATATTCAGATTTCTTTGCTTGGAATTACACTGAGATGTCGGGATTAAGCCGAGAGATCATAGAGCATCGGCTGCCCATTAATTCCGGTTTCAGACCTTTCAAGCAGAGAGCTAGAACATTTCGTCCCGATCTTCTCCCATGAATCAAGGACGAAATCCACCGGCTGCTAGAAGCTAATTTTATTAGACCTTGCAGATATGCAGAGTGGGTCTCCAATATTGTGTCGGTGGAAAAGGAGTCAGGTAAGCTTAGAGTATGCATTGATTTTCGTAATTTAAATAGAGCGACTCCTAAAGATGAGTATCCCATGCCCATAGCCGACACATTAATCAATAATGCATCAGGAAATAGGATTATTAGCTTTCTTGATGGTAATGCCGGATATAATAAGATTTTCATGGCCGAAGAGGATGCGTCTAAAATGGCCTTTATATGTCTAGCCTTCATTGATTTATTTGAGTGGGTTGTCATGACATTTGGTCTAAAAAATGCCGGTGCTACTTATCAAAGGGCTATGAATTTTATCTTTCACGAGTTGTTGGGAAACATTGTGGAAGTCTACATTGATGATATTGTAGTAAAATCGGCTGAGTTTGGTTCTCATTTAGCTGATTTGCGCAAAGCCTTTGATAAGATGCGTCGGTATGGTTTGAAAATGAACCCATGTAAATGTGCTTTTGGAGTGTCGGCTGGTAAGTTTTTAGGATTTGTCATCCATGAATATGGTATAGAGATAGACCCTGACCGAATCAAGTCTATTCGAAATGTGGGACCTCCGACCTGTAAGGTCGAAGTGCAGAAGTTTCTCGGCAAGGTGAATTGTTTACGAAGGTTTATTTCTAACCTAGCCGGGAAGATTGATGCCTTCACCCCTATCCTTCGGCTTAAGAATGATGTCGAATTCGCTTGGGGGCAGAGCAGCAGGAAGCATTTGATCTCATTAAAAAATACTTGTCTTCGGCTCCCGTATTAAAAGCACCACGAGCAGGAGTACCATTCCGATTATACATTGCAGCTGAAGATAAGGTCATTGGGGCTGTTCTGACACAAGAAACTAAAGGAAAGGAGCATGTGGTGACATATCTAAGTCGGAGGTTGGTGGATGCTGAAACGAGGTACACTTTTATTGAGAAGTTATGCTTATGCTTGTTTTATGCATGCACCAAGTGTAGATGTTATTTACTGTTTAGTCATTGCACTGTTTCTGGTCAAGCCGATGTGATCAAATACATGTTGCATAACCCAATTATGAGTGGTAGAATTGGTAAGTGGACTTATGCACTCATAGAATATGACTTGGCCTATGAACCATTGAAATCTATGAGAGGCCAGGTCGTAGCGGATTTTATTATAGAACATCAGATTAATGATACTCATAAACTAGACATGTCATACCTCACTATTACTCCTTGGACTTTATATTTTGATGGATCAGTTTGCAATGAAGGGCAAGGAATTGGCATCGTACTTGTTTCACCAAGTGATGTCTCCTTCGACTTCTCTAGTCGATTGAAAACTTATTGCACTAACAATCAAGCCAAATATGAGGCCCTTTTGTTCGGCTTGGACCTTTTAAATTGCATGGGAGTAAAACATGTGAAGGCATTTGGTGATTCTTAGTTGGTCGTCCAATAGGTGTTAGAAGAATATCAATGTTTTGATGGTACTCTAAATAGTTACCTTGAAAAATGTTGGGGCATAATTCATTCTTTCAACGAATTCAGTATTCGGCATATCTCTAGAGTTGAGAATCATAGAGCTAACAATTTGGCACAAGATGCATCAGGTTATCGAATAAAGCGAGGGAGATTTCAAAACACTGAAAATCTGATAACCGGGCCAATTCCCCAGGCCGCGGACCGTCCGAGTAAAGGTTGAGTAAAGGCTCCGGACCATCCGGGGTTACCAAGAAAGTTCTCCTAATTGATTCGGCTGATAATGAAGCCGATACAAGTGATTGGAGGACGCCCATAACTAATTATTTATGAAATCCCAATATCAGGACCGATTCAGCGTACAACTTTCAAGTATGTTTTGATGAGTGATGAACTCTACCGTCGAACAGTCAACGACGTCCTGCTTAAGTGCTTGGGCCCAGATGATGCTATATTAGCCATGGCCGAAGTACATGAAGGAATTTGTGGTACCCATCAATCGGCTCCAAAGATGAAGTGGTTGTTGCGAAGGTCTGGTTTTTATTGGCCTAACATGATAACTGATTGTTTGAAGTACTACAAAGGATGCCAAGTGTGTCAAAAATTCGACGACCTACAGTTGGTCCCTGCAGCCGAATTACATCCTATCATCAAGCCTTGGCCTTTCAGAGGATGGGGATTAGACTTTATAGGAGAAATTCATCCTTCATCATCAAAGGGGCATCGGTTCGTGTTAGTTGCCACTGACTACTTTACCAAATGGACTGAAGTCGTTGCTCTGAAGAACATGACGCACAAGGAGGTAATTGAGTTCATAACTGAGCATATTATTCATAGATTCGGCATTCCCTAGACCTTGACTACAGATCAAGGAACTTCTTTTATGTCAAAGGAGGTACGTGAATTTGCTGAATTATATAGAATTAAGTTGCTTAATTATCTCCATATTATGCTCAGGCCAATGGGCAGGCCGAGTCTAGTAATAGAACATTGATTAACTTGATAAAAAAGAAGATATCCGATAATTCTAAGCATTGGCATAAGATTTTGTCCGAAGCTTTATGGGCTCACAGAATATCTAAACATAGTGCTACTAAAGTATCTTCTTTTGAGCTTGTCTATGGGCATGAAGCAGTGTTTCCTGTGGAAATAAGTTTGAATGCTGTCAGGTTCGCCAGACAAAATGATCTAACCGTCATTGATTATTATAATTCAATGATGGATAATATTGATGAGGTGACCGACAAGAGGGTGATAGCTTTGGGAGCTATAGAAAAGGACAAGACCATGATAGCCAGGGCCTACAACAAGAAGGTCAAAGCAAAGACATTTCAAGTAGGGGACCTGGTGTGGAAGACCATCCTGACTCTAAGGAACAAAGACCGGAAGTTTGGGAAATGGTCGCCAAGCTAGGAGGGTCCTTATAAAGTAAAACAGGTAATGTCTGGTAATGCCTATTTACTACAAACATTACTAGGCAAGGATTTACCCAAGGCTTTGAATGGGCGTTTCCTCAAACAGTACCATCCTAGTATGTGGTAAGATGCCTAAGAGAACTAATGTAATCACATCGAGTTAGTTGCTTTTGGTTTGCTCAGCTCCACCAAAAGGAAGGGGGCATATATTCAGCACTAAATTGAGCTGGCGGACGATCCGACCCTAAGACCGAATGGTCCACGACTGTGGGTCGGACGGTCCGCGCGTGCGCAGAGCAGTTTAGGGTTCCAAGTTTTGTGCTATGGTTGTTAGCTAGATTCACAGAATTAGCTCAGAAATTAGTTTGTAAAGGGTCCAGCCCCCTCCTCTATAAATAGAGAGGTATACGGCCGATTTGGAATGATCAATCGAATCAATAACACTTCTATTTCGCATTTATTTCCTGTACAATTAAGAGTAGTTCTAGTCTAGTTCTAGTTTAGCCTCTCGGTCCCCAAATTCTCCGCTTCTCTTTGACTCTACGTCGATCAGAGGAGTCTAGGTCGGCCTACCCGAGCCTAGACAACTCCTAGGATCTCTCCTCCCCGACGGGGTCTCTCCCAGGAGCGAGATCCAGGCGCCGCCGGCTATCTTCCGCCGCCCCTACGCATGAGCGGATCGTCCGACCCTAGGGCGGGGACCATCCGGCCGTCAGGCAGGAAAACCCAGCCTCGCGCTAGGCCGCGGACCAAAAAGTATGTTGACACCTTTTTAGGGCGCCAATCACTCAACACGAACCAGCGGCGGTGCTCTCTGCATAGGGGCGGACGGTCCGCGGCCTGGCGCGATGCTGGTTTTTCCTGCCTAACGGCCGGACGGTCCGCGCGTGCGCAGGGGCGGCGGAAGATCACCGGCGGTGCCTGGATCTCGCTCCCAGGAGGGACCCCGTCGGGGAGGAGAGATCCTAGGAGTTGTCTAGGCTCGGGCAGGCCGACCTAGACTCCTCTAATCGACATAGAGTCGAAGAGAAGCGGAGAATTTGGGGATCAAGAGGCTAAACTAGAACTAGACTAGAACTACTTCTAATTGTACAGGAAATAAATGCGAAATATAAGTGTTATTGCTTCGATTGATCATTCCAAATTGGTCGTATACCTCTCTATTTATAGAGGAGGGGGGCTGGACCCTTTACAAACTAATTTCCGAGCTAATTCCGTGAATCTAGCTAACAACCGTAGCACAAAACTCGGAACCCTAAACTGCTCGGCGCACGCGCGAACCGTTCGGCCCACAAGCGCGGACCGTCCAGACCGCGGACCGTCCGGCCTCAGGACTGGACCGTTCGCCAGCTCAATTTAGTGCTGAACAACTATCAATCATGTTATCCATTGTCATTATCTTTATCTACTACAAAGTTTCAGTATACAACATTCATCGTTAGCTTATAGCTATATTAACTTTTTTATACAGACTTTTAATGGACATAAACCACAATGTTTTTTATTAAAATTATATGTATGCATATATAATTACACAAATAAAATACATATTTAATGAAACAATTAAAATTATATAACTTGAAAAAAATAAAAATTACAGAACTCATAAAAATAAAATCTAATTGCTATAGTGCAGGTTCCAAATATATTATATTAAATTGTTTCAAAGTTCATCATGGATTAGACATGTTCAAATGTCGGGTTGGAATAAAGTTGAGGCGTGGGTTGTTTGGCACGTCCCACATCGATCCGTGTCTATTGTCGGATCAAGTAGGGGTTTTCGAGTTGGGTCGGAGTTTGGGTCAAAAATCATGGACTGTGGCCAAGCCACGGATTATTACGGCTCGTACACGCCCGTTCCATTGGTTGTATCAGACAACCCATACTTAGGTCTAGATCAGACTAGCATGTATTGCAGTCTCATGTTAAAAGATGATTGCAAACCTCGTGGATGCTTCTTGGGTGATGATTGGTTGACTGCAAAGCTTGTCAGTGCTTCTAGAAATGATTATTGGTGCTGCAACAGAGAACTTGATTATCTCATAGTCATCGGTATCATATGTTTCTCCATGTCATTCCCAATGTTCATGTCATGTAGAATGATATATATACACATGATCTAAGTACTTGGTGAAAAAAGAATGGCATGAGCTAGCAAAAAAAATAAAAGCAAGCCTTAAGGACTCTAATGCTCTCTCTCTCTCTACGTCCTTTCGCGCCCCCTCTTGACATGCAGCAAACACCCGATACTTTGGAGTCTTAGGAGGGGAATGGTTTTGACAGACACTGACAATATTTTCATAAACATAAATAGTAGACGAATGGGCAAGGCTCTATTTAGTATTTAGACGTGTTTAAATGATCTAAACGGTTTAGTATTGTAGCAACATTTTATCAAGATTAAATAGCTTTTCAGTAATTTTTTAAATAAACATGAAGCTTTGGTGTCCTCTCCATCTGAGCCATGTACCTAAAAAAGAAGAGATAATTGTTGGTATGTAAATTTTAGCAAGAGTAAATGAATAAATCCACAACCCACGCCCACACCCATGCTCAGTGGACACTCCACTACCACATCATTTCCCCTCGCGCCGCCATGTCCTCCCCTCCATGGAGTAACTCTGGTGAGACATTAAAGCCAACCAACGCCGTCGCTGCTCCCCCTCAACCCCTATAAATGGAGTCCAGCCCCGGCTCTCTCTCCCTTGCTCCTCCGAAGGCTACTGAGACCCTTGCCACTATTCCAAAAGAAGATATTGTTCAGGAGAAGGTGATGTCAAGGGAGATGAGAAGGCCGAAGAGCCTATTACTAAAGAAAAGGCCCCCTCCAAAGAGGAAGTGCCTGCACCAATAAAACGAGGAAACAACTAGGTCTCGTGAATACATTATCCGTCATGCAGCCTATGGATAGCTAACCGCAGAGCAAATTGCCGAAGTCCAGTCATGTGATGAGGCACTTAGATATCCGTCAGGGGTAGACGTCTATGGTGGGAATGGTGAAGATGATTATTTATATTGCCTTCCATATAGCAGAGAAATTGATGTGTGTCGTGTCATGATGGACAACATTGGATACCCAAAACTCGAAGACATGCTATCTGCAATGCCAAAGGGAGGCATGCCAGACTGCTTGGCCCATAACAACCTAAAGGTAAGATTTCTTTTTTTAGTTGAGGTACAAAGCAGGTCTGTTTAGGTTGTGGCGAGTTTCGTATTTTTTTTGTTGTAGTGTGCAGGGGCTTATATTTAGCAAGGCCCTGAAGGCACAAAGGGATGCCAAAGATGTCAGTGTGCATATAACAAAAGGCAATTTATGGTCCGAAGTTATTGAGCTTTAGCAGAAATATGAATAACAGGAAGATAAGGTTAACACTTTGACCAATGATCTTATTGAAAGTTGGAGTGAACTTTAGAAGGCTACTAAGGAGGAAACTAAGGTGCTATGAAGTGTCACACCCGGATTTTAGGGATAAAGCCGGGTGCGTCTCATATGTGTGCCAAAGAAGAACATCACATATAATGAAAAAGTATATAGAGATAAATGTCACAAATATCATTATTACATAGCAGAAGTGTCTTACAAAAATAAATGATAACAATAAAGCGAACTAAATATTATTCCTTGGTGCCATAACGCTGACTCGGAGACGCCACCTAAATAAGCTCGTACTCCTCATTGTAGACCTCCACCTGGACTACTTTTCTTCTCCCACGGGGGGAGGGGGTTATGTATCGCAAGGGTGAGCTCACAAAAGATCATAGCTCAACAAGTCGTGGGAATAATGTGCATGAACTCACCAAAGGTGGAAGCTCATGTGAAGTGTAAGTCTGATCAATAAATAATGGTTGAAGCTGAGTGTTGCTTTTAAAAAGTTGGTCAAATTTTATTAGCAGTTACTAAATGTAAGTGTATACCAACCCAAAGTAATAGTAGATCAAAATTAATAATAAACCACAATGCGATGCAAATTATAAATTAAATTTACTTCCATAAATTAATCATGTGAGTGTCTTGAGCTGCTCATGACCGCGAGCACGACTAGTATACCAGATTTACACTCTGCGGAGGTTGCACCCTTTACCCACAAGTCATTTCACCCAGTTGCCAATGGTTCTAGAAGTTCCATTCATCTCTATTGAGGAGACGAGGCAGGGTAACACTACGAAGCCTTTCCAAAGTTCCACTAGTTCGAGAAAACCCGCTACGGATTCAGGAAGAAGGAAGCATAGGAATTCCTCATCCGGAAAGCCAGGCAATCCGACCTAAGAACCTACCTATACTCTGCAGCGACACCTCCCCGCTTGACCCTTTCAAGTAAGGTAATCTCTCCCTAGTTTTCCTAATTACTTGGCCAAGGGCGTCCCATTCCACCCTTGTGGTGGCACTGTATTCTCAAGTTAAGCTCCATGTTCCAATTAACACCATAGTCTTATCATGAACATTAAATAATAGAATAACAATGATAAAGTATGATCATGAAGCATATTTATCTCAACACCCAAAACCACATAGAGCAATAGCAGTGATTACCCAAAAGTTCAGTGGTGATCAAGGCACAAGATAAAGCAAACTAGGGTGACCTATTGGGTCCCATCAAAATTAAGCCTAAAAATGTCACAGTGATTATATAGAACATTATTGGGTAAAGAAAAGTGGTCAAGGGCACAACTTGCCTTCAATGAGCTCCTGCTCAGTATTATCCACCTGCTGAGCTCCGGGATCCTTAATCACTTGCTCGTCTACTCGCAACAATACAAACAAACATGGTACATGAGAAATTAACATCACACCAAATAGAGGAATATAATGCATGATAATATCCTGTGCATCGCAACGAGATCGTAGGTTCAAGAATCACTAAATTTGGAGTTATGGTTAATGAGTTATGATTTTTTGAAGTTTTAAGTGGTTAATGTAGAATAAACCAAATGAATAACTTTAATCTATGTTTCATGATAAACTAAGTCACCAAGTGATAAACAATATTAAAACAAAATTAATGCAACTGGAATGGATAAAAAAGGAATTAAAATGGATTTACTATGATTTAAACAAGTTTCTGGATTTATTTTAGTACTAAAAATCAATTTCTGTTTTAATTTCGAATTTCCTTTAAAGTCTATGGACTGCAGACAGGAATACTAGGGAGTTCGGGGGTGCAATTCATAAATCCTAGGACTCAGATGCAAATACTTTTTAACTATTAGTGGATTGTAGGTCGATTTCTGTTTTTCGTGGGGTCTCTTTTACAAAAAGCCTGAACAAAAGGGTATTGGCTGTTCCTATCGATCCGATCACCCCCAGACGGTCAAGATTAGATCCGATTATCCCAAACCGGTACGCATTTGCATCCCTTGGATCCGAGATCAACGCAGTAGATTTAAAGTGGTGGAATCTAACCAGCGCGTCCAATCGAAGATCGACGTACGCGATCGAATCCCGACAAACGGGTATGTTAGTCTAATCCTCACTGCACGATCCGGATCAAACGGTCAAGACCCGGTCTTCCCCCACCAGACGCACATGCAATGGTTCCGCCCCGACCTACGGCGGAGCTCTCGCCGGCGACACAAGCAATCAGGTTCTGGTGCCTTACATTCGTCACCAAGAGGTGCTATCCGATGCTATGATTCGTGCGAATATGTACGAAGACTTACCTCGTCGGAGGCTACGCACGACGCAAGGCGGAGCCGTGGCATAGAGTGGTCGACGACGAGGAATCCCGGTGGAGCTAGCGATCAATCCTGAGCAGCATGGCCACCACAGCTTTACTCTAGGCCTAGAGAAGATCCTGGGCACTACCGACGACACGGACGACGGCTTAATCGAGGATTCCCCCGCGATGGCGCTCTACCTGGTTCTGCTTTTGCTGGCGGCGAGAAAAGTGCGTGCGGTGACAGGGAGTGGGGGTGTGCTAGGGTTTGGTGCGTGTTTTATGGCTGCTAGGGAGGTCGGTGGGGCACCCGCGAGGTTACGGTTGGCGAAAAGCTCGGCCGAGCTGTTACGGGGGAGTAGCGACGGAGTCCGTGCGCGTGGGGAAGATCTACAAGGCACCAACTGATGTATGGGGCCTGCGTGGCAATGGCAAAAGGCACGGACAAATGCGCGCACGTGAGGGGCTGATAGACCGGGACCGCCTATCGCCGCCGGCGTGCACGAACA
Source organism: Zea mays (assembly GCF_902167145.1). Lineage (NCBI taxonomy): Eukaryota > Viridiplantae > Streptophyta > Magnoliopsida > Poales > Poaceae > Zea > Zea mays. Next base: position 46,432,941 of record NC_050104.1, read on the forward strand.
CAGGAGCTAGGCCGCGCGGTGTGAGTGAATGGGCCGAGTGCTGGGTTCTAGCCCAAAGGCATTTCTTTTCCTTTTACTTTTATATTTTTTGATTTGAATTCCCTCACAACTTCAAACCTAATATTTGAATTCAAATTTGTTGTGAAGTTTGTACTTAGATGAAATGTACAAAGATACCGGTATGAAAAGATGTCTTTATTTATATATTTTCCTTCACATTGTATATTGCTTTCCTTTTCCTCTCTTTTCTTTCCTATTTTCATTTCCAAATTCTAGATTTCCAATTAGGTTTAACCTCATTCTCATCATTAATGTATTATTATTATCATTATTATTTGTTGGGGACTTGTTCTCAAATGCTAAGAGTTAAGAACAAGGCAACATAAAAAGTATTAAATATTAAAGCCCTTCGTCCTTCAAGACATTATATCCCTTCGGATATAATGAATCCTGGATGAAGGTTATGAGGGAAGAGACCTTTGTAAATTCGGTAGATGATAAAGAAGAATGCGAATTATATGAAATACAGATAATAATACAGATATTACCATTAACTTATTTTTATTTTCATTATCATATCCATAATAACAAATTATAAATGTACCTTCGGATTGAGGGAAAATAAAGGTACAGGAGCGATGCGAAAAGCGAATGCCAAGTCAGCGTGAACAGTACGGGAGTACTGTTCATCTATTTATAGGCACGGGACGCAGCCCATGTGGAATTACATTAATGCCCTTTACATTTATTAATAACTCTATAGTAATTCCTCGAGGTCTAATTTGGCTTTTCATCTTTAAGTCGGTTCCCCTTTTCTGCTGTCATGCCGAAGCTTTTCTGCGCATAGCTTCGTGATCATCTTATCCTTCGTCATGACCGCTTTCCGTCCTACTCAAGCTTCGTCTTGACCATACTCTTGAATACCCGTAACCCGATTCCGAAGATACCTGTTCGCGTATTTCACTTGGAAAACATTGTCAAATCATGTTTTTGAGGACCTTCGGAAGCCGAAGGCCCCCAACAGTAGCCCCTCACAATATTAATTTGCTGAAATAATAAATTCATATTGCGACATGGATGAAGGCTTTAAGCCGAAGGTCCGAAAAAACACCTTCCCTTTGCTAGAATAGCAACAGTCATTGACGAGCGGGACCCTCCAGTTTTCAACGCACTAGGCGTATAAATAAGAGCTCGCCACGAGTTTATTTGGCACGCTTTCTTGCCATCTGCTCTTGCTCACTCATCTTTTAGCCTGTGCGCAACAACACTTGTTTGACTTTTTAAAATTTTAAGCTTAGGTTTCGAGAGCACTTTCTCAGCGTTTGCGAAGATGTCTGAGGATAAGAAAGCTGTTGCTGATTCGAAGCTGAGCCTTTCTGAGGAAATGCATCTGGGCTTTCTTCAATCAATGTCAAAGACCAATACAGAGAATATTACTAGGGAGATTTTGGAGGGTTTATCTGAAGATACTGGTGACAGTGACAGTTATGATGTGGATAGTGGTGGTGAAGACTCCGAAGATCGACCTTGGCGACCAAGCCATGCGGTTTTGGTAAAACAAGTATTAAAGAAAGCCATCTTATCAATATGAGGGGCAGATATTTTCGGGATTTGTCTATTGTGAGGGCTGACAAAGGAGAGAGGACTTGTCCGACTCCCGAGGAAAATGAAGTCGTGATATTCCGAAGCTTCTTAAAGGCTGGACTGCGATTTCCGTTGAGCAGTTTTGTCGTAGAAATACTGAAGATATTTGAAATCTACCTTGATCAACTTACTCCCGAAGCAATCATGAGGATGGGCATCTTTGTGTGGGCTGTGAGGAGCCAAGGTTTAGAACCAAATGCAAAAAGTTTCTGCAATATACATGAGCTATTGTACGAGACGAAACCTTGGGGTAAAGAGCAGTATCACAACAATTTTGGCTGCTACAGCTTCGGCGCCCGATCTGGGTCAAGTTGTCCCGTGCCAACCTTTCGAAAAAGATGGCCCGGCAACTGGATGACGGAATGGTTTTATGTGAAGAATGATTTAAAAACTCGGGAAGATATTAAAGGTATCATTATGCGCCCTATTTGGCAATGCTTCGGCCTTCGGAGGTCGAAGGTGGAGATGGATGAAGCAGCCGAAGAATGCCAGAGAGCCTTCGGCGCGGTGTGCTCTTTTATTGGGACAAGGGATTTAATGCAAGAACACATTGCCTTCAGAGTATGGCCACTTGCAGATAACTGGGAAATGCCGAAGGAAACCGTCAAGGAACCTGACGAAGGTGGACTAGTCAGGCTAAAATATACATTCAAATACAGAGATAAATTCGCTGAGCCAGATGATGACTGGTGGAAAAGTATTGAGGCCATAAGCGATGAATTGCTTGGATTATACTCGAAAGCCGAAGACACTGCACTATCAGCAGCCTTCGGAGGCCGAAAGAAGAAGAGACTCAACCGAGTATTTGATGCAATTGGGTTTGTCTACCCCGACTATCGTTATCCAACGCAGGGTCAAAAAAGAAAGAATACACCTTCTGCGAAGGAAGTTGCTTCAGCCGCTCCCAGCGAGCCGGCACCGAAGTGGAAAAGAGTCAAGGTTCTCACACACCGGCCGCGCTATATTGAACCGGCCAGAGTGCCTGAATATGTTGGTGAAACCTCTTCGACCACTAAAGCCAAGGAGCCTACTCTCCTATCGAATGTTGAAGAGCCAATTATAATACCGGAAATAAAGAAAATAGAAGAACCGGAGGCTACGGAAACAAGGACACATGAAATCTTAAGTCCTTCAACAAAAATTGAGGCAGCAAAAAACCAAAAGGGTCCAGCAGTGACCCCCAAAAGAAAAAGGATGGTTAATGTTCTGGATGTTTTGGAAACAATAAAATCTTCAAGCACTACTCCGAAGAGAATTGTTGAGACTGCCGAAGTGCAAATTGAAACCCATGGTGCTGAAGCTTCTAAGCACCAAGTTGAAACTGAAGCCGAGCCTCCAGAGCCCGCCAAGGTGAAATCCTTGGAAGCCGAAGAAACAGAAACAACAGAACAAATTTTGGCTGAAGAAGCTGGCACTGTCGCCCCCGAAGCATCTCCCGAAGTACCTGATTATATTGTACGACATGCTTTGGGAAAAAGATTATCTGAAGAAGAGATTTTTGAAGCTAATCACTATGCCCGAGAACTGAAGTATCCAAAAGGGGCCTTAGTGTTCAATGGCACAAACGAAGATGACTTCTTGTACTGCCTCCCAGACAACAAAGAATTATCTGTCTGCCGGGAGATGGCTAGAAGTATGGGGTTTCCGAAGCTTGAAGCTGGCCTCTGCGCTATGACAAAGGACGATCTTGCCGATAGCCTCGCATATAATAGTCTGAAGGTATGAAAATTGTATATATTTGGAAGCTTATAAATTTTGAATTATTCTTTTATTCTTATGCTAATTCTTTTCATATAGGGTTTAATACTTAGCAACGCTTTGAGAGCGCAAAAGAATGCCGAAGACGAGAGTTATAATATTGCTTTCAACAACCTACGAACAGAGGTTATCAAGCTGAGGAACGAAGCTTTGGAAAAAGATAAGATTCTGCTTACATTGGTGGATAAAATAAAGGAAGACGAAGCTACTTTTAAAGCTCAAGCTGAGGCTCAAAAGCGCGAAATTGAAGATCTTCGGAAACAGCTAACCAGAGCTAAAGAAGAACGCATACTTGAAGAAACGAAACGAGAACTTAGCGATCAATGGGCAAATCATTTAGAAAGAAACGTTGAAGAGCTTCGTGCATCCAAGAAAAGGTGCTACGACAAATCTATGGAATGTGTTAAAAAAGTAAAAACCAGCTTCGCCAGCATTGGCGCTTTTTCAAGTGAAGAGAAATTCATAAGGGGGGACCCCGAAGGCCCAATCGAATGGATCAGCCATGAAGCTGAGGCCTTTGAAGAAATCTTGAATAGTCGCGGAGACATATGCGCCTTTTCAGGTGCCAGGGGGATTGCTAACACTTTGGAGAGGAAAGGCTGTGAGCATGTGAAATTTTTGGCACAATTCGAAGCTGCCTTATCCTCCGAAGATATGAAAGACCCCTCGGCCGAAGCAAGCCTGGTCGGTGGGAAATTTTTTACCGACATCTGGGATAATGGTGGCCGGGAAATGGCCCAAGAAATTATTCGAAAAAGCGAAAACGACATTTAAGATGCTAGAAAAATAGCCGAGGCTGCTGAAAAAAGTGCCGAGCCCGAAGGGCAAATAGGTATCGACTAGTGGTTTTTGACTCTTTGTTGTAATTTTTTGATTTCGAACTTGTTCACAGTTTGTAATAGTAATATAGCCGTATCTTCTCCTCCCTCAGAACCTGCCGAGCCATCTGCGGGTCCCCACTCGAAGGGGGATGACGAAATTAGGAAAATGGCCGAAACCATCATGGACAAGGTTGTTGATCAACTGCTTAATGAAGCTGCAGAAGTAGTTCTAAGGGAAGATTAGATACTGCTGTAAAAACATTTAGAATGTAATGTTTGTTGAGAAACATGTGTAATATTTTGTAACTTTGAATGTAATATATTAGCTGTTTATGGTTCTATTCTTTACGATGCATGAAATTTCTTATACATACCGTTTTTGAGCCTTCGGCGAAAAAACACCTTCCCTTCTTTTCATGCTTCGTAAACAATATCCGTGCTCTCATAATATCAGTAACCAATCCTCGTAGAGTCAATAACCAATAGATCTTTCCATTTCAGAGTTTGACGAAGGTATAACTCTTCAATAGCTATTTTTTTGTGCCTTGTCACTATTTCTTCGAAACATTTTTCGAATATCAATACTGAGATTCCCTTCTTGCATTGTTGATGCAACATGATGTATGATGTTATGCTATGCAAATGATGTAATGATGTGATGTTATGCAAAATGATATTTGTCGAAGATCGATGTTTTTCACTATAAGCCTCCCTTAGGAGCTTCTTCGCCTTTTACTTCAGCGAAATCAGCGTTTATTTTTCGCTGTAAGCCTCCCTTAGGAGCTTCTTCGCCTTTTACTTTCAGCGGAATCAGCGTTTATTTTTCGCTGTAAGCCTCCCTTAGGAGCTTCTTCGCCTTTTACTTTCAGTGGAATCAGCGTTTATTTTTCGCTGTAAGCCTCCCTTAGGAGCTTCTTCGCCTTTTACTTTCAGCGGAATCAGCGTTTATTTTTCGCTGTAAGCTCTGCATTCCCTTCGGAACGACTTTTGAGCAGAAAACTTACACTGTGCTCCCTTAGGAACGACTTTTTGCTGCTTCGGAGAAATTACGCTGCGTTCCTTAGAACAATTTTTTTGATAATTCGAAGGTCCTCCTTGCCACAATAAATTCTTATGCTTCTGCAACTTAAGCCCATGGAGAAGATATATTTTCATTATGGTAGAAAGCGAAACTGTTACAAAAGATTGAAAATAATTCTTATGCTTCTGCAACTTAACCTCCCATAATTGTTCTTTGTTAAAAAGAAAATAATACTGAATGCGAAAAACTGATGTCGGGGTAGGATATTTGTTAGTAAATGTGCTTCGACTCTGGCACAGTGCTGTTGACTGTGCGAGCTTTGGACTCTTCTCTGAAGTCCCGCTGAAGCTGATTGTGCTGACTCCCTTCTGGCTGCTGGCCTCGTTGCGCTGGTGATGGAGGTGGAGGCTGTTGCCAAGATGCTTGGGGTTGGCTTGCCGAAGCAACAGAAGCTGCAGGGTGGTTGCCCACATATTCTGGAATATAGGGTGAATGGTACGAAGCAGTATGCATGACTTGCTTCGGCTGACTTTGTTGTGCTGCAGCTTCTGCTATCTCCTTTTGCTTCTGGATGGTAACATGACACATCCTGGTGGTATGGCCCTTGTCCTCACCACAGAATAGACAGTAGATTCTCCTTGGCTGGTCCCCAAATCTTCCTTCGAAGCCCCTAGCGCTCTGCCCCTTGGAGCTGGCGGCCGGAAAGAACTTTGCTGCTGCCCCAAAGCTTGCAAGGAGAACTGCGACCTTTGCTGTTGATTTTCTCTATCATCACTCTGAGCAGAGTTGTGAATTGACCTGACGTGCCTCGGATGGAATCTTCCTCCAAAGCCCCTGGTCATTTCAGAGAACCTGTATGCTTCCTCCCTTCTTTGGCGGAAGTCATTGTCAGCTCGAATATACTCGTCCATCTTCTGGAGTAGCTTATCCAAAGTTTGAGGAGGCTTTCTGGCAAAGTATTGAGCTGAAGGTCCCGGCCGAAGCCCCTTAATCATGGCCTCAATGACGATTTCATTAGGCACCGTTGGTGCCTGTGCCCTCAGACGCAGGAACCTTCGGACATACGCCTGAAGGTATTCTTCGTGGTCTTGGGTGCATTGGAATAAAGCTTGAGCAGTGACCGGCTTCGTTTGAAACCCTTGGAAACTGGTTATCAGCATGTCCTTCAGCTTTTGCCATGAGGTGATCGTTCCTGGCCGAAGAGAGGAGTACCAGGTTTGTGCAACACTCTTGACAGCCATGACGAAAGACTTTGCCATAACTGCAGTGTTGCCACCATACGAAGATATGGTTGCTTCATAGCTCATCAAGAATTGCTTCGGGTCTGAATGACCGTCGTACATGGGGAGCTGGGGTGGCTTGTAAGACTAGGGCCAAGGTGTAGCCTGCAGTTCTATTGATAGAGGAGAAGTATCATCAAAAGCAAAATTTCCATGACGGAAATCTTCATACCAGTCGTCCTCATTGTAGAAGCCCTCCTGATGAAGCTCTCTACGCGGAGGCCTTCGGTTCTGGTCATCTTGAGCAAGATGACGAACTTCTTTAGAGGCTTCGTCTATCTGCCTTTGTAGGTCAGCTAGACGAGCCATCTTTTCCTTCTTCCATTGGACCTGTTGATGGAGCATCTCCAAGTTTTGGATTTCTTGATCCAAGTCGTCCTCCGGAGGCGTTGGACTGGTGGCCTTCCTCTTCTGGCTTCAGGCCTCTCTGAGAGAAAGGACATCCTGATTGGGGTCCAGCGGCTGTAGAGTGGCAGCCCCTGTTGCTGAAGCTTTCTTCGGCGACATGACGAAGGTGATGCTTGCCGAAGGTGTTCGAAACTCAAAAAGTGGAAGTGAGTTCACCGGAGGTGGGCGCCAATGTTGGGGACTTGTTCTCAAATGCTAAGAGTTAAGAACAAGGCAACATAAAAAGTATTAAATATTAAAGCCCTTCGTCCTTCAAGACATTATATCCCTTCGGATATAATCAATCCTGGATGAAGGTTATGAGGGAAGAGACCTTCGTAAATTCGGTAGATGATAAAGAAGAATGCGAATTATATGAAATACAGATAATAATACAGATATTACCATTAACTTATTTTTATTTTCATTATCATATCCATAATAACAAATTATAAATGTACCTTCGGATTGAGGGAAAATAAAGGTACAGGGGCGATGCGAAAAGCGAATGCCAAGTAAGCGTGAACAGTACGGGAGTACTGTTCATCTATTTATAGGCACGGGACGTAGCCCGTGTGGAATTACATTAATGCCCTTTACATTTATTAATAACTCTATAGTAATTCCTCGAGGTCTAATTTTGCTTTTCATCTTTAAGTTGGTTCCCCTTTTCTGCTGTCATGCCGAAGCTTTTCTGCGCATAGCTTCGTGATCATCTTATCCTTCGTCATGATCGCTTTCCGTCCTACTCAAGCTTCGTCTTGACCATACTCTTGAATACCCGTAACCCGATTCCGAAGATACCTGTTCGCGTATTTCACTTGGAAAACATTGTCAAATCATGTTTTTGAGGACCTTCGGAAGCCGAAGGCCCCCAACAATATTATTATTGTTATTGTTATTATTATTATTATTATTATTATATGCATAAACAAATTGTCACACCCAGTTTTAGAAGGTAAACCGAATGCGAACCATGTACGTGCCAGGATCAGTTATTCACGTACACAGCAGTTACATAACATGGACATCATCACACAGTGCTCAAAATAGTATTAAGAAGGGAAATAGTCGATTACATCATACGTCTGAGACGTCCATATAGTCCTTACAATAAATCAAAGTGCGGAAAAGAAACGTAGATAACCGCGGCCTTCACAGGCAGCCGACTGGGGGTTGCCGCTAACCCACACCTAGAACTCGTCGTAATCTTGGAACTCCTGGAAGTCTCCTTCCACAGCTTCATCTTCGCCTGAGCAGTGGTTGCAATGCTGACAACCTGGGGATGGGGGGGGTTTGGTGTGTAGAGCAAGGGTGAGTACACATCAACATACTCAGCAAGCATCCTGTTTGGCTGTGGTGGACTAGCTGTATGTGGGGATAAGTCAAGCGGTTGCTTTTAGTTGGTCAGATTATTACTTACTAGTAGAAAGCCAAGTTTTAGCATTAACCCAAGTTATTAACCCAAACGTACTCCTTTCCAAACGGAAAGAGTACCACTTACCAGCACCATAGTCATAACCAGAATCATCGATCTCATAACCACCTGTACCAAAGTATCTCTGATCAAGTACCACTAATCACTGGAGCTCCCTTGGCCGCTCATAACCGCGAGCACGGCTGATATATCAGTTTTTCAAACACTCTGCAGAGGTTGTGCACTTTACCCACAAGCCGTGATTCCCATTCTGCCTGGAGATCATGACTCTCCATTGATCACTACCAAGGTGACCCAGCAGGGCATCACTACGTAGCCTTTACAAAGATTCCCCGGGGTTGTAGCCACCCGTTAGGTTTCCTAAATGCACCGCACTCCTCCCCAAGGGGCGAACCCAAACTTGGCAGAGCGAGCCGCATACACCGAGCCCCATTGACGGCACGACGGCTAAGTGAACTACACCCCAGATCCTCTAATTATTCAGCTAAGGGCACCCCATTCCACCCTCATGGTTGCACTGTTTTCCCGGGCGGTCATCCATAGAACAGGTCCTTACGGAGAGGCACTCGAGAAACCGCTCGAGCCCCCTTGAAGACCACAAGTATCACATCATAATAAGAGAAGGGAAAACAGCGTATCATAGATAATCTCATCATGTTCATTGATTAGAGTTAAGCAATAGCATAAAGCTAAACAGTAATAATCCAACCCAGATAGGTAAACAAGGACATGGATAACAAAAGCTAGTCAATCCTTAGGCATAAATGTGTAAAGCGGGAGGTGAATTAAATAATGAATATGACATAGATAGGTCAAAGGACACTTGCCTCCACCAAACGACTGCTGCTCAGGGGCTTCTCCTGCGGGTTCCTCGGGCTCTTCAACCGGATCGTTCTCTATGCGAGCGCAAACATACATACATCCACATATTTTAATACCAAAGAACAGTACACCATACAATAGAATGCAATAAGTAAACAGACGTTCTACGCAGGCTCGCGAGTACGGTTAAGAGAGAAAGAGGAAAAGACAGTCGAGAAACGATAACGTTACATGATTATAAATTAACCACTCGCTTGATGGAAGGAAATTTAATGTAGACACTATGTTTAGCGTAAAGTAAAGTCATGTTTTCATGTCTAATTATTATAAGCAGGTGGAGATACATAAAAGGATGGTCGCGCGGCGAGACGCGCGACGAAGCTCTCTAAAACAAATTAAGAAGTTAACGACTCGTCGCGCGACCGAGCACGCAACGAGACACTTCGTCTTAGTTAAGAGGAGACGTTAAGCGTCGCGCGACGAAGCGCACGACGGCATACGTCGACTAAACTGAGTCCAAAGTGGAACGTCGCGTGAATACACACACGGCGTTACACCTTAAACAACCTAAAACAAAAATGGATCGTCGCGCGACGAAGCGCACGACGCAACACAAGATAGAATCTGAATTTAGACAAATCCGTCGCGCGGCGAAGCGCGCGACGCAACACGCTAATTAACGAATAATCATCGCGAGCGCGGGCGAGCGAAGATACGGGCGAGGCCGAGACGGGGGAACGGGCGGGCGAGCTGGGGCCAGGGCGGTTGAACCGGCCAGGGGGGCGGTTGAACCGGCCAGGGGCGGGGGCGCGCGGGCGAGCGGGGCTCGCCGCGCCGCGGGAGGGTGCCGGGCCACCACGGCCGGCCGAGCCGAGGGGCGGGGCCGCGCGCAGGGGTCGGGGACGGGCAGGGGGCGAGGCCGAGCGCCGCCGGGGGCCAGGGTGGGGCCGCGTCGAGGGGAGGCCGGGGACGGGCGCCGCCGCGCCGGGGAGGGCCGAGCGGGGGCCGAACGCCGCCGGGGAGGGAGGGGGAGGGGCCGAGCGGGGGGCCGAGCGGGGGCCGAGCGCCGCCGGGGAGGCCGGGCGGGGGCCGCGCCGAGGGGCCAAGCGGGGGCCGCGCCGAGGGGCCGAGCGGGGGCCGCGCCGAGGGGCCGAGCGGGGAGGCCGAGCGCCACCGCGCCGAGGGAGGCCGGGCGGGCGAGGCCGCCGGGGAGGGAGGGGGGAGGGGCCGAGCGCCGCCGGGGAGGGAGACCGGGCGGGCGCCGCCGGGGAGGGAGGCCGGGGACGGGGAGCCGAGCGCCGCCGCGGGAGGGAGGCCGGGCGGGCGAGCCGGGGGCGGGCGCCGAGCGCCGCCGCGGGGAGGGCCGAGCGGGCGGGCAGGGGCGCCGCCGCGCCGGGCAGGGGCGGGGTCGGGCGCGGGCAGGGGGGAAGAGGGAGGGCGCGCGCGCGGGGAAGAAGAGGAGGGAGAGGGAGAGAGAGAGAAGAGAAGGGGAGGGGAGCTCACCTCGGGGTCCAAAATCCGGTGATCGCCGTCTCCAAATCCTAGGGCACCACGGGGAGAGAGAGGTGGAAGAGGGAGAGGAGAGGTTGTTGCGCGGGAGATCCAAATGAGAGAGAGAGAGGAGGGGGGGGGGCGCATGGGGGGTTTTGGGCGCCAGGGGCGCGCAAGCCGGGGCGGGCCGGGCCGGTTGGGCTGGGCTGGACTAGGCTGGGCCGGGCCACTTCGCGGATCGAAAACCCACGACGAGCGCGACCACTAAACGGAATTAAATTGCGAACCGAAATCCGGAACGGAACGAGACGAACATTCAACATCAGACAAAGAAATGTGCTTCGACATGATGCAACACCCATGAGACTTAGGTTTTGGTTCATACATGACACGGACACCTGCCGCTATACTGGTTTGAAATTGGGAAGAAAGAGCAAACGGGGAAAGAGAAAAGAGAGTAACGCCCGAATTTGGTGAGAGAAAAGAAGAAAAAATTCTACCCCCAAATTCAGGGCGTTACAAACCTATCCCCCTTAAAAGAATCTCGCCCTCGAGATTCAGGGTTGGCTAGCAAAGAGCTCAGGGTATTTAGCCATCAGATCATCTTCACGCTCCCAGGTTGCTTCTTCCTCAGAGTGGTGATCCCATCTGACTTTGCACATTCTGATGGTCTTCCTTCGGGTGACCCTGTCTGCAACCTCAAGGATTTGCACTGGCTTCTCAACATAGGTCAAGTCCTCCTGGACTTCAAGACCTTCCACTGACAACTGCTCTTCCGGCACACGCAAGCACTTCTTCAACTGAGACACATGAAAGACATTATGCACAGCAGACAAATTCTCGGGCAAACTGAGCTGATAGGCCACTTCTCCACGTCTTGCAAGAATCTGATACGGACCGATGTAGCGGGGTGCTAGCTTGCCTTTCACTCCGAACCTCTTGACTCCTCTGATTGGTGACACTTTCAGATAGACAAAGTCTCCGACTTCGAAACTCAGCTCTCTTCTTCTTGTGTCTGCATAGCTTCGCTGCCTCGATTGCGCTATCTTCAGATTCTCTCGAACCATCTTGATGTTCTCTTCGGCTTCAAGCAAAATGTCTGGCCCAAACACTTGCTTCTCTCCAGGCTGATCCCATTGTAACGGAGTTCTGCAACTCCTTCCATAGAGCGCCTGAAATGGTGACATCTTCAAACTGGCCTGGTAACTGTTGTTATAGGAAAACTCTGCATAAGGCAATCTCTTATCCCATCCGGACTGATCTTGCAACGCACAGGCTCTCAACATGTCTTCAAGAATTTGGTTGGTTCTTTCGGTCTGGCCATCTGTCTGCGGATGATAAGCTGAACTGAAATTCAGATGCGTGCCCAAGGCTTCATGCAACTGCTGCCAGAAATGAGAGGTGAACTGCGTTCCTCTGTCTGACACTATCTTCTTTGGCACACCATGAAGACAAACGATCCGAGACATATACAACTCTGCCAATACGGCACTGCTGTAGTTGGTCTTGACAGGTATGAAGTGGGCTGACTTGGTCAAGCGGTCCACTACTACCCAAATGGAATCGTAGCCGGCTCGAGTGCGAGGCAATCCGACTATGAAATCCATACCAATTTCATCCCATTTCCACTGAGGGATCTGCAACGGTTGCAACAATCCAGCAGGTCTCTGGTGCTCTGCCTTAATTCTTCGGCAATTATCGCACATAGCCACATGCTTTGCGATTTCCCTCTTCATTCCGTACCACCAGAATTTCTTCTTCAGATCCTGATACATCTTCTCACTACCAGGGTGAATCGAATAAGCTGTCTCATGAGCTTCCTTGAGAATCAACTCCCGAATGGACTGGACATTGGGAACACACAAGCGGTCTCTGAACCATATCACGCCTTCTGCGTCTTTTCGAAAATCTTTGCCTTTGCCTTCTAGAATCAGTCGCCGGATCTCACTGATTTTCTCATCATTCTTCTGCGCTTCCTTGATTTCGCGCTCCAAGGTAGGTTCCAACTCAACTGTAACTCCTCGCGAATTGTTCAGAAATCCGAGACTCAACCTGTCAAACTCCTTGGCCAACTCATAAGGCATCGGACGAGCGACCATCAGATTGACTTGACTCTTTCTGCTCAAAGCATCTGCCACTACGTTTGCTTTGCCTGGATGGTAATGAATCTCCAACTCATAATCTTTGATCAACTCTAACCATCTTCGTTGCCTCATGTTCAACTCTGACTGAGTGAATATGTACTTCAGACTCTTGTGGTCTGTGTAAACATCGCATTTCTGTCCATACAGATAGTGCCTCCATGTCTTCAGTGCGTGAACCACTGCTGCCAACTCTAGATCATGGATTGGGTAATTCTTTTCATGAACCTTCAGCTGTCGGGACGAGTATGCCACAACTCTTCCCTCTTGCATCAACACACATCCCAAACCTGTGTAACAAGCATCACAATACACCGAGAAGGGCTTGTGCACATCAGGCAAGACTAGGACAGGTGCTGTAGTCAACTTCTCTTTCAGCGCTTCAAAGGCCTCTTGGCATTTCTGGGTCCACTTGAACTCAACTTTGTTGCCTAGCAACGCTGTCATTGGTTTCGCAATCTTCGAAAACCCTTCAATGAATCGCCGATAATATCCGGCCATCCCAATGAAACTCTTGATTCCTCTAGCATCGGTTGGCGCTTTCCAGTTCAAAATGTCTGCCACTTTCTTCGGATCCACAGCCAATCCTTCCTTGTTGATTATGTGGCCCAAGAACAGGACTTCACTGATCCAGAACTCACACTTGCTCAACTTTGCATACAACTGGTGCTCTCGCAATCTCTGCAATACCATCCTCAAATGATCTGCATGCTCTTCTTCGCTTTGAGAATAAACGAAAATGTCATCAATGAATACCACCACAAACTTGTCAAGGTAGTCCATGAATACACTGTTCATCAAGTTCATGAAGAACGCTGGCGCATTGGTCAAACCAAAAGACATCACTGTGAACTCATACAAACCATACTTGGAAATGAAGGCCGTCTTCGGAATGTCCGAAGGTCGGATTCTGAGCTGATGATAACCTGACCTCAGATCAATCTTGGAGAACACACTGGCTCCTCTCAACTGGTCGAACAGATCTTCAATTCTAGGCAAAGGATACTTGTTCTTGATCGTGACCTCATTCAAAGCTCGATAATCAATACACATCCTCTTGGTGCCATCTTTCTTCTCCACAAACAGGACAGGGGCGGCCCAAGGCGAGGTGCTTGGCCGAATGTAACCTTTCTCTGACAGCTCATCAATTTGCTTCTTAAGTTCATCCAACTCTGGTCCAGATATTCTGTAAGCTCTCTTGAAGATAGGGGCGGTTCCGGGAAGAAGCTCTATAGCAAACTCAACTTTCCGCTCTGGTGGCATACCCGGTAAGTCCTTTGGAAACACATCTGGGAACTCGGACACAACCTTGATGCTCTCAATTGGGTCTGCTTCACTGCTATCAACAGCTATCTGATAACAACTTCCTTTCTTTGGCTCAGGCGGGACTAACTCGGTCACCACTTCCTCTCCTAGTGGGGACACCAACTTGATTGTCCTTTTATCACAACTGATAATTGCCTGGTACTTATCTAGCCAATTCATCCCTAGGATGACATCTATGCCCTGAGTACCCATTACTATAAGGTTGGCGGGAAACGCTATCCCCCTTATTTCCACACTTATATTCAAACAAATGCTATCGGCTCGAATTCTACCACCGGCTGAGTCAATTTGAATGGGGGTTGACATGGTAGTAATTGGAAGATTATGTGCTTCTACCCATGATGCAGTAATGAAAGAATGTGTTGCTCCAGTATCAAATAACACTTCTGCAATATGGGAGTCGACTGGGAACATACCTACTATCATGCCGGGGGTCTCCTGAACTGCTTCAACCTCCAAGTGGTTCAGTCTTCCATGATTATAGCGCGGCTGAGAGCGGTTGCCTGCTCCAGGCTGAGGCACATTCTGCTTTGCTGGGGCATTGGGGCCTGACTGCTGCTGGGCTGCCTTCTTCGGACATTGCATCACCCAGTGGCCTTGCTCTCCACAGTGGAAACATGCTCTGTTTCCAACCTGAGCTGGTGCTGCCTGATTGTTCTGCTGATTTGCTGGGGCAGGAAGACGAGGTGCCTGCTGATTCTGCCTCGGAAACTGACCTCCTGACTGATTGCTCTGACGGTTCTGGTACTGATGCTGAGGATACTGCCTTTGGAACTGCTGATGCTGCTGAGGTGGACGCTGGTTCTGCCTGAACTGCTGAGGTTGATTGCCTGAGAAACGAGGACGATTGCTGCTTCCAGGCTGGGGTCCACTGATCTTGCGCTTACGATCTTCCATCTCCTTACGCTTTCTCTCTGTCATGATTGCTCTGTCAATCAGGTGCTGGAATGTCGGGAAGGTGTGATTCATCAGCTGATACTGAAGAGGGTCAACCAAGCCTCTCAGGAAACGGTACTGTCGCTTGGCGTCGGTGTTGACATCTTCAGGAGCATAGCGAGACAACTGCAGAAACCTGTCTCGGTACTCACTGACAGACAATGGCCCTTGCTTGAGGGCCAGGAACTCCTCCTTCTTCACTGTCATCAGACCTGCAGGAACATGGTACTGACGAAAGCTACCTCTAAACTCTTCCCAAGTGATGGCGTCAGGGTGGGCATGGGTGGCGAGGTAAGACACCCACCATGATTGGGCTGCTCCTCTCAACAGACGGGGACCATACAGAACTTTCTCCCTGTCATCGCACTGAGCGGTATGCAACTCCCGCTCCACAGTGCGCAGCCAATCTTCAGCATCCATAGGGTCAGAAGAATGAGCGAACGTTGGTGGATGACCTCTCATGAATTCAGCACGCTTGTCTCTGGGCATTTGAGGCATCTGAGGCTGAGGTGGGGCCTGCTGCTGCTGCTGCTGCTGCTGCTGAATGGCGGCCAAAGTCTGACCGATGGCTTGAACTGCCTGAGTCTGCATCAGAAACATCTGCTCGATGGACATCGGGGGCGGGGGCGGCAGGTGCTGCTGCTGAGGCACCTCCTCCTGTTGAGCGGCTCGCTCCTGCTGAGCACGCCTTCCTCCTCTGCGCCTATTCTCTGACATCTGCAGAATGCAACCACACATCAGAACTGATCTGGCAAATCTTGCAGCATAAGAAAAGAGAATAGAATTCTTCAACAGCACTGAACAGATGAGCATCTTCACTGATCTCCAACACAGACCACACAGCTTCTCAGATAGAAAGGAAAGTGGAATAAAAGGGGTTTCCCAACTATATAACTAACTCCATTAACATAATAGATAAACCAAAATGCAGGGGATACCCACACTCTGGTGACAATCATTACAAAGATCCAAACCAAACATAGTTCATCATGACAAACATAAATGCACAGGATATAGCAAACTACCCTGTCTAACTAAGACTAACTAAGACCGAAACTAAAGCTAAAACTGAAGCTTCTATGTATATATTTCGTATTAATTACAAGATCCAACTCTAACGAGCTATGGTTCTAGAGTTATCTTGGTCTTGCAGTCGGGGTTGCCATAAGACTGGTGTCCACGCTGAGGTGAGCAGTACGGGTGCTGAGTCCCGACGGGAGCGGGGAAACCACCATCCAGGTGACGACGTTCCGCGCGCTCAGCCCGCAGCAGGGCGATCTCAGCACGAGCCCTACTCAGCTCGTCTAATGCATGGTCCAGCTCCGTGTTTAGCACGGCGGCTAGGTTGACTGTGCTGCTCAACCTAGGATTGCCCTCACCGACAGGTGAGACAATCACGCCTCCTATGCTGCCAGATGGACGGCGGGGGTAATACTTCAGGTCAAGGCCGTCAGCTGCCCCACCGAAAACCGAGCAGTAGTGCGAAAGCGCACGCCGTGCAGCATCTTGCATGGCTGCCTCAGCTGAGTCCCGCTCAGAAATAGAATAGTGCTCTGAGCAGGTCTCCGCACCCTGGAGACTGTTCTCCGGGCAGCGCACCAAGCAGGTTGCCTCCCAGCGGTCCGGGTAGACCCCGCGACTATGCTGGTAGACCACACAACGATACTCGACGGACCAAGTATGCCGGTTAAATGCCCGACGTAGCAGGGTGTCGAGCGCATCGTGGAAGTGACACCCGCGAGCAGCGTCGCGAGTGATGGGTCGAGCAACCCATCCTTCCGGCTCAGGATTAGCAGAGAAGTCGGTGTCGTGGCTCGAGCTGTCGTCGCCATCTCCGTCGTCTGGGTCTCCTCCAGCAGCTACTCCAGAAGCTGGGGCGCCCAGTGGTGGTGCAGGGGGCGCCTCCAGAGGAAGCACAGGGGAGCAGCTCCTCACAGACTCTATCTCCTATTGGAGCGAGAAGGAAGAGCTCTGCTGCTCCTGTCGTCGACGTTCCTGCTCCTCACGCAGGCGGTGGTGTAGTCTCTCCAAGTGGCTGGACTGTCCGGCCACGGGACGGCGAAGCGGACGCTCAGCAAGGCGGGAGGGTAAGAAGGGGATGACTGACTTTCGTGCAGTGTGTCTAAGTCGAGCCATCTACAAAAGACATCGCAAGCAAAAGGGTGAGAACAGAATTAACATGGCCAGCAAATAATGAATCATAAGTAAATGAAGGATTAGAATAAAACACAATTTTCAGCAAGGTATTATATATAGTAGAACATAGGTTTGGTCGGTATGACCAACTTTTGAAGGGATATCAAAGTCAAGGCAGAGACAGAGGTCTATAGTCCTTAGAGCGACCATTCTACTCTAGGTTAGCGGTCCTACAGTCAGCACGGCTCTGATACCACTTATGTCACACCCGGTTTTAGAAGGTAAACCGAATGCGAACCATGTACGTGCCAGGATCAGTTATTCACGTACACAGCAGTTACATAACATGGACATCATCACACAGTGCTCAAAATAGTATTAAGAAGGGAAATAGTCGATTACATCATACGTCTGAGACGTCCATATAGTCCTTACAATAAATCAAAGTGCGGAAAAGAAACGTAGATAACCGCGGCCTTCACAGGCAGCCGACTGGGGGTTGCCGCTAACCCACACCTAGAACTCGTCGTAATCTTGGAACTCCTGGAAGTCTCCTTCCACAGCTTCATCTTCGCCTGAGCAGTGGTTGCAATGCTGACAACCTGGGGATGGGGGGGGTTTGGTGTGTAGAGCAAGGGTGAGTACACATCAACATACTCAGCAAGCATCCTGTTTGGCTGTGGTGGACTAGCTGTATGTGGGGATAAGTCAAGCGGTTGCTTTTAGTTGGTCAGATTATTACTTACTAGTAGAAAGCCAAGTTTTAGCATTAACCCAAGTTATTAACCCAAACGTACTCCTTTCCAAACGGAAAGAGTACCACTTACCAGCACCATAGTCATAACCAGAATCATCGATCTCATAACCACCTGTACCAAAGTATCTCTGATCAAGTACCACTAATCACTGGAGCTCCCTTGGCCGCTCATAACCGCGAGCACGGCTGATATATCAGTTTTTCAAACACTCTGCAGAGGTTGTGCACTTTACCCACAAGCCGTGATTCCCATTCTGCCCGGAGATCATGACTCTCCATTGATCACTACCAAGGTGACCCAGCAGGGCATCACTACGTAGCCTTTACAAAGATTCCCCGGGGTTGTAGCCACCCGTTAGGTTTCCTAAATGCACCGCACTCCTCCCCAAGGGGCGAACCCAAACTTGGCAGAGCGAGCCGCATACACCGAGCCCCATTGACGGCACGACGGCTAAGTGAACTACACCCCGGATCCTCTAATTATTCAGCTAAGGGCACCCCATTCCACCCTCATGGTTGCACTGTTTTCCTGGGCGGTCATCCATAGAACAGGTCCTTACGGAGAGGCACTCGAGAAACCGCTCGAGCCCCCTTGAAGACCACAAGTATCACATCATAATAAGAGAAGGGAAAACAGCGTATCATAGATAATCTCATCATGTTCATTGATTAGAGTTAAGCAATAGCATAAAGCTAAACAGTAATAATCCAACCCAGATAGGTAAACAAGGACATGGATAACAAAAGCTAGTCAATCCTTAGGCATAAATGTGTAAAGCGGGAGGTGAATTAAATAATGAATAGGACATAGATAGGTCAAAGGACACTTGCCTCCACCAAACGACTGCTGCTCAGGGGCTTCTCCTGCGGGTTCCTCGGGCTCTTCAACCGGATCGTTCTCTATGCGAGCGCAAACATACATACATCCACATATTTTAATACCAAAGAACAGTACACCATACAATAGAATGCAATAAGTAAACAGACGTTTTACGCAGGCTCGCGAGTACGGTTAAGAGAGAAAGAGGAAAAGACAGTCGGGAAACGATAACGTTACATGATTATAAATTAACCACTCGCTTGATGGAAGGAAATTTAATGTAGACACTATGTTTAGCGTAAAGTAAAGTCATATTTTCATGTCTAATTATTATAAGCAGGTGGAGATACATAAAAGGATGGTCGCGCGGCGAGACGCGCGACGAAGCTCTCTAAAACAAATTAAGAAGTTAACGACTCGTCGCGCGACCGAGCACGCAACGAGACACTTCGCCTTAGTTAAGAGGAGACGTTAAGCGTCGCGCGACGAAGCGCACGACGGCATACGTCGACTAAACTGAGTCCAAAGTGGAACGTCGCGTGAATACACACGCGGCGTTACACCTTAAACAACCTAAAACAAAAATGGATCATCGCGCGACGAAGCGCACGGTGCAACACAAGATAGAATCTGAATTTAGACAAATCCGTCGCGCGACGAAGCGCGCGACGCAACACGCTAATTAACGAATAATCATCGCGAGCGCGGGCGAGCGAAGATACGGGCGAGGCCGAGACGGGGGAACGGGCGGGCGAGCTGGGGCCAGGGTGGTTGAACCGGCCAGGGGGCGGTTGAACCGGCCAGGGGCGGGGGCGCGCGGGCGAGCGGGGCTCGCCGCGCCGCGGGAGGGCGCCGGGCCACCACGGCCGGCCGAGCCGAGGGGCGGGGCCGCGCGCAGGGGCCGGGGACGGGCAGGGGGCGAGGCCGAGCGCCGCCGGGGGCCGGGGTGGGGCCGCGCCGAGGGGAGGCCGGGGACGGGCGCCGCCGCGCCGGGGAGGGCCGAGCGGGGGCCGAACGCCGCCGGGGAGGGAGGGGGAGGGGCCGAGCGGGGGCCGAGCGCCGCCGGGGAGGCCGGGTGGGGGCCGCGCCGAGGGGCCGAGCGGGGGCCGCGCCGCCGCGCCGAGGAGGCCGAGCGGGGGCCGCGCCGAGGGGCCGAGCGGGGGCCGCGCCGAGGGGTCGAGCGGGGAGGCCGAGCGGGGAGGCCGAGCGCCACCGCGCCGAGGGAGGCCGGGCGGGCGAGGCCGCCGGGGAGGGAGGGGGGAGGGGCCGAGCGCCGCCGGGGAGGGAGACCGGGCGAGCGCCGCCGGGGAGGGAGGCCGGGGACGGGGAGCCGAGCGCCGCCGCGGGAGGGAGGCCGGGCGGGCGAGCCGGGGGCGGGCGCCGAGCGCCGCCGCGGGGAGGGCCGAGCGGGCGGGTAGGGGCGCCGCCGCGCCGGGCAGGGGCGGGGTCGGGCACGGGCAGGGGGGAAGAGGGAGGGCGCGCGCGCGGGGAAGAAGAGGAGGGAGAGGGAGAGAGAGAGAAGAGAAGGGGAGGGGAGGGGAGCTCACCTCGGGGTCCAAAATCCGGTGATCGCCGTCTCCAAATCCTAGGGCACCACGGGGAGAGAGAGGTGGAAGAGGGAGAGGAGAGGTTGTTGCGCGGGAGATCCAAATGAGAGAGAGAGAGGAGGGGGGGGGGGGGCGCATGGGGGTTTTGGGCGCCAGGGGCGCGCAAGCCGGGGCGGGCCGGGCCGGTTGGGCTGGGCTGGACTAGGCTGGGCCGGGCCACTTCGCGGATCGAAAACCCACGACGAGCGCGACCACTAAACGGAATTAAATTGCGAACCAAAATCCGGAACGGAACGAGACGAACATTCAACATCAGACAAAGAAATGTGCTTCGGCATGATGCAACACCCATGAGACTTAGGTTTTGGTTCATACATGACACGGACACCTGCCGCTATACTGGTTTGAAATTGGGAAGAAAGAGCAAACGGGGAAAGAGAAAAGAGAGTAACGCCCGAATTTGGTGAGAGAAAAGAAGAAAAAATTCTACCCCCAAATTCAGGGCGTTACACAAATAAACTCCAACATGATGCACTATTCCCTTTATTTAATATGGTTATTAATGTTTAAAGTGACCCCATGATTTGATTATGCAAAAATAAGGAAAACAACACAAGTAATCTAATAAATCTTCTATAATCTACAAATCTTATACATTTTATAAACCCACTGATTTGGGTATTACAAATCCTACCCCCTTAAAAATAATCTCGACCTCGAGATTAAGATGAACTAGGGAAGAGGTGTGGAAATTATTTTCGTAGTTCTTCTTCTCTCTCCCAAGTAGCTTCATCTTCAACACGATGACTCCATTGCACTTTGCACATTTTTATCACTTTATTTCTTGTAACACGAGTCAAAGTGTCAAGGATCTTGATGGGATGCTCCGCGTAAGTCAGGTCACCTTGCACACTGAGTTCCTCCGGGACACGGAGACACTTCTTGAGTTGAGACACGTGGAATACATCATGCACATCAGATAGATGATCTGGTAGATCAAGCTGATAGGCCATGTCCCCAACTCACTTAAAGATTCTGAAGGGCCCAATAAAGCAAGGGGATAGTTTGCCTTTAACTTTGAACCTTCTCATCCCATGAATTGGTGACACCTTTAAGTATACATGATCACCCTCTTCAAACCCCAGTGGTCTTATTCGGTTATCAGCGTAGCTCTTTTGCCAAGTCTGTGCTATCCTCAAGTTCTCCCGGATCATACGAACTTGTTCTTCTGCCTCTTGAATAATTTTAGGCCCAAAGAACTGTCTTTCACCAGTCTGATCCCAATATAGAGGGGTCCTACATTTTCTGCCATATAAAGCTTCAAATGGAGACATCATGAGACTGGCCTGATATCTGTTGTTGTAAGAGAACTCTGCATATGGTAGACTCTTGTCCCAACTGCCACCATGCTTAAGAGCACAAGCTCTCAACATATCCTCAAGCACTTGGTTGGTTCGCTCAGTTTGGCCATCAGTTTGAGGATGATAAGCCAAGCTGAAATTCAACTTTGTATCCATGGTTTTCATGGAGACTCTTCCAAAATCTTGAGGTGAATTAAGATCCTCTATCAGAAACAATCTTCTTCAGTACACCATGTAGGCACACATTTCGAGCCATATATAATTCTGCCAACTGAGAACCCTTATAAGTGGTCTTGACCGGAATGAAGTGAGCCACTTTGGTTAATCTATCTATGATCACCCATATGGAATCATAGCCTTTCTGGGTGCGAGGCAACCCGACAATGAAATCCATACCAATTTTCTCCCACTTCCATTTGGGTACCTTTAACGGGTGTAGCAATCCAACTGACCTCTGATGTTCAACTTTGACTCTTTGACATACATCACATACAGCCACATGTGCAGCTACATCCCTTTTCAGCCCATACCACCAATACTTTTGCTTCAAATCCTGATACATCTTGGTGCTACTAGGATGAATAGAATAATCAGAGTCATGGGCTTCCTTCAGAATGGTTTCACAGAGGCTGTCAATTTTAGGAACACATATCCTGTTCTTGAACCATATTGTGCCTTGCTCATCCTCCGTGAAGTCTAGACCTGTACCTTCTGCCATCAGATCTTTGATTTCTTGAATCTTAGCATCACCGATCTGACCCTTGTGTATTTCTTGCTCTAAGTTAGGTTCCACTTCTATGGTGATCCCTTTAGCATGTGCAACTAATCCCAAGTTGAGACTTTCAAAGTCTTCAACTAACTCATTAGGTAATTGGGTGACCATAGCTGCATACACGTGTTCTTTCTGACTCAAGGCATCCACAACCAGATTCGCGTTGCCCGGATGATAGTGGATCTCCAAGTCATAGTCTTTGATGAGCTCGAACCAACGACGTTGCCTAAGGTTGAGATCTTTCTGAGTGAATATGTACTTTAAGCTCTTATGATCAGTATAGACTTGACATTTGGTCCCCATAATATAATGCCTCCAAATCTTGAGAGCGTGTACTATAGCTGCCAGTTCTAAGTCATGAGTGGGGTAGTTCAGCTCATGTTTCCGCAATTGGCGAGACGCTTAGGCAATGACATGTTGAAAGGGAAATGGCCTCAACATTTCCTATAACCGATTTTGGTGTTTGACAACTATCACAAACCTTATGGACTAACTAGTTTGCCCAGTTGATCATTTGTCAGGTGGATAAGTTCATCTACAACTATTCTAAGTCGACTGTCTGGGATACCGTAGATTATTATGGACAGGAGAAGATTTTTGGAAAACACCTATGCGCGGACCGTCCAGGCCATTGCGGCGGACCGTCCGCGACACCAGGGTGTGCCTCGGACTGGAACATTGCAAAAACACAAGTTAGCACTACGGACCATCCGATGGAAAAGCAAGCACCGTCCGAGACCAAGCGCAGACCGTCCGGTCGGTGAAAAACTAGAAAAACCCGAAGGTGACAGGTTTGGTAAAATGCATTTTTAGCGTCTCACAGACCATTTGGGGTGCACGACCGGATCATTCGCGACTGCTTTATCTGACATCTGACGACACATTAAATGCTCTATAGGCGTTGATATAGCTGTTACTGCTGACTGTTGCGATTTCAGCCGTTGATGTGCAGGGGTGGACCGTCCGGACCAGGGGCGCGGACCGTCCGCGGTCGACAGGTTTGGAGCAACAGCTAGGAAGTGGTTGGAGGCTATAAATACAACCCCAACCACCTCCATTCATATCATCCAAGCACTCCACTTGTTCACATTCAATACAAGAGCTAGCAATCCACTCCAAGACACACTCAAAGCTTTCAACCCCTCAAAGTTCTACAATTTAGACAAGTGATCATTAGTGACTTGAGAGAGTGTGATCCGTGTGTTATTTGTCGCTCTTGTTGCTTGGTTTTTGCAATCGTGCTTTCTTCATCTCTTTCTCAACCTTCTAAGTGAATTGTTAAGCAAGCAAGAGACACCTAATTGTGTGGTGATCCTTGCGGGGTCTTAGTGACCCGTGAGATTAAGAAGAAGCACTCAACCCGTCTAAGTGACCAATTGAGAGAGGGAAAGGGTTGAAATAGACCCGGCCTTTGTGGCCTCCTCAACGGGGACTAGGTTCTTTGGAACCGAACCTTAGTAAACAAATGACCGTGTTCACTTGCATTGATCTTCACTTGATTTGTTTCCCCTCATTCCTCTCTCTAAAGTTCCCTTGCTCATATTGATTTTGAATTTGCTACCAAACATTATTCGCACTGATTGAGCAACTCTAAGCAAGGAGAACTATCTTTTAAACTCCGATTTAATTCTAACGCTAACCCTGGCCTTAGTGCGTGTTTAAAGTTTATAAATTTCAGGTTTTGCCTATTCACCCCTGTAATACCCAAAATTGTAAAAGCATAAGAAATGAGACTATTTTCCCTCTATGTCCTCCATTTATTATAACATGTGAACAAATACCTCAAAAGTCATTAATTAACTAATGACACCTAAAACAATTTGTGCATCATGTTGGAGTTTTTGTCTGCTTGTGCATTTAAATAATAACAAAAATAATATTAGTAGAAATAAAATAATGACTTGAGATGAAGATTGAATCCCAAATTGAAAATTAGGGTTTGAAAATAGAGAAGGAAAGAGAAAATACTACACAATACAAAAATAAATTTATAAATAAATAAATTTATTCCATAATAATTTATTCATATCATATATTCAAAATTTGAGAACAAATTCACCACAAAAGTTTGAATTCAAATCTGGAATCTAAAATAAAAAGAAAGAAAATGGAAAATAAGAAAGAAAAAGAAAACTGGCACTGGGCCATCCCTTGTTGCCCGACCCAATCGTGTGCGCCCTCGTACCAGCCCACCCCTGCTGTGCGCACTGGAGTCACTTGGGTCGCTGACGGTGGGGCCCACATGACCGTTTCACCCACGCCTGGCCCACTCCTCAGTCTCCCGAGCGCACGCCGCTAGTCATTAACTGGTGGGCCACCCTAGCGGAGGTCTTCTTCTCCGCGAAATTTTGCTGGTGTAACAGAACGCCACCGCACCCGCGCCACCTTTGCCACGATCTCCTCGCCCCCGCTAACTTGATAGCCTTTTCGCTTGCACATATAAGTCGGGATGGGGCCCCTCGGCCGCGCTCGCGTGCCCCATACCACCGAGAACATCCCTGCCACCGTTCGATAGGTCCGAGAAGAGGGATTGAGAGAGAGAGAGAGACGGAGGGTGCCATCGAGGTCGCAGCGGCTCCTCATAGCCAAGCGTGGTCCAATGGGTGCCTTGGGGGAACGCCTAGAAGAGTGGGTCGTAACGCACATGCCTCGCGGACGAATTGTGGCCCTAGTCCAGGGAATTCCTTGCCGGGATTCGTATCTCCATCGCGGGCCCGCCGTCTGCCGTGGCCCTGAGTTTCTGCTGCGCCACCATTGGTGAGACTTCATCCCTTGGGTTCGCTACCTTTTTCTCTTCGCTTTGCATCGAGTAGGGATTGAATTGGGTCGTTGGATTGGAAGCTGCGATTACTCCGGCGATCCATGATGTTTTGCCCAATATAAAATCTGAGCCATCCATATCCCATCCTAGGGCTTCTGTTCGATACCGATTTGTTTTAACCCGAATCTAATCCGGACCACCGAAATTCGATCGGGTGGCCGAGAACATAGGATACCCCTTCGACCTTCTCGTTTCACAAATGGGTCCCTACATTTTTGTTAAATCAACCCGTGGTCCGTTGCGGGGTACAACTGAGTCATAGGAAATTTTGCCCCAGAGACCCTGCACTCTACTGTAATTGACGCGCAGTCTAGAGAACTTATAAA
Source organism: Zea mays (assembly GCF_902167145.1). NCBI lineage: Eukaryota > Viridiplantae > Streptophyta > Magnoliopsida > Poales > Poaceae > Zea > Zea mays. Next base: position 46,458,546 of record NC_050104.1, read on the forward strand.
TTGGATAAACAAATATGGAAATGGATTTTTAAGGTAAAAATAAATGCTAGATCTTGTTTAATTCATAGAAAATTCATATTTAGTCCAAATTAATCCATTCCAGTTCCTATATTGTAATAATGTTGTTTATCACATAGTTTCTCTGTTTTGACATGAAAACCATATTAAAATTTATCTCTTAATTAATCTTGTATAAAATACATAAAACCTTCAGAAATTCATAACTTAAAATCCATAACTCCAAAATTAATGATTCTTGTTCCTATGATCTTATTTTAATATGTACATTATTAATATGTATTTTGTATACATGTTTGGTGTGATGTTAATTTCCTCTTTATACTATGCTTGTTTGTATTGTGGCGAGTAGAAGAGCCAGTGGCTGAGGATCCCGGTGTTCAGCAGGTAGAAGTTGTTGAGCAGGAGCTCATTGAAGGCAAGTTGTACCCTTGACCACTTTTTACCTAATAATGTTCTTTATTATCACTTATCAATGCATATGTTTAATTTTGATGGAACCCACTAGGTCACCCTAGACTGATTATCCTTTTTACCTTGTTTATCCCTGAATCTTTTGGGTAGTTATGCTATTGCTTTACATGGTTTTGGGTTAATATTTCATTATATCCATGTTTCAATTATTCTGTTTTGTTATTTCTGTTCATGTCAAGATCATTATTTTTAGTTGGAACATGGAGCTTAACTTGAGAGACACGTGCCACCATAAGGGTGGAATGGGACGCCCTTGGCTGACTAATTAGGAAAGCTAGTGGAAGACTATCTTACCCGAAAGGGGCAAGGGAAGTAGGGGAGTAGGCGTGTAGGGAGGTTCTCGGGTTGATTTTGCTGCGATGGCGGTCAGACGAGGGATTCCTGCATTGCTCTTCCCAGAAACTGTAGCGGGTTTTCGAAAGCTAGTGGAACTTTGTAAAGGCCTCGTAGTGTTACCCTGCCTCGCTTCCTTGGTAGAGGTGTATGGGACTCATGACCCCTTGGCAGATGGGTAACATGACTTGTGGGTATAGGGTACAACCTCTACAGAGTGTAAAACTGGTATACTAGTCGAGCTCACGGTCATGAGCAGCTCAGGACTCTCGCATGATTAAACTATGGAACTAAATTCAATTTGTCATTTGCATTGCATGTGATTATTTAACCCCTATTATTGATCAGCCTTACACATCACATGAACTCCCACCTTTGGCGAGTTCATGCACATTATTCCCCACAACTTGTTGAGCGATGAACATGTGTGAGCTCACCCTTGCTGTCTCACACCCCCCACAGGAGAAGAACAGGTGGTTCAGGAGGTGCCGCACAACGAGGAGTTTGACTTGATCTAGGTGGCGTCTCCCAGTCGACTTTATGGTGCCAAGAATGGACTTTAGTTCATTTTATATTTATCTTTTATTTTGTAAGACTTCCGCTATGTAATAAGTACTTTTATGATATTGTGACATTTATCTCTATACACTATGTTATTATATGTCTTGTCTTCTTTGGCGCATATATGAGATGCACCCGGCTTTATCCCTTAAATCTGGGTGTGACAACCCCCTCTAAGCGACTTATATGCCAGTGCTTCATTAATAGTCTAACAAACTCGAAGTGATGTCTGGAGATCACGCCAAGAGGGAGATTGTCACCGGCGACAATGTCATAGGCTCGGGAAGGACTCCGTCAAGAGAGTCCGACGACAAATACAAGGAGGAATCTGCTTCCTCCATCAAGTCACATAGGAAGGGTGTCAAGAAGAAAAAGAAAATGAAAAGGTGGTCTACTACGATACCGACTCTTCATCACCTTCCACATCCGGCGCCGAGTCCACTACTTTGAAGCGCCAAGAGCGCAAGAAGTATAGTAAGATGCCTCTATGCTATCCTCGCATTACTGAACGCGCCCCTTTACTTTCGGTACCCCTAGGCAAACCACCATATTTTGATGGTGAGGATTATTGTATGTGGAGTGATAAAATGAGGCACCATCTAACCTCACTCCACGAAAACATATGGGATATTGTTGAGTTTGGAGTGCAGGCACCACAGGCGGGCGACAAGGACTACGACTCCGATGAGGCCGCCCAAATAAGACATTTTAATTTCCAAGCAACTTCTATACTTCTCGCCTCCTTGTGTCGAGAGGAGTATAATAAGATGCAAGGGTTAAAAAATGCCAAAGAAATTTGGGATACCCTCAAAACAGCGCATGAAGAGGAAGAGGTGACCAAAATCACCAAGCACGAGACAATCGAGGGAGAGCTCGGTCGATTCGTTCTCAACAAAGGAGAGGAGCCACAAGCAATGTACAATCGGCTCAAGACGATGGTCAATCAAGTGTGCAACCTTGGGAGCACCAAATGGGATGACCATGAAATGGTCAAGGTTATTCTAATATCTCTCGTTTTTCGTAATCCTACTCAAGTTCAATTAATTTGTGGAGATCCTATATATAAATAGATGTCCCCAAGGAAGTGATTGGCAAGTTTGTGAGCTTTGAACTAATGATCAAAGACTCCAAACATATTGTCAACTTGGAGCAAGGCACCACCTCGACACCCGAGGTGCAACCCGTTGCATTCAAAGCAACGGAAGAGAAGAATGAATAGTCTACACCAAGTAGACTCCCAATCGACGCCTCCAAGCTCGACAACGAGGAGATGGCTCTTATCATTAAGCGCTTTGGACAAATCCTCAAACAAAGTAAGGGGAAGGACAAAAAGCCCCGTTCCAAGAGGGTGTGTTATAGGTGTGGTAAGTTCGGTCACTTTATTGCAAAATGTCCATATACAAGTGATAGTGACAGGGACGAAGACATGAAAGGGAAGAAGAAGATGGAAAAGAAAAGGTACTACAAGAAGAAGGGTGGCGAGGCACACATGGGGCGGGAATGGGACTCCGACGAGAGCTCCACCGACTCCTCCTCCGATGAGGACGCCACCAACATCGCCATCAACCAGGGACTTTTCTTCCCCAACGTTGGCCACAAGTGGCTAATGGCTAAGGAAGGCAAGAAGAAGGTACATACTAGAGATACCCCCAAATACACTGCTTCTGATGATGAGGGTAGCTCTAGTGATGATAATGATGATTTAACTTCTCTTTTTGCCATCCTTACTAAAGATCAAAAGAAGAAAATAAATGAATTGATTGAATCCATTAATTAGAAGGATGATCTCTTGGAATGCCAAGAGGACTTGCTCGTTAAGGAAAACAAGAAATTTGTTAAATTGAAAAATGCTTATGCTCTAGAGGTAGAAAAATGTGAAAATTTATCTAAAGAGCTTAACATTTGCAATGATTCAATTTCCTGTCTTAGAGATGAGAATGCTAGTTTAATTGCTAAGATAGAAGAATTAAGTGTTTGCAATGTTTCTACATCTATAGTTGAACATGTCACTATTTGCACTAGATGTAGAGATATTAATGTTGATGCTATAAATGATCACCTTGCAATAATTAAGGAACAAAATGATCATATAGCAAAATTAAATGCTAAAATTGCCGAGCATGAAATAGAAAATGAAAATTTTAAATTTGCTCGTAGCATGCTTTATAATGGGAGACGCCCTGGCATTAAGGATGACATTGGCTTCCAACAAGGGAGCCAAAGCAACATCAAGCTTAATGTCCCCAAGAACAAACTCTCTAATTTGTTAAGGGTAAGGCTCCCATGGTTCAGGATAGAGAAGGTTACGTCTTATATCCTGAAAACTATCCTGAGCATAAGATTAGAAGAATTCATGCTAGAAAATCTCTTTCTGTTTCTCATCATGCTTTTATGTATAGAAATGAGGCTTCTAGCTCTAGGCATTAAACTCATATCAAAATGCCTAAAAAGGAAACTATTAATGCATCAAATGAGCATAATATTTCATTTAAGACTTTTGATGCATCTCATGTGATAACTAACAAATCAGGCAAAGTAGTTGCCAAATATGTTGGGGGCAAACACAAGAGTTCCAAGACTTGTGTTTAGGTACCCAAGGTGCTTGTTTCTAATGTAAAAGGACCCAAGACCATTTGGGTACCTAAGAACAAGGCTAAATTTGTTTTGTAGGTTTATGCATCCGGTGGATCAAGTTGGATAATCGATAGAGGGTGCACAAACCACATGACAGGGGAGAAAAGAATGTTTTCCTCATACGAGAAAAATGATGATCCCCAAAGAGCTATCACATTCGGGGATGGAAATCAAGGTTTGGTCAAAGGTTTGGGTAAAATTGCTATATCCCCTCACCATTCCATTTCTAATGTTTTTCTTGTAGATTTCTTAGATTATAACTTGCTTTCAGTTTCACAATTATGTAAAATGGGCTACAACTATCTCTTTACTGATATTGGTGTTACTGTCTTTAGAAGAAGTGATGATTTAATAGCTTTTAAGGGAGTGTTAGATGATGAGCTATATTTAGTTGATTTTAATGATAACGATGCTGAACTAGACACTTGCTTAATTGCTAAGACTAATATGGGCTGGCTCTGGCATCGCCGACTTGCCCATGTTGGAATGAAGAATCTTCACAATCTTCTAAAGGGAGAACACATTTTAGAAATAACAAATGTTCATTTTGAAAAAGATAGGATTTGTAGCGCATGTCAAGCAGGAAAGCAAGTTGGAGCTCATCATCCACACAAGAACATAGTGACGACCGACATGCTGCTTGAGCTACTCCACATGAACTTATTCGGCCTAATTGCTTTCGTAAGCATCAACATGAGTAAGTACTGTCTAATCATTGTGGATGATTATTATCGCTTCACTTGGGTATTGTTTTTGCATGAAAAATCTCAAACCCAAGAGACCTTAAAGAGATTCTTAAGAAGAGCTCAAAATGAGTTCGGATTGAGAATCAAGAAAATTAGAAGCGATAATGGAAGAGAGTTCAAGAACTCTCAAATTGAAGGATTTCTTGAGGAGGGCATCAAGCATGAGTTCTCTTCTCCCTACACACCTCAACAAAATGGTGTAGTGGAGAGGAAGAATAGAACTCTAGTGGACATGGCAAGTACCATGCTTGATGAGTACAAGACACCGGATCGATTTTGGGCAGAGGCGATTAACACCGCTTGCTACTCCATCAACCGACTCTACCTTCACCAAATCCCCAAGAAAACATTGTATGAACTCCTCACCAGTAAAAAGCCCAATGTTTCATATTTTAGAGCTTTTGGGAGCAAATGCTTTATTCTTATTAAGAGAGGTAGAATTTCTAAATATGCTCCTAAAGCAGTAGAAGGCTTTTTACTTGGTTATGACTCAAACACAAGGGCATATAGAGTCTTCAACAAGTCCATTGGACTAGTTGAAGTATCTTGTGACATTGTGTTTGATGATACTAATGGCTCTCAAGTGGAGCACGTTGATCTTGATGAATTAGATGATGAAGAGGCTCCATGCGTCACATTAAGGAACATGTCCATTGGGGATGTGTGTCCAAAAGAATCCGAAGAGCCTCCACAAGCACAAGATCAACCATCATCTTCCATACAAGCATCTCTACCAAGTCAAGATGAGGAATTAGCTCAGGAAGAAGAGAATGAAGACCAAGATGATGAGCCATCTCAAGAGGAGGACATTGATCAAGGGGGAGATGAAGATGATCAAGACAAGGAAGATGATAAAGAAATTCAAGATCAAAGACCATCACACCCAAGAGTCCACCAAGCAATTCAAAGAGATCACCCCGTCAACTCCATTCTTGGTGACATCCACAAGGGGGTAACCACTAGATCTCGAGTTGCTCACTTTCGTGAACATTATTCTTTTGTGTCCTATATTAATCCATACAGGGTAGAGGATGCACTAAGAGATCCGGATTGGGTGATGGCAATGCAAGAGGAACTCAACAACTTCACGAGGAATGAGGTATGACATTTGGTTCCACGTCCTAATCAAAATGTTGTAGGTACCAAGTGGGTATTCCGCAACAAACAAGATGAGCATGGTGTGGTGACTAGGAACAAAGCCCGACTTGTTGCCAAAGGTTATTCACAAGTCGAAGGTTTGGATTTCGATGAAACCTATGCATTCATAGCTAGGCTTGAGTCAATTCGTATATTACTTGCCTATGCTACATACCATGGCTTTAAGTTGTATCAAATGGACGTGAAGAGTGCCTTCCTCAATGGCCCTATCAAGGAAGAGGTATATGTTGAGCAACCTCCCGGCTTTGAAGATAGTGAGTATCCTAACCATGTTTATAAGCTCTCAAAGGCGCTTTATGAGCTCAAGCAAGCCCCAAGAGCATGGTATGAATGCCGGCAAGACTTTCTTATCACTAATGGCTTCAAAGTTGGAAAAGCCGATCCTACTCTCTTCACCAAAACTATTTCTAAAGACTTGTTTATATGATAAATTTATGTTGATGATATTATATTTGGGTCTAACAAGTCATCTTGTGAAGAGTTTAGTAGGATTATGATACAGAATTTCGAGATGTCCATGATGGGGGAGTTGAAGTATTTCCTTGGATTCCAGATCAAGCAACTCCAAGAGGGCACCTTCATCAGCCAAACTAAGTACATTCAAGATATACTCAAGGCAAGGCTTCCATTCCAACTATGTCGGTATCATTTATCCTTTGCCTTACTCATAAACTTCCAATTGGTATAACTTTCACTCATATTTTCTTTTTACCAAACGGGGAGAATTCAAAGGGCTCTCAAGATTCTTCGTTTTTGGCGATTAATGCCAAAGGGGGAGAATTTATTGGCCCAAAGCAAAAGGACCGCGCCACCACTCATTTTCAAATTTTCAAAAACTATTTCACAAAAAAGGGAAATTATTTCAACTGGTATTTGTTTCACAAAAGGAAAGAAATTATCTCAATTGCAAAAACCCTCTTGACAGCTAAGGGGAGAACTTCTCAGGGGGAACTTTTATTTAGCCAAAGAAAAAACATTTGAAACAGGGGGGAGCATTTTCAAAATCTTGAAAATGCTTTTTGAAATCATATTCTTATACCATTGGCTATTTGCAAAAGAATTTGCAAAGACTTTTCCAAAAGATTTGCAAAAACAACATAAGTGGTGCAATTGTGGTCCAAAATGTTAAACTAGAAGAAAGCAATCATACATACTTAGAAATACTTTTAGTTGGTTTAAATTCAAAGTAACTTATGCACATCTGTCAAAATTGCAAACTAGTTACATTTTTACACTTTGTATTTGCTTTGGTTTGTGTTGGCATCAATAACCAAAAAGGGGGAGATTGAAAGGGAAATGGCATCAACATTTCCTATAATCGATTTTGCTGTTTGACAACCATCACAAACCTTATGGACTAACTAGTTTGCCCAGTTGATCATTTGTCAGGTGGATAAGTTCATCTACAACTATTCTAAGTCGACTATCCGGAATACCATGGTGTGCCTCAGACAGGAACATTGCAAAACACACAAGTTAACACTACGCACCATTCGATGGAAAAGCGAGTACCGTCCGAGACCAAGCGCAGACCGTCCGACCTCAAGAACGGACCGTCCGGTCGGTGAAAAACCAGAAAAACCCGAATGTGACGGGTTCGGTAAAATTCATTTTAGCGTCCTCGTGGACCGTCCGGGTGCACGACCGGACCATCCGCGACTGCTTTATCTAACATCTGACGACGCATTAAATGCTCTATAGTCGTTGATATAGCCATTACTGCTGACCGTTGCGATTTCAGCCGTTGATGTGCAGGGGCGGACTGTCCGGACCAGGGGCGCGGACCGTCCGCGGTCGGCAAGATTGGAGCAATGGCTAGGAAGTGGTTGGAGGCTATAAATACAACCCCAACCACCTCCATTCACACCATCCAAGCACTCCACTTGTTCACATTCAATACAAGAGCTAGCAATCCACTCCAAGACACACTCAAAGCTTTCAACCTCTCAAAGTTCCACAATTTAGACAAGTGATCATTAGTGACTTGAGAGAGTGTGATCCGTGTGTTATTTGTCGCTCTTGTTGCTTGGTTTTCGCAATCGTGCTTTCTTCATCTCTTTCTCAACCTTCTAAGTGTAGTTATCCTTGCGGGGTCTTAGTGACCCGTGAGATTAAGAAGAAGCACTCAACCGGTCTAAGTGACCGATTGAGAGAGGGAAAGGGTTGAAATAGACCCGACCTTTGTGGCCTCCTTAATGGGGACTAGGTTCTTTGGAACCGAACCTTGGTAAACAAATCACCGTGTTCACTTGCACTGATCTTCACTTGATTTGTTTCCCCTCATTCTTCTCTCTAACGTTCCCTTGCTCATACTGATATTGAATTTGCTCCTAAACGTTATCAGCATTGATTAGCAACTCTAAGTAAGGAGAACTATATTTTAAACTCCGATTTAATTCTAACGCTAACCCCGACCTTAGTGCATGTTTAAAGTTTGTAAATTTCAGGTTTTGCCTATTGACCCCCCTCTAGGCAACTTTCACATGTTCTTTTTTCATAACAACACATCCCAAGCCCTGGCGGCATGCGTCATAATATATGTCAAATCCCTTCTGTAGATCTGGCATAATCAACACTAGGGGTGACATCAATTTGAACCTCAATTGATTGAAACTCTCTTGGCATTCATGAGTCCACTTAAACTCTTTCCCCTTTTCCAATAATGAGGTCATAGGCTTCGCTATCTTGGAGAATCCTTCAATAAAACGCCGGTAATAACCTGCGAGTCCCATGAAACTCCGGGCCTCCATAACTTAACTTGGTATCTTCCAACCTACTATCTCCCGTACTTTAACTGGATCCACTAAGATTCCTCCATTGGAGATGATATGCCCAAGGAATGGTACTTCATCAAGTCAGAACTCACACTTGCTAAACTTGGCATAGAGTTGGTTATCCCTCAGCTTCTGTAGTACCAAACGAAGATGTTCTTCATGATCACTATCATTCTTGGAATTAATAAGAATGACGTCGATGAATACCACGACGAATCTATCAAGATACTCCATGAACACCTTGTTCATCAGATTCATGAAGTAGGCTGGTGCATTAGTTAAGCCAAATGACATGACCGTGATCTCGTATAGACCATATCGGGTAGAGAAAGCCGTCTTAGGAATCTCAGATGGCCTAACCTTCATTTGATGGTATCCCAATCTGAGATCAATTTTAGAGAATACCCTAGCACCTCTCATCTGATCAAATAAATCTTCAATACAAGGTAAAGGAACTTATTCTTGATTGTAACATCATTAAGTGATCTATAATCCACACACATCCTCTGCGAACCATCTTTCTTCTGTATAAACAGAACCGATGCTCCCCAAGGTGAGGAACTCAGTCGAATGTACCCTGCCTCCTGTAACTCTGTTAGTTGTTTCTTAAGTTCTTTTAATTCTTCCACTGACATTATGTATGGTCTTTTATAATAGGAGCAGTTCCAGGTAAGAGATCAATAACAAACTCAACTTCCCTGTCTGGTGGCATTCTGGGTAACTCCTCTAGAAAGATGTCTAGGAACTCTCTAACAATTTTGATGTGATCTCCCACAAATTTACCGTTGATCATGTATACAACAAGTTTGTTAGATGTGGGTGGTGCAACTGTGACTTCAAATCTATCCCCATCAGGACTAGAAAGTTCTACTGTTCCTCTAGCACAATGTATTACTGCCTTCCATTGTTTTAACCATTTCATGCCAAAGATTAAGTCTATTGCACTCTCTTCTAGCATTATAGGCATAGCCCAAAATTTTCTTCCCAAAATTGTTACTTCTATTTTATGACTCATATATGTTGCTTCATAAGCCCTTTTAGGTGTAATGACTATCATAGGTCTACGCCGTGCAAGGTAAGGTAGACTATTTGCATGAACATAACGAGCATATATGAATGAATGCGAAGCTTCAGAATCAAAAACTATAGTAGCTGGCATGGAATTAATGAAAACGTACCAATGACGATGTTAGGACCATCCTCAGTAGCTTCAACATTGATTTGATTAAACCTGGCAATGTTGTAACCACGGTTATTGCTTGGAGTTTGTGTCTGCTTGCCCTGAGAATTACCACGAGCCGATGTGTTGGGGTTCCTCTTCGGACAAACATTAGCATAGTGACCAGTCTCACCACACTTGAAGCATGTGGTGCCTATAGAAGTGCCCTAGCCTGTAGGTCTCGCTGGGGTGCCAGTGGGGTTGCCTGACGAGTATGCGGAGTTTGCGGTGTCGCATGTGGTGTCTATTGAGCAGATCACTGGTAGGACTGTTGCCCACCTCCAGGACGAGCTGGTGTACCCTGGGGTGGAACATAGCAAGGGCGGACGCTACTGCTCCCCTGTCCCTGGGTAATAGCCTTCCTTTTCATCTCGCCTAGCTGAACACGTTTGTGTTCAACAGCTATAGCCTTGTCTAGAAGCCTCTAGAAAGATGGGAAGGTGTGAGATACCAGCTGGTACTAGAGTGGCCCAATGAGTCCCTCCATGAAATGCTCCTGCTTCCTTTCATCATTAGCAACCTCATCTGGAGTATACCTCGACAGATGAATAAATTTATCACGGTATTCACTAACTGACATGTTGCCTTGCTTCAGTGATAAGAATTCTTTCTTCTTTATTTTCATCAAACCAGCAGGAATATGGTAGTTTCTGAATTGTGTAGCAAATTCTGCCCAGGTGATAGTATCAGCAGCAACATGAGCAGCAATGTAGGAGTCCCACCAATCAGAAGTGAGGCCAGTAAGACAACCCGAAGCATAGAGCACCTTCTCCCGATCATTGCATTGAGCGATATTAAACATCTTCTCCACTGATTTCAGCCAATCATCAGCATGTAGAGGATCTAGAGAGCTGGAGAATATGGGTGTCTTGTGACTCATGAATTCCAGGTGCTTGTCCCGGGGTGGAGCTGGTGGTGGTGGTGGAGGTAGTGGTGGTTGTTGTTGTCGCTCCAATCGCTCTTGCCTCATCTCCTGTCGCATCTCCTGACACTCTTGGCGCATCTCCTGACGTTCCTGCCGCATCTGAGCTTGCATTTTCGTCATAGTATTTGCCATCTGCCGCAGCATCTGCATCTGAGCGGCAACCACTGGATCTGTCCCAACCGGTGGAGGATTCAGAGGATTCATTTCTGGTTGTGGTTGTCTAACGATCCTCCTGTTGTGGTGGTTGGCAGGTAGATAGCTTCCGCCTCCCTTCCTGGTATTGACCATCTGAGTTAGAAACACATGGTAAGATAGAATTGTAGATACGACGAGTAATGATCCTTCGGGGTTTTTATTAGCTCAGTAGATTAGTGTATCACCTACTAATACTAATATATTACCTTAAGGTGGTACATGTTAGAATGCCCTGCTATACTATTTCAGTCAATCATAGAAGCAAATCAAGCATTTATCATCAGAACAAACATCCAAACACTTTAGATAGAGAAAATATGTATTATATTTTTTCTGTCTTAAGTCTCCTATCTCTTTAGGGAGTCTGTAGATGTAGGATTCCTAGGTGTGAAATCCTTCTTGTCTTTCTAGAGTAGAAAAGATAAGAATAGTCAGAGTAGAACAACCAAAGGTGAGACATGATCAAGAAAAGTGTAGAAAGAATCAGAGTAAATGTATGTAGGTAAGGGTTTTGTCCAGTTCTATCTAGGTTTCATCCTACGGTCAAAATTTCCTCTGATACCACATCTCTCAGACCCAGATTTAAGGGATAAAGCCAGGTGCGTCTCATATGTGCGCCAAATAAGAACATCACATATAACGACAAAGTGTATAAAGATAAATGTCACAAATATCATTATTACATAGCGGAAGTGTCTTACAAAAATAAATGGTAACAATAAAACAAACTAAATATTATTCCTTGGCGCCATAACGCTGACTGGGAGACGCCACCTAGATAAGCTCATACTCCTCATTGTAGACCTCCTCCTGGACTACCTGTTTGTCACACCCGGTTTTTAAAAGGCAAACCGAATGCGAACCATGTACGTGCCAGGATCAGTTATTCACGTACACAGCAGTTACATAATATGGACATCATCACACAGTGCTCAAAATAGTATTAATAAGGGAAATAGTCGGTTACATCATACGTCTGAGACGTCCATATAGTTCTTACAATAAATCAAAGTGCGGAAAAGAAACGTAGATAACGCGGCCTTCACAGGCAGCCGACTGGGGGTTGCCGCTAACCCACACCTAGAACTCGTCGTAGTCTTGGAACTCCTGGAAGTCTCCTTCCACAGCTTCATCTTCGCCTGAGCAGTGGTTGCAATGCTGACAACCTGGGGGGGGGGGGTTTGGTGTGTAGAGCAAGGGTGAGTACACATCAACATACTCAGCAAGTATCCTGTTTGGCTGTAGTGGACTAGCTTTATGTGGGGATAAGTCAAGCAGTTGCTTTTAGTTGGTCAGATTATTACTTACTAGTAGAAAGCCAAGTTTTAGCATTAACCCAAGTTATTAACCCAAACGTACTCCTTTCCAAACGGAAAGAGTACCACTTACCAGCATCATAATCATAACCAGAATCAACAATCTCATAACCACCTGTACCGAAGTATCTCTGATCAAGTACCACTAATCACTGGAGCTCCCTTGGCCGCTCATAACCGTGAGCACGGCTGATATATCAGTTTCATAACACTCTGCAGAGGTTGTGCACTTTACCCACAAGCCGTGATTCCCTCTCTGGCCCGGGCTTGCAAGACCCTTATTCACTCCCGAGGTGAATGGCCAGGGATTCACTACGAAGCCTTTACAAAGATTCCCCGGGGCTGTAGCCACCCGTTAGGTTTCCTAAATGCACCGCACTCCTCCCCAAGGGGCGAACCCAAACTTGGCAGAGCGAGCCGCATACACCGAGCCCCATTGACGGCACGACGGCTAAGTGAACTACACCCTGGATCCTCTAATTATTCAGCTAAGGGCACCCTATTCCACCCTTATGGTTGCACTGTTTTCCCGGGCGGTCATCCATAGAACAGGTCCTTACGGAGAGGCACTCGAGAAACCGCTCGAGCCCCCTTGAAGACCACAAGTATCACATCGTAATAAGAGAAGGGAAAACAGCGTATCATAGATAACCACATCATGTTCATTGATTAGAGTTTGAGCAATAGCATAAAGCTAAACAGTAATAATCCAACCCAAATAGGTAAACAAGGACATGGATAACAAAACTAGTCAATCCTTAGGCATAAATGTGTAAAGCGGGAGGTGAATTAAATAATGAATAGGACATAGATAGGTCAAGGGACACTTGCCTCCACCAAACGACTGCTGCTCAGGGGCTTCTCCTGCGAGTTCCTCGGGCTCTTCAACCGGATCGTTCTCTATGCGATTGCAAACATACATACATCCATCCACATTTAATACAAAAGAACAGTACACCATACAAGAGAACAAATAAAATGAGTATGCATCTAGTATGACATTCGATATCGCATTCGTTATGGTTAGAAAGAAACGGGAAAGGGTCTCGCAGGGGGGGTTAAATCTTATGCACTAACGATCAATTACAATTGGTTCTTAAAAAAAGACTTCGGTTACATATACACTAATGGAAACCTAATCACTTTAAGTTGATCAACATTGCACGAGATAAACAATTAACTACATGAATCAATTAGTATAACGAAATTTTAAATTAAACTTCCTATTTCAATAACATTAACAATGATTAGCTACCTAAAATAAAATAATTATGATCACAGAAAGTAAATAAAATAAAATAAAAAAAAATAAAAAAAACAGAGGGGGGGGGGCGGGGCGGTTGAACCGGCGGCCAGGCGAGCGCGCGGGGGGGGGGGGGGGGTCGGGCTAGCCAGGCGGCCGAGCCGGCCAAGCGGCCAGGCGAGCGCGCGGCCAAGGCGGCCAGGGGGCGCGCCGGCCAGGGCGGCCAGGGGGCCGGGCGGGCGGACGGCTGGGCGGCCAGGGGGCGCGCCGGCGGGGGGCACGGCCGGGGGCTGGCCGAGCCGGCCAGGGCGCGGCCGGGCAGGGCGGGCCGAGCCGGCCATGGCGGCGGCCATGGCGCCGAGCGGCAAGGGGAAAGGGGAGGGGGGATGGGGAGGGAGGAGAGGGGGAGGGGGAGGGGGCTCACCGGCGACGGGGACGGGGCGGGGCGGCCGAGCGGGGCGGCCGATCGGCGACGGGGAGGGGCGGCGCTAGGGCAGGGGGTAGGGGCGGCGGCGGCTTAGGGTGAGGGAGAGAAAATGAGAGAAAATGAGAGAAAATGAGAGGGAGGGAGAAAGAATTGGGGGAAAAAGGGGAGGTGGGGGGGGCGGCATGGGCCAATTGGGCCCAAGGGGGGGCGCCAGGGGCGGCTGGGCCGGCCGGGGTCGGCCCACGGCGCGGGAGAGAGAGAGAAAGAGGAGAGAGAAAGAGAGAGAGAAAAGAGAAAGAAAAGATCTTCTCTTCATTTTCGAAATCCGATCTTTCCACATGAATGCATTTGCACTTTCAAAGCAATCAAAAGAAATGCAAGGTTCGGCATGGTGCATCAAACAACATAAAGTATTTAGGGTTTTCTTACACGGGAAATCCAAACCGAATCCCGCTAGAACTTTGGAAAAGGTCAAGGTTTAGCGAGGGCAAAAGAAAAAGAAAAGGTAACGCCCGAATTTGGCGAGTAAAGAAAAGAAAAAATTCAACTGCAAAATTCGGGGCGTTACAAACCTATCCCCCTTAAAAGAATCTCGCCCTCGAGATTCAGGGCTGGCTAGCAAAGAGCTCTGGGTACTTGGCCATCAAATCATCTTCACGCTCCCAGGTTGCTTCTTCCTCAGAGTGGTGATTCCATCTGACTTTGCACATTCTGATGGTCTTCCTTCGGGTGACTCTGTCTGCAATCTCAAGGATCTGAGCTGGCTTCTCAACATAGGTCAAGTCCTCCTGGACTTCCAGACCTTCCACTGGCAACTGCTCTTCTGGCACACGCAAGCACTTCTTCAACTGAGACACATGAAAGACATTATGCACAGCAGACAAATTCTCTGGCAAACTGAGCTGATAGGCCACTTCTCCTCGTCTTGCAAGAATCTGATACGGACCGATGTAGCGGGGTGCTAACTTGCCTTTCACTCCGAATCTTCTGACTCCTCTGATCGGTGACACTTTCAGATAAACAAAGTCTCCGACTTCGAAACTCAGCTCTCTTCTTCTTGTGTCTGCATAGCTTCGCTGCCTCGATTGCGCTATCTTCAGGTTCTCTCGAACCATCTTGATGTTCTCTTCGGCTTCAAGCAAAATGTCTGGCCCAAACACTTGCTTCTCTCCAGGCTGATTCCATTGCAACGGAGTTCTACAACTCCTTCCATAAAGCGCCTGAAACGGTGACATCTTCAAACTGGCCTGGTAACTGTTGTTATAGGAAAACTCTGCATAAGGCAATCGCTTGTCCCATCCGGACTGATCTTGCAACGCACAGGCTCTCAACATGTCTTCAAGAATTTGATTGGTTCTTTCAGTCTGACCATCTGTCTGCGGGTGATAAGCTGAACTGAAATTCAGATGTGTGCCCAAAGCTTCATGCAACTGCTGCCAGAAATGAGAGGTGAACTGCGTTCCTCTGTCTGACACTATCTTCTTTGGCACACCATGAAGACAAACGATCCGAGACATATACAACTCTGCCAATACTGCACTGTTGTAGCTGGTCTTGACAGGTATGAAGTGGGCTGACTTGGTCAAACGGTCCACTACTACCCAAATGGAATCGTAGCCAGCTCGAGTGCGAGGCAATCCGACTATGAAATCCATACCAATTTCATCCCATTTCCACTGAGTGATCTGCAACGGTTGCAACAATCCAGCAGGTCTCTGGTGTTCTGCCTTAATTCTTCGACAACTATCGCACATAGCCACATGCTCTGCGATTTCCCTCTTCATTCCGTACCACCAGAATTTCTTCTTCAGATCCTGATACATCTTCTCACTGCCAGGGTGAATCGAATAGGCTGTCTCATGAGCTTCCTTGAGAATCAACTCCCGAATGGACTGGACATAGGGAACACACAAGCGGTCTCTGAACCATATCACGCCTTCTGCATCTTCTCGAAAATCTTTGCCTTTGCCTTCTAGAATCAGTCGCCGGATCTCACTGATTTTCTCATCATTCTTCTGCGCTTCTTTGATTTCGCGCTCCAAGGTAGGTTCCAATTCAACTGTGACTCCTCGCGAATTGTTCAGAAAACCGAGACTCAACCTGTCGAACTCCTTGGCCAACTCATAAGGCATCGGACGAGCAACCATCAGATTGACTTGACTCTTTCTGCTCAAAGCATCTGCCACTACGTTTGCCTTGCCTGGATGGTAATGGATCTCCAACTCATAATCTTTGATCAACTCTAACCATCTTCGCTGCCTCATGTTCAACTCTGACTGAGTGAATATGTACTTCAGACTCTTGTGGTCTGTGTAAACATCACATTTCTGTCCATACAGATAGTGCCTCCATGTCTTCAGTGCGTGAACCACTGCTGCCAACTCTAGATCATGGATTGGGTAATTCTTCTCATGAACCTTCAACTGTCGGGACGAGTAAGCCACAACTCTTCCCTCTTGCATCAACACACATCCCAAACCTGTGTAGCAAGCATCACAATACACCGAGAAGGGCTTGTGCACATCAGGCAAGACTAGGACAGGCGCTGTAGTCAACTTCTCTTTCAGCGCTTCAAAGGCCTCTTGGCATTTCTGGGTCCACTTGAACTCAACTTTGTTGCCTAGCAACGCTGTCATTGGTTTCGCAATCTTCGAAAACCCTTCAATGAATCGCCGATAATATCCGGCCATTCCAATGAAGCTCTTGATTCCTCTAGCATCTGTTGGCGCTTTCCAGTTCAGAATGTCTGCCACTTTCTTCGGATCCACAGCCAATCCTTCCTTGTTGATTATGTGACCCAAGAACAAGACTTCACTGATCCAGAACTCACACTTACTCAACTTTGCATACAACTGGTGCTCTCGCAATCTCTGCAACACCATCCTCAAATGATCTGCGTGCTCTTCTTCGCTTTGAGAATAAATCAGAATGTCATCAATGAATACCACCACAAACTTATCAAGGTAATCCATGAATACACTATTCATCAAGTTCATAAAGAATGCTGGCGCATTGGTCAAACCAAAAGACATCACTGTAAACTCATACAAACCATACTTGGAAATGAATGCCGTCTTCGGAATGTCCGAAGGTCGGATCCTGAGCTGATGATAACCTGACCTCAGATCAATCTTGGAGAACACGCTGGCTCCTCTCAACTGGTCGAACAGATCTTCTATTCTGGGCAAAGGATACTTGTTCTTGATCGTGACCTCATTCAAAGCTCGATAATCGATGCACATCCTCTTGGTGCCATCTTTCTTCTCCACAAATAGGACAGGGGCGGCCCAAGGCGAGGTGCTTGGCCGAATGTAACCTTTCTCTGACAGCTCATCAATTTGCTTCTTAAGCTCATCCAACTCTGGTCCAGATATTCTGTAAGCTCTCTTAAAGATGGGGGCGGTTCCAGGAAGAAGCTCTATAGCAAACTCAACTTTCCGCTCT
The DNA here is from genome assembly GCF_902167145.1 of Zea mays. Taxonomy (NCBI): domain Eukaryota; kingdom Viridiplantae; phylum Streptophyta; class Magnoliopsida; order Poales; family Poaceae; genus Zea; species Zea mays. The sequence continues at coordinate 46,476,013 of NC_050104.1, forward strand.
GGCGGCATACCCGGTAAATCCTTTGGAAACACATCTGGGAATTCGGAAACAACCTTGATACTCTCGATCGGGTCTGCTTCACTGCTATCGACAGCCATCTGATAACAACTTCCTTTCTTTGGCTCAGGCGGGACTAACTCGGTCACCACTTCCTCTCCTAGTGGGGACACCAACTCGATTGTCCTTTGATCACAATTGATAACTGCCTGATACTTATCTAGCCAATTCATCCCTAGGATGACATCTATTCCCTGAGTACCCATTACTATAAGGTTGGCGGGAAATGCTATCCCCCTTATTTTCACACTTATATTCAAACAAATGCTATCGGCTCGAATTCTACCACCAGCTGAGTCAATTTGAATGGGGGTTGACATGGTAGTAATTGGAAGATTATGTGCTTCTACCCATGATGCAGTAATGAAAGAATGCGTTGCTCCAGTATCAAATAACACTTCTGCAATATGGGAGTCGACTGGGAACATACCTACTATCATGCCGGGGGTCTCCTGAACTGCTTCAGCTTCCAAATGGTTCAGTCTTCCATGATTATAGCGCGGCTGAGAGCGATTGCCTGCTCCAGGCTGAGACACGTTCTGCTTTGCTGGGGCATTGGGGCCTGACTGCTGCTGGGCTGCCTTCTTCGGACATTGCATCACCCAATGGCCTTGCTCTCCACAGTGGAAACATGCTCTGTTTCCAACCTGAACTAGTGCTGCCTGACTGTTCTGCTGATTTGCTGGGGCAGGAAGACGAGGTGCTTGCTGATTCTGCCTCGGAAACTGACCTCCTGACTGGTTGCTCTGACGGTTCTGGTACTGGTTCTGAGGGTACTGCCTTTGAAACTGCTGATGCTGCTGAGGTGGACGCTGGTTCTGCCTGAACTGCTGAGGTTGATTGCCTGAGAAACGAGGACGACTGCTGCTTCCAGGCTGGGGTCCACTGATCTTGCGTTTACGATCTTCCATCTCCTTACGCTTTCTCTCCGTCATGATTGCTCTATCAATCAGGTGCTGGAATGTCGGGAAGGTGTGATTCATCAGTTGATACTGCAGAGGGTCAACCAAGCCTCTCAGAAAACGGTACTGTCGCTTGGCGTCGGTGTTGACATCTTCAGGAGCATAGCGAGACAATTGCAGAAACCTGTCTCGATACTCACTGACAGACAATGGCCCTTGCTTGAGGGCCAGGAACTCCTCCTTCTTCACTGTCATCAGACCTGCAGGGACATGGTACTGACGAAAGCTACCTCTGAATTCTTCCCAAGTGATGGCGTCAGGATGGGCATGGTTGGCGAGGTAAGACTCCCACCATGACTGGGCTGCTCCTCTCAACAGACGGGGACCATACAGAACTTTCTCCCTGTCATCGCACTGAGCGGTATGCAACTCCCGTTCCACAGTGCGCAGCCAATCTTCAGCATCCATAGGGTCAGAAGAATGAGCGAACGTTGGTGGATGACCTCTCATAAATTCAGCACGCTTGTCTCTGGGCATCTGAGGCATCTGAGGCATCTGAGGCTGAGGTGGTGCTTGCTGCTGCTGCTGCTGCTGCTGCTGAATGGCGGCAAAAGTCTGACCGATGGCTTGAACTGCCTGAGTCTGCATCAGAAACATCTGCTCGATCGACATCGGGGGCGGGGGTGGCAGGTGCTGCTGCTGGGGCACCTCTTCCTGTTGAGCGGCTCGCTCCTGCTGAGCACGCCTTCCTCCTCTGCGCCTGTTCTCTGACATCTGCAGAACGCAACCACACATCAGAACTGATCTAGCAAATCTTGCAGCATAAGAAAAGAGGAGAGAATTCTTCAACAGCACTGAACAGATGAGCATCTTCACTGATCTCCAACACAGACCACACAGCTTCTCAGATAGAAAGGAAAGTAGAATAAAGGGGTTTCCCAACTATATAACTAACTCCATTAACATAATATGTAAACCAAAATGCAGGGGATACCCACACTCTGGTGACAATCATTACAAAGATCCAAACCAAACATAGTTCATCATGACAAACATAAATGCACAGGATATAGCAAACTACCCTGTCTAACTAAGACTAACTAAGACTGAGACTAGAGCTAAAACTGAAGCTTCTACGTATATATTTCGTATTAATTACAAGATCCAACTCTAACGAGCTATGGTTCTAGAGTTATCTTGGTCTTGCAGTCGGGATTGCCATAAGGCTGGTGTCCACGCTGAGGTGAGCGGTACGGGTGCTGAGTCCCGACGGGAGCGGGGGAACCACCATCCAAGTGACGACGTTCCGCGCGCTCAGCCCGCAGCAGGGCGATCTCAGCACGAGCCCTACTCAGCTCATCTAATGCATGGTCCAGCTCCGTGTTTAGCACGGCGGCTAGGTTGACTGTGCTGCTCAACCTAGGATTGCCCTCACCGACAGGTGAGACAATCACGCCTCCTGTGCTGCCAGATGAACGGCGGGGGTAATACTTCAGGTCAAGACCGTCAGCTGCCCCACCGAAAACCGAGCAGTAGTGCGAAAGCGCACGCCGTGCAGCATCTTGCATGGCTGCCTCAGCTGAGTCCCGTTCAGAGATAGAATAGTGCTCTGAGCAGGCCTCCGCACCCTGGAGACTGTCCTCCGGGCAGCGCACCAAGCAAGTTGCCTCCCAGCGGTCCGGGTAGACCCCGCGACTGTGCTGGTAGACCACACAGCGATACTCGACGGACCAAGTATGCCGGTCGAATGCCCGACGTAGCAGGGTGTCGAGCGCATCGTGGAAGTGACACCCGCGAGCAGCGTCGCGAGTGATGGGTCGAGCAACCCATCCTTCCGGCTCAGGATTAGCAGAGAAGTCGGTGTCGTGGCTCGAGCTGTCGTCGCCATCTCCGTCGTCTGGGTCTCCTCCAGCAGCTACTCCAGAAGCTGGGGCGCCCAGTGGTGGTGCAGGGGGCGGCTCCAGAGGAAGCACAGGGGAGCAGCTCCTCACAGACTCTATCTCCTGGTGGAGCGAGAAGGAAGAGCTCTGCTGCTCCTGTCGTCGACGTTCCTGCTCCTCACGCAGGCGGTGGTGTAGTCTCTCCAAGTGGCTGGACTGTCCGGCCACGGGACGGCGAAGCGGACGCTCAGCAAGGCGGGAGGGTAAGAAGGGGATGACTGACTTTTGTGCAGTGTGTCTAAGTCGAGCCATCTACAAAAGACATCGCAAGCAAAAGGGTGAGAACAGAATTAATATGACCAGCAAATAATGAATCATAAGTAAATGAAGGATTAGAATAAAACATGATTTTCAGCAAGGTATAGTATATAGTAGAACATAGGTTTGGTCGGTATGACCAACTTTTGAAGGGATATCAAAGTCAAGGCAGAGACAGAGGTCTATAGTCCTTAGAACGACCATTCTACTCTAGGTTAGCGGTCCTACAGTCAGCACGGCTCTGATACCACTTATGTCACACCCGGTTTTTAAAAGGCAAACCGAATGCGAACCATGTACGTGCCAGGATCAGTTATTCACGTACACAGCAGTTACATAATATGGACATCATCACACAGTGCTCAAAATAGTATTAATAAGGGAAATAGTCGGTTACATCATACGTCTGAGACGTCCATATAGTTCTTACAATAAATCAAAGTGCGGAAAAGAAACGTAGATAACGCGGCCTTCACAGGCAGCCGACTGGGGGTTGCCGCTAACCCACACCTAGAACTCGTCGTAGTCTTGGAACTCCTGGAAGTCTCCTTCCACAGCTTCATCTTCGCCTGAGCAGTGGTTGCAATGCTGACAACCTGGGGGGGTTTGGTGTGTAGAGCAAGGGTGAGTACACATCAACATACTCAGCAAGTATCCTGTTTGGCTGTAGTGGACTAGCTTTATGTGGGGATAAGTCAAGCAGTTGCTTTTAGTTGGTCAGATTATTACTTACTAGTAGAAAGCCAAGTTTTAGCATTAACCCAAGTTATTAACCCAAACGTACTCCTTTCCAAACGGAAAGAGTACCACTTACCAACATCATAATCATAACCAGAATCAACAATCTCATAACCACCTGTACCGAAGTATCTCTGATCAAGTACCACTAATCACTGGAGCTCCCTTGGCCGCTCATAACCGTGAGCACGGCTGATATATCAGTTTCATAACACTCTGCAGAGGTTGTGCACTTTACCCACAAGCCGTGATTCCCTCTCTGGCCCGGGCTTGCAAGACCCTTATTCACTCCCGAGGTGAATGGCCAGGGATTCACTACGAAGCCTTTACAAAGATTCCCCGGGGCTGTAGCCACCCGTTAGGTTTCCTAAATGCACCGCACTCCTCCCCAAGGGGCGAACCCAAACTTGGCAGAGCGAGCCGCATACACCGAGCCCCATTGACGGCACGACGGCTAAGTGAACTACACCCCGGATCCTCTAATTATTCAGCTAAGGGCACCCCATTCCACCCTTATGGTTGCACTGTTTTCCCGGGCGGTCATCCATAGAACAGGTCCTTACGGAGAGGCACTCGAGAAACCGCTCGAGCCCCCTTGAAGACCACAAGTATCACATCGTAATAAGAGAAGGGAAAACAGCGTATCATAGATAACCATATCATGTTCATTGATTAGAGTTTGAGCAATAGCATAAAGCTAAACAGTAATAATCCAACCCAAATAGGTAAACAAGGACATGGATAACAAAACTAGTCAATCCTTAGGCATAAATGTGTAAAGCGGGAGGTGAATTAAATAATGAATAGGACATAGATAGGTCAAGGGACACTTGCCTCCACCAAACGACTGCTGCTCAGGGGCTTCTCCTGCGAGTTCCTCGGGCTCTTCAACCGGATCGTTCTCTATGCGATTGCAAACATACATACATCCATCCACATTTAATACAAAAGAACAGTACACCATACAAGAGAACAAATAAAATGAGTATGCATCTAGTATGACATTCGATATCGCATTCGTTATGGTTAGAAAGAAACGGGAAAGGGTCTCGCAGGGGGGGTTAAATCTTATGCACTAACGATCAATTACAATTGGTTCTTAAAAAAAGACTTCGGTTACATATACACTAATGGAAACCTAATCACTTTAAGTTGATCAACATTGCACGAGATAAACAATTAACTACATGAATCAATTAGTATAACGAAATTTTAAATTAAACTTCCTATTTCAATAACATTAACAATGATTAGCTACCTAAAATAAAATAATTATGATCACAGAAAGTAAATAAAATAAAATAAAAAAAAATAAAAAAAACAGAGGGGGGGGGGGGCGGTTGAACCGGCGGCCAGGCGAGCGCGCGGGGGGGGGGGGGGGGGTCGGGCTAGCCAGGCGGCCGAGCCGGCCAAGCGGCCAGGCGAGCGCGCGGCCAAGGCGGCCAGGGGGCGCGCCGGCCAGGACGGCCAGGGGGCCAGGGGGCTGGGCGGGCGGACGGCTGGGCGGCCAGGGGGCGCGCCGGCGGGGGGCACGGCCGGGGGCTGGCCGAGCCGGCCAGGGCGCGGCCGGGCGGGGCGGGCCGAGCCGGCCATGGCGGCGGCCATGGCGCCGAGCGGCAAGGGGAAAGGGGAGGGGGGCTGGGGAGGGAGGAGAGGGGGAGGGGGAGGGGGCTCACCGGCGACGGGGACGGGGCGGGGCGGCCGAGCGGGGCGGCCGATCGGCGACGGGGAGGGGCGGCGCTAGGGCAGGGGGTAGGGGCGGCGGCGGCTTAGGGTGAGGGAGAGAAAATGAGAGAAAATGAGAGAAAATGAGAGGGAGGGAGAAAGAATTGGGGGAAAAAGGGGAGGTGGGGGGGGCGGCATGGGCCAATTGGGCCCAAGGGGGGGCGCCAGGGGCGGCTGGGCCGGCCGGGGTCGGCCCACGACGCGGGAGAGAGAGAGAAAGAGGAGAGAGAAAGAGAGAGAGAAAAGAGAAAGAAAAGATCTTCTCTTCATTTTCGAAATCCGATCTTTCCACATGAATGCATTTGCACTTTCAAAGCAATCAAAAGAAATGCAAGGTTCGGCATGGTGCATCAAACAACATAAAGTATTTAGGGTTTTCTTACACGGGAAATCCAAACCGAATCCCGCTAGAACTTTGGAAAAGGTCAAGGTTTAGCGAGGGCAAAAGAAAAAGAAAAGGTAACGCCCGAATTTGGCGAGTAAAGAAAAGAAAAAATTCAACTGCAAAATTCGGGGCGTTACACTGTTCTTCTCCTATGGTGGGGTTTATGTATCGCAAGGGTGAGCTCACAAAAGATCATAGCTCAACAAGTTGTGGGGATTAATGTGCATGAACTCACCAAAGGTGGGAGCTCATGTGAAGTGTAAGTCTGATCAATAAATACTGGTTGAAGCTGAGCGTTGCTTTTAATAAGTTGGTCAAATTTTATTAGCAGTTACTAAATGTAAGTGTATACCAACCTAAACTTCAATTATCCTAACTATGAGAAGCTCGACGAAGGGGCTGAAGGGATAAAAAGAAAAGAATAGTCAGCATTCTGAGTAGGCAAGCTGCCCGATTAATAAAGGAAGATGAAAAAGCGTTGAAGAAACCAAGAACAGCGCAAGAGCCAAAGGCAGCAATTTCTAAGAAGCGAAAGCTTAGCATAGTGCCTTCTTCTGAGCCGAAGGCGGGGGAAGAAGCTCATTCGACGCCCTCTACTGGCAAAGTAGCAGAAATTCTGAAGGTAATGACTGACTCCCCACCCTTAAAGCTGCTAAGTCCACTGGGATGAGAACTGACACAATTTTTACAGAAGAAAGGACAACCTTCGGCTACAGAGGAGAAAGTGAAAAACCAAAGAAACGACGAATAGTAAATGTGATGCAAGCCATTGAACGCACACCGCCTTCAGCTTCGACAGCTAAGACTATGACTGCTACGGGTACCGAAGCTAAAGCTGTTGTTGCTATCGAAGCCAAGGACGCCAGTGAAGCGGAAGCTACAATGTTGGTGTTGGGGACTTGCTCTCAAATGCTATGAATTAAGAACAAGGCAACATAGAATGTTAAATGTTAATGCCCTTCGTCCTTCAAAGCATTATTTCCCTTAGGATATAATGATCTTCAGACGAAGGTCATGAAAGACATACCTTCATTACCGCGATATATGTTAATAGAAGAAGAAGCATATGAAATATGAGAGACGACATGAACAATCATATAACATTATTAATTCATTCTCATCATATTATCATGGCGAGACAGAAACAATATTGAATTATAGATATACCTTCGGCTTGATAGAAGGCAAAAGTACAAGTGTGAGGCACAAACGAATACAAATCAGCGTGAACAGTATGGGGATACTGTTCATCTATTTATAGGCATAGGGCACAACCTGTGTAAATTTACATTCATGCCCTTTATATTTGCTATTGACTCATGGATAAACCATCGAGGACTAAATAGCCTTTTCCCCTTTAGGTCGGTTCCTTTTTCCGCCACTTAGCCGAAGCTCCCTCACGCGTAGCTTCGGAGCAACACCAGCTTTCGTCACAACCATGTTCCTCTCATTGTGTATGCTTTTAACCCAAGTCCGAAGGTACCTGTTCATATATCACACTTGGAAGATATTGTTAAGTCACATTTTTGAGGACCTTCGAAAGACGAAGGCCCCCAACAGTAGCCCCTCATAGTATTAATTTGTTAAGATAACGAATTCAGACTGCGACATGGATAAAGGTCTGAAAAAACACCTTCCCTTTGCTAGAATAGCAACAGTCAATGACAGACGGGGCCCTCCAATTTGAAGCGCACTGGACGAATAGGAACTCACACCGACTACATTTGTTATGCTGCTTGTGCCATTTGCTTTATTTTCTCAATTTTATAGCTCTTGTCCACTAGCGCTTGCTAATTATTCAAGCTCCCTGAGCTTCGGTTTAAAAGACGCATTTTCATCATTTCTGAAGAAAAAATGTCTCAAGACAAGAAGGTTTCTATTGAGACGAAGCTAACTGAAGAGAGGAAGCTTTTTGAGGAGAAAAAGATTGTGGATTCTTACATTGTTGGATTTGTCGAATTGATGGCAAAAACAAATACGGAGAAGATTACTAAAGAGATACTGGAGGGCTTGTCCTAAGATACTGGTGATAGCGATAACTTTGATGTGGAAAGTGGGGACGAAGATTCTGAGGATCGACCCTGGAGGCCAAGTCATTCAATCTTCGGAAAATCGACCATCAGACAGAGTCATCTCGAAAACATGAGGGGAAGATATTTTCGGGATATGTCTATTGTGAGAGCTGGTGGAGACAACAACGTCCCTGCCCCTGAGGAGAACGAAGTTATGATTTTCTGAAGCTTCTTCAAGGCTGGGCTTCGGTTTTCTTTAAGCAAGTTTGTTGTTGAAGTGCTGAAGACGTACCAAATCTTCCTTCATCAAATCACCCTCGAAGCCAAAATAAGGATGGGGATTTTTGTCTTGGCAGTAAGGAGCCAAGGGCTAGAGTCAAGCGCAAAGTGTTTATGCAATATGCATGAACTATTATATGAAACGAAGGCCATGGGTAAAGAACAGTACCACAACAACTTCTGTTGTTATGGGTTTATCGCCCGCCCCAACGCAAGCCACCCAGTGCCAACATTTCGAAAGAGATGGCCCGGAGCTTGGATGGAGGAATGGTTTTACGTGAAGAATGATTTGTCAGCGAGGGAAGACATTAAGGAAGTCATCATGTGCCCCATTTTGTCCCGCTTCGGCCTCCGAAGGCCGAAAGTTGAAATTGATGACACAGCCGAAGCGTGTCAGAGAGCCTTCAATACTGTTTGCTCTTTTATTGGGACAAGAGATCTAATTCAAGAACATATAGCCTTTAGGGTGTGGCCGCTTGTAGAAAGCTGGGAAATGCCGAAGGAGACCATCACTAACTCTAGCGAAGGTGATTTGGTCCGGCTGAAGTACACATTCAGGTTTGGGGATAAGTTTGATGAACCAAATGATGATTGGCTAAAATGTATCGAAGCTACAAGTGATGAACTGCTTGGAGCGTACTCAAAAAAGGAAGACAATGCCTTGTCCGCAGCCTTCGGAGGTCGGAATAAGAAAAGGTTAAACAGGGTATTTGGTGCTATTGGCTTCATATACCCTGACTATTGCTACCTGCTGCGAGGGCAAGGGGTAAAAAGGAAGATTGCTGCTTCGGCTATTACGGCTGAGCCAAAGAGGAAGAAGATGAAGGTTCTGACTCACCGGCCGCATTACATCAAACCGGCTGCGATACCTGAATTTGGCGAAGGGGCCTCCTCGGCCACCAAGACAAAAGAAACTGCTCCTCCTGCGCAGAGGATTGAAGATCCAGCTACAGTGCCGAAGTGACCTTTAGCTGAGCTAGTTGAGATGAAGGCTGGTAAGGGTAAAGCTGAAGAGTCAAATATTGAAGAAATCAAAGTGCTAGAAATTTTGAGCCCTTCATCGGAGGTAACAGTGCTGAAGGCTCAAAAGAGCTCCGCGGCAACTCCTAAGAGGAGAAGGATGGCGAATGTGCTAGATGTTGTGCTGGAGACAGCAAACACCTTGAGCTCTACTCCTTCAAGAAAACTTGCCGAAGCTTCCAAAACGTAACCCGAAGCTGAAACAAAGCAAGCAGAAGTCGAAGCTGAAACGAAGAAGGCAAAAGTCGAGGCTGTAGTAATTCAATCTGAAACCGAAGCTAGGCCTTCAGTGCCCCCTGAGATAGAGCCTGCCGTAGTTGAAGAAAAGGCAACCGAGCAAATTGAATCTGAAAAGGTCGAAACTCCTGCTTCTGAAGCTTTAAAGGAAAGCACTAACTACATCATTCGCCATGCTTCGGGGAAGAGACTTTCTCAAGAAGAAAAGGTAGAAGCACTACACTATGCCCAAAAATTAAAATACCCGAAGGGGGCATTAGTGTACAATGGCAGTGGGGAAGAAGATTTTCTATACTGTCTCCTGGATAACAAAGAGATATCCGTCTGCCGGGAGATAGGTAGAAGCATTGGATTCCCGAAGCTGGAGGATGGCCTTTCGATCTTATCGAAGGATGAGCTTGCTAACAGCTTGGCGTATAATAGCATAAAGGTATAAGAGTTATAATTAAACTTAAAAATGGGGTATTTTATTTGTCATACTTATTCTTTCTCCCATTTGCAGGGCCTGATTCTTAGCAACACACTAAGGGCCCAGAAAAACATTGAAGATGAAGGATATACAATGGCTCTGAACAACCTTCATTCGGAGGTAATTGAATTAAGGAACGAAGGTCTTCAAAAAGACAAAATCTTGATTTCATTAGTAAACAAAGTGAAAGAAGATGAAGCTAGTTTCAAGGCTCAGGCCGAAATCCAGAAGAATGAAATCGAAGATCTTCGGAAACAGTTGGCAGAAACTAAAGAAAAATGTGCTCTCGCGGAAGCTAACCGAGAGAGCAGCGAATATTGGAAAAATTATTTAGAGAAGACAGTTGAAGAACTTCGCGCATCCAAGGAAAGATGTTTTGAAAAATCTTTGGGCTACGTGGAGAAAATAAAGGCTAGCTTCGCCAACGTGGGCGCCTACTCTAACGAAGATAACTTCATACGAGGCGACCCTGAAGGTGTTATCGAATGGATAAGTGGATAAGCCGAAGCTTTTGAAGAAATTCTAAGCGATCGCGGGGATGTGTGCGCATTCTTCGGTGCAAGGGGTATTTCAGCCATCCTAGAGAAGACGGGATGCGACCATGTCAAGACTCTGGCCCAGGCCAAAGCTGCCTTCTCTATGGATGATACAAAAGATCCCTCGGCTGAAGCAAGTTTAATGGGCGGGAAATTTTATAATGACATCTGGGTAAATGGTGGCCAAGAGATGGCGCACGAAATTATGAAGAAAAGCGAGAAAGACATCCATGACGCCCGAGTACAAGCAAAACAAGCTGAGGAAGCTACAGAGCGTGAGAGACGTATATGTATTGTTTTCGCGGCATCTAGCTTTGGCATTTGTTTTTACAGCTTCGGACTGATTAATAATTTTTTTACTATAGCTGAATTATCTCCGCCACCGGAACCGTTCGATCCCCTGGCCGACCCAGAGACGAAGAAAGCACTGGAAATCATCAACATGGCTGAATCTATCGTTGACGAAGTTGTCAACAAATTGCTAAATGAAGTTGCAGAGAAGATTCTGAAAGAAGACTAGCGTTTATTGTAACAATATTTTTAGATGGACAGTGTATCTTTGTTGTAACAAAACTGTAATATTTTTATGTGTATATTTTTGAATGTAATATGTAAATTATTTGTAATTCACTTCTTTGCGATGCATGAAACTTTATATACATACCGTTTTTGAGCCTTCGGCGAAAAAACATCTTTCCTTCTTTTCATGCTTCGTAAAGAAAAAAATCCTTGCTTCGTGAAAATATTCATGCTTCGTAAAAATATCCATACTTCGTAAACAAGGAATCCCTTCTTTTGCAACATAGCTGACGAAGTTGTATTTCTCAGCTTACTTTGTGCCTTGGCACATTTTCATTTTTACAAAGCGTTCTTTCGAAGATAAACCTTGTATTCAGTTCGTGTCATTGGTGCGATATGATGTACGATGTGATGCTATGCAGGATGATGTGATGATATGATGCGAAAAATGATGCTAATGCCGAAGACACACACCCACACGTCCACGCTGAAACACACAATCTGTGCGTCCCCTTAAGAACGATCAAAATCTCTTTGCCGTTTATTTTTCGGCTTCACCGCTTATTTTTCGGTGTAAGTTCTGCATCCCCTTAGGAACGTCTTTTGAACTTCTTCGCCTTCTATTTCGGCGGTATAAGTTCTGCATCCCCTTAGGAACGTCTTTTGAACTTCTTCGCCTTATATTTCGGCGGTATTTGGCTCTGCATTCCTTTTGGAACGACTTTTGAGCAGAAAAACTTACACTGCGCTCCCTTAGGAACGACTTTTTGTAGCTTCGGCAAAACTTACACTGCGCTCCCTTAGGAACGACTTTTGAGCTTCGAAATTTTTTGAGCTTTGTAAGTCTGTGAAGAAGATACCTTTCATCCTGATAGAAGCGAAACTATTACAAGGAATTAAAACTATATTTACATTAATTGTTCCTTATTGAAAAGCAAAATGACATAAAGCATAAAAGTATTTCAGGGGTAGGATATTGCTCAATAAATGTGTTTCGATTCTAGCACAGTACTGTTGACTGGACGAGCTTCAGATTCCTCCCTGAAGTCCCGTTGTTGCTGGGTGTGCTGGCGCCCTTCTGGCTGCTGGCTTCGGGAGTAGGTCAGTTGTAGTGGTGGTGGGGGTGGGAGTTGTGGCCAGGAAGCCTGTGAATGGCTAGTAGAAGCAACAAAAGCTGCAGGGTGATTGCCCACATACTCTGGTATGTAGGGAGAGTGGCACGAAGTAGTGTGCAAGACCTGCTTCGGCTGATTGTGTCGAGCGTCGGCTTCTGCAATCTCCTTTTGCTTCTGAATATTGATTTGACACATTCTTGTAGCATGTCCCTTGTCCTCACCACAGAATAAGCAGTAGATCTTCCTCGGCTGATCCCCAAACCTTCCTCCAAAGCCCCTGGCGCCTCTACCCCTTGGAGCTGGTGGTCTGAAAGAACTTTGTTGTTGCCCCGAAGATTGTGAGGTGTATTGTGACCTCTGAGGCTGGCTCCCTTTGTCGTCGTTCTGACTGGAGCCGTGAATCGACCTGACATGCCTCGGTTGAATTCGTCCTATGAAGCCCCTGGTCATCTCAGAGAATCTGTATGCTTCCTCCCTTCTTTGGCGGAAGTCGTTATCAGTCCGAATGTATTCATTCATCTTCTGGAGCAGCTTCTCCAGAGTCTGTGGGGGCTTTCTGGTGAAATATTGAGCAGTAGGTCCTGGCCGAAGGCCCTTGATCATGTCCTCAATGACAATTTCATTGGGCACTGTAGGCGCTTGTGCCCTCAGTCGCAAGAACCTTCGGACATATGCCTAAAGGTATTCTTCATGGTCTTGCATGCACTGGAACAGAGCCTGAGCTGTGACTGGCTTCGTTTGAAAGCCTTGGAAACTAGTAACCAGCATGTCCTTGAGCTTCTGCCACGACGTGATAGTCCCTGGCCGAAGAGAATAATACCATGTCTAGGCTACATTCCGAACTGCCATGATGAAGGACTTCGCCATGACTGCGGTATTGCCCCCGTACGAAGATATAGTTGCTTTGTAATTCATCAGAAACTGCTTTGGATCTGAGTGCCCATCATACATAGGAAGCTGAGGTGGCTTGTATGATGGGGGCCATGGAGTAGCCTGCAGTTCTGCTGCCAAGGGAGAAGCATCATCAAAAGTAAAGGTATCATGATTAAAATCATCATACCATCCATCTTCATTGAATAAGCCTTCTTGACGAAGCTCCCTGTGCTGGGCCTTCGGTCTTGTTCATCTTGAACAAGATGACACACTTCTTCAGTAGCTTTGTCGATCTTCCTTTGAAGATCAGCCAGCCACGCCATCTTCTCCTTCTTCCTTTGCACTTGTTGATGAATGATTTCCATATCCCTGATCTCTTGGTCCAACTCCTCCTCCTGGAGTGTTGGACTAGTGGCTTTTCTCTTATGGCTTCGAGCCTCTCAGAGAGAGAGAGAGTTTCTTGATTTGTGTCTAGTGGCTACAGCGCGGCAGCCCCTGGTGCTGAATCTTTCTTCGACGGCATGACGAAGGTCAGGGCTTGCCGAAGGTGGTCGAGTGAGTTCACCAGAGGTGGGCGCCAATGTTGGGGACTTGCTCTCAAATGCTATGAATTAAGAAGAAGGCAACATAGAATGTTAAATGTTAATGCCCTTCATCCTTTGAAGCATTATTTCCCTTAGGATATAATGATCTTCAGACGAAGGTCATGAAGGACATACCTTCATTACCGCGATATATGTTAATAGAAGAAGAAGCATATGAAATATGAGAGACGACATGAACAATCATATAACATTATTAATTCATTCTCATCATATTATCATGGCGAGACAGAAACAATATTGAATTATAGATATACCTTTGGCTTGATAGAAGGCAAAAGTACAAGCGTGAGGCACAAACGAATACAAATCAGCGTGAACAGTACGGGGGAACTGTTCATCTATTTATAGGCATAGGGCACAACCTGTGTAAATTTACATTCATGCCCTTTATATTTGCTATTGACTCATGGATAAACCATCGAGGACTAAATAGCCTTTTCCCCTTTAGGTCGGTTCCTTTTTCCGCCACTTAGCCGAAGCTCCCTCGCGCGTAGCTTCGGAGCAACACCAGCTTTCGTCACGACCATGTTCCTCTCATTGTGTATGCTTTTAACCCAAGTCCGAAGGTACCTGTTCATATATCACACTTGGAAGACATTGTTAAGTCACGTTTTTGAGGACCTTCGGAAGACGAAGGCCCCCAACAGTCGGATATTGATAGGATTATATCAGATGTAGTTAAAGATGTTATTGCAGAGGAGGACATGGCCACAGCGCTAGATAAAGAAAGGGGAATTGATTCTGGTCCTTCGGGCGAAGAAGATTTCGACCTTCGGCACCTAGGCGGTCAGGAGCTTTCGGAAGAAGAAAAATTGGAGCTAAAAGAATTTGCCATGTCGTGCGGATACCAACCGGGAACTTTGAACTTCAGCGGGGTTGATGAGGAGATCTTAGGGTGTATCCGCGACCGCGCCGGGGCAAAGATAGCCAGCACTTTATCAAAGAGTGTTGGCTTCCCAAAGCTAGAAACTGATATCAGCTGCTACAGACGGCAACATATTGTCGGTAGTTTATTTTATTCCAACTTCAAGGTGAGACCTATGGCTAGGTTATTATTATTATTATTATCTTTGTGGTGAATTAAATGTTCTGACTATAATTTGTTGTTGCAGAGTATGCTGCTAAGCAAAGCGTTAAAAATGTAGCAGGATAACGAAGATAGGAAAAACGAAATTATAATTGAAGGATTGAAAAGTAAGATAAAAGATCTTGAAGCTTCTCTAGAGAAGAAGGATTTCCTGCTGCAAGCGGTCGAAGGCTCCCTCGTGGAAGCACAATCTCAAAACACTAAATTAAGCGAGGAACTTGACAATGCTCGAACAATTTTGAACAAAAAATCAGAGCGCTTCGACCAAGAAATAGAAGAACTGCAATCAAGGGCTGAAGCCGAAGCTGAGAAAAACACGAAGCTCTGTGAGTCTATGAAAGACCTTCGGAACAAGTGCACGGACTTCGCCACCCGCTGTGTGAACCGACTGAAAGGAATATTCAACTCAGTTGGGGCTACCTCTGAAGAAATTGCTCCTTCGGCTGAAGATATCCCCAAGGATTTCGATCATATTGAAAACGAAGTTGAAGCTCTCGATGAGGTTATAGCTGGGCACAGGGATTTCTGTGCTCTGTTAGCTTCTCGTGGCACAGCTACTGCGTTTTTGAAGGCCAGATGTACTCATGCAAAACGGTTTACAAGCCAACCTTTAGCCTTTCAACGTCAGATTTGGTTAATATTCCCTTTGAAGCCCAAAGCATCGGCAACAGGTTCATTACTCAAATTTGGGCAAAGGGCGGCGTGAGCTAGCTGGAGACGAAGCTCGGAAACTACTTAACTCAGTATGAAGCTTTTATCTTTATCTTTTTACCTTGGTTTACCTTTATTGGATTGTCGACCGCCTTATACCTTTATCTATCTGTAGGATGGTGGTGCCGAAGACCGTTAGACTGAAGCATGTGCCGAAGGTCCTAAAGATTAGGATTCCCGTCTTGCATTTATTTGTAGATAAACTTAGACATCTATTTGGCAAAAGATTGTAATTTTGAGCAGAATATTGTACATATTTATGCATAACTTGTAATATAATCTTACCTCTTCGTCTATGTATGAATTGCTTTGTTGTGGAAGAAACCAATACTTTCAATTTTTTAGCTGAAGGCGAAAAACACCTTCCCTTCTTTTCGTTCACATCAAAGCATTTTTTCATTAAAGACGAAGTGCCTCCATATACGATGAAATTTTCTCTGAGCAAAGCATTTTTGTATTCAATGAAGCATTTTGTCACCATAGAGAGGCATCATCTTTTTTTTCTTTTCTGTCAATGCCTGTGCTTCGTGTCATGATGATGATAATGATCCTACGAATGTCTAATGATTGCTTATATGAATGCAAAAATGATGTGGTGAGACATGCAAATGTATGTCACAAACACACACAACACCACACCCAGACTCTGCATCCCCTTAGGATCGACTTTGGAGTCTCTTCACCTTTTACTTAGGTGATATTTTAGCTCTGCATCCCCTTAGGAACGACTTTGGAGCTAAGCTCTGCATCCCCTTAGGAATGACTTTTGAGCTTCTACACCTCTGATTTAGGTGGTATTTTGGCTCTGCATTCCCTTAGGAACGACTTTTGAGCTTCGAAACTTACTCTGCGCTCCCTTAGGAACGACTTTTTGAGCTTTGGAACTTACTCTGCGCTCCCTTAGGAATGACTTTTTGAGCTTCGGAACTTACTCTGCGCTCCCTTAGGAACAGCTTTGTAACTTCTTCACCTTTTAATTAGGTGACTTTTTAGCTCTGCATCCAATTTGGGACAACTTTTGAGCTTTTTCCTGTCTTTTTGCACTCGATGGTGCGGATTCTGTTGTTACATGTTACATTCTTGGAGGACTTTGGCCCTTGTATTACATGGGGCTAAATAAGAAAAATTAAAAGTTACAACCTATGGCCCCATTAAAAACCTTTCTCCCCTCTTGAAATAAAAAGGGTGCCATAGGGAAAAAATAAGAAAATTACATCAATTACACATAATATCGCCGAAGCTCGTCCGCATTACAAGACCTGGGTATGTCATTGCCGTTCATATCCTTCAGTCTGTAGGAACCGGGTCTTGATGAAGATACCACCAAGAAAGGGCCTTCCCATTTAAGCTGAAGCTTCCCTTACTGTATTGGGGTTAGCCACTCTTCGAAGCACTAAATGACCTGGCTTGATGTTTTTCAATCTGGCTTTTCTATCACGCCATTTTATTGTTTCGGTCTGGTATTTGTTGATGTGCTCTATGGATTGAAGCCTGGTCCCTTCTATGGTATCTTTTGTTACTTGGTAGTCACTTTCATCTTCTGTCGAAGCTAGAGTTCTTATTGAACCCGTTCTTGCTTCTTCCGGTGTTATTGCCTCGTCGCCGAACAGAAGCTTAAACGGAGTAAACCCTGTTGACCTTGATACAACAGTGTTGTGGCTCCAAACCACCTTTATTAATTCGTCTAGCCACTTTCCTTTAGGCTGATTGAAAATTGACTTCATTATTTCTGTCATTATGATTCTGTTTGCCCTTTCTACCAACCCATTTGACTCAGGATGCCTCACTAATGCAAAGTGTATTTTTGTACCAATTTGGCTTCAAAAAGCTTTGAAAGTCTCGGCATTGAACTGAGTTCCATTATCAACGGTGATAGCCTTTAGTACACCGAAGCGACAAACGATGTTTTGCCAGAAGAATTTTTGTACTATGGCCGAAGTTATTGTAGCCAAAGGCTTTGCTTCAGTCCACTTGGAAAAATATTCCACTGCCACCACAACATATTTTAAGTTGCCCTGTGCCGATGGGAGTGGTCCTAACAGATCCAAACCCCACCTTTGCAATGGCCAAGTTGGTTGTATTAGTTGAGTCAAAGACGAAGGTTGCTTCGATCTCTGGCGCATCTTTGGCAATTTTCACATTTCTATACCAATTCTGCTGCATCCGAAGGTGCCTTCGGCCAATAGAAACCTTGTCTGAAAACTTTCCCTAGCAGAGGTCTAGACCAAATGTGGGCTCCGCATATTCCTGCATGTATCTCCTTCTTTAGTTCTTGTCCTTCAATTCTGGACAAGCATTTTAGCAATGTAGAGCAAACTCCATGCTTGTACAATTCCCCTTCTATTATGACATATGGCCTTGTCCTTGCCTCCATTCTTTTGTTGTAAGCTTCGTCATCTGAAAAATAGTTGCCCTGGAGGAAGGATACAATTTCAGTTCTCCAATCTTCACTATGTACAGGTGAAATTATGAGCACTGCTCTTTCCATGAGCTTGACCGAAGGTGCTTTTATTGTTTCAAAAAATACTTCCGAAGGTAAAGGGAGCCCATGTGCCGCTGATTTAGCTAATACATCTGCATGCTCGTTCTCTCCCCTTGGAATATTTTTTATAGAAAAAACTTCAAAAGAGGCTTCCTGAAAGTCGCCTAGAGGGGGATGAATAGGCGAAACCTAAAATTTATAAACTTAAGCACACACTAAGGTCGGGGGTTAGCGTTAGAATTAAATTCAAGTTCAAAAGAATATCTCTCTTGCTAGGAGTTGCTCAAGGATTGCGGATGTCGTATGGGATCCAACTCAAATTCACACTAGCAAGGAAACATTAGAGGGGGAAAAACAAATCAAACAAGAATCAAGGCGAGTGAACACGATGATTTGTTTTACCGAGGTTCGGTTCCAGAACCTAGTCCCCATTGAGGATGTCACAAAGATCGGGTCTATTTCAACCCTTTCCCTCTCTCAAACGGTCACCTAGACCGAGTGAGCCTTTTCCTTAATCTCTCGGGTCACTTAGACCCTGCAAGGACCACCACACACTTAGGTGTCTCTTGCCTCAATTACAAGTCACTTGAGAAATAGAAGGGAAAAGCAAAAGGCCAATCCAAGCGACAAGAGCAACAAAAGAACACAAAACACCCTTTCTCAAGTCCCTAATGGAATTGAGTTGATTTGGTGGCTTGGAGAGGATTTGATCTATTGAATGTGTCTTGGAGTGGAGTCTTTTGCTCTTATATTGAATGTGATGTTCAGAACACTTGGATGGATATGAATGAGGTGGTTGGGGGTATTTATAGCCCTCAACCACTTCCATAGTCGTTGGTGAAGGCTGCTGGTGATGGGCACACCGGATAGTCCGGTGCGCCTCCGGACAGCCGCTGTGCACTGTTCATTACTGTTCCTTCTGACGATTCGACCGTTGGCGCGGAGGGAGCCATTGCTCCGCTGACTCACTGGATAGTCCGATGAATTATAGTGGAGCGCGTCTCCATTTTCCCGAGAGTGACTGGTTTGAAGTTGTACGTCCCTGGTGCACCGAACACTGTCCGGTGGCACAACGGACAGTCCAGTGCGCCATTTTTCAGCACACTCAGGGTTTTGCTCCGGTTTTTTATTGAGTCCCTAACTGATTTTCTTTCTTGGTTTGTGTTGAACCTTATGCACCTGTAGTACATGAATTCTAGACAAACTAGTTAGTCCATGTGTTTGTGTTGGTCGTCAACCACCAAAATTAATTATAGGAAGTGATTAACTCTATTTCCCTTTCAATCTCCCATTTTTGGTGATTGATGCCAACACAAACCAAAGCAAAATATGAAGTGCAGAAATGTAACTAGTTTGCAATTTGAGAAGATTGTGCATAGGCTACTTGGAATTAAACTAGTTGAAAGTATTACTAAGAATAACAGTGAATGGATTGGCTTTCTTTTATTTAATATTTTGGACCACATTTGCACCACAGATTTTGTTTTTGCAAATCTTTTGGAAATCTATTTAAAAACTTTTGTCAATAGTCAAAGGCATAGGAATATGATTGCAAGAAGCATTTTTAGGATTTGAAATTCCTCCCCCTGTTTCAAATGCTTTTCCTTTGACTATATGAAAGCTCCACCTGTATGAAATTCTCCTCTTAGCTTTCAAGAGGGTTTTGAGAAAGATACCAATTTGAAAATTTTATTTTATATATCAATTGTAAATTAGATACTAATTGAAAAATACACCGATTGAAAATTACTAATTAAAACTTCATTTCGAATTTTTTTGAAATGGTGGTGGTGCGGTCCTTTTGCTTTGGGCTTAATACTTTCTCCCCCTTTGGCATTAAGCGCCAAAAACGGAGAACTTGAGAGCCCTCATGCACTATTCTCCCCCTTTGGGGCCTAATAATTTCTCCCAAATGGTAAAGTAAATATGAGTGAAGAGTCATACCAATGAGAGTTTGTGGAATACCGGCAAGGGGTAAATGATACCTTCAGAGTTGAGTGAAAGCGTTGTCTTTGTCGAAAAACCCATTTCCCTTTCAATCTACGACTTAGTATAGAAATACACTTGAAAATACATTAGTCGTAGTCTTGGCACAAGAAGAATAAGAAATATGCATTTGCACCAAATGAAAGAGATATGATCAAAGGTATATGAAATATCTATGTGTGCAATGTTTCAATCAAAATTCCGAGAATCAAGTATATTTAGCTCATTCCTAAGTTTGCTAAAGGTTTTCTCATCTAATGGCTTGGTAAAGATATCGGCTAATTGGTTGTGGGTGTTAACATAAGCAATTTCGATATCCCCCTTTTGTTGGTGATCTCTCAGAAAGTGATACCGATGTCTATGTGCTTAGTGCGGCTGTGTTCACCGGGATTATCCGCCATGCGGATTGCACTCTCATTATCACATAGGAGAGGGACTTTTCTCAATTTATAGCCATAGTCCCTAAGGGTTTGCCTCATCCAAAGTAATTGCGCGCAACAATGGCCTACAGCAATGTACTCTGCTTCGGTGGTGGAAAGAGCTACGAAGTTTTGTTTCTTTGAAGCCCAAGACACCAGGGATCTTCCTAGAAATTAACAAGTCCTTGATGTGCTCTTTCTATCAATTTTACACCCTACATAATCACATCAGAATATCCAATTAAATCAAATGTAGATCCCTTGGGGTACCAAAGCCCAAACTTAGGAGTGTAAACTAAATATCGCATGATTCTTTTCACGGCCCTAAGGTGAACTTCCTTAGGATTTGCCTGAAATCTTGCACACATGCATACTGAAAGCATAATATCCGGTCGTGATGCACATAAGTAAAGATCCTATCATCGACCAGTATACCTTTTGATCTACGAATTTACCTCCCATGTCGAGGTCGAGATGCCCATTGGTTCCCATGGGTGTCTTGGTGGGTTTGCCATTCTTCATTCCAAACTTCTTAAGTATATCTTGAATGTACTTGGTTTGGTTGATGAAGGTGCCCTCTTGGAGTTGCTTGATTTGAAATCCAAGGAAATACTTTAACTCCCCCATCATAGACATCTCGAATTTCTGTATCATAATCCTGCTAAACTCTTCACAAGATGACTTGTTAGTAGACCCAAATATAATATCATCAAGTCTTTTGCAATAGTTTTAGTGAAGAGAGTAGCATCGGCCTTGCCGACTTTAAAGCCATTAGTGATAAGAAAATCTCGCGGGCATTCATACCATGCTCTTGGGGCTTGCTTGAGCACATAAAGCGCCTTTGAGAGTTTATACATATGGTTAGGGTACTCACTATCTTCAAAGTCGGGAGGTTGCTCAACATAGACCTCTTTCTTGATTGGTCCATTGAGGAAAGCACTTTTCACGTCCATTTGATAAAGCTTAAAGCCATGGTAGGTAGCATAGGCAAGTAATATACGAATTGACTCAAGCCTAGCTACGAGTGCATAAGTTTCATCAAAGTCCAAACCTTCGACTTGTGAATAACCTTTGGCCAGAAGTCGGGCTTTGTTTCTTGTCACCACACCATGCTCATCTTGCTTGTTGCAGAATACCCATTTGGTACCTACAACATTTTGATTAGGACGTGGAACTAAATGACACACCTCATTCCTTGTGAAGTTGTTGAGCTCCTCTTGCATTGCCACTACCCAGTCCGGATCTCTTAGTGCATCCTCCACCCCGTATGGTTCAATAGAGGACACAAAAGAGTAATGTTCACATAAATGAGCAACTCGAGATCTAGTGGTTACCCCCTTATGAATATCACCAAGGATGGAGTTGACAGGGTGATCTTGTTGAATTGCTTGGTGGACTCTTGGGTGTGGCGGTCTTTGGTCCCTTATTTCTTGAGCATCTTCCTTGTCTTGATCATCTTCATCTCCACCTTGATCCATGTCCTCCTCTTGAGGTGGCTCATCCTTTTGATCTTCATCTTCATCATTTTGAGCCTGATCCTCGTCTTGAGTTGGTGGAGATGCTTGCATGGAAGATGATGGTTGATCTTGTGCTTGTGTGGGCTTTTCGGATTCCTTTTGACACACATCCCCAATGGACATGTTCCTTAGCGCGACACACGGAGCCTCCTCATCATCTAATTCATCAAGATCAACTTGCTCCACTTGGGAGCCATTAGTTTCATCAAACATAATGTCACAAGAAACCTCAACTAATCCAGTGGATTTGTTGAAGACTCTATATGCCCTTGTGTTTGAGTCATAACCTAATAAAAATCCTTCTACAGCTTTAGGAGCAAATTTAGAACTTCTACCTCTCTTCATAAGAATAAAGCATTTTATCCCAAAGACTCTAAAATATGAAACATTGGGCTTTTTACCAGTGAGGAGTTCATATGATGTCTTCTTGAGGGTTCGGTGAAGATATAACCGGTTGATGGAGTAGCAGGCAGTGTTAATCGCCTCAGGCCAGAACCGGACCGGTGTCTTGTACTCATCAAGCATGGTTCTTGCCATGTCTAGTAGAGTTCTATTCTTCCTCTCCACTACACCATTTTGTTGAGGTGTGTAGGGAGAAGAGAACTCATGCTTGATGCCCTCCTCCTCAAGAAATCCTTCAATTTGGGAATTCTTGAACTTTGTCCCATTATCGCTTCCTATATTTTTGATCCTTAATCCGAACTCATTTTGAGCCCGTCTTAAGAATATCTTTAGAGTCTCTTGGGTTTGAGATTTTTCCTGCAAAAAGAATACCCAAGTGAAGCGAGAATAATCATCCACAATAACTAGACAGTACTTACTCTCGTCGATGCTTATGCAAGCGATCGGGCCGAATAGACCCATGTGGAGTAGCTCAAGCGGCCTGTTCATTGTCATGATGTTCTTGTGTGGATGGTGGACTCCAACTTGCTTCCCTACTTGACATGCGTTACAAACCTTGTCTTTCTCAAAATGAACATTTGTTAGTCCTAAAATGTGCTCACCCTTTAGAAGTTTATGAAGATTCTTCATTCCAACATGGGCAAGTCGGTGATGCCAGAGCCAACCCATGTTAGTCTTAGCAATTAAGCAAGTGTCTAGTTCAGCTTGATTATCATTAAAATCCACTAAGTATAGCTGACCATCTAGCACTCCCTTAAATGCTATTGAATCATCACTTCTTCTAAAGACAGTAACACCTAAGTCAGTAAATAGACAGTTGTAGCCCATTTTGCATAATTTAGAAATAGAAAGCAAATTGTAAAGAATCTACGAGAAAAACATTGGAAATAGAATGGTCAGGAGAAATAGCTATTTTACCCAAGCCTTTGACCAAACCTTGATTTCCATCCCCAAATGTGATAGCTCTTTGGGGATCATCATTTTTCTCATAGGAGGAGAACATCCTTTTCTCCCTTGTCATGTGGTTTGTGCACCCGCTATCGATTATCTAACTTGAACCATCAGATGCATAAACCTACAAAACAAATTTAGGCCTTGTTCTTAGGTACCCAAACGGTCGTGGATCCTTTCACATTAGAAACAAGCACCTTGGGTACCCAAACACAAGTTCTTGGACTCTTGTGTTTGCCCCCAACATATTTGGCAATTATTTTGCCTGATTTGTTAGTTAAAACATATGAAGCATCAAAGGTCTTAAATGAAACATTATGTTCATTTTATGCAGCAGGAGTTTTCTTCTTAGGCATTTTAATGTGAGTGGAATGACTAGAACTAGAAGCCTCATTTTTATACATGAATGCATGATGAGAAATAGAATGAGGTTTCCTATCATAAATTCTCCTAATTTTATGTTCGAGGTAGTTTGCAGGATATAAAATTTAACCCTCACTATCCTGAACCATAGGAGCCTTGCCCTTCACAAAGTTAGATAGTTTCTTAGGAGCATTAAGCTCGACATTGGATTGATCCCCTTGATGGAACCCAATGCCATCCTTAATGCCAGGACGTCTCCCATTATAAAGCATACTATGGGCAAATTTAAATTTTTCATTTTCTAGTTCATGCTCGGCAATTTAGCAGTTAATTTAGCTATGTGATCATTTTGTTGTTTAATCATGGCAAGGTGATCATCCATAGCTTCAATATTAACATCTCTACATCTAGTACAAATAGTAACATGATCAACAGTAGATGTAGATGGTTTGCATGCATTCAATTTTTCAATCTTAGCATTTAATTTATCTTTCTAAATTCTAAGACTAGAAATTGAATCATTGCAAACATTCAACTTTTTAATCTTAGAAACTAAACTAGCATTCTCAGTTCTAACACTTGAAATTGAATCATAACAAATGCTAAGCTCCTTAGATAAGTTTTCACATTTTTCTATTTCCTAAGCATAAGCAGTTTTCAACTTAACAATTTTTTTGTTCTCTTTAACGAGGAATTCCTCTTGGCTTTCCAAGAGATCATCCTTCTCGTTAATGGTTTCTATTAATTCATTTAATTTTTTCTTTTGTTCCATGTTAAGGTTGGCAAAAAGAGCAAGTAAATCATCTTCATTATCGCTAGAGCTACCTTCATCACTAGATGTTGTATATTTGGGGTAGCTCTAGAGTGTACCTTCTTCTTCTTGCCGTCCTTAGCCATGAGACATTTGTGGCCGACGTTAGGGAAGAGGAGTCCCTTGTTGACGGCGATGTTAGCGGCGTCCTCGTCAGAGGAGGAGTCAGTGGAGCTCTCGTTGGAGTCCCATTCCCGGCATATGTGCGCATCGCCGCCCTTCTTCTTGTAGTATTTCTTCTTCTCCTTCTTCCCCTTCTTGTCTTCGTCCCTGTCACTTTCACTAGAAATTGGACATTTAACTATGAAATGACCAGACTTACCACAACGGTAACACACCCTTTTGGAGTGGGACTTGTAATCCTTCCCCCTCCTTTGCTTGAGGATTTGGCGGAAGCTCTTGATGATGAGCGCCATCTCCTCATTGTCAAGCTTGGAGGCATCGATTGGAAGCCTACTTGGTGTAGACTCCTCCTTGTTTTCTTCCGTCGCTTTGAATGTGACGGGTTGCATCATGGGTTCCAAGTTGACAATGTGTTTGGAGTCTTTGATCATAAGTTCAAACCTCACAAACTTGCCAATAACCTCCTTGGGAGACATTAGTTTATATCTAGGATCCCCACGTATTAATTGAACATGAGTAGGATTGCGAAATACGAGGGATCTAGGAATAACCTTGACCATCTCATGGTCATCCCATTTTGTGCTCCCGAGGTTGCGCACTTGGTTGACCATCGTCTTGAGCCGATTGTACATTGCTTGCGGATCTTCTCCTTTGTTGAGGACGAATCGATCGAGCTCTCCCTCGATCGTCTCCCGCTTGGTGATCTTAGTCACCTCATCACCTTCGTGCGCGGTTTTGAGGACGTCCCAAATTTCCTTGGCGCTCTTTAACCCTTGCACCTTATTATACTCCTCTCGACATAAAGAGGCAAGGAGTATAGAAGTTGCTTGGGAGTTAAAGTGTCGTATTTAGGCGGCTTTGTCCGAGTCATAGTCCTTGTCCCCACCTTTGGTGCCTGTGCTCCAAACTCAACAATATCCCAAATGCTTTCGTGGAGTGAGGTTAGATGGTGCCTCATTTTATTACTCCACATACAATAATCTTCACCATCGAAATATGGTGGTTTGCCTAGGGGTACGGAGAGTAATGGAGCGCGCTTTGAAATACGAGGATAGCGTAGGGGCATCTTACTATACTTCTTGCACTCATGGCGCTTAGAAGTAGTGGACGACTCGGAGCTTGATGTGGAGGGTGATGAAGAGTAGGTCTCGTAGTAGACCACCTTCTTCATCTTCTTCTTCTTGTCACCTCTTCGATGCGACTTGATGGAGGAAGAGGATTCCTCCTTGTGTTTGTTGCTAGACTCCCTTGAGAGAGTCCTCCCCGAGCTTGCGGCCTTTTCACCGGTCATGATCTCCCTCTTGGCGTGATCTCCAGACATCACTTCGAGTTGGTTAGACTCTTAATGAAGCACTGGCTTTGATACCAATTGAAAGTCACCTAGAGGGGGTGGATAGGCGAAACCTGAAATTTATAAACTTAAGCACACGCTAAGGTCGGGGGTTAGCGATAGAATTAAATTCAAGTCCAAAAGAATATCTCTCTTGCTAGGAGTTGCTCAAGGATTGCGGATGTCGTATGGGAGCCAACTCAAATTCACACTAGCAAGGAAACGTTAGAGGGGGGGAACAAATCAAACAAGAATCAAGGCGTGTGAACACAATGATTTGTTTTACCGAGGTTCGGTTCCAAAGAACCTAGTCCTCGTTGAGGAGGTCACAAAGACGAGGTCTATTTCAACCCTTTCCCTCTCTCAAACAGTCACCTAGACCAAGTGAGCCTTTTCCTTAATCTCTCGGGTCACTTAGACCCCGCAAGGACCACCACACACTTAGGTGTCTCTTGCCTCGATTACAAGTCACTTGAGAAATAGAAGGGAAAAGAAAAAGGCCAATCCAAGCGATAAGAGCAACAAAAGAACACAAAACACCCTCTCTCAAGTCTGTAATGGAATTGAGTTGATTTGGTGGCTTGGAGAGGATTTGATCTATTGAATTGTCTTGGAGTGGAGTCTTTGCTCTTGTATTGAATGTGATATTCAGAACACTTGGATGGATATGAACGGGGTGGTTGTGGGTATTTATAGCCCTCAACCACTTCCATAGTCGTTGGTGAAGGCTGCTGGCGATGGGCGCACCGAACAGTCCGATGCGCCACCGGACAGCCGTTGTGCACTATTCATTACTGTTCCTTCTGACGATTCGACCGTTGGCGCACAGGGAGCCGTTGCTTCGCTGGCTCACCGGATAGTCCGGTGAATTATAGTGGAGCGCGTCTCCATTTTCTCGAGAGTGGCTGGTTTGAAGTTGTACGGCCCTGATGCACCGGACACTGTCCGGTGGCACACCGGACAGTCCGTTACGCCATCTTTTAGCACACTCAAGGTTTTGCTCTAGTTTTTTATTGAGTCCCTAACTGATTTTCTTTCTTGGTTTGTGTTGAACCTTATGCACCTGTAGTACATGAATTCTAGACAAACTAGTTAGTCCATGTGTTTGTATTGGTCGTCAACCACCAAAATTAATTATAGGAAGTGATTAACCCTATTTCCCTTTCACTTCCAACCTTTGGACTGCATCTAGATACTTTTCAAGCTTCGAGTCTCTTGCCTTATAGCTTTTGTCCACATGACCCGAAATAACTTGTGAATCGGTCTTGAGGATTGCCCTTCTTATTCCCATTGCCTTTAGCTTCCGAATCCCCAAGAGAAGAGCTTCATACTCGGCAATATTATTTGTACAGCTGAAGTCCAATTTTATTGCATAACATGTTGTGATTTTGGAAGGTGCAACCAGGAAAGTAGCTACCCCTGCACCGAAGGTCCCCCACGACCCATCGCAAAATATCGTCCAAGCTTCGGCATCTTTATTGTTTCTTCATCCTGAGCCCCTAGCATCCAATCAGCAATGAAGTCTGCTAACGCCTGAGATTGTATTGAAGATCTATGAACATAATCAATGGTGACTTCGTTGAGTTCTGCGGTCCATTTTCCGCCCCTTCCTGATGCTTCCATGTTCCTCATTATGTCCTTTAAGGGTTGTGATAAAGGCACTATTATTTGATATGCTTGGAAGTAATGCCGAAGCTTCCTAGAGGCCATCAATACAACATACAGTACCTTCTCCAATTTTGTGTAATTTTTCTTTGATGGGCTGAGTACTTCGGAGACGAAGTATACCGGTGCTTGCTTTTTTATATGGCCATCTTGTTTCTCCTGTACAAGTGTCGCACTAACTGCAGCATGGGAAGCAGCCACATACATAAGTAATGGGGTCCCTGATGAAGGTGGGGTTAGAGTTGTTAGATCTATCAAGTACTGCTTCAGCTCCTCGAAGGCTTTCTGCTGAGCTGGACCCCATTGCAAGGCTTCAGTTGATTTCAATATTTCAAAGAAAGGTAGATTCCTTTCTGCTGATCTTGAATGAATCTATTTAATGATGCTAGCCTTCCTGCTAACCGTTGAGCCCCCTTTTTTGAGTTTGGTGGCTCCATCCGAAGGATGGCTTCGATTTTGCTCGGGTTAGCTTCGATGCCCTTTGTCGATACCAGGCAACCAAGAAACTTGCCCTTCTTCACTCCGAAGACACA
Source organism: Zea mays (assembly GCF_902167145.1). Taxonomy (NCBI): domain Eukaryota; kingdom Viridiplantae; phylum Streptophyta; class Magnoliopsida; order Poales; family Poaceae; genus Zea; species Zea mays. The sequence continues at coordinate 46,504,063 of NC_050104.1, forward strand.
TTTTTATGGATTCAATTTGAGACCAGCTTGTCTGAAATTGGCAAATGTTTCTTGCAAATCAGCAATATGATTTTCTTGCTTTCTGATTTTTACTATAATATCATCAACATATGTCAGCACATTTCTGCCAATTTGGGAGTGGAGAACTTTGGCAGTCATTCTATTGAAGCTTTCTCCAGCATTCTTGAGCCCCTCAGGCATCCGAAGGTAGCAATAGGTGCCACTAGGAGTTATGAAGGTTGTCTTCGGCTCATCCTCATTTTTCATCCAGATTTGGTGATGGCCTGAGTAGCAATCCCATAAGCTCATGAGTTCTGAAGTAGCTGCTGCATCTACAAAGGAGTCTATTCTTGGCAATGGAGATTCATCCTTCGGACATGCCTTGTTGAAATCTGTAAAATCAATACACATCCTCCATTTTCCGTTGGCTTTCTTTACCATGACTGTATTGGCCAGCCACTCTGGGTATGTTACCTCTCTAATAACACCGGCACTTAGAAGTCTTTTCACTTCATTTCGTGCACCTTCGGCCTTGTCATCAAACATTTTCCAAAGTCTCTCCTTCCTTAGTCTGAAGGACGAGTCTACATTGAGTGAGTGCTCGATGATGTCCCTATTAACACCACAGAGATCATTAGCTGTCCAAGCAAAAACATATTTGTTGTTAAACAAGAACCTTAGCGAAGTCTTTTCCTGCTCATCAGATAACTGAGACCCCAGCAGCACTTTTTGCTCTGCTATGTCTTCACACAAAAGCATAGGCTTTGGCTGATCCGCCGAAGCAGCTTTTTCTCTTTTATGCTTATACGGATGATAAGCTTCGGTTTCGTTTATGTTATGAATAGCCTTCAAATCTGTCCAACTTCCTTCGGCTTTCCTAGCAGCTTCTTGACTCCCATGTACAACAATGGGTCCTTGCTCCGATTGTATCTTCATGCAAAGGTATGCTGGATGGAGTATAGCTTCGAAGGCATTGAGCGTCCCTCGACCAATGATTGCATTGTATGGATACTCCATATCAACAATATCAAAGACAACCTGCTCTGTCCTTGTGTTGTGAACATAGCCGAAAGTGACCGGCATCGTTATCTTGCCAAGTGCCACAATCTGTTTTCCTCCAAAACCACAGAGAGGGTGTGTTGCATCATGTATCTTGTCATCTGGCTCTTGCATTTGCCTGAAAGCCTTTGCAAAGATGATATCCGCTGCACTGCCTGTGTCTACTAGGACATTGTAGACCAGAAATCCCTTGATAACACAAGATATGACCATTGCATTGTTGTGAGGATAATCCTTAAGCTGAAGATCTTCCTGAGAGAAAGTGATTGGAATATGCGACTATTTGGACTTGATGAAGGGTCCTTGCACCCCAACATGTTGTACCCTTCTTTGTGCTTCTTTCTTCTGCCTCTTGTTATCTGGTTCAGAAGTTGAACCGCTTATGATCGGGAGCACTAGCTTTGTAACCCAAGGTTGGTTGCTTTGCAGAGCCATCATCACAGTTGTGGAAGTGAGTTCACCGGAGGTGAGCGCCAATGTTGGTCACTTGTTCTCAAATGCTATAGATCAAGAACAATGCAACACAATTGTTAATGGATAAAGACCTTCATCCTTCGAAGCATTATTTTCTTTCGGATATAATGATCTTCAGACAAAGGTCATGAAGGGCGTACCTTCATCATCTCAGCATATAAGTATAAATATGAATACAAATAAGAATGTGAAAGAACATTAAAGAATGTAAAATAATGATCAGATCCTCACAATTTATTTTTATTTATATTCTCATATAATGATTAACATTAATGATATTTAAAATACAGTGATACCTTCGGTTCGCCAGAAGGTGGGAATGCGAAGATGACGCGAGAGAGAGAAATTACAATCCAGCGTGAACAGTACAGGGGTACTGTTCATCTATTTATAGGCGCGGGACGCAGCCCGGACACAATTACATTTATGTCCCTGACATTTACATGCAATCATAATGCGAGTGATCAAGGACTAAACCGTCTTTTTCCCTTGAGTCGGTGACGACCTTTGGCTTCGTCATAATACTAAGCCGAAGCTTCTTCAGTCATAGCTTCATCTTCCATCCGTGTCATCATGTCACATATGCCTTTGTATTATCTTGTCGAAGGTGTTTTTGCCTTGAGAACTTTCGGCGGGGAAGAAGACCCCCAACAGTATCAGAAAGATGGCTCGACGTGTTCTCATCCCCAGACTCGGGACGTTTGTTTCTTTCTTTCTAGTGATCCGTGTCCACTCCTTTGTGGGCGAGGTGGACAACGGAGTTCTATGGGTAAGCGAGATCCCGACCGGTCTATCTTCCTTTTCCCAAGGGTTTCCGACCCTCGGTTTGTGAGGGATCATCTTCCTCCGAGCTATGGGCGGTGGTGTCGCTCGCTGTTTTGCTTTGGCTTCCCTCGGGATCTCTGAGGAAAGCTTTTTCTCAGGCGGAGTTCCCTTCCCTCTTCATCCGCTATGCACGAGATGGTTCCAAAGCAGAACATAGTTCTGGGGTGAAGGGCGATCTTGCACTTGAAGGTGATGGCCATTGAGCTAGCTCTAACAACGACACACCCCCTACCTGGCGCGCTAGCTGTCGGTGTTTTAGTGTCCGACCACACACCCAGGGATACCTTTGAAGTGCTTTTGGGTAGGACAGTGTTGTTGATTGTAGCTCAATGGTTCGTGCTTGGAGCACAAGAGAGAAAGACAGGTGATTTTCTGTAGGCTCGGGCCGCTTTGAGAGGCGTAATACCCTACTTCCTGGGGTGGATCTATATGTGGTGTGTTACAAGTGGCGTCTCCTGAATGGAGAAGGGCTAATGAGATAGATGATAATGATGGGGTTCCCCCTGGGCCTTATATACACAACCGTGGGGCACTCCTTACGTACATGATGATCACATATCTCCTAACTAATAGCAAACCGACTTAACCAATCTCTCGAAAATCTTGCCGACTTATAATGACTTTGGCTTCTTAAGAAAAGTTGCTCGCATGGAGAAGTTAGAGCCAAAACTATTGTTGAAAAAGCTAAAGCCCTATCAAAGGGGCTCTCATCTCAAGCTGGTGCCTTCGTACTCATGTATATGGATGTTCTATTTGAAGGCGGGCTTCGGTATTAAACCTATAATACTTGTAGTAGGCTAGAAAATAACGATTAAATTAGTATTTTGAGACCTTAAGTAGAAAAGCATCTCCAACAAAAAGTTTTATATTTGAGTCCTAAAAGTTAAAATAGGATCAGATTTAAAATATTTAGGGCCATAAAAACATTTATAGTTCCAATATTTGAGTACTATATCACGTTATTAGCAAATAAATCATGTTATTTAGGAAATAAAATGTTAGAAATAGTGTACAAAATAAGGATAGAGCTCCAGAATATATGGAGTCCTATATTTAGGACCAAAGATACCGAGTCTTATAATTGTTTAATTAATTTTTATGAAATAGAACCTCTGTTAGGTTTATAGGGTTGTGTCGGCATTTTAGTGTCCGACCGCACACCCAGGGATACCCTTGCAGTGCTTTTGGGTAGGACGGTGTTGTTGATTGTAGCTCAATGGTTTGTGCTTGGAGCACAAGAGAGAAAGACAGGTGATTTTCTGCAGGTTCGGGTCGCTTTGAGAGGCAAAATACCCTACTTACTAGGGTATATCTGTATGTGGTGTGTTACAAGTGGCGTCTTCTGAATGGAGAAGGGCTAATGAGATAGATGAAAATGGTGGGGTTCCCCCTGGGCCTTATATACACGACCGTGGGGCACTCCTTACGTACATGATGATCACGTTTCTCCTAACTAATAGCAAACCAACTTAACCAATCTTCCGAAAATCTCGCCGACTCATCCCTAATCCACCCCGACATTCGAGGGTGTGAGGCGCTGGAAAGTCGTATGGTTTCTTGGGATAGTGCATGATTCGATGGACCATCTGGGCTCGAGTCCATCACCTTTTTCGGACCGGCCCATTCCGCTAGTAGTCTTCGCCCGGCCCACGATGAGATGGCCTCGCAGAGAAACTGGCCCGAGGCTCCACGCAAGGATCTTTCGTCTTCTAGTGGACCCGGGGATATCTGTCCCCCACAGGTTGGGGTCATCCCGTATCCTACCCTAATGTATTTCTCTCGGATACGGGACCGGATACGAGTAGTTAAGATTCGGAACGGATACAGACGGGACCGGGTAATAATCCGGGCGAGTAAGAAACGGATAACAGATATTACTCGGGTAGGTACCGGATAATTATCGGGTAGTTCGTCCCGATGATATTAATTGTCCAACCACCCAACAAATATATAAATTAAGCAATACATAATCATGTATATGATAGATCAAATGTAGGAAAGAAAACCGATAAAATTGACATTGTAGAACCAATACCGCAATATTAAAAATTCATAAAATATTCTAGTTTCACTCAAAAATTACAAATAAGTTACAAAAAACAAATAAACGTTTTATACGAAGATAACTCAAGTCCTCATATGAAAATAATAAAGTAAAGTACTGATTATGTTGAAACTTGGATACTTATAGTGATTTCACATGTAACTCATACAAATAAGCAAGTGACCGTGAAATGGAAGAAATACGAGCATCTTATAGATCTTATGATCCAAACATTTTTTATGGTTATATATGAACATATGTTGTGCCTCCATAAAATTTCATGATTTTTAGGCTATTTGTATATTATTAATTTTTTGTCGTAGAAAATCATCAAAATACAATTAAATCCATCAAATAACGTAGCGTCGACTGAAAATTGCAAATAAGTTACCAATACTAATAAATAGTCTATACAAAGATAACCTTAAGTTACCACGTGGAGATAACCTTAAGCCCCTCCCTCACATAAAAATGATAAAGTATATTAATTTGATATAAACTTGGACATAATTTTAATGATTTTGGCCTAAATATATGTTTAAATAAAAATTGATGTGCTACAAAGTTATAGATCTCTTCGAGCTCTATAATTTTCATATAAACTTTATCTTCATCTGATTTCATATGTAAAAGTTATGATTTTATAACTATATTATTATGCAGAAAAAGAAAAAACGCGTATCCGAATTCCGGGTACTCGTATCCGACCCGAATATCCGTGTATTTACCGGGTAGTCCTCGTTCCGTATCCGACCCGAATCCGAAGCTACAGTATCCGGGTATTACCCGTATCCATCCCGATTATAGAAATACCTGAATTCGTATCAAAAAACGGGTATTTATACTATCCGTATTCGGTATCCGACGGATATACCCGACCCGTTTTCACCCCTTGGAAAGGGAAACAGATGAGAGGTCGCTCCTCGCTCGGCACAAAAGCAGAGGTGTAGGCGTTCATTAGCGCAGTTCTCAGGCTCAAAGGAAACGAATGGGTGGCCCAAGGCGCAAAACTAAGATGGGCTGCGTCCACCAACCGGAGCGCAATCCACTATATTCTTCTTCTTGAAAAAAAAAGCGAAGACAATTCCAGCTATTGGTTTTCGGAATCGGGATAAACTTTTGGAATCGTGGTTTCAAAATAAAAGGCACGTCTAAGATCGAGCTAAAAGATATGGTTTTCCACCTATAATGTGATTTCTGCATATTTCCAATGGTATGTACTCTATGAGAGTAAATAAATTGGGAATATTCTTTATTCGGGATGTCCCATTTTGTAGACCTCATTTGGATTGGAGGAAGAATGCAGGAAACGTACAAGAAACTCAATCTTGAGAAATCAGTTTTTGTCGCATCGTTTGGAATAAGGGAACTGGTAGAAAACTTTCCAAAGGAACGACAATTGCACATGTACATTTGGAGGAATCTAAAAATGGGCTATGACTATGAGGGAACTGGTAGAAAACTTTCACATGGTTGCTCGTTGGCTCGCTTGCTAACCATACTCAGGCTCCCTTCTCTACTAAAAATCCTAAATCTCAACCAAAGAGGTCCTTCCATGCAATAGATCTCAAATAATGAGCAGATTTTCGTAGTTGAAAGAGAAATCTGCACCTACCCCATGTTCCATTGTGTTCTCATCACAATTTATAGAAGTATTTATCCACCACGCCTTGATTTTGTATACTAATCGTGTTTTCCTTCTACCCTCCCCTTCACGCCATCCTCCCTCGCTTGGGGGCGTGTCGGTGTCTAGTGTCCGACCGCACACCTGAGGATACCCTCGTGGTGCTTTTGGATAGTACGGTATTGCTGATCGTAGCTCGATGGTTCGTGCTTCGAGCACAAGAGAGTAAGAGAGAGGGACAAGCAATTTTCTGCAGGTTCAGGCCGCTTTGAGAGGCGTAATACCCTACTTCCTAGGGTGACTCTGTATACGTGGTGTGTTACAAGTGGCGTCTCATGAATGGAGAGGTGCTAATGAGATGAAAATGATGGGGTTCCCCTGGGCCTTATATACACGACCGTGGGACACTCCCTACGTACACGGTGATCACATTCTTCTAGCATATCTCCGAGCTAATAGCGAACTAACTTATCTTATCTTAAGGAAAACCCGCTGACTCCATCTCGATCTATCCCCAACGTTCGAGGGCGCCGGGCGCGGGGAAAACGGACGGTTCCTTGAGATTGTGCATAATCCAACGGACGATCCGGGCACGAGCCCATTGCCTTCTTGGGTCGGCCCATTTTCACTTGCGATATTTGTGCGGTCCACGATGAGACGAGCTTGTGGGGCAACTGGTCCGTGGCCCCATGCAAGGGTCTTTCGCCTTCTAGTGGACCCACGGGATATCTGTCCCCCACAAGCCCCCAATCTTTGAGTTGATTTTGAAATAATCGACTCAAAGCTTCCTGGTCCTGCCTGTGGGTTCGTTGCATGGCCTGATTTCTGTACTGCTAAGGTGCACCCATTGGGTGTAGCCCTCGAGCTTTGAGTGGAATTTAGAAATAATCCATTTAAAGGTCTTCGTTTTATGCTTTTGAAATCAACATTTTGGCCTCAAGGTACTGTGGATCTGTTGGGTGCACCGAAGGTGCACCCAATGGGTGTAGCCCCCGAGCTTTGAGTGGATTTTAGAAATAATCCATTCAAAGGTCTTCATTTTATGCTTTTGAAATCAGCATTTTGGCCTCAAGATACTGTGAATCTGTTGGGTGGTGTAGACCCCGAGCTTTGAGTGGATTTTAGAAATAATCCATTCAAAGGTCTTCATTTTATGCTTTTGAAATCAGCATTTTGGCCTCAAGATATTGTGAATCTGTTGGGTGCACCCAATGGATGTAGCCCCTGAGCTTTGAGTGGATTTTAGAAATAATCCATTCAAATGTCTTCATTTTATGCTTTTAAAATCATTTTCAGAATAACCAGGCGATGTCATCTGTCCATGCCTTGTTAGGTATGAAATCAATTTGATCGGTGACAAGTTGGACATCTGGCTGGCTGAGACAGATGGCCTTCGACTGGACACCACCCTGCTCTGTGCTTCAATGTTTCTGTTGATTGGACTTGCGCTTCAGTAACCACAATTGTGCTTCCTCCCGTTTCAGCCTATCTTCTTCTTTTGCCGCGATACATTCATTGCGTATATTTTGTGGATATCGTTTCTTCAGAAAATCTTGAAAATTCTAGGCGATACACCTAATGGGTGTGCCCAAGGGGTGTCTGCCTACGCAGAGTGTTTATCGCATTGTCCTGAAGTAGTAACTTGATGTGACGGAGAGATGTAATCATTTTCCTAAGCAGTTGACTTGGGTCCAACCGGTGCCGTGTTACGCGAAACGGCGCCAGTTGCCTGACTCATTTTCAGGTGGCTTGAATTGCTTATTGAATTCTTGCGACTGTTCGACGAGCGGGGTAGGAAGTGAACGGTCACCCCTCGGCCCCTTTAAATAGCCCACTTGCCCTGGCTGTTTTCTTCATTTGTTCTTGATCACTTGCTCTCTTCTTCTTCTTCTTCACTTCTTCACTTCCGCACGACCATGGGTAGGGCAAGAGAGGCAAGGGCTAGCCTCGTCGCGCCGACGGCAAGCGCAAGCGTCTTCCAAGTCCTCCCTCGGAGGATTTTGGTGACTCAGAGTACTCGAAGGAAGCTTCCTCCGATTATGATTGATCGCCTGCTCCCTCATCCCCCATGGCATCGTCCGAGGACTCGGATGACTCTATGGGGCTGTCCACTGCGGCCCGAGCATACTAGCGCTCCATCGAGCGCGTTGGGCTCGGTGGCTTGGATGACTCGGAGGAGGTCTCCTCAGAAGAGGTGGACTCCTCCGAGGAGTGGAGCGGCGGCGAGGGTGAGGGCGGCGACGACGGTGAAGGTGGCGACGGTGAGGGCGATGGCGACGGCGATGGTGAGGGCGACAGCAAGGGCGACGACGGTGACGGTAAGGGCGATGGTGATGGCGACGGCGGCAAGGGCAACGACGATGGCGACAAGGGCGACGGTGGCAAGGGCGACGACGGCAAAGGCGACGGCTGCAAGGGTGACGACGACGATGGCAAGGCCGGTGGCATAATGCTACTGGTTTAGATATTAGTTTAGATAGTAGCAATAGTAGTAGTAGTAGTAGTAGTAGTAGTAGTAGTAGTAGTAGTAGTAGTAGTAGTAGTAGTAGTAGTAGTAGTAGTAGTAGTAGTAGTAAGTAGTAGATTAAGGTAGTATTAGGTAGTAGTATAGCGTAGTGTAAGTAGTAGTGTAGTGTATTGTAATGTAAATACCAAGGGATGAAGAGGTCGACTCATAATGAGTCGGTCTCAAGTTTGCAACGATCTCCCCCTACGAATAAAAATGCAGTTCTTTGCCGCGCCTGCTGTCATGAGCCGACCTTCTTCTTCTGCTACTCCTGCAGCTGAGGTCTCCTGCAAAAATGCTCCTGCACAGTAATTTGCTCGAATGGAAAACACTTTTCATTGAGTTAGTACTTTTTAGTGGAACAATGTATTATGAATTTCATGTGCGTGTAATTGTGCTACACTTGAATTGATCGTTCTGTTAGCAGGGTGCTGAAACCACCCTCGGGCATGTGAACGAGTTACTTTTCTTTGAAGTGCTCCTGATTTGAGTTTATTATTTTGCTAGTAGGGTATAGTGATCACCCTGAGTCGCGCAGGTGTGAGCATGTCGCACCGTCTTAAGGCGTTTCGACTTAAACCGATTGTTCTGTTAGCAGGGTATAATGATCACCCTGAGTCGTGTAGGTGTGAGCATGTCGCACCAACTTAAGGCATTTCCGACTTAAGCCAATTGCTTCGTTAGCAGGGTATAGTGATCACCCAGAGCCGTGCAAGCGTGAGCATGTCGCACCTACTTAAGGCGCTTCCGACTTAAGCCGATTGCTCCTTTAGTAGGGTATAGTTATCACCCTGAGTCGTGTAAGCGTGAGCATGTCGCACCGACTTAAGGCATTTCCGACTTAAGCCGATTGTTCCGTTAGTAGGGTATAGTGATCACCCTGAGTCGTGTAAGCGTGAGCATGTCGCACCGACTTAAGGCATTTCTGACTTAAGCTGATTGCTCCGTTAGTAGGGTATAGTGATCACCCTGAGTCGTGTAAGCGTGAGCATGTCGCACCGACTTAAGGCGTTTCCGACTTAAGCCGAATGCTCCGTTAGTAGGGTATAGTGATCACCTTGAGTCATGTAAGCGTGAGCATGTCGCACCGACTTAAGGCATTTCCGACTTAAATCGATTGCTCCGTCAGTAGGGTATAGTGATCACCTGAGCGTGTCGTGCTGATTTCGAGTTTAGCCCGACCTAGTTCAGTTGTTGATCAAGAACTTGTATGCCTTGTAAAATGGAAGCTTTATTGATAATGAAACCTTCTGCTTACAAAGTACAACTTGTCCTCAAAACTTTTAAGGCATTTCTAGGGGTAGAATTTCCTGAGGTGCTCAATATTTCATGAATCCCCCACTTTGGTGCCGTCCATCTGAGTGAGCCGGTAGGATCCCGGTCGTGTGACCTCCGCAACGATGAATGGTCCTTCCCACGGTGGTGACAGTTTGTGTCGTCCCTCCCCCGTCAGCACTCGGCGGAGGACCAAGTCTCCCACTTCGAAGGATCGATGTCGCACTGCTTTGTCGTGGTAGCGCCTCAGGGTCTGTTGGTATCTAGCCGACTGAATTACCACATTTAGTCGTTCTTCCTCCAGTACATCGATGTCCTCTAGCCTGGTTGCTTCTGCTTCGACTATGCTTTCAAAGGTTAATCTCGGTGCTCCAAAGATCAGATCTGCTAGTAGCACTACCTCCGACCCATACACCATGAAGAATGGGGTGTTTCCGTGTAAAGCTCGGCTTGGCTGGGTTCGCATGCTCCAGACCACATATGGTAGTTCCCTAATCCATTTCCATGGAAGCTTCTCGCTTTTATCAAACACCTTTTTCCTGAGTGCATCGAGTATCATCTCGTTGGCTCTTTCCACCTGCCCATTAGCTCTTGGGTGTGCCACTGATGCATACTTGATCTGAATGCTTCTCTGCTCGCAGAAGTCAAAGAACTCCGAATTGGTGAAGTTAGATCCTAGGTCGGTGATGATGCTGTTAGGTATTCCAAACCGGAACATTATTTCCTGAATGATCTCCACTCTCTTTGCTGAGGTCAAAGAGGCGATGGGCTTGTATTCTATCCACTTTGTGAATTTGTCGATGGCAACTAGTATGTGGGTATACCCCCCTTGAGCTTTCTTGAAGGACCCGATCATGTCCAGCCCCCAGCATGCAAACGACCAGGTCACAGGAATAGTCTGCAACTGTTGTGCGGGTAGATGCTGCTGGTTTGATAGGAATTGGCATGCCTCGCACTTCTGGACTAACTTGGCTGCATCATTCTTCACTGTCGCCCAATAAAACCTGGACCTGAAAGCCTTTCCTACCAGAGTCCTTGACACTGCATGTACGCCACACTGCCCGACATGAATCTTATCTAACAGCTGCTTTCCAGTAGCCGAGTGGATGCACTTCATGAGGACTCCTCCTACACCTCTTATATACAATAGGCCCCCTATAATGGTATAGTGGACCGACTGTCTTGCAATGCGCTCCGTCGCAACTTTGTTATCTAGTTCTTCCTTTTTTTATGTATATGATGTTTGGCTCTCTCCAGTCATTGGGATCTGCCTCTGCCTGACTCTGAACGTGGCATTCTTCCATCTGATCTTGGCAACACTCGGTTGCTGTATTTCTTGGACGAAAACCCTAGGTGGAACTTAAGCCCGACTGGACCCCAGCTTTGATAGCGCGTCAGCCGCTGCATTGCGATCCCTTTCCACATGGTGGAATTCTAATCCTTCGAATTTGTCCTCTAGCTTCCGCACTGCTGCATAATATTTGATCATTGAGTCGGTCGAGCAATCCCAGTCTTTGTTTAATTGACTTATGACCACCAGTGAGTCGACGTACACCATTAATTTCTTGATGCCGAGTGAAACAATGATGCTTAGCCCGTGGACCAGTGCTTCGTACTCTACTGCATTATTGGATGCGGGAAACAAGAGCTGGAGTGCATACTTGAGTTGTTCACCTCCGGGAGCGATAAAGAGAATCCATGTCCCTGCTCCTTGTTGTCTCAGCGAGCCATCAAAGTACATCCTCCATATTCCAGTGACCTCTGGGCTTTCTGGGACCTGGTGCTCAGTCCATTCTGATATGAAGTCGACCAGTGCTTGAGTTTTTATCGCCGTGCGGGGTCAGAACCAAGGTTTTAAATCTTGTGACTACAATGACTTTATGGTCGTCAAAGTAGTGCTGGAGCTTGCGAGCGGTTAGAAGTACCACGTATAACAGCTTCTGAACTTGAAGGTACCTTATCTTTGAGGGTCTGAGGACTTCGCTAATGAAGTAAACCGGATGCTGCACTGGGTATGCGTGCCCTTCTTCCGCCCGCTCGACTACTAACGCGGTGCTTACCACGTGAGTCGTGCAGGAGATATATAGCAGCAAATCTTCTGCCGGCTGACCGGGCGTAGCTCGGTGTGGCGGCTTGAGTACTAGCGGAGTGGTCAAGAATTTCTTTAGTGCCTCTAGAGCCTCCTGTGCTTCTGTGGTCCACTGAAATTTGTTCACCTTCTTGAGCAATTTATAGAATGGCATTCCTTTCTCACCTAGCCTTGATATGAATCTGCTTAGCGCTGCCATGCATCCAGTGAGCCTTTGTACCTTTTTCTGTGACCGTGGCGGTTCCATCCTCATAATGGCCTCAATCTTCTCTCGATTTACTTCTATTCCCCAATGACTGACAATACACCCAAGTAGCTTTCCGGCTGGCACTCTGAATACGCATTTTTCTAGGTTTAGCTTCCATCAGTAGCGTCTCAAGCTATTGAAGACTAGATGCAAATCCTTGATGAAGTTTTCTGAGTTTTCTATCTTGATAACCACATCATCAACATAAGCTTCCACTCGCTTGCCCCAGTGATCGGCTAAGTATGTTTGGATGGCCCTCTGGTAAGTCGCTCCAGCGTTCTTGAGGCCGAACGACATGGAGGTATAGTAGAAGGCTCCAAATGGTGTGATGGATGCAGTATTCTCCTCGTCCTCCTTCGCCAGACTGATTTGATGATACCTAGAGTAGCAGTTTAGGAAGGAGAGCATAGAGCAGCCAGCGGTCGAATCAACCACCTGATCTATCCTAGGGATTCCGAAGGGATCCTTTGTGCAGTGCTTATTGAGATCAGTATAGTCGACGCACATGTGTCAATCAACTTTATTCTTTTTAGTACAAGAACGGGGTTTGCCAGCCACTCAGGGTGTAGTACTTCTCTAATGAATCCTGCCGACACTAGGCGAGCTAACTCTGCATGAATAACTTCTCTCTTATCAGGCGTGAAACGACGCAACTTCTGTCGGATCGGTCTCTCCTGAGGATACACTTTAAGTTTGTGCTCGGCCAGTTCTCTCGGGACTCCCGGCATGTCCGGAGGTTGCCATGCGAATACATCCCGATTATCTTGCAGGAACCGGACGAGCGCACTTTCCTATTTGTCGTCGAAGCTGGAGCTAATGATGCCAGTTTTGCGTTCATCAGAGAATCCCAGATTAATCCTTTTAGTTTCTTCACTCAGCCGAATAGAGGTCGCAGCCTGAGCTTCATTCGAGGGGATCGTGAGATTTTCATCCTCCAGTCTGTCGTTCGTCTGTGTGGGAAGGGCTACCGAGGGCCCGACAGTGAGAGCTATTTGGATGGCGCCCTAAAAGCATTTCGCGGTGCCTTAGAAGTCGGCATGCACGGTGATAATCCCCTAAGGTCCCGGCATCTTAAGTATCATGTACGGGTAGTGTGGAATAGCCATGAATTTCGCAAGTCCTGGTCTTCCAATGATGGTGTTGTACCCACAGTCGAAGCGTGCCACCTCGAACCTCAAGAACTCGGTTCTATAGTTCTCTGGGGTTCCAAAGGTGACGGACAGGTAGATGTGACCGAGCGGGTAATCCCCTTTGGTCGACACGATGCCGAAGAAGGGAGTATCCAACTCATTGGGGTCTTCGATGGCAACCCCCAGGGCCTGGAGCGTCTGGGGGAAGGTGACGTTGATGCTGCTTCCCCGTCCACCAACACTTTCTTTACTCGGCTTTCTCAGACCACCGGATCAACGAGTAGCGGATACTTGCTGGGGTGATCAAAGTTAAGCCATTGATCAGCTCGGCTGAAGGTTATCGCTTGTTTCGACCATCGGTAAGGGACCAGGGCACTGGTTGTGGCTACCAGAACCTGTCGGTCGTTGAGCTTTTGTTGCCTCTTGTTTTCTTGTGCCCCATGACCTCCGAAGATAACGTTGAACTCCCTGTCAATGTGCGGGAAAGCTCCTCGTCTCCCCTTTTCCTGCTGTTGAGGCTGCCTGGACTCGCGAGGCTCTCCTCGCGGCAGGGAGGTGGTAGTGGCTGGAACGGTCGGCCATGCCCGACGGAATGTTTGAAGTCTCTACAGTTCTGCAGGGTGTGGCGCATGTCCTTGTGGAACGAACACTGGGAGTCAAGGATTTCATCCAGTGTCCGCACTCCTCCGCGAGGTGCGCCGCGGGCTCGAGCGGCAGGCGGCCCGGCGGTGTGCACCTCCTCGCGAGGCCTCTTCTCCTAGCGCTTGTCCGGCTGCTAGTTCGTATCCCATCGTGGCGCGGGTGGCGTGGATTTCGTGCCCCCGATTAGGTCCTGGCCTGCTCATCCGCGGTGATGTAGATGTCTGCCTCCTAGAACAATTGTTCGGAGGTGGATGGCGCTTTTTGGAGTATGGCTCAGATGAAGGTCGAGTCGTTGGATCCCCGATAGAAGTCTTCAATTATGGCTACCTCAGCGACTTCGGGGATGCGGTTCCACATTGTTTGAAATCTTTTGAGGAATGATCGGAGGGTCTCATCGTTCTAGCGCCTGATGGATTTGAGGTCCCATGGCTGCACCGGCTTATTGGAGAGAGACTAGAAGTTCACAATAAACCGGTGGCTGAAGTCGCTCCAATCGTTGATGTAGTATCGAGGTAGGTGTCAGAGCCACTGCAGCGCGTCTTGCCCTAGGACAATGGGCAAGTACGTCGTCATGACATCCTCCATTGCCCCAGCAACCCAGGCGTCAGTCGTGTAGACGGCCAACCAATCGCCCGGGTCTTGCTTAGGCTCGTACTTGTCGACGTTGGATACCTTGAAGTTGGGAGGCCATTGGATGACCCAGAGACGCGGAGTGAGTGCGAAAACTCTGCATGTGTCCTCCTATTGTTGTTCGTGTCATCGGTCCCGGGGAGGGGAGTCGGTAGTAGGTCGTCTCGACTGTCCCCAGAACGAGCCACTGGTTGAGGCTGCCACCGACTCAAATCGGGTGGCACGACTTCGTGTTGGTACGCCGTGATCCCGGTCGTATTCCTCTCGGTGCCTTATCTCATTTTCATGTCGTTGGTCACGTGAAGCGCTGATGGTGCTCCACGCGTCTCGTCGGCTGTTGATGGCGTGACGCAGGTCGTTCGCAGGATGAGCGATGGGTAGAAGATGATTAGATGCCTCAGTAAGCAGCCGCTGGTAACCTTCCACGTCTGGGGTTCGCGGGAGGACGTTGGCTATCTGTGCCAGTACTCCTCCAACTTCACTCAGTGTGTTTAGTGCTCGAGCGAAATCGGGGTACATGTTTCGAGTGAGGAGAGGGTTCTCTTGCCGAAGCCTAGCGTCTTGTTCGGCTAGCTCTCGCTCCCGATCTTGAGCCTATCGGCAATTGCGGCGGCGGGAGTTATGCCTTTTTTGGTGCACTCGTTCGTCGGGAGTTTCTCTCACTCCGAGGCTTTGTCTTGGGACACAGGCTGTGCCGGATCCCGTTCCCCGGCTTCATGATGTCGCCACATGTTCTGGCGTCTGTTTCTCCATCGTCTGGCCTCACGCTGGGGAGGTTCCTCCCCTTGCATGGTAGGCTGATCGTCGGAGAAGGGTGCTGACTCCGATCTCCCCTGGATGAAGAGGATGTCAGGGTAGAAAGGAGCTGGTGCGACAGTGTTCTTCTTCCCGTCCTCCTTTGAGGGCGAAGGTATTGGAAAGGTGGATTGACGTGTTCTTCTCTGATCAGGGTGTTTATTTCCTTCTTCCGAGTGATTTGTGTCCACTCCTTAGTGGGCTAGGTGGACAACGGAGTTTTTCGAGTAAGAAACCCCGACCGACTGATCTTTCTTCTCTCGAGGGCTCCTGAACCTCGGTTCGCATGTGATCATCTTCCCCCGAGCTGCGGGCGGGGTCGCAGTCCGCAGTCTTGCTTTGGCTTCCCTCGGGATTCCTGAGGAAGGCTTCTTCTTGGGTGGATCCGCTATGTAGTGTAGAGTCCCTTCTTCGTCCGCTATACATGAGATGGTTCCAAAGCGGAACATAGCCCCTGGGCGAAGAGTGATCTTGTTCTTGAAGGTGATGGCCATTGAGCTAGCTTTGATCAACGACACACCCCCTACCTGGCGCGCCAGCTGCCGGTGTCTAGTGTCCGACTGCACACCCGGGGATACCCTCGTGGTGCTTTTGGGTAGGACGGTGTTGCTGATCGTAGCTCGTTGGTTCATGCTTGGAGCACTAGAGAGTAAGAGAGAGGGACATGCGATTTTCTGCAGGTTTGGGCCGCTTTGAGAGGCGCAATACCCTACTTCCTGGGGTGGCTCTGTATGTGTGGTGTGTTACAAGTGGCGTCTCCTGAATGGAGAGCTGCTAATGAGATGAAAATGATGGGGTTCCCCTGAGCCTTATATGCACGATCGTGTGACACTCCCTACGTACACGGTGATCACATTCTTCTAGCATATCTCCTAGCTAATAGCGAACTAACTTAGCTTATCTTAAGGAAAACCCATCGACTCCATCCCGATCTATCCCCGACGTTCGAGGGCGCAGGGCGTGGGGAAAACAGACGGTTCCTTGAGATTGTGCGTAATCCAAAGGACGATCCGAGCACGAGCCCATTGCCTTCTTAGGTTGGCCCATTTCACTTGCGGTCTTTGTGTGGCCCACAACGAGACGACCGTGTGGGGCAACTGGTCCATAGCCCCATGCAAGGGTCTTTCGCCTTCTAGTGGACCCGGGGATATCTATCCCCCACAGGGCACCCTCCCTATCGACGCTATCCTAGACTTCCCTCACCTGGCGCGCGCCCTCCATGTCGATGTCGTCCCTAGCAGGTCTTCCCTGTTGACTGTAATATCCTGAATTTTGGGGTATAAAACCTTCTTTTCTCTATACTCAAAATTCAGGTGTTACCCTCTCTTTTCCTTGCTTTCTTTCTCTTTTTTAAATAATAGTGAGTTATTTTGTTATATATTGGTGTAAGCCTAGTGAAGTTAACCCTAGAGTTGTTTTGGTTGTTGCATTTATGTTGTTACATAGTGTTTCTGAGTGTAATAGGTATTTGAAACATGTTAATACACCTTGTATAAGCTTTCGGTAAATTTTCGTATTTTCGGGAAATTTTTCTATTTTCTGGAAACAAAATTCTATTTATTTGAGGTACTTAAAATATTTTTTGAAGTTATAAATATGTTTTTTAGTTTAATAGGTGCCAAAACATTTCTAGGAATTTTTCTGAAATTTTTGAAAGTTTCTACAATATTTTGAGAATTAAAAATATTTTTTGTATTTTCTTGAATTAGTAAATGCTAAAATCCGAATTTGACCCAAATTTCATTTCGTCTAAACCCTAATCATATATATATGACCGGCTTCTCCTCGGTGAGCTTTTTCCAAAACACAAAATGTTTCCCAATATTTGATCTAAATCTTTCGAAATTGCTCGCCGAAGTTCGAGGCGGTTTCAACTCTAGCGAGAACTCCGTCGAGAAATTTCTTTCAATCCGTGCGTCGTTGGCGAAATACAAGGATACCATTGCGTTCGTCTCGTCGAGGGCTTCGTCTAGGTGCCTTCGGTTCGTCGATCCAATCTTCGGTTTGACATCAATTGATGGTTTTCTTCTGGTCTTTAGCGAACACCTTCTTCTCCAGCGAGTTTTCTCCATTGCCGTTTGTAGAAGTTCTTCGTTTTCCTCTCAGTTTGCGCAGCTCATCCATCGCAGCCACTCTACCTCTCCCTCACCTCCCGGCGCCCCCGGCCTTCGTCTCCCCACCCCCATGTCGGCCCTCCCCTCCCTTTTCCCTTACCCGCACGGCCGCACACCCACCTTTGCTGGCCACTGCCTGTTGCACGGGCTCGCTCGAACAGCCACCCTATAGGGCCCCCTCCCCCCAATGCACGTACGTGGCTGTGGCCATGTCCTAGCCGCTGTCGGCCAGCCACCCAGCGTGGCCGAGCCCTCCCTCAGTCGGCCCTTCTCTTCCCCCTCCGTTTTTTTATTTTTTCGTGTAACTTCTCACGGTGGGAGATGGCCAAAGGTGGAAGACAACCACAAAAGAGCCAATCCATACGGTTCCTTGTGGCTGTGACTCCGTCTGGTCCTACCTGTGATTTCGGTTCGGCCAATCAGATCGCAACACACATACAATTTACTAAAAATGTGATATCTTTTACACTAAACATTCGTTTTAATCTGTTTAAGTTACGCTAAATTTGTAATGACATTATCCATATTATTTCACCATGACACATGTTTTAAATAATTTATTAAATATTTGTTTGACTATATTTTATAAATTAGTGTTCCAATTAAATCTAATTTGTCAGCTACCAGCAGATCCGCCGGTGCTGAGGAAGGCGAGGAAGAGAACGAGAGAGGAACAGGGAGATGATAGGCGAATATTCTTTCTTGCATGACGGTTCACAGCTTTCAGCGTTTCCTTTAATAACTGCTTACAAGGTTACGACCCAGCTAATTGACCCATACTCCACCCATTACACGGCCATTCGGCCTGCGGACACGACGGCCCATAGTTCCTTGCTCTTGGCTGCTTGCACGTGATAGCTCATCTGACGCGACGGAGTCCCTGGGCGCTTCCTTGCTGGCTTGAGGGCTGACATTCTCCCCTCCATGAGATGCCGGTTGTCCCCAAACGGCTGAAGAAGGGAAGCGTTGTCGAAGAGCCACTTCGTCCTCCCAGGTGTCCAGAGCATCATCATAGCCGGACCACCGGACCTTGACTTGATCAACAGCCATGCAACCTCGAGATATAGAACGGCGACCAAGCACTTGAGAAGGCACCTGAAGATCGGCATGCAAATCAGGTAAGGATGAACTGACAGGAGTAGCTGTTTTAACACTGGGTTTCAACTGGGAGACGTGGAACACTGGGTGGATGGATGCTGTAGGGGGCAACTCCAGTTTGTAGGCTACACTGCCAATGCGCTGCACAATGCGATAGGGTCCGAAAAATTTGTAAGATAATTTGTGATTAGCACGAACAGACACAGAACTTTGCACATATGGCTGCAACTTCAAGTAGACCATGTCTCCCACTGAGAACCGTCGGTCACAGCGGCGCTTATCTGCTTGGTGTTTCATCCTTTGCTGGGCACGGAGAAGGTGACTGCGAACAGCTTGTGTCATAAGCTCCCGCTGCGAAAGCCACTGCTGGAGATCTGTGCTAGAAATGGCAGCATCAGTAGAGAGCCCAAGTGTCCGAGGCAAACGCCCGTATAAGACCTCAAACGACGACTTGCCCAACGACGAGTGGAAAGATGTATTAAACCAGAATTCAGCCAGGGGCAGCCAACGGGTCCAGTGACACGGGTGGGAACTTACAAAGCATCGCAGGAATGTTTCGAGGCACTGGTTGTCGCGTTCTGTTTGACCGTCAGTTTGTGGATGGTACGAGGTGCTCATGCGCAGAGAAGTACCAGTAAGCTTGAAGAGACCTTGCCAAAAGGTGCTGGTAAATATTCTATCACGATCTGAGATAATGGCTTCCGGCAACCCATGTAGACGGTAAACTGAATCAAGGAAAACCTGGGCCACCTTTGATGCTGTGAAGGGGTGAGACAAAGCCATGAAATTGGAAAATTTAGAAAATTTGTCCACCACTACGAGGATGCAATTGAATTTACCAGAGCGAGGCAACCCTTCAATAAAATCAAGGGAGAGCACCTGCCACGCATGAGAGGGAACCGGTAGGGGTTGTAAAAGTCCAGGATAGCGAACCCGATCCGGCTTAGACTGAGCACAAACTGTACAGGAACGTACATAATCATGGACTGCTGACTTCATGGTAGGCCATGCAAAGAGCTGTTTCACACGGCGATAGGTAACTGGGAAACCCGAATGACCGCCCACTGCGCTATCATGCAGAGAAGAGATAACCTGATTGTGCAAGGCAGTATTGGAACCGAGCCAAATGCGACCCTTGTATTTTATAAGCCCATCCTGTAACTGGTAAGGTCCATCAGGAGTAGCAGTAGCTGCCAGTTCAGTGAGTAGTTTCATAGCTTTAGGGTCCTGGGTATAACCGGTCACAACATCAGACAACCATTGAGGTGTGCTCACTGGTATCGCCGCAAGAGTAAGATGATGGGGACGTCTGGACAGAGCGTCTACCGCACCATTGTCTACGCCTTTCTTGTATACAATCTGGTATTGTAGCCCCAAAAGTTTAGTAAAAACTTTTTGTTGCCACGGGGTCTTCAGACGTTGTTCAGTGAGGTGGGACAAGCTCCGTTGGTCTGAGTAAATTACAAAAGGTCGATGCGGAAGATAGGGGCGCCAATGATCGACGGCCAACAGTATCGCTAGGTACTCCTTTTCATAAGCGGATAATCCCATGTTCTTAATGCTGAGAGGTTTGCTTATATAGGCCAATGGGTGGTGATCTTGAATGAGCACAACTCCAATGCCACCACTAGAGGCATCCGTCTCAATGGCGAAATGCTTGGAGAAGTTGGGTATTGCCAAGACAAGAGCCGTGGATAACGCTGTCTTCAGCAGAGCAAACACTATTTGTTGCTCATCTGTCCAAACAAACACTGCACCTTTCTTAAGCAACTGAGTGAGTGGCTTGGCGATAACCCCAAAATTCTTAACAAATTTTCGATAATAGCTCGCCAATCCGAGGAACCCACGCAGATCCTTGATGTTGTGGGGCGGGGGCCAGGAAGAGATAGCTACAATTTTTGCGGGGTCAGTAGCGACCCCCGCCTTGCTGATGACGTGACCCAGGTAAGCGATCTCTTGCTGAGCAAAGGAACATTTAGTTACCTTCACTTGCCATTGGTCCTTACGAAGCAACTGTAGAACCTGCTCCAAATGCAGTAAGTGATTGTCCCATGTATCACTGTAAACCAAGATGTCATCAAAAAAGACTAACACACATTTACACAATAATGGTTGCAAGGTCCGATTCATTGCGCCTTGAAAGGTGGCTGGGGCCCCCGTGAGACCAAAGGCCATCACTCGAAACTCGAAGTGCCCATGGTGGGTCTGGAATGCTGTTTTATGCTGATCTGAGGGATCCATACGAATCTGATGAAATCCGGCACGAAGATCCAAGGTAGAGAACCATGCTGCCCCAGAAAGTTCATCTAATAGCTCATCAATGATAGGAACATGAAATTTGGACTTTGTTGTCAATGCGTTTAAGTGTCGATAATCCACACAAAAGCGATAACTGTTATCCTTCTTCTTGACCAGGATCACGGAGGATGCAAAAGGACTCTTACTGTGTTGGATCAATCCTGAAGCCAACATCTCAGCCACTTGAGCCTCTATCTCTGTCTTAAGAGCAGGACCGTACCGATATGGTCGCATTTGCACCGGTCGAGCACCGGGCAGCAACGGAATCTGGTGGTCGCAATCATGAACAGGAGGTAAACCCTTAGGAATGTCAAAGACGGATGAATACTGATCAATGATATGTTGTAATTCAGCTGGCAGATCTTTAATGACCAATTGATCTTTGTCTGACAAATCCACCAGTCGACAGAGTTGGATAAAAGCTCCTTGTGTGGAAGAGGTCTGGACTCCATAGAGCTTGACAAAAGTTCGACCATGTGGAATAGATAACCACCTATCTGCCCAGTGTACTGTCATAGGGCTATAAGCCGATAGCCAGTCCATCCCAACAATCATGTCATAGTGTTGCAGCTCTAACACTTTAAAGGTAGACATAAATTGATGATCCTGGATAGACCACGTGACATTTACCAACTCATGGTCACAACGCATCCGAGCCCCATTAGCTACTTGCACCAGGACTGGAGGACATGGAGAGGTACAACTTGGAAGCTGATCCGCAACCACTGAACTGACAAAGGACACAGAGCTGCCTGAATCCAGTAAAATGAGAACAGAGAATCCAGCAATATCTCCAACAAACTGCATAGACTTAGACATTGGAACTCCCTCCAAAAAGGACTGAGACAACAACAAACAACGAAGGTCCTCTGAAGGTTCAAGGACTGATTCAGAGTCATCCGAAGGTAACTGAAATTGATGGCACAATTCCTCAACAAGATGCAACTGGACCGAGTTAGGACATTGGTGGCCACGCTGAAATGGCTACCCACATTTATAGCACAACCCCTGAGCTTTACGGAATGCATACACTGATGATAAACGGTCTCTTGTTGCAGTCCCCTTGTTGGCCTCTGATGTTCTGAATTCGGTAGTCTTCGTAGAAGTTGTCGCCGCCTTGGGTGGAGGAGGTAGAGGCATAGGGCCACGAGCATAAGATTTGCTCGCGACAGTAGATTCCAGCTTCTTATAGTCCTTGGTCCGGGAACCATCGACGATCTCCTCCTGCAACTGAGCAAGAACGTAGGCAGTATCCAAATCTTTTGGCCATTGAATCATAACAGTGGATTTAATATCAAAACGAAGGCCATCTAGAAATCGCATGGTGTAATACAGTGGGTCTGACATTTCCTGGTAACTATTGAGCTGATCGACCAACTGAGCAAAACGTTCCACATATTCCCCCACCGACCCTTGCTGCCGGATATGAAATAATTGACGCACTAGGCTAGCATGCTGATCTTTCCCAAATCTCTCACGGATCAAGTTCCCAAACTCTAGCCAAGACAAACTAGCAAGCTTATGCTCAACTGAATTTAACCAACGTGCAGCCGCCCCAGCGAAGTGCATGGTTGCAACTTTAACCCACACACAAGGGTGCACGGCGTACATGTCAAAGTAGTCTTCACAATGTTTTTGCCAGAGTTTTGGGTTTTGACCATCGAACCCAGGAAAATTGACTTTAGGTAAATGGCCCAAGTAGGGAGAGAACTGGGATCCATGTGCATGACTACCGAATGCATCTGGAGGAGGGCCATATGGACGGGTGGGTCTATGGAGCATGAAATCGGGCATACCATTGTGTGGGAGGTGGGTTCGGGTAAATATATGCCCAAAGCCAGTCTCCCGATGTTTCAAGTCATTGCGATGCCCCATAGGACCATCGGCCGCGCAAACGGTAGCAGACGGGCGCTACGTGGTTGGTGGGCGTGGACCCAAGACGCCCATCTCAGATCTGAAGCCTGGCGGCGCAGATCGGAGGGCTGATGCAGAGAACTTGGCGAAGTCGTCGCAGAGGCGGTCGACAGAGTACTTGACGTCATCCACTGCTGCCTCCACCGATGGACGCCAAGTCTCGAACGCCGCCGTTGCCGATTCGACCGCATCCAGGCGCTCAGAGGTAGCAGCGACCTGGAGTGCTGCAGTCTCCAGCTGCTGGATGGAAGACGTCTGCCGGGCGACGACCGATTCTAGCGCTGCCCAGCGCGAATCCTGCGCCGAGAGGTGGTCAGAGATGTCGCGCAAGATCCTGGACTGCTCCTCAATCGCCAACTTGAGGTTCGGCTCCATGGCTCCGGAGTGTTTGGCAAGGCGTGTGTAGTACAAGTGAGCCAGGCCCTCGATCGGAACTACCTTTGATACCAATTGTCAGCTACCAGCAGATCCGCCGGCGCTGAGGAAGGCGAGGAACAGAACGAGAGAGGAACAGGGAGATGATAGGCGAATATTCTTTCTTGCATGACAGTTCACAGCTTCCAGCGTTTCCTTTAATAACTGCTTACAAGGTTACGGCCCAGCTATTTGACTCATACTCCACCCATTACACGGCCATTCGGCCTGCGGACACGACGGCCCATAGTTCCTTGCTCTTGGCTGCTTGCACGTGATAACTCATCCGACGCGACGGAGTCCCTGGGCGCTTCCTTGCTGGCTTGAGGGCTGACATGTAACTTCTCATGGTGGGAGATGGCCAAAGGTGGAAGACAACCACAAAAGAGCCAATCCATACGGTTCCTTGTGGTTGTGACTCCATCTGGTCCTACCTGTGATTTCGGTTCGGCCAATCAGATCGCAACACACATACAATTTACTAAAAATGTGATATCTTTTACACTAAACATTCGTTTTAATCTGTTTAAGTTACGTTAAATTTGTAATGACATTATCCATATTTTAACAATATTATTTCACCATGACACATGTTTTAAATAATTTATTAAATATTTGTTTGACTATATTTTATAAATTAGTGTTCCAATTAAATCTAATTTATCGTTTTTAACTTGCACTTTTATAAATAAACATTAACATGGTTAATATTAACTTAAATACTTTTTATTTAACAATTGTTTAGTATAAACCCGATATCTACTAGTGATTTTCAAGTGTCGTGTGCACTGTTTACGCGTCGTTCGCGTGTATTGTACTCGTTGTCGTGTTGTTCTCGCGCAACATCGTTTGCGTGGCATCAAGCAATTCGCACGCGTCATCGCGCTGTCCGCGCGTCGTTCGCACGTTGTCGCGTGAGTTTTTTCGCGTGCCATCCGCGCGTTGTTTCACGTAGTGTCGTGCGTCGTCATTCGTGTGTGTTGTGCACATTGTCATATGTCGTCCGCGCGCTGTCAGCACGCTGAGTCTCACGCCCGCACACCGTTTTCGCGTGTCGCGCGCCTTGCCACGTGCCGTTCACGTGTATCGTGCTTGATATCAAACTGTTCGCTTATAATCATTCATGTCAGTTAATTAACTATTTGTTTAATCACCCACTATTAAAATAGTAAGTTAGTCAAAACTGAGTAGTAGTTTTAATTTACATTTGATAAATGTCAATTAATATAACTATGTTGAATTAAATGTTGTAACTAATACTTGTTTAGCGAAACGTAATAACATCTCGACCGTAACTTCGACTGTCGTGTTTCTCCTCGCGTGACCATAGAAGCGAGCTCTGTTTGATATTACATGTTTTATAATGTTTTTCTTATATGGTGTAATGTTCTTATATATGTATATTTTTGTTTGCTTGTGCTTGTTTATGTTCACTGCCTGTCGCGAATAGACGTGAACGAGCTTTGGTGATACCGAGATCAAACTCTTCGTGTTCTACAAGGTTAAAGACCGTGAGCATCTGTTTTGTGAAGGCAAGTGTCCTCTAACCTATTCATGTCCTATTTACATGATAATTCATTTTCCCGCATTGCATAATTAAAACCTAAGGATTGACTAGCCTTCTATTCACCTTGTCCTTGATTACTTTTTAGGTTATTATGATTAGCTTTATGCTAGTGCTCTACTTTAATAAATGAATATGATGAGACTATTTTATGATATGATGTTTCTATTCTTATTTTGATTATGAGCTTGTGATACTAAAGGGGACTCGGGCTGTTTCTTGAGTACCTCTCCGTAAGGACCTGTTCGTTTGATGACCACCCGAGAAAACAGTGCATCCATGAGGGTGGTATGGATGCGCTTAGCTGATTAATTAGAGGAACCGAGGTGTAGTTTGCTTCGTCAACGTGACGTCAATGGGGCTCAGTGTACATCACTTGCTATGCCGAGGGTGGCGCCCCTCGAGGAGGAGTACTGAGCATTTAGGAAACCTAACGAGCGGCTATAACTTTAGGGAATCTTTTATAAAAGCTTCGTAGTGAAACCTTACCTACTCACCTTGAAAGTGTTTAAGGGTTTGATCGTCCCAAGGCAATAGGGATCATGACTTGCGGGTAAAGTATACGACCCTTGCAGAAGATTAGAAACTGATATATCAGTCATGCTCACGATTAAGAGCGGCCTTGGGAGCTCCTTTGATTAGAGATATAATGGTTACAGTTGATGCTGATGGCTCTATTAATCATGGTTCTGACTATGGATTCTGGTGTTTCCTCTATGAGGAGGTACTCTTTGGGATAATAACTTGGGATGGATGATAAAACTTGGCTTATATTAATGAATAAAAGTTGACAAAGTAAAAGCAATCTGTTTTGAGTCTAACTTCACATAAAGCTAGCACACTTCAGCCAAACGGGACATTTGCTGAGTACGTTGATGTGTACTCGCCCTTGCTTTCACAAAACACTAGGTTGCCTTTGGTGCAACCTATGCTTAGGTAAAGAAGAAGAAGAAGATGTCGAGGTGGATCTCCAGGAGTTCTGGGACTTCGACAAGTTCGAGGATTAGGCTAGCGATCTCCCCAGTCAGTTGACTATGGTGGGTTTATTTACGTTGGCTACATTTCTATTATGTGCACTTTGATCTATATAATGTTATGACTCGTATGTGTAATAATATTACTTACTCTTTATGATTATTCTAAGCATTGTGCGATGATGAGTCATTTATGTAATCGCTATGTACGTGAGTTCTAATCCTGGCATGTACATGGTTCGCATTCGATTTACCTTCTAATACCGGGTGTGACATAAGTGTGATATCCTGCCCCTAGGGGATGGTGATATCCTAGCTCAAGGCTTAATAGAATTAATAAAGTACCCATATCAACAAGATGCATCTTCTTTGTTGGGGCGAAGGCGAACACGCTACCCTTCGCTCGATGCCTTCGTCTCCCCGGCACTCCAACGAAGACTATATCCACAGAGCACGCCCAAGCAAGGCGAAGGTGTGGAATGGATGAAGAACGACATGGTCCCCCTTCGAACTCTCCGTTGCAAGATGAAGGCTCTGTCGAAGTCTACTAGTCTCACGTCCTCACCACGTACGGGAGGCCCATGTAAGATTCGGCCCACTGTAACGGGCCCCGCGCAGATAAGTGTATTACGGGCCGCGTTTGTAATAGCCTTTACTGTAATGACTGTCTGTAACCTCCCCTCATGGGAATATTCTGGGGATGAACCAGGCACTCGAGGGCATAAACGTCTTTGACAAGGGACGGGCGGTCACTCGAGTGCCTATAAATACCCCTGTACATTGCCCTCACAGGGCCAGATTAACAGAGCTATTGCCATCTCATGACAAACTTTGCCAACACTCCTTGCACTTTCCCGTTGGACCTACTTGTCCAGGAAAGAAAGTGCCAACAGTTGGCGCCCACCGTTCGTGCTACGAAAAACAAAACTCGTCTAGCTCACTGTGATGGCCCCCAAGCGAGCTAGTTCGAAGGCAGCCCCATCCATCGACGAAGCAGCGAAGGCAGTGCTACTAGCAGAGAAAAAGGCAAGGCCCTCGTGGACAATACCCCCTAAGAGGCCTTCGAAGATGAAGCTGTCAGCAAAAGACAGCGCCAAGACCACCCCACCCCCGAAGGCACACTACACACTTGCAGCTCCGGAGGCGTACCCCAAGCACCACCACCAGGCTTCGCTCCACTAGAGGACGAAGACGCAATAGAGGACGACGAAGTCATCAGCATCTCAGCCGAAGACCAGCTACAACTGCGGGCCCTGTGCATCAAGAACCACAACCTCTAAAAGCAGAAAGACATCCTCGAGGCCAAGCGCCAACATGTCACCGCGCAGGCCAAGGTGCGACACGAGGAACAGAGAGCTCGGGAGCTAGAGCAAGAAATCGCGCTCATGCAGGGCGAGGGCTAGTACAATCTACAGCATGGACCGCCCCTTCAGCAGCGCGTCCCAGCCGGAGATCTATTCATACCACAGCGCGGCCCCTTCATTCCGCACGTCACAGCTTCCCAAGGGATCAACTACCTCGATGAGCGAAGCCCCTTGGCTCTGCAACTCCAAGCATCGTCTTGGCCCGCCAACTTCAGGGCAGGCACCTACCCTAAATACAATGGCAGTACTGACCCAGCACAATACATCATGAGCTACCAGGTTGCCGTCGAATCGTCCGGAGGGGACGACGCCACAATGGCCAAATATTTCATCATCGCACTCGAAGGCCCGGCCTTGACCCAGTACACCAGGCTACCGCCACTGTCTATTGACTACTGGAAAGGACTCCGGGACAAGTTCCTGCTCAACTTTCAAGGGTATCGACTCGATACTGACGCCCTGGCCGAGTTATCACTCTGCAAGCAGCAAGAGAAGGAAACCCTTCGGGAATACTACAAAAAAATCCTGACCCTCAAGTCGCAACTGCCATCGGTCGACGACCACATTGCGATCCATTACTCCATCAGTGGCCTTCGGGCGAGCGTCCTGTACAGTCACTGCATCAAGGACCCACCCAAAAACCTCCAAGAGCTATATCAACTATTCGAGAAGTATGCCAGGTCCGAAGAGCTGCATCAACGAAAGGTTCAATCTCAGAGGAAGCCTAAGGACCCTCCACAGTCTAGGAGAACCTGGACTAGGCCTTCACAGCCAGACTCCGGGCGGGACAGCCGCAGTCAGCAATAGGTGCACAACATAGCCAATCAGCACCCAGCCGGAGAAATTACTCGCCGTCAGGAATATCCCCCAAGGCCGCGATAACGGCACCAGAGGGAGAGGCTGGGGGCGGCCGCAGCAGCCGCGCAGATTCTACTGTCTGTTTCATGGCGAGGACTGCGCGCACCCAACAAGAGATTGTCTAGAAACAAAGGCCACCAGGGACAGGATGTCCAGAGCACAGCCAGCCGACAACTAGAGGGTCGTCGCGCACACATACCACCACCACCGCCAACAACCTTACAACAACGAGCATGTCTAGCATCCACCCAACCACGCGTACCAGCACCGCCAGGAAGTGCAAGTTCTACCACCTCCACCTCCGCATCACCCAAATCCACAACACCATAACCACCCCCAAGCACCCAAGCAGGAATACTTCGCCGAACAACCATATCGCGGAGTCATCCACATGATCACCGGAGGGTCCAGCGTGGACTTCGAAACAAAGCGGCAGAAAAGGGACCAGTACCGAAGTGTGAATCACGTCGCCCTCACCGGCCCAGTGGTACAAACAAGGTGGTCTCATGTACCACTCACCTTCGACGCCAGGGACGTTGATATGCGCAGCGCCCCTCACGTCGACGCCATGGTGATCAACTGCAGCGTAGCAGGCTGGGACCTACACAAAGTCTTGGTCGACAACGGCAGCCAAGCTGACATCATCTTCCTGCACGCCTTCGATCGCATGGGCATAAGCCACAGCTTACTCAAGCCTTTGGACAACCCCCTATATGGCTTTGGTGGCAAGGGCACCTTTCCCGTCAGCAAGATAGAGCTACCCCTATCATTTGGTGTAGCACACAATGCACGAAGCGAGCAGGTCACCTTCGACATCATCGACATGGTATATCCATACAACACCATAATGGGTCGGGGCTCCATCAACAAGTTTGAAGCGACCATTCACGGACTTTACCTCTGTATGAAAATCCCGGGTCCGCAAAGCGTGATCACAGTTTATGGCAACCAGCAGACCGCGCACAATATTGAAAGGGACTTCGTTCTAGGGCAACGGAACGTAAACTGCCTCACAGAACACCGCGAAGGTTTTGAAGGGACCCACCCAGTCGCCAATGAAAAAGTAATGGCACAGCTGCAAAGCAACGACGAAACGAAGGTGGTACCCCTCGACTCGACTACGCCTAAGCAAACGGGCGTAATAAGCGAAGACCTGACCTCGCGAGACGAGGAAAAACTCATCTCTTGCCTCTCCCAAAACAAGGACGTCTTCGCTTGGTCCGCCCTCGATCTGGTAGGGGTAAGCCGCACCATCAGAGAGCACGGCCTGGGCATCGACCCTTCGGTGCACCCAAAAAAGCAATGACTGCGCAAAATGTCTGACGAGAAGACTAAAGCCGCCAAGGCCGAGGTGCACCGCCTGTTAGAAGCCAATTTCATCGAGCCAATTGCTTATCCTACATTGCTTGCTAACGTGGTCATGGTGCAAAAGAAAAGCGACAAGTGGCGCATGTGAATCGACTTCATCAGCCTCAATAAGCCATGTCCTAAGGACAATTTCCCCCTGCCACGGATCGACAAAATAGTCAATAGCGCAGCAGGATGCGAAGTCATGTCCCTCCTCGATTGCTTCTCCGGTTACCACCAGATATACATGAAAGAGGAAGACAAGGCCAGCACAAGCTTTATCACACCCTTCGGCACATACTGCTTCATCAAGATGCTAGAAGGACTAAAAAACGTCAGGTCAACCTTTTCTCACCTCACCAAGAGGGTGCTCGAAAGTCAAGTAGGCCGCAAAATTTTCACCTACGTGGACGACATCGTCGTCGCGAGCTAGAACAAAGAGGACCACCTGGCTGACCTCACAGAAACATTCGCTAATATGTGCGATGCACGACTTCGGCTCAACCCCGAGAAGTGCGTCTTCGGAGTTCGCCAGGGGAAGATACTTGGCTACCTAGTGTCGCACCGAGGGATCGAGGCCAACCCAACAAAGATCCAAGCGATCATCAATATGACACCCCCGCAGCGGCCAGGGATGTCCAGCGACTGACAGGCAGATTGGCCGCCTTGAACAGATTCATTTCCAAATCCACAGAGTGCAGTCTACCCTTCCTCAAGACATTGCATGGAGCAAAAGACTTTGCTTGGGGACCAAAGCAGGCGGTGGCCTTCGAGTCGCTCAAGCAACACCTGTCCGACTTAGCAACCCTTGCTAGCCCTGACCCTTCGCTGCCTCTTCTGCTATACATTGCGGCTTCAGCATGTGCAGTCAGCGCAGCGTTATTCCAAGAGCAGGACAGAGAGGGCACGACTCAGCAGTGCCCAGTGTACTATGTCTCCGAAGTCCTCACGGCTTCTAAGTGCAACATGACTGAGCTAAAAAAAATTTCATACGCAGTTGTCATGGCATTGTGCAAGTTGCGCCACTACTTCGAAGCATTCAAGGTACGGGTCACTTCAGACAGGGGTCTAAGAGAACTGTTTAGGAACCCGGAGGCGTCCGTCCGAATTGCCAAATGGGCAGCCGAACTCTCTGGGTACCACATCACCTTCAAACCCAGGACAACAATCAAATCACAAGTCCTGGCAGACTTCATCATTGACTGGATAGGACCAACATGGCAACAAGAAGAGTCTCCAGAGAAAGTGTGGACCATCCACTGCGACGGCGCGTGGTGCCATGCGGGGGCAGGCGCCGCGACAATCATCACATCACCCACAAGCGTCAAGTACAGATACGCGACACGCCTCAGCTTCGCCTTGGAGTCCGACAGATGCACTAACAATATTGCAGAGTATGAAGCCGTCATCCTGGGACTTCGCAAACTACGAGCACTCGATGTCACCATGTGCATAGTCAGGACAGATTCCAATGTAGTCGCCGGCTAGGTTGAGAAGGAATACTCAGCAAAAGACCCCGCGCTCATGCAATATCTCACAGCCGTCCGCAGCCTCGAGAGACAATTCAAGGGTTTCACCCTACAGCACGTCGATCGCGCCAAGAACGAAGAGGCCGACGCGTTGACCAAAGTAGCGGCCAAGGGTGAAGCCTTGCCCTCCGACGTGTTCTACCACGTCATCGGCACGCCAGCTGTCTACAACCCCGAAGGCCTACAAATAACTCAGGACACACAAGGGCACCACATCGTCAACCTCATCATGGCCAAAGACTGGCGGGCCCTAATAACTCTGTACTTGCAGGGCCACTACCATCCAAGCGATCGCAATGAGGCCAAACGACTAAAGCACAGAAGTCGATACTTCACATTAGTCGAGGGTCAGCTGTACAAAAAGGGGATCAGTCAGCCCATGCTGAAGTGCATAACTGAAACCGAAGGCATACAAATCTTCCGCGAAGTCCACAGCGGAACTTGCGGCTCCCACTCAGGACCTAGGGCCCTCGCTGCCAAGGTGATTCGCTAGGGTTTTTACTCGCCCGCAATTATTTGCACTGCCAATCGAGTCACAAGGTCATGCGAAGCATGCCAAAAGTTCCCCCCTCGCTCAGGCAGCCCCTCGCAATTCACCAAGCTCATCGCCCATACATGGTCATTTCAACACTGGGGGCTAGACATCGTTGGACCACTGCCTACAGCTCAAGGGAACCTCAAGTTCACCTTCGTCGCCGTCGAATATTTCACAAAGTGGATTGAGGCTAGGACAGTATCCATAATAACATCGAAGACCGCTCAAAAATTCTTCTGGCAAAACATTGTTTGTCGCTTTGGAGTCCCGTCCGAACTCACAGTCGACAACGACAAATAGTTCGACAACCAAGACTTTAGGAATTTCTGCTTTTCCATCGGCACCAAGCCTATCTTCACCTCGGTGTACCACCCACAGTCCAACGGTGTTGTTGAGCGCGCCAACGGAAAAAATTTCACTGCCATCAAGAAAAGGCTTCTGCACGACAAAAAGGGCAAATGGGCCGACCAATTACCTGAAGTGGTATGGGCCCTAAACACGACAGAGTGTCGGGCAACCAGATTCACACCTTTCCGCCTCTTGTATGGATCTGAGGCCATGACACAGCAAGAATTAAAACATGGGTCCCCCCGAACAAACAAATCAGCTGTCCCCGATGTCGACGAACCAACTTCCAAAGACCTCATTGACGGAGATCGCGTCTTCGCTCTGCAGGCCCTCGACAAATATCAGGTTCAAACCAAGGCCTGGCACGACAACGCAGTCATTCCAAGGGAATTCAATGAAGGGGACCTCGTACTCGCCAGAACCACCTGGACAGAGTCATGGGGCAAGCTAGAGCCGAAGTAGGACGGTCCATTCATAGTCAAGACGAAGACATCCCCTAGTGCTTACAGGCTGACAACATCATCCGACGAAGACTTAGAGCACTCCTGGAACATCGATAATCTCCGGAAATTTTTTGTTTAAGTCTTAGGGCCCACGCGCCCTTGTAATTCAGCAAACAATGTTGTTCCGGCCCGCACTCTTTTCCTCCTGGGGGTGAGGTTTTTAACGAGGCGGAGCCATGTAATATACCAGTAAAAAGCCCCCGCAAAAAAAATTCGAGTATCACCATGTCGAAAAACACCGCTTCGACGGCCTTCGGCATTCGACCGATTCGAAGTCACCGCGACAGGTAGCATAGACTACCCTCGCGTGCGACAACTCTATGCAAAAGTCGCCTAAGGGTGCAGTCGGACAAGCACAACAAGTGCGTGATACGAAGTCTTTTACTAAAAGACAACTCCGTGCAAAAGTCGCCTAAGGGTGCAGCCGAACAAGCACAACAAGTGCACGATACGAAGTCTTTTACTAAAAGACAGCTCCGTGCAAAAGTCACCTAAGGGTGCAGCCGGACAAGCAGAACAAGTGCGCGATACGAAGTCTTTTACTAAAAGATAGCTCCGTGCAAAAGTTGCCTAAGGGTGCAGCCGGACAAGCACAACAAGCGTGCAATACGAAGTCTCTTACTAAAAGACAACTCCGTGCAAAAGTCGCCTAAGGGTGCAGCCGGACAAGCACAGTAATGTGTGATACGAAGTCTTTTCCACAAGACAACTCCATGCAAAAGTCGCCTAAGGGTGCAGCTGGACAAGCACGGTAATGTGTGATACGAAGTCTTTTCCACAAGACAACTCCGTGCAAAAGTCGCCTAAGGGTGCCGCCGGACATGTACATCACACTGGCAAGCGAAGGGCAACAGGCCACATTACAATACAAGTCGAAGATTACATACACACAACGAAGGGTCACCAGACCCACCGCACAAATAAATACAATTGTGTCTTCTACTACCACACGACAAGTGAGGGTATCACACATACTACATTGGCTCAACCTTCGGGATAATGCCCGCCTCCCGATAATTAAACAACATCATTTTCAATTCCTCACCCTCTAACAAATTCCGTAGATCCCTTTCACCAATACTCGTCCCAAACGACGAGGACAACAAGTCGCGTTGGCCACCCCGATCTACATGAAGACGAGTTTGCTCCAGCCCCATCCGACGGCGCCTACCACTTCGTGAACTCTCGCCAACACTATGCTTCGCCACCACTTTTGGTTGACGGCGTTCGATCCTCACCCCAGCCGGAGGATCCAACGCTTCGCCCATCTCCAGCCGCGGCGAAGACTCCGCCGCAGCCACATCTAACGCAGCGAAATAATCCAAATCTTAATCTGAAGACTCTTCAGTCCAGGAAAACGGGCTCTCGAACTCACCACCATCAGATGAAAAAGACCCAGATTCAGAACCAGACAAATTATCATTAGCTGGCACTGCGTTCATGGCCACCACAAAATTAGTACCATCAGTAGAGGTTGGTTGCGCAGGCCCAGATGTCAGAACCTGCGCAGCAACCGAGTTTCAGTATCACAAAAACAAAACCCTACATCCAACGCCCCTAACTCTTTCCCGCCACCTGTGCAGGGCCCATCGACGCTGCAGAGTCTTCGACAGCCGGCGCGGCTGCCACCGAAGTGTCTTCAGGCAATACAGCGGCGACCACAGGGTCGTCTTCGCCGACACCTGTTGGCAGCGCTGGCTGCTCCTCAGTCCCCGCCCTCACACCCTCCGCCAAAGGGTTTGCGCTCTCCAGGCTACCTAAGTCTTCGACCTCCTCATCATTCACCATCTACAAAAATAGCACCAAACATCAGTACATTTTCTCAAAAACAAAATAAAATAAAATAACAATAATTTGTACCTGCTCCATCGCCCGGTCAGACCTTTCCCGGACAGTGTCACGACCATGAGGGCCCCACATCCTATCATAAAGCGCCCCAGCGGACTGCTTTAGCACCGCATCTTCAACCTGGAAGATCTCGCAGTCGAAGTCTTCATCGGACCGATCGAAGACTTCGAAGTGCCTGCATCCATCACGGGACAAGGCATTCATGGCTCCCCCACAGGTGATGAGCGAAGCGAAGGACATGAGACCCGTCACGATCGATGGAAGCACCTCCAGCTCCTCCTGCAGCCACCCGAGAAAGCAGAGGTCCACCTTCTTACCATATGCAATAGAGGGGGCCGTACGCGCACCAAACTACCGGTACGCGTCCACAAGCAACGCATGTGCTCAGTCCACCCCTGTGCGGGTAGAGGCCTCCGCCTTATCCAGATAGCCGTGAAGGCTCCTGTGGTTCGCCTCTGCCTCCGCAGCACGTTGGAGGGCAAGGCTAGCCTCGGCGTGTGCAAGTTTGGCATCGACGCGCGCAGCCTGGGCTTCGCGCAGGCCTTGTCAGCATCCTCCTTCTCTGCTACCAGCCAGCGGCCGAGTTCCTCCTTTTCGGCCTTCGCAGCCGACAGCTTATCCATTAGGTTGCGGCTCTTGTTCTTCGCGGCCGACTTGTCCCGCACAACCTCAATGTGCTGCGTCCGGAAGCGCTCAATCCTCCCCTCGAGTCATCGCCTTTCGGCAGCGAACTCCAAGGTCAGGGCCCCCGACGCAATCCGCTCAGCGAAGGCGGCCGCCTGTCATCAAACACCATCAAATTCAGCGTCACATAAGAAGAACATACTGTCAAAGACTACTTACGTGTTTCAGCTGCTGCGTAACCGAGCCCACCACGTCCTTGGCAGTGGCGGCCGATGCGATCTCGCCGCTGGCGCAAAACTTGGCCAAAGGATCCTGCGCATACCCCTTCGCCACGGCGACCAACCCAGCCGCCACCAGCGCCGGGACAACAGCCAGTTGCCCAGCCTCCGACCCTACACCATAGTCTCGTCAAAAAAACTCACCAACAAGTCCCCGCCCTATATGGGCGTCGAACATCGGGACGCCGCCCACAAGAAAGTCATCCACGGAAATATCCATGGAGACTTCGACCCCACCCACCTCCGTCTCAGCGGTACGCCGCGGGGACGCAGGCCTTTGCTCCGGCACGGGCACGACAGGAAGCGGCTTGCTAGGGCCGGGGGCGGCGGACTTCGCGCCCAGCGGAGGCTTGCTGGTTCCTGGGGCAGCAGACTTCGCGATCCCCCGAGCCATCTTGACCTCGCGCCGCGGGTCCCTGACCCTCGTGAACGCCCGTCGCTTCTGCGACGCATCTTGGCGATCCTTTTCCATCACTGTCGATACAACAGCAGCAACATTCTGTCCGTAAGGAAAAATCTTCATCTCACGAGCTAATCGAGACGTACGAATGTCCTCGCCGGCCGCCCGGGGATCAGAACATTCCTAGGCCACCGACCCCCGGTAACCTTCAGCATCCGCGCCGAAGATTCCTGGAGCCTGGGCGAAGACATCCTCTCCCCGGGAGCCGCGCAAGTTCCCATTAAATCCACAACAAAATGATCGGAAGCCCCTAATCCCTCAGCTGCAGTACCTAGTTTCCTCTTCTTAGTGGCCGCAGCCGGCATTGCTCCCCGCGAAGGGCCTTCGTCGACCGTTGCTATAGCCTTTTTTCCCCGGCGGTCGCCAACAGCAGCATCGTCGTCTCCCGGGTAGCCGCTATACGATAGACGGTTCAACTCAAAAACACGATTCAAACAAACATTTGAACCGTGGATATCCCAACTACGCAAGGTCTCAGTCTTTGGTACATATCGTCCTACAATCCTTGCGGCCTCGGCCTCAACTTCGCGCACAAACGAGGCTGGGTTCCGGCCCCGCAAATCCACAGCGAAGGCCGGACTTCGCACCAACTGATCGCTCAAGGTCGGCATCCGGTGGGGGCACACTTCGCCAAGTACCCAGCCGTGTGCCAAGGGCCACACTCCATATCCAATGAATTCCTCAACCAAATCACGCCCGCTGCTCATGCGGGCAGCGTACCAAAGGGCCCCTTCGTTCTCATCGTCCTCCGCCACCTCGAATTGTGGGAACGCCACATAGCAGTGAGAGCACATAATGGCCGCAGGGAGCCCAGGCAAACCTTCAACTTCCCCACAAGAAACATAAAACCAAAAGTCCCACCAATTGCCCCACTTGTTCCGGGCAGAAGGGACTATTTCCACGACTTCCGCCGAAGTCTTGCCAGTCCTCGGCGTAAAGGTGCACGATCCAAATTGTGCAATCTTATCTCCTATTTTCTTCTTCTGCCAGTGTAGGCAATAGTTCTTAGCGAAGACCTCCACAAACGGCTGCCCACCATACGACGCAACCGCCCAAACATACTTTGCTAGGGCCACCACAGCGTTAGGCGTCAATTGGTGGACCTACACGTCAAACCTCCGCAAAACCTCTGCCACAAAACGATGCACCGGGAGACGAAGGCCGGCAATGAAAAATGCCTCAAAGACAACCAACTCACCCTCAGGCTTAGGGATTTCCTTAGCACCCGGAACCTTCACCAAAGTATCCGAGCTGCTGCATCTCCTGCACGTGAACCGAGGAGATTCTCAAAGTGCCGAACTCCACGGTGTGGCCCGGCTGCAACTCCGTCGCCACCAAATCACTCAAGGTATCCTCGGACGACGGGTCGGCCGACGATGCACTCGCAGCAAATGAGGAGGAAGACATTGCTACGTACCGTCGGCGGTGGCGGGCAGTCTACTTGACGTGGTCCAGATTTCCAAAGCGGGAGAGCAAGGAGGGCAGGCGAGCAGTTTGCAAAAGTTAGGGTTTTTACGGCGCACACAAGGGTAGGAAACAGTCCCAGCCGCGGCCGCCTTTTATAGACAGCATGCGGCGCTTCGAGAAACATGCAGTCCAACAGTAACACGTCCATCAACGTTCACACTTCAAAAAACCCCGTGGGACCACTTCGAGCGAGGGCAGCGTCTCCACCATCTAGCGGCGTCTTCGGCACCAGATGACTTAGTCGAACTGGTCCCTCGGAGGGCAAATGTTGGGGCCAAGGCGAACACGCTACCCTTCGCTCGATGCCTTCGTCTCCCCGCCACTCCGACGAAGACTATATCCACAGAGCACGCCCAAGCAAGGCGAAGGCGTGGAATGGATGAAGAACGACGCGGTCCCCCTTTGAACTCTCCGTTGCAAGACGAAGGCTCTGTCCATGTCTACTAGTCTCACGTCCTCACCACGTACAGAAGGCCCATGTAAGATTTGGCCCACTGTAACGGGCCCCACGCAGATAAGTGTATTACGGGTCGCGTTTGTAATAGCCTTTACTATAATGAGTGTCTGTAACCTCCCCTCGTGGGAATATTCAGGGGATGAACCGGGCACTTGAGGGCATAAACGTCTTTGATAAGGGACGGGCGGTCACTCGAGTGCCTATAAATACCCCCGTACAGTGCCCTCACAAGGCCAGATTAACAGAGCTATTGCCATCTCACGACAAACTTTGCCAATACTCCTTGCACTTTCCCGTTGGACCTACATGCCTAGGAAAGCAAGTGCCAACATTATTTTTCGGAAGCCTATCTCGAAAGAACCTCCAAGTTAAGTGTGCTTGGCTTGGAGCAATTTGGGATGAGTGACCGACCGGGAAGTTTATCGGGTGCGCATGAGTGAGGACAAAGTGTGCACAAAAGACTCGTGTTGGTATGTAGGGACAATCTATGATCCTTGAGGCCTACTAGGAGTAAGTACCACCAGTCCGGGAGTGGACGAGGTGTTACAAGTGGTTCAGAGCCAATCCTCGGTTTTTCACGGGCGTGTGTGGGTTTGGGGTTCGGGTATATGGCCCATGGCGCATGTGAGCCCGAAGTGGTCAAATGGCATGACATATGATGACACTAGAGACACAGAAGTGGCTAATAGGGGAGGTTCCTGGATTGGGGTTGACCGACGAGAACGTCGATCTTTAAGGGGGTGGATTGTGATATCCTAGCCCAGCGGATGGTGATATCCCGACCCAAGCCTTAATAGACTTAATAAAGTACTCATATCAAGAAGATGCATCTTCTTTTTCGGAAGCCTATCTCGAAAGAATCTCCAAGTTAAGCATGCTTGGCTTGGAGCAATTTGGGATATGTGACCGACCGAGAAGTTTCCTCGGGTGCACATGAGTGAGGACAAAGTGCATATAAAAGACTCGTGTTGGTCTGTGGGGATGGTCTATGATCTTAGAGGGCTGCTAGGAGTAAGTACCACCAGTTCGGGAGTGGGCGAGGTGTTACAATAAGTGGTATCAAAGTCGTGTTGACTGTAGGACCGCTAGCCTAGAGTAGCATTGGTCGTTTTAAGGACTTATTGACTATTACTTCACCTCATACTTGACGCTGCTTCAAAATATTAGTCACCTGGACTTATTCTATGTTATGCTCTTGTATATCACATTGCTAAAAGTACCTTTTGTAGTATTGTTTATGCTCTACTTTATTCTAATATTGTATATTCCCTTCGCGCTACCTCGACTCTTTCGCCTTAGGTTGGGATATTTTCAGCCCCCATGGACTAGACGTGGTTCCTAGGCTAAAACGACGAGGTTAGACTAGGATATAGCCCACATCGGGCTTAACCGAACACCTGTTTTCTCGTGGACCGGGCTTCTTTCTAGGCGGAAGGGATCCACGGGGTTTGAGCCCTGTTCCCGGCTAGGAACAACATAAACAAACATGGCCTTCGGCAAAGGCCACGTTCGGTTGATAGGGTTTTAAACCCCAAAGGGATTCTACCCTTGGAGGGATTGAGTGAATCCCGCCCACATCACTGAACCCCTTTCTGGATGGATTCATCCAGGGGTTTAATCCCTCTCCTAAAAATACATTCGGTTGTGGTAGGGATAATGCAGGTGTTGGGGACTTGTTCTTAAATGCTATGAATTAAGAACAAGGCAACACAGAAAGAAGTTAATGGTTAATGACCTTCGTCCTTCGAAGCATTATTTCCCTTAGGATATAACGATCTTCGGACGAAGGTCATGAAGGACATACCTTCATCATCACAGTTTATATTGATGAAAGAAGAAGCATATGAAACATGAGAAACAATATGAATAATCATATAACATCATTCATATGTCCTTATTATATAATCATGAACGAATAAGAACAATATTGGATTACATTTGTACCTTTGGCTTGACAGAAGGCAAAGGTATACGCGTGACGCACGAGCGAGTACAAATCAGCGTGAACAGTATAGCGGTACTGTTCACCTATTTATAGGCACGGGACGTAGCCCAGTCAAAATTACATTTATGTCCTCTTACAACTAGTTACAATCATGACACAAATTGCCTTGGGCCGATTGGTCTTTTCCTCTTTAAGTTGGTGCCGCCCTTCGTAATAAGGCATGTCGCTATGCCGAAGCTCCCTGGAAGGTAGCTTCGGCGTGCACCTTCGCGCTATGCTTGCTTCTGTGCTGATCTTCCGAAGGTGTTTCTTCTTAAAGGGCCTTCGGCGACGAAGCAGACCCCCAACAGTAGCCCCTTCGCGGTGCTAGATCGAGCTTGATCCATGAAAATATCTCCAAGACTTCGGAATGCCGAAGGTCCAAAAACACCTTCCCTGAGCTTGTTGTCGATAAACGATTAAAATATTCGAATTGCGAGGTGGCCCACCATGCGGCGGGTACGCACGGTCTGGCGATTCTCCTCCCAAGCGCCGGGTGGTCCACCGTTCAGCGAGTGTGAGTAACTGTTCAGTGGGTGCGGGCAACTTGGCGATTCATCTTCCCACCTGCAGCACTATATAAACAGATGGGTAGGTGTGAAGTTACCATAGCATTCACTGCCATTGCACTATTGTGCTGTTGAAAATTTTAACCATAGCCGAAGCTTTTTCACAGCATTTTCGAGCAAGCCATTGTCTTGAATTAGCTTCGTCAAAAAAATGTAAAAACATCAACTCCGTAAAAACTGCAAGAAATTCAACATCAGATTGCCAGAGTGCGCTCTACTGCGAGGGTGACCCGTGGCAGAGAGGATGCCGAAGCCACCGAGACTGCTCCGATCTCCGAAGTGATGAGACAATCGGGATTGGTTGTGACAGAGGGAGCCATTGAACAAGGTGCACCTGCTGCCGAAGCTGAACAAGATGTTGAGGAAGAAATCACTGATGATGAAGAAGAAGATTATAGCATTCTGATCCCGTCAAAACCCAGCCACTTGGATTTTAAAAATCTACTGTTTCTGAAGCTGATATGCCCATGATGATGAAGCTGGGCTACTTCGGAGAAGCTGAGAAGAAGCTGATTCGTTTTGCCGGGGAAGAAACCACTCCGACACCAAAAGATGATGAGGTGGTAGTTTTCAAAAGTTTTTTTAGAGCAAGATTACAGTTTCCACTGAACGAAATAATTGGAGATATTTTGGATAATTATGAAATATTCCTTCATCAGCTGACCCCTAACGCCATCGTTAGGCTCAACATTTTCATCTAGGCCCTTTGAAGCCAGGGGATGGACCCAAATGCCGAAGCTTTTTGCTAAGTACATGAGCTACATTACCAAACAAAGGCCGGAGAAGATAGGCTACATGAAAATTTTGGCTGTTATAACTTCGCGTATCGCAAGGATACGAAGGCCCCGATCCTCAGCTATCGAACCAAATGGCCAACTGGCTAGAAAAGTGAGTGATTTTATATCAAGGCTGATGAGAAAAAGAGGAAGAAGCTGAAGACGCTGGTCATGAGCCCTCTGAGCTTAAGCTTCGGGATGACCAGACCCTTGTGCAACATGAAGCCAGGGTTACCATGCCAACTAGTTGTAGCAGAATTCAGAGTGGTGGCTGAACATATCAGTACCAGGGATCTAGTGCAAGAATACTTGGTGAATAGGGTATCTCCAACATTGAGTGGTTGGAGTATGCCGAAGCTAAAAGGAACGAAGAAGAAGGATGAACTTGTTCGATTGCCCTATCGCTTCAAATTTGAAAAACAATTCAAAGAGCCTTGCCAAGAGTGGCTAGAGATGATTGAAGCTATGTGCAACGAGATTTTGGGCAATTATACCAAAAAGAAAGATCAACTGATGACTGCAGCCTTCGGCACCCGACCAAAAAGGAGGTTAAATTGGGTAATGGATGCTTTAAACTTTGAATACCCTGACTATGAACGACTGAGCAAGGGTGCCGAAGTACCAAAGAGAAAGAGGGTTGTCAGTGTTATGAGCAGACAAGCTGCTAGGATGGTAAAAGAGGACGAAAAAGCTCTGAAAAAGAGAAAATCCAGTCCTGAGCTGAAGGTGGCTACTTCGAAGAAAAGAAAAACCGCAACTCCAGAGCCGAAGATGGCTGAGATAGAAGAGGGAGCTCCTTCGACACCTTCTGCTGCCGAAGTAGAAGAAATTTTAAAGGTAATGACCGAATCCCTACCTATCAAGCTGCTAAGTCCACTGGGGCCGCAACTGACGAAGCTTTTACAGAAGAAGGACGAGCCTTCGGCACCGAAGAAGGTGGTTGGGCCAAAAAGCGAAGGATTGTCACTGTTATGCAAGCTATTGAGGAAACGCCACCGCCGGCCTCAGCGTCAAAAATAACACCAGCTGCCGAAGTTGCTGCTTCTGCCGAAGTTGCGACTGCCGAAGCTACCAACCTGGGGAGTACATTATCTGATATCGATAAAGTGCTCTTGGATTTGGCTGCGGATGAGGCTGCTGCTTCTGCAGGAGAAGTCCTGGCCACAGTGCCTGAAAAAGTGAAGGAAGTTGCCGAAGATATTTCGGAAGAAAAAGACTTCAATTTTCAAAATATAATTGGTCACGAATTGTCCAAGGCTGAGAAAGAGGAGCTGCAGGAGAATGCTATATCCTGTGGCTACCAGCCAGGAGTGATGCTCTTCGGCGGAATTAATGAAGAAACCCTAGGATGCATTCGAGATCGAACTGGAG
The DNA here is from genome assembly GCF_902167145.1 of Zea mays. Taxonomy (NCBI): domain Eukaryota; kingdom Viridiplantae; phylum Streptophyta; class Magnoliopsida; order Poales; family Poaceae; genus Zea; species Zea mays. The sequence continues at coordinate 46,546,097 of NC_050104.1, forward strand.
CAAAGATTATCAGCACTCTGTCGAAGAGTGTTGGTTTTTCGAAGCTTGAAGCCGACATCAGTCGCTACCGACGATAGCACATCGTCGGCAGCTTATTCTATTCTAATTTTAAGGTAACATTTATCCCTCAACTTTTTATTGTTTTGTGATGAAGGTGATTTTTTATGAAGGTTATTTTGCACAGAGTATGCTACTAAGTAAAGCCTTGAGGATGCAACAAGACCTCAAAGATAAGAAAAATGAGGTTATAATTGAAGGCTTGGAAAGTAAAATCAAAGATCATGAAACTGCTCTTGAAAAGAAAGATTTTGTTCTTCAAACAATGGACGGTTCACTGGCAGAAGCCCAAGCCGAAATTGCCAGATTAAACAGTGAACTCCTCCTAAAGTCCGAAAGCTTCGAGCAAGAAAGGAAGAATTTTAACGTGAAGCTTGAAGCCGAAGTTGAAAAAAGTTCGAATTTGCAGAAATCCTTGAAAGAGCTTTAGGACAAATGCTTAAACTTTGGCAACCGGTGCGTGCAACGGCTGAAGCAGGTTTTCAACTCAGTTGGTGCTAGCTCTAAAAAACTTGAACCTTCGGCTGAAGACCTGCCAAGCACCTTCAAACATATTGAGGGCGAAGTTGAGGCGCTTGACGAAGTTATAGCCGGGCATGGTGACTTTTGTGCCCTGCTAGCTTCTCGCGGCACAGCTGTAGCTTTCATGAAGACTGGTTGCACGCACGGGAAGATCTTAAACAGGCCAAACTTCAGCCTATCACCAGCAGACTTGACTAACATCCCCAGCCTGGCCCGAAGCATTGGAAATAGATTTATAACACAAATTTGGACGAAGGGTGGGCGAAACTTAGCTAGTGACGAAGCTCAAAGTCATCTCAAGCCAGTATTAAACTTGTACTTGTTGCTTACCTTCTCCTGAGATTTATATTTACCTTACACTGCTTTGTTATATATAGGATGACGAAGCCGAAGGTCAATGATTTGAAACTTAATGGATACTGATGAAGTCGCTGCTAAAAGCTTTAGAGAAATTTGAATTATCTTTGTAGAAGATATTGTAATTTAGGAATGAAACATTGTTCTTGTAAATTTGTCCATACCTTGTAATATATTTTTACCTTTTCCTCTGTGTATGAATTGCTTTGGTGTGGATGAAACTTGTATTTTTTTGAGCCGAAGGCAAAAAACACCTTCCCTTCTTTTCATACACAACGAAGCATAAGTTTGCTTCTTTTATTCTCATCGAAGCCTTGTCATCAGAGCTGAAGCATCTGTTTGGACTCTATGTTCTGATGATGATGATCCTACGAATGTCTAAATGAATGTGTATGAATGCAATGAATGATGTGATGTTATGTGCTAATGAATGTCCAAACACACGCATACGAAGCCACACCCAGACTTTGCATCCCCTTAGGAACGTCTTTTGAGTCTTAAGCTCTGCATCCCCTTAGGAACGTCTTTTGAGCTTTTTCACCTTCTATTTCGGTGGTATAAGTTCTACATCCCCTTAGGAACATCTTTTGAACTTCTTCGCCTTCTATTTCGGCGGTATAAGTTCTGCATCCCCTTAGGAACGACTTTTGAACTTCTTCGCCTTATATTTCGACGGTATTTGGCTTTGCATTCCCTTAGGAATGACTTTTGAGCAGAAAACTTACGCTGTGCTCCCTTAGGAATGACTTTTTGTAGCTTCGTCTTGCTCTGCATCCCCTTGGGGACGACTTTTGAGCTTCTCCCTGATTTTTTTTCTTTTTCTGCACTCGATGGTGCATGCTCAGATTTTACATTTTACATTCTTTTGGGGGATTTGGCTCTCGTGGAGCTAAATAACAAAGGAAAAATTACAAGCTATGGCCCCATTAAAAACCTTTCTCCCCCTATGGAAAGGAAAAGGGTGCCATAGAAAAAATGAAAAAAGATTACATCAAATTACACATAATATCGCCGAAGCTCATCCGCATTCCAAGATCTAGGAATGTCGTTGTCGTCCATGTCCTTCAATCTGTAAGAACCAGGCCTCGACGAAGATACCACGAGAAAAGGTCCTTCCCACTTTAGTTGCAATTTGCCTATTGTGTCCGGATTGGCCACTCCCCGAAGCACCAAATGCCCTGGCTTAATATTTTTCAATCGAACTTTTCTGTCGCGCCATTTTATTGTCTCGGCTTGATATTTATTGATGTTCTCCACAGCCTGAAGTGTAGTCCCTTCTATAGTATCTTTTGCAACATGATAATCAGCTTCGTCTTCTGCCGAAGCTGCTGTTCTTATTGACCCTGCTTTAGCTTCTTCTGGAGTTATAGCTTCGTCACCAAATAATAGTTTGAAGGGTGTGAATCCTGTTGATCTTGATATGGTTGTATTGTGGCTCCACACCACTTTAATCAACTCATCTGGCCACTTTCCTCTGGGCTGATTGAAGATTAGCTTCATTATTCCCGTCATAATAATGTCATTTGCTCTTTCCACCAGCCCATTTGACTCTGGATGCCTAACTGATGCAAAATGAATCTTTGTGCCAATTTGGTCACAGAAATCCTTGAACGTTTCGTCATCAAACAATGTTCCATTGTCCACAGTTATAGCCTTCGGCACGCCGAAGCGACAAACAATATTTTGCCAGAAGAATTTCTGGACTGTAACCGAAGTTATTGTAGCCAAAGGCTTCGCTTCAATCCACTTAGAGAAATATTCTACAGCCACCACAATGTATTTCAAATTACCTTGCGCTGGTGGAAGTGGGCCTAACAAATCCAGGCCCCATCTGTAACACCCCAGGTGTTACCTTGGCTAGAGCCCACCTTGACACTAGAAGCTGTGATCACAAGGGGTAAAGGCTTAGGGCAACACATAAGAACTTGGAGATCAAGTGATAATAAAGTTGCCAATGACATAAGAAGCATTACTCTAATCCTTGCACACTTACTACCTTGGATAAGAGGGGAGAAGAACCCTAGACCTCTCCTAAACCCTATCTCCCAAAACCCTAGGTAAGAAGGGAAAGAGAGTGAACAAGTGTGCAAAGCATGAGTAAATTTTACCCAAACCTTAACTAACCTAGTAACCATCAATTAGGGGAGGGAAATAGTGCAAAAAGACCCCTGGAGAAACCCCAATTCAAATCTCCAAGTGGAGAGAGAGCTAGAGCTCTCTATTTCCCTCTAAGTCAAATTCTAACCCTAAGTTAAAGTTCAACCGTGTTCACTTTGAAGATGGCGCCAAAACCACTTGGGTTCTATACGAAAAATGTGGTATACCACTTGAGGCACCCCCTGGAAAAAGTGGAAGCCGAGACTCGGACGTTTGACAGCTCTTGACATCAGTTTTGTCGCAATGTGGGCAGTGAGACAAGCCAGATTTGGCGCCCGTCTATCTCCTGATCTAGGGCGTATCCTCCATTGGAACTCACACATGTGAGATAGCCCTAGGTGCCAGAAAGAGGTCTGCGCCGGATTCATGGCAAGCTTCGCACGTTTGCGATCTCTGGAGACGTTTGAACAATGGAAGAAACACACCTCCACGTGTTCGACGCCTTCTGCCCGCGCCAGAGCACGCTCACGCGCGCCCCCGCATGCCCAGCGCCGCGCCCGAGCCAAGCCAACGCCATGGCCCGCGCCCGCGCTTATAAAACCCTCCCAGACTTAGATTGTACCCTTCCGCGCACCCTCAAACCTCACCGGAGTCTAGCTCGTCGCCGTTTGCCCGTGCTCAGCGAGTCCGCGGCCGCCCAATCCCTCTGCCACCGTAGACCAGCCAGTGGAGCCATTCCCAACTCCGTCCAGCCCTCGGAGAAGACTGTGCACACCTCCGTGAGGCTCCCCGAGCGAGGAATCGGAGTTTGCTTCGCCGGAGAGGCTAGTCCACGCTCGCCGGAGCTCTCAACCCCGCCGGAGTACGTGGACCGGGTAAAGCACTCCACCATCCTTCGATTCCTTGTGCACACGGTCGCTACGTTACCCCGTGAAGCTCACCATGCCCTCGGATTGAACCAGTTCGCCGTGGTTTGGCCGGTATACTCACCGCCGACGAGGACACCCGCCTGCACGCGTGGACCGGGCGATTCCGGCCATCTCCGACGTCAAGCCGTACCTCGACGTGACCGCCAGAGTCTCCCCGAGCCAACCCCACCCTTCGCCGGACCTCCCTCGCCGCCGGTAAGCCACGCCACCCTTTTCTTTCCCGCGGTTACTGTTTGCATAAGGGGAAGGACTGCGGGTGAGAGGGAGAGAAGGTCAGGGGGTTTTGTGAAATGTCAGAGACACAGGGGAATAGTGGCGTGGGGGTAGATTTGTGAAGGTGGATTTAGTTTAAACCCAGGGACCTCGGTGTAAACTGTTTTTCCAGAAAACCCTTATTAAATCTGTTTTTTTAAATTGGACAAAAACTTTGAAAATGCATAACTTCTGTTTAAATCATCCAAATTTGGTCAAACCAATTTTGTCAGACTCTAAATAATGTAACCTACTTAAGAAAAATATAAAACCCCCTATGTACTATAGAAAACTTTAAAGCTCTGATTTAATTATAGTTTTGACCAAAAGCTTAATAATAGGGCCAAAATTAGTTGCACTATTTGACTGGGGTTAGAAAAATTGTGAGGAGTTTGTATCTACCTACTAAACCAAATAAAAATGCTAAACCTCTCTGTCCACTCCATTAAGTTAGTTTTTACCCCTTATTCTATAATATACTTAAGGATAAGGAAAATAGAAAATGTAATTTAATTAATGAACCAGAGAGTACCTCTATTTTTGTTAGGATACTTATTCAATATAGTTCACTGGAAAAATATATCATACCCTGTTTTAGTATAAAATAAGTAGGATCCCTTTTGTTTTAATTAAACATGTGAAACTTAGAAAAACTCTACAAAAATAACCCCAAGGTAAAAACACCCCCACCCTTGGGATAACTAATGTTTTGTTATTAAGAACTTAGGAAAAATAGGAGATCTGCTGTTTGACATTTTTCAAATAATAATGTAGTAGAAAGTGCCTTTTTGACATTAAACTTAAGAAAATCATAACTAAGTAACCACCCCTTAGTTTCCTGTGATTTTAGCCCAGAAGCCTATTATTACTATGGGATGCCAGCAAAAATAACCTTTAGGACAGAACCTACCCCTAACTTAGAGATGTAGTGTAAAGTGGCCCATTTTGCATAGCTCTTGTTATTTTTGTTTAAAGCCTAGCCTTTGTACTTTAAGCCTCAAATTCTTAAAACAAGCTAGAATAGCAAATGACAACCCACTGTAATTTTTACAGAATTTTTGGAAATTATTAAAACACTGTCATAGTTCAAACCTACACTAGAAACCCTAAATCGAAATTAAAGAAAGGTAAATAATAATGGAAATTAATGTCGTCCTAAAACCTTTATAAAATTGTCCACTGAAATCTATAAAGACAATACAAATCCACTATGTTATCCTAAAAGAAAACCTAAGCTTAAAAGGTAATAAGTCTATGTATATATATACCACTAGAAGCCCCACATAACCAGGAAACCCTAAGTTAATTCTTGACTTAGTTTCTTTTAGCTTAATGTTCTTAAATCTTGCATAATCATGACATACATGTTCATTGCATTTCGATAGACTGTAATCTTGCTGACGGAGAGTACATCCTCGTGCCGGAGCAAGGAGCTGCTCAGGAGGTAGCCCCAGATCCAGCACCCGAGCCTGCACCCGAGGACCTGTCTGCCACTGCTTTGGAAGGCAAGCCCCGGTTTTATGCATAACCTGTTATTTATGCTATTTTACTTCACTTAATGATTGTAGGATTGATTGTGCACTTAGGTGTAGGAATTGTTTGAAACCCTAGTTGCATGATCTCAGGAATCCTTTTGAAATGAATACTAGTATGACAGGTCGAGTAGTTGCTTTATTTAATTAGGATCTCGGTAGAAGACGACTGATTTTTCTAGCACTCGCGCGAGATCAGGAAATTGATTGTACCCATTTTCACACTGTCATGATACTAGTTGGTGGACAACAATCCATGGGGATTGGTTGTTTACGAGATGGAAAATGGAATAAGGATTAACGTGTGGATACCTGTGTCAAGCGTTTGAACGTACTAAGCACATGCCGAGAAATATGGTAAATCGGTAAGCCTAGTACCTGATTGAACCTGGCAGTGGACTTTACCCCTCACGCGACCTGAGACGAGGTCTCCCATTCTGGTTATGGTGGGTACAAGTGCGGTCACTGCACGACGGCCAGTCGGGGTCAGTGAGGCATTGTACGCCAAGGCGGTGAGCCCTGATCTGCTGACGGGGAATCGATGGGGACGGTTGATGTGTGTGGGGACGGAGTGCCCCTGCATGTCATGTGTTTAGGTTTACCTTGCAAGGATAAAAACTCGATTCGAATCGTCTGCTTCTCGCAGCTAATGAGACTGCTTGATCCATTGTACTGCATTGAGTAATAAGTGGAAATATGATGAGTTGATATAAGATGTTGATTGCTAATAATGCTTGCTACCATGTATGATTAGATAGTTCACTTTTAGCCTTAAGAGAGTCACACTTAATTTTGACCAAGTTAAAATCTTGATTTAGAAACTCAGCTAGTGCTTTTGGCAACCAAACCCCACAGCCAAACAGCTGCATGTCTAGAGGTAGAGGAGTAGACTCCTCACACCGGGTAAGTCTAGCTGAGTATTAGTATACTCAGCCTTGCTTGTGGCATAATTTTTTACAGGTTCTCTGGAGGAAATGGTTGCTGGAATAACTTGGCCGTCCACCTTGCCATCGGGTTGGACTGTCGAGTGGGACCCTGCCTCGGCTGAGGAGGAGCATGAGGAGTAATGGGACAGGCTTCCCCATCTCTCCATTTAATTACCGTTAGTTTTATTCCGCTGCACTTCAAACAATGATGGTTACTTTTGCAAAAACTCCGATGATGATGATGGTGATGTAATAATTAAATACTCTGGCATGTATGGTTTTATGATTTATTGTATTTGCTCTGTGACTCACCTTCGACTGAGATTGTGGTACTTGATCCTGTCAGTGGCCATGTCGGACTAGATCCGAGGGATTGACGGGTTATTCCCATTTAAGTGTGGTCTAGCCTCTAAGGCGGGGCTTAGGCACTTAAGTTGGAATAATTCGGGCAGTTCCGCCACAGCTGGTATCGGAGCTCGTACCACCACAGAGGAATCAATAAAATGTAAACACCATCCAAATTTTCCAAGTAAAACTTGATAGAAACAATATTGAAAAGGTAGTAGGATGAGCAGGATAGACCTAGGACGTGAAGCCTTAGGATGATAGAAGGGTAGCTAGGTGGCTAAGTAACTAGGCCCTACAGGCCACTTTTACAGGATGGGAGTTTTTCCCTATTCCTTTTATCTTGTTGTGAGGTCGTTTAGGACGAGCATGCATGCATTCATAATTAAGCAAATGGATAACTGAGTAAAGGACTTAAAAACAAGATAACAACCAACTAGGTCTCCAGTGCCTTTTCATTTAACTAGAGGAGGGCTGAGTTTTATTTTTTTTCCTTGTTCTTTTTATAATTCTTTTTCTTTTACTTACGCTTAACCGTACACAGATGACTTCCCACGGATCCTCCGATGACGGAAATGCACTGACCCGCACGGACGGACTTGCACGAGAGGGCTTTCCCCGCATTTTGTGGGAGGTACTTCAGGGGGCCGGATACGCGACACCCCCTCAGTACGTGGTGCAGCAGTTCGAGAAGCACCGAGTGCCTCGCTGTAGAGTGAGGATGACCTTGGAGCCTCATCCCCTGCAGCCAGGATGGCGCTCTTTGGACTCCGAGTCTTTCGGATACCGAGCAGAGGACACGATCGAGGCGATCGCTCTGCATGGATTGACTACTTTCTGTGGGTTCCATCCTTTGGAGTTGGCTACCCACCCCATTGGCTTGTTCCCCGCTGAGAGGGAGGACGACCCAATGTGGAAGGATCGGGTGGAGCATGCCAAGGATATCTGGGCCATCTACCCAGGGCAGACCGCTCACTTAACTGTACGGTGCATGAATGCCCTGTACCATCTGCAGGTGATGCGCGGTGAGGCAATGTCCCATCTGATGGCGCTGCTGGAGGCAACAAAGATTACATTGGACAACAGAGAGGAACTCGTGGTCGACTTGTCTCAAGAAATGGTGGAGAAGGACTTGCAGGTGGAGCAGCTATCCACTGATATTCAGGAGTTGGAGGAGCTGGTAGGCACCAGGGAGAACACCATCGAGGTTCTAGAGGATCAGCTCATTAACACTCAGCAGCAGCTTGCTGAGGCTAACGAGCACCTGGACATGCATCACCAGGAGATCCAGGACCAAGAGGCAAACGAGGACGTCGACATTGAGGGAGGAGATGAGCCTGCCTCCAGTGTGGACACTGCTGGCTCGGGAAGACCACCTTCCCCCGAGTCGAGTGTTGCTTCGTTCGCTCACTAGGTGTTCAGGATAGGCTTAGAAGCTGGATAGTCGGACTCCTTGCAGCTAGCTTAGCTTTTGCACCCTTGGGGTACTAGGCTAGATAGAGTTGAGTCATTTTTGGAACAAATTGATGTAATCATGCTAAACTCTCTTGGAAGCTTGTTTGATGGATGCTGTCATCAGTCTAAATTTGGAAGGAAGAATTAGTGTCTTTTAAAAATCCTTTTGTTGAAGTCGGAATCTATCATGTTGTTTTAACTTTTCTCTGTGATAAAATCTTGAACTTGGAACCGTGGTGTTAAGTATGTATGTGGTTTTTCAGATGGCCGGGAGGCAGCGTCGTGGCCAGAACGAGCGCGTTCCTCCACCGCCGCCACCACCTCCCACTCTGCAGGAGCTCATGGCTCAGTAGAATGAGATCCTGAGGCAGCTGGCTCAACGTCAGCCACCACCTCAGCATTATGGTGGTGGAGACCATCAGCGTCACCCAGCGGTGGCTACATACCAGGAATTCCTTAGCACCCAGCCTCCATTGTTCACAAGGGCGGAGGACCCGCTTGATGCAGATGTATGGTTGCTAGTGGTGGAATCCAAATTCCCACTGCTCCATGGAGCTTGCTCAGAGGTCACCAAAGTCAGGTTCGCCACCCAGCAGCTTCGCGGACCCGCAAGGACTTGGTGGGATCATTTTCTTGCTATGCAGCCAGAGGACCGAGAGGTGGAGTGGAGGGAGTTCAAGGCAGCTTTCAGAGGACACCATATACCAGCCGGGATCATGGACATGAAGCTCAATGAGTTTTTGGCACTCACTCAGGGCAACAGGACAGTGTTGCAGTATGCCTAGGCCTTTAATGACTTGTGCCAGTATGCTGGGTATCATGCAGATACAGATGAGAAGAAGAGAGACAGGTTCAGGAGGGGGCTCAGCACTAAGCTCCGTGACCGTCTCAACACCGTCAGGGCCAACAGTTACAATGAGTTGGTCAACATGGCTATCTCCCAAGAGGACTGCATTACAGCTAGACAGGCAGAGAAGAAGAGGAAGACCCCTGTGGCAGGACCCTCAGCTCAGCCACAGCGCTTCAGGATTGTGTCCGACACCCAGAGCAGGGGATCCCAGCAGCAGCAAGGGCGATGGGTGATCCGACCGCAGCAGCAGCAGCAGCAGGCACCCAACCGCACTCAATTTCCAGCTCAGAGGAGCAATCAGCAGCAGCAGCAGTACCGCCAGGCAAATGACAATAGGTGCTTTACATGTGGAAACACTGGGCATTATGCCAAGAATTGCCCCAGGAACCAGCAGAGGCAGGGGCAAAATGTCAATCAGAACCAAGGCAAGAGACAGAAGGTGCAAGTGAGGCAGGGCAGGCTGAACTTCACCACCATGGCTGATATTCCAGAAGGAGCACCCGTCATGACTGGTATCTTTACAGTTTTAAATTATCCCGCTATTGTTCTTTTTGATTCTGGTGCATCACATAGTTTTATCAGTGCCAAGTTTAGTGCCAAGTGCCAGTTGCCCTTTCACCACACCGATGGGGGCATTACAATTTCAACACCAGGAGGCAGGGTTGCCACCTATCAAATCAACAGACACGTGCCCATAAAGTTTGGTAGTCTAATAATTAAAACCACCCTCCTCATTTTGGGTTTGGATAGCGTGGATATTATATTGGGAACTGACTGGTTAACCAGACATCAAGCAGTTATTGATATTGCAGCCAGGGCCATTGAGGTGCACTCACCAACCTGTGGTGAAACTACATTATATTTGCCCGATCAGGGATGCACCCGTTCTTGTGCCTTCGTTATGATAGAGTCCCCGGTGGAAAAGATCCTAGTGGTCCGTGACTACCCGGATGTTTTTCCGGAGGAATTGCCAGGGATGCCACCTGACCGAGATATTGAGTTCGCCATCGAATTGGAACCCGGGACTGCTCCTATCTCCATGAGACCCTATAGGATGCCTCCCGCGGAATTGGCAGAATTGAAGAAGCAATTGCAAGAATTGTTGGATAAGGGGTTTATTCGTCCCAGCACTTCACCATGGGGATGTCCAGCATTATTTGTGAAGAAAAAGGATGAGAGTTTGAGGATGTGTGTTGACTACCGCCCTCTCAATGCGGTGACTATCAAGAACAAATACCCACTGCCCTGCATTGATGTTCTGTTCGATCAGTTGGTAGGAGCCAAGGTATTCTCCAAGATAGACCTTCGCTCAGGTTACCATCAGATCAAGATCCGTGCCAGTGACATTCCCAAGACGGCTTTCTCTACCAGATATGGACTGTATGAGTTTCTGGTGATGTCTTTTGGGCTGACCAATGCCCCGGCTTATTTTATGTACTTGATGAACTCAGTATTTATGCCAGAATTAGATAAGTTCGTGGTCGTTTTCATTGATGATATTCTGGTCTATTCCAAGAATGAAGATGAACATACTGAGCACCTGCACATCGTGCTTCAGCGGCTGCGCGATCATCATCTTTATGCTAAGTTGTCTAAATGTGAGTTCTGGCTGAAGGAGATTAAATTTTTGGGTCACACAATTTCCCAGGATGGGATATCCGTTGATCCTGAGAAGGTGCAGGAGGTGATGGATTGGAAACCCCCGACTACAGTGAGGCAGATTCGGAGTTTTCTGGGATTGGCAGGGTATTATCGACGATTTATTCCGGATTTCTCCAGAATTGCCAAACCAATGACTGAACTGTTGAAGAAGGGAGTCAAATTTGAGTGGAGCCAAAAGTGTGAAGATGCCTTTCATACCTTGAGGCAGCATTTGACAACAGCCCCAGTGCTGGCTCAACCTGATAGCACCAAGCCATTTGAAGTTTATTGTGATGCTTCTGGTACCGGATTGGGATGTGTCTTGATGCAAGAAAACAAGGTCATTGCTTATGCTTCCCGAGCACTCAGGCCCCATGAGCAGAACTACCCTACCCATGATCTAGAATTGGCAGCTGTGGTGCATGCTCTTAAGATATGGAGACACTACTTGATGGGAGCTCACTGTAACATCTATACTGATCACAAGAGTCTCAAATACATCTTCACTCAGGCAGATCTGAACATGAGGCAAAGGAGATGGTTGGAGTTGATTAAGGACTATGATTTGGAAGTGCATTACCACCCAGGTAAGGCCAATGTTGTGGCAGATGCTTTGAGCAGAAAGGCCCAGTGCAATTGTGTGAGCATGGATGTGGGAGTTACCACCCTGTGTGATGAGCTGTGCAGATTGAACCTGGAAGTTGTTTCTTCGGGTGACCTAAGCTATATCTCGGTGGAGCCCACTTTGCAAGAGCAGATAGTCAGGGCACAGGTTGAGGATAAGGGTGTTCAGATTATCAAAGATATGATCAAGCAAAAGGCAGAAAAATACCAGTGCTTCCGACAGGACAGCAAGGGAATTCTATGGTTTGGAGATCGATTGGTTGTTCCCAAGGACCCTGAGCTCAGAAAGCAGATACTAGATGAAGCTCACCTCTCCAAATTCTCTATGCACCCGGGCAGCAACAAGATGTACCATGATCTCAGATCTCTATATTGGTGGACTAGAATGAAAAGGGAAATTGCCAAGTACATATCCGAGTGTGACACTTGCCAGAGGGTAAAGGCTAGTCACTTGAAGGCAGCAGGCCCTTTGCAACCCCTTCCCATACCATCTTGGAAATGGGAGGACATTTGCATGGACTTCATAGTGGGATTACCCAATACCTCCAGGCACCATGATTCTATTTGGGTTATTGTGGACAGGTTGACCAAGACTGCTCATTTCTTGCCAGTGCACACCACCCACAAGACAGAGAAGTACGCTGAAATTTATGTTGATCAGATAGTAAGATTGCATGGTATTCCAAAGACCATTATATCTGACAGAGGAGCACTGTTCGTGGCACGCTTTTGGGAGAAGCTGCAAGAATCACTTGGGACCCATATCATTCGAAGCTCAGCATACCACCCTCAAACAGATGGCCAGACAGAAAGGGTGAATCAGATTTTGGAAGACATGTTGCGAGCATGTGCACTACATTATGGAAAGGATTGGGACAAGTGTCTGTCTTTGGCAGAGTTTTCTTACAATAACAGCTATCAGTCCAGTCTGAAGATGGCACCTTTTGAGGCATTATATGGGAGGAGGTGTAGGACCCCACTAAATTGGTCTCAAGCAGGAGAAAGGGAAATTTTTGGGCCAGACTTGGTACTCGAGGCAGAGGCAAAGGTCAGGGTTATTACCAAGAACTTGGAAGCTGCTCAGGCCAGGCAAAGGAGCTATCATGATAAGAGGCAGAAGCCTCTACAGTTTGAGGTGGGAGATCATGTCTATCTTAAGGTATCACCCACCAAGGGTGTCCAGAGATTCGGGATCAAGGGCAAGTTAGCTCCTCGCTACATTGGACCCTATGAGATCAAGGCAAGTTGTGGACCCGTAGCCTACCAATTAGAATTGCCACCTCACATGTCAGCAGTTCTTAATGTGTTCCATGTATCTCAGCTGCGGAAATGTGTTCGTCTACCCACGGAAGTGCTACCAGAACCAGACATTGAGATAGAATCAGACTTGTCCTACCAAGAGTACCCCGTCAAGGTATTAGATCAAAAGGAGAGATCAACTCGGACAAGGTCGGTCAGAATGTACAAGGTTCAGTGGAGTCACCATTCAGCAGAAGAAGCTACATGGGAGACTGAGGATTTTCTACGCTCTCGCTTCCCCGACTTTCTGCCCAAAGGAGTCGGTATGTAACCCCAAAACCCCACCCCCACCTGCCCTTTGAATTCAATTATAAGAAAAACTTGGATAACAAGGATAGTCTAAGTTGTGGATTTAACTTAAAAAGGGCTTCCTTCTGAAGTTGCAAAGAGGATGACATTCGAAGAGCAGTTAATAAGAGAAACTTAAGTGTAAAGGAAAAACAACACCAGCACACCTTCAAGCACCCTCCAAGGGACCCTACCTAAAATCTCGGGACGAGATTCCTTTAAGGGGAGAGGGCTGTAACACCCCAGGTGTTACCTTGGCTAGAGCCCACCTTGGCACTAGAAGCTGTGATCACAAGGGGTAAAGGCTTAGGGCAACACATAAGAACTTGGAGATCAAGTGCTAATAAAGTTGCCAATGACATAAGAAGCATTACTCTAATCCTTGCACACTTACTACCTTGGATAAGAGGGGAGAAGAACCCTAGACCTCTCCTAAACCCTATCTCCCAAAACCCTAGGTAAGAAGGGAAAGAGAGTGAACAAGTGTGCAAAGCATGAGTAAATTTTACCCAAACCTTAACTAACCTAGTAACCATCAATTAGGGGAGGGAAATAGTGCAAAAAGACCCCTGGAGAAACCCCAATTCAAATCTCCAAGTGGAGAGAGAGCTAGAGCTCTCTATTTCCCTCTAAGTCAAATTCTAACCCTAAGTTAAAGTTCAACCGTGTTCACTTTGAAGATGGCGCCAAAACCACTTGGGTTCTATACCAAAAATGTGGTATACCACTTGAGGCACCCCCTGGAAAAAGTGGAAGCCGAGACTCGGACGTTTGACAGCTCTTGACATCAGTTTTGTCGCAATGTGGGCAGTGAGACAAGCCAGATTTGGCGCCCGTCTATCTCCTGATCTAGGGCGTATCCTCCATTGGAACTCACACATGTGAGATAGCCCTAGGTGCCAGAAAGAGGTCTGCGCCGAATTCATGGCAAGATTCGCACGTTTGCGATCTCTGGAGACGTTTGAACAATGGAAGAAACACACCTCCACGTGTTCGACGCCTTCTGCCCGCGCCAGAGCACGCTCACGCGCGCCCCCGCATGCCCAGCGCCGCACCCGAGCCAAGCCAACGCCATGGCCCGCGCCCGCGCTTATAAAACCCTCCCAGACTTAGATTGTACCCTTCCGCGCACCCTCAAACCTCACCGGAGTCTAGCTCGTCGCCGTTTGCCCGTGCGCAGCGAGTCCGCGACCGCCCAATCCCTCTGCCACCGTAGACCGGCCAGTGGAGCCATTCCCAACTCTGTCCAGCCCTCGGAGAAGACTGTGCACACCTCCGTGAGGCTCCCCGAGCGAGGAATCGGAGTTTGCTTCGCCGGAGAGGCCAGTCCACGCTCGCCGGAGCTCTCAACCCCGCCGGAGTACGTGGACCGGGTAAACCACTCCACCATCCTTCGATTCCTTGTGCACACGGTCGCTACGTTACCCCGTGAAGCTCACCATGCCCTCGGATTGAACCAGTTCGCCGTGGTTTGGCCGGTATACTCGCCGCCGACGAGGACACCCGCCTGCACGCGTGGATCGGGCGATTCCGGCCATCTCCGACGTCAAGCCGTACCTCGACGTGACCGCCAGAGTCTCCCCGAGCCAACCCCACCCTTCGCCGGACCTCCCTCGCCGCCGGTAAGCCGCGCCACCCTTTTCTTTCCCGCGGTTACTGTTTGCATAAGGGGAAGGACTGCGGGTGAGAGGGAGAGAAGGTCAGGGGGTTTTGTGAAATGTCAGAGACACAGGGGAATAGTGGCGTGGGGGTAGATTTGCGAAGGTGGATTTAGTTTAAACCCAGGGACCTCAGTGTAAACTGTTTTTCCAGAAAACCCTTATTAAATCTGTTTTTTTAAATTGGACAGAAACTTTGAAAAATGCATAACTTCTGTTTAAATCATCCAAATTTGGTCAAACCAATTTTGTCAGACTCTAAATAATGTAACCTACTTAAGAAAAATATAAAACCCCCTATGTACTATAGAAAACTTTAAAGCTCTGATTTAATTATAGTTTTGACCAAAAGCTTAATAATAGGGCCAAAATTAGTTGCACTATTTGACTGGGGTTAGAAAAATTGTGAGGAGTTTGTATCTACCTACTAAACCAAATAAAAATGCTAAACCTCTCTGTCCACTCCATTAAGTTAGTTTTTACCCCTTATTCTATAATATACTTAAGGATAAGGAAAATAGAAAATGTAATTTAATTAATGAACCAGAGAGTACCTCTATTTTTGTTAGGATACTTATTCAATATAGTTCACTGGAAAATATATCATACCCTGTTTTAGTATAAAATAAGTAGGATCCCTTTTGTTTTAATTAAACAAGTGAAACTTAGAAAAACTCTACAAAATAACCCCAAGGTAAAAACACCCCCACCCTTGGGATAACTAATGTTTTGTTATTAAGAACTTAGGAAAAATAGGAGATCTGCTGTTTGACATTTTTCAAATAATAATGTAGTAGAAAGTGCCTTTTTGACATTAAACTTAAGAAAATCATAACTAAGTAACCACCCCTTAGTTTCCTGTGATTTTAGCCCAGAAGCCTATTATTACTATGGGATGCCAGCAAAAATAACCTTTAGGACAGAACCTACCCCTAACTTAGAGATGTAGTGTAAAGTGGCCCATTTTGCATAGCTCTTGTTATTTTTGTTTAAAGCCTAGCCTTTGTACTTTAAGCCTCAAATTCTTAAAACAAGCTAGAATAGCAAATGACAACCCACTGTAATTTTTACAGAATTTTTGGAAATTATTAAAACACTGTCATAGTTCAAACCTACACTAGAAACCCTAAATAGAAATTAAAGAAAGGAAAATAATAATGGAAATTAATGTCGTCCTAAAACCTTTATAAAATTGTCCACTGAAATCTATAAAGACAATACAAATCCACTATGTTATCCTAAAAGAAAACCTAAGCTTAAAAGGTAATAAGTCTATGTATATATATACCACTAGAAGCCCCACATAACCAGGAAACCCTAAGTTAATTCTTGACTTAGTTTCTTTTAGCTTAATGTTCTTAAATCTTGCATAATCATGACATACATGTTCAATGCATTTCGATAGACTGTAATCTTGCTGACGGAGAGTACATCCTCGTGCCGGAGCAAGGAGCTGCTCAGGAGGTAGCCCCAGATCCAGCACCCGAGCCTGCACCCGAGGACCTGTCTGCCACTGCTTTGGAAGGCAAGCCCCGGTTTTATGCATACCCTGTTATTTATGCTATTTTACTTCACTTAATGATTGTAGGATTGATTGTGCACTTAGGTGTAGGAATTGTTTGAAACCCTAGTTGCATGATCTCAGGAATCCTTTTGAAATGAATACTAGTATGACAGGTCGAGTAGTTGCTTTATTTAATTAGGATCTCGGTAGAAGACGAGTGATTTTTCTAGCACTCGCGCGAGATCAGGAAATTGATTGTACCCATTTTCACACTGTCATGATACTAGTTGGTGGACAACAATCCATGGGGATTGGTTGTTTACGAGATGGAAAATGGAATAAGGATTAACGTGCGGATACCTGTGTTAAGCGTTTGAACGTACTAAGCACATGCCGAGAAATATGGTAAATTGGTAAGCCTAGTACCTGATTGAACCTGGCAGTGGACTTTACCCCTCACGCGACCTGAGACGAGGTCTCCCATTCCGGTTATGGTGGGTACAAGTGCGGTCACTGCATGACGGCCAGTCGGGGTCAGTGAGGCATTGTACGCCAAGGCGGTGAGCCCTGATCTGCTGACGGGGAATCGATGGGGACGGTTGATGTGTGTGGGGACGGAGTGCCCCTGCATGTCGTGTGTTTAGGTTTACCTTGCAAGGATAAAAACTCGATTCGAATCGTCTGCTTCTCGCAGCTAATGAGACTGCTTGATCCATTGTACTGCATTGAGTAACAAGTGGAAATATGATGAGTTGATATAAGATGTTGATTGCTAATAATGCTTGCTACCATGTATGAGTAGATAGTTCACTTTTAGCCTTAAGAGAGTCACACTTAATTTTGACCAAGTTAAAATCTTGATTTAGAAACTCAGCTAGTGCTTTTGGCAACCAAACCCCACAGCCAAACAGCTGCATGTCTAGAGGTAGAGGAGTAGACTCCTCACACCGGGTAAGTCTAGCTGAGTATTAGTATACTCAGCCTTGCTTGTGGCATAATTTTTTACAGGTTCTCTGGAGGAAATGGTTGCTGGAATAACTTGGCCGTCCACCTTGCCATCGGGTTGGACTGTCGAGTGGGACCCTGCCTCGGCTGAGGAGGAGCATGAGGAGTGATGGGACAGGCTTCCCCATCTCTCCATTTAATTACCGTTAGTTTTATTCCGCTGCACTTCGAACAATGATGGTTACTTTTGCAAAAACTCCGATGATGATGATGGTGATGTAATAATTAAATACTCTGGCATGTATGGTTTTATGCTTTATTGTATTTGCTCTGTGACTCACCTTCGAGTGAGATTGTGGTACTTGATCCTGTCAGTGGCCGTGTCGGACTAGATCCGAGGGATTGATGGGTTATTCCCATTTAAGTGTGGTCTAGCCTCTAAGGCGGGGCTTAGGCACTTAAGTTGGAATAATTCGGGCAGTTCCGCCACACATCTTTGCAATGGCCAAGTGGGCTGTATTAGCTGGGTGAGACATGAAGGTTGTTTCTGGTCTCTTGCGCACTTTTGACAATTTTCACATTTTTGAACTAGCTCTGTTGCATCTGAAGCTGCCTTCGGCGAGTAGAATCCTTGTCTAAACACTTTTCCCAGCAAGGGCCTAGACCCAATATGAGATCCACACAAACCTGCATGTATCTCCTTCATTAATTCAATACCTTCAGCTCTGGATAAACACTTGAGGAGTGGGGAACAAACTCCATGTTTATATAATTCCCGTTCTATTATCACATACGTTCTTGTCCTTGCTTCCATTCTCTTATTATAAGCTTCGTCATCCGAAAGACAATTACCTTGGAGGAAAGATATAATTTCAGTCCTCCAATCTTCACTATGTACTGGGGAAATTGCAAGCACTGCTCTCTCCATAAGTTCAACTGAAGGTGCTTTTATTGTTTCAAAAAATACTTCCGAAGGTAGAGGGAGCCCCTGTGCTGCTGATTTGGCTAGCATATCTGCATGCTCATTTTCTCCTCTTGGAATGTTCTTGACAGAAAAACCTTTGAAAGACGCCTCCAACCTTCGAACTGTATCCAGATATTTCTCAAGCTTCGGGTCTCTTGCCTTGCTACTTTTGTCTATATGGCCAGAAATGACTTGAGAATCAGTTTTCATGATGGTCCTTCTTATTCCCATTGCCCTTAACTTTTGAAGCCCCAACAGAAGTGCTTCGTATTCAGCAATATTATTTGTACAAGTAAAGTCAAGTCTTGCTGCATAACATGTTTTAACTTTTGAAGGCGCAATTAGGACAGCAGCCGCTCCTGCACCGAAGGTTCCCTAGGAACCATCGCAGAACACAGTCCAAGCTTCGGCGTCTTTATTGGTTTCCTCTTCCAGAGCCCCTGATGTCCAATCAGCGATGAAGTCTGCTAACGCCTGGTACTGAATTGAGGATCTATGCACATAATCAATACTGAACTCGTTAAGCTCCGCAACCCATTTTCCAATCCTTCCGGTAGCTTCTCTGTTCCTCATTATGTCCTTCAGAGGCTGTGACGAAGGAACAATTATGTGATATGCTTGGAAATAATGTTGAAGCTTTCTGGAGGCCATTAATACAGCATACAACACCTTCTCCAATTCTGTATAATTTTTCTTTGATAAACTTAAGACTTCGAAGACGAAGTATACTCGAGCCTGTTTTTTGAGCTAGCCATCTAGCTTCTCCTGTACAAGAGCCGCACTAACTGCAGAGTGTGAAGCTGCCACATATAAGAGTAATGGAGCCCCTAATGAAGGTGGAGTTAGTGTTGTTAGATCGATCAAGTATTGCTTCAACTCTTCGAAAGATTTTTGCTGAGGCAGACCCCATTGAAAAACTTTGGCTGACTTCAGTATTTCAAAAAATGGCAGATTTCTTTCTGCTGATCTAGACATGAATCTGTTTAATGATGCTAGTCTACCTGCCAGCCGTTGAGCCCCTTTCTTTGTACTTGGCGGTTCCATCCGAAGAATAGCTTCAATCTTGCTTGGGTTGGCTTCAATTCCCTTCGTTGAAACTAGACAGCCAAGGAACTTGCCCTTCTTCACCCCCAAAACACACTTCTGGATTTAACATCAGGCAAGCTTGCCTAAAATTGGCAAATGTCTCTTGCCAATCAGCAATGTGATTTCCTTGCTTCGTGCTTTTTACTATGATATCATCAACATAGGTCAGTACATTCTTGCCTATTTGAGAATGAAGGACCTTGGCTGTCATTCTGCTGAAGCTTCCTTCGGCATTTTTAAGCCCCTCAGGCATCCGAAGATAGCAATATGTGCCTCTCTGATAACACCAGCACTAATATGTGCCTCACTTCATTCCGAGCACCTTCATCTTTATCTTCAGACATTTTCCTAAGCCTTTGTTTTCTTGGCCAGAAGGATGGATCCACATTGAGTGAATGTTCAATGACATCTCTGTTGACACCACAGAGATCATTAGCTGACCAAGCAAAGACATCTTTGTTGTTGAATAAAAATCTTAGCAAAGTCTTCTCTTGCTCTTCAGATAGCTGAGACCCCAGCAGCACCCTATGTTCTGCTATGTCTTCACATAAGAGCATAGGCTTCGGCTGATCTGCCGAAGCAGCCTTCTCTCTTTTGTATTTATACTCCTAACAGGCTTCGGCTCCATCTATATTATGAATTGCCTTTGAATCTGTCCAGTTTCCTTCGACCCTTCTGGCAGCTTCTTGACTTCCATGAACAACAATGGGCCCTTGTTCCGAAGGTATCTTCATGCATAAATATGCTGGATGAAGTATTGCTTCGAAAGCATTAAGTGTCCCTCGACCAATGATTGCATTATAAGGGTACTCCATGTCGACAATGTCAAAGACAACTTGTTCAGTCCTTGTGTTGTGGACGAAGCCGAAGGTCACCGGCATTGTGATTTTGCCGAGTGCTACAATATGCCTTCCTCCGAAGCCACAAAGAGGGTGTGTAGCATCATGAATCTTGTCTTCTGGCTCTTGCATCTGTCTGAAGGCCTTAGCAAATATGATATCCGCTGCACTGCCTGTATCAACCAGAATATTATGGACCAGAAATCCCTTGATGACATAAGATATGACCATAGCATCATTGTGAGGGTAATCTTTGAGCTGAAGGTCCTCCTGGGAGAAGGTGATTGGGATGTGGGACCATTTTGACTTAATGAAGGGTCCTTGCACCCCAACATGCTGCACCCTTCTCTGTGCCTCCTTCTTCTGATTCTTGTTAGCCGGCTCTGAACTTCAGCCACATGTTATCGGGAGCACCAGCTTCATAGCCGAAGGTGCTACGACTTGGTTGTTGAATGAAGCCATCAGCTCAAGAGTGGAAGTGAGTTCACCGGAGGTGGGCGCCAATGTTGGGGACTTGTTCTCAAATGCTATGAATTAAGAACAAGGCAACACAGAAAGAAGTTAATGGTTAATGGCCTTCGTCCTTCGAAGCATTATTTCCCTTAGGATATAACGATCTTTGGACAAAGGTCATGAAGGACATACCTTCATCATCACAATTTACATTGATGAAAGAAGAAGCATATGAAACATGAGAAACAACATGAATAATCATATAACATCATTCATATGTCCTTATTATATAATCATGAACGAATAAGAACAATATTGGATTACATTTGTACCTTCGGCTTGACAGAAGGCAAAGGTATACACGTGACGCACGAGTGAGTACAAATCAGCGTGAACAGTACAGGGGTACTGTTCACCTATTTATAGGCACGGGACGCAGCCCGGTCAAAATTACATTTATGTCCTCTTACAACTAGTTACAATCATGACACAAATTCCCATGGGCCGATTGGTCTTTTCCTCTTTAAGTCGGTGCCGCCCTTCATAACAAGGCATGTCGCTATGCCGAAGCTCCCTGGAAGGTAGCTTCGGCGTGCACCTTCACGCTATGCTTGCTTCTGTGTTGATCTTCCGAAGGTGTTTCTTCTTAAAGGACCTTCGACGACGAAGCAGACCCCCAACAGTAGGGAACAATAACTAGCTGCTACTTTTCTCATGGGCTTCCACTCCAATATAATACTATAAAACTCAGCAATACTAATGCATGGAATAAAAATTCAGCAATTGGGTGAAGAATAATATCAATATAATGCTACAAAACAATGAGTAATTACATAATATTAGTAAGCACGACCTAGTGACATCACCCCATTTCATATTGTAAATGATCATATAATAGTATTTAACAGACCATGATCATGCATATTGTAAATGACCATGCTTAGAAATACTAAGATAACATATAATAGTATTTGACATGCAATTTTCGCCACCATGAAGACAACCTTATTACAATTAGCACAATAATCTCATGGTCTCTTAACACTAATAAGTTGCAAAAGACTACATATTCTCCGTTGTATCTACTAGTGTCTGTGACTCCAGGGAAATGCACACGCCGTGGGACAGAGGGCGCATTCGAGGATGTGCGTGTGGCATGATGGAGCGTCGTGGGATGATGCGGGAAGAGAAACCAGATGGGAGAAAAAAGCATACCCGTGAGAAGGAGGCTGTCGGAGCAGATCGACGGTGCAGAGCCGTCGCCGCTAGCTCGCCACCGCCGCCGTGTGCCCTTGGCGATGCCTTGATTCTTTCGTGTCAGGCTGGGATATTTTCCTCCCCACGGACCGGATGTGGTTCCTGGGCTGAAACGACGAGAATAGACCATGATATAGCCCACGTCGAGCTTAATCGAACACCTGTTTCTTGTGGACCAGACTTCTTTCCAGACGGAAGGAATCCACGATGTTTGAGCCCTAGTCCCGGTCGAGAACAATGTAAGAGCTTGTTTGAGTACATAGTATTCACCCCAATATATATGGGTTGAGGAGGATTGAGATGCAAATTAAACTAATATGTACTAACTATTAAGGACGGATTGTAGACTGCCCCCGCCTGCGCGAAACACCCGCTACTCCGCCTGCCCGCCGCAGCTCACGCTCCACGAATCCCGCACGCCTGCCGCCACTACTCCCGCACGCCTGCCGCGATCGAACCCCTGGCATACCACACGCACGCCGCCCGCCGCGAAGCGCCCGCGCGCAGCACTCCCCTGCCGCGAATCCCGCCACCACCCGCACGACCGCCCGCACCCCGCTTGCCAGCCGCCAGCCGCCAGCCGCGGTTCCGTACGCCCGTGTGCAGCACTCCCCCGCCGCGAATCCCGCCACCACCCGCACGACCGCCCGCACCCCGCTTGCCAGCCGCCAGCCGCGGTTCCGTACGCCCGTGCGCAGCACTCCGCCGCCGCGAATCCCACCACCGGCAGCACGACCGCAAGCACCCCGCTTGCCAGCAGCGGTTCCGTACGCCCGAAACGCCCGCCGCCAGCCGCGAACCGCCCTCGCGATACGCCCGCCACCACCCGCACGCCCCCACCCCGCTTGCCAGCCGCGAACCGCCCTCGCGAAACGCCTGCCCGCCAGCCGCTCCGCACGCCTTGCAACCGCAAACCCCATGACATGCCGCGACCTCTCTGCAAACGCCACCAACACCCGCACGCGCTTCGCCCCAAGCTCAATACCCCGCGCGCGGCCCCGAGCTAGCCGCAAAAAACCGCCATCCTCAATCCACCATCAATATGCGGCTCTGAGCACCTTTGTTCCCCTGCTCAATCCACTGATCAATCCTGCACCACTTCATTTTCCCGCCTCGCCCCGTTCATTGCCCCGCCCCGCCCTAGAGGAAGGACGAAGGAGAAGGAGCTTGTCCTGCCAACGGATATGAACGATATCTGCTATTGCTCAACCGCGCAGGCCTCGACCAAGGTATGATCGACTCTCCAATGAAGTGTGGTATTATTATGTTTGTTTATACTCAGTTTGCTAGGAGCATTTTTTTGAATTGTAGACAGTGTATTGTTTTGCTTGATTCTGAGCACTTAAGCCTCATGTGGATTGCATTTTCGGATAAATGTAGACACGGTAAAACAGCTTTTACAAATGCCATTAGCTACTGAATGTCATAGGAACTTTAATGATTTTAGCACCTGGTCATTGGCAATATCTTTATCTTCTGCGGTTCTGACACTGATTCCTTCGGTTTCTCCTGTCATGATGCATATGAAAAATAGAGTCAATTTCCCAGGTAATTGTGGACTAGGATTTTCACAAAGACAAGTAGCAAGGACAATGAAATAAACTAACCAAACCTCGGAATTGTAAAATCTGAGTTCCCTTCCAGCTTTTGTTGCTCCTTCTATTTTCTCAATTGGATTCACAGGAGTTAATAAGTTCACTGCACGACCTTCTTTTGCACATAGCAAAAATCCAATGACACCACTGGAAATCCAAATAGCTACTTGATTAGCTGAAAATTTTGCAAAAGTCGACACAAAAAATATCTCTCCAAACATTAACAGAAACAGATAATTGAAATTTTGTCTATCAAAATGTGGCCATCAAATTTTCTTATTAATCTTGCGTGTTCGGTAAAAAAGTGACCAGCATATTTCAAAGCAGGACACCACAAATGTTTTCAGTAAGTTGGACAACAGATCATTACAGGTTCACCTCATCCATTCACATACTTGCCAATAAGTGTTAGTTGCCCTGTGAGCTGATAACAGAACAACAATCAAAACCCCACAGCTTGGTAACTTAAAGGTATTTGACTCAGCAATCAAATTGCAAGCCCAAGTTATGGTACTCACAATATATATCATGACAGTACAACATATTGGTAACTTGAGGCTCCAACATTTAACCCACATATGATCCTCAGAAGACTGTTTGTGCAATAATGGTCTGACCAATTCCAAGTGCTTCCTCTGAAATTCTGCTCCTCTGAAATTCACTTCATATACCAAGCTCATCACTCTTCTTTTCCTCTCCTAACTTTGATACTTTTTTGGTAAACGAAAAAGGATATATCTGAGACAAACTATTGTTTTTGCCTTTTCCAAATAATTAATCGATGCTACACACAGTTCAGCATAAGACTTCGCAAGTTATGCAAAATAGGATTTTGGATTAAACAGTTTGTCTCAGACATATCCTTTTTTGTTTGACATAGTCTGTCCCCCCATCTGGGGTTGGTGTTCCTTGTGAACTCACTAACGAGTCTGAGCTGAACAGCTCATCTCTTCCAAGCTTAAGAAGGGTTCCTTTTGATTTGCCTTTCAGCAACGGCACAACTTCAAGCATTGTTGTTCTGTTTTAAAATTCTGAATGAGTACAGAATAGCCCAAACTAAGACCATTCTTCTCAGTTCAGATTCAGAGAACTTGTCGCTTGTCGCTCAGTTTTGAGTCTGCAATTTCATCATATCTACCCTGCCTTGCCAGCGGGACCACCCAGTTTAGAATTGCATATGTCTTATAGAAACAAGCTGAACTGCAATGCGTCACCAAATCTAGCTACCATAACTAAACTGGTATACAATGGAAATACTTCGTGCTCTGTAGTTTGAACAGCTCTAAAAACTTTACTGTTAATTCGTTATATAAGTTTAGAACTGACAGAGGTGTAAGGAATAATAGCTGGTGAGTTACGAAGTTGCTGATTCTAACTTCTGAAAGCTGCCCTACAAGGATATAGTCATAACCACAATATTCTTCATCACCAACATTGTATGAACTAGAGTCAGTCTGCACAATGGTAATAAATTCTGGTATCATATATTAGGCTACCTGAGCGGTGTGCCCTTTTTTGGCCCTTAAACTTGTGAGATCTACACCACTAAAACTCATTCCAGTTGATATTCCAAAACCAGCTAAGAGCCCACGGATTGTGTTGGCAACACTTCCACCAGCTATTGTAGTTATTGGGGTGAGATCATTGTGGGAAGGAAGGATGTGAGTATTCACTTCATTAAGAATATGATTCAACTCGACAATGGACACCTGTAAACAAAACCATCAGCACATAAAAATTCTGAACATAACACAATGACACAGTTTTGCTTTCCAATGTCAATGATGCTACTATGCCAGGTTAGTTGCATTGAGCAGTGGATCTTGATATCATAAAACTAGCTATTGTAGCGATATTGTTTTGGAGCCAAACCGCATCCCTAGCCCAGCGCATTTCAACAAAGGGATATGGTACATAATAACATGTCATTTTACTTTTAGATCCACGTGCCAATCGTCGATTTTTTTAAAATAAGTTAGGGTCCTCAATTAATTTTAGTTCAAAAATAAATAGAAATAGAGCTTAATCCTAATTATTTTAGTTTAAAAATAAATAGAAATAGTGCTCAATCCTAATTCAATCCTTAAATTTTACAATATAAAATCTAGATCTCATTACCACCCCTAGGTAGACCCCGTTGGCATTAATCCTTAGTTAGCTGCCCAAACACAATTAAAATTAATCCTTAGTTAGCTGCCCAGAAGACGATCCAAACAGATTCAAGTATTTTAGTTCTTTTCAGTTAAAGGCACAAAGAGACGAGGAAAATTTAAAAGCTTCTCAAACTAGAGGAGGGATTGATCGATCGTTATCAATGTCAGGGGAGCAGATTGGGAACCAGGGCCTTTTTCGAGGGCAGAACACATTATGCAAACATCACTTCTTCCTTATGATGTTCATATGAAAAGTATAATTAGGTGGCAGCATGTTCAAAATATTCTTTGACATCAATCATTTCATGCCACACAATACAATCGAATTTTTAGGATAAGCAACAGTCCCCAGTTTGTCTAAAGAGACCCAACACCACCATACGAATGACACTGAATGGAAAATATACAGGGGAAAAGCAAAAGAATGTTGGCTAGGTAACTGGTTGTGAAGTTGCAGCACTCGTTCAACTCCCCATATGTTTCTCCTTTAGAGCATTTCCTGAGATTTGCGGACACATTGCCTTACCTTTTTCTTGAACTCATCCCGCTTTTCTCTCCAATCCTTCTGCAAGACAAATTCATGTATAAAACTTCAGAAATCATTATCGCATGCCACCATCTCACCATAGCTGACTTGGTTGCAGAGGCAGTATGTCGGTTCGTTAGGATCCACATGCAATTCTAAGTCAATAGGTGGCAGTGGCAGTGGCACTAGCTTCTGTACTAACTATTAAGGACGGATTGTACCTGCTGGAGAAGTAACCTGACCTTTTAGTTGCCCTGGATGTTTGCCTGTCTGGCTCACCATAGTTGCAGCACCAAGAACCTAAACAACATATATAATAGACCAAAAACATCTATGAGAAGAGCACAACATATATAATAGACCAAAACATCTATGAGAAGAACATACGATAAACAGAAATCACTATAAAAAAAGAGTAAACTTGAGCACGTATCAGTTTTACTGAACAAAGATACAGTAATGCAGAAAAGAACTCAGTTTAATGAAGAACACAGACATCTACCAGATCACACAGCATATGCAAAGATAAAGAGTGGGTCGCAGCATATCTTAATGGAATGAACACTCACTGTTTGAGATGCAAGACCAAGGGCAAGGTCCTCGATTTCCCATCTTTCTTCCAGGTAGAATAGAAGGATGAGCTCAAGATACAGAGACCTCAAGTACCATGGTTGCAATTTTATTTATGTCGTGTGTACCTGGACAAGTTTTTCTAATTGATCCACTAAAGCTTTCTCCTCAAGTTCAATGTATACAATCATATATGGTTCACAACAAGAAGATATGATCCCATGCAAGTTGAACTGCAAGGACAATGGGCCAGAGTATAAATATGAATATACAGAACAGGTCATCATATAAACTTCTAGAAAACTATAAGTATGCACTGCAGATAGCTGATAGAACACTAACCCCAGCACCGGGAACTGACAAATCTTTCTGCTTATCTTTGTCCTGCCAGTAAGGAGATGCTAGAAGAACTGTAAAATATATAATAAAATGAAAAAACGGTTAAAATTAAACAACAGATACTTGTCCAACCTCATCATTGGGTGCAGCCAATTTCTTCTCATATTTCTTTCGTATGTCCGAAACAATTTTATTGTGTCCCCCACCCTCATCTTCATCATCACTTGTTGTCTCTTTATTTCTAGCATTTGTAGTTCCACCACTGAATTCCTCTGCCAATTCTTCCTCAAATTCGATGGTTCTCTGGAACGCCTGCATTGCAAGAATCTCAAAATGGTAATTACAGATGAATACAACACCAAATGGATGAGTTCACATGCTCGACTCTAACAACCAAACATTTTAGAGATAAAAAAGCACAACTATGGTTGTTGTATCTTGACGATGTACAAAGACAATAGTCAAATATCTTACATGGATAAAATTTTTGTCTCATTGTTTTCCATCCTCATCAAATCAATGCAGTATATGGCCATCGAAACAAATAAATCCAGTTTTCAAGGAACATAATAAATGAATTGCAGAGAAATTGGAATACACTTAAAATTGTGTACGTCTTGCAAAATGACTAAGTTGAATGCATAGAGTTCATTTATTTCATTTGCAAGAAGATTGAAGTGATTTCTTTTCTTTTTGTAATTGAACAAGGTTCTATATGCGACACATGATTTGAAATCTGGTTCAGAGATCTTCTTTACAATATTTGAACCTAAAATTAGGCTTTGAACAGCTGGCAATGTTGAAACTCTAATATTTTAAACAATGCTGGTGTGTTGTGTTATATAGGTGTCTGGACAAGGAGCAGCAGTTCGTGTGACGGCTGACAGGTGTGCCTTTTACGGCTGCAGATTCCTCGGCTGGCAGATACTTTCCTTTTGTTTACCCTATTGGCTGTATGAGTTCATTGTTTTTTGTTATTTCTCTTTTTATTAGTCCATTTCCACGCTAGATGTAGGTGCCTCATCAAATTGTGCTATTTATTCCATGTTTGCTTCTTCGAAAAATGCCCTAGCTTACCTGAGCTTCCAAGTCGTATGGAGATACAAACATAGCTGCCATTATTTAGTTCTATCGCTCTGTTACTTATAGGTATTCTAATGTTAGCGTGCATATTACATAATTTTCACCTTATCTGATCTATAATTGATACACTAATTAGTAATTAGTATAATATTCCACACTTGTGTGTATTTCGGGTATTTATTAGGGTAGTGTAAAGTTTATATGCATACTTCCTGTATATATATGTTGATGCTATTTGTCGGCGTTTCGAGACCGGGGGGGTCCCTGGGCCGACGAGTGAAATGTCGCCGCGTGCCCCAGCCCAGATGGGTCGGCGCGAGGCCGAGCGCGAAGGGGGAAAAGGCAGCCGGAGACGGGTGTGAGAGAGGTGGAAATCCCACGGCCTTCGTGTTCGTCCCGCGCCCAGGTCGGGTGCGCTTGCAGTAGGGGGTTACAAGCGTCCACGCGGGAGAGGGAGCGAGCGGCCTCACGCGAGCACCTGTCCCGTCCTCGTCCCCGCGCGGCCAACCCTCTGTAAGAGGGCCCTGGTCCTTCCTTTTATAGGCGTAAGGAGAGGATCTAGGTGTACAATGGGGGTGTAGCAGAGTGCTAACGTGTCTAGCGGAGGAGAGCTAGCGCCCTAAGTACATGCCATCGTGGCAGCCGGAGAGGTTTTGGCACCCGGTTCGTGTGGTGTCGTGGCCATCGGAGGAGCGCTGAAGCCTGGCGGAAGGACAGCTATCGGGGCTGTCGAGTCCTTGCTGACGTCCTCTTGCTTCCGTAAGGGGGCTGAGAGCCGCCATCGTCATAGAGCATGCGGGGCGCCATCATTACTTGTCTGGCGGAGCGAGCCAGATGGGACGCCGGTCTTGTTCCCCGTAGCCTGAGTCAGCTTGGGGTAGGGAAATCATGGTGCCTCCCATTGACGTGGTCGGTCCGCGCCCTAGGTTGGTTGATGTGGAGGCTCCTCCGAGGTCGAGGTCGAGTCTGTCTTCCGTGGCCGAGCTCGAGTCCGAGCCCCTGGGTCGGGCGAGGCGGAGACCGTCGGCTGAGGCCAGGGCTGAGTCCGAGCCCTGGGGTCGGGCGAAGCGGAGTTCGTCGTCTTCCAAGGCTGAGCCCGAGTCCGAGCCCTGGGTTGGGCGGAGCGGAGTTCGCCGTCTTCCGGGGCTGAGCCCGAGTCCGAGTCCGAGCCCTGGGTCGGGCGGAGCGGAGTTCGCCGTCTTCCGGGGCTGAGCCCAAGTCCGAGCCCTGGGTCGGGCGGAGCGGAGTTCGCCATCTTCCGGGGCTGAGCCCAAGTTCGAGCCCTGGGTCGGGCAGAGCGGAGTTCGCCGTCTTCTGGGGCTGAGCCCGAGTCCGAGCCCTGGGTCAGGCGAAGCGGAGCTTCCTATGGTGCCTGAGGCCAGGCCTGACTGCCTGTCGGCCTCACTCTGTCGAGTGGCACAGCAGTCGGAGCGGTGCAGGCGGCGATGTCCTTCTGTCAGGCCGGTCAGTGGAGCGCCGAAGTGACTGCGGTCACTTCGGCTCTGTCGACTGAAGGGCGCGCGTCAGGATAAAGGTGTCAGGCCACCTTTGCATTAAATGCTCCTGCGATTTGGTCGGTTGGCGCGGCGATTTGGTCAGGGTTGCTTCTTGGCGAAGACAGGGCCTCGGGCGAGCCAGAAGTATGTTCGTCACTGGAGGGGGGCCTCGGGCGAGACGGATATCCTCCGGGGTCGGCTGCCCTTGCCCGAGGCTGGGCTCGGGCGAGGCGTGATCGAGTCCCTCGAATGGACCGATCCCTGACTTAGTCGCACCCATCAGGCCTTTGCAGCTTTGTGCTGATGGGGGTTACCATCTGAGAATTAGGAGCCTTAAGGGTACCCCTAATTATGGTCCTCGACAGTAGCCCCTGAGCCTCGAAGGGAGTGTCAATACTCGCTTGGAGGCTTTTGTCGCACTTTTTTGCAAGGGGACCAGCCTTTCTCGGTTGCGTTTTGTTCTGGTGGGTGCGCGCGAGCGCACCCGCCGGGTGTAGCCCCCGAGGCCTCGGAGGAGTGGTTTGACTCCTCCGAGGTCTTAATGCCTCGCGCAATGCTTCGGCTGGTCTGGTCGTTCCCTCATGCGAGCTGGTCGTAGCCCGGGTGCACGGTCGGGTTCCAAGTTCTCGGGCTGGTATGTTGACGCTGTCAACGGTTTGGCCGGAGCCGGGTTTGCGAGAGCAGCCCCCGAGCCTCTGCACAGGGCGAGAGGACGGTCAGGGACAGACTCGACTTTTTTACATACGCCCCTGTGTCGCCTTTTTGCAAGGAGGAGGGGGGGAAAGCGCCATGTTGCCCTCGGAGGGCGCCGGACATGGTGTCTCCGGTGAGCTGCTGGCGGGTAATCCGAGCGGACGTCCGTGCCCCATTTGTTAGGGGTCGGCTAGAGGCCCAGAGGCGCGCCCAAAAGTACCTGCGGGTGATCTGCCGGACCCGGTCCCCTGTCGATGGGGTCCGAGGGCTCGATGCCTCCCTCTGATGGGATTCCGTTACAAGATCGTTCCCGCTGGTCTCGGAAATGTCCTAGGGTACCTCAGGAGCGTAGCCCGAGCCTCGGTTATGTATCGAACGTAACCAGGGTCATCCCTCGCTCTATGTCTGAGGCGGCTGTGAACCCTTCGAGGGCCAGCCTTTGAACCCCTGATCTGTAGTGGGCGCGGAGCCCGAGTGGCCTGAGGCGGCCGTTGAACCCTTTCGAGGGGCCAGCCTTCGAACCTCTGACCAGTAGTGGGTGTGGAGCCCACGCGCTCTGAGGCGGCTGCTAAACCCCTCCGAGGGGCCAGCCTTCGAACCTCTGATCAGTAGGGGGGCTCGGAGCCTGTTTCCTTCATAGAGAAGGGTCCTTTTCGAGGTATCCCCCTTTCCCGGTCCCTGTTGTAAGAGAGAGAAAGGGGAAAAGAAAAGGACACGAAATCGAATGACGTGGCGTACCTTTTTTGACGCGGTCATTATGGCGAAGGCGAAGCGTCGCTCGCTTCCCCTGCCAGAGGCGCCGCCTGTCCTGCCGCGGAGTTAATGCGACGGGGCGAGTGGTTCGTGGGGCGGACGTAGCGCGTGCGCGAGCCGTTCGAAGAACGGAACACGGGCGCGCCGTCTTCACGCCGTGAGAGAGGGTTCTCTCACTGCCCCAGGATGGGACGTAAGCTTGGCTGACGACGTGGCCACCTGCCACCGCCATTACTGCCGGCCCATTTTTGGCCGTATTGACCGTCGCGCCTGGCTGGCACCGCTGGGTCGTACGCAGGGTTGCCTCGAGTCGCGGTACTGGTTCCGCAGTCGAGGAGGCGTGGCAGTGGTGCGAGTGGCGGTGCAGTTGCTTGCACGTAGCGACCGGCGCGCCAGTTGCATGACGCGTGGGCGTGGGCCCCCATGCTGGGTGCGTTGGAAGTCGGAGGGGCGCGCCCACTTGGCACGGTTGCATGCCACCTGCATGGCTGCCCGCCCTTTCGCCCGCTGGTCTGGGTGAAAGCGGAGGAATGCTCGTAACCGCTGGGCGGTTGCATGCACCGCGCGCGGCGGTTTGGCTTCTCCTGCTCTGGGCCAGCTTGCATGACGCGTGGGACCCAGCCCCCGCGCCGTAGGGGGGGACCTTGGAGCGTGTTGGAGAAGACTCAGCCCACGACGGCTGGGGATGCAAGTAGGGAGAGTCGCCTTTAAAAGGAGGGTGACCCCCTTGAAAGGCGACCATGTCTTCGCGCTCCCTTATGCATCGTGTCTTTCCACCTTCCGAGCCCCCGGATGGGGGGTGCCCGCAGTCCTTCCGCCTTGTCGTTGGAGGAACGCAACTTCGCGGGAGTTGGTACCTTTCAGCCATCGCTCGGCTTCAAGGATTTTCATCGTGCAGCCCGGCTGCACCCCTCCACCGGCGGTCACCCAAGACGGTGACCTCCAGTTCGATGGCGGGGGAAAGCAAGCCGGGTTGCGGCCTCTGCCCCTCCCTCAGCCTCACGAGTTTGGGCACGGGCGGGGGCCTCATGGCAGCTCGGAGCAGAAGTCGTCGTCGTCGCCGCTGCTGAAGCGGGCGACGGCGAGCCGTTCGTCGGTCTTCTGTTCATTGTGGATGTCGAGGCCTGAACGTGTATGTATTTTTGGGCGCGGAGCCGTGTTTTTTTCTCATTTTCGAGCACTAAGACTCGCCTGTTGGTTGTCTGAACCGCTTCACCAAGTGTGAGTCGCCCCGTGCAAAGGTGACGAGTGAGGTATCCGTATCCCGGAGGCGTAGGAGTCCCTCGGCTCGGTCGGCCTTGCTGTCCGAGGCTTCTCTTGCTTAGTTAAAGGAACCCCTCGGCTGCTCTTCGATGAGCCGAAGCCAGGGGTAGCGGTGTCAGCACGGACAGAGGCAGAGTTGGCTCGAAAAGAAGACTTGGTCGGCCGGAGCCTGGCCGGGTCATCCGTTAGCGGGACCGACGCCGGAGTTGATCTGCCGAGGCCTCGGGCCGGGCTGATGTCTTTGGGGGACAGCTGGCTGAGGCCTCGGGGTGACCAGCCGAGCCGCCGGCTCGAGCCGGATTCTTGAAGGAGACCCAGGCGGCGATGGCTCAGGCGTGATGATGAAGTCGTCCTTCAGAGTGGAGATCCTCGGACCACGTCGCCGTCGGAGGCTAGGTCGGACCTCGCCGAAGGTGTAGTCGACGCCGAGGGTGCTGCTGCTCCCTCCAACCGTCAAGATCCGAGCCTGCAGGATCGGATTATCTTGTAGTGTGTATTTTCTGCGGCCGCCGAGGCCCAAACACACCCTCGCCGTGTTGTAAAGCTGCGCTTCTTTTCCTCCTGTTTCGAGTATCTGGACTTTTCCGTCGGTAACAGAATTGTCTGTGCGAGCGAGAGTTGCGTTTCACGAAAGGTGATGAGTGAGGTATCCGAATCCTGGAGGTGTAGGAATCCCTCGGCTCGGTCGGCCTTGCCGCTTACGCGCGCTCTTGCCCGTCCATGGGGTTCTGTCACCGACGCAGTCGAGAAGGCCCGAAGAATCGCTTCGGCAGAGGAGCTTTCGTGCGTGAAGACTTGTTCGGTCCGCGGAATCGCTTATCCGAATGCGAGTTACTTATCGCAGAAGGTGATGAGTGAGGTATCCGTATCCCGGAGGCGTAGGAGTCCCTCGGCTCGGTCAGCCTTGGCTGCTTACGTGTACTCCGTCGTTTTCAGGATCCACTTTCGAAGAAGTCGAAAAGCACGAAAGACATTCTGGCAGAAAGGATCTTTTTTCGAGGAAAAATTTCGACGCAGAGGGGGTTCCCCCCTTTTAGCCCCCAAGGGAGGGTCGGGCTTTGCCGAGGCAAGGATGACCCTTCCTTGATGACTAAACTTTGCGTGGGAACGAGGTATGAGAACAACTTGAAAGCATCTTAAGGGTAGAAGCGACGTAGCTGTTGGATGTTCCAAGCGTTGCTGTAGACCTCGCCTTGACTGTTGGCCAGCTTGTACGTTCTGGGCTTCAGAACTTTGGTGATGACGAACGGCCCTTCCCAGGGAGGCGTGAGCTTGTGCCGCCCTCGGGCGTCCTGTCGCAGCCGAAGCACCAGGTCGCCCACCTGGAGGTCTCGGGACCGGACCCCTCGGGCGTGGTAGCGTCGCAGGGACTGCTGGTACCGCGCCGAGTGTAGTAAGGCCTTGTCTCGAGCCTCTTCCAGCTAGTCCAGCGAGTCTTCTCGACTAGCTTGGTTGCTTTGGTCGGCATAGGCCCTCGTCCTCGGGGAACCATATTCTAAGTTTGTGGGCAAGATGGCCTCCGCCCCATAGATTAGAAAGAACGGTGTGAAGCCAGTGGCTCGGCTCGGCGTTGTCCTCAGGCTCCAGACCACCGAGGGGAGTTCCTTCATCCATCGCTTGTCGAACTTGTTGAGGTCGTTGTAGATCCGAGGCTTGAGTCCTTGTAGAATCATGCCGTTGGCACGCTCTACTTGCCCATTCGTCATGGGGTGAGCCACGACGGCCCAGTCCACCCGGATGTGGTGATCCTCGCAGAAGTCCAGGAACTTTCTGCCAGTGAACTAGGTGCCGTTGTCGGTGATGATGGAGTTCGGGGCCCCAAAATGGTGGATGATGTTGGTGAAGAACGCCACCGCCTGTTCGGATCTGATGCTGTTTAGGGGTCGGACCTCGATCCACTTGGAGAATTTGTCGATGGCGACCAACAGGTGCGTGTAGCCCCCGGGTGCCTTTTGCAAGGGGCCGACGAGGTCCAGACCCCACACGGCAAAAGGCCAGGTGATGGGTATCGTCTGTAGAGCCTGAGCAGGCAGGTGGGTCTGCCTTGCGTAGAACTGACACCCTTCGCAGGTGTGGACAATTCTAGTGGTGTCGGCCACCGCCGTCGGCCAGTAGAAACCTTGTTGGAAGGCGTTTCCTACAAGGGCTCGAGGTGCTGCGTGATGGTCGCAAGCCCCCGAGTGTATCTCTTGTAGGAGCTCCTAGCCTTCGGCGATGGAGATGCATCGCTAGAGGATGCCTGAGGGGCTGCGGTGGTAGAGCTCCTTCTCATCTCCCAGCAAGACGAATGACTTGGCGCACCGCGCCAACCTCCGAGCTTCGGCTCGGTCGAGGGGTAGCTCTCCTCGGTGGAGATATTGCAGGTACGGGGTCTGCCAGTTTTGATTAGGCGTGACCCCGTTTCGCTCCTCCTCGACGCGCAGTGCCTCACCCTCGGGGGCCGAGGGTACCTCGGGCTGAACCGAGGATGCCCCGGGCCGAGCTGAGGGTGCCTCGGGCCAAGCCGAGGGTGCCTCGGACTGAGCCGAGGGTACCTCGGGCTGGGCCGAGGGTGCCTCGGGCTCGAGCGTGTCATCGATCTTGACGGAGGGTTGATGCAGGTCTCGGGAGAAGACGTCCGGGGGAATCGTTGTTCGCCCCGAGGCTATTTTATCCAGCTCGTCCGCAGTCTCGTTGTAGTGCCGGGCGATGTGGTTGAGCTCGAGCCCGTAGAACTTGTCTTCCAGGCGCCGAACCTCATCGCAGTAGGCCTCCATCTTCGGGTCGCGGTAGTAGGAGTTCTTCATGACTTGGTCGATGACGAGCTGCGAGTCACCGCGAGCGTCGAGGCGTCGGACCCCTAGCTCGATGGCGATCCGCAACCCGTTGACCAGAGCCTCGTACTCAGCCACATTGTTGGACGCCGGGAAATGGAGGCGTAGCACGTATCGTAGGTGCTTCCCGAGGGGCGAGATGAAGAGTAGGCATGCGCCGGCTCCTGTCTTCATCAGCGACCCGTCGAAGAACATGGTCCAGAGTTCCGGCTGGATCGGAACTGTTGGGAGCTGGGTGTCGACCCATTCAGCCACGAAGTCCGCCAAGACTTGGGACTTGATGGCCTTCCGAGGGGCGAACGAGATTGTTTCGCCCATGATTTCCACCGCCCACTTTGCGATTCTACTCGAGGCCTCTCGGCACTGGATGATCTCCCCCAGGGGGAAGGATGACACCACAGTTGCCGGATGAGACTCGAAGTAGTGTCGCAACTTCCACCGCGTCAGGATCACCGCGTACAGCAGCTTCTGAACTTGTGGGTAGCGGATTTTGGTCTCGGACAGTACCTCGCTGATGAAGTAGACTGGCCTCTGGACGGGCAATGTATGCCCCTCTTCTCGTCTCTCAACCACAATCGCGGCGCTAACCACCTGAGTGGTCGCGGCGACGTAGATCAAGAGGGCTTCTCCGGCAGCGGGGGGCACCAAGATGGGCGCATTCGTGAGGAGCGCCTTCAGGTTCCCGAGGGCTTCCTCGGCCTTAGGGGTCCAAGTGAAGCACTTGGCCTTCCTTAAGAGGCGATACAGAGGC
The DNA here is from genome assembly GCF_902167145.1 of Zea mays. NCBI lineage: Eukaryota > Viridiplantae > Streptophyta > Magnoliopsida > Poales > Poaceae > Zea > Zea mays. The sequence continues at coordinate 46,582,012 of NC_050104.1, forward strand.
AGGCCTCTTTCGCCGAGGCGTGAGATGAAGCGGCTCAGAGCCGCAAGACATCCCATGACTCTCTGTACGCCTTTCAAGTCCTTGATGGGCCCCATGCCGGTGATGGCTGCGATCTTCTCCAGGTTGGCTTTGATGCCCCGCTCGGAGACGATGAACCCCAAGAGCATGCCTCGGGGCACCCCGAAGACACAATTTTCGGGATTGAGCTTCACGCCTTTCGCCTTGAGACATCGGAATGTCACTTCAAGGTCGGAAAGGAGGTCGGAGCCTTTCCTCGTCTTGACTACGATGTCATCGACGTAGGCCTCGACCGTCCGGCCAATGTGTTGGCCAAACACATGGTTCATGCACCGCTGGTACGTCGCACCCGCATTCCTCAAGCCGAATGGCATGGTGACATAGCAGTACATGCCGAAGGGCGTGATGAAAGAAGTCGCGAGCTGATCGGACTCCTTCATCCTGATTTGGTGATACCCTGAGTAGGCATCGAGGAAAGACAGGGTTTCGCACCCAGCAGTGGAATCCACGATTTGATCGATGCGAGGCAGAGGGTAGGGAACCTTCGGACATGCTTTGTTTAGACCAGTGTAGTCTACACACATCCGCCATTTCCCTCCTTTCTTTCTCACAAGCACAGGGTTGGCAAGCCATTCGGGATGGAATACCTCTTTGATGAACCCTGCCTTTATTAGCTTGTGGATCTCCTCGCCTATGGCTCTGCGCTTTTCTTCGTCGAATCGGCGCAGAGGCTGCTTGACGGGTCGGGCTCCGGCTCGGATATCTAGCGAGTGCTCGACGACATCCCTCGGTATGCCGGGCATGTCCGAGGGACTCCACGCAAAGGCGTCGGCGTTCGCGCGGAGAAAGTCGACGAGCACTGCTTCCTATTTGGGATCGAGCTTAGAGCCTATCCGGATCTGCTTGGAGGCATCGCTGCTGGGGTCGAGGGGGGCGGACTTCACCATCTCCGCTGGCTCGAAGTTGCCGGCGTGACGCTTCACGTCTGGCACCTCCTTAGAGAGGCTCTCCAGGTCGGCGATGAGGGCCTCGGATTCGGCGAGGGCCTCGGCGTACTCCACGCACTCCACGTCGCATTCGAACGCGTGTTTGTACATGGGGCCGACGGTGATGACCCCGTTGGGGCCCGGCATCTTGAGCTTGAGGTAGGTGTAGTTGGGGATGGCCATGAACTTCGCGTAGCATGGCCTCCCAGTACCGCGTGGTAGGTTCCTCGGAACCCGACCACCTCGAACGTGAGGGTCTCCCTTCGGAAGTTGGAGGGCGTTCCGAAGCAGACGGGAAGGTCGAGTTGTCCGAGGGGCTGGACGCGCTTCCCGGGGATGATCCCGTGGAAAGGCGCAGCGCCTGCCCGGACCGAGGACAGATCAACACGCAGGAGCCCGAGGGTCTCGGCGTATGTTGGGGACTTGCTCTCAAATGCTATGAATCAAGAACAAGGCAACATAAAATGTTAAATGTTAATGCCCTTCGTCCAACGAAGCATTATTCCCTTAAGGATTAATGAACTTTGGACGAAGGTTAAAGACAATATGATTACGAAGGTTAAATCTTCGTAATTGGATTCTAATAGATTGAATAAAGTAATATAAAATATGAAGCGTCAAAGGTGAATAAATTATAAACGAACAACATTACTTTAATATTATATCTATTTAATATATTTAAACATTGGATACAGTAATACCTCTGCCTTGGCAAAAGGTTGATTCCCGAATGATGCGATCACTATTACAGGAATGCGTGAACAGTAAAGGAATATTGTTCACTATTTATAGACACGGGACACAGCCTGTGAGGAATTACAATTATGCCCCTCATGAGGGATTACAACAGCGACTCAAACATTTATGGACTAAAAGGTCATTCTACTTTTATGTCGGTTTGTAATTCCGAAGCTTCATGAAGAGGAACCTTCGGTCATCACATGCGGACAGCTTTAGCCGAAGCTGTTTCTTCCTACAAGACCTTCGGCAACGAAGCATAGTCCCAACAGTAGCCCCTTCACGGTGCTAGATCGTTTTTCGTAACGAGCTTGATCCGTGAAAAAAGTATCTTAGGCTTCGGGAAGCCGAAGGTCCGAAAAACACCTTCCCTGAGCTCGTTGTCGAGAAACGATTCAATTTTCGAGCGCGTAGCGGTCCCACCTTGCAGAGTTACTATTTGGTCTCTGCGGTCCACCGCGCAGTGGGTGCAAGCAGCTGTTCGCCTGGTGTAAAAATCCTAGCGATTCACCTTCTTACCTGCATCACTATATAAACAGACGGGTAGGTGTGAAGTTACCACAGCATTCATTGCTATTTGCACTGTTTTGCTGCCAAAATTTTTAACCATAGCCGAAGCTTGACTCTCGAAATCAAACGAAGCTCCAGCTCGAAGCCTACTTCGTCAGAAGAAAAAAAACTTCGGAAGAAAAGTATTTAGTTCCCAAAAAATCCAGAATTAAATGGCTAGAGTGCGTTCTACCGCTAGAGTTGGGCGTGAGGGAGGCGAAGCTGAAGGATCGGAGACTGTTCCCATCTCCGAAGTGATGCAACGATCCGGACTGGTAATCTTGGAAGAAATCCCCACTGCTGAAACAGAACAGGCAACTGCCGAAGCGGAAGAAGGAGACATTGAGGAAACTGATTCCGAAGATGATTATCATATTGCCATGCCCAGTAAGCCCAGCCACTTGGACTTCGGAAAGTCGACTGTCTCTAAGGCTGATCTCTCCAAGATGGTGAAGTCGGGTTATTTCAGTGAGAGTCAGAAGAAGCTACTTCGCTTCGGGGGGGGGGGGGGGAAGAAACTACCCCAAAGCCAAAGAAGGATGAAATAGTCATTTTCAAGAGCTTTCTAAAGGCTGGGTTGAGATTCCCCCTCCATGGGATTATTGCAGATGTATTGAAGAAGTTTGGGATCTACTTTCATCAGCTGACTCCTAACGCTATCGTTAGGCTTAGTGTTTATATCTGGGCCCTCCGAAGCCAAGCGGTGGAGCCGTTTGCCGACAGCTTTTGTCGAGTTCATGAGCTGCACTACCAGACGAAGGCTAGAAAAGATGGATTGCACGATAACTTTGGTTGCTATAATTTTGCTTATCGGAAAACCACAAAGTTTCCTGTAATCAGCTACCGAAGCAAATGGCCGGCAGGCTGGAAGTCGAAATGGTTTTATGTGAAAGTTGACGAACACAAAGAGAAGCTGGTACAAAGCCCTCTTGAATTGATCTTCGGAGAAACAAGACCACGATGCCAAATGTCATTAGAAGGTCCCACTTGGGCTGCACTAGCTGAGTTTAAAATTATTTCAGAGCATATCGGCACAAGAGACCTGGTTCAAGAGTTCTTGGCCTTCAGGGTTTTTCCTACTTTAAAAGAATGGGAAATGCCGAAGCTAGAGGGGGAGAAGAAAGAAGGGGAACTTGTGCGGTTACCTTACTATTACAAGTTTAAGAAATACTTCAAAACACCTTGCCAAGAGTGGCTGGACACAATTGAAATAATGTGCAATGAAATACTCGGTAATTATTCCAAAAAAGAAGATCAGTTGATGACTGCGGCCTTCGGTACCCGTCCAAAGCGAAGACTGAATCGAGTGCTGGACGCCTTGGGTTTTGAATATCCTGACTACGAACAACTGAATAAAGGTGTCGAAGGCCGGAAAAGGAAAAGGGTAACCGAAGCTTTAAATGAAGATGAGAAAGAACTACCAAAAGAGAAGAAAATTCCGAAGAAGAGAAAAGTATCATCTCCGAAGCGAAAAGTATCCGACGAAGAAGAGACTCCTGCATCACGCTCTGCCACTGACGTGGAAGAGATTTTGAAGGTAATGACTGAATCCCTGCCTGTGAAGCTAAGTCCATTAGGGCCTCAACTGACGAAGTTTTTTCAGAAGGAAAAGGAGCCCGAAAAAACGAAGGAAACAACTAAAACAAAGAGACAAAGAATCATCGCAGTGACAGAAGTCATTGACAAGACACCACCGAGAGCCTCAGCTCGGAAGGTACCAGCGGCTGAAGAAATAACAAATATTGAAGTCGCACCTTCGGAGATCGCGGCTACCGAAGCTACCTCAACCGAAGATTTGAACTTGGAAACCACAATCGAACATATCGACAAAATACTGCTAGAAGAAGCTACGACTGCCGCCGAGGAGACCATGGCCGCAGTGTCTGGGAAAGAAAAGGAAATCTCTGACGAAACTTCAGAGGACGAAGCCTTCATGTTTCAAAATTTAGTTGGACAAGAACTGTCAAAAACCAAAATAGAAGAGCTTAAAGAATATGCCAAATCTTGCGGATATAAACCAGGAGCACTCCTCTTCGGGGGTATTGACGATGAAAAATTAGACTGTATCCGGGATCAAACTGGAGCTAAGATTATCGGTACTCTATCAAAGAGTATCGATTTTCCGAAGCTAGAAACGGATATTAGCCGCTACCGACGACAACATATCGTTGGTAGTTTATTTTATTCCAATTTCAAGGTGAACTACTTTTCCCTTGACTTTTATTGTTTTTAATAACGAAGACATTTCTAACGAAGGTTGTTTATGTGCAGAGTATGCTGTTGAGTAAAGCTTTGAAAATGCAGCAGGATCTGGAAGACAAAAAACACGAGGTTATAATTGAAAATTTAGAGAGCAAATTAAAAGAGCAATCAGCTACTATTGAAAAGAAAAACTTCGAGCTTCAGACAACCGAAGGCTTATTGGCAGAAGCCGAAGCTAAAATAGCAGAATTGAATACGAAGCTTCTCTGCCAATCTGAACAGTTTGAACAAGAAAAGCAAGAACTTAATGCGAAACTTGAAGCCGAAGTCCAACAAAATTCAGATTTGAAAAAATTATTGGCAAGCCTTCAAGACAAATGTTTGGAGTTTTGCAATAAATGTATTCAACGACTGAGAAAAATCTTCCACTCAGTCGGGGCTAGCAGTGGGAAGTTCACCCCGTCAACTGAAGATTTACCAAAAACCTTCGAACATATTGAGGGTGAAATTGATGAGCTTGACGAAGTTATAGCCGGGCACGGTGACTTTTGTGCCTGGGTAGCTTCTCGGGGCACTGCTGCAGCTTTTCTGAAAGCTGGCTGCGACCATGGAAAAATTGTTAATAGGCCCAATTTCACTCTATCACCGTCAATTTTAGATGACATTCCTGACCTCGCCCGAAGCATTTCTAATAGATTTGTAAAGATGATATGGACAAAAGGCGGGCGAGAAAAGGCTGGAGACGAAGCTCGGAGTCATCTTGAACCAGTAAGAAATCATACCTTGTGCTTACCTTTTCCTTCAAACTTGGTTTTGACTCTCGACAACTTAATTCATGTAGGATGACGAAGCCGAGACCGATGCTTAGAGTACGACGCCAAAGCTGAGGCCCCATGAAGATCAGTAGGAGTAGACTGTAGAAAAACTCAAGAAACTTTTTAAAATAACTTTTGTAAATATGGCTAAACAGTTCTTAATGAATTTTGTTCATACCTTGTAATATGCTCTTACCCTTCCATTAATGTATGAGATGCTTTGATGTGGACGAAATTATCTTTTTGAGACGAAGGCGAAAAAACACCTTCCCTTCTTTTCGTACACAGCGAAGCATAAAAACAGTTTTTTCTTTTTGCCGAAGCTCTTATTTTCGTACACAACGAAGTACAAAAGACAGTTTTTTCCTTTTTGCCGAAGCAACCACTTATGCTATGACGATGGTTATCCTACATATGCCTGGATGAATGTTTATGAATGCAAATGTTATGATGTAATGTGGTGTGCAAATGAATGTCCAAACACATATCCGAAGCCATAATCACAACCGTTATTTCCTTAGAAACAATCACATATCAGCGCTGACTTTTCGCTGTAAGCCTCCCTTAGGAGCTTCTTCGCCTTTTACTTCAGCGGAATCAGCGTTGACTTTTTGCTGTAAGCCTCCCTTAGGAGCTTCTTCGCCTTTTACTTTCGGCGGTATCAGCGTTGACTTTTCGCTGTAAGCTCTGCATTCCCTTTGGAACGACTTTTGAGCAGAAAACTTACACTGCGCCCCCTTTGGAGCAACTTCTTTAGTAGCTTCGTCGTGCTCCGCATCCCCTTAGGGACGACTTTCGAGCTTCTTCCCTGTTTCTTTTCGGCACTCGATGGTGCGTTCTCAGTTTTTACATTTACATCTTTGGGGGATTTTGCTCTTATAAAGCTAAAAAAGGAAATTACATGTGATGGCCCCATTAAAAACCTTTCTCCCCCTTCAGAAAGGAAAAGGGTGCCATGAAAGAAAAAATAAAAAATATAAAAAATTACATCAAGTTATACATAATATCGCCGAAGCTCATCCGCATTCCAAGATCTAGGAATGTCGTTGCCGTCCATATCCTTCAATCTGTATGAACCGGGTCTTGACGAAGATACTACCAAAAAAGGTCCCTCCCATTTCAACTGCAACTTGCCCACTGTATCTGGGTTAGCCACTCTCCGAAGCACCAAATGTCCTGGCTCAATATTCTTTAGCCGAACCTTTCTATCACGCCATTTGATTGTTTCGGCTTGATATTTATTGATGTTCTCCACAGCTTGAAGCCTGATCCCTTCTATAGCATCTTTTTCCACAGAATGATCAGCTTCAGAATCTGATTCTGCCGAAGCTACTACTCTTATTGATCCAGTTTTAGCTTCCTCCGGAGTTATTGCTTCGTCACCAAACAATAATTTGAATGGAGTAAAGCTTGTTGACCTTGATGTTGTTGTGTTGTGGCTCCATACCACTTTGATTAATTGATCTGGCCACTTTCCCCTGGGTTGATTGAAGATTAACTTCATTATTCCTGTCATTATGATGCCATTGGCTCTTTCAACAAGTCCATTTGACTCCGGACGCCTGACTGATGCAAAATGGATCTTCGTGCCAATTTGATCACAGAATTCTCTGAAAGCTTCGGAGTCGAACTGTGTTCCATTATCTACAGTGATGGCCTTTGGTACTCCGAAACGACAAACAATATTCTGCCAGAAAAACTTTTGAATGGTGGCCGAAGTTATTGTGGCTAAAGGCTTTGCCTCAATCCATTTAGAAAAATATTCCACAGCCACTACAACATATCTTAAGTTTCCTTGGGCCGGTGGTAACAGACCTAACAAGTCAAGGCCCCACCTTTGCAATGGCCAGATGGGTTGTATCAGCTGAGTTAGAGACGAAGGTTGTTTTTGATCTCTTGCACATTTCTGACAACCTTCGCACTTTTGAACTAATTCCGCTGCATCCGAAGCTGCCTTCGGCCAATAAAACCCTTGACGGAAAACTTTTCCAAGTAACGGCCTAGATCCAATGTGAGATCCACACAGGCCTGCATGTATTTCTTTCATCAATTCTATGCCTTCGGCTCTAGATAAAAACTTGAGTAATGGAGCACAAACTCCATGCTTGTACAACTCCCCTTCTATCATGACATATGGACGAGCTCTTGCCTCTATCCTCCTGTTATAAGTTTCGTCATCTGAAAGGAAGTTACCCTGAAGGTAAGAGATGATCTCAGTTCTCCAATCTTCACTATAAACAGGAGATATATTGAGGACTGCTCTTTCAAGAAGTTCCACTGAAGGTGCTTTTATTGTTTCGAAGAACACATCCGAAGGTAAGGGCAGCCCCTGTGCTGCTGACTTAGCTAGCAAATCAGCATGCTCATTTTGTCCTCGAGGGATATTTTTGACAGAAAATCCTTCGAAGGAAGCTTCAATCCTTCGGACCGTGTCTAGATACTTTTCAAGCTTCGGATCTTTAGCCTTACAACTCTTGTCGATATGACCCGAAACAACCTGGGAATCAGTTTTAAGAATGGCCCTTCTGATTCCCATTGCTTTTAACTTCCGAAGGCCCAAAAGCAGGGCTTCGTACTCAGTAATATTGTTTGTACAACTAAAATCGAGTCTTGCCGCATAACAAGTTTTAACTTTGGATGGTGAGACCAACACAGCGGCTGCTCCTGCTCTGAAGGTTCCCCAAGACCCATCGCAAAACATTGTCCATACTTCGGCATCTTTATTTGTTTCTTCATCCTGAGCCCCTGGCGTCCAGTCAGCAATGAAATCTGCCAACGCTTGAGACTGGATCGAAGATCTATGCACATAATCAATGCAAAATTCATTGAGTTCTGCAGCCCATTTTCCAATCCGTCCAGTAGCTTCTCTATTTCTCATAATATCCTTCAACGGTTGCGAAGAAGGAACAACAATATTGTATGCTTGAAAGTAATGCCGAAGCTTCCTGGATGCCATCAAAACAGCATATAACACCTTCTCCAATTCTGTATAGTTTTTCTTCGATAAACTAAGAACCTCAGATACAAAATATACTGGGACCTGCTTCTTGACTTGGCCATCAAGCTTCTCCTGGACAAGTGCTGCACTTACCGCTGAGTGCGAAGCTGCCACATATAATAACAAAGGAGCCCCTGGTGTTGGTGGAGTTAATGTTGTTAAATCTATCAAATATTGCTTCAGTTCCTCGAAGGCTTTTTGTTGGCTTGGTCCCCATTGAAAGACTTCGGCTGATTTCAGCACTTCGAAGAATGGTAAATTTCTCTCTGCTGATCTGGATATGAATCTATTGAGAGATGCCAGCCTCCCCGTCAGTCTTTGGGCCCCCTTTTTTGTATTTGGTGGCTCCATTCGAAGTATAGCTTCAATTTTACTTGGATTAGCTTCAATTCCCTTTGTTGAAACCAAACATCCAAGAAATTTCCCCTTCTTTACTCCAAAGACACATTTTTCTGGAATCAGCTTTAGACCAGCTTGTTTAAAACTGGCGAAGGTCTCCTGCAAATCAGTAATGTGTTTTTCTTGTTTCGTGCTTTTTACAATGATATCATCAACATAAGTTAGCACATTTCTGCCTATCTGAGACTGAAGAACCTTCGCAGTCATTCGGCTGAAACTTCCTCCAGCGTTCTTGAGCCCCTCGGGCATCCGAAGGTAACAATATGTTCCACTGGGGGTTATGAAACTGGTCTTCGGCTCATCCTCCTTCTTCATCCAAATTTGATGATAGCCTGAATAACAATCTAGAAGACTCATAAGCTCTGACGAAGCTGCTGCATCAACTAAGGAGTCTATCCTTGGCAATGGGAATTCGTCCTTCGGACAGGCCTTGTTGAGATCCGTAAAGTCGATACACATTCGCCATTTGCCATTGGCCTTTTTTACCATAACAGTGTTAGCTAGCCATTCTGGGTACTTTACTTCTCTGATAACTCCTGCACTGAGGAGTCTTTTGACTTCGTTCCGAGCTCCTTTGGCCTTGTCTTCAGACATTTTCCGAAGCCTCTGCTTTCTGGGTCTAAAGGATGGGTCAACATTGAGCGAGTGTTCAATAACATCCCTGTTAACTCCACAAAGATCATTGGCTGACCATGCAAAAACATCTTTGTTGTTGAACAAAAACCTTATCAAGGTTTTCTCCTGTTCTTCGGATAATTGGGAGCCCAACAGCACCTTCTGCTCTGCTATGTCCTCACATAAGAGCATGGGCTTCGGCTGATCTACCAAAGCTGCTTTCTCCCTTCTGAATTTGTACTGTTCACAAGCTTCAGCTCCATCTATATTATGGATTGCTTTTGAGTCAGTCCAGTTTCCCTCGGCCCTTCTGGCAGCTTCCTGACTTCCATGAATAGCAATGGGTCCTTGATCCGAAGGTATCTTCATGCAAAGGTAAGCAAGATGAAGAATTGCTTCGAAAGCATTGAGGGTGCCACGACCAATAATTGCATTGTAAGGGTATTCCATGTCAACAATGTCAAACACAACTTGCTCAGTTCTGGTGTTGTTGATGAATCCGAAGGTCACTGGCATGGTGATTTTGCCCAGTGCTACAATCTGTCTTCCTCCGAAGCCACAGAGAGGGTGAGTAGCATCATGAATCTTATCTTCTGGCTCTTGCATTTGTCTGAAGGCCTTAGCAAATATAATATCAGCTGCACTGCCTGTATCAACCAAAACATTGTGGACCAGAAACCCTTTGATAACGCAAGAAATAACCATAGCATCGTTATGAGGAAAATCCTTGAGCTGAAGGTCCTCTTGGGAGAAGGTGATTGGAATGTGGGACCATCTTGACTTGATGAAGGGTCCCTGCACTCCAACATGTTGTACCCTTCTCTGCGCCTCTTTCTTCTGCTTTTTGTTGGCTGGTTCTGAGCACGAACCACCTGTTATCGGGAGCACCAGCTTCGGGGCCGAAGCAGCTCCAACTTGATCGTTAATCGAAGCCATCAGCTCAAAAAGTGGAAGTGAGTTGACCGGAGGTGGGCGCCAATGTTGGGGACTTGCTCTCAAATGCTATGAATCAAGAACAAGGCAACATAAAATGTTAAATGTTAATGGCCTTCGTCCAACGAAGCATTATTCCCTTAAGGATTAATGAACTTTGGACGAAGGTTAAAGACAATATGATTACGAAGGTTGAATCTTCGTAACTGGATTCTAATAGATTGAATAAAGTAATATAAAATATGAAGCGTCAAAGGTGAATAAATTATAAACGAACAACATTACTTTAATATTATATCTATTTAATATATTTAAACATTGGATACAGTAATACCTCTGCCTTGGCAAAAGGTTGATTCCCGAATGATGCGATCACTATTACAGGAATGCGTGAACAGTAAAGGAATACTGTTCACTATTTATAGACACGGGACACAGCCTGTGAGGAATTACAATTATGCCCCTCATGAGGGATTACAACAGCGACTCAAACATTTATGGACTAAAAGGTCATTCTACTTTTATGTCGGTTTGTAATTCCGAAGCTTCATGAAGAGGAACCTTCGGTCATCACATGCGGACAGCTTCAGCCGAAGCTGTTTCTTCCTACAAGACCTTCGGCGACGAAGCATAGTCCCAACAGCGTAGATGATGTTGAGGCTGCTGCCTCCGTCCATGAGGACCTTGGTGAGCCTGACGTCACCAATGACGGGGTCGACAACGAGCGGGTATTTCCCCGGGCTCAGCACGTGGTCGGGGTGGTCGCCTTGGTCGAAGGTGATGGGCTTGTCGGACCAGTCTAGGTAGACTGGCACTGCCACCTTCACCGAACAGACCTCCCGACGCTCTTGCTTGCGGTGCCGAGCCGAGGCGTTTGCCGCTTGCCCACCGTAGGTCATGAAGCAGTCGCGGACCTCGGGGAACTCTCCTGCCTGGTGATCTTCCTTCTTGTCGTCGTCGCGAGCCCTGCCACCCTCCGCGGGTGGCCCGACCCTGTGGAAGTGGCGCCGAAGCATAGTGCACTCCTCAAGGGTGTGCTTGACGGGCCCCTGATGATAGGGGCACGGCTCCTTGAGCATCTTGTTGAAGAGGTTGGCACCTCCGGGGGGTTTCCGAGGGTTCTTGTACTCGGCGACGGCGACAAGGTCCGCGTCGGCGGCGTCGCGTTTCGCTTGCGACTTCTTCTTGCCCTTCTTCTTGGCGCCACGCTGAGTTGACGCCTCGGGGGCATCTTCCGGTGGGCGGCCCTGGGGCTGCTTGTCCTTCCGGAAGATAGCCTCAACTGCCTCCTGGCCAGAGGCGAACTTGGTGGCGATGTCCATCAGCTCGCTCGCCCTGGTGGGGGTCTTGCGACCCAGCTTGCTCACCAGGTCACGACAGGTGGTGCCGGCGAGGAACGCGCCGATGACATCCGAATCGGTGATGTTGGGCAGCTCGGTGCGCTGCTTCAAGAATCGCCGGATGTAGTCCCGGAGAGACTCTCCCGGCTGTTGCCGGCAGCTTCGGAGGTCCCAGGAGTTTCCAGGGCGTGCGTACGTGCCCTGGAAATTGCCGGCGAAGGCTTAGACCAGGTCGTCCCAGTTGGAGATCTGCCCCGGAGGCAGGTGCTCCAACCAGGCGCGAGCGGTGTCGGAGAGGAACAGGGGGAGGTTGCGGATGATGAGGTTGTCATCGTCCGTTCCACCCAGTTGGCAGGCCAGCCGATAGTCCGCGAGCCACAATTCCGGTCTCGTCTCCCCCGAGTACTTTGTGATAGTAGTCGGGGGTCGGAACCGGGTCGGGAACGGCGCCCGTCGTATGGCGCGGCTGAAAGCCTGCGGACCGGGTGGTTCGGGCGAGGGACTCCGATCCTCCCCGCTGTCGTAGCGTCCTCCACGCCTGGGGTGGTAGCCTCGGCGCACCCTCTCGTCGAGGTGGGCCCGTCGGTCGCGGTGATGGTGCTCGTTGCCGAGGCGACCCGGGGCCGCAGGCGCTGTGGTGCGCGTGCGCCCGGTGTGGACCGAGGCTTCCCGCATGAATCGGGAAGTCGCGGCGCGATGTTCCGAGGGGTACCCCTGCCTTCAGGAGGCGGAGCTTTCGGCCCGTCGGACCGCGGCGCCCTCCAGGAGATTCTTGAGCTCTCCCTGGATTCACCGCCCCTCGGTGGTTGATGGCTCTGGCATCGCACGGAGAAGCATTGCTGCTGCAGCCAGGTTCTGGCCAACCCCACTGGAAGCGGGTGGCGGCCTCACCCTGACATCGTCGGCGATGCGGTACTGGATACCCTAGGGTAGATGGCGCACTTCTCCGGCCGGAGGTTGGCCCGCCCATTCCTGCCCGATGTCCCGGCGGACCGGCTCAAGTGTTTCTGCTCCCTCGTCGAGCCTGGCCTGCACCCCGCGGATTTGCTCGAGCTGTGGGTCATGACCCCCCGCCTGAACGGGGACCACAGCTAGCTCCCGTAGGATGTCAATGCGAGGCACAGGCCTAGGGAGATCACCGTTCTCCGGCATACCGAGATGGTTGCCTTCGGAGGGACCCCCTAGATCGACGTGGAAACATTCACGACTTGGGTCGCAGTCCTCGTCACCGAGGCTGCGGCTACCGTCGGAACAGTCGGAAAGGCAGTAGTCGCATGCGGTCATGAAGTCCCGCATGGCACTGGGGTTACCAAGTCCGGAGAAATCCCAACAGAAGTCGGGCTCGTCATCTTCCTCGGACCCCGAGGGCCCGTAGATTGAGACGTCCGTCAGCCGGTCCCAGGGTGACCGCATACGATACCCCAGAGGGTTTGGACTCGCCTCTACGAGAGCGTCCGCCAAAGCGAAGCCACTTGGTGGGTCGAGGCTGAATCCAAGGGGCGTGAGATGGGAATCGGTCGGTACCTCTTGGTCGACGGGCGGTGATGAAGTCACGCCAGGGACTGACTGCACCGTCGTCTCAGGTATGAGGGTGACGCCCAGCAAGCATTTCGCGAGCGTGCTGGTGTCGTCCGTTTGCTCAGAATTGGCGTGTTGCGGGGAGACGACGCTCGTCTTCGTCTCAAACGCGAGGTCGATGCCCGACGCGCCCCCCGTTGGGGCGCCGGCGCCGTCGACTTTCTCGCAGCCGACAAGGTGCCGCCTCCTGCTTGGCCTTGGTTGCCCCGCCTCCTCCTCCGTCGGCGGGGGAGAGGGCGGGGTGAGCTCGAATGTTGTTCTTCCACCACGCGGAGAAGACGTCGTTGATTCCGCCGCTGGTGAGCGGGCTGTCGGCCGCCATTGTCGCTGTCGCACGGCGGGGGAAGGAGTATCATGTCGTAGCTGCCGTTGAGGGACATGAACTCAAGACTCCCGAAACGGAGCACCGTCCCGGGCTGGAGAGGTTGCTGGAGACTGCCCATCTGGAGCTTGACGGGAAGCTGTTCGTCAACACGCAACAGGCCCCTACCTGGCGCGCCAACTGTCGGCGTTTCGAGACCGGGGGGTCCCTGGGCCGACGAGTGAAATGTCGCCGCGCGCCCCAGCCCAGATGGGTCGGCGCGAGGCCGAGCGCGAAGGGGGGAAAAGGCAGTCGGAGACGGGCGTGAGAGAGGTGGAAATCCCGCGGCCTTCGTGTTCGTCCCGCGCCCAGGTCGGGTGCGCTTGCAGTAGGGGGTTACAAGCATCCACGCGGGAGAGGGAGCGAGTGGCCTCACGCGAGCGCCTGTCCCGTCCTCGTCCCCGCGCGGCCAACCCTCTGTAAGAGGGCCCTGGTCCTTCCTTTTATAGGCGTAAGGAGAGGATCCAGGTGTACAATGGGGGTGTAGCAGAGTGCTAACGTGTCTAGCGGAGGAGAGCTAGCGCCCTAAGTACATGCCATCGTGGCAGCCGGAGAGGTTTTGGCACCCGGTTCGTGTGGTGTCGTGGCCGTCGGAGGAGCGCTGAAGCCTGGCGGAAGGATAGCTGTCGGGGCTGTCGAGTCCTTGCTGACGTCCTCTTGCTTCCGTAAGGGGGCTGAGAGCCGCCATCGTCATAGAGCGTGCGGGGCGCCATCATTACTTGTCTGGTGGAGTGAGCCAGATGGGACGCCGGTCTTGTTCCCCGTAGCCTGAGTCAGCTTGGGGTAGGGAAATGATGGCGCCTCCCGTTGACGTGGTCGGTCCGCGCCCTAGGTTGGGCGATGTGGAGGCTCCTCCGAGGTCGAGGTCGAGTCTGTCTTCCGTGGCCAAGGTCGAGTCCGAGCCCCTAGGTCGGGCGAGGCGGAGACCGTCGGCTGAGGCCAGGGCTGAGTCCGAGCCATGGGGTCGGGCGAAGCGGAGTTCGTCGTCTTTCGGGGCTGAGCCCGAGTCCGAGCCCTGGGTCGGGCGGAGCGGAGTTCGCCGTCTTCCGGGGCTGAGCCCGAGTCCGAGCCCTGGGTCGGACGGAGCGGAGTTCGCCGTCTTCTGGGGCTGAGCCCAAGTCCGAGTCCTGGGTCGGGCGGAGCGGAGTTCGCCGTCTTCCGGGGCTGAGCCCAAGTCCGAGCCCTGGGTCGGGCGGAGCGGAGTTTGCCGTCTTCCGGGGCTGAGCCCGAGTCCGAGCCCTGGTTTGGGCGAAGCGGAGCTTCCTATGGTGCTTGAGGCCGAGCCTGACTGCCTGTCGGCCTCACTCTGTCGAGTGGCACAGCAGTCGGAGCGGCACAGGCGGCGCTGTCCTTCTGTCAGGCCGGCCAGTGGAGCGGCGAAGTGACTACGGTCACTTCGGCTCTGTCGACTGAAGGGCGCGCGTCAGGATAAAGGTGTCAGGCCACCTTTGCATTAAATGCTCCTGCGATTTGGTCGGTTGGCGCGGCGATTTGGTCAGGGTTGCTTCTTGGCGAAGACAGGGCCTCGGGCGAGCCGGAAGTATGTTCGTCGCTGGAGGGGGGCCTCGGGCGAGACGGATATCCTCCAGGGTCGGCTGCCCTTGCCCGAGGCTGGGCTCGGGCGAGGCGTGATCGAGTACCTCGAATGGACCGATCCCTGACTTAGTCGCACCCATCAGGCCTTTGTAGTTTGTCCTGATGGGGGTTACCAGCTGAGAATTAGGAGCCTTGAGGGTACCCCTAATTATGGTCCCCGACACTATTTATCTAATGATAGTGGGAAGGCTTAGCTAATAGTATGATTTGTGTACGGTGAGTTGCATCCGTTCACAATTCTCTTTCTCACATGCTTCTCTTCACATCACGACAGTAATAGAGTAAACCAAGACATAGAGAGATCGAGTCTTGACCAGATGGGTTTGCTTCCAAGGTTTTCATGAAAGCATTAGAAACTGCTTTCCGGTTGTAGGTATCCTTCATTTTCTTTAAAATAACCCTCCAGAGGTTCAAATCTCAAGGCACCCAACAAAGTCAGTCGAGCAATGATCTCACCAAATTGTGCTGGAGCTTTAGGAAGGTCAATGCCAATGTCATCCAGCAGAGTACCGTATAACAATCAACCGGATTCCAGGTCTTGAGTCTTGAAAATTTTCTTTGTGTACAAATGCTCCAGTATCCTAACAATAGGATCAACAAAATTGGTGCCTTTATCTAGGGCAAGATTGACAGCTTCTTTAACAATTTCTAGGTAGTATTCAGGACTCTGCAACTCCACGATACATTGATGTGCTTCATCTAAAATACGTATGCCGAAATACTCCTCAAGAAGAGCTATTGTTTTCTTCTGAAGCTCAGCAGAGTTCCCCTTGGGAGCACTAGCCTGTTTATCAGGAGCAGGGACAACAGCGGGTGCTGCACTTATTAGTTTTAGTGTAGTTTGAGCTAGTGTGGGTCCAGGCGTAAAGCTGAGAGGACGAGATGCTGAGACACCAGTTCCCAAAAGTGCACTCTTGCCTATTAGTGTCGCACCACTGCCTTGAGGAAGAAGCCTCGTGTTAATAGATGATGTCTTGTGAACTATTGATGGTTTATTAAGCAACAATCCCTGGTTGCGAATTGAGTCACCTCTAGGCATTGATTTAGAACGGGGAACTTCCCAGTTATCATTATCTAACCCAGGCATTCCAGGTATGTTTCTTGAACCAGGCATCCCAGGCATCATACCTCCAGTTCCTAGCCGATTCATTGGAAATCCCCCTCCAGGTGAAAGGGGCCCTCCTGGTGAGCTACGACCATTCCTAATGACAGATGCTGCTCTAGGGTATAATCCAAGATTCTTTTCTGCCTCAGAGTGAATTTCACTGATTGTCTTGGCCTTAATCTGAAAGTCCCAAACAACATAAGTTCCAGAATAATTTTACAACTAACTGAAAGTGAATAGGGCAATTATGATCTGAAGAGTTGCATCCGTTCACAATTCTCTTTCTCACATGCTTCTCTTCCTTCTATTTTTGATCTACCATTAAATACAATAACAAACACCATCTACCGCTCAAATAGAAAACACCATCTAACTACCAAATTTTTGCATCAATAAAATTCAACTAAAACGTATATGTGTTCACTGGACTAATGATCCAGAAGTCATCATGAAGTTATAAAATTACCAATCTACCTTGTTTGGTTTATTTGGAATGGCTGAAAAATCACCACTATATTAGGTATGTTCTTTTCAACTACCAGTGAGGTTTTAGGCATTGTGTCATCAAAGGTATTTAGTATGAGCTGCAGACGCCGAACTTGTGCACCAACTAGGCAATACAAATCCATCAGACGCAATCATGCATGCCATCCACCTCTACATGAGTCGCAGACTCATGAACTACAAGCCTTATTCATAGTCACACCTACAGTCCAAAATAAGTGCTCAACCAACCAACCCACACTGCTCCTACAAGCCTTATTCACAGTCACACCTACAGTCCAAAATAAGTGCTCAACCACCAACCCACACTGCTCCTACGTCGTGCTATATCAATGGACTGGACCATTTTACAATTTAGTTTTAAATATTTTCAAATGATAAAAGGTTTTGATGGAGCCAGCCGTATTCAACCGTGAAAGAGTTGCATTGGACAAGAAAAAAAGGATGTCTATGTAAGTTATATTATAAACAATAGTTAACACAAGATTTAGCTATCAAATTTATGAACGTTATTTAGTCGCATGTTTAATATAGCTTCAGGTTGTTTGACAACTATAGCGATGAAGATTTTTATGGGCTACAACGGAAGTATAGTATTGTCGCTCGAGTTGAAGTTAAATTCCCAATGGAGCCACGTTATCGTGACAGGCAACATTACATTTTGTCTGACATCAATGTAAGACATCTCTTTAAGTTTCATTTATATAACTATGTATAATATTCGTACCACACTCTCTTTTGTGCTGAAATCAAATTAGGGAGCCAAGATCGAGGCCATTGCAACTCGGTATGAGATAGTCAAAGACTTCAACAGTTTGCTCCATGAAAAGCATGTCTACAAGATGCACAACGTAGTGTTTGGTCTTAATCCGGGTGCATTTAATTTTCGATATCTAAACGGTACCATGGAGTTGTATTTCACTCAACAAACTGTCGTAGAGCCATACACTGTCCCAGTTCAAATGTCGCCATTTCCAAAACATATATTCTTGAACCTTGATGATATTGCCGAGTTGCCAAACAGGACTTTAGTTGGTAAGAATATATCGATCTACTAACCCTATTAAAAATTCCTTTACACAAAATTCAGCATTAATCCATATTTCATTGTGATTTTGTAGACATTATGGCTATTGTAGTCCACTTGGATACAATCCATCGCACAATGTGGGGTATATTCAGGAAGATTGTTATAATGGATGCTAGGTATATTCCATTAATATTACCGATATGATGTTAAATCTATTAGTACTAATCTATTCTTCACAAAATCAATGTCATAAGGTGGTCTTTACATACCATTAAAGTTTGGGGCGACTTACTAAACAAAAATGCACTCCGCTGGGCGTTGGCTAATGAGAATTATAGCATCATAATTTGGACCATGTTTCGGTGGTTCAGAAAACAAGGTACAACATATGTTTACGCCTTGCAAACACATTATTCACTAATTTTTTCCTTTATAATAATTCGTAATGAATATTTAAATATGCTATTCTAGAGTGTCTCGAATCAAATGACCATACAACAATACACTTCAAACCGTTCCATCACAACACCCATTATTTTGAACGTAAGTATTTTATAAGATTACCTACATCAACATTATGTACTTGTTTTCATTATATTGTTAACTGAGTATACATGTGATTAAATGTTGCACTCATTGCAGCAATTCAAAAGGCTTTGGTGGCGCGGAATGATCGTTAGTTTGTCGTTAGATATCTTGACGACCAAAGGTGTAGATAGGGTCTATAACTTTTGCAACTCTGAATTTTATGATGGAATACATGTACTATTATTGATGCAACTTACATGTGTCAAGATTTGTAAAACATTTTGTTCTACTTGGAAATATCAATGAATAAGTGGATCATCAAATCGTTTAGCCCGTACGTTTTCCATTTAGAACACTATTGGTTTAATGTTGTGTCATGTTTAACATTAAAATCGTAACTTCGCTCGTGAAATTATGTCAAATATACAAATTGACTCCGGAACAAATTTAATGTAAGTTTGGTATACCGAAGCCCATTTACAGGAGCTATGCGTGCTCCAAGAAGATATTCCACATCACCAGAGTTATGAAAACAATTACTTAGCGCATCACCCATATCCATCTATGTTGTTCAAGCTTGGAATATAATTTCCATATCTTATACCGACACCAAAATTGTTCTCGTATCACCTCTCTCTAGGTCTTATCTCTTTACTCTTGGTTATGATGCTTGTTTCTATAACCTCTATTACCAAGGGCATCTTTTTGATCTTCTATTCACATGATTTATTGCAGTCAGGTCATTTCACCCTTGGTTCTTGCAGTATTATTTTTATGCTGATGTTTTCTCGGGTACTATTCTTGTTATAGATCAGATGGGACATAATGCCGGTCGCAAACCGTTCACAGACATCTCTAGCAATATCATTAGAGGTAAAAGTCAATACACAAACTGACCATTCATCGTTGAAACGTAGTAAGTAGGGAACACTAATACACAAACTTACATTATAGGTGATCAAAATGAATTGCTCGGACCAATGGTCGATGCTAAGGAGCGTAAGAGGAAAAGGGATAGGGAAAGATATGCAGTGATGTCCGTTGAACAAAAAACGAGAAGAATAGGAAGCGTCGTGAAGCACGTCAACGAAGCAAGGGACATAATGTGATGCCCAATGTGTCAGGGGATGATGAAAAACGTCCAATTTTAATTAATAAATCTGCACATAAACCTACAATTGGAAAGTAATAGTGTTCATATTTTGTAGGTGATCAAAATGAACAGCTTAGGTTGTATAATCAGACACCAAGGCGGAAAGAGGGAAAGTTAGAGTACATAAGAAAACGTAGAGCACTGCAAGCTAGCACTTTGATTTAGGGGTCCATCGCCATGGAGGTACCAACATATACCTCTGAGGTTGTACACCCTACAGTAGATGTATTGGAACCTGATTCATCCTCAGATAATGCATGTTACTGGGTTATCCCTGAATACACCAGTACACCTTTCATGCCAGCTTCAACATAGACCGAGGATGTCGGTTCACCCGATATGTCTACTGAGCCACTAAGACGTAAACATTATGTTCTGCGTGGTGAAAGACAAGCTATCTTAGCCCATCAAAACAAGAAATTTGAAGCAAACATTGCACGTAACGTGGCTACTTTGACTGAGGATACTATCAATGACGTTGGAAAAATGGATGATTCGACACAGCCCGGTTCAACTATAGAGATCAACAACACTGGTAATTATACTAACCAGTTTTAAATGGATCTTGCACGACGATGATAAAATGTAGTCCGACTAAACGTGTGTTTCCATCAGTACAATATAGGAATACACGCCAAAGTGCGATCGTGGCAACAAATGGGAGTGCAAACATGGTCGAACAAGGAACTGGGTTGGAGCAAAGCCAGTCAATCCCAAGGTTCATTTCCAATGGTAATTGTTAAAAATCTTTGTTGAGGTTATATATTTTCTCACCCCCGAATGCCCTGTCTTTTACTTGGATTGTATTTTCACGATCCAGTTGATGACGATGATGAGGGTGTCATATTCGGAGAGGATAATGATGAGAATGAGGGATATCTATTCGCTGGTCAATATACTTATGTCAATTTCTATTACAATACCAATGCTTATCTAAATTCAAATGATTTAATTGTTCTTTTCCAAACAAATATCAGATGAGGAGACTAACTGAAAGGGAATTAGGCTTACACCTTTTTTCTAATTAATTTTGGTGGTTGAATTACCCAACACAAATAATTGGACTAACTAGTTTGCTCTAGTCTATAAGTTCTACAGGTGCCAAAGGTTCACAATAAGCCAATAAAAAGACCAAGAAAGGGTTCAAACAAAGAGAGCAAAAGACATCCCAAAAGGCACCCTGGTCTGGCGCACCGGACTGTCCGGTGTGCCACCGAACAGTGTCTGGTGCACCACCGGACAGTGTCCGGTGCACCAGGGCACTCGAGGCTGAACTCTTCACCTTCGGGAAAATTAGAGGGTGCTCCGCTATAATTCACCGGACTGTCCGGTGAGTCACCGGACAGTGTCCGGTGCACACCGGACTGTCCGGTGTGCCAGCGGAGCAACGGCTACTTCGCGCGTAACGGTCGACTGCAACCGCATTCAATGCGCTACAGTGCGCGCCAGAGTTAGAGCACGCGCAGTTGGCACACCGGACAGTCTACAGGACCTGTCCGGTGCACCACCGGACAGCCCAGAGGCCCCACAAGTCAGAGCTCCAACGGTCGAACCCCAACGGTCTGCTGACGTGGCTGGCGCACCAGACAGTGTCCGGTGGCGCACCGGACTGTCCGGTGCGCCATGCGACAGCAGCCTTCCAACGGCCATTTTTGGTGGTTGGGGTTATAAATACCCCAACCACCCCACATTCAATGGCATCCAAGTTTCTACACTTCTACACCTTACAAGAGCTATAGCATTCAATACAAGACACACCAAAGAGATCAAATCCTCTCCCAACTCCACACAAAGCTTTAGTGATTAGAGAGAGAGAGATTTGTTGTGTTCATTTGAGCTCTTGCGCTTGGATTGCTTCTTTTCTTTCTCATTCTTCTTGTGATCAAACTCAATTGTAACCGAGGCAAGAGACACCAATTGTGTGGTGGTCCTTGCGGGAACTTTGTGTTCCGTTTGATTGAGAAGAGAAGCTCACTCGGTCTAAGTGACCGTTTGAGAGAGGGAAAGGGTTGAAAGAGACCCGGTCTTTGTGACCACCTCAACGGGGAGTAGGTTTGCAAGAACCGAACCTCGGTAAAACAAATCATCATGTCTCTCGCTTTATTTGCCCGCGATTTGTTTTTCACTCTCTCTCGGACTCGTTTATATTTCTAACGCTAACCTGGCTTGTAGTTGTGCTTAAGTTTGTAAATTTCAGATTCGCCCTATTCACCCCCCTCTAGGCGACTTTCAATTGGTATCAGAACCTGGTGCTTCATTAGAGCCTAACTGCTCGAAGTGATGTCGGGAACATCCGCCAAGAGGGATCTCGGGACCGGCAACAAGTCCGCAAGCTCGGGAAGAACACACTCAAGGGAGTCCGCCCACAAGCACAAGGAGGAATCCTCTTCCTCCATCAAGTCCCATCGGATGGGTGACAAGAAGAAGATGATGAGGAAGGTGGTCTACTACGAGACCGACTCTTCGTCACCCTCCACCTCCGGCTCGGAATCGGCCTCCACTACTTCAAAGCGCCATGAGCGCAAGAAGTATAGTAAGATGCCCCTTCGCTATCCTCGCATTTCTAGACGTACTCCATTACTCTCCGTTCCATTAGGCAAACCACCTATGTTTGAAGGTAAAGATTATTCTATGTGGAGTGATAAAATGAGGCATCACCTAACCTCACTCCACAAAAGCATATGGGATATTGTTGAGTATGGAGTGCAGGTACCAAAGAAGGGAGATAAGGATTACGACTCGGAGGAGGTCGAACAAATCCAACACTTCAACTCCCAAGCCACAACTATACTCCTCGCCTCTCTAAGTCGAGAGGAGTATAATAAAGTGCAAGGGTTGAAGAGCGCAAATGAGATTTGGGACATGCTAAAGACCGCGCACGAAGGAGACGAGGTGACCAAGATCACCAAGCGGGAGACGATCGAGGGGGAGCTCAGTCGCTTCCGGCTTCGCCAAGAGGAGGAGCCACAAGACATGTACAACCGGCTCAAAACCTTGGTGAACAAGTGCGCAACCTCGGGAGCAAAAAATGGGATGACCACGAAATGGTTAAGGTTATTCTTAGATCACTTGTTTTCCTTAACTCTACTCAAGTTCAATTAATTCGTGGCAATCCTAGATATACACTAATGACTCCCGAGGAAGTAATAGGGAATTTTGTGAGCTTTGAGTTGATGATCAAAGGCTCAAAGAAAATCGTCGAGCTTGATGGCCCCTCCACGTCCGAAGCACAACCGGTTGCATTCAAGGCGACGGAGGAAAAGAAGGAGGATTCTACATCAAGTAGAACACCCATCGACGCCTCCAAGCTCGACAACGAGGAAATGGCGCTCATCATCAAGAGCTTCCGCCAAATCCTCAAACAAAGGAGGGGGAAGGATTACAAGCCCCGCTCCAAGAAAGTATGCTACAAGTGTGGTAAGCCCGGTCATTTTATTGCTAAATGCCCATTATCTAGTGATAGTGACAGGGGCGACGACAAGAAGGGGAGAAGAAAGGAGAAGAAGAGGTACTACAAGAAGAAGGGCAGCGATGCCCATGTTTGCCGGGAATGGGACTCCGACGAGAGCTCCACCGACTCCTCCTCCGACGAGGATGCCGCAAACATCGCCATCACCAAGGGTCTTCTCTTCCCCAACGTCGGCCACAAGTGCCTCATGGCAAAGGATGGCAAAAAGAAGAAGGTAAAATCAAGATCCTCCACTAAATATGAAACCTCTAGTGATGAGGATAATTGTAGTGATGAGGACGATAACTTGCACACCCTTTTTGCCAACCTTAACATGCAACAAAAAGAAAAATTAAATGAATTAATTAGTGCTATTCAAGAGAAGGATGATCTCTTGGATTCCCAAGAGGACTTTCTTATTAAAGAAAACAAGAAGCATGTTAAGGTTAAGAATGCTTATGCTCTAGAAGTAGAAAAATGTGAAAAATTATCTAGTGAGCTAAGCACTTACCATGATACTATTGCCAACCTTAGAAATGAAAAATGCTAAACTTATTGCTAAGGTTGATTCTAATATTTGTGATGATTCGATTTCCAATCTTAGAAATGATAATGCTAATTTGCTTGCTAAGATTGAAAAATTAAATGATTCTCTTGCTAGCCTTAGAAATGAAAATGAAAATTTGATTGCTAAGGCTCAAGACTTTGATGTTTGCAATGTTACTATTTATAACCTTAGAAGTGAAAATGATATATTACATGCTAAGGTTGTTGAATTAAAATCTTGCAAACCCTCTACATCTACAGCTGAGCATGTTACTATTTGCACTAGATGTAGAGACATTAACATTGATGCTATTCATGATCATATGGCTTTAATTAAACAACAAAATGATCACATAGCTCAACTTAATGCTAAAATTAATGAGCATGACTTAGAAAATGAAAATTTTAAATTTGCTAGAAGCATGCTCTATAGTGGGAGACGCCCTGGCATCAAGGATGGCATTGGCTTCCAAAAGGGGGACAATGTCAAACTTAATGCCCCTCCTAAAAGATTGTCTAACTTTGTTAAGGGCAAGGCTCCCATGCCTCATGATAACGAAGGTTACATTTTGTACCCTGCCGGTTATCCCAAGAGCAAAATTAGGAGAATTCATTCTAGGAAGTCTCACTCTGGCCCTAATCATGCTTTTATGTATAAGGGTGAGACATCTAGTTCTAGGCAATCAACCCGTGCAAAATTTCCTAAGAAGAAAACTCCTATTGCATCGAATGATTCTAACATTTCATTTAAAACCTTTGATGCATCTTATGTTTTAACTAACAAATCAGGCAAGGTAGTTGCCAAGTATGTTGGGGGCAAACACAAGGGATCAAAGACTTGTGTTTGGGTACCCAAAGTTCTTGTATCTAATGTCAAAGGACCCAAAACCATTTGGGTACCTAAAGTCAAGAACTAAACTTGTTTTGTAGGTTTATGCATCCGGGGGCTCAAGTTGGATCATCGATAGCGGGTGCACAAACCATATGACAGGGGAGAAGAAAATGTTCTCCTCCTATGAGAAAAACCAAGATCCCCAACGAGCAATCACATTCGGGGATGGAAACCAAGGTTTGGTCAAAGGATTGGGTAAAATTGCTATATCACCTGACCATTCCATTTCCAATGTTTTTCTTGTAGATTCTTTAGATTACAATTTGCTTTCCGTTTCTCAATTATGCAAAATTGGCTACAACTGTTTTTTTACATATATAGGTGTTATTGTCTTTAGAAGAAGTGATGATTCAGTAGCATTTAAGGGAGTGTTAGAGGGTCAGCTATACTTAGTAGATTTTGATAGAGCTGAACTCGACACTTGCTTAATTGCTAAGACTAACATGGGCTGGCTCTGGCATCGCCGACTAGCACATGTTGGAATGAAGAATCTTCACAAGCTTCTAAAGGGAGAACACATTTTGGGACTAACAAATGTTCATTTCGAGAAAGACAGGATTTGTAGCGCATGTCAGGCAGGGAAGCAAGTTGGTACTCATCATCCACACAAGAACATTATGACGACTGACAGGCCACTCGAGCTCCTACACATGGACCTATTCGGCCCGATTGCTTATATAAGCATCGGCGGGAGTAATTAAGTACTGTCTAGTTATTGTGGATGATTATTCTCGCTTCACTTGGTTATTCTTTTTGCAGGAAAAATCTCATACCCAAGAGACCTTAAAGGGATTCTTGAGACGGGCTCAAAACGAGTTCGGCTTAAGGATCAAGAAAATTAGAAGCGACAACGGGACGGAGTTCAAGAACTATCAAATTGAAGGCTTTCTTGAGGAGGAGGGCATCAAGCATGAGTTCTCTTATCCCTACACCCCACAACGAAATGGTGTAGTGGAGAGGAAGAATAAAACTCTATTGGACATGGCAAGGACCATGCTTGATGAATACAAGACTTGGATCGGTTTTGGGCCGAGGCGGTCAACACCGCCTGCTACGCCATCAACCGGTTGTATCTACACCGAATCATCAAGAAGACATCATACGAACTCCTAACCGGTAAAAAGCCCAATATTTCATATTTTAGAGTCTTTGGTAGCAAATGCTTTATTCTTGTTAAAAGAGGTAGAAAATCTAAATTTGCTCCTAAGACTTTAGAAGGCTTTTTACTAGGTTATGATTCAAACACAAGGGCATATAGAGTCTTTAACAAGTCCTCCAGACTAGTTGAAGTTTCTTGTGACATAGTGTTTGATGAGACTAACGGCTCTCAAGGAGAGCAAGTTGATCTTGATGAGATAGGTGATGAAGAGGCTCCATGCGTCGCGCTAAGGAACATGTCCATTAGGGATGTGTGTCCTAAGGAATCCGAAGAGCCACCACATGCACAAGATCAACCATCTTCCTCAAAGCAAGCATCTCCACCAACTCAAGATGAGGATGAAGCTCAAAATGATGATGAAGAAGATCAAGGAGTTGAGCCACCTCAAGAGGAGAGCAATGATCAAGGGGGAGATGCCCATGGTCAAGATGAGGAAGATGAACAAGTTCCAAAACCGCCACACCCAAGAGTCCACCAAGCAATCCAACGAGATCACCCCGTGAACACCATCCTCGGCGATATTCAAAAGGGGGGTAACTACTCGATCTCGTGTTGCTCATTTCTGTGAACATTACTCTTTTGTTTCCTCTATTGAGCCACACAGGGTAGAGGAAGCACTACAAGATTCGGATTGGGTGGTGGCGATGCAAGAGGAGCTCAACAATTTCACTCAGAATGAGTGAAAGGGAAATGTGCCCTTGGGCCATTTCTAAGTGTTTTGGTGATTTAGTGTCCAACACAAGCACTTAAGTGATAAACTATGCCAAATTTCATAGAAGTCAGGCGTGCCCATACTGGCACACCGGATAGTGAACAGTACATGTCCGGTGTGCACCGGACATCCAGGCGGGCCCAGAAGTCAGAAGCTCCAACGGTCAGAATCCAACGGCATTGATAACGTGGCGGGGGCACCGGACTGTCCGGTGCGCCATCGAACAGACAGCCTCCCAACGGCCACTTTTGGTGGTTGGGGCTATAAATACCCCAACCACCCCACCATTCATTGCATCCAAGTTTTCCACTTCCCAACTACTACAAGAGCTCTAGCATTCAATTCTAGACACACCAAAGAGATCAAATCCTCTCCAAATTCCACACAACGCCCTAGTGACTAGAGAGAGAGATTTGCTTGTGTTCTTTCGAGCTCTTGTGCTTGGATTGCTTTCTTCTTTCTTGATTCTTTCATTGCAACCAAACTCACTTGTAATTGAGGCAAGAGACACCAAACTTGTGGTGGTCCTTGTGGGAACTTTGTGTTCCAAGTGATTGAGAAGAGAAAGCTCACTCGATCTGAGGGATCGTTTGAGAGAGGGAAGGGTTGAAAGAGACCCGGCCGTTGTGGCCTCCTCAACGGGTAGTAGGTTTGCAAGAACCGAACCTCGGTAAAACAAATCCGCGTGTCACACTCTTGATTTGCTTGCGATTTGTTTTGCGCCCTCTCTCGCGGACTCGTTTATATTTCTAACGCTAACCCGGCTTGTAGTTGTGTTTATATTTGTAAATTTCAGTTTCGCCCTATTCACCCCCTCTCTAGGCGACTTTCAATTGGTATCGGAGCCCGGTGCTTCATTAGAGCCTAACCGCTCGAAGTGATGTCGGGAGATCACGCCAAGAAGGAGATGGAGACCGGCGAAAAGCCCACTACAAGCCACGGGAGCACTTCATCGGAAGAGTCCCGCACCAAGATGAGGGAGAAGAAGAAGAGCTCCTCCAACAAAGGGAAGGAGAAGAAATCTTCTTCTCACCACAAAGAGAAGAAAGAAAAATCTTCTTCCCACAAGCCGCATCGGAGTGAGGATAAGCCAAAGAGGATGAGGAAAGTGGTCTACTACGAGACCGACACTTCATCAACATCAACCTCCGGCTCCGAAGCGCCCTCCGTAACTTCTAAACGCCAAGAGCGTAAGAAGTTTAGTAAGATCCCCCTACACTATCCTCGCATTTCTAAACATGCACCTCTACTTTCCGTCCCATTAGGCAAACCACCAACTTTTGATGGTGAAGATTATGCTAGGTGGAGTGATTTAATGCGATTTCATCTAACCTCACTCCACAAAAGTATATGGGATGTTGTTGAGTTTGGTGCACAGGTACCGTCCGTAGGGGATAAAGACTATGATGAGGATGAGGTGGCCCAAATCGAGCACTTCAACTCTCAAGCAACAACAATACTCCTCGCCTCTTTGAGTAGAGAGGAGTATAACAAAGTTCAAGGGTTGAAGAGCGCCAAGGAGGTTTGGGATGTGCTCAAAACCGCGCACGAGGGAGATGAGCTCACAAAGATCACCAAGTGGGAAACGATCGAGGGGGAGCTCGGTCGGTTCCGGCTTCGCAAAGGGGAAGAGCCACAACACATGTACAACCGGCTCAAGACCTTGGTGAACCAAGTGCGCAACCTCGGGAGCAAGAAGTGGGACGACCACGAAATGGTTAAGGTTATTCTAAGATCTCTCATTTTCCTTAACCCCACTCAAGTTCAATTAATCGTGGTAATCCTAGATATACTAAAATGACCCCCGAGGAAGTTATCGTGAATTTTGTAAGTTTTGAGTGCATGATCGAAGGCTCGAGGAAGATCAACGAGCTTGATGATCCCTCCACATCCGAGGCTCAACCCGTCGCATTCAAGGCGACGGAGGAAAAGAAGGAGGAGTCTACACCAAGTCGACAACCAATAGACGCCTCCAAGCTCGACAATGAGGAAATGGCGCTCGTCATCAAGAGCTTCCGCCAAATCCTCAAGCAAAGGAGAGGGAAAGACTACAAGTCCCGCTCCAAGAAGGTTTGCTACAAGTGTGGTAAGCCCGGTCACTTTATTGCTAAATGTCCATTATCAAGTGACAGTGACAGGGATAACGACAAGAAGGGCAAGAGGAGAGAAAAGAAGAAGTACTACAAGAAAAGGGGCGGCGATGCCCATGTTTGTCGGGAGTGGGACTCCGACGAAAGCTCTAGCGACTCCTCCGACGACGAGGACGCCGCCAACATCGCCGTCACTAGAGGGCTTCTCTTCCCCAACGTCGGCCACAAGTGCCTCATGGCAAAGGACGGCAAACAGAAGAAGGTTAGATCTAACTCCTCCACTAAATATGAGTCTTCTAGTGATGATAATGCTAGTGATGAGGAGGATAATTTGCGTACCCTTTTTGCCAACCTCAACATGCAACAAAAGGAAAAACTTAATGAATTGATTAGTGCTATTCATGAAAAGGATGACCTTTTGGACACTCAAGAGGACTTCCTTATTAAATAAAATAAGAAGCATGTTAAGGTCAAAAATGCTTATGCTCTAGAAATTGAGAAATGTCAAAAATTATCTAGTGAGCTAAGCACTTGCCATGAAACAATAGACAACCTTAGAAATGAAAATGCTAATTTAGCTAAGGTTGATACTCATGTTTGCAATGTTTCAATTCCCAACCCTAGAGATAATAATGATGATTTGCTTGCTAGGATTGAAGAATTGAACATTTCTCTTGCTAGTCTTAGATTAGAAAATGAAAATTTGATTGCTAAGGTTAAAGATTTTGATGTTTGCAAAGTTACAATTTCCGATCTTAGAGATAAAAATGATATTCTACATGCTAAGATTATTGAACTTAATTCTTGCAAACCATCTCCATCTACCATTGAGCATGTCACTATTTGTACTAGATGTAGAGATGTTGATATCAATGCTATTCATGATCATATGGCTTTAATTAAACAACAAAATGATCATATAGCAATATTAGATGCTAAAATTGCCGAGCATAACTTAGAAAATGAGAAGTTTAAATTTGCTAGAAGTATGCTCTATAATGGGAGACGCCCGGACATCAAGGATGGCATTGGCTTCCAAAGGGGAGACAATGTCAAACTTAGTGCCCCTCCTAAAAGATTGTCCAATTTTGTTAAGGGCAAGGCTCCCATGCCTCAGGATAACGAGGGTTACATTTTATACCCTGCCGGTTATCCTGAGAACAAAATTAGGAGAATTCACTCTAGGAAGTCTCACTCTGGCCCTAATCATGCTTTTATATATAAGGGTGAGACATATAGTTCTAGGCAACCAACCTGTGCTAAGTTGCCTAAGAAAACTCCTAATGCATCAAATGATCATGACATTTCATTCAAAACTTTTGATGCATCTTATGTTTTAACTAACAAATCCGGCAAGGTAGTTGCCAAATATGTTGGGGGCAAGCACAAGGGGTCAAAGACTTGTGTTTGGGTACCCAAAGTTCTTGTGTTTAATGCCAAAGGACCCAAAACCATTTGGGTACCTAAAGTCAAGAACTAAACTTGTTTTGTAGGTTTATGCATCCGGGGGCTCAAATTGGATACTCGACAGTGGGTGCACAAACCATATGACAGGGGAGAAAAGGATGTTCTCCTCCTACGAGAAAAACAAAGATCCCCAACGAGCTATCACATTTGGGGATGGAAATCAAGGTTTGGTCAAAGGCCTTGGTAAAATAGCTATATCTCCTGACCATTCTATTTCCAATGTTTTTCCTGTTGATTCATTAGATTACAATTTGCTTTCTGTATCTCAATTATGCAAAATGGGCTACAACTGTCTTTTCACTGATGTAGGTGTCACTGTCTTTAGAAGAAGTGATGATTCAATAGCATTTCAGGGAGTGTTAGAGGGTCAGCTATACTTGGTAGATTTTGATAGAGCTGAACTCGACACTTGCTTAATTGCTAAGACCAACATGGGCTGGCTCTGGCATCGCCGACTAGCACATGTTGGGATGAAGAATCTTCACAAGCTTCTAAAGGGAGAACACATTTTTTAGGACTAACAAATGTTCATTTTGAGAAAGACAGGGTTTGTAGCGCATGCCAGGCAGGAAAGCAAGTTGGCACTCATCATTCACACAAGAACATCATGACGACCGACAGGCCACTGGAGCTCCTACACATGGACCTACTCGGCCCGATTGCTTACATAAGCATCGGCGGGAGTAAGTACTGTCTAGTTATTGTGGATGATTATTCTCGCTTCACTTGGGTATTCTTTTTACAGGAAAAATCTCAAACCCAAGAGACCTTAAAGGGATTCTTGAGACGGGCTCAAAATGAGTTCAGCTTAAGGATCAAGAAAATAAGAAGCGACAACGGAACGGAGTTCAAGAACTCTCAAATTGAAGGCTTCCTTGAGGAGGAGGGCATCAAGCATGAGTTCTCTTCTCCCTACACGCCACAGCAAAATGGTGTAGTGGAGAGGAAGAATCGA
This sequence comes from Zea mays, assembly GCF_902167145.1. Taxonomy (NCBI): domain Eukaryota; kingdom Viridiplantae; phylum Streptophyta; class Magnoliopsida; order Poales; family Poaceae; genus Zea; species Zea mays. The sequence continues at coordinate 46,612,729 of NC_050104.1, forward strand.
ACTCTATTGGACATGGCAAGAACCATGCTTGATGAATACAAGACTTCGGATCGGTTTTGGGCCGAGGCGGTCAACACCGCTTGCTACGCCATCAACCGGTTATATCTTCACCGAATCCTCAAGAAGACATCGTATGAACTCCTAACCGGTAAAAAGCCCAATATTTCATATTTTAGAGTCTTTGGTAGCAAATGCTTCATACTTGTTAAAAGAGGTAGAAAATCTAAATTTGCTCCTAAGACTGTAGAAGGCTTTTTACTTGGTTATGACTCAAACACAAGGGCATATCGGGTCTTTAACAAGTCCACTGGACTAGTTGAAGTCTCATGTGACGTTGTGTTTGATGAAACTAACGGCTCTCAAGTAGAGCAAGTTGATCTTGATGAGATAGGTGATGAAGAGGCTCCATGCATCGCGCTAAGGAACATGTCCATTGGGGATGTGTGTCCCAAGGAATCCGAAGAGCCTCCAAATGCACAAGATCAACCATCCTCCTCCACGCAAGCATCTCCACCAACTCAAAATGAGGATGAAGCTCAAGTTGATGAAGAAGAAGATCAATCAAATGAGCCACCTCAAGATGACGGCATAGATCAAGGGGGAGATGCAAATGATCAAGACAAGGAGGATGAAGAACAAAGGCCGCCACACCCAAGAGTCCACCAAGCAATCCAACGAGATCACCCCGTCGACACCATCCTCGGCGACATTCATAAGGGGGTAACTACTAGATCTCGTGTTGCACATTTTTGTGAGCATTACTCTTTTGTTTCCTCTATTGAGCCACACAGGGTAGAGGAAGCACTCCAAGATTCGGATTGGGTGGTGGCGATGCAAGAGGAGCTCAACAACTTCACTAGGAATGAGGTATATCATTTAGTTCCACGTCCTAACCAAAATGTTGTAGGAACCAAATGGGTCTTCCGCAACAAGCAAGATGAGCATGGTATGGTGACAAGGAACAAAGCTCGACTTGTGGCCAAGGGATACTCCCAAGTCGAAGGTTTGGATTTCGGTGAAACCTATGCACCCATAGCTAGGCTTGAGTCAATTCGCATATTATTGGCCTATGCTACTTACCATGGCTTTAAGCTTTATCAAATGGACGTGAAAAGTGCCTTCCTCAATGGACCAATCAAGGAAGAGGTCTATGTTGAGCAACCTCCCGGCTTTGAAGACAGTGAGTATCCTAACCATGTCTATAAGCTCTCTAAGGCGCTTTATGGGCTCAAGCAAGCCCCAAGAGCATGGTATGAATGCCTTAGAGATTTCCTTATTGCAAATGGCTTCAAAGTTGGAAAGGCCGATCCTACACTCTTTACTAAAACTCTTGAAAATGACTTGTTTATATGCCAAATTTATGTTGATAATATTATATTTGGGTCTACTAACGAGTCTACATGTGAAGAGTTTAGTAGGATCATGACACAGAAATTCGAGATGTCTATGATGGGGGAGTTGAAGTATTTTCTGGGATTCCAAGTCAAGCAACTCCAAGAGGGCACCTTCATTAGTCAAACAAAGTATACTCAAGACATTCTAACCAAGTTTGGAATGAAGGATGCCAAGCCCATCAAGACACCCATGGGAACCAATGGGCATCTCGACCTCGACACGGGAGGTAAGTCCGTGGATCAAAAGGTATACCGGTAGATGATAGGTTCTTTACTCTATCTATGTGCATCTCGACCGGATATTATGCTTTCCGTATGCATGTGTGCAAGATTCCAAGCCGACCCTAAGGAAGCTCACCTTACGGCCGTGAAACGAATCTTGAGATATTTGGCTTATACTCCTAAGTTTGGGCTTTGGTATCCTAGGCGATCCACATTTGATTTGATTGGATATTCGGATGCCGATTGGGCAGGATGCAAAATCAATAGGAAGAGCACATCGGGGACTTGCCAGTTCTTGGGAAGATCCTTGGTGTCTTGGGCTTCAAAGAAGCAAAATTCGGTCGCTCTTTCCACCGCCGAAGCCGAGTATATTGCCGCAGGCCATTGTTGCGCGCAATTGCTTTGGATGAGGCAAACCCTGCGGGACTACGGTTACAAATTGACCAAAGTCCCTTTGCTATGTGATAATGAGAGTGCGATCAAAATGGCCGACAATCCCGTCGAACATAGCCGCACTAAACACATAGTCATTCGGTATCATTTTCTAAGGGATCACCAACAAAAGGGAGATATCGAGATTTCTTACATTAATACTAAAGATCAATTAGCTGATATCTTTACCAAGCCTCTTGATGAACAATCTTTTAACAAACTTAGGCATGAGCTCAATATTCTTGATTCTAGGAACTTCTTTTGTTAAATTGCACACATAGCTCATTTATATACCTTTGATCATGTCTCTTTCATATGCTATGACTAATGTGTTTGTCAAGTATATTTCCAACCAAGTCATAGGTGTATTGAAAGGGAATTGGAGTCTTCGGCAAAGACAAAGGCTTCCACTACGTAACTCACCCTTCGCCGTCGCTCCAAGCAACTCTCCGTTCTTAGGGGAGAAAGCATGAGCACCAAGCAAAAGGACTTCGTCTTTGGTATAATCTTCACTCATTTGTTTTGACCAAAGAGGGAGAATGTAACTTCGAGGGCTCTAATGATTCCGTTTTTGGCGATTCATGCCAAAGGGGGAGAGAGTAAGAGCCCAAAGCAAAAGGACCGCACCACCACCAATTTCAAAAACTTCGTGTTTTCAAAGAATTTTATCATTTGGTATCCTATTGTGTTCAAAAGGGGGAAAAAGTAGTATTTCAAAAATGATATTTCAAAACCCTCTTGAACACTAAGAGGAGGATTACATTTAGGGGGAGTTTTGTTTAGTCAAAGGAAAAGCATTTGAAACAGGGGGAGAAAATTTCAAATCTTGAAAATGCTTCTCAAAATCTTATTCATTTGCCTTTGACTATTTGCAAAAGAACTTTGAAAAGGATTTATAAAAGAGTTTGCAAAAACAAAACTTGTGGTGCAAGCAGGTCCAAAATGTTAAATAAGAAAGGAACAATCCATGCATATCTTGTAAGTAGTTATATTGGCTCAATTCCAAGCAACCTTTGCACTTACATTATGCAAACTAGTTCAATTATGCATTTCTTTATTTGCTTTGGTTTGTGTTGGCATCATTCACCAAAAAGGGGGAGATTGAAAGGGAATTAGGCTTACACCTAGTCCCTAATTAATTTTGGTGGTTGAATTGCCCAACACAAATAATTGGACTAACTAGTTTGCCCAAGTGTATAGATTATACAGGTGTAAAAGGTTCACACTCAGCCAATAAAAAGATCAAGAGTTGGGTTCAACAAAAGAGCAAAAGGGTCAACCGAAGGCTCCTCTGGTCTGGCGCACCGGACAGTGTCCGGTGCACCAGAGGACTCCAACTCGAACTCGCCACCTTCGGGAATTTCCAGAGGCACTTGCGCTATAATTCATCGGACTGTCCGGTGTACACCGGACAGTGTCCGGTGCGCCAAGGAGAAGCGGCCTCAGGAACTCGCCAGCTTCGGGAATCTCCAACGGCTAGTCCGCTATAATTCACCGGACATGTCCGGTGTGCACCGGACTGTCCGGTGCAACTCCGGAGCAACGGCTATCTCCGCGCCAACGGCTACCTGCGGCGCATTGAATGCGCGCGCAGCGCGCGCAGAAGTCAGGCGTGCCCATACTGGCACACCGGACAGTGAACAGTACATGTCCGGTGTGCACCGGACATCCAGGCGGGCCCAGAAGTCAGAAGCTCCAACGGTCAGAATCCAACGGCATTGATGACGTGGCGGGGGCACCGGACATGTCCGGTGTGCACCGGACTGTCCGGTGCGCCATCGAACAGACAGCCTCCCAACGACCACTTTTGGTGGTTGGGGCTATAAATACCCCAACCACCCCACCATTCATTGCATCCAAGTTTTCCACTTCCCAACTACTACAAGAGCTCTAGCATTCAATTCTAGACACACCAAAGAGATCAAATCCTCTCCAAATTCCACACAACGCCCTAGTGACTAGAGAGAGAGATTTGCTTGTGTTCTTTCGAGCTCTTGCGCTTGGATTGCTTTCTTCTTTCTTGATTCTTTCATTGCAACCAAACTCACTTGTAATTGAGGCAAGAGACACCAAACTTGTGGTGGTCCTTGTGGGAACTTTGTGTTCCAAGTGATTGAGAAGAGAAAGCTCACTCGATCCGAGGGATCGTTTGAGAGAGGGAAGGGTTGAAAGAGACCCGGCCTTTGTGGCCTCCTCAACGGGGAGTAGGTTTGCAAGAACCGAACCTCGGTAAAACAAATCCGCGTGTCACACTCTTGATTTGCTTGCGATTTGTTTTGCGCCCTCTCTCGCGGACTCGTTTATATTTCTAACGCTAACCCGGCTTGTAGTTGTGTTTATATTTGTAAATTTCAGTTTCGCCCTATTCACCCCCCCTCTAGGCGACTTTCACAAATCAATATAAAGGTATGATTCTAGATTGAGTACATTGGTTTTTATGTGCTAACATGTTTGTCTAAGTGTTAGAATCAGAGGAAATTCAACTGGAAAAGCTTGGCTCGAAGCAGCCAAAAGTCTGCTCAGTCTGGGTGCACCGGACAGTGTCCGGTGCGCCAGACTGGCTCTGGCGAACTGGCGGCTCTCGGGACTTCGACGGCGGCGTACGACTATAAATCATCGGACTGTCCGGTGGTGCACCGGACTGTCCGGTGAGCCAACAGTCGGCCGGGCCAACGGTCGGCCGCAGAATCCGCGCACGACGCGTGGCAAGTGCCAACGATCGGAAGGGACACCGGACTGTCCGGTGTGTACCGGACAGTGTCCGGTGCGCCAACGGCTCCAAGACTGCAACGGTCGGCTTCGCCAAATAAGGAAAGAGATCCGCACCGGACAGTGTCCGGTGGTGCACCGGACTGTCCGGTGCGCCAGGCGACAGAAGGCAAGAATTGCCTTCCTGGAATGCACTCAACGGCTCCTAGCTACCTTGGGGCTATAAAAGGGACCCCTAGGTGCATGGATAAACACAACAAGCATTCTCTAAGCATTCCTAAGCACCAAGACTTCGATTCCGCGCATTTGATTCTTTGTGATAGCAACTAGAGCTCCATTTGAGTTGTGAACTCGCCGGGTTGTGTTGTGAGCTCTTGTTGTGACTTGTGTGCGTGTTGGTACTCTGATTTCGTGTCTTGTGTGCGTTGCTCATCCCTCCCTTACTCTGTGCTTCTTTGTGAACTTCAAAGTGTAAGGGCGAGAGGCTCCAAGTTGTGGAGATTCTTCGCAAGCGGGATATAGTAAAGTGAAAGCAAAACATCGTGGTATTCAAGTGGGTCTTTGGACCGCTTGAAAGGGGTTGATTGCAACCCTCGTCCGTTGGGACGCCACAACGTGGAATAGGCAAGTGTTGGACTTGGCCGAACCACGGGATAAACCACTGTGCCATCTCTGTGTTGATCTCTTTGTGGTTATCGTGTTGTGCAAGTTCTCCTCTCTAGCCACTTGCCTTATTCGTGCTAACTCCTAATCAAGTTTTGCGGATTAAGTTTCAAGTTTTTTTTAGGATCACCTATTCACCCCCCCCCCCTCTAGGTGCTCTCAATTGGTATCAGAGCCGTTCTCTTCAAGGAAGGGACTAATCACCCGAAGAGATGGATCCTAAGGGCAAGGGGATGGTGGTCAACGATAAGGAGAAGGAGTCCTTTGTCAATGATCCAAAGGAGGACAAGCCTACTGACTCGGGCTCGAGCCACAAAAGAAAAGATGGGAGGAAGAAGAAAACAAGGCGCATCAAAGAGATAGTCTACTACGACAGCGACGAATCCTCTTCTTCCCAAAAGGACGACGACAACGACTATGAGAAAAAGAAGACGGTTAATTCAAACTTCTCTTTTGATTATTCTCGTATTCCTCAAAGTACCAATGCTCATTTACTCTCCATTCCACTTGGTAAACCTCCTCATTTTGATGGAGAGGACTACGGATTTTGGAGTCACAAAATGCGTAGTCACTTGTTCTCTCTCCATCCTAGTATATGGGAGATAGTAGAGAGTGGAATGAAATTTGATAGCTCAGATAGTCCTTTGTTTATCAATGAACAGATTCATAAAAATGCACAAGCTACTACTGTGTTGTTAGCCTCATTGTGCAGGGACGAGTACCATAAGGTGAGCGGCTTGGACAATGCCAAGCAGATCTGGGACACCCTCAAGATCTCACATGAGGGGAACGACGTCACCATGCTCACCAAGATGGAGTTGGTGGAAGGCGAACTCGGGAGATTCGCGATGATAAGAGGGGAGGAGCCAACCCAGACGTACAACAGGCTCAAGACCCTCGTCAACAAGATAAGGAGCTATGGAAGCACGCGATGGACGGACCACGACGTCGTCCGCCTAATGCTAAGGTCCTTTACTGTACTTGATCCACATCTGGTAAACAATATTCGTGAAAATCCTAGGTACACCAAGATGTCGCCCGAAGAAATTCTTAGGAAATTTGTAAGCGGACGGATGATGATCAAGGAGGCGAGATACGTGGATGATGCATTGAATGGCCCAATCCACGAGCCTCAAACCGTTCTCTCAAAGCGACAAGGAGCAAGGAGGCACTACCTAGCAAGGTGGCGCAAGTTGAGGCGGCCGGGCTTAATGAGGAAGAAATGGCCCTTATCATCAAGCGGTTCAAGACGGCGCTAAAGGGTCGCAAGGAGCACCCCAACAAGAACAAGACGAAGGGGAAGCGCTCCTGCTTCAAATGTGGTAAGATTGGTCATTTTATTGCTAATTGTCCCGATAATGATAGTGACCAGGAAAAGAAGAGTGGAAAGTGGGAAAAGAAGAAGAACTACAAGAAGGCAAAGGGCGAGGCACATCTTGGAAAGGAGTGGGATTCGGATTGCTCCTCGTCCGACTCCGACAACGAAGGACTCGCCGCCACCGCCTTCAACAAGTCATCCCTCTTCCCCAACGAGCATCACACATGCCTCATGGCAAAGGAGAAGAAGGTATGTACTCGAAACAATACTACTTATGCTTCTTCAAGCGAGGATGAGTCTAGTGATGATGATGAAATAGACTATTCATGCTTATTCAAGGGATTAGATAGAACTAAGATTGATAAGATTAATGAATTGATTGATCCTTTGAATGATAAGAATAGATTACTAGAAAAACAAGAGGACCTTTTATATTAAGAGCATGATAAATTTGTTAGTGCACAAAATTCTCTTGCTCTAGAAATTAAAAGGAATGAAATGCTTTCTTATGAACTATCTACTTGTCATGAAACCATTTCTACTTTAAAAAGTGTTAATAATGATTTAAATGCTAAACTAGAAGTAGCAAGTAAATCTAACTCTTGTGTAGAACATGTTATGATTTGCAATAGGTGCAAAGATTTTAATGTTGATGCTTGTAGTGAACACCTAGTTTGCATTTCTAAATTAAATGATGAAGTGGCTAGTCTTAATACCCAACTTAAGACTAGCAAGAGTGAATTTGACAAGCTAAAATTTGCAAGGGATGCCTACACGATTGGTAGACACCCCTCAATTAAGGATGGTCTTGGCTTCAAGAGGGAAGTCAAGAACTTAACAAGCCATAAGGCTTCCATCTCCGCCAAGGAGAAAGGGAAGGCCCCTATGGCTAGTAGTGCTCAAAAGAACCATGCCTTCATGTATCATGATAGGAGACATTCTAGAAATGGTTATAGAAGTTATGATGCTTTTGATTCTCATGCCATGGTTGCTTCTAGTTCTTCTATTATGCATGATAGAAATTTAGCTAGGAGAAATGTTATTAATCACATGCCTAGAAGAAATGTTGTTCATGTTTCTAGGAAAATAATAAATGAACCTTCTACAATCTATCATGCTTGCAATGCCTCATTTGTGATTTGTAGAAAGGATAGGAAAGTGATTGCTAGGAAACTAGGGGCAAAATGCAAGGGAGATAAAACTTGCATTTGGGTCCCTAAGGATATTGTCACTAACCTTGTAGGACCCAACAAGAGTTGGGTACCTAAGACCCAAGCCTAAATTTGCCTTGCAGGTTTATGCATCCGGGGGATCAAGCTGGATTATCGACAGCGGATGCACAAACCACATGACGGGGGAGAAGAAGATGTTCACCTCCTACGTCAAGAATAAAGATTCCCAAGATTCAGTCATATTCGGTGACGGGAATCAAGGCAAGGTTAAAGGCTTAGGCAAGATTGCAATCTCAAATGAGCACTCTATTTCTAATGTATTCTTAGTTGAGTCGCTTGGATATAACTTGTTATCCGTAAGTCAATTATGTAATATGGGATATAATTGTCTATTCACAAATGTAGATGTGTCTGCCTTTAGAAGAAGTGATGGTTCATTAGCTTTTAAGGGTGTATTAGACGACAAACTCTATTTAGTTGATTTTGCAAAAGAGGAGGCCGGTCTAGATGCATGCTTAATTGCTAAGACTAGCATGGGCTGGCTGTGGCATCGCCGCTTAGCATATGTGGGGATGAAGAACCTTCACAAGCTTCTAAAGGGAGAACACGTGATAGGTCTAACTAATGTAACTTTCGAAAAAGATAGACCTTGTGCAGCTTGTCAAGCAGGTAAACAGGTGGGAAGCTCTCATCACACCAAAAATGTGATGACCACATCAAGACCTTTGGAGATGCTTCATATGGACCTCTTCGGACCCGTCGCCTATCTAAGCATAGGAGGAAGTAAGTATGGTCTTGTTATAGTTGATGATTTTTCCCGCTTCACTTGGGTATTCTTTTTGCAGGATAAATCTGAAACTCAAGGGACCCTCAAGCGCTTCCTAAGAAGAGCTCAAAATGAGTTTGAACTCAAGGTAAAGAAGATAAGGAGCGACAACGGGTCCGAGTTCAAGAACCTTCAAGTGGAGGAGTACCTTGAGGAGGAAGGGATCAAGCACGAGTTCTCCGCTCCCTACACACCACATCAAAATGGTGTGGTAGAGAGGAAGAACAGGACGCTCATAGACATGGCAAGGACGATGCTTGGAGAGTTCAAGACCCCCGAGCGGTTTTGGTCGGAAGCCGTGAACACGGCTTGCCACGCCATCAACCGGGTCTACCTTCACCGCCTCCTCAAGAAGACTTCGTATGAGCTTCTAACCGGTAACAAACCCAATGTTTCGTATTTCCGAGTTTTTGGGAGTAAATGCTACATTCTAGTGAAGAAGTGTAGGAATTCCAAATTTGCTCCCAAAGCGGTAGAAGGGTTTTTGTTAGGTTATGACTCAAATACAAAGGCGTATAGGGTCTTCAACAAATCATCGGGTTTGGTTGAAGTCTCTAGCGACGTTGTATTTGATGAGACTAATGGCTCTCCAAAAGAGCAAGTTGTTGATCTTGATGATGTAGATGAAGAAGACGTTCCAACGGTCGCAATACGCACCATGGCGATTGGAGATGTGCGGCCATAGGAACAAAATGAGCGAGATCAACCTTCTTCCTCAACAATGGTGCATCTCCCAACTCAAGACGATGAACAGGTTCATAAAGAGGAGGCATATGATCAAGGGGGAGCACAAGATGATCATGTAATGGAGGAAGAAGCACAACCGGCACCTCCAACTCAAGTCCGAGTGATGATTCAAAGGGATCATCCCGTCGACCAGATTTTGGGTGACATTAGCAAGGGAGCAACTACTCGGTCTCGATTAGTTAATTTTTGTGAGCATTACTCTTTTGTCTCTACTATTGAGCCTTTCAGGGTAGAGGAGGCCTTGCTAGATCTAGACTGGGTGTTGGCCATGCAGGAGGAGCTCAGCAACTTCAAGAGAAATGAAGTTTGGACTCTGGTGCCTCGTCCCAAGCAAAATGTTGGGGGAACCAAGTGGGTGTTCCGCAACAAACAAGACGAGCACGGGGTGGTGACAAGGAACAAGGCACGACTTGTGGCAAAAGGTTATGCCCCAGTCGCAGGTTTGGACTTTGAGGAGACTTTTGCTCCTGTGGCTAGGCTAGAGTCCATTCGTATTTTGCTAGCATATGCCGCTCACCATTCTTTCAGGTTGTTCCAAATGGATGTGAAGAGCGCTTTCCTCAACGGGCCAATCAAGGAGGAGGTGTACGTGGAGCAACCCCCTGGCTTCGAGGATGAACGGTACCCCGACCACGTCTGTAAGCTCTCTAAGGCGCTCTATGGACTTAAGCAAGCCCCAAGAGCATGGTATGAATGCCTTAGAGACTTTTTAATTGCTAATGCTTTCAAGGTTGGGAAAGCCGATCCAACTCTTTTTACTAAGACATGTGATGGTGATCTTTTTGTGTGCCAAATTTATGTCGATGACATAATATTTGGTTCTACTAACCAAAAGTCTTGTGAAGAGTTTAGCAGGGTGATGACTCAAAAGTTTGAGATGTCGATGATGGGCGAGTTAAGCTATTTCCTTGGGTTCCAAGTGAGGCAACTCAAGGATGAGACTTTCATCTCCCAAACGAAGTACACGCAAGACTTGATCAAGCGGTTTGGGATGAAGGACGCCAAGCCCGCAAAGACTCCAATGGGAACCGACGGACACACCGACCTCAACAAAGGAGGTAAGTCCGTTGATCAAAAGGCATACCGGTCTATGATAGGGTCTTTACTTTATTTATGTGCTAGTAGACCGGATATTATGCTTAGCGTATGCATGTGTGCTAGATTTCAATCCGATCCAAGGGAGTGTCACTTAGTGGCTATGAAGCGAATTCTTAGATATTTAGTCGCTACGCCTTGCTTCGGGATCTGGTATCCAAAGGGGTCTACCTTTGACTTGATTGGATATTCAGACTCAGACTATGCTGAATGTAAGGTCGATAGGAAGAGTACATCGGGGATGTGCCAATTCTTAGGAAGGTCCCTGGTGTCATGGAGTTCTAAGAAACAAACTTCTGTTGCCCTATCCACCACTAAGGCCGAGTACGTTGCCGCTGGACAGTGTTGCGCGCAACTACTTTGGATGAGGCAAACCCTCAGGGACTTTGGCTACAATTTGAGCAAAGTCCCACTCCTATGTGATAATGAGAGTGCTATCCGCATGGCGGATAATCCTGTTGAACACAGCCGCACAAAGCACATAGACATCCGGCATCACTTTTTGAGAGACCACCAGCAAAAGGGAGATATCGAAGTGTTTCATGTTAGCTTCGAGAACCAGCTAGCCGATATCTTTACCAAGCCTTTAGATGAGCAGACCTTTTGCAAGTTGCGTAGTGAGCTAAATGTCTTAGATTCGCGGAACTTGGATTAATTTATAGCATACATGTGTTTATGCCTTGATCATGTTCTTTAATGCATTTTGTTGTTTATTTATGGTGCTCAAGTTGTACAAGCACTCCCCGGACCTCACAAGTCCATTTGCAAGTGATGCACATATTTAGGGGAAGATGTGCTACAACTTGACCCTTTGAGGCTAACTGTGTACTTGAGTTTTCTTAATTTAGTCTCAAAGGAGGTTTGAAAGGGAAAGGTGGACTTGGACCATGCAAGACTTCCACTGCACTCCGATGAAAGAGTAACTAATTCCAAGTTCATCTTTGTACTCTTATTGCCTTTTTACTCTTAGTTGAAGTTTTTGGTGAGGCAATGGGGTTAAAGGGCCAAAATTGATCTCGTTTTGGTGCTTGATGCCAAAGGGGGAGAAAATAAGGCCAAAGCAAGAAATGGATCAGCTACCACTTGAGAATTTTGAAAATAGTAGAGTTAGAACTTTTGTCAAAATACTCTTGTTTGTCTCTTATTGTCAAAAGTTGGCTTCTTGTGGGGAGAAGGCTTGATTATGGGAAAAAGGGGGAGTTTTTGAATCCTTGATCAATCTCTCATGAAATATCTCTCTTTGTGTTTCAACAAGTGTGTTTGACTTAGAGATAGGAAATTGAGTTTGATTTGCAAAAACAAACCAAGTGGTGGCAAAGAATGATCCATATATGCCAAATTTGAATCAAAACAATTTTGTGTTTTCATTTGCATTGATGTTGCACTTCTTTTAGTTGCTTTTTATTGTGTTGGCATAAATCACCAAAAAGGGTGAGATTGAAAGGGAAATGTGCCCTTGGGCCATTTCTAAGTGTTTTGGTGATTTAGTGTCCAACACAAGCACTTGAGTGATAAACTATGCCAAATTGTGGATAAGGTGCAAATCAATATAAAGGTATGATTCTAGACTGAGTACATTGGTTTTTATGTGCTAACATGTTTGTCTAAGTGTTAGAATCAGAGGAAATTCAACTGGAAAAGCTTGGCTCGAAGCAGCCAAAAGTCTGCTCAGTCTGGGTGCACCGGACAGTGTCCGGTGCGCCAGACTGGCTCTGGCGAACTGGCGGCTCTCGGGACTTCGACGGCGGCGTACGGCTATAAAGCACCGGACTGTCCGGTGAGCCAACAGTCGGCCGGGCCAACAGTTGGTCGCAGAATCCACGCGCGACGCGTGGCAAGTGCCAACGGTCGGAAGGGACACCGGACTGTCCAGTGTGCACCGAACAGTGTCCGGTGTGCCAACGGCTCCAAGACTACAACGGTCGGCTTCGCCAAATAAGGAAAGTGATCCGCACCGGAAAGTGTCCGGTGGTGCACCGGACTGTCCGGTGCGCTAGGCGACAGAAGGCAAGAATTGCCTTCCTGGAATGCACTCAACGGCTCCTAGCTGCCTTGGGGCTATAAAAGGGACCCCTAGGCGCATGGAGAAACACAACAAGCATTCTCTAAGCATTCCTAAGCACCAAGACTTCGATTCCGCACATTTGATTCTTTGTGATAGCAACTAGAGCTCCATTTGAGTTGTGAACTCGCCGGGTTGTGTTGTGAGCTCTTGTTGTGACTTGTGTGCGTGTTGGTACTCTGATTTTGTGTCTTGTGTGCGTCGCTCATCCCTCCCTTACTCCGTGCTTCTTTGTGAACTTCAAAGTGTAAGGGCGAGAGGCTCCAAGTTGTGGAGATTCCTCGCAAGCGCGATATAGTAAAGTGAAAGCAAAACACCGTGGTATTCAAGTGGGTCTTTGGACCGCTTGAAAGGGGTTGATTGCAACCCTCGTTCGTTGGGACGCCACAACGTGGAATAGGCAAGTGTTGTACTTGGCCGAACCACGGGATAAACCACTGTGCCATCTCTGTGTTGATCTCTTTGTGGTTATCGTGTTGTGCAAGTTCTCCTCTCTAGCCACTTGGCTTATTCGTGCTAACTCCTAATCAAGTTTTGCGGATTAAGTTTCAAGTTTTTTTAGGATCACCTATTCACCCCTCCCTCTAGGTGCTCTCAATGAGGTATGGCATTTAGTTCAACGTCCTAACCAAAATGTTGTAGGAACCAAGTGGGTGTTCCGCAACAAGCAAGATGAGCATGGTGTGGTGACAAGGAACAAAGCCCGACTTGTGGCCAAGGGGTATTCACAAGTCGAAGGTTTGGATTTCGGTGAAACCTATGCACCCGTAGCTAGGCTTGAATCAATTCGCATATTACTTGCCTATGCTACTTACCATGGCTTTAAGCTTTACCAAATGGACGTGAAAAGTGCCTTTCTCAATGGACCAATCAAGGAGGAGGTCTATGTTGAGCAACCTCCCGGCTTTGAAGATAGTGAATACCCTAACCATGTTTATAAACTCTCTAAGGCGCTTTATGGGCTCAAGCAAGCCCCAAGAGCATGGTATGAATGCCTAAGAGATTTTCTTATCGCTAATGGCTTCAAAGTCGGAAAGGCCGATCCTACTTTGTTTACTAAAACTCTTGACAATGATTTGTTTGTATGCCAAATTTATGTTGATGATATTATATTTGGGTCTACTAACGAATCTACATGTGAGGAATTTAGTAGGATCATGACACAGAAATTCGAGATGTCAATGATGGGGGAGTTAAAGTACTTCTTAGGCTTTCAAGTGAAGCAACTCCAAGAGGGCACCTTCATCAGCCAAACGAAGTATATTCAAGACATTCTAAACAAGTTTGGGATGAAGGATGCCAAACCCATCAAAACACCCATGGGAACCAATGGGCATCTCGACCTCGACACAGGAGGTAAATCCATCGATCAAAAGGTATATCGGTCGATGATAGGCTCTTTACTCTATTTATGTGCATCTCGACCGGACATAATGCTTTCCATATGCATGTGTGCAAGATTCCAAGCCGACCCTAAGGAAGCTCACCTTACGGCCGTAAAACGAATCTTGAGATATTTGGTTCATACTCCTAAGTTTGGGCTTTGGTATCCTAGGGGATCCACATTTGATTTAATTGGTTATTCGGATGCCGATTGGGCGGGGTGTAAGATTAATAGAAAGAGCACATCGAGGACTTACCAGTTCTTGGGAAGATCCCTGGTGTCTTGGGCTTCAAAGAAGCAAAATTCCATCGCTCTTTCTACCGCCGAAGCCGAGTATATTGCCGCAGGTCATTGTTGCACGCAACTACTTTGGATGAGGCAAACCCTTAGGGACTATTGTTACAAATTAACCAAAGTTCCTCTTCTATGTGATAATGAGAGTGCAATCCGCATGGCGGATAATCCCGTTGAGCATAGCCGCACTAAACACATAGCCATTTGGTATCACTTCTTAAGGGATCACCAACAAAAGGGAGATATCGAGATTGCATATATTAACACTAAGGAACAATTAGCCGATATGTTTACCAAGCCACTAGATGAACAAACTTTTAACAAACTTAGGCATGAGCTAAACATTCTTGCTTCTCGGAATTTCTTTTGATGTTTTGCACACATAGCTCATAAGTATACCTTTGATCATGTCTCTTTTATATGCTATGAGTAATGTGTTTTCAAGTATATTTCAAACCAAGTCATATGTGTATTGAAAGGGAATTGGAGTCTTCAGCGAAGACAAAGGCTTCCACTCCACTCCATCGAATTACTCATCCTTCGCCGTCGCTCCGAGCATCTCTCCATTTTTGGTATAATCTTCACTCATATTTTATTCGCCAAAGGGGAGAAAGTAGTTAAAAAGGGCTTATATTTCACTCAAGTATCTGTTTTTGGCGATTCATGCCAAAGGGGGAGAAAGTATTAGCCCAAAGCAAAAGGACCACACCACCACCCATTTTCAAAAGGTTTTAAAATGATGAAATTTTCAATTGACATCTTATTATATTCAAAAGAGGGAGAAAGTAGCACTTTCAAAAATGGTATCTTAAAACCCTCTTGAAACACTAAGAGGAGGATTTTATTAAGGGGGAGTTTTGTTTAGTCAAAGGAAAAGCATTTGAAACAGGGGTAGAAAATTTCAAATCTTGAAAATGCTTCTCAAAATCTTATTCATTTACCTTTGACTATTTGCAAAGGACTTTGAAAAGAATTTACAAAAGAATTTGCAAAAACAAAACATGTGGTGCATGCGTGGTCCAAAATGTAAAATATAAAGAAACAATCCATGCATATCTTATGAGAATTTATATTGGCTCAATTCTAAGTAACCTTTGCACTTACAATTATGCAAACTAGTTCAATTATGCACTTCTATAATTGCTTTGGTTTGTGTTGGCATCAATCACCAAAAAGGGGGAGATTGAAAGGGAATTAGGCTTACACCTTTTTCCTAATTAATTTTGGTGGTTGAATTACCCAACACAAATAATTGGACTAACTAGTTTGCTCTAGTCTATAAGTTCTATAGGTGCCAAAGGTTCACAATAAGCCAATAAAAAGACCAAGAAATGGTTCAAACAAAGAGAGCAAAAGACATCCCAAAAGGCACCCTGGTCTGGCGCACCGGACTGTCCGGTGCACCACCGGACAGTGTCCGGTGCACCAGGGCACTCAAGGCTGAACTCTTCACCTTTGGGAAAATCAGAGGGCGCTCCGCTATAATTCACCGGACTGTCCGGTGTGCCAGCGGAGCAACGACTACTTCGCGCGCAACGGTCGACTGCAACCGCATTCAATGCGCTACAGTGCGCGCCAGAGTCAGAGCACGCGCAGTTGGCACACCGGACAGTCTACAGGACCTGCCCGGTGCACCACCGGACAGCCCAGAGGCCCCATAAGTCAGAGCTCCAACGGTCGAACCCCAACGGTCTGCTGACGTGGCTGGCGCACCGGACAGTGTCCAGTGGCGCACCGAACTGTCCGGTGCGCCATGCGACAGCAGCCTTCCAAGGGCCATTTTTGGTGGTTGGGGCTATAAATACCCCAACCACCCAACATTCAATGGCATCCAAGTTTCTACACTTCTACACCTTACAAGAGCTATAACATTCAATACAAGACACACCAAAGAGATCAAATCCTCTCCCAACTCGACACAAAGCTTTAGTGATTAGAGAGAGAGATTTGTTGTGTTCATTTGAGCTCTTGCACTTGGATTGCTTCTTTTCTTTCTCATTCTTCTTGTGATCAAACTCAATTATAACCGAGGCAAGAGACACCAATTGTGTGGTGGTCCTTGCGGGAACTTTGTGTTCCGTTTGATTGAGAAGAGAAGCTCACTCGGTCTAAGTGACCGTTTTAGAGAGGGAAAGGGTTGAAAGAGACTCGGTCTTTGTGACCACCTCAACGGGGAGTAGGTTTGCAAGAACCGAACCTCGGTAAAACAAATCATCGTGTCTCTCGCTTTATTTGCCCGCGATTTGTTTTTCACTCTCTCTCGGACTCGTTTATATTTCTAACGCTAACCCGGCTTGTAGTTGTGCTTAAGTTTGTAAATTTCAGATTCGCCCTATTCACCCCCCTCTAGGCGACTTTCGCTAACAAGGACTTCGAGATAGATGGTATTCAAGATCAATCTGTTGCCACTGATGTGCCTGACCCGTACGACAAGGTGTACAGTAACATCCCTGAAGAAACACATATGCTGAAGCACGTTCCTGACTGTGGTTATTACACTGCGAAGAAGTTTGAGTATGAGCTGCCTAGGTTTTGCTGTCGAGGTGGGAAGGTTGAGCTAGCCCCACTAGAGACCCCTCCCCAACTCACGAGGTTATGGGATAGTGCCGACTCTGATGCTAGACACTTTCGTGATAACATTAGGTTTTTTAATGGCCATTTTTCTTTCACTTCCCTGTATTGTTGCCTCGATAGTATGACAACTAATATGAGGGATTCTAGTATATACACATTCCGTGCACAAGGCATGATGTACCATAATATCAAGTCATCCGGTAGTGAATGTGGGGTAGAGCATAAACACCTAGAGCTTTACTTTTACGATGATGATCCCAGTCTCGAGCATCGATACCGTAAGTGTCGTGAAGATCAGATTCAGAAAGACCAAGAGGTTATTAAATAGATAGTTGGCATACTTCATGGAAATCCATACTCTGAGCACCTTAGGAGCATGGGTCATGTTGAGAACCTTGCTGACTATCACATCGCATTGAACCTTGACCAGACGTTGAACCAGAAGACATATAACACACCTCTCACTTCGGAGGTGGCCTTGTCTGGATCGAGGAGAGTGTTGGGGGCCTTCATCCTCCGAAGGTCCTCAAAAACGTAATTTAACAATGTTTCCCAAGTATGATTTATGGACAGGTATCTTCGGATTCATGGTAATAGTAGACACGATGAGGAGCTTGATCGTGACGAAGATTGTCGTCGCTCCGAAGCTGTGCGAAAGGGAGCTTCGGCTAAATCGCAGAAAGCGGAACCAACTTAGAAGGGAAAAGGTTGTTCAGTCCTCAAAGATTTTTCTATAAGTCAATAGCAAATGTAAATGGCATAATTGTAATCTTTCATAGGTTGTGTCCTGTGCCTATAAATAGATGAACAGTGCCCCCGTACCGTTCACGCTGGTTGATACTTGCTTTTGCGTCACAATTGCACTTTTTGTCTTCTGTCAAGCCGAAGGTACACTACCGGAATCCAAGGCTTTGCCGAGTGTTGCAATCTTTGCCGAGTGCCTTTTGTCGGGCACTCGGCAAAGAAGGCTTTGCCGAGTGCCGCACTCGGTAAAGCTATACTCTCGGCAACGAGGCTCTTTACCGAGCGCTGGACACTCGGCACAGGACGACACTCGGCAAAGACTAGTTTGCCGAGTGCCAAACACTCGGCAAAGGGGGCTCTCGGCAAAGGGCCGTCAACGGCCGTCCCAAAGCTGACGGCCGTCAGTCTTTGCCGAGAGCCAGCGGCTGGCACTCGGCAAAGAGTATTCTTTGCCGAGTGTCACACATCTAGCACTCGGCAAAGACCTCTTTGCCGAGTGTCATCCCTAGACACTCGGCAAAGTATATTTTTATTTTTTTGATTTTGTCTCCCAAACTTTTTGTGGTATGTTCCTACACTATGTAGACCTACATGTATCATTTGTGGACAATTATAACAGAGATTCAATCGTTAGTAGATTTAGTTCGTTTATTTGAATTTCTTCGGAAAATTCAAATTTGAACTGCAGGTCACTCGAAACTTGGAAAACCGTGCATGAAAAAATGATATTCATGGTACTTAGCATAAGTTACGACCGATTTCAGAAGCGTACCGGAAACTTCGAGCAACATGCTCACTAAACATGGTCGTGAACTTGGCATCCACGTGTTTAAAAATTGTATAAAACACAAACAAAGTCAGAAAATCATGAAACTTGTCCCCGTGTCATGATATCATATGTATAGGCTGTGATAAAAATTTTAGAGTATTTGAAGAAAGTTGTGAGACACTATAGTGTAGAAACCTAAGAGGACTACACATGAAATCATAGAGTTTCAATGTGGATCTCTTAGGTTTCTACACATAGTGTCTCACAACTTTCTCCAAACAGTCTAAAATTTTTATCACAGCCTGTACATATGATATCATGACACGTGGACAAGTTTCATAATTTTCTGACTTTGTTTGTGTTTTATACAATTTTTAAACATGTGGATGCCAAGTTCACGGCCATGTTTAGTGAGCATGTTGCTCGAAGTTTCCGGTACGCTTCTGAAATCGGTCGTAACTTATGCTAAGTAACATGAATATCATTTTTTCATGCACGGTTTTCCAAGTTTCGAGTGACCTGCAGTTCAAATTTGAATTTTCCGAAGAAATTCAAATAAACGAACTAAATCTACTAACAATTGAAACTCTGTTATAATTGTCCACAAATGATACATGTAGGTCTATATAGTGTAGGAACATACCACAAAAAGTTCGGGAGACAAAACAAAAAAAATTAAAAAGTACTTTGCCGAGTGTCAGTAGGTTGACACTCGGCAGAAGAGGCTTTGCCGAGTGCCCACTTGGTGACACTCGGCAAAGAAGTGTACGTTAGACTTCACCGAGTGTCAGCTCGTCGGCACTCGGCAAAGGCGCCTTTACCGAGTGTCCCCGATCTGGCACTCGGCAAAGCTTATTTTAAAATAAAAAAAATCTTTGCCGAGTGCCAGATCACGGGCACTCGGCAAAGCGCGTTTACATAGCGCTGGTTTCTTCTTCTTTCTCTCTCACTCTCTCACTCACTCATCGCGCCGCCGCCGCCGTAAATCGCCGACGCGACCCCGCCCTCGCCCGCCCACGGCGCGCCCGCCCACGCCGCGCGCGCGCCCACACCGCGCCGCACCGCCACCGCTACGCGCCGCCGCCGCGCGCTCACACTCGCCCGCGTCCACGCCGCCGCGCCCATGCCCTCGCCGCGCTCGCCCCGCCCACGCCCTCGCCGCGAGGCCCTTGCCGCCGCAGCCGCGACCGCGCCGTGCCCTCGTCGTGCCCCCGCCGTGCCCCCGCCGTGTCCCCGCCGTGCTTTCCCTCGTCGTGCCCTCACCGTGCCCCCGTCGCATCCACGACGTGCGTGCCCTCGTCGTGCCCTTGCCGTGCCCCCGCCGCCTCGCCCCGCGACCCGCCGACTCGTCCGCGACCCGTCGATTCGTCTGCGACCCGTCGTCCCGCCCGTTGGGTATGATTAGGTTTAATATTGTGTTGATTAGATTAATATTTAGTTTTCTTGTGTTAAATTTATGTATGTGTATGATTAGGTTAATATTGAGTATTGATGATTTCCGGCCATCGTGCCGTTGAATTATGTGTGGATGTCAGCCATCGTGCTGAAAATTTAATTTGCAGGATTTCGAAACCTCCCCGTGCAGGGGAGGTGCTGCCGAAATTTCCTGTTATAGGATGGAGGACCGTGAGTGGATGTACACGGGTCGTAGAGGAAGAAACGATGTCACCACTGAATGGATTAGAAAGACCGATGATTTCGTGGAACGGGCATACGGCGAAGCTGCTAAAGGAGCGAGTCTAGTCCCATGCCCGTGCAGCAATTGTGACAACCGGAAAAGAAAACCAAAGAAGACCATGGTAGAACATATTTGGAAGAATGGATTTACGCCGGGCTATACTCGGTGGATATTTCATGGTGAAGCGCATCGTACGAGAGAGGAGGTGCTGAGACAACGTGTCGAGGATTATGACGCGGATGCGGGGGTAGCGGATATGTTGAATGACTATCAGGAGGCACAGTACACGGGAGGATGTATGGATGACGAGCCAGAGCCGACTGCAAAGGCGTTCTACGACATGTTCGACGCGGCACAGAAGCCCCTTCACGGCCAGACAAAGGTTTCTCAACTGGATGCCATTGGGCGTGTAATGGCGTTCAAGTCGCAGTACAGCATGAGTAGAGACGCATTCGATGGCTTGTTGACGGTTATTGGGAGTCTGCTTCCGGATGATCACGTTCTGCCAAAGAGCATGTACGAGGCACAGAAACTACTTCGTGCACTCAAGATGACGTATGAGCAGATTCATGCTTGTCCGAAGGGCTGCGTGCTATTTAGGAAAGAATACGCGGAGGCAAAGTACTGTCCCAAGTGTAATTCGTCTAGGTTTATGGAGGTAAACTCTGGTGATGGACAGAAGAGGCAGCTCGACATCCCCTTGACAATCCTACGACACCTTCCGTTCATACCGAGGATCCAGCGTCTGTACATGACAGAGGAATCCGCGAAACAGATGACATGGCACAAAAATGGAAAACGATACAATCCTGACAAGATGGTGCACGCATCAGATGGTGAAGCATGGAAACACTTTGATGACATTCACCGTGACAAAGCCGAAGAGGCTCGTAATGTACGTGTTGCGTTGGCCACAGATGGGTTCAATCCCTATGGAATGAGCGCTGCCCCGTACACATGTTGGCCCGTGTTTGTTATCCCAATCAATCTCCCCCCTGGTGTGTGCTTTCAAAGGCAGAATATATTCGTGTCATTGATAATTCCCGGACACCCGGGGAACAAAGTGGGCGTGTACATGGAGCCTTTGATCGATGAATTGGTACGTGCCTGGGAGGAAGGGGTATGGACGTTTGACCGAGCTACGAAGACAAACTTCAGAATGCATGTTTGGTACCAGTACTCCATGCATGACTTACCGGCCTATGGGCTATTCTGTGCCTGGTGTGTTCACGGTAAGTTCCCATGCCCAGTTTGCAAGGAAGCTCTCAGGTTCATTTGGTTGAAAAAGGGTGGCAAATATTCATCCTTCGATAAACATCGACAATTTCTTCATGCTGACCATCCATTCCGCCCACCTGCAACGATGACTGGTGCCGAAATTCGTCAACAGATAGATGGGCTCGTGGCCAATACAGAAGGTGGTTTTGTGGGATATGGTGAGCAGCATATGTGGACACATAAGTCTGGCTTGACTCGGCTCCCCTATTATGACGACCTGCTCCTTCCACACAACATTGACGTGATGCACACTGAAAAAAATGTTGCCGAGGCACTGTGGGCAACAATTATGGACATTCCTGATAAGTCAAAGGATAATGTGAAGGCAAGAGTGGATCTGGCAGCGTTATGTGATAGACCAAAACTAGAGATGAAGCCGCCAAGTGGCGGAAAGACATGGAGAAGGCCTAAGGCCGATTTCGTCCTAAGCAGGGCCCAGAGGAAGGAAGTACTTCAGTGGATCAAGATGTTGATGTTCCCTGATGGGTATGCAGCTAACCTGAGTAGGGGGGTGAACTTATCTACTATGCGAGTCTTAGGGATGAAGAGTCATGACTTCCACATATGGATTGAACGGATTCTTCCTGCGATGGTTCGAGGCTATGTCCCTGAGCATGTCTGGCTAACGCTTTCAGAGTTGAGCTATTTCTTCCGTCAGCTTTGTGCAAAAGAGTTATCTCGGACCGTGGTTGCAGACTTGGAAAGATTGGCCCCCGTGTTACTGTGTAAGCTTGAGAAGATATTTCCACCCGGCTTCTTCAATCCAATGCAGCATTTGATTCTTCATCTCCCCTATGAGGCACGAATGGGGGGCCCCGTGCAGGGTCGTTGGTGCTATCCAATCGAGAGATGTCTAAAGACTATTCGAAAGAAATGTAGAAATAAATGCAAAATCGAGGCTTCCATTGCAGAGGCATACATTCTAGAGGAGGTCTCAAACTTCACAACAACTTATTATGGTGACAAACTGCCGAGCGTGCATAATCAACCCCCTCGTTACAATGATGGCGACAATGAATCGAACCTTAGCATATTTCGAGGCCAACTCGGAAGCGTAAGTGGCTCGACCACGAAGACCCTGACACATGAAGAGTGGCGACATATCATGCTATACGTATTGACCAACCTTGAAGAGGTGACGCCATACATGGAACAATTTCTTCATGAATTCTGGCGTCGATCAAGGGACCCCACTCCACAGGAATATGACGCTCTTCTTAGAAAGGGTGCGAGAAATGGGTTGCCCGATTTCATTTCCTGGTTCAAACGTAAGGTACGTGCTTAGTTTGTAAAAGAGATACGTCTTTGAACTCAATTTAGCGTCTTTTAACTTGCGAATACTTGCAGGGCCAAAGAGATCCGTCTATGAGTGCCGAGTTGAGACAAGTAGCCAACGGCTTTGCTTATAGGGTCAAGAAATATTCTGGGTATGACGTCAATGGATACCGTTTTCGCACAACACACTACGACCAAAGTCGGCCCAATCGGAAAACAACGTGTTCTGGAGTCTTTACGCCGGGCCTTGACAATGTCAATTATTTTGGACGAATTGAAGAAATATATGAGCTCAATTTTTATGGTTCCAAACCTCTTACTCCAGTGATATTCAAATGTCATTGGTTTGACCCTCAAGTGACGAGACGGACACATTCTAATCTTGGGATAGTCGAAATTCGACAAGATTCCACCTTAGCAGGAGACGATGTCTATATCGTGGCCCAACAGGCCACACAAGTGTATTATCTCCCATATGCGTGTCAAACGAAAGAACATATTAAGGGTTGGGATGTTGTGTATAAGGTATCGCCGCATGGGAGGTTACCTGTTCCTAACGATGAAGATTACAACTTAGACCCGGACACATATGATGGAGAGTTCTTCCAAGAAGATGGGCTAGAAGGGCGATTTGAGATAGACTTAAGTGAAGCTATCGGAATGGACGTAGATATTGAAATGGTTGTTGATGAGGAGGATGATGAGGTGCAAAATGATAATGACTTAGTAATCCTTGAAGGCAATGATGAGGTTGCGTCTTCCGATGGTGTTGAGATTGAAATGCTTGATAGTGATGATGAGAGTTATGATCCGGCTAACCCCGACACATATGAAGATTATTTTTAATCGATGTAATGCTATATGACTTTTTATTTCGCACCTGTTTTTAAATACATCTTTTTATATGTGCTTATTTGTTTACTCTTAATTGCAGGTTGTTGGACAAATATGGTGGGCAGTTTCCTGAGGAGGAGGAGGGGGAGGAGGAGTAGGACGGCGGACGATGCAGAGCAGGCAGCGCAGCAGCACGAGGCAGAGCAGGCAGCGCAGCAGCAGGCGGCGCCTCAGGACGACGACGACCAGCAGCAGGACGACGACGACCAGCAGCAGGACGCCTCAGGTTCAGGCAGCTCTAGTTCGAGGAGCATCTACCTGCGAGGCCCCGCGAGTCTCCCGCCGCGTCCCATACTTCGGGACAGACGGCCGTTGATTCGGCCGGAAGGGGAGAGGTATGTAACTTTATGTTCTTCATTCTTGTTCATATTATGTGTTCAAAATCATAATATAAACTAATACTTTTTATTTATCACTTGGACAGGTCTTGGACGGTTTTGGATTATGCTGGGGGTCATCGTCGCCCCCCCCCCCCCCAACAACATCCTCGGCCTGCTGTGCAGGGAACACTTCCCTGGACTTGTGGAGTACGCCAGAGTGACGGGCCCAGCCTTCACCTTCGACCACTACGCCGTCGCCCCCGATGCAGTAGACCGGGACGGCAGGGAATTCAATAACAAGGCGGAGCGGGTGAAGCAAGAGCTGTGGGTAAGTCTTAGTATAATATAAAATATGTCGCATTCATTGCAAATTCTTGAAATAATGTATGGATACATCGTTTTTGTATGCAGGATTTCTTCAGATGCGATGCTGGATACGAGGCTAGGGCGGATGTGGTGGCCACCACGTGCTAAGCTCGTCGTGGACATGCACTATGAGGCCCGCATCCAGGCCATCATCACCTACCACGGCTCCGTCCTTGGGGAGAAGGTGACCAAACCTCAAGCCCGAACCATGTCGTTGACCAGGGAGCAGTACCTGCAGGTAAAGTCATGCATGTTTGGTACCAGTACTCCATGCATGAATTTTATTTTATCTTCTGATATGCACTTTATGTGTTTACTTTGCAGGTGATTCCACATTGGTGCGCCGCACATCCTCTGTGCTGGGAGCAGATGGTGGATAGGTGGTGTTCGGCTGAGTGGGACGAGGCGCACACAGCTAGCCGGGAACGGCGTTTGCAGATGCAAGGCCCCTCGCACCACCAAGGCAGCCGGAGCCTGGGCCAATATGCCGAAGCATGGGTACGCCACCTTTTTTATTTAGATATATAGCACTAAGTTAGATATTATTTCTAACTATCTCGTTGGTTTTCGTTGCAGTCGGCGTCACATGGTGGCAGGCCTTGTTCCACCTTCTCGGCCTATGCTATGGCCCATAAGGGTAAGGCGACGTCCGACGTCACCTACAACCCGGATGACGGGCCCGAGGCCTACACCAACCCCGCCGTCTACAGCCGCCTCCATGACTACACCGCCATGGCGCAGGAGGTCCATGGCCCAGACTATGATCCGAGCACCGAGCCTATCGACCCCGATGTGCTCATGAGGGTCGGAGGAGGCAAGAGACATGGGCGGTACTGGATTGCCGACGGGGCAATCGACTCGTCCTCCACTCCCACTCTGTCTCAGGTGAGAGCAAGGAGCACGGGCTCGAGCCCAGCCATTCGACCTCGGCACGACAGCTCACAGCATCGCATACAGCAACTCGAGGTTAGTGCTTCTGTAACTCGTCCTTCCTTTAGTTATATACCTAGTCTTTGAGTTACTATAACGTTGGCTTGTAATATTACAGACCCAACTAGAAGAAGAGAGGAGGGAATGTCAAGAGATGGAGGCAAGGATAATGGCGGAGCGAGCGGTGGCTGATCAGAGGATGGTGGAGATGTTCCAGTACATGCAGAGCCTTGGCGCCGCACAGGGCATCGCTCCGCCACCTCCATTGTTCCCCCCAGTTGACCCTACTCTCTTCCACACTCCTGTGAGTATCAAAATTGTAGTTAGATGTTTGTAATGCATCTGGTATAACACATGCTATCTCTTCTCTGTGCAGGGCCAATCTGGGGCGGCATCCAACAACCCTCCGGAAGGGTTCAGCCCAACGCAGCCCCGGCCAAACCGCCCACCTCCATGAGTGTTGTGTTTTCATTGTTTTAGACTTCAGAACTTATGTATAATACTTATGTTTCTGTTTGATACTTATGTGAGAGCTTGCGACGTTTGAGACTTATGTTTGTGTTTAATACTTGTGTTGAACACTTATGTTTGTGATGGATATTTATGTTTGTGGTGACGGTTTTATGTTTGTGTTGGCTATTTATGTCTGTGATGATATCTGTGATGTATATATGTGATATATATGTGATATCTTCTGTTTGTGTGGATGGAAAACAAAAAACAAAAAAAGGTATATACTGGTCACTTTGCCGAGTGTAACACTCGGCAAAGAGGCTCTTTGCCGAGTGTCTGGGTCATAACACTCGGCAAAGAGCACAGACCTGGGCACCGGCTTAGGGTCTTTGCCGAGTGTTATGTCGCAGGCACTCGGCAAAAGAGGTCGGCTTTGCCGAGTGCCACTTGGGACACTCGGTAAAGAGCCTGACATGGGGACCCTCCCTGGCGGTCTCTTTGCCGAGTGTCCCAACTGGCACTCGGCAAAGAAGGCGGCTTTGCCGAGTGCTGCCAGGAAGACACTCGGCACAGATATCTTCGTTGCCGAGTGTCACGTTGACACTCGGCAAAGCCGCCGTCTCCGTCACCCGGCGCCGTAACGGTCGCTTTTCTTTGCCGAGTGCTCCCTGGCACTCGGCAAAGAAGTTTGCCGAGTGCCCGAGAAAAAGTACTCGGCAAAGAAGTCTTTGCCGATGCACTGTTTGCCGAGCCTTCTTTGCCGAGTGTTACACTCGGCAAAGCCTTTGCCGAGTGTTTTTAAGGCTTCGCCGAGTGCTTCAGGCACTCGGCGAAGCGATTGATTCTGGTAGTGGTACTTTTGTAATTCAATATTGTTTCTACCTTTCCATGGTGACATAATAATAATGAATTAACAACGTTACATGATTGTTTATGTTATCTCTTATATTTCACATGCTTCTTCTTTTATTATTATATCTTACAATGATGAAGGTATGTCCTTCATAACCTTCGTCTGAAGATCATTATATCCTAAGGGAATAATGTTTCGAAGGACGAAGGGCTTTAACATTTAACATCTTGTGTTGCCTTGTTCTTAATTCATAGTATTTGAGAACAAGCCTCCAACATTGGCGCCCACCTCCGGTGAACCCTCTTTTAGACCACCTTCGGCAAGCACTGACCTTCGTCATGCCACCGAAGAAAGCTTCAGCGACAGGGGCTGCCGCACTACAGCCACTAGACCCGAACCAGGAGACCCTTTCTCTTTGAGAGGCCCGAAGCCAGAAGAGGAAGGCCACTAGTCCAACACTCCAGGAGGAGGAGTTGGACCAAGAAATCAGAAACATCGAGATAATCCATCAGCAAGTGCAAAGGAAGAAGGAGAAGATGGCTCGACTGGCTGATCTTCAAAGGCAGATCGATGAAGCCACCGAAGAAGTACGCTATCTTGTTCAAGATGAACAAGATCAAAGGCCCCAACACAGGGAGCTTTATCAAGAAGGCTTGTTCAACAACGATGGATGGTATGATGATTTCAATCATGATACCTTTACTTTTGATGATGCTTCTCCCTTGGCAGCAGAACTGCAGGCTATCCCATGGCCCCCATCATACAAGCCACCTCAGCTTCCCATGTATGATGGGCATTCAGACCCGAAGCAGTTTTTGAGGAGTTATGAAGCAACTATATCTTCATATGGAGGCAATGCAGCTGTCATGGCCAAGTCTTTCGTCATGGCAGTTCGGAATGTGGCCCAAACATGGTTGAAAGGGAATTAGGCTTACACCTATTTCCTAAATGATTTTGGTGGTTGAATTGCCCAACACAAATAAATTGGACTAACTAGTTTGCTCTAGTGTATAAGTTATACAGGAGCCAAAAGTTCACACTTAGCCAATAAAAAGACCAAGAATTGGGTTCAACAAAGAGAGCAAGGGATAACCGAAGGCAGCCCTGGTCTGGCGCACCGGACTGTCCGGTATGCCACCGTACAGTGTCCGGTGCACCACCGGACAGTGTCCGGTGCACCAGGGGACTTCACGCTGAACTCATCACCTTCGGGAAAATCCAGAGGCGCTCCGCTATAATTCACCGGACTGTCCGGTGTACACCGGACAGTGTTCGGTGCCCCAGGGGAGAGCAACTCTGGAACTCGCCAGCCTCACTACAACACAAACACCCCTATAGCAACGCATACATTGCAACAAAATGGTTTATGCGTTGCAAGAAATTAGGTAGCAACAGATGCTAGCAACACACATATTTTTATGTTGCAAGAAAATCAACTGACAACGTTTACCATGTGTTACAAGTGTCATCCGTAGAATATCCAAATTACCTAGCAACGTTTGTCATATGTTGCAAGGGTTATTCATAGTATTTAAGTCACCTAACAACATTTGTCATGCGTTGCAAGTGCCATGCATAGTATTTATGTTATCTAGCAACACTTATCATGTGTTGCGAGCATTATATGCAATATTTATGTAAACCAGTACATTAGTTTTGATACTTACAAAGTACTCCCTCCGTCCCAATTTATAGATCGTTTGATTTTTGGACACCAAGTTTGATTTACTCGTATTATTAAAAAATCATAATTGGTATTTATTTTTATTGTGGTTTAATTTTTTCATACTTTCGTAGTTTTTTAATCGGACAAGTTAGTCAAATTTGGTGTGAAAAAAGTTAAACAACCTATAAATTGAGATCAGGAGAGTATTTTTATTGGTTCCAGTATTTGGAAAGAAAAACTAGCGCAACTACGTAAAAATTTAGTAGTATTTTCTATGTTTCTGCCTTTCCTAGTTTCCGTACCATTTGGGGATGACAATTTTACACACGGGTTTGGATATCCGTCGGATATCCGATCCATCGATTTTTGATTTGGGTACAATATTTGACCCGCGGGTATCGCCCATACCAAATCCATGATTAAATCAGGTCGTCGGATTTTATATTTTATCCATGGGTCTCGGCGGATATCCAAAAAACACAGGCTTTTATCTCATCCTAATAGCCAATAGCCCATCAACAATTCCACGGCAAGCTGGCCCAGCCCACCACCGCTCCATGCCTCCATCTCGCTAAGCCTCTAACCCTAGGCTCCATCGCCCACCACTGGCTAAGCCTCTCAAGCTCATGCTCCGTAAGGACCTGATGGCCACCGCGGCGCACCACAACGACGCCCCAGTCCTGAACAGGGCGAAGGGTTGGCCGTGGAGATGATGGAGGCCAACGAGCTCCACCGGCGGGCTAAGCCCAGATACGACCGTATGGCGTCGTATGGGGTCGACGCGGAGGAGGACAAGGCGGCGGCGGCACTATCATCCGGGAGCGAGCGTTCGCGGACCAGCCCATGCCGTCGTGGCGGGAGCAGCTGACGGTTTATGCCTTCGTTGTCAGGTTCTTCCTATCCGTGATGTACAACACCGTTGTGATGAAGCTCAACCTCATGTTGGTTAGAGAAATAATCAACTGGAATTATTGCAGTGGATCAGCATCCTGGTTTATATTGAGTGATCCTATCCGGTCTCCTCAAGAAGGTCTACAACAACGTGAAAATCTCTCATCACCTCCTCACTCCTACTCACATTTTAATTATTGTCTTGATTCGGCCTGACGAGAACACCTGATTGCAGGTCCTGAAGGTTCTCTTGATGGAGGACTAGCTTATTAACCTTGGATGCAAGTGAGTTTTCAATTCTTTGTAAGAGAATTCAAGTTGTGTTAGTTTCTGCTTTGCAGACTCCGAACGTCGTGGTGGCATGGTGAATTATTTGTACACTTTCACTAAAATATTTGACATAATATAATTGTAAGTTCATAAGCGCATATATAATTTATTG
The DNA here is from genome assembly GCF_902167145.1 of Zea mays. Lineage (NCBI taxonomy): Eukaryota > Viridiplantae > Streptophyta > Magnoliopsida > Poales > Poaceae > Zea > Zea mays. The sequence goes on from NC_050104.1 coordinate 46,642,180, forward strand.
ATATGAAAACAAGAAATATTGATACATGGGGGACAATTGGTGCCGATTATAGATGGCTACCTTTTTCTAGAATTTAAGATTTCTTTGTACCAAATAGTCATTATAAGAACAAATATTAATAAAGTTGCTTCTCAGTCATATTTCTTTGTTGAGCAGTCGTGCTTGTATGGCCCTATTACAAATAAAGTTGCTTCTGCAGTTTAGTGATGGGATTGGCTTCATAGCATAATTTTACATAATTGAACTCCAAGATCCTATCTTATTGCTTTATGTTTTGGAACAATGGGTCTAGTATAACTTTTAGATCCTGTGATCACACTGAAATATAGTGTGCTGCACTGATGCCACTCTTCTGTGGAAGTTAGTAAGCGCTCCTCTTTGACCACACTTTCCTTATGATCATTCATCTGAAACTTGCAGAATAGCATACTCATACAATACTACTGCTGCTTGTCGATCTTAATAAATTTCATTCAGGAACCAGGTCATGTTGATGTTCAAAAGAGTTGTCAGCAATTCATGACATCTAGCATTTATTATATCTTCTTTTGTAGAGGGCTAATGTGGTTTGCTTAGCGGTAGGTAATTTTGCCATCGAAAGATTAATCTATTACCATAGGCTTGGTGACTGAGGTAGACAAGCAGTTCATGACATCTGGCATTTATTATATCTTCTTTTGTAGAGGGCTAGTGTGGTTTGCTTAGCAGTAGGTAATTTTGCCATCGAAAGATTAATCTATTACCATAGGCTTGGTGACTGAGGTAGACATCTGATTTATAATTAATCTAACTATTTCTCTATGTGAATGGATACATATTATAACTCAGGTAGCACTACAACCAGCAATGTATGGATGAATTGAAGGAAGTAAAGATGGTAGACAATCTTACAGAAACTCTGCATCTTGAAACTAAAATGATTGGCAAAGAAGCTGGATGCATCGTTTTTCATTGGTGTGCTCTTATCACCAAGCAGTAATGTGAAGCAATTCCATTTGTTGACTAAGAACTGATGAACACAAATCAGTGAAGAGTTCGTTGCACTAGAGATGGAGGACGAAGAGGTGGTAGATTTCAATATGGCTTTGATACTATTTTTTTCACTTACAGTCAATGCACGAACAAGAAAAATGATGTTGTATGAGAATACTATTGTAATTCAAGAATTTATTTCTAAATAATAAATATATTTATTTATAGTTTGTGTATGGTTTTGGTATAATACATAAATTTTAGCTACATTGATTACATTTGTATTCAAATTAAATTATTGTAATAATAATATTTAACCTGGTTCATTTCTTGCTACACATGTAAGCGTTACAATAGTCCTCGGATATCCGTTGTACCGTGGCAACACTTAACTCTTGGTATTACCAACGCATGTACAAGTGTTGTTATAGATTCTAGCAACGGCAGTATAGGCAACGCATAATTATGCGTTGGTATAGACCTTAGCAACACATATATGAACTTTTTGCAACACATATATGCATTGCTAAAGGGGTGGTTGTTTTGTAGTGCCTCGGGAATTTGCTCCGCTATAATTCACCGGACGTGTCCGGTGTACACCGGACTGTCCGGTGAGCCAGCGGAGCAACGGCTACTTCGCACCAACGGTCACCTGCAGAAGCATTAAATGCGCGCCAGAGCGCGCAGAAGTCAGGCACGCGCGATGTGGTGCACCGGACACTCTACAGTGCATGTCCGGTGTGCCACCGGACATCCAGGCGGGCCCAGCAGTCAGACCTCCAACGGTCGGAACCCAACGGCCTGGTGACGTGGCTGGCGCACCGGACAATGTCCGGTGTGCACCGGACTGTCCGGTGCACCATGCGACAGACAGCCTCCACCAAACGGCTAGTTTGGTGGTTGAGGTTATAAATACCCCCAACCACCCCACATTCAATACATCCAAGTTTTCCAACTTCCAACCACTTACAAGAGCTAGGCATTCAATACAAGACACACCCAAGTGATCAAATCCTCTCCCAATTCCACAAAAGCATTAATGACTAGTGAGAGTGATTTGTCGTGTTCTTTTGAGCTCTTGCGCTTGGATTGCTTTCTTCTTTCTCATTCTTTTCTTGTGATCAAAACTCACTTGTAATCGAGGCAAGAGACACCAATTGTGTGGTGGTCCTTGCGGGAAGCTTTGTTCCCGGTTGATTTGAGAAGAGAAAGCTCACTCGGTCCGAGGGACCGTTTGAGAGAGGGAAAGGGTTGAAAAAGACCCAGTCTTTGTGACCACCTCAACGGGGAGTAGGTTTGCGAGAACCGAACCTCGGTAAAACAAATCCGCGTGTCACACTCTTTATTCACTTACGATTTGTTTTGCACCCTCTCTCTCGGACTTGATTATATTTCTAACGCTAACCCGGCTTGTAGTTGTGATTAACTTTGTAAATTTCAGTTTCGCCCTATTCACCCCCCCCCCCTCTAGGCAACTTTCAATTGGTATCAGAGCCTGGTGCTTCATTAGAGCCTAACCGCTCGAAGTGATGTCGGGAGATCACGCCAAGAAGGAGATGGAGACCGGCGAAAAGCCCACTACAAGCCACGGGAAGGCTTCATCGGAAGAGTCCCGCAAAAAGGGAAAGGGGAAGGAGAAGAAAGCCTCTTCCCACAAGTCGCATCGGAGTGGGGACAAGAAAAAGAAGATGAGGAAGGTGGTCTACTACGAGACCGACACCTCATCGCCATCTACCTCCGGCTCCGACGCGCCCTCCGTAACTTCTAAGCGCCATGAGCGCAAGAAGTTTAGTAAGATTCCCTTGCACTACCCTCGCACCTCTAGACATACTCCATTGCTTTCCGTTCCATTAGGCAAACCGCCAACCTTTGACGGTGAAGATTATGCTAGGTGGAGTGATTTAATGAAATTTCATCTAACCTCACTCCACAAAAGTATATGGAATGTTGTTGAGTTTGGAGCACAGGTACCATCCGTAGGGGATGAGGATTATGATGAGGACGAGGTGGCCCAAATCGAGCACTTCAACTCCCAAGCCACAACCATACTCCTCGCCTCTCTAAGTAAGGAGGAGTACAACAAGGTGCAAGGATTAAAGAGTGCCAAGGAAGTTGGGACGTGCTCAAAACCGTGCACGAGGGTGATGAACTCACCAAGATCACCAAGCGGGAAACGATCGAGGGGGAGCTCGGTCGCTTCCGTCTTCGCCAAGGGGAAGAGCCACAAGACATGTACAACCAGCTCAAAACCTTGGTGAATCAAGTGCGCAACCTCGGGAGCAAGAAATGGGATGACCACGAGGTGGTTAAGGTTATTCTAAGATCACTTATTTTCCTTAACCCTACTCAAGTACAATTAATTTGTGGTAATCCAAGATATACACTAATGACTCCCGAGGAAGTAATCGGGAATTTTGTGAGCTTTGAATTCATGATCAAGGGATCAAGGAAGATCAACGAGCTTGACGGCCCCTCCACGTCCGAAGCTCAACCCGTCGCATTCAAGGCGACGGAAGAAAAGGAGGAGTCTACATCGAGTAGAACACCCATCGACGCCTCCAAGCTCGACAATGAGGAAATAGCGCTCGTCATCAAGAGCTTCCGCCAAATCCTCAAGCAAAGGAGGGGGAAAGATTACAAGCCCCGCTCCAAGAAGGTTTGCTACAAGTGTGGTAAGCCCGGTCACTTTATAGCAAAATGTCCTATCTCTAGTGACAGTGACAGGGGCGACGACAAGAAGGGGAGAAGAAAGGAGAAGAAGAGGTACTACAAGAAGAAGGGCGGTGATGCCCATGTTTGTCGCGAGTGGGACTCCGACGAAAGCTCTAGCGACTCCTCCGATGACGAGGACGCCGCCAACATCGCCGTCACCAAGGGACTTCTCTTCCCCAACGTCGGTCACAAGTGCCTCATGGCAAAGGACGGCAAAAAGAAGAAGGTTAAATCCAAATCCTCCACTAGATATGAGTCCTCTAGTGATGATAATGCTAGTGATGAGGAAGATAATTTGCGTACCCTTTTTGCCGACTTAAACATGCAACAAAAAGAGAAATTAAATGAACTAATTAGTGCCATCCATGAGAAGGATGACCTCTTGGACTCCCAAGAGGACTTCCTAATCAAGGAAAACAAAACGCATGTTAAAGTTAAAAATGCTTATTCTCTAGAAGTTGAAAAATGTGAAAAATTATCTAGTGAACTAAGCACTTGCCATGAGACTATAGACAACCTTAGGAATGACAATGCTAAACTTATTGCTAAGGTTGATTCAAATGCTTGTAATGTTTCAATTCCCAATGATAGTGTAGATTTACTTGCTAAAATTGAAGAATTGAACATTACTCTTGCTAGCCTTAGGAATGAAAATGAAAAATTGCTTGCTAAGACTAAAGATTTTGATGTTTGCAATGCTACCATTTCCGACCTTAGAAGTAAAAATGACATATTGCATGCTAAGGTTGTAGAATTAAAATCTTGCAAACCCACTATATCTACTGTTGACCATACTTCCATTTGTACTAGATGTAGAGACATTAATGTTGATACTATTCATGATCACATGGCTTTAATTAAACAACAAAATGATCACATAGCTCAACTTAATGCTAAAATCAATGAGCATGACTTAGAAAATGAAAAATTAAATTTGCTAGAAGCATGCTCTATAGTGGGAGACGCCCTGGCATTAAGGATGGCATTGGCTTCCAACAGGGAGGCAATGTCAAACTTAATGCCTCACCTAAGAAATTGTCCAACTTTGTTAAGGGCAAGGCTCCCATGCCTCAGGATAACGAAGGTTACATTTTATACCCTGCCGGTTATCCTGAGAGCAAAATTAGGAGAATTCACTCTAGGAAGTCTCACTCTGGCCATAACCATGCTTTTATGTATAAGGGTGAGACATCTAGTTCTAGGCAACCAACCCGTGCTAAGTTGCCCAAAAGGAAAACTCCTAGTGCATCAAATGATCATGACATTTCATTTAAAACTTTTGATGTATCTTATGTGTTAACTAACAAATCCGGCAAGGTAGTTGCCAAATATGTTGGGGGCAAACACAAGGGATCAAAAACTTGTGTTTGGGTACCCAAAGTTCTTGTATCTAATGCCAAAGGACCCAAAACCATTTGGGTACCTAAAGTTAAGAACTAAACATGTTTTGTAGGTTTATGCATCCGGGGGCTCAAGTTGAATCATCGGCAGCGGGTGCACAAACCACATGACAGGGGAGAAGAAAATGTTCTCCTCTTATGAGAAAAACCAAGATCCCCAACGAGCTATCACATTCGGGGATGGAAATCAAGGTTTGGTCAAAGGATTGGGTAAAATTGCTATATCTCCTGACCATTCTGTTTCCAATGTTTTTCTTGTAGATTCATTAGACTACAATTTGCTTTCTGTATCTCAATTATGTCAAATGGGCTACAAATGTCTATTCACTGATGTAGGTGTCACTGTCTTTAGAAGAAGTGATGATTCAATAGCATTTAAGGGAGTGTTAGAGGGTCAGCTATACTTGGTAGATTTTGATAGAGCTGAACTCGACACTTGCTTAATTGCTAAGACTAACATGGGCTGGCTCTGGCACCGCCGACTAGCACATGTTGGGATGAAGAATCTTCACAAGCTTCTAAAGGGAGAGCACATTTTAGGATTAACAAATGTTCATTTTGAGAAAGACAGGGTTTGTAGTGCATGCCAAGCAGGGAAGCAAGTTGGTGCTCACCATCCACACAAGAACATCATGACGACTGACAGGCCACTGGAACTCCTACACATGGATCTATTCGGCCCGATAGCTTACATAAGCATCGGCGGAAGTAAGTACTGTCTAGTTATTGTGGATGATTATTCTCGCTTCACTTGGGTATTCTTTTTGCAGGAAAAATCTCATACCCAAGAGACATTAAAAGGATTCTTGAGACGGGCTCAAAACGAGTTCGGCTTAAGGATCAAGAAAATAAGAAGCGACAACGGGACGGAGTTCAAGAACTCACAAATCGAAGGCTTCCTTGAGGAGGAGGGCATCAAGCATGAGTTCTCTTCTCCCTACACTCCACAACAAAATGGTGTAGTGGAGAGGAAGAATAGAACTCTATTGGACATGGCAAGAACCATGCTTGATGAGTACAAGACATCGGATCGGTTTTGGGCCGAGGCGGTCAACACCGCCTGCTACGCCATCAATCGGTTATATCTACACCAAATCCTCAAAAAGACATCATACGAACTCCTTACCGGTAAAAAGCCCAACATTTCATATTTTAGAGTCTTTGGTAGCAAATGCTTTATTCTTGTTAAAAGAGGTAGAAAATCTAAATTTGCTCCTAAGACTGTAGAAGGCTTTTTACTAGGATATGATTCAAACACAAGGGCATATAGAGTCTTTAACAAGTCCTCTGGACAAGTTGAAGTTTCTTGTGACGTTGTGTTTGATGAGACTAACGGCTCTCAAGTAGAGCAAGTTGATCTTGATGAGATAGGTATTGAAGAGGCTCCGTGCATCGCGCTAAGGAACATGTCCATTGGGGATGTGTATCCTAAGGAATCCGAAGAGGCTCCAAATGCACAAGATCAACCATCCTCCTCCACGCAAGCATCTCCACCTACTCAAAATGAGGATGAGGCTCAAGTTGATGAAGGAGAAGATCAAGCAAATGAGCCACCTCAAGATGACGGCAATGATCAAGGGGGAGATGCAAATGATCAAGACAAGGAGGATGAAGAAACATGGCCGCCACACCCAAAAGTCCACCAAGCAATCCAACGAGATCACCCCGTCGACACCATCCTCGACGACATTCATAAGGGGGTAACCACTAGATCTCGTGTTGCTCATTTTTGTGAACATTACTCTTTTGTTTCCTCTATTGAGCCACACAGGATAGAGGAAGCACTACAAGATTCGGATTGGGTGGTGGCGATGCAAGAGGAGCTCAACAATTTCACTAGGAATGAGGTATGGCATTTGGTTCCATGTCCTAATCAAAATGTTGTAGGAACCAAATGGGTGTTCCGCAACAAGCAAGACGAGCATGGTGTGGTGACAAGGAACAAAGCACGACTTGTGGCTAAGGGATACTCCCAAGTCGAAGGTTTGGATTTCGGTGAAACCTATGCACCCGTAGCTAGGCTTGAGTCAATTCGTATATTATTAGCCTATGCTACTTACCATGGCTTCAAGCTTTATCAAATGGACGTGAAAAGTGTCTTCCTCAATGGACCAATCAAGGAAGAGGTCCATGTTGAGCAACCTCTCGGCTTTTGTAACACCCTGAATTTGGGGGTATAAAATTTCTTTGCTCATATTCACAAATTCAGGTGTTACTTCCTTTTCTCATCCTTCCTAATTCTTTTCTCTCTCATTTCTATAGGAGCTAAGTGCTTATTTTACTTGTAACTATAGTTTATTATGTTAAACCCTAGTGGAGTATGAATTGTTGCATCATGTTGAACCCTAGATTTCACTTTTGTTTGGTGCATAATTCTCAAAAGGTCTAATTTGAATTTGGGGCTCATTTGAATTTGAATCAAATAGAATAAATAAAAGAAAAGGGAAAAACAATTCAGAATAAAAGAAAAAGGCAAAGCAGCCCACTTACCCGCCCTCCTCGGCCTTTCGGCCCAGTCGGCCCAACTCGCGCGCGCACCTTTCCCCCCCCCCTTCTCTCTCTGCGCAGCGGGCCCGGCCTGTCGGCGCGCCCGCCTTCCGCGCACCCGCCTCCCTCTCTCACTGCTCGTCCGGCCCCACCCGTCGGCGCCCGCCTTCCCCGCGCGCTCCCGCTCCCTCGCTCTCTCTCTGCCCGTGGGCCCAACCCGTCAGCCCCGCTTCTCTCGCGCCCGCACCCGCTTTCTTCTCTCTCTCTGCGTCGCGGGCCCGGCTTGTCAGCCCCGTCGTCCCCACGTAACCGCCGCCGAGCTGCTCGCGCCCACCTCCCCCGCGCCCACGTCGCGCGTGGAACTCGCCCCACCTCGCCCTCGGCCACTTGTGCCCCGAGCCCACTCGCCCTCACCCTCTCCCCCCATTTGCGCCCAGTAGACCCTCTCTCCCCCCCTCGCTGCGCGCACGCAGAGCACCGCCGCCATAACCCCGCCGTCCCGAGCTCGGTTCCTCGTCGCCGTTGGAGCTCCGCCGCGCCCTTAGCCCCGGTGAGCTCCGCCCCGACGCCCGCAACTCGGAACGCGCCCCAATTCCCTCTCCCCCTCCCTATTTTTCTCTGCCCGCGCTCACCCGTCGTCCGCCGTGCAGCCGCCACCATCGACCCGGGTCCCCGTCGCGTCTCCGTCGCCGCCGAGGAGTCCCCGGAGCCCGCCTTGAGGTAACGGACCTCTCCCGCCCCTATCGCCCTTTGTTTTGCTCTCTGTTGCGTTTGATTGCTCGCCGGAGTAGAGTAACCCCGCCGCCGAGCCGCCCCGCCGTGAATCGCCCCCTCCGGTGCCTCTGCCCCGACCCAGACCCTACCGGAGAACTCCCCGCGCCCTCCCCGACCTCCCCGACCACTCGGATTGCCCCAGAGCCCCGCCAGTCGCCCGTGCCCCTCGTCTCCGGCGAGCCCTCCGCCGCGGGGACGAGCGCCGCCGCCCCAGCTAGCCGTAGGGAAGACCCAGGCCGCCCATCCGATCTCCGCCGTTCAACCCAGATCGGGCGGCCCTGATTCAACTCGCCCGGACCTAATCCTGGCCGTCCGCCAGCGATCCAGCGGCCCAGGCCCACTGCCCCCTCACCCCGTCTCTCTGCCCGCTAGGCCCCACTTGTCAGCTCGCCCGCGCGCCCGCGCTGTCCGCCCGGCCCCGCCCGTCAGTCCGCCCGCGCGCTCTGTCCGCCCGGCCCCGCCTGTCAGCCACTCCCGCCGCCGCGCGCCCGCGCGCCCGCTCGCAGGATCTAATCCTGGCCGTAGATCTGAGATCCAACGGCTGTAGGCGCCCGATACCCCTTCGCCCGCGCATTTTCTTAAAGAGCCCCCCTGTTTTCTGGAAATTGCGCCCGCCGTCCCTGGTTTCTCGCAGTTAAGTCCCTGGCCCTTTTATTTAATTCAAAATAAGTCCTTAGGGTATAATTTTAACCCCTAAACTTGTAAAATTCATAACTTTGTCATATGAACTCCAAATTAGGTGCTTCAAATTGCAAAATGTTCATAATATTATTATCTATCTGTTTATGCAATGTTTCCCTGCTGTTTCCATGTATTAATTAATAGCTAATCACTAGGATAGGATTAAGACTATTGAAACCTTATTTAAGATAATTGGAAATGAGTAGACTTTAATAATAGTTGGATTACTTAAGTTTATGGACTTACACACTTAAGTTTAGGAACTTAAACCAGATAATTATTTAATCCCACCCCTAACTTAGATCTGATTAGTAGATAGTAAATCACTTTGTGTAGTCCTTTACCCCAGACCTAGGGAACACTAGAGTGCCTATCTCTTTTCTAGTATGAACTTGTGACCTCTCTCTGCTGCATATGTTTGGTATATTGTTTTTGTTTGTTATTTTCCCAAGTGCATAGTGTGAATGATTGCTTTACGTAGACAACGAGCAGTCTGTGTTTCCCGAGGCAGTTGCAGAGGAAGTCCCTGATCAGCAGTTTGGTGAAGGCAAGTGTCCTCTGTCCCACTATGTCCTATTCATTTATAACTTACTACCCCGCATTACTTACTTGAAACCTAAGGATTGACTAGCTTTGCACTTTACTTTATCCTTGATGACCTTATGGGCTATTATGGTTAGCACTCTGCTATTGCTTTAACATAATCAATGAACATGATGTGGCTATTTATGATACTGTTATCCTGTTGATGTTGATGATCTTGTGATACTCTAGGGGGCTCAGGCTGTTTCCTGAGTACCTCTCCGTAAGGACTGGTTCGTTGAGAGACCACCCGGGATAACAGTGCAACCATGAGGGTGAAATGGGATGCCCTTAGCTGATTAATTAGATGAACTAGAGGTGTAGTTGCTTAGCCGTCGTGCCGTCAATGGGGTCCAGGCACAGTGCTTGCTCTGCCGAGGCTGAGTGCCGAGGTTCTTTCGTTTTGCTCTTTGTTAGTCACTCTCCTGCGGGGAGGGGTACTGTGTTTATCAAACTGGAGAAACCTAACGGGCAGCTACGATCTCTAGGGAATCTTTGTAAAAGCTACGTAGTGATACCCTGCCGGACCACCTAGGTAGTGGTCAATGGGGAGTAGCTCTCCCCGGGTAGAAAGGGAATCATGGCTCATGGGTAAAGTGTGCAACCTCTGTAGAGGGTAGTGAAACTGGTATATCAGCCGTGCTCACGGTTAAGAGCAGCCTTGGGATCCTCTTTGATTAGGGATACAGATGGTTCGAGATACAATGGTTATGATATGGTTTTGGTTCGACTATGATGATGATGTTCCTCGATGAGGAAATGGTTTACGGGTTGGTTAATGCTAAAATCTGGCTTCTACTAATGATAAGTACCTGACCAACTAAAAGCAACTGCTTGAGCCTAACCCCACATAAAGCTAGTCCACCTCAGCCAAACGGGACATTTGCTGAGTACGTTGATGTGTACTCACCCTTGCTTTACCACAAAACACCAGGTTGTCCGCATTGTAACCACTGCTCAGGAGAAGGCGAAGCCGTGGAAGGAGACTTCCAGGAGTTCCAAGACTACGATGAATTCTAGGTGTGGGTTGGCGGCAACCCCCAGTCAGCTGCCTGTGAAGGCCTTATCTTTACTGCGTTTCGCTTAGCACTTTGATTTACTTGTTAAGACAATGACTATGTGGATGTCTATGACTCTATGATGTAATAAGTACTCTTTTATGTTATTATTCGAGCATTGTGTGATGATGTTCATTTATATAATCGTTGTGTACGTGAGTTCTGATCCTGGCACGTACATAGTTCGCATTCGGTTTGCCTTCCAAAACCGGGTGTGACATAAGTGGTATCAAAGCCCATGTTGACTGTAGGACCGCTGACCTAGAGTAGCACTGGCCGTACTAAGGACTATTGACCCTCCCCCTCACCTTGACATCTGATGTTACTTCAAAAAGTCGGTCACCTCGACCAACCCTATATTTTACTATCTATCTATACAATACCTTGTTAAAATTTTTACCTTATTCTGTCTTTGGCTTATTCACTTGTCATATTAGTTCTGCTCTTACTCTTATGCTTACGGTGTCTTTTGTAGATGGCTCGTCTTAGACACACTGCACGTAAGTCGGTGATTCCTTTCCTGCCGTCTCGACTTGCGGAGCGTCCTCTGCACCGCACCGTGTCCGGTCAGTCGAGTCACCTGGAGAGGCTGCACCACCGCCTGCGTGAGGAGCAGGAACGCCGGCGCCAGCACGGAGAGCAGCAGGGCTCTTCCTCCTCACCCCAGCAGGAGGTGGAGACCGTGAGGCCCCGTTCCTCTGTTGCCCAGCTGGAGGCGCCCCTTGTTCCACCGCGGGACGTCCCGGCTGTTGGAGGAGCTGTTGGAGGAGCTACTGGAGGAGACCCCGACGACGACGACGACTCAGACCATAGCACGGAGTCTTCCGAGCCGCAGGAGGCGGAAGGATGGGTCGCCCGACCCATCACCCGTGACGCCGCTCGTGGTTGTCACTTCCACGACGCACTCGACACCTTGCTGCGCCAGGCTTTCGACCGGCACACCTGGTCGATCGAGTATCGTTGTGTAGTCTACCAGCACAGTCGCGGGAGGTACCCGGACCGCTGGGAGGCTACCTGCCTAGTTCGCCGTCCAGAGGATGACCTCCGGGGTGCGGAGGCCGTTTCGGAGCACTATTCCATCTCCGAGAGGGACACTGCAGAGGCGGCTATGCAGGATGCAGCACGGCGTGCACTCTCCCAGTACTGTTCTTTGTTCGGTGGGGTGACCGACGGTCTTAACCTTCGGTACTACCCCCGCCGCCCTACTGGCAGCACAGAGAGTGTGGTTGTTTCACCTGTTGGTGAGGGTAACCCTAGGTTGAGCAGCATAGTCAACCTAGTCGCAGTGCTTAACACGGAGCTGGATCACTCTCTGGACGAGCTAAGCAGGGCTCGAACGGAGATTGCGGAGTTGCGTGCTGAGTTGGCAGAGCGCCATCACCAGGAGGGTGGTTCTCCCGCTCCTGTTGGGACTCAGCACCCATACCGCTCACCGCCACGTGGTCACCACACTTATGGTTCCCCCGTCTGTAAGACCAGGATAGATTTGGATCCTTAGGTCGTTAGCGTCGAAGTTTGTAATAATTCTTAAGTCAGATGTCTCAGTCTTAGGTAGTCAGTTTAGTTTGCTTATCAGTTGCTTCCATTTAGTTTAGTTTGCTTATCAGTCGTTTGCATGCTTGTTATGATGAACCTGTGTTGGATTTGGATCTTTGTAATGACTGTAGCCAACATGTGGGTTTCCCCTGCAGTTTGGCTTAGCTAGTAATATTAATGAAGTCAGTTGTTTAGTTGGGAAGCCATTTACTCTTACTTTCCTTTCTTATCTGAGAAGCTGTGTTGAATCATAATGAGGATCAGTGAAGCTCTTTTGTTCACTCAGTGTCATGAAGAATTCTGTATTCTCTTTTCTTATGCTGAAAGATTGTGAGATCAATGCTGATGTATGAATGTCTTCCACAGATGTCTGACAACAGGCGCCGATGCAACAGGCGTGCTCAGCTGGAGCAGCATGACCAACAGGAGGAAAATCAGAGGCAGCCTCCCCCACCACCCCCGATGTCAGTGGAGCAGATGTTCTTGATGCAGACCCAGGCAGTGCAGGCCATCGGGCAGACTCTGGCAGCCATGCAGCAGGCTCAACAGCAACCCCAACCCCAATTGCAAGTGCAGATGCCCCAGATGCCACGAGATAAGCGTGGTGAGTTCATGAGAGGGCACCCTCCTACCTTCGCCCATTCTGCTGACCCCATGGATGCAGAAGACTGGTTGCGCGCAGTGGAGAGGGAACTGCGCACCGCCCAATGCGACGACAGGGAGAAGGTTCTGTATGGTCCCCGCCAGCTGAGGGGAGCAGCCCAGTCCTGGTGGGAGTCCTACCTCGCCACCCATGCTGACCCCGAAGCCATCACTTGGGAGGAATTCAGCGAGAGTTTCCGTCGGTACCATGTGCCGGAGGGACTGATGATCGTGAAGAAGGAGGAGTTTCTGGCTCTGAAGCAGGGACCCATGTCTGTTAGTGAGTACAGAGACAAGTTTCTGTAGCTATCTCGTTATGCACCCGAGGATGTCAACACTGATGCCAAGAGGCAGTACAGGTTCATGAGAGGTTTGGTGGATCCCCTGCATTACCAGCTGATGAATCACACATTCCCCACCTTCCAGCACCTGATCGATAGAGCAGTCATGACTGAGAAGAAGCGTAAGGATATGGAAGATCGGAAGCGCAAGATGAGTGGACCCCAGTCCGGAGGCATCAGCCGTCCACGTTTCTCAGGCAGTTCATCTCAGCAAGGCAGACCTGGTCACCCACAGGGATATCAGAATCAGAATCAGCGTCCACACCAGCAGCAGTTTCAGAGACAGTACCCGCAGCAGCAGCAGCAGTATCGCCAGCACAACCAGCAGGGAGGTAATCAGTATCAGAAGCAGAACAACCAGGCACCTCGCCTTCCTGTCCCAGCAGCGAATCAGAGCAACCAAGCAGCCCCAGCACAAGGAGGAGGCAGAGGATGCTTCCACTGTGGAGATCAAGGCCACTGGGCGATGCAGTGCCCAAAGAAGACGGCTCAGCAGCAGACCAACCCCAATGCTCCAGCAAGGCAAGGTGTACTGCAGCCGGCAGCAGGCAATCGTAACCAAGCGTACAACCGTGGAAAGGTGAACCACTTGGAGGCCGAAGCGATCCAGGATGCACCAGATGTGGCAGTAGGTATGTTCTCAGTCGAATCTCATCCCGCAAAAGTGCTATTTGATACTGGTGCAACTCATTCATTTGTCACTGCAACATGGGTAGAATTGCATAACATCTCAGTAGAGGCAATGATGCCACCCATGAGGATTAATTCGGTTGGTGGCAAGGTGCAAACAGATAAAATATGTTCAAACGTAATGGTGGAAATAAGGGGGATAGGTTTCCCCAGTGACTTAATAGTAATAGGCACCCCTGGGATAGATGTCATTCTAGGGATGAACTGGCTAATGAAGTATGAAGCAAATGTTAGTTGTGACAAGAGGACCATAACATTGAAGTCCCCGTCAGGAGAGGAGGTAGTGGCCGAGCTAAGGATGCCTAAGTCAGAAGAGGGAGTCTGTCATCAGATTTCAGTTGATAGTAAGGAGCCCAACCCGCTCGAGACTATCAAGGTTGTGTCGGACTTTCCGGATGTGTTTCCCGAGGAGCTAACGGGCATGCCACCCGAAAGAAAGGTTGAATTTGCCATAGAGCTTATCCCTGGTACTGCCCCCATTTCAAAAAGAGCCTATCGAGTGTCTGGACCAGAATTGGTGGAACTCAAGAAGCAGATAGATGAGATGTTAGAGAAGGGTTACATCAGACCAAGCACCTCGCCTTGGGCCGCTCCAGTGTTGTTTGTAGAGAAGAAAGATGGTACCAAAAGGATGTGCATAGACTACAGAGCCTTGAATGAAGTCACTGTCAAGAACAAGTACCCCCTGCCAAGGATAGAAGATTTGTTCGACCAGCTCAGAGGTGCCAGCGTATTCTCGAAGATAGATCTGAGATCTGGTTATCATCAACTCAGAATCCGACCCTCGGATATACCGAAGACAGCATTCATCACCAAGTATGGGTTATATGAGTTCACAGTTATGTCCTTTGGTTTGACAAATGCGCCAGCCTTCTTTATGTACCTGATGAACAGTGTGTTCATGGATTATCTGGACAAGTTTGTGGTAGTGTTCATCGATGACATTCTCATATACTCTCAAAGTGAGGAGGATCATGTAGAGCATTTGAAGATGGTATTGCAAAGACTTCGAGAGCATCAGTTGTATGCCAAGCTGGGCAAGTGCGAGTTCTGGATTCATGAAGTCTTATTTCTGGGTCACATCATAAACCAAGATGGGTTAGCAGTGGATCCAAAGAAAGTAGCAGATATCCTGAACTGGAAAGCACCGAAAGATGTTCGTGGGATCAAGAGCTTCATTGGAATGGCTGGGTATTATAGGCGTTTCATTGAAGGTTTCTCGAAGATTGCTAGACCAATGACAGCGTTGCTAGCGAAGAAAGTTGAGTTTAAGTGGACCCAAAAGTGTCAGGAAGCATTTGAAGAACTGAAGAATAGATTGACTACAGCTCCTGTGTTAGTCCTGCCTGACGTCCACAAGTCATTCTCAGTATATTGCGATGCTTCGTACACCGGATTGGGATGTGTGCTGATGCAAGAAGGGAGAGTTGTAGCATACTCATCTCGACAGCTGAAGATCCATGAGAAGAATTACCCCACACATGACCTGGAATTGGCAGCAGTGGTTCATGCTTTGAAGACCTGGAGACATTACCTGTATGGGCAGAAGTGTGACATCTACACAGATCATAAGAGTCTGAAGTACATATTCACCCAGTCAGAGTTAAACATGAGGCAGCGAAGATGGTTGGAATTGATCAAAGACTATGAGTTGGAGATACATTACCATCCGGGCAAAGCCAATGTTGTTGCAGATGCTCTGAGCAGGAAAAGTCAAGTCAATATGTTGGCCTCGCACCCAATGCCGTATGAGTTAGCCAAGGAGTTTGACAGACTGAGCCTCGGTTTCCTGAATAGTACGCAAGGAGTGACAGTGGAATTAGAGCCCACCCTAGAGCGGGAGATCAAAGAAGGGCAGAAGGACGATGAAAACATCAACAAGATCCGGCAGCTGATCCTAGAAGGAAGAGGCAAAGACTTTCGAGAGGATGAAGAAGGAGTAATCTGGTTCAAGGACCGATTGTGTGTTCCCGACCTCAAACCTATTCGGGAACTGATCCTCAAGGAAGCTCATGAGACAGCCTACTCCATACACCCAGGGAGTGAGAAGATGTACCAGGACTTAAAAAGGAGGTTTTGGTGGTATGGTATGAAAAGGGAGATCGCAGAATATGTCGCCATCTGTGATAGCTGTCAGAGAACCAAAGCGGAGCATCAGAGGCCTGCCGGATTGTTGCAGCCATTGCGGATTCCTCAGTGGAAGTGGGATGAGATCGGGATGGATTTCATAGTTGGCCTACCTCGTACCCGGGCCGGCTACGATTCCATCTGGGTGGTTGTGGACCGCTTAACAAAGGTGGCCCATTTCATACCTGTGAAGACGACATACACCGGAGCAACGTTAGCTGAGTTATACATGTCACGGATAGTCTGCCTTCATGGTGTGCCGAAGAAGATAGTGTCAGATCGAGGAACGCAGTTCACATCTCATTTTTGGCAGCAGCTACAAGAAGCTTTGGGCACCCATTTGAACTTCAGCTCAGCTTATCACCCGCAGACAGACGGTCAGACTGAAAGAACTAACCAGATCCTAGAAGATATGTTGAGAGCCTGTGCGTTGCAAGACAAGTCAGGATGGGACAAAAGGTTACCTTATGCAGAATTCTCCTACAACAATAGTTACCAGGCCAGCTTGAAGATGTCACCGTTTCAGGCACTCTACGGACGGAGTTGTAGGACTCCGCTGCACTGGGACCAGCCTGGAGAGAGACAGGTGTTTGGCCCCGACATCTTGCTTGAAGCCGAAGAGAATATCAAAATGGTTCGGGAGAACCTGAAGACAGCCCAGTCAAGGCAGCGAAGCTATGCGGACCGAAGGAGAAGAGAACTGAGTTTTGAAGTGGGAGACTACGTCTATCTGAGGGTGTCACCTATCAGGGGAGTCAGAAGGTTCGGAGTCAAAGGCAAGTTAGCACCCCGGTACGTCGGACCATATCAGATTCAAGCCAAGCGTGGAGAAGTGGCCTACCAGCTCAACCTACCAGAGAGTTTGTCAGCCGTGCACAATGTGTTCGATGTATCGCAATTGAAGAAGTGTCTGCGAGTACCAGAAGAACAGTTGCCAGTGGAAGGTTTGGAAGTCCAGGAAGATCTGACATACATAGAGAAGCCAACGCAGATTCTGGAGTTTGCAGACAGAGTCACCCGGAGGAATACCATCAGAATGTGCAAAGTCAGATGGGGTCACCACTCTGAGGAAGAAGCAACCTGGGAACGAGAAGATGACCTGAAGGCCAAATACCCTGAACTCTTTGCTGACCAACCTTGAATCTCGGGGCGAGATTCTTTTAAGGGGGATAGGTTTGTAACACCCTGAATTTGGGGGTATAAAATTTCTTTGCTCATATTCACAAATTCAGGTGTTACTTCCTTTTCTCATCCTTCCTAATTCTTTTCTCTCTCATTTCTATAGGAGCTAAGTGCTTATTTTACTTGTAACTATAGTTTATTATGTTAAACCCTAGTGGAGTATGAATTGTTGCATCATGTTGAACCCTAGATTTCACTTTTGTTTGGTGCATAATTCTCAAAAGGTCTAATTTGAATTTGGGGCTCATTTGAATTTGAATCAAATAGAATAAATAAAAGAAAAGGGAAAAACAATTCAGAATAAAAGAAAAAGGCAAAGCAGCCCACTTACCCGCCCTCCTCGGCCTTTCGGCCCAGTCGGCCCAACTCGCGCGCGCACCTTTCCCCCCCCCCCCTTCTCTCTCTGCGCAGCGGGCCCGGCCTGTCGGCGCGCCCGCCTTCCGCGCACCCGCCTCCCTCTCTCACTGCTCGTCCGGCCCCACCCGTCGGCGCCCGCCTTCCCCGCGCGCGCCCGCTCCCTCGCTCTCTCTCTGCCCGTGGGCCCAACCCGTCAGCCCCGCTTCTCTCGCGCCCGCACCCGCTTTCTTCTCTCTCTCTGCGTCGCGGGCCCGGCTTGTCAGCCCCGTCGTCCCCGCGTAACCGCCGCCGAGCTGCTCGCGCCCACCTCCCCCGCGCCCACGTCGCGCGTGGAACTCGCCCCACCTCGCCCTCGGCCACTTGTGCCCCGAGCCCACTCGCCCTCACCCTCTCCCCCCATTTGCGCCCAGTAGACCCTCTCTCCCCCCCCCCTCGCTGCGCGCACGCAGAGCACCGCCGCCATAACCCCGCCGTCCCGAGCTCGGTTCCTCGTCGCCGTTGGAGCTCCGCCGCGCCCTTAGCCCCGGTGAGCTCCGCCCCGACGCCCGCAACTCGGAACGCGCCCCAATTCCCTCTCCCCCTCCCTATTTCTCTCTGCCCGCGCTCACCCGTCGTCCGCCGTGCAGCCGCCACCGTCGACCCGGGTCCCCGTCGCGTCTCCGTCGCCACCGAGGAGTCCCCGGAGCCCGCCTTGAGGTAACGGACCTCTCCCGCCCCTATCGCCCTTTGTTTTGCTCTCTGTTGCGTTTGATTGCTCGCCGGAGTAGAGTAACCCCGCCGCCGAGCCGCCCCGCCGTGAATCACCCCCCCTCCGGTGCCTCTGCCCCGACCCAGACCCTACCGGAGAACTCCCCGCGCCCTCCCCGACCTCCCCGACCACTCGGATTGCCCCAGAGCCCCGCCAGTCGCCCGTGCCCCTCGTCTCCGGCGAGCCCTCCGCCGCGGGGACGAGCGCCGCCGCCCCAGCTAGCCGTAGGGAAGACCCAGGCCGCCCATCCGATCTCCGCCGTTCAACCCAGATCGGGCGGCCCTGATTCAACTCGCCCGGACCTAATCCTGGCCGTCCGCCAGCGATCCAGCGGCCCAGGCCCACTGCCCCCTCACCCCGTCTCTCTGCCCGCTAGGCCCCACTTGTCAGCTCGCCCGCGCGCCCGCGCTGTCCGCCCGGCCCCGCCCGTCAGTCCGCCCGCGCGCTCTGTCCGCCCGGCCCCGCCTGTCAGCCGCTCCCGCCGCCGCGCGCCCGCGCGCCCGCCCGCAGGATCTAATCCTGGCCGTAGATCTGAGATCCAACGGCTGTAGGCGCCCGATACCCCTTCGCCCGCGCATTTTCTTAAAGAGCCCCCCTGTTTTCTGGAAATTGCGCCCGCCGTCCCTGGTTTCTCGCAGTTAAGTCCCTGGCCCTTTTATTTAATTCAAAATAAGTCCTTAGGGTATAATTTTAACCCCTAAACTTGTAAAATTCATAACTTTGTCATATGAACTCCAAATTAGGTGCTTCAAATTGCAAAATGTTCATAATATTATTATCTATCTGTTTATGCAATGTTTCCCTGCTGTTTCCATGTATTAATTAATAGCTAATCACTAGGATAGGATTAAGACTATTGAAACCTTATTTAAGATAATTGGAAATGAGTAGACTTTAATAATAGTTGGATTACTTAAGTTTATGGACTTACACACTTAAGTTTAGGAACTTAAACCAGATAATTATTTAATCCCACCCCTAACTTAGATCTGATTAGTAGATAGTAAATCACTTTGTGTAGTCCTTTACCCCAGACCTAGGGAACACTAGAGTGCCTATCTCTTTTCTAGTATGAACTTGTGACCTCTCTCTGCTGCATATGTTTGGTATATTGTTTTTGTTTGTTATTTTCCCAAGTGCATAGTGTGAATGATTGCTTTACGTAGACAACGAGCAGTCTGTGTTTCCCGAGGCAGTTGCAGAGGAAGTCCCTGATCAGCAGTTTGGTGAAGGCAAGTGTCCTCTGTCCCACTATGTCCTATTCATTTATAACTTACTACCCTGCATTACTTACTTGAAACCTAAGGATTGACTAGCTTTGCACTTTACTTTATCCTTGATGACCTTATGGGCTATTATGGTTAGCACTCTGCTATTGCTTTAACATAATCAATGAACATGATGTGGCTATTTATGATACTGTTATCCTGTTGATGTTGATGATCTTGTGATACTCTAGGGGGCTCAGGCTGTTTCCTGAGTACCTCTCCGTAAGGACTGGTTCGTTGAGAGACCACCCGGGATAACAGTGCAACCATGAGGGTGAAATGGGATGCCCTTAGCTGATTAATTAGATGAACTAGAGGTGTAGTTGCTTAGCCGTCGTGCCGTCAATGGGGTCCAGGCACAGTGCTTGCTCTGCCGAGGCTGAGTGCCGAGGTTCTTTCGTTTTGCTCTTTGTTAGTCACTCTCCTGCGGGGAGGGGTACTGTGTTTATCAAACTGGAGAAACCTAACGGGCAGCTACGATCTCTAGGGAATCTTTGTAAAAGCTACATAGTGATACCCTGCCGGACCACCTAGGTAGTGGTCAATGGGGAGTAGCTCTCCCCGGGTAGAAAGGGAATCATGGCTCATGGGTAAAGTGTGCAACCTCTGCAGAGGGTAGTGAAACTGGTATATCAGCCGTGCTCACGGTTAAGAGCAGCCTTGGGATCCTCTTTGATTAGGGATACAGATGGTTCGAGATACAATGGTTATGATATGGTTTTGGTTCGACTATGATGATGATGTTCCTCGATGAGGAAATGGTTTACGGGTTGGTTAATGCTAAAATCTGGCTTCTACTAATGATAAGTACCTGACCAACTAAAAGCAACTGCTTGAGCCTAACCCCACATAAAGCTAGTCCACCTCAGCCAAACGGGACATTTGCTGAGTACGTTGATGTGTACTCACCCTTGCTTTACCACAAAACACCAGGTTGTCCGCATTGTAACCACTGCTCAGGAGAAGGCGAAGCCGTGGAAGGAGACTTCCAGGAGTTCCAAGACTACGATGAATTCTAGGTGTGGGTTGGCGGCAACCCCCAGTCAGCTGCCTGTGAAGGCCTTATCTTTACTGCGTTTCGCTTAGCACTTTGATTTACTTGTTAAGACAATGACTATGTGGATGTCTATGACTCTATGATGTAATAAGTACTCTTTTATGTTATTATTCGAGCATTGTGTGATGATGTTCATTTATGTAATCGCTGTGTACGTGAGTTCTGATCCTGGCACGTACATAGTTCGCATTCGGTTTGCCTTCCAAAACCGGGTGTGACAGCTTTGAAGATAGTGAGTACCCTAACCATGTCTATAAACTCTCTAAGGCGCTTTATGGGCTCAAGCAAGCCCCAAGAGCATGGTATGAATGCCTTAGAGATTTTCTTATCACTAATGGATTCAAAGTCGGAAAAGCCGATCCTACACTCTTCACTAAAACTCTTGAAAATGACTTGTTTGTATGCTAAATTTATGTTGATGATATTATATTTGGGTCTACTAACGAGTCTACATGTGAAGAATTTAGTAGGATCATGACACAAAAAATTGAGATGTCTATGATGGGGGAGTTGAAGTACTTCTTAGGATTTCAAGTGAAGCAACTCCAAGAGGGCACCTTCCTAAGCCAAACGAAGTATACTCAAGATATTCTAAGCAAGTTTGGGATGAAGGATGCCAAACCCATCAAGACACCCATGGGAACCAATGGGCATCTCGACCTCGACACGGAAGGTAAATCGGTGGATCAAAAGGTATATCGGTCGATGATAGGTTCTTTACTCTATTTATGTGCATCACGACCGGATATAATGCTTTCCGTATGCATGTGTGCAAGATTCCAAGCCGACCCTAAGGAAGCTCACCTTACGGCCGTAAAACGAATCTTGAGATATTTAGTTTATACTCCTAAGTTTGGGCTTTGGTATCCTAGGGGATCCACATTTGATTTGATTGGTTATTCGGATGCCGATTGGGCAGGGTGTAAAATTAATAGAAAGAGCACATCGGGGACTTGCCAGTTCTTGGGAAGATCCTTGGTGTCTTGGGCTTCAAAGAAGCAAAATTCTGTAGCTCTTTCTATCGCCGAGGCCGAGTACATTGTCGCAGGACATTGTTGCGCGCAACTACTTTGGATGAGGCAAACCCTTAGGGACTACGGTTACAAATTAACCAAAGTTCCTCTTCTATGTGATAATGAGAGTGCAATCCGCATGGCGGATAATCCCGTTGAGCATAGCCGCACTAAGCACATAGCCATTCGGTATCACTTTTTAAGGGATCACTGTCACACCCGGATTTCAGGGCACCAAGACCCGAGCGCGAACATAATCACCAGGTGTGCTGGGACCAAGTCTCACACATATGATGAATCATGGCACAAGATCGAATGTCACAACTTTACTATATAATAGGAGTTCTATACAAAAATAAATAAATAATTACATTATAAGGAGACAACGGTCCAGCAACCCAAAGTTGACTGGGAGACGATGGCCTAGACCTCTCACGAACTCGCCACAGCATCCTCCATGCGCCTCATCCTGCGGTACCTGTTCCGGACCTGTGGGGGGTGTGAGACAGCAAGAGTGAGCTCACATACGTTCATCGCTCAACAAGTTGTGGGGAATAATGTGCATGAACTCGCCAATGGTGGGAGCTCACGTGAAGTGTAAGGCTTACCAAAGAGAATGGTTAGAGCTGAGCATTGCTTTTAAAGTTGGTCAAAATTTTATTAGCAATTACTAAGTATAAGTAAATACCAAACCCAATTAAGTAGTAGAACAAAAGTAACAACATCACCTGCGATGCAATGCATATGACAAATTGAATTTAGTTCCATAAATTAATCATGTGAGGGTCCGAGCCGCTCATGACCGTGAGCACGGCTAGTATACCAGTTTTACACTCTGCAGAGGTTGCGCATCTTTACCCACAAGTCATGTTACCCATCTGCCAAGAGACGGCCAATCCCATACACCTCTACCGAGGAGGCGAGGCAGGGTAACACTACGAGGCCTTTACAAAGTTCCACTAGCTTCAGAAAACCCGCTACAGTTTATAGGAAGCTCCAATGCAGGAATCCCTTGCATGACCGCCATCGTAGCAAAATCATCCCGAGGGCCTCCCTACACTGACCACTCCCCTACTGCCCTTGCCCCTTTCGGGTAAGGTAGTCATCCACTAGCTTCCCTAATTAATCAGCCAAGGGCGTCCCATTATACCCTTGTGGTAGCACTGTTTTCCCGGGTGGTCGCTCCATGTTCCAATTAACATAATGATCTTAACATGAACAGTGATAATAAATAGATAACAAAAGTGTGATCATGAATAATGTATCTTCATACCCAAAACCACATAAAGCACTAGCAAGTACTACCCAAAAAGTTCAGTGGTAAACAAGGTATAAAGATAATCAAACTAGGGTAACCTATTGGGTCCCATCAAAATTAGCCTATGCAAATCATTATGATTAATTAGAACATGAGTGGGTAAAAAGAAGTGATCAAGGGCACAACTTGCCTGGCACTTGAGATTCCAGGTACCAACTTGCTCTTCAGATGACTCGTGACCTCGCTCTAGTCGTAGCAATACAAACAAACATTGTATAGGCAAAAATTAACATTACACCAAACATAAGAATGAACTGAATAATAATAATCTACGCGTGGCTACGAGATCGTGAGTTCGAGAATGGCTAAATTCGGGGTTACAGTTATGGAGTTATGGTTTTCCGAAGATCCACGTGGTTAAGTATAGAATAGACTAAGTGCAACATTTTAACTTATATTTCATGACAAAACAAAGTTACCAGATGATAATAAATACTATTATGGGACTAATGCAACTAGAATGGATCAAAACGGAGTTACAGTTATTGTGTTATGAATTTCCTAAGTTATTAAGTACTTGGCACGAAATAAATTAAATAAACAATTTTAATCTATGTTTCATGTCTAAATAGAGTCACTAGGTGATAAACAATATTAAAACACAATTAATACAACTGGAATGAATCAAAAAGGAGTTAAAATAAATTTTCTATGAATTAAACAAGTTTGTAGAATTGTTTTTGCATTAAAAATCAGTTTCTATATTGTTTTTCTCAATTTCCTCGGTTACTGGACTGCGCGCGTAAATAAACCAAAAGCCAGGGGCTAAACTACAAATTTTCCCAGACTCAGTGAACAACCCGAATGGACGGCGGGTTTATTATTAAATTGTCCAGGGACTCTTATGCAAAGCGCGCAAGCGAAGGGGTATTCCTGGTTTCTGGCCGTTGGATCTAAATCAAGCGCCCAGATTACATTCAGGCGTTGTAACACAATTGCGCTCCCTGTGACCGTCGGATCAGAGATCTGGGGCCGAGATCCAATCACGCTCGCCTACCCGCTGAACCATCCGATATAATCTAACGGCTCTCATTTAATGTACCGAAGCGGTACGCTTGCCCTAATCGTGGTCGTCACCGAACAGATCGATGGCAACCGTTTCACCGCGCGGCATCCAATCCAGGCCCTACACTGCCGATCGGACGACGCGCAATCCAGCTTCAACCCTAAGGCTGGGTGACGGCGGTGGCCGTGCCCCTACGGCGGCGCCATTGATGCAGACCGCAATTCTCCCAGCCCGCACGCCAAGACCTGACCCAAACTGAGCTACGCAGAGAGAGGATGGAACCGAACTCACAGAGGGGCACTCACCGACGAACGGCAACTCGGAGATTCCCGACCACGACGCGGCGGAGGCGATACCCGACGGCGAGCAATTCCGGGATCCCCGTTCACTAATCCAGCGCGCCGAGGCCACCAGCACCCTTCCTGCGCCCTGGCGAAACCACTAGACACGGCGCAGAGGAAGCGGCGGCAATGAGCGCCCGGTTCCACTACTCCGACCCGCGGCGGCTCTGCTCAACAATGGTGGCGTAGGCTTTCCGCGCAATTTGAGGTGGCGGCTAGGGGTAAACGACGCAACCGTGGCGAGGGTTAGTATTTATAGGGTCCCGGGATTCCGGCCGCACCTCCACGCTGGAGTCAACGGATGGCCGGCGAGCGATTCACGGCGAGGGAAGCGGCGCGGCGTAACGACCTGAGAACGACGGAGTGCGAGGCTGACCCGTGGGCCCGTGAGCAAGAGAGATCGCCCAGCGCGCGCGCGGTTGAGAAGCTGCTCCGTGGGCCCGCGAACGCAGAGAGTTGCAGAGCGCGAGCGCGAGTGAGAGACCGCCAGGTGGGTCCCATGTGACAGTGAGTGCAGCGCGGGGAATGGAGTTGGGCTGGTCGCGCGGAGGGGGAAAGGTAGGTGGGCCAAAATGGTAGCCGAAGCCCAGGTAAGGTTGTTCACTCCTTTCTTTATTCTTTTTATTTTATGCTTCCCTTTTTCTCCTTTTCAAATTCAAACTCCTTTCAAATTTAAATTCCATTCTTGTGGAAAATTTATCCTCAGTTTTATTTTGTGTCATAATCAGTACCAATTTCAAAATATTTTTATATATGTATTATTTTTATCTTTATATCTTCATATATTTTTTTCCAAATTATATAATATCCTTTATATTCTAAATTCCACCTTGAGACTTTAATATTTTATTTTCACCTGATTTCTTATATGGTCACAAGGTGCACACAAAAAATGAAAACCAGCATGATGCATTTTTTTTCTCATTCGTTTGAATTAATCTCTAACTTGTGTGTGTGCTCTTTTCTTAGGATGCAATTATGGCACATGAAATTGAGGAATTCACTCTGTATTCTATGTATACAAATTTGAGTACTACAAATCCTACACCCCTTAAAAATAATCTCGTCCTCGAGATTAGTAAGCAGAAGGGTTATACCGAGGTTGGTTTATAATTGAGATTGTAGTTTCTAATTGATTCAAAAATTAAGAGTCTCTCCCTTTCTCTTTTTAAAATACTATTTAGCAAGTACTTAGAAATGCATGGGCATCTTCTATGTTTAGACACACAGGTAAGAAGAGAGATGGTCAGAGTGAGGTTAGCTGATGGTAAGAAGAACTTGGTAAGGGAAGACTCCGTCCAAGGTGGTAAATTTGAATCATCTCGAGATCTGATTTGACTCCTATTTTTCCATGTCGAGGTTGATCTCCTCCTTCTTGCTCTTTGGTGTCTCCATCCGGGTTTGGGACAGGAGGTTAAGATAGATCTATTATGTAGGTCAAGTTGTTGGGTATGGCCGAGTTGATCTAGGATCTCAAACTTGTTTATAGGAGCAGGGTCTAATGTATTTCACCAGGATTAACTAACTTCTTAGGTCACTCTCTTTAAATTTGAGTACTACAATCACCAACAAAAGGGCGATATCGAGATTTCATATATTAACACTAAAGATCAATTAGCCGATATCTTCACCAAGCCTCTTGATGAACAAACATTTAACAAACTTAGGCATGACCTAAATATTCTTGATTCTAGGAACTTCTTTTGTTAATTTGCACACATAGCTCATTCATATACCTTTGATCATGTCTCTTTCATATGCTATGACTAATGTCTTTTCAAGTCTATTTCAAACCAAGTCATAGGTCTATTTGAAAGTGAATTGGAGTCTTCGGCGAAGACAAAAGGCTTCCACTCCGTAACTCATCCTTCGTCGTCGCTCCGAGCCACTCTCCATCTTTGGGGGAGAAGGACTCCGTCTTTGGTATAATCTTCACTCATTTATTTATGACCAAAGGGGGAGAAAGTAATTCTAAGGGCTCTAATGACTCCGTTTTTGGCGATTCATGCCAAAGGGGGACAGAGTATTAGCCCAAAGCAAAAGGACCGCACCACCACCTAATTTTTTTTTTAAAAAAAGAGTTTTTCAATTGGTATGATTTTTCAAATTGGTATCTCATTGTGTTCAAAAAGGGGAGATAATAGAATTTTCAAAATTGATATCTTAAAACCCTCTTGAACACTAAGAGGAGGATTTCATCTAGGGGGAGTTTTGTTTAGTCAAAGGAAAAGCATTTGAAACAGGGGGAGAAAATTTCAAATCTTGAAAATGCTTCGCAAAATCTTATTCATCTACCTTTGACTATTTGCAAAAGAACTTTGAAAAGAATTTACAAAACAATTTGCAAAAACAAAACATGTGGTGCAAGTGTGGTCCAAAATGTCAAAAATTAAAGAAGCAATCCATGCTTATCTTATAAGTATTTATATTGGCTCAATTCCAAGCAACCTTTGCACTTACAATCTTGCAACTAGTTCAATTTATGTATTTCATACTTGCTTTGGTTTGTGTTGGCATCAATCACCAAAAAGGGGGAGATTGAAAGGGAATTAGGCTTACACCTATTTCCTAAATGATTTTGGTGGTTGAATTGCCCAACACAAATAAATTGGACTAACTAGTTTGCTCTAGTGTATAAGTTATACAGGAGCCAAAGGTTCACACTTAGCCAATAAAAAGACCAAGAATTGGGTTCAACAAAGAGAGCAAGGGATAACCGAAGGCAGCCCTGGTCTGGCGCACCTGACTGTCCGATATGCCACCGGACAGTGTCCGGTGCACCAGGGGACTTCACGCTGAACTCATCACCTTCGGGAAAATCCAGAGGCGCTCCGCTATAATTCACCGGACTGTCCGGTGTACACCGGACAGTGTCCGGTGGCCCAGGGGAGAGCAACTCTGGAACTCACCAGCCTCGGGAATTTGCTCCGCTATAATTCACCGGACTGTCCGGTGAGCCAGCGGAGCAACGGCTACTTCGTGCCAACGGTCACCTGCAGAAGCATTAAATGCGCGCCAGAGCGCGCAGAAGTCAGGCACGCGCGATGTGGCGCACCGGACACTCTACAGTGCATGTCCGGTGTGCCACCGGACATCCAGGCGGGCCCAGCAGTCAGACCTCCAACGGTCGGAACCCAACGGCCTGGTGACGTGGCTGGCGCACCGGACACTGTCCGGTGTGCACCGGACTGTCCGGTGCACCATGCGACAGACAGCCTCCACCAAACGGCTAGTTTGGTGGTTGGGGTTATAAATACCCCCAACCACCCCACATTCAATACATCCAAGTTTTCCAACTTCCAACCACTTACAAGAGTTAGGCATTCAATACAAGACACACCCAAGTGATCAAATCCTCTCCCAATTCCACAAAAGCATTAGTGACTAGTGAGAGTGATTTGTCATGTTCTTTTGAGCTCTTGCGCTTGGATTGCTTTCTTCTTTCTCATTCTTTTCTTGTGATCAAAACTCACTTGTAATCGAGGCAAGAGACACCAATTGTGTGGTGGTCCTTGCGGGAAGCTTTGTTCCCGGTTGATTTGAGAAGAGAAAGCTCACTCGGTCCGAGGGACCGTTTGAGAGAGGGAAAGGGTTGAAAAAGACCCGGTCTTTGTGACCACCTCAACGGGGAGTAGGTTTGCGAGAACCGAACCTCGGTAAAACAAATCCGCGTGTCACACTCTTTATTCGCTTACGATTTGTTTTGCACCCTCTCTCTCGGACTTGATTATATTTCTAACGCTAACCCGGCTTATAGTTGTGATTAACTTTGTAAATTTTAGTTTCGCCCTATTCACCCCCCCTCTAGGCAACTTTCAATGGTATTCTTCCCTTCGGCCAGGGACCATTACTTCGTGGCAGAAGCTCAAGGATATGCTGGTGACAAGTTTCCAAGGCTTCCAAACGAAGCCAGTCACAGCTCAGGCCTTGTTTCAGTGCACGCAGGATCATGAGGAGTACCTCTAGGCATATGTCCGAAGGTTCTTGCATCTCAGAGCACAAGCGCCTACAGTGCCTAATGAAATTGTCGTTGAAGCCATGATTAAGGGGCTTCGTCCAGGACCTACTGCTCAGTATTTCGCTAGAAAGCCCCCACAGACTCTGGAGAAGCTGCTTTAAAAGATGGATGAGTACATCCGAGCTGACAATGACTTCCGCCAAAGAAGGGAGGAAGCATATAGGTTCTCTGAAATGACAAGGGGCTTCCGAGGAAGAATCCACCCGAGGCACGTCAAGTCAATTCACAACTCCATCCAGAGTGATGACAGAGGAAGTCAGCAGCAGAGACCGCAGTATTCTTCGCAAGCTTCGAGACAGCAACAAAGCTCTTTCTGACCGCCAGCTCCAAGAGGTAGAGGCGCCAGGGGCTTCAAAGGAAGATATGGGGACCAGCCCAGGAAGATTTACTGCCTATTTTGTGGTGAAGACAAGGGCCACAATACAAGAACGTGTCAAATCACCATTCAAAAGCAAAAGGAAATTGCAGAAGCCGAAGCCGAAGCCCAGAAAAATCAGCCAAAGCAGGTCCTGCACACTGCTTCGTGTCATTCACCCTACATACCAGAATATGTGGGTAATCATCCCGCAGCTTCTGTTGCTTCGGCCAGTCAGCCGCAAGTTTCTTGGCCACAGCTTCCACCTCCACCACCACTATAGCCTGCCTACTCACGAGGTCAGCAGCCAGAAGGGAGCCAACAGACCCATCAGCAGCGAGATTTCAAGGAGGGGTCCGAAGCTCGCACAGTTAACAGCACTGTGCCAGAATCAAAACACATATATGGAGAGATATTCTACCTTTGGCACAGTTTTACACTCATTGTCGTTTTCTTTTTAATAAGGAACAATCAATGTAAACCTAGTCTTCTTGCTATTTTTTAATTCTCTGTACTAGCTTCGTTTATGTCAAAATGAAATATACCTTCGTCACAGACTTACGAGACTGCCGAAGCTACAAAGAGATATTCCTTCAAGAATGCAGAGCTAAAAATCGCATTCAAAATTTCACCGAAGCTACAAAAAGTCGTTCTTAAAGAGCGCAGTGTAAGTTTGTTGAAGCTTCAAAAAGTCGTTCCTAAGGGAAGCGTAAGTTTTCTGCTCAAAAGTCGTTCCTTAGGGAATGCAAAGCCAAATACCGCTGAAATATAAGGCGAATCGCGAAAAGTCAACGTGAATACCGCCGAAATAGAAGGCGAAGAAGTTCAAAATACGTTCCTTAGGGAATGCAGAACTTACACCGAAAAATAAACGGTGCAGCCGAAAAATAAACGGCAAAGAGATTTCAGTCATTCCTTAGGGAATGAAGGTTGTGGATGAAGCTTCAGATGTGTGTGTTTGGGCATTCATTTGCACGATACATTAGCATCATTCTTTGCAACATATCATCGCATCATATCGCATAACATCACATCATACATCATTTCACATCAATGACATCAATTGGAAATGAGGCCGATCTTTGGGCAATGCTTTACAAAAAATGAAAAGGTCCTAAGGTACAAAATAAGCTGAGAATCACAGCTTCATCAGTTCTGATGTGGAAAAAGGGATCTATTGTTTATGAAGCATTGATGTTTTACAAAGTATGGATGATTTTTACGAAGCATAAAAGCTTTTCTTTACGAAGCATAAAAGCTCTTCTTTACGAAGCATGAAAAGAAGGGAAGGTGTTTTTTCGCCGCAGGCTCAAAAACGGTATGTACAAGAAGTTTCATGCATCGCAAAGAACTGAATTACAAACCACTTATATATTACATTCAAATCTATAAGCACTGAATATTACAAACATAGTTTAGCAAATGTTACATCAATATTCTAGAAAATGTTTTTATAGGTACTCTTCTTCCTTCAAAACTTTTTCTGCAGCTTCGGTTAGCAGCTTCGTAACAACTTCATCTACAATAGCTTCGGTCATATTAATAATTTCTATTGTCTTCTTTGTCTCTGGGTCGGCCAGTGGGTCGAATGGCTCTGTGGGGAGGAGATAGTTCAGCTGCGGTAGAAGACATAAATTAGTTCGAAGTCACAAAAATAAACAACAAAGATAAAAGCCATTAAGTAATACCTATCCGTCTTTCAAGTTCCGCAGCTTTTTCAGCCGCTTTTGTTGCTTCTCGAGCGTCATGAATATCTTTTTAGCTCTTCTTCATTATTTCATGGGCCATCCCTCGGCCGCCATTTTCCCAGATATCAGTAAAAAAATTCCGCCTATTGAGCTTGCTTCGGTCGAGGGGTCCTTCGTATCATTGATGGAGAAGGCAGCTTCGGCCTGGGCCAAGGTTTTAACATGTTCGCAACCTTCCTTCTCCAAAATGGCTGCAACTCCCCTCGCACCAGAGAATGCGCAGACGTCCCCGCGGTCACTCAAAATCTCTTCAAAAGCTTCGGCCTCACTGCTGATCCATTCGATTACGCTTTCAGGGTTGCCCTGTATGAAGTTATCTTCGCTTGAGTACACGCCCACGTTGGCGAAGCTAGTCTTTATTTTTTTTACGCATTCTACAGATTTCTCAAAACATCTTTCTTTTGATGTGCGGAGTTCTGCAACTGTTTTTTCAAAATAATTTTTCCAGTACTCACTGGCATCTCGATCAGCTTCGGCAACTGCGCATTTTAATTTGGCCTCGGCTAACTGTTTCCGAAGGTCTTCAATTTCACTTTTCTGGGCCTCAGCTTGGGCTTTGGAACTAGCCTCGTCTTCTTTTATTTTGCTCACCAATGAAATTAACATTTTATCTTTTTCAAGGCCTCCGTTCCTAAGTTCAATTACTTCTGAACGAAGGTTGTTCAGGGCTATTGTGCATCCTTCGTCTTCGATATTTTTCTGTGCCCTGAGGGCATTGCTAAGGATCAAGCCCTGCAGAAGGAGCATAATATTAAGCATAAACAAATGAAAAAATTCGTTTTTAAGTACAAAAATTGATTTTCACACCTTTATACTATTATATGCTAAACTATCAGCCAATTCATCCTTCGACAATACCGAAAGCCCATCTTCTAATGTTGGGAATCCAAAGCTTCTGCTCATCTCCCGGCAGACAAATATCTCCTTGTTGTCTGGTAGACAGTACAAGAAATCCTCTTCTCTGCTGCCGTTGAACACTATTGCCCCTTTTGGATATTTCAGTTTCTAGGCACAGTGTTGAGCTTCTCGTTCTTCTTCTTTAGAGAGTTTCTTTCCCAAAGCATGATGGATGA
Organism: Zea mays; assembly: GCF_902167145.1. NCBI lineage: Eukaryota > Viridiplantae > Streptophyta > Magnoliopsida > Poales > Poaceae > Zea > Zea mays. The sequence continues at coordinate 46,673,666 of NC_050104.1, forward strand.
TATATTCAATATTTTCCTTTAAAACTTCGGGAGTAGGAGTGACAGTTTTCTCAGGCAAACTCTGCTCTGTAGCCTCTTCCTCTGCTGCCTTTTTCTCAATTTCCGAAGGTTGTTTATCAACAGGCTCTAAAGCTCCGGCTTCGGCACTAGCTTGGCTCACTGCACCTTCAACTTCGGTCGGTCTTGTTTCAGCTTTGATTTGTATTTTCGAAGCCTCGGCAATTTTCCCTGAAGGAATAGAACTTGAAGCCATTACTGACTCCAGCACATCTAGTACACTTGCCATCCTTTTTTCTTTTAGGAGTCGCCACAAGACCTTTTTGTATCTTCGGCACTGTTATTTCCGCCGAAGGGCTTAAAATTTATAACATTTTTGTTCCTTCAATTTTTGGCTCTTCGGCCTTATCTTTATCAGTCTTCGACTCAGCTAGCTCGGCTAAGGGTACCTTCAGCATTATAGCTGGATCTTCAGCCTTCTACGTAGGAGGAATGGGCTCTTTTGGTTCAGCAGCTGAAGAAGTCTCCCCGCCAAACTCAGGCACCACGGCCGGTTCAATATAATGTGGCCGGTGGGTAAGGACTTTCAACTTTTTGCTCTTCGGCACAGGCTCATCTGGAGTGACCGAAGCAGCAGTCTTGGCCGAAGCAGTAGTTTTCCTCTTCTTTCCCCGTCCCCGCAGCGGGTAGCAGTAGTCGGGGTAAACAAAACCAATGGCATCAAAAACTTTGTTCAATCTCTTTTTTCCCCGGCCCCGAAGGATGTGGATAATGCATTATCTTCTGCTTTGGAATATAGCCCAAGCAGTTCATCACTTGTAGTTTTGATACATTTCAGCCAGTTGTCATCTGGTTCGACAAACTGGTCTCCAAACCTGAAGGTGTATTTCAATCGAACCAGGCCGCCTTCGCTAGGGTTAGTGATGGTTTCTTTCAGCATTTCCCAGCTGTCTATCAGTGGCCATATCCTGTAGGCTACATGTTCTTGAATTAAGTCTCTTGTCCCAATAAAAGAGCAAACTGTGCGGAAGGCCCTTCAGCATGCTTCGGTCGCTTCATCAATTTATACCTTCGGCTTTCGAAGGCCGAATCGGGACCAAATGGGGTGCATGATGATTTCTTTAATGTCTTCTCTCACCTTCAAATCATTTTTCACATAAAACCACTCTTCCATCCAGGCCCCGGGCCATCTCTTCCGAAACGTTGGCACTAGGTAGCTTGCGCCAGAGCGAGCAACAAAGCTATAGCAACCGAAATTGTTATGATATTGTTCTTTACCCCAGGGCTTCGTCTCATACGAAAGTTCATGCATACTGCAAAAACATCTTGCACTTGGCTCTAGACCTTGACTCCTCACAGCCCAGACGAAGATCCCCATTCTGATAACTGCTTCAGGGGTGATTTGGTGAAGGAAAATCTGATATGTCTTTAAAACTTCAACCACAAATCTGCTCAATGGGAACCGAAGCCCAGCTTTGAAGAAGCTTCGGAAGATCACAACTTCGTTTTCTTTGGGAGCAGGAACGACTCTGTCTATGTCAGCCCTCACAATAGACATATCTCAAAAATACCTTCCCCTCATATTATCAAGATGACTCTGTTTGATAGTTGATTTCCCGAAGACCGCATGACTTGGTCGCCAGGGCCGATCTTCAGAGTCTTTGCCTCCACTCTCCACATCATAACTGTCGCTATCATCAGTATCTTCAGACAAGCCTTCTAGTATCTCTTTAGTAATCTTCTCCGTATTTGTTTTTGCTATTGATTCAACAAATCCAGCAGTCTTCTCCTCAAGGAGCTTCTCCTCTTCGCTCAGCTTCGTCTCAGCAACAACTTTTCTGTCTTGAGACATTTTTTTCTCCGGAAATGACGAAAATACGTCCTTAAAACCAAAGCTTAGGAAATCTGAGAAACTAAGTAGGCGTTGGCAAGCAAGAGCTAAAAATTGAGTAAACAAAGCAAGCGGCAAGTAGCGTACCAAATGTGATCAGGGTGAGTTCCCATTTATACGATCGACGCGCTCCAAGTTGGAGGGTCCCGTTTGTCATTGACTGTTTCTATTCTAGAAAAGGGAAGGTGTTTTTTCAGACCTTCGGCTTAGGGCCTTCATCCATGTCGCAATCTGAATTCGTTATTCTAACAAATTAATATTGCGAGGGGCTACTGTTCGGGGCCTTCGTCCTCCGAAGGTCCTCAAAAATGAAATTTAACAATGTTTCCCAAGTATGATTTATGGATAGGTATCTTCGGATTCATGGTAATAGCAGACACGATGAGGAGCTTGATCGTGACGAAGATTGCCGTCGCTCCGAAGCTGTGCGAAAGGGAGCTTCGGCTAAATCGCAGAAAGGGGAACCGACTTAGAAGGGAAAAGGCTGTTCAGTCCTCAGAGATTTTTCTATAAGTCAATAGCAAATGTAAAGGGCATAATTGTAATCTTTCATAGGTTGTGTCCTGTGCCTATAAATAGATGAACAGTGCCTCGTACCGTTCACGCTGGTTGATACTTGCTTTTGCGTCACAATTGCACTTTTTGCCTTGTGTCAAGCCGAAGGTACTTTTGTAATTCAATATTGTTTCTACCTTTCCATGGTGACATAATAATAATGAGTTAACAACGTTACATGATTATTTATGTTATCTCTTATATTTCACATGCTTCTTCTTTTATTATTATATCTTACAATGATGAAGGTATGTCCTTCATAACCTTCGTCTGAAGATCATTATATCCTAAAGGGAATAATGTTTCGAAGGACGAAGGGCTTTAACATTTAACATCTTGTGTTGCATTGTTCTTAATTCATAGTATTTGAGAACAAGCCTCCAATAGGGAGTGAACGGCGAGGCCAGTTCAGCAAGAGTGTTATGCTACATGGGAAGGATAGGTCAAGCCACGGCATCCGCTCATACCATGGATGCTACGATGTGCTATCATATCCACTATTCTTCCCTAGAGGTGAAATTGGATAGCATGCAAATATCCCAAAGGTTGGTGTATCCATGGACGAAGTGGATGCATATCGGGCGACGCATAGGGCAAGTAATGCAAATGATGAAGATGCGGGTTAGTTGTTTCTTTGTAATTCTAGGTTGTTCACATTATTAAATATGTTTTTGGCATCACTAAATGATCGATTCTTGCGTATGCAGAACCTCCTACCCATCTATGTGTGTTCGTGCGTGATTACTACTGCTACAAATTCCAAATATGTCTAGGGGTATTCAATCCAATACTTCATGGTAAACGGCTTTTCCAGCAGTTCGCGGTCGACACATACATTAAGATTGAGAGCTCCTGTTTAGATTTTATACGTAAGAACCAGGATCAGTTAAGGGCAGACCTATACCAGGGCTTGGTGGATAGCATGTTAGATGGAGATGTTAGAGCAGAGAAGGTTGGAAAGTGAACTATGTTGTCAGCGTCGTTTATTGGCGGTCCTCGTGACATGAGACGTCAATATATGGATGCTATGGCTCTGGTGCGGAAGTTTGGTAAACCAGACATCTTTCTTACCATGACATGTAACCCTAACTGGATGAGATAAGGAGAGAGCTTCTACCTGGACAGACACCGCAAGATCGTCCGAATCTTGTAGTGCGTGTCTTTCATGCGAAACTACATGAGTTAAAGCATAGGTTGACTAAACAGGATATTCTCGGTAAAGTCCGAGCCCACGTCCATGTCGTGGAATTTCAGAAATGAGGTTTGCCACATGCCCATTTTCTACTCATCATGCAAAGGAAGTACAAGCTCACGTGCCCTGAACAGTATGACCTTTTGATCTCAGCTGAGATCCCGTCCAACAAGTACCCTGAACTGCGAAAGATGGTTATCAAGCATATGATGCATGGCCCATGCGGGTCGCTAAACCATAACTGCCCATGCACTAAGGGTCGTGCATCGTGCAAGAATCAATACCCCCGGCATTTCCGTGAGGCAACCTTGCAAGGGAAGGATTCATATCCTAATTACAGACGTCGTGATGACGGGCATAAGGAAAAGGTTCGAGGATGTGAATTGGACAATAGATGGGTTGTCCCTTACAACCCTTACCTCCTTCAGCTCTTCAACTGTCACATCAATGTTGAGGCGTGTGGGAGCATCAAGGTTGTTAAGTACCTATTCAAGTACATATACAAAGGCCATGATCGTGCATCTGTTGTTATGAGAGATGCGAGCAAGGAAAATGATGATGTAGATGAGATCCAGCAGTATAGAGATGCAAGGTGGGTGACTCCTCTGGAAGCCTTATGGAGGATATATGAATTTGAGCTTAGTTAGAACTCTCCATCTATGATGCATCTGCAACTCCATCTTCCAAACATGCACATGGTGACGTTTCACGAGCGACAAATGGTCGAGCGAGTCGTCAACCGTACAGGTGCTGATAGGTCAATGATTACAGCATATTTTGAGGCGAATAAGCTGCATGAGGAGGTTCGGGGCATCCTGTATCGTGACTTCCCTAAGTGGTACACTTGGCAGCAGGGCAAAGTGTGGCAAAGGAGGAAACAAAATACAGGTGGACAGGTCGGTAGAATCGTCTCCGCTCTACCATCTGAGGAGGAGCGCTTCTATCTTCAGCTCCTCCTAAACCATGTGACTGGTGCTACCTCCTATGCGGATCTAAGGACAGTAGACGGTGACACGCTACCATCGTTTCATGACGCAGCATAAAGAAGGGGATTGCTTGAAGCAGACAACACAATAAATGAGTGTCTCAATGAAGCTGCACTTTACCAAATGCCATCAGCGCTACGAAGGTTGTTTGCAACGATACTGGTTTACTGCGAGCCGAATGATGTGGCAGAATTGTGGCAGAGACACCTTGACACAATGTCTGAGGATTATCATCGTATTACTCAGAGCAAAACCCATTTGCAGTAGATGGTCTTGATTGAGATTGGAAACATGTTGTAGTCAATGGGTAAAGACATAAAGACATTCCCCCTCCCTGCTATCATCGATACATATGACGATTCACAAGGTATTGATAGAGAGATTTACAAGGAGGAAAGTATCGAGGCGACGGCAGAAGATGTTGCTTTGCAAGAAACACTAAATGAGGAGCAGAAGTCTGCGTATGAAAAGATCTTATCTGTTGTTGACACCAGTAATGGCGGTGTGTTCTTTGTGGATGGGCCTGGTGGGACTGGAAAGACTTATTTGTATAAGGCATTGCTTGCGGTGCTACGTAGTTAGGACAAGATTGCAGTTGCAACAGCTACATCTGGGGTTGCAGCTTCCATAATGCCTGGTGGGAGAACTGCCCATTCACGCTTCAAGATACAACTCACTATTGATGATGGTGCTATATGTACCTTCATGAAACAAAGTGGGACATCAAAGTTGCTACAGAAAGCGTCGCTCATTATTTGGGACGAGGCATCAATGGCTAAGAGACAATCAATTGAAGTGTTGGACAACAGCATGCGTGATATCATGGGACGCCCTGGTCTGCCCTTCGGTGGGAAGACTATTGTGTTTGGGGGAGATTTTAGACAAGTACTCCCTATTGTACGTAAGGGGTCAAGGACTCAGATAGTTACTGCCTCTCTATGGAGTTCTTACTTATGGGAATCAATGTGCCACCTAAAGCTTGTTCGCAACATGAGAGCAAAGAGCGACCCATGGTTTACAAAATATTTGTTGGTGTCGGTGGTGGAACTGAGGAAGTGAACAACGATGGTGATGTTCGTCTTCCAGATGAGGTATGTGTGCCATATACTGGTGATGACCGTGACCTTGACAGATTGATAGATGACATTTACCCCAGTCTAAACGAAAACATGTCTAATACAAGCTACATCACTTCAAGAGCAATATTGACTACTCGGAATGACTGGGTGGATATGATAAATATGAGGATGATCGATCGTTTCCAACGGGAGCAGATGATGTACCATAGCTTTGACACCACGGTGGACGATCCTAATAACTATTATCCATCGGAATTCCTAAACACACTGACTCCTAATGGACTACCCCACACATTCTGAAGCTCAAAATTGGGTGCCCAATCATGTTGCTTAGGAATATAGACCCTGCTAACGGACTTTGCAACGGTACACGACTGGTGGTACGTGGTTTCCAAAAAATAGTATCGATGCTGAAATTGTCCTTGGCCAGCATGCTGGAATGCGGGTTTTCTTGCCTCGTATACCCCTGTGCCCTTCTGATGACGAGATGTTCCCTTTCCATTTTAAAAGGAAGCAGTTTCCGGTGAGACTAAGTTTCGCCATGACTGTTAACAAGTCTCAGGGACAGACGATTCCTAATGTTGTCGTGTACTTGCCAGAACCAGTATTCTCTCATGGCCAACTATATGTTGCTCTCTCAAGGGCCATAACTCGATTGAATGTGAAGATACTTGTAATTCCAGTCACTGATGAGAAAATGAAGAAGGGGGTGCAAAAGAAGTCAACAATAAATGGTGTAACATACACAAAGAATATCGTCTATAAGGAGGTCCTTACGCCGTAGCTGAACTGTGAATTTGTTTCTGTCGGTATAATGTCTGTGAACTCGGCCAACACTGTATGTGAACACTATATGCGGATGTTTCGGGTTGTGGACAATTTGAGGTTGAATGCAGCTTCATATTTTATTAGGGTAAAAAACTATACAACCAGTCTCATATTTTATTTATTGAAGTTAATAACTGTAGTGCAGTATGTTAGTCTCTGGAGAATAATGTTACGTAAATCTGCATTCAAATGATTGACTGTAGACTGCCCCCGCCTTCCCTCTACAATATGTTTATTTCATTTTATTTGCAATATTAATTGTTCACTGTTATGTTATCACTAATGCATGTATAATTGTTTAGCTGGTTATAGTATAAACCTATGAATCGTGTATCAAATAATACATAGTAACAATGATTATAGGTTGTTGTCTCCCGTGGATGGAATCTCAAGTGGAAAATATTGCACTTACAGTCATCCAAAGAGATAATACATTATCTGTAGATGAATCTCTACTTATGTCCTTGTCTCATAACAAGCCAAAAAAATCGGTGGCCACTACTATAGTTCCGAAAGGCATGATAACTTCCATAGTACCATATGGATCAATTTGTATTGTTTTTATTGTAAGTGATTTATGTTTGATTTCATGACTGTTTTGTTCCTAGATTATATTTGCACGCAGGGTGATCTTGCACTCATCGATTGGATTAAAGAAATCCCTTGTGAACCAAGGGTAGAAGTCGTGCTTATTGATGATGCCTTTGTGGAAAGGAAGTGGATGGGATGCCTATTTCAACTGGATGCATATATAGGTGATGCGGTAATCATGATTAGTTTTTCATTTGGTGACCCTGCTATATATAAAAATATTACTCACCCTGGTATTTTTAACCATAACTTACACACTTGCAGGTGATAGACTGTTACATAAATTTAATAAAAGCTCAAGAGCATCTAAAATGTCGATCTGGAGGCCGTGTACACATAGAAAATACTTTTTAGTTCAACTTTCTAAAGCGAGACGGTGATGTTGAAACTACAACAGATGAGTTATATCCAATTAAAGACATGGCACAAATATCTAGCACTGAAAGAAGGGTTTTTGTGACACCCCAGTGTCACCTAGGGGTTTTCTCAAATACCAAACCAAAAATCATTATTTTATGAGAGCCAAAGTAAGCAAGAGCATCAAAATAACTTAAGTAATAAAGAATTCACCAAGTATATACTTAAAAGTGTCATGATCAAAACAATTGAGACTTTTAAAAGATAAGAATGTGCAACCCAAATTAACAACCCTAAGTGAGCCCCATGAGCAAAACTCAAGAAAATAAGAAAAAGGGAATGAAAAGTTTAAAATTTTGACTTGAGCCAATTATGAAAATTAAAGTATATTTAATGGGCAACAAGAAATGTTGAGAAAGCTTAGCCAAAATAACTCAAATAAAACCCCAAATCAAGCTTCTCATATGGGGACTCATTGGGAATTCTGAATTTCAGAATTCTGAAATTCAGACCTTGAGCCAAGGATCAGGGATGTTCACCTTGATCCCTAACTCGAATCCTAATGGCCCCATTGACAAAATTGTGTCTAACTAACCCCTCTGTCGTGTGCCAGAAGATGGCATTGGGACGCGAGCCCTAGACACGACAAAACCCTGGATTTGCCTTGGGTTTGAACAAGGAGACAGACCAGATTTCCTGGCTCCATATCTCTGCAACCAGTAGGCAAAATCCTATGACCCCCACACAAGAATGGTAGCTTGTAGGGAGGAGAAGAGGTTTTGTGCACTGACCAAGGCGAGAGCAGGCTCGGATGAGCGACCACACGCGCCAGAACTTGGGCAGAACGCACGGGCACACGTGTTCGACCCTGGTCGGCAAGCCAGAGCTCGCCCAACCCGCGCGCGCGCTCACCCCGGCGTCCGGTCAAGTCCGTCGCGCGCCCACGCCCTCGGCCGTGCCCACCCGCGCCTATAAAGCCTCCCTGGGCGCACCTCTCTTCGCCCCGCACTCACCCTCACCGGCCAGCCACCTTTCCTTAGCTCCGGCGAGCTTGATTCCGCCCGCCATTGCCGCTAGAGCTTCGGCCACCGTGGCCAGCCAACTCCAGCCACCCTCAAGCCCAGCCAGTGCTTCGGCTAGCTCCGCCAGTAGCCCGTGAAGCTCGCCAAGCCCTTGGACCCGGCCGGACTTCACCGGAGGCCCGAGATCGACCTCACCGGACTTCGGTCTTCCGCCGCCGCGCGTGGACCGAGCTATCCAGTGAGTCTCCGCCCAATTCCTTGCGCTCATACCTTCTCTGGCATCCCGTGGACCTCCCTGACCCATTTGATTGAACTATCTCGCCGTGACCAGGCCGGTCTCCTCGCCGCCGACGAGCATCCCCGCCTGCGCGCGTGGACCGACCGACTCCGGCCATCTCCGACGGCGTTCCGCACACCGTTGTGATCCCCGAGACCTCCCCTTCGTCCTCGACCACTTCACCGGAGCAATCTCGCCGCCGGTAAGCCCCTCCGCCCTTTTCTCCGCCGCGGTTACTGTTTGAGGTAGAAGAAGGACCTCGGGTTAGGATTTGTAGAACCCGAGGGGTTTTCTGTGATGTCAGTGACTCATGTGAATAGTAGCTTAAGGGCTGATTCGCGAAGAAAACTTAGAAAACCCGCCAGGGACCCCAGTGCAAAGTGGATTTCCATTTAATCAATTCTGTTAATCTTTTTAAAAAAGACCAGAGAACTTAGAAAATCCATAACTTGATGAAATCTTAATAAAAAGTTGTCAAACCAATTTTGCTAGTCCTGAATATTATGATCTATCATTTAAAAATAGTAAACCCCATGCTTACTGTTCAAAATTTTAGAGTTTAAATTTAAAAACAGAAACCCACTAAACCTTGTTTAATTAAGGAAAATTAGTTTTTCTTCTGTGCTGAGCTTAAGAAAATTTGTAGATGTTTAAACCTTATTTAGACACTGTTTAAAAATAATGGGAACCCCAGCATTGAAAAATATGATGTAGTTATTCCTTTAAAGCTAAATTGTCTAAAACTTAGAGAAAATCAGAAAGGCCTTAGAAATTAATGAACAGTGATTAAGATTATTTTTCCTAGTTTACTTATGCAACAGAGAACCTAGGAAAAATACAGAGACCATTAATTTGGACCAGTTTTAAATTAAAATGTTTTATTTAGCCTTATTTAGACTGAAAATCAATTATTAGAGTAGCAAAACTATAACCAAAATGGTTAATGAAAATCCAGTGAACTTGTAACCACCAGAGCCCCACTACAAAAATACAGAGCACCTCGGCCCAACTTTTTAAGTAAGGAAAATAAATATGAAATGCTAATGAGGTATTTTCCAAATAAATCATGAACAACCCCTAATGATGTGATAATGGGCAACCAAAAATTTGCTAAGTCCATGATGAGATAAACCACCAGAGAAAAATGCAAACCCATGAAAAAGAAGTAAACCCATACCTTTTGCTAATGATTTAAGAGAGAGGCCACTTAATTCAAATAATGCAAACCACCCCTTCCCTTAAGCAAAAAGAGACCAAACTTCAGAATGATTGCTCTTGCACAAAAAAACTAACTATGAAAAATGAGAACTCTGTTGTTTGATATTTTTCAAATATAGTGGTAGTAGAAAGCACCCATTTGGCTAGAAACTTGAGAGAACCATAGAAAATTAATTAAGAGGTGTTGATGGCTAGAAATTTGTATCAAGTCATGTTATAACACCTAAAAGCCAGCAAAAATAAGTTTTAGAGAATTACCCACTGTTAAATAATAGTTGTAGTTCAAAGCACCCCTTCTGCCCTAAGATTTGGTAATTTTGTCCAGAGAAAACCATTCACTTTCTGACCCCCAAATTTTGAGACAGGGAAACATACACCAGTACCAAGCCACTGTAATTTTTGCAGAATTTTTAGAATTTTATAAAAGCAACTTGTAGTTCAAACCCACTCCAAAACATTAAAAGACTAAAAGAAAAGGAAAGAAGAAATAAACCTCGCCCCAATAAGTCTAACTTGAGAACTTATCATTTATCCCTAAGACTTAAAAGGAATTCAGTGGAACCCCAAAAAAATAAACCTACCCCTTACCTTAGCTAAGTATAACCCAACTTACCAAGCATACCACTAAGGGTTTACATAAGTAAAGTTAACTTGTTTAAACTCAGAAGATCATACACCTTGGAAGTTGTAATTTCTAAAAGCACATATCATATCATGCATATATCTTACGCATTGCATTCATTAGATTGCAATCTTGCCGACGGAGAGTACGTGCTCATCCCCGAGCAAGGACCTGTCCAAGAAGAGGACCAGGAGCAGGCTTCAGAGGCTGCTATTGAGGATCTCCCCGTAGCCCCAGCAATTGAAGGCAAGCCCCGGTTTTATGCATAACCATGTTATTATATGCTACTTTACTACACTTAATGCTTGTAGGATTGCAATGTGCACTTAAGTGTAGGAGTTGCTTGAAACCTCTAGTTGCATGAACTTAGGATTCCTTTTTGAGATGAATACTAGTATGCTAGGTCGAGTAGCTACTTGCTAATCAGGATCTCGGTAGAAGTCGAGTGATTTTTCTAGCACTCGCGCGAGGTCAGGAATTGATTGTATTCATCTTGATAACGGGATCTATGTTGGTCTATGGACTTGGATCCAGGGAGGATGCCTTGTCCATGAGACGGGAAAAATGAATTATGGATTAATGTGTGGATACCTGAGTCAAGCTTTTGAACGTACTAAGCACATGCCGGGAAAAATGGTAACCGGTAAACCTAGTACCTGAGTGAAGCCGGGCGCGGACTTTATCCCTCATGCGACCTGAGACTGGGTCTCCCATGCTAGCTATGGTGGGTACAAGTGCGGTCACTGCACGGCGGCAGCCGGGGTCAGTGGAGCATTGTATGCCAAGGCGGTGAGGCCTGGACGCGAACGGGGAATCGATGGGGACGGTTGTCATGTGCGGGGTCGGAGTACCCTGACATGCCGTGTGTTTAGGTTTACCTTGCAAGGTTTAAAACTCGATTCGAATCGTCTGCTTCTCGCAGCTAATGAGACTGCTTGATTCCTTGTACTGCATCGAGTAAGAAGTGAAATGTGGTTACATGAGATAATTTGTTGATTGAACTAAATGCTTGTTACCATGTATGCTTAGAAGGAGCAAATCTAGCTAAGTTAATGATGGTAGAATTTGAAAAGCTAAAAATTGATTTTAGAAACAGCTAGTATTTTTTTGGCAAACCAAACCCCTCAGCCAAACAGCTGCATAGTCTAGAGGTAGAGGAGTAGACTCCTCACACCGGTTAAGTCTAGCTGAGTATTAGTATACTCAGCCTTGCTTGTGGCACAATTTTTGCAGGTACCATGCAGGAATTGGTTGATGGTGTGACTTGGCCTACCACCCTGCCACCGGGTTGGACGGTCGAGTGGGATGTTGCTCCGGCAAGAGAGGAGCCTGAGGAGTAGTGGGCTAGGCCTTGCCCATTTCCTCATTACCGACGACATCGATTATCCGCTGCACTTTATTTTGTGAACTTTATTTGCTACTCAAAAACTCCGATCTATGTAATAACTCAGTACTTAAATTGAGGTTTCCTGTTTTATTGTATTTCTTCTGTGACTCACCTTCGAGTGAGATTGTGGAATTTGATCCTGGTTAAGTGGCTCTATCAGACTAGATCTGAGGGACTGACGTGTTATTCCGATTTAAGTGTGTTACGACCCCTGGGGCGTGACTTAGGCACTTAAGCTGGAATAATTCGGGTGGTTCTGCCACAGCTGGTATCGGAGCAAATTCCACCACAGATGAGGACAATAAACCATGAATACCAATTTTCAAAATCTAAAATTTGCCTAGAAACTACTACGGATCGTCAGGACTAGACCGCTAGACCTAGGACGAAAGGCCTTAGGCATAGAGGGAGAAATAGGTGGCTAATTAATTAGGCCCCGTGGGCCAATACTTATATTTTTAGGATGCCCTAAAAAGGCACCCTATTTTCTCTTTGAGAGGCAACGTTTCTTCCAGCATGCATGCATTATAAAAAAATAAAGAGGAATTAAAAATTGAGCTAACCCCTTTTCTTTAAAACCATCCGGGCTCTCTTTTTCTTTTTCCTTCCACCATAATCTTTATCTTTGATTCCCTTCCGCAGATGAATTCACCCACCCCCGCCAGTGGAGGAGACTCTCGTTTCAGTTCTGACTTCCTTTCTCGCGATGGCTTTCCTTCCATCTTGTGGGAAGTGCTTAACTCCGCCGGTTACCCTACGCCCCCTTTGTACACGGTGCAGTTGTATGAGGAGCATCGGGTACCTCGTTGTCGGGTCTGGCTGACTTTGGAGGCTCATCCCCTTCAGCCGGGTTGGCGTTCTCTTGACTCTGAGACGATTGGACTCAGGACGGACGATACCGTTGAGGCAGCAGCCATGAAGACTCTGACGACTTTCTGTGGCTACCATCCCCTGGAGATGGTGATGCACCCCTTGGGACTCTTCCCTGCTAAGAAGAAGGATGATCCCATGTGGTGTAACCGCGTGAGCCATGTGAAGGATGTGTGGGCAATGTATCCTGACTTGGTTGGGAGGGTCACTGTTCAGTGCATGAGTGCGCTGTACCGCCTTCAGGCCCTTCAGAGCGATGCTATGACACTTCTTGCTAACACCGCTCAGACTGCCAAGCTCACTCTCGACAGTCGGGAAGATTTTGTGGTCGACCTATCCACAGAGTTGGTGGAGAAGGATCTGCAAGTGGAAAGGTTGAGCCAGCGTATTACCACCCTGGAGCAGCAAGTGGAGATCCGAGACAACACTATTGATGTCTTGGAGAACCAGCTTCACGATGTGCAGAGGGAACTCGAGGAAGCAAATGACCACTTGGACATGCACCACCTGGAGATGGAGGCCAATGAAGCAGGAAGCGAGGGAGAAGAGGCTCCCGAGGAGCTAGGACCAGCCCCTGGTGCCAATGGGACTACCTCCGCGATGCCTCCTTCACCCGTATCCAGTGTCGCTTCCACCGCTCAGGGTTAAGCAGTCGCTTTGACATTTTTAGGCGGATAGAAACCTATGCGAGCTTAGTAGTATCACATTTTGGACTAGGCTTATGGGTACTTTCCCCTGATTAATGTAACCCTGTAAACTTTTGAAATCTGTGGGATCCTTGTCACCGTGTTATCTTCCTTTCGAACCTAATATTATGATTATGGCATTTTTCCTTCCATATGAGATGATATCTTGTCGTTCGAAACTGTGAGTTGGGATAACGATGGCGACAATCTCTGTTTTCAGATGGCAGCTAGGCAGCGTCGCGGGCAGAACGAGCAGGTTCCCCTGCCACCTCCTCCAGCTCCCACAGTGCAGGAGCTGATGGCCCAGCAGAATGAGATTCTGCGACAGCTCTTGCAGCGCCAGCCCCACCCTCAGCAGCATGGTGGAGGCCAGCATCAGCGACCTCCGGCTATGGCAACATACCAGGAGTTTCTGAGCACGCAGCCGCCCTTGTTCACCAAGGCAGAGGATCTGTTGGACGCCGACGTGTGGCTTCGCGTCGTCGAGTCCAAGTTTCCCCTCCTCACAGGAGACTGCCCTGATGAGGCCAAGGCTCGCTTTGCCGCACAGCAGCTTCGCGGCCCTGCTCGGACTTGGTGGGACCACTTCCGTGCTATGCTCCCCGCTGATCGTGAGGTATCTTGGGAGGAATTCAAGACTGCCTTCAGAGGACACCACATCCCAGCTGGCATTCTTGATCGGAAGTTGAATGAATTTCTGGCCCTCAATCAAGGAACTCGCACGGTACTGCAGTATGCGCAAGCCTTCAACGACTTATGTCAGTACGCAGGGTATCATGCTGATTCTGATGAAAAGAAGAGGGATCGCTTCCGCAGGGGTCTCAATACCAAGCTGCGGGAACGACTCAACACTGTCCGGGCTGATAGCTTCAATGAGTTGGTCAATATGGCCATCTCTCAGGAGGATTGCATTGTTGCTCACCGGGCAGAAAAGAAGAGGAAGGCACCGATGGCAGCACCATCCGCTCAGGCTCAGAGGTTCCGGATTGTTTCTCACAATCAGAGCAGGGGTTTTCAGCAGCAGGCAGGCAGATGGGTGATCAGGCCACCTCAGCAGCAGCAGCAGCCGGCACCCAACCGCTACCCAGCTCCCGCCCCAAGGAACAATCAGCCTCAGCAGCAGCAGCAGTTCCGCCAGGGCAATGGGAACAAGTGTTTCACTTGTGGCAATATGGGCCACTATGCCAAGAATTGTCCCAGGAACCAGCAGAGGCAGATGCCAGCACCAAATCAAGACAAGGGAAGAAAGCAGAAGGTGCAAGTCAGGCAAGGGAAGCTCAACTTCACTGCTCTGGAGGAAGTACCAGAAGGAGCTCCTATCATGACCGGTACCTTTTCAGTTTATAATCAACCTGCTTTAATTCTGTTTGATTCTGGTGCATCTCATAGTTTCATTAGCCAAAAGTTCAGTGCTAAATGTAAACTGCCATTCTCTCACTCAAAAGGATCATTCATGATAGTCACACCTAGAGGTAAAATTGCAACTAATCAATTAAACCAAAGTGTGCCTATTCAACTGGGAAGCCACATTGTCAAAACCACTCTTCTTGTGTTGGGATTGGAAAATGTGGACATTATTCTAGGAGCAAATTGGATGACCTTGCACCAAGTTGTGCTTGATATAGCCAGCCGTACCGTGGAAGTTAATTCTCCCTTCTGCGGAAATTTCACTTTAATTCTGCCTAGTCAAGGTTCTACTCAGTCATGTGCTTTCTCTATGACGGAGTTACCCCTGAAGAAGATCCCAGTGGCCTGTGAGTATGCAGATGTCTTCCCTGATGAATTGCCAGGAATGCCACCGGACCGGGATATTGAATTCGCCATCGAGTTGCAACCGGGAACGACCCCAATTTCCAAGAGGCCCTACCGAATGCCACCCGCTGAGTTGGCAGAGTTGAAGAAGCAGTTGCAAGAGTTGCTGGATAAGGGTTTTATTCGCCCAAGCACTTTGCCTTGGGGGTGTCCAGCACTATTTGTGAAGAAGAAGGATGAAAGCTTGAGGCTGTGTATAGATTACCGCCCTCTTAATGCGGTAACTATCAAGAACAAGTATCCTTTGCCTCGTATTGATGTTCTCTTTGACCAGTTGGTCGGAGCCAAGGTGTTTTCCAAGATAGACCTTCGCTCTGGCTACCATCAGATAAAGATACGAGCAAGTGATATTCCGAAGACGGCATTCTCAACCAGATATGGGCTATATGAATTCTTGGTGATGTCATTCGAGTTGATAAATGCACCAGCATACTTCATGTATCTGATGAATTCTGTTTTCATGCCGGAATTGGACAAGTTCGTGGTGGTTTTCATCGATGATATTCTGGTGTACTCAAAGAACGAAGAAGAACATGCCGGGCATTTGCATGTAGTGCTTCAACGTCTGCGAGAGCACCACCTTTATGCCAAGTTATCCAAGTGTGATTTTTGGCTAAAGGAAATCAAATTCTTGGGTCACACTATCTCTCAGGATGGAATAGCTGTTGATCCTGATAAAGTGCAAGAAGTGATGAACTGGAGGCCACCAACAACCGTTCGCCAGATTCGGAGTTTTCTGGGATTAGCTGGTTATTACCGAAGATTTATTCCGGACTTCTCTCGAATTGCGAAGCCTATTACTAAGTTGTTGAAGAAAGAAGTCAAGTTTGTGTGGAGTCAGAAGTGCGAAGACGCCTTCCATGCATTAAGGCAGCATCTGACCACAGCACCAGTGTTGGCGCAACCCGACAGCAGCAAGCCTTTTGATGTATATTGCGATGCCTCTGGCACCGGGCTAGGTTGTGTCTTGATGCAAGACAACCGAGTCATTGCTTATGCCTCAAGAGCACTCAGGCCTCATGAGCAAAATTATCCCACTCATGACCTCGAGTTAGCAGCAGTGGTTCATGCATTGAAAATGTGGAGGCACTATCTAATGGGAACCCACTGCAACATCTTCACTGATCATAAGAGCCTTAAGTACATTTTTACTCAGGCTGATCTCAACATGAGGCAGAGAAGATGGCTAGAGCTGATCAAGGATTATGACCTGGAGGTACATTATCACCCAGGGAAAGCTAATGTGGTAGCAGATGCCTTGAGTCAGAAGTTGCAGTGCAACTGTATTCTGATGGATTCTCGTATTAACACCTTGTGTGATGAGTTGAGCAAGATGCAAATTGAAGTGATTCCTTCTGGTTCTTTGTCTCACATTTCTGTTGAGCCAGCTTTGCAAGACCAGATCATCATGGCCCAGCTCAGTGACAATGGAGTGCAGATTATCAAGAAGAACCTCCATCAGAAGGTTGAGAAGTATAATTGTTTCCGCCAGGATGAGAAAGGTGTGTTATGGTTCAAGAGCAGATTGGCCTAAAGATCAGGAGCTCAAGAGGAAAATTTTGGATGAGGCTCATCTCTCCAAATTCTCTATGCATCCGGGAAGCACCAAGATGTACCATGATTTGAAGCTTTTGTACTGGTGGACCAGAATGAAGAGGGAGATAGCCCAGTATGTATCAGAGTGTGACACCTGTCAGAGGATAAAGGCAAGCCACTTGAAGTCAGCTGGAGCTTTGCAACCACTATCCGTACCTTCGTGGAAGTGGGACGACATCAGCATGGATTTCATTGTGGGTCTGCCCAACACCTCTCGTCATCATGATTCGATTTGGGTTATTGTGGACCGATTGACGAAAGTGGCACATTTTCTTCCTGTGCACACCACTGATAAGGCTCAGAGGTATGCAGAATTGTATATTGACCGGATCGTGTGCTTGCACGGATTACCTTGGACCATTGTTTCTGATCGAGGAGCCCAATTTGTTGCCAGATTTTGGGAACAATTGCAAGAGTCTTTGGGAACCAAGCTAATCCGAAGTTCAGCTTACCACCCACAGACTGATGGTCAGACGGAAAGGGTAAACCAAATTCTGGAGGATATGCTGAGAGCTTGTGCGATCGATTGTGGCAAGAACTGGGATAAGCACCTCTCCTTGGCAGAGTTTGCTTATAACAATAGTTATCAATCTAGCCTAAAGATGGCACCTTTTGAAGCTCTCTATGGAAGAAGGTGCAGGACACCACTCAATTGGTCTCAACCTGGTGAAAGAGAAGTTTTTGGACCTGATTTAGTGACTGAAGCCGAAAGGAAGGTCAAGCTGATCAGGAAGAATCTAGAAGCTGCTCAGGCCAGGCAGAAGAGCTATCATGATAAAAGAAGGAAACCTCTCCAGTTCGAGGTGGGAAGTTTTGTATACCTCAAGGTATCACCCACCAAGGGAGTGCAGAGGTTTGGGATCAAAGGCAAGCTAGCCCCTCGTTACATTGGACCTTATGAGATCATCGAAGCATGTGGACCCGTGGCATACAAGCTGAAGTTACCTTCAAAGATGTCTGCCATTCACAGTGTATTCCATGTATCTCAGCTGAAAAAGTGTGTTCGATTGCCGACTGAGATCATAGCAGAGCCAGAATTGGAGATAGAGCCAGATCTATCGTACCAAGAGTACCCCTCCAAGATTCTGGATT